>NC_041028.1:10921649-12235221 GCF_900634625.1 Parambassis ranga | reverse complement strand
CGACTGAATAATTTAAAGAGCATAATTATTGACCTCTATCCAAATTCCTCTGAAAGGTACATTAAGATATAGAAAAGCACTGGAGGTGGAAGTGGAACTGAGGGGAAGGGAGAGAGAGTGTGTCTCCCCAGGCCTCCCTAATGCACTCTCCTGCTGTACTCTAACTTCCTGTGGACCCCTAATGTGCCCGCCGCTTGCTGGCCTGATGAAGACTACAGTTAATGAGGCCCCTGTTTCTGAAATGAAGTATCTCTGAAACCATCAACATGCATTACTATCAACCCGCCACCCTCCGCCAAACCACACATGTATACACAAACACACACCATTGTGGCCACTGTCCCAAACCAGCACACACACACACACAGATCACCAAATTCTTTCCTGCCCTCCTTGTCTTTTACTGCCACCAGGAGTTCTGCTAAGCTGGACCAGACTGGTTGAAGGGTGGAGTGAGATTGGGGGTTGGGGGTGTTAGTAACTGTCCCTCAGGGGGCTACCATCACTGCTGGTGTCCCCGGTTTTCAAATGACAACCAGGATCTGACAGGTTAGCAGCTAGTAAAGAGGAGTCCATGACTGAGGACATAATTGAAGTCATTTTTTTAAAATGTGGTTTAATGCACTATGTGTAGTGCTAGATTTGAATAAGGCATCACCAGTGTTTGTACTATGTGTGTGTGTGTGTGCACTGGGGGGGTCGTTCAGAGCTGGCAGCAGGCTTGGGGGAGGATACAGCGAGATGAGGCCTTTTTAATTAAAGGAAAATATTTGTGTTTGCATACTATCGCTGTTGGAACCTGGAACAATTCAGAGAATTCTGGTTGTTAAATGGCTCGCTCTTTAAAGTGATTTAGGGTATTTCAAATCCTCTTTGCATATATGCATTTTTAAAATGTTAATTATGGTATGCATCTTTTAAGTTAACACTCTGAAGTTATATATTTTGGCCCTTTATTGACATTTTCTTTACCCCCCCCCTCAGAGAAATAATCACATTATTTTATTAAGATTGATTTAATGAAAAAAAATCATCAACATTGGGATGCTGCTGCCTTTGCTTTACTTCAACTGGGAAGGATAGAGGGCACTGAAATAATTAAGCGACTTCTGCAACATCCTGAATGCCAAGGACAGGTGGATTAAAGTATTAAAACAATCGCATTTCAGTCTTGAAATAGTCTTGTGCACGACTCAGCACCATGCGCATCCGTTCAAGTTCAGCTGCCAGCTCCATAACGCCACAGGAGAGGGCTAGAAAAAAAAGCCCAATCCCATTAGCTACGTACATCTCAGCAGACCTGCTGGAAACGTGAGCAAATCTCAGTGATGATTATCCCCCAAAGCTCTCAAGTGATAATACATAATCGAACGGCATTGAAATTTTCTCTGTAAACGCACGGCCAATTTGAGTTTCTCCATTTGTTTAAGAATCTGTTTCGAAAATGAAACGGTAGAGACCGAAGCAGTCGCCTCTGCACCCAAGGAGACATTAACTGCTGTCCTCCAATTAGAGGCTGGAGAACACGGCTCCCTGCATTAGGAGGAGGAAATTATTTAAGACAAAGGTTGAGACATGAGTTCACATTTTATTCTATTTACAGTGCAAAATGAATAATGAAAGCAAAGTGCTTTGTAGTGCTGGGTCACTACAACATTTGGGAGAGTGATTTTCGGTTTAATCAGAGTTGTTTAACACAACTGAGTTGTATTGGCAGCAGTAAAAATGATGCTTAAATCACTTAAGACTAAACCACTTTCCTTAGCCAGCATCACCTGACAGCTCTCTAAGCAGAAGCTTAAAGGTTAAATGAGATGAAATCATTTTTTTTAAATAAAATTTGAAAACAAAAGATTCAGTGATGCAGTGTAAGCAGTGAAAACCTTCTTTTTGTTCACAACTGCCAATAATTAAGGTGAGCACTTTGGTGAAATCTAAGCCTCTTAGCCCACCTCCTGCCATCTGTGGCTTCAAAATTAGAGCTTGCTGTGGTTCACTCTTTTTGCGTTCTGCAAGGGACAATAAGTGTTGTCTGTTTAACGAGATGGTAGAACAGTACTGAAGTCGACCTGCTTTCACAGCCCTGCTGTGGAGGTGGAATGAAACAGGAAACTGAAAGAGGAGAGAGAGAGAGAGAGAGAGAGAAACCTGTGCCCTTCACTCTCCCTCAGTAAAGACGCTCTTAACCGGGTCTGACAGCTAACAGCTCCTTGGCAATTGGGGTCAGTTAAAGGAAAAAGTAGCTCAAGTTTTGTTGGGGCTTTGGCTTCATAGATGTTCAGGAACTGCTGCCCACTGCAGCATCAAAGGGGATTATAGGGGCAGGGCCATCTGCCATCTGTGCCAGAATAAGCGTGAGCCCTTTTATGTTTGTGTGTGTGTTTGTAAAAGAAAGACAGTGAATCCCTCATGTCTATGCACTTTTAACTTAAAGGGCAGCATAGTTGTGGGGTGCAGCCTAGTTCAAATCTGGGCTGGGTGCATTAAAGGTTACTATCATACGAGTCAGGTATGACACTTTGAGTCGAGTGCCAGTGTAAGAACTCTGTTAGAACTTGAGGCACACAATACAGCGCAGGGATGTATCCATGGTTGTCGGCGGCTTACTGTAAACAGAAACCCACTGTAATCATGAATAGTCACTCTTTTGTCATTCAGGCAAAACACTGAACTTGTTTTTGTTGTGGGTTTATTGGAACACAGTACCAACCTTGTTCCCCCTTCACCTCTCTAATTTGTTTTGGGTCTTGTTCCTGGCCTCCGCCTGGGAATGTTTTCTGCTCAATAGTCTGCTACCTTTTAGCTGAGCCGCCCAGTGCTTGACCTACTGCCGACACTTATTTTCAGCACTCTAATTGTCGTTTAATCACATATCAACCTGTCATTTAAAGAGACCCCCCCTTTTTTTCAAGGGGAAACATTTGCATATGTTGTAAAACTAATTCCTATCGAAAGCTCCAGTGGCTGTGAAAGCGGGTGCTCCGTCTCTGTTTCTCTCTCTCCCTCTCTTTTCCTTTCACACCCGCGTAGACACAGTTAAGCACAAGAGGAAGTAAGAAATACACCCAGCGCAGAGTACTGTATCTCACCTTAACAGACAAAAACACACATAGGCAGACGCCATACCTGATGTTCTCGATTCAGGTGGTTTTATCACATTTGTTAACAGTGTGTGGTGACACGTAACGTGTTAGAATGGGGACAGTGACAAGAGTGATTCAGAGCACATGTACTAGTGCGAGTCAAAGTGAAGGTGACAGAGAATGTATAGTGTTATAAAGGAATCAATTAGAGTTAATAATGTATCACTCTTCCAAATGTTGCTTTCATTTGTTCACACTTAGATAAAGCTACTGCAAAATAGGTTGTGCCGGCTTTGCCTGGCAGACTACAGTACATTTACATTATCATACTTATACATCGAGGGGCCATGTTCCGCTTGAGTGGTGGCGGCAAAGTGGAGAGTGAGGGGCGGGGGGGTGAGAATCATGTTTTTCAGGCCCAAGGAATGCCAGTCCTCAGGAGATCTCCCCCTCTAATTACAGAGCCGGAGAAAGACAGCTCTTTGTTCTACCTTTTATTACATTAATTGATAAAACAGAGCTAGGGTGGAGCCATCTTATAGGGGAGAGGAGGAGTGGATAGGGGCTGGGAGGAATTGAGGGGGATCCTTTGGGCAGATGAAGGTGGGTGAGAGGCTTTTGGAGCCGAGGTCCTATTTTCAGAGTACTCCTAATCCCGTTAGGGGCTGCAATGGTGGTGCTCTGCCTTCCCGGAGGAGTGGTAGAGGCTGGGGCAGGCTGTGGTGTGGTGGGTGAGAGTCCTGACAGTGTCGTCTGGGCCTAGGCCTTAATTAACTGTCTCTTCAGGGGGTACTGAGGGCCACACTCAGTATCCTCTGTGTGACAAACTCCAGCAAGCGCTGAGGACCTTTAGGAGCAAGTGGGGTCTCACACACTGTGGAACCACAGGGGTTTTCAATATGGACCCCATACAGCGCAAAGCCATACAGATGTTGCAGGACATTAATATGGCTATTTTATGACTGGTTATTACTATAGAACAAACTGCACAGTTGGTAGATATTGTTTACCACAGACTTAGGATTACTTTCAATAATATTCAGATGTTATTACTTTTAAAAACTAAAAGATCAATAAGTTCCATTTCTATTTGTGCAGGATTGGCCAATCTTATTTGTCAGTGCTTAAGTAGCTGTAACAGGCTTTGTCATGGCTGTAATCTGCTTCTGCTCGTTTAGGCTACCTGCAGACAACAGAGGCTGAGAAGTGCTGGTACAGTGGCCAAATGGAGTCTGAATATGTTACAGAGGCAATTAAGCATGTTGGTGTGTGTGCACACACACAACAGTGTCAGAGGTGCTAAGCCGGGCCAAACACGCCTCATTGAAATGTCCATCTTAAAGCCACCCAAGTTCCTCATCCCCCTGCACCCCACCCCACCCGCCCTCCGACAACCAAGATGCTTCAAGACTGTCAAAAGCATTTTCCACAAAGCTGAGGAGAGGGCAAAGAAAAAAAAAGGGACCTGCCACTGTCACATGCATGCTTGCGCGTGCACACACACTTGCGAGGCTGTCAGGTAAATTAGATCTGAAAGCTGACAATTTCTGACCATATTTCCTTGATTATTTCAAACAAATGCACACCAGCCGCTCTAAGGAGATTAAAGTGACATAAAAGTCCCGAGTGGGAGGAGGGAGGGCAGAGAATCCAGGTCACCCCCATTTGTCCCCCTGCCTGACAGCAGCTATATCGCTATCCAATCCAATAAAAGTCCCCCCCTCCTTTTGCTTTAATTAATTTTACAGCTAGCTTGCTTAATTACTTTCAATCAAAATCCTCTTGCCATCACAAAATTAGAAATGGTTCAACTCCATTAGTCTAAATTCTTCATTTACATACACAAAGACTGTCAGCTCTTGCTAAGCAAACGGCCTCCTGCTTGATGAGATTGTTTTTTTCCACACACTCTATCACTCTCTCAGTTACACACACACACATGCATGCGACCGTGGTGTTAATTTTTTTGAAAGGAGAAAAGTAGCATTAAATTATTTGAGCCCCTTACTTAAGACATTCTCCGCCTAATCAGGGTTCAGGTAAGCTGCAGGGCTCATCATGCAAGGTTTTTCCAAAACCACTGAAACTGATTACATCCACAACTCTAAGTGAAAAGAAAACTGATTGACCCCCGAAAATGATGCAGCACAAAATATATGCAGCTTATAAAGCACAAAGAGAATTAATATGGCACTGACTTTTGTTAATGAAGCTTGCGCTTCTAGCTTCATTAAGTTCTTAAGTTCTTCTCTTATCTCTGTGTGACACATAGGTCCCTATAAATCTGGCTCCTTTGCGGCCGGGTGTCACTAGTCCTGACTGGACTATGGAAACTAGCGACGCACTACAGCCACACAGTCGGCTGCTGTGAGCAAAGCAACTGGATTTTTCAGCAGGGTGAGGGCCCATGCCCTGTCGCCCAATCACTTCAACTTGGCACACAGGCATCCTCTCCATCACACACACACTGCCTAAGG
Source organism: Parambassis ranga (assembly GCF_900634625.1). Taxonomy (NCBI): domain Eukaryota; kingdom Metazoa; phylum Chordata; class Actinopteri; family Ambassidae; genus Parambassis; species Parambassis ranga. The sequence goes on along the minus strand of NC_041028.1, from coordinate 12,229,661 downwards.
CCTGCACATCATCAAGAATTAAGGACATGCAGATAGGGTTTGTGCACTGACCAAAGTGAATACCCAGGCACACAAGTACACCACTACATGTGTGCACACACATGCGCCCACACACTACTAGTGCCATAATTAGGTCCCGAGATGAGGACATTAAACTGGTGTAATGCACTCACTGCTGCAGCACACTTCTGCAAAATATATATCGACATAAACCCTCCATACTCATCAGCAACTCTTTGCCTGTGTTTTTATTTTTGTATTAGCAAGCATGCTACCAAGTGGTAAACCATGCAATACAGCAGCCTTTGATTTGATCTGATGCACCCTTACCATGTTTTTCCTTTCTAAAGGTGTAGGAAGACATGTTGAAAATTAAAGCAATAACTTTGTTTTGTAGCATTTCTCACTGTCTCACACAAACTAATAAAATAATCCCCAACAAGTTACAGTGGATTGGAACATGATAAAAAAAATGGAGGGGGTATCCATTACAGACCAGCAAGCTGAATACAATGCAGACCTGGCCCCTTTACACTGCGTCTCCAACCACCAGTTTCCCTTGCCCTCTTTAACCAGTGCCCATTAACACTGTTAATTATCCAAATCCATCATTCTTGGGGTAAATGAAGACTGCCTCTTTAATTCAATTTAATAGGATCATTTTCCAACTCACGTTCACTTTAGCCCCAGCTGCCCGCCCACTAGTCCCCCACTGTGTCTCCCCTCACTGTATCTGTGACTCCTTTGGCTGTATCTTCTATGGTCTGGCTCTCTCCCATTGGTGGCAGGGGAGGGTGATGAGGGCTACGGCTTGATGGCAGTGATGGGCCGACACGCTGTTGATCTCCCATGTCTTGTCTTGGCTTGGCTGGTGGCAAGCAGCAGTTCTGGGTTCCCAGTCTGCTGTGCACACTTCCTGCCCGCCACACACAAACACTGACACGCACACGCACACACACAATACCAGCCATGTTCACCGGGGCTTAGCTAATCCTGTCACATCAGGCCACGTTGGCTGAGTTGAGGCCCCCGCCCCCAACACACACACACACACAACTACCTCCATGCACCTCCACACTACTACTTCACTGGCTCTTTTTACTCACTCTCTCTTACCTTTGTTCATTTCACAAGGTCATGGGTGGCAGACTATGGTGTTGAGATGGGACAAGTGACAAACCCCTGTGTGTTCAGGCAGTAAGAGAAGTGCTTATATTAAGGCCCAAGCAAGCAGTAAATACTATAAAACTAACTGAAATGCATCAATAAATATTACAGTACAAAAAAGTACAAAATACACTTGGAAATACCAACTTGGAAATTATTTTTTTCATGATAACATTAAAATGTATTTTAAACAAAGCCATTGTTAATGATGAAAGGTTCAGCAAAAGACATGCGTCAGTTGCCTGGCACCTCACCAAAATGTGTTTATAAAATATACAGGTGTAATTTTGCCTTTTCTTGCCTGTACTGTGTCATAGTGGTATCAGTATCAAAACACATTTTCTATGCAACATTGCCCTGCTGTGGAAACCCGACACTCATGTCCTGTCATCAAACTTTATATATCCAGACTGACTGACAGCGTTTTATGTGCTCTCTACAATTCCCTTTCTGAGAGCTTAAATGTAGAAAATAAATGATAAGGGTAGATTATTCATTGTTCTTTAAATTCAGATAAGAATGTGTTAAACATTAGCTCCCCTTATCCCATTATTCCGCGTGAGGGTAAATTTGCCCCCATTTTGACAATGTAAAAACCCCCGCTCCTCACCACCACCACCACCACCCCCCCAGGGCTAAATACACTCCAACCCACACAAACACATGCACACAGTGCTCCCTTTTACAATTTTCCCAGACTCTCTTTTGAGGCAGACTCTGGGAGAGTTTAAAACGATTTTAGCCATGATTTAATTCGGTTTGTTAAAGGGTGATGTCAGCACAATGGGAGACGAGCCTCTAAATCCACTACATTCACCCAAAATGCCCAGATGAGATAATCATTGGTGACGTCTACGAAAACACTTATTATATTTGCCCATCGCCCGGCTGAAGCTGTTAAAACTCATCAGTGTTATTCACATTTTTTTTTCTCTGGGAAAGAGAAAAGAAAATAGCTTAACTTATAGTCAAAACTGTCACCCCCCTTTAAAGAGACAGTGCAACATTGTTGTCCCTGTGGATAGAGATTATAAAGGGAATACACAGGGCACAGGGCTATCGGGTAACTATTCAATACTCATTTTGTTTGCACCCAATACTAATTAAATAAAGCATGCACAACTTTTTCATTGGTCTTTACAGAGATCAACAGTTTAGAAGGAGCTGAGAGAGAACAGTTTCATATATATATGAGTAGGTACTAACAGGTTATTTTTGCATGCTAGAAAGTGTGTGAATGTGTCCCTGGTCCCCACAATTTAAAAAAGCTGACAAGGTAGCTGAGGAGATAAAGAATGGATCAATGTGAGCTTTCTCATAGCTTAATTTATTTTAAATCCAAACCCTATTTACACATAACACACCGACGGGCCTTGTCAGCTCCATCTAGCATTGAGATATTTAAATCCATTAATGCTGTACAGCAGCGGCAGCAGCCTGAACGTGTGTGACACAAGCTGCCCCTGTGTGAAACAAAGCCAGATATGTAACACCTCCAACTGCCAGACATTTCTAATGACAGTGAGTTGTAGCAGGAAAAAGTGTTTTATTCTTGTAGGGTATGCAGTACATATCGTACATACGGCCGGTTAACTCCATAGGGGGCAAGGGTCAGAATGTGAAAGACACAGGCTATCCACCTCCCGACAGGATATCCTCATGGATCAGCAGTGGTAGCCATGTTGACCCGCCCAGTTATTAAAGAGGCTAATCTGTTCAACATGTCAATGTTAGCACTTTTAGCTGCGATTAATAAAAGAAGACCCCAAGAGTGCTGTGTGTGCTTTTTCAGTGCCCCAGGTTGTTTTCATTTGGTTTGTATTTTTAGTGGTTTTTGCTGTTTGGTAATTCAACAGTCCTCTTTCCTCGTATTAGCATAAACAGTGTAAATTATTAACTTTGTTAAAAGAATTATAATCATCCACATTTCCTTAGCTCCGTAGTAGCTTTGTGCTTTTTTTTTCCACCCCACCCCTTTCCGCCAGTGGCAAAGACTCACCGTGGCAGTGCAGGAATCATTAAAGCAAATGTAACTTTATATTTTATAGATACGGAACAATGCGCATGTGATGCCTGACTTTGTGGCCATTTATGTGATGCTTAAAATGTATGGCCCAGTGGCTTTCACAGGCTGGTAGTAATAGAACTGCTCTCTAACAGACTTGCTTTCTAAGTGCCTGGTGCTGTGTCTTAATTTGTAATCTAGTCAAACCAATTGTCCGCTAGCTAAAAAGGTCACAGAGACAATAGACTACACAGCCTCCCACAATGTACCAGAAAGCCCAGGGTGTCTTTTGTAGCTTTTTAACCAAAGATGTAATTAAGACACCTTCATCTTCTGGGGTGAGAAGGGCACCAACAAGCGTCTGCAGGAAACACAAGAGGAACTTCGCATTACTGGAATGTAAGATGCAGGCTGAGATAGAGTATTTGGTTAGAGGTTAAAATCACCTGTCTTCACAGCAAAGTGTCACCCCCGAGGACATTTGCTGAATTTACCTGCTTGTGCAGTCGCTGTGTGATTTTATATGTTGTGACCAACAACGGTGGCAAAGTGAGCTTGTTGGGAAAAACTGAGTGATGCAAAGCAACACGGGAGAGGCAGAGGGGGGACTTAAAGGACGTGATTTATCTGGGCTTGATTGCGTGTTAATCGAGGTTACGTGTATTAAGTGGAATCTAATTGGAACAGACACTGGCAGTCTGACAGATCGACATGATGCAGATGGATTGGGGGGGGGGGGTAAGGGGGAGTGAGGGAGACAGGGGAAAGGAAGAGAGAATAGGGAGAGTAGTGCAGTGGAAAGGAAAGAACAAATGAATGCAATGTCTTGCTTTTCTACACAGCCAACAACGGAAAGAATTTTACGATCCAACAATAAAAGAAAAACTGCAAAAGTCTTTGAGGCCGTCAAACCACGAGACAGAAGACAGTGCCGTTGGGGTTGCCTCACGTGTGTGTCTCATGATTGGCGGTTGATGAAACGTGTAGAGGACACACACGAGTGAGATTTTGAGTGACAGGACACAGGTCTAGAGTTTGCCCTCCCCCACTACAGTTGCCACAAACATTCATTTCTGCTTTATTGGAAATGAAGGAAAAAAAAAACCCTCTAAAAAAACAGGAGGTAAAGAGGTCGAGTGACAGCTGCCAGAAAATTTCTCACCTCGACGAGGGGACAAGCAACTGTTCCACCGGTCCTTCTGACTCTCTGCTTCTTTTGACAGGCAACAACTGTTTCGAAGGCCCTCTCCCCAAATCTGAGGTATTTAGCTAGTGGGTTGAATGACGCTTTCAAATGTTACCAGAGTAATAGATCGTAAAGGAGGACCACCTGTTAGGGTCAAGCAACTGCTAACTCATAACAAATATCCCACAGACTGTGTGTGGACAAATAAGGATAACACAGTTTCTGGAAAAGCTTCAAAGAACAGAAATTTGGATTTAAAGGTGGACATACAGAGCTGCTGTGTGTTTGTAGCATTCCTCTGAACTGTGGCTATAATTGTAAGGGTAGGGATACAAAGTGTGAGTGATGAGACTGGACTCAAAACAGCAAACAAGCCCAAGAGCAAGAACGACTGTCACACTGCCATTATCTAAAATCAGGGTTAAAAATACAGTTTCTAACAAAAGGCTGGATTTTACAGAGAGCTGGCCCAAATCAAAAGCAACAACAGATGTTAGTAAAATGAAAAAAAAAACAGATGAGGAAAGAAGAAAGGAGAAAGTGAGGAAAATATGAACTGTGTTGGCATAATTTAGGGTTGGTTTGCAGAATATTACAGCAGTCCAAACTTCACTCATCAACACAAAATGCCTAAATTGTTCCCGACATGATCCCGTCATAGCACAGAGACAGGGGAGTTGCTTCGGTCACCCGTTGATTTGATCCATTATGACTGTTACACTAATGGCATTAATAAGGGCAAAATTGCTATTTTGAAACAGAATTTCCAGTCTCTTCATTTAAATAACCTCAATGCCTTTCTCCTCTTCTTACACAAAAACCTCCTGCAAGCGTGCACGCGCGTGCATGTGTCAGTGTGTGTGTGCCGTTCAATGGCTATAACGTCATCTCTATTTTCCAGGCTTGTTGTACAATGTTGTCAGATTGCAACATTTTGCATGGTTAAAACGAACAACATGAGCTTTGTAATTTGACTCCATGCTATTTTTAATATGTTGTATCCACCAGCTGGGCCTGATAAAATACCTTAATGTGATTTAACACTGTCGTAATAATTTAAAATAGTAAAATGGACAGAACTGTGCTGTTGTAAGTTAAAATTGGATGAAAATAAATCAGCTCTTAAACTGTGTGTTTAATTTACTTTTACTTATTAAACATATTGTATCAGAGCAGAGAATGTGTGTGCATGTTTCCTGTACATTTGTGCTGAATGTGTGTATGTTAAGCCCTCATCAGCCTCTAACATTGAGAGGAATGACACTCTGTGATCAAGGACATGAATTGCTCATTGATTTTTAGGGGCCAGCTTAACTATCCATTCCAATTGATTTTTAGCTTTGCTGGGTGTGCGAGTTATGGCAGTTTTAATGTATCATCTGTATGTGTACTCATCACCCACTGCAAGAGGATTTACAATAGTCTGTGGAAAATGCATATACAGCACCGTGTGTATAAGTGGGACAGGGACTTTATCCTTTTCTCTTCTTTTTTTTTTCATATTATGAACTCCGAGTAGCAGAAGCCATAAAACCTCCAATGTTTTATAATAGGTGAAAAAAAATCACCTTTATCATGCTTTATTTTATATCCCAACCATTATCTGCTTCTGAACTTAGTAAATGATCTATTGAGAATAAACTGCATTGGGTTTTTATCTTGATACATTCATGGAAAATATGACCAAAGCATGTGAATGAACTGTAATCTCCCTTAATGCTAATCACTGTTGTTTACAGCATTCATGTCAGCTTGCAGTATTATGTAGCCACTAACCAGAAAAGAGTCGAATAGGCTCCATTTGCAACACAAACAACAGTAAAATACATTTTTTTGTAAGATACAGTCATAATAACTCATATTACCATGAATTAACAATTCATATAAACTATTAATAATCAATGATTTGATGATGTAAGAGACAAAGTCAGAGCAATGTGATCCAAAAGGCGGTCTAAAGTCATCTGTCAGGTAGAAAGTCATTAAAATAGGGGCTCGTTTTCCTGTGCCAAGCTTGGGTTTCACTGAGGCAGGGATACATTTCTATTCTTCAGCAAAAGGCTGGGCTCTCATATGATATCATCTCTTTTAGAACATTACTCTCAATAGCTTCTCTTTTTTTGTCTTTTGTGTTTTTTCTCCAATTCAAATTGCCCTTTTTTTCCAAATGGTTTGGGTGAAGCGGTCCTCTGTGTGAGGTAACTGCCTTTTGTTCAGTGAAAAGGACTGCATAAAGCACACTTTACTCCATCCTAAAAAAACAAGTCTGCTTAATTAATGTTTTACAAGTGCTGCTGTATTCTTAGTAAAAAAAAAAAAAAGCTTCTATCAAAGCCGGCAGGTTCAGATTACGTACGCTAATTGAAATTCAGAATTTCTAAGCCAACTTTTTTTTTTTTCTCCCTGCTCCCGCTCTTTCTCCCTGTGCACACAATAAAGCCTAGCGTTTTGTAGTCCACAAATGACATCAAATCATCTAAGTAATATGGGGCTTTTCTTTTTTTCCTGTATTCTCATGTTCTGCTAGTGGGTTCATGAGACAGCTTAATAAAGCAGTAAATGCTTGGGGAAGCCTGAGAGCCTACTGTGCGCCTGTGTGTGTGTGTGTGTGTGCCCCTGTGCACATGCATGCTCTCATGTTTTACCTCCACCAGGGACCTCAAAGCAGAAGGCAAAGCCTGGTTCCACACACTCAAGCAGATTTTCCAAAAGAATAAAGAAAGAATAAAGCCAATGAACAAAAGAGGATGACTAATACCAAAGCCAAAAGTAAGACACTTCTCTCACAGGCTGGCATTTCATAGAGCCCATATTAATGCAGTGAGAGGTAAATGAATACAGCATCATTTACAGGTTATACATGCACTGGGTGCTGAAGGAAGGGCAGGCTGTATGAACAGCTGCAGGTGTGGGAGCAGCCAAGCTGAAGTTTGGACAAGCATCACAGGCACCAAACGGCACAATAGAGGAAACATAGGTTTCTATGCACGGCTGACAATGATCTAAGATGTAGCTGGGGACCGGATCAAGTAGGATATGGAAGAAAATCAGGTTACCTCAGCTCCTGCTCTGCATAAGGTTTCAACCTTTTCTACTGCCAGTGTTTATCTGGGAAGGTAACTGTAGCAGTTGATTACATAAATTACAGAGTTTAAAAAATGCCATCCATGATAACCTTTGCTCTGAGTTAATCATTGCAGCAAACGAAAACTGCTTCTCTTTTATATTTACCCAAACTCCCTCCTTTCAGTGGGGCTATTATTTTATTGGCCTGTTTTGCAAGCATTATAACTTTGCATTCTTTCCCAAGGTCAGTTTCTAGTGTGCCACGAGGAGTATTTACACATGGGGCTTTTCAGGTCAGTTCCATTGTATTTACATCAAATAATTTTTGATAAGGGATGTAAAAGACCTATAAACCCAACATCATAAACAGGAGAGGTGTAGCTGAAATAAGGACAAAAGATCAACGGCTGAATTTTTTCTTATCTTAGACACGCTGATATTTTTTGTCAGTCCCTCCCCTCCAACCCCCGCCTCTCACCCTCTGCTGAGTAGGAACATGGACTTGTTAGATTTAGTCCAATGGCTTCCCAGTGCGGCCAGCAAGCGAGCTCTTGTTTCATGGAGAAGTACCTCCCCTGTTATCTCCCTAGCACTATAATCACTTAACAAAGACTTGGGCATTTGCACAAATTAAAACATCAATAATGCATAAGTGCTTTTCAGTTTTGAGCTATAGTGTCCCTGTATTGGGATGAAATACCCCCTGTACCAGTGGAAAAACTCAAGCTCGCCATCTTCTGTCCCACAAATGACTTGAGGAAGCCATGGGCCTTGTTTAAAGTCGAAGCTGAAGCTGCGGTGAACTTTAGGGATCTGCTTTGGTGACGGCATAAAATGGGATGGGGCCGAATGGGATGCGGAAGCTGTTTTAAAGTGAGAGGCGGTAAGTGGCGGCGGCGGCGGTGGTGGTGGTGGTGCATCAATGCAAACAGGCAACACCCTTTGAGTGGCGCAGTGTGGCATCCTTCCATAAACAACACCACCGCCGTGTCCCCTACATTTATGATCTGTGGTCAGAATGGCAACACAGGCCTGATTCTAATCCAAGTCTGCATGTTTGCCCTATCCTTACATGGCTAAATCTGCCTGACCTACTCTCTTATTTTCAATCATGAAAACACCACACGCTTTGCTTAAAACAAGTTATATGAGAACACAACACTTGGACAAGTAAGAGAAGGGCGGGGGCATCATGGGAAAGAAACTTTATAACACTTTGAAACCAAGATGCTGTTCAAGCTACTGTTTAATTTGAGAAGAAAACCTCCTTCATATTTATTACTGCAGTTGTGACTGCAGTTGCGCTGACTATGGAGGAGTTAAGTATCATTATTGGACTAGTAAATCCATGACCAGTACCATTCCAACACCAATAGAGGACAAGCCATTCTATACAGATGGCCTCAAGGACAATTAGCAGTAATGATTGGTTGCCACATAAATGAGGGAAATTCTATTTGCTGCTGCACTTGCTGATGATCACAGACCAAATGCTACTGACAATAATATGGATGGCTGCCTTAAACTTACTAGTAAATGCTGGTTTCGATGTACACTAAAGCAGGAAAAAAAACTGCTTCAAAATCCCGTCTCTAAGGTGTAAAAAATAAAGGTTAAACTTTTGCAAATATCACAGTATTATGAAAAATACAGACATGAAACAGACAGCACAGTGATCTAAAACATTATCTCTTCAATCATATCCTTTTCCCCAGATATCTTCATTTCCCCCTCCCTTCTCTATCAGTTAGTCTGGCAAACAATCCCCTTGTTAGCAAACTGTTAAGACAGCCGCTTGGTACACAAATTGCGCTCGACCAAGCGAATTTGTTTTGCAAGGGTGACCTGTTTAATCATCTCATTTTCTTTGGCGGACATTTATTCATCTGGTTTCCACGGTTACAGAGAACATTAAGGGGCTACAGTAATAAGGCTGGAGAGTCAAACAGGTAATAAAAAAATTAACGCCATTTTCCAGCAGCCGAGGACAGTGGGTGAAATGAATCAAGGGAGAGGGGAGAGAAGCAGTGGGGGGAGTTGGGGGTGGGGGGGGGGGGGGGGGGGTTGATAGAGGGGGGCACTCCAATATTGTCCAAACAATAAGCCTTAGCGGTTATTTTACTCTGTAGATCGGGTGGTGCTGTTATGGACATGACACTTTGGGCACAGAGCAGGAGAGATAAAGCTTTAAAAGTGGCCCTGCTCCTTTTTTATTGTCATTTAGTGATTACATATCAGAACAATTAAAAGTTTGCCTAAGATATCTATTAACTTTGCTCTTTTTTATTCCTCCTGTGCTTTAGAGGAAAGATAATTTACACTTCTGGCAATGCAACGTGTCAATAACATGCAAGGGACGACATGACATTTAGAAGCCCTGGTGAGAAATGTTTCATGGTCCTCCCAAGTTGAATCATGCTTTCTACTGTTGTCATCTGAAAAAAAACAACTGTGCAGCTGAAAAGAATAACCTTGGAATTTACAGACTTTATTGCTCTCAAACTATTACAAACAGTGACCTATACACAAATTGAGTCCAACTTCTTGCCAAATATAGAAAATTCCGGCACAATAGGGGGAACAGGTGCTGAGGGCCCACAGAAAGTGACGAAGCAGAAGAGCTGGGTTGCTGCTGAATGCCAAATAAGGCAGTGAAACACGTTGCACCAAAGCACAAAACAACCTACTGTAATGTGATTTTTTTTTTTTTTTGTAAAGTCTGATGGCTGTCACCAATTCTCCCACAAGCTGTGTCTGTCTTCCCAGACACTGCTCAGGACTGTTTTCCACTTTAATAATCACTGAACAAGAGAAAACAAGCAACAAAATTAATGCATTACTCATTTCTCCACTCCTTCTGAAAGTATTTCTAATTGAGAGCACGGCTTCGGCACTCCTAAAATATGCCCAAAACTTCTCAACCTAACCCTTAATCATTTAAATCGTCTGGTTTAACCTGTATTTGGGCATTTTATAACTTTGTCAATACCTGTCCTCCACCCTTGTTAAAAACAAACCAGGCTGAATTCCTTCTTTCTTTGCTGTTGTGTTACTTGTATAAATGTTGTTGCAGGGGTGGCTCCGATGTGACTGAGGTCGGGAAGCACAACTGCAGGCAGACGACATCTCTCAGGAGAGGGAGGGAAAAAGAGATGTCAGCCGACCCAGCCACACACACACACACTTAACACACACACGTAGGATACGCAGTCTAACATCAAACATACACCGCTCGCGTGTCACAAGGAGCGCTCTCCCCACCTCACTCCTCGCTGAGGCAGGAGCCCGGAGAAACAAACTCCAGTCATACACACAGGGTGAAATCCCCAAAAGGGGAAACAGAATGGACAGCAAAAAGGCTAAGCTGTGGCTACGGGACTGCCAACTGTTCTGCTAACAGCCTCTTAACAGGTGTGCGCACTAGAACCATGTAATCCTATCAAGTTACCAAGCAAAAAAAAAAGGAAAGAAATCCAGCAAACTGCATAGTCCTAACCCCCCCCCAACCCTCTCTCTCTGCCTTCTCCCCTCTATCTATCCCCCTCTCTTTCTGTTGTGACAGAAATGAACAGCTGGGCTTCAGATTTATCATGTACAGACAGTAATTATTGCTGGTGCTGCCTGCTACCGACCCAAGTGAATAGAATGTCACATGAAAAAACACATGGCAGAAGGGGGGGTACTGAAGTTAAGGGGTGCCGGGTTGGGGGGGGGGGGGTCTGTGCAAGAAGATGTGGAAGACAGAGCAGGGCAGTGTTTAAACGTCACTGCGTTCCTGTTTGCAGTCAATTACAGTTGAGGACAGGGGTATTGGCTCTGTAACTGTGCAGAGCAAATATTTTATCGCTCACAGTGAAGGTGACAAAAAAAAGCTACCATGTTTGTTTCAACCTCTTTTTCCCCCCTCTGTTCCCTCTTATCAAAAAAGCCTGAGACACTCACTAATGTTTATACATTTAAGTTTTTGTCATCAACTTGCAAATAATATTGTTTATTAAAAAAAAAAACAAGTAAAAGCCACTGATACTAGACCACACAGTATGACCCAACCTGCTATTTTATTTCAGAGATAAAAAGGGTCTTTAGATAAGCTATTAATTTATTACCCATGTCAATCACTGTCATTGTCATTAGACAGCTAAGCCCGCATCCGCTGGCTCCGTTTAAACACATTCAGCTGGAAGTTGTGGTTTGTCACATTCCATGGACACTAACCTATGTACGGGCTGGTTCACACCTTAAAGACCCCCTGCCACATTTAAAAGGATTAGTCACCACATTTTGTACCGGCTTAATCTCTCTTTCAGCTGGCCTAATAAGTGCGCTTCGATAAGCGAAGCATGCAAATTCATTCATGGCCAGTGGAGACCATGCTTTCAGACAAACGCGCCAAAGTCTTCCACTCTGCTAATTACCTCTTCATTTTCCCTCTTTTCCCCTCTTATATAGCATATCAACAACGAGAGATTATTCTACTCCCTTACTTTGCATGAAATTATAATTTCATATTTAAGATTAGCCCCGGAAAAAAAAAAGTTACTGGAAGCTTCTGTCCTGACTGCACACAGGAATACACGACACAGCATATTCAGCTATGAGAATTACTGCAGGATCTTTTTTACACATACTTTAAATAAATATGTATAAAATATATTTTTGTCTAGAAATAATAAACCTTGTTTTTCAAATTTTATGACATGTTTATTATTGATTATCATATTTTGAAATGATAGCAAAGAATGTATTAATTTTAGTACAAAGGTTTAACAAACAGGCATTATCTGTGATAATAAAAACTTAACCAGTTATATTTTAGATAATAAAGGCAATGAAGACCCAAGGTGCAACCTGTTTATCATTCTGGAATATTTCTTCACCAATATTAATTAGGCCATTACTCCAGATTGGTGACGGGGAGCTTTGAGGTTTTAATTAGGTGCTGGCCACTGCATGAGTGCACAGGAGTGAGGAAAGGGGGTGGTGATGCCACTTGCCTTGCTCCTGGCCCATATCAAGTAGCCCTGAACACTTTGGCTACTGCGGCAAGATGCATGGCAGCCCACGTGCATCTGGAGTTTATTTGATCATTTGATCTCTGATGTTTCCTCTTCCTGCCGGTGGAAAAAAAAAGGCCAGTTGGTGTGATTTGGGTATTAAAAGATGGGGGTTAAGGTAATTATAGTGTTGGGTGGTTTGTGTCTGATGACTGGGCACATGCTCAATCAGGACTCAGCTGTCCTTCTCTTTCTCTTTAACCCCCCCTTCCCTCAACATACGCACACACACACACACGCACACAGACACACACACACACACACACCTCCTTGCCCTCGTCTGCTGTCTGTGCCCCCCCACCCTTCTCCACCCCTGCCACTCTGCTAAAACCAGGCATAATACACACAGCCTCGTGCAACATCAATCAAATGCTGAAAGCGCACCATAAAACTACACAAACATATACGCTGCCATTAACTGCTGTATTTGACACTTTGTAAAATAGGGAAACTACATTTAAAGATGTAAAGACAGGTAAGATGCTAAAATTAAAAACTATATAATTGTACATTGCACTTGAAAACATAAATAAAAATTTAGAATCAAATAAAAAAACTAAACACAATCATTTTTAACTCATTTGACTAAATGTATACACGGCCTGACATACAATTGTATATGTGAAATGTACATATATACATATTTTGGTATATTTTAGAAGGAATTGAATAGATAAATGTTGAGAATGTGAGAGTGTTTTTCCTCAGTTGACAAGGCGATACTAATCACCTCGTTGCTGAGGAGCACTCTTCCCTGACAAGGCTCCTTAGAATACAAGGATCCCCCAGGAGAAATCGGCATGAAAGAGGTTAAAGACAATGACTCGGATTTTTTTCCCTCCAAATGTCTCCCTGTTAAATTTATTTCAAAATTCTGTTAATCTGCTGTACACAACATTTCCATTAGCATAGCCCAGCCCCCTAATAAAAATTCCGGCTAGTTTAATTAAAAAATGTAAATTTACTGTCATCCAAGGAGCAGCAGAAATAGGAGTGCAACAGCATATTTTATTGCTTAAGACATCAAATTGATTCAGGTTATTGCTAAATTGTGATAAAAGGTTATTGAGGGCCTTTAGACCTGGGCTTGTTTTTTTTCTTCCCCATATCATCCTGTTTTTTTTTTTTTTGTGGAAGGCCGTAAACGATGGAGAGGGCCACGAAGGGTTAATGAGAGAACTGAGTGAGAGAGAAGGCAATCAGCATTATGACTCATAAGATGAGGAAAAAAAAAAACATTTTCCAAGCTGACAAAAAGTTTGAAATTAGGGTGTGTCACGATAACAGTTGAACTTGTTTGTTGTTATTTTAGACTATAATGTTGGACTCCTTAAATAACCGAGCCCTCATGTCTGTCTCCTGTGTGTGTGTGTGTGTGAAACCCTGAGGTCACAATGGGCAGCTGTACAGCCTCTCAAAAGTTTTATGCAATAAAAACATCATCTTTGCATTTGCCATTAATACTGCCATGTGTAAGGTATAAAGGAGACTTTATAATGTAAAAGTGCTCAAGTGTGACAAAAAAACAGAAAGAGATAAAAAATGAAATACAGTAAGAGCACATAACTGACAAATATTCAAAAATTAAAGCCTGTAGCAAAGTATGCTTGACTAGGAATTCTATTTTTTTTTACTAATATTCAAAAGCAACATGTATATTTTATAAGAATTTCTATGGAATTTAACACACTGTAATGCCATTTTTAAAATAGCCTACTTGAAAATACCACAACCTCTGCTGTGTATTTTTATACTGTATGACTTTAAAATAAGGTGTTTTAAAAAAAAAATGGGCAGATAAGATCAAATTGAAACATAAACCATAATGACACACACAGAGTACTAACATTTAAATAAGGATATAATGAAAGAAATAGAAAGACAGGATGTGTTTAGACACACACATTACAAAAGGAGGACAGCATTCCGTGCATGCAATCAGAAAACACACGCGCACATACAATACATACTGTACACACAAAACAGAAAGAACTAAATGTTACCGTAAAAATGTGACTCATTTTAAAACGCACACAAATCCACCTCCTTTCAGGTAAAGCGGCGAGGTGAGCAACGCTTTTAAGTACAAGGTGTAATCCAGTTACTACAGGACAAGTTTGTCTTTCTAAAAGTACGCACACAATGACAGTTGGCAGCTACAGGTTTAATTCAATTTTAATTTATCTGCCTCACAGGTACAAAAAAGGGTGGTCACAAACATATTCAAAAATGTAAATGAATATTGTTTCATCTATGTTTTCTATCTAACCTGTGGTGCTTGTGCTTTCTCAGTATGTTATGTCAGTATTACATATTAATGTAACAAACACCTGTGTACTGTATATACACTAATTAGATGTACCTGGAAAGGTGTTAGCACTGCTCCTGTTCCGTTTACATGTGTGACAACATAAGCAACACAACAGTTTGTTTGCTTTGTCCCCTTGGCAACAAACCCTTAGGCCATTCAGTTTACCCTAATGGTATTGCCAGTGCCTCAGTGGGTCCAAGCAATACCTGTATGTTTCTACATGACTATAAGGTGCCTTATTCAAAAACATGTAATTAAATAAAAAGGACAGAAAGAAGCAGTGAATTGTGGACGAAGATAAAACTGACAGGGAGTTGTGTTGGTATCGTATCCTAGGAGAGAAATTTACTCTGACAAGAGAAAATGAAACTTGCTTCTGTGAACTTTCTTCACATGTGTAAGGCAGCGTCATGAGTCGTGCTCAGGAGAAATGGGCAATCATATTTGATATTGCAGTCACCTTTGGGCACTGTCAAAGTGCTATAAATAAGGGTGTTGCAACACTTGGGTATACGTACGCTGTGGCATAGTTTAATCATGAACAACTTCCCCTCTCTCTGTATATTTAGTCAGAGATAAAGGCACACCTTAAACTGTCAGCTAATAAAACATATCAGACAGGAGATAGAAAAGAAGAAGAGTACTCACCATATTCAGGGAAGTCGAAGTTAAATCCTCTCAGACATGTAACTTTCATAATATTACTCAACTCTGTTAGAAAGTCATTCGAATGTTGGTTGGTTGGTGGAGGGGGAAATAAAGCGGAAAAGTAACTAGATAAAAAAAGGCTTCCTTCAATCAAGCACTAAACTCCTTGACATGTAATCTGTCAATAGTTTGTTGCTGAGATAATGCCGGCTGCCACGAGCGGATTTGATTGGCAGCTTAGGGTCTGGCCCCTCCTTCCTGTGGTTTGACGAGGGGGGGTAGGTGAAAGAATATGGAGCCTCCCCCTTCCCTTCTCTCTCTCTCTCTCTCTCTCGCTGCCTCTCCTGCGCTGCCTCTCTCTGCTTTGCTCCCATACACACACTCTCTCTCACACACACACACAGACCAAGCTGTTGGTGATGTTGTCTGAATAGGCTGATAGGAAATTATGGCAGAGGAACCGGAGCAGTTTTTTTCTCCCTCCCTCAGTGGGCTGGCCTTTCCATCTTTGTGGTCTTCTAGCCTTTCAACTCTCTTGGGGTGGAGCTTCCACTGCCTCTATTCAAATGAGCGGAGCACAACACTTTTTTTAAAAAAAAAGGTTTTGTAGAGGAAAAGGGAGCACATTTATTATTAAAATATATTATTCTTTTACTCATTAAGCATTTGAGGCTTTTAGACTAATTATTTAAATCAAATGTGTGTTGTAAAAGCAGATTTTTAAAGTGCCACATTTGGGTGTTTTTAATGAAGTACAACTACAATCAGTGAGAGAACATTTTGACAATTTTGTCAACCAGCTCATGAAACTGAATGTTTAATGTGCACGCGTCAATTATATCAAGTGAACGTCTATAATGAATTTGCTTGCCTTTTGATGTCTCTTAAAGAAGCATTGCCATTTTTTTTAGATTTAACCCCCGAACTTTAGCTTAAAGCAAAAAACTCTTTCACTTCTCTCACAAAACAGAGATCTTTTTTTGTTCCGGTCCTCCCTGTCATGCACTTTCTTTGCCTCTCTCTCGCTCTCTCTCCCTTAGCGCGCACTCTTTCTCCTTCCCTCCCTCTGATAAGCTATCAGTTTTCATTGTAATTTCAGGTGAAATGATAAACGACGGCCGTTACCAGGTGACAATGAATACTTTATAAGACAAACCCCTTATTTGCCTGGCAGTTTCTTCCGCAGTGGCATGCAAAGCGCCTCTGGACACATTTGTACATATAATGCCCACATACTGTAAACATGGCTCTGAGTCAAGAATGTGGAATTTACAGTGCGACAGAAAAAAAAATGATGAGAAAGGTTAAACTTCCAAAGGTAACTGGATATTCCTGTTTTCCGCAGCAGTCTTTATTTTGAATAAGTGTGTTGTATAAGTCTCATTTACTGGTTATAGAAAAGAGGAAATGGAGAACTTTATGGCTGTGAACCATAATACAGTGATACATAGTTCCGGCTTCAGTTCCCGAGTGCTGTTCATAGTATGTACATAAAGCAGGTTTTGGTTGAAATTATAATGACTCATTCTGGGTCATAATGAAGAAACACGTTGTGTCTCATCTTTTTTAACCCACATAAAGGAAAATGTCCTTTAAAAGAATTTCTTTAAAAAAGGTCCCACCCTTGATTTAACATTGAACTGTAAACACTACTTCAGTCATGATAAAAATCTAGTGTTTGTTCTACATGACCTGACTTAACCGGTCAATTATTCTGTTGATAATTCATCCATCACATATTGCCCAAACAAACAGATTTTGTTTGGTGGATTAGTGACACCTGGTGAGGTATGACGTCCTGCTGCATGATTATAAGTCTTTATTAATGTAATTTGAACAAAAACTGTAATAAAAGTGTAATTATTGGAATTGACTTTGATTTAAAATATGATATGAACACATCTGATAACATAACAATGCAAACATCCCTAGTGTCTCTAAAGTTGACATTGGTGGATGTTTCGGTGTGTCGTGGTGACTACTATTCATGTAACAATGTCCGCAGGAGGGAGGGTTCGCCGTCCATGCACTGCAGCCCTCTGGCCCTGGAGCTGCCATCTTTGGGGGCGAAACCATTACTTTTCAAAAAGGAGCTGTGGGGCTTTTCGTTTGATGTGGTCTGAGGGTATTGTATGGTGCATGCGGGAGAATGTTGAGGGCAAGGTGGAGTGTGTATGCGTGTGAGTGTGTGTGCACGCTGCTGTGCGTGTGACATGGTAGGGGTACATCAGTCAAAGGGCCGCTGGGCCAGACGTTTGGCTGCCCCTGACAGTGCACTCCAGGAGGGGCTGGTCTGGTGCAGGGCCCGCTCCGAGTCCTCCATTCCCCAGGACAAAAGCTAAGGCCCAAATGAAAGATGTGAATTCAGTGGCTTTTGTGCCCAAAGCCCAGAGACATGCCGAGTGAGAAATCTGACCTTTGCCGAAAGTCAGATTGTGTTTTTGAACCCCTCTTGCTGTCTCTGGCAGTTCGGGGGCAAAAAAGCAAGCGAACGAATAGGATGGAGTGGGTGTGAGTTAGGGTGGGGTGAAGGTCCCTTCTAACTGGTGGAGTATACAGGTGGTGCTGGTGGTGGTGGGAGGAAGAGGAGGAGAAGGAGGAGGGGTAAGAAGATTCACCAGGAGGAGGGGCATGAAGCACTTAAGACTGCATCCAAGTTTGAACACAACAAATTAAAATAGTTTGTGTTTTTCAGGCAGACGATGGATCAAGTTTAGTCTTGATATTCAGCGTCATGTTGTGTAAAATTGGCAGGAAATTGAACGTGTAAAAGCTTAATTCTGAAGCAGGGGCTTTTAAAGTGGGATTCAACAGGAGTTCACCCTTGTGTTATTCGAGGTTGTCTGTGATGTGGAATATTATTCCCTCTCACGTCTGTTTATATTACATTATATATTTATTTTTAAGCAGAGAAGGAGCTGAATATTAAACTTACACACAAATATTGCTAGAACAATGATGATGGCAACACGTTTCGATGATCATCATTTGCATTACTCATGACAATGATTCTTTAGAATCTCATTTAATTTTTGTAATTGCCGCGTAGCGGTATATGCATATCCACATACATACACTGTGAAAATCACATGGCAAAATCTCATTATGGCTTCACACTTGAAAGCAATTAACACAGAGTTTGTATGAAGTATAAGGCATATTTGTGTGTCAACACGCTGCAATTTCTTTCTTTTTTGGTGCGTTATATTACATGAATTATGATATGGCATGTTGCTTGGCGGCAGTGTTGCTGAGAGCAGAGATTTTGTAGATAGAAATAGGCCTATGTTTTTCAGTCATACATTTTTCTTGACACTGCTTTCATCCCCCGGCCGTAATCATCATATCTCCCCCATTGCTCTCCCGGATGCAGACATCCATAATGCAATCTTCCTAATTTTGATCCCTCACAATCTGGTTTTAAAAGGGAGGAGAAAAAAGGGACATATTTCTGAAGGCTCGCTCGGTAATCATTTTAGACAGATAGCCTTTCCCATCGCAGATGAGCAAATATTTGTAAACCAGCTATCTAATGGAAAATTATAGTGAAATTAGAGTGAAATTCATGACAGTGAAATCCGATTATGTGTAATTCTATTATGCCATCTTAGCCCACACAGCATATTTTTGTAGAGTTTTTTCCATAAATACCTATGCCAGGGGTCCTGCTAATCAAATAAAATTGAAATTCATCTTCCCATTAAATTCAATTAGCTGCAATTTCTAAAGCCTAACAAAGATTTTAATTACTAAATTATAAAATTCTCCCTAGCCAAATTGGGGAGAGAAAAAGTGCATCCCCTGCATCTGAAAAACAAACCCATGAAAGGAAATTGTTGATCAAAAAAGATATCCAGGGGAAAATAACATTAGGGAGAGCACTGGGGCCCTTATTCAGCGAGTCTGGGCGGAGAGTGACGTGTGCCAAGCGCTAGGCTCCTGGGCTGGAGGAAATGAACTTAGCTGAGGTTCTCTTTGTCTCTAAATGTCTGCCCTCAGAGTTATTATGCTGTAATTGACTAATTGACACCTTAATTTCATTTATGGGGCTCCTGTGTTCATAAAGCAACCTCTGGGTGGGGCAGTGGTCTTGAGCGGAAGCGAGGAAGTCAACATCCAGGACAGCAGGTAGAGCCTTAGGCCTTCAGCTCTGTCCTCAGCAGATGACGATTATGTATTTGATAATGAAATGGTCAGGAAGAACACACTGACTTAGTGGAGGCTTAAGGAGCATCTTACTCGTATGTTTAAATCCCTCTGATGCATGCTGATGTGTAATAATCATGCATGTCCAGCCTTACAATCTGTCACTGCAGACACAAATGACCTCCTTCAGGGTCAAAGCAGTTTATTTTTAGGAAGCAACGTTCTTAAAATCTCCAATGGGCAATCGCAGCAATGTTTTGGCTTCACAGGTGACCCTGGCTGCATATAATGTTGTTGTGTTTAGGCCCTTATTCATCTAAGAGGTGAAGCCAGGAATTAGTGGCGGTAATGTTTAGTGCGGGGGGGAGAACACTGCTAATAGGACAGCTCAGGGGTCTCGGGTCAGCTACCGGGTCCATTTCCCAGCCACCCCCTGCTCCTCACCAGTGAGCCACTAAAATAACAGCTCAGCACCCTCTGCAGACTACAAAGCTCCATCTGAAAAGGCACCTGCTGCTGTTATTCACTTTAGCCCCTTTGGCTGCTCACTCTGTCTGTTTAAAGGACACGTAGTAGAGAAAGACTGACTGGGAAATGATGAATTATTTAAGTATGATGTCTAATTGTTTCAAGGCAGACTTCTTGTTTCTGGAAGGTAAAGTGGGGGGTGGGTGTGGATGTGGCAGGGGGGGCTCTTTGTGAAGAGGTCCGTGTGTGTGTGTAATGCAGGCAGCCTCGTACTTGAAGTGGCTGCGTAAATATGACCAAACTGAAACTTTAATCTGCTTTTTCCACACCCAAGCTGGCTGGGTATTACAGATAATCTTTTTTGTGTGTCATATGGTGGGAGATATAGATGGAGCTAATTTTTTAGAGACAAATCTGATATTTGTCAACTGGTTGAAAAAAACCTGGGGATTTTCTCCTAATCCTCCCTTGGATGTGAAGGCGCGTTAACAGCAAAATGCAGATGGTGTTCTGTGCACGGAGAGTACCCAGCACTCAGCGCGGTGCATACGGAAAGGCGCAGCTAGCCTCGATAGGGCTCAACACAACCTGCAGATAGCAAACTCCCCCCCACACCACCACCACCCCCCCACCACCACCCACATTCAATTAACGAGCCACTTGTGAAAGCAAAGGCATGTTAGTTTATTCCAAAGCGCAAACTTTGCAAAATACATTTCTTGGTTGTTTCTCTTTACTTTTTGTTTCCTTGCTGACATAACATCCTTTACTTCTAGGCTGTGTTCATCAAATATTCAGTTGCAACTCAATTCCAATAAAGAAAAGAAAACAAATTATAAATAAAATGGAGGCATAAATCTTTCAGGATCCTAATTCTAACTTTCCCTTGGAGTGTTTCTGTCTTTATTTTGTCACATTAAGCAGTTTTGCTTTCCGTTCCCACTGCTAGGCGTGGCTGAATTTACACTGGTGGAAAGAGCTCTTTATTCTTCTGCTCTCTTGTTTTGGAACACTGTGCATTTTGTGGTGTCACTTCTTTTATGCACAATTATCACTTGTGTAACTTCTGGTTTTGTTTTTATGAGAGATAGAACAATAAAAACCTATGTGATGTTCCTTTTTTGGTTGCAGAGGGAATGTTGTAAGTCTGAACTCACCCTGTCAAGTTTAGCTACAGCGTTACTTACAACCAGTCGCCACAGTGATGCAAAGCTGTCTTATCTTATCCAGTGTTTTGGAAAGATATTTGCTCTGGTCGTTTTAACACCAGAATGCAACATGGCAGAGCACTCCGGAGGCATTCCTTAACTTCTTTGTGGCTCCGCATTACATTTGTCATTGTATTGATAGCCATTCTGTGGCCTTTAACAGACATCAGGTCTCTTGTACCATGTCGCAGCTCCAAAGAGACCAAACAATTTAGAAAACCTACAGGAGAAGGCCATATGGTGTTTGCAGTGAAATACAGCACACCTCCTTATTGTGTAGATGGGCTTAAGGGTGTGTACTTCTAAACCAATTACTAAATATATAGCTATGAGTACTAAGGTTGACAGTATGGGACAGAGCAGATTAATGTCAAGAGGACAGGGAAGACGCTGACAGCATAAAAGCTAAAATAGGTGCGGAGGGACAAACCATCTGACCCGCAAACTCTGGATAAACTTTAATTTCCCTGCACTGTTTCTCCTATTGCCTCTTTAATGTTAATACCAATAGGCGTGGATCTGAAAATTAAAGAAGAGAACAGAAGAGAAGAGAAACAACTAAAATCATATACGATCATATATATGTATATATGTATGTATATATATATATATATAGTAGTAAATATATATAGTTATTGTGTTTGTATGTTTAAAAATTTAGTTTTACCTACTTTATTAATTGTGAGAATGTCCAGCCGCTCTGTGTCCTCTTATACATTTAATTAATAATGGTGAAAAGAAAGCTGCAAAATTGAAATGCAACAGGCGAGGAAGCTATATTAGACTGCAGTATGTGTGTTTGTGCTGCGCAAGATGAGGCTGACTTCTATTGATTAGTCCTGCGATGGAAAAAAAAAAGTTGACATTATATGCACTATGAAATTCAGCATTTTTTTTAACCTTCAGCAATGCTTGTCATTCGCTTGTAAAATAAATATATAAATATACACCAAGAGGAAGAGAATGGGGGTGAAAAAAAATCGCTAAAGCTCTTTTGCTGTAATTGGCTGAATAGCAAGGGCAGCAGAAAATTTACAGGCAGACAACAGTGTGAAGGGGACTCGGTCACAAAGCAAAACTAAGCTCTCAGCACCAGCAAGGGAGTAAGCAAGGCAGAGCGAGCGAGTAAGTGTCTAGGTGCCTGTCTGGCATATCTTAACCACCATGAGGCACTTGTCTCTCTCTAGCTTTGGCGGTAAGCTTCAGATCACAGTCCATTTTCTGGACAAGTTAAGTAAATAACCCAAGCAAGCATGCAGAAGACAGTGACAGGGAAAGAGAAATCCCCCAAAGTCACTGTGGTGACACTCTACTAAATCCAATCAAACTGAGGAGAGAGAGGGAGAGAGACACACACGGCAAAGAGAGAGGGAAGGAGGGAGGAAGATATCCTCTTTGGTGCCTGTGTGTGTCCAACAGCATTGATGCAATAACACCTCATTCAGTGTTTAGCCCTTCTCAAAGGACAGGCAGGGATAACACTTTAAACCCTGTGGCTTTATCTCCTGCAGATTTTCCATAAAATGCCAAGCCAGGGAGCCGGGGCCATGTGACTACCATGTAGGTCAGGGCAGATGGGGGGTAGAGAGTGTGGGAGGTTAAGGGAGAGACAGCGAGTGGGGGAGGATGGGAGTTTTCTAATGGAACTGTTGAAAATAGCAAGCAGTAACCAGATTAGATCAATTAAGATTCTCTGTGTAGCTGTTGCGGAATAGAGCAATAACATCAATTCGAACAAAATACAACTGCTAAAAATAAATGCAAAAGTATTTTTTCAGATGCAACGTTTTTGTGAATGAGCAAAGTCCAGCCAAGACTTCACTCACTGTGAAGTAAGTTCTCAGACTGTTGTTAAAAATACAATATAATGTGTAAAAAGGCATGCAGCAGAAATGCAGCACAGTGCAGATGATGCTAAAAACACACTGGTCACATGGGAGTATTCATGGCAATTTTCTTGTGAAGCTGCAGAAGCACCTAGGAAGTCAGTCATATTTCTATTAATACTGCAGAGTCTTAATTCAGATTATATAGTGACTTTAAGTTTTACAGTTTCTTATATCTGTAGATGAATGTCTGTGCAACCAGCCGGTGATAATAGAAATTAATAGAGATCATTGAGCATAACTAGATGTGTTATGTAACCTCTGCATACCACTCATCTCAGTTATCAGCGCTTTAACAAAACACCTGCTTCAGAATGAGTTATTTTTGTGGCCTTGGGAAAAAAAATCTCAAAAGCTCTTGTGCATATCAAAGCCACCTATAAGGAGGTACGCTGACCTTATAGCTACTGAACAAATTCAATACGCTCCACATATTGCCTCCAAATCTTGGTTTCTGTGAAAGCATTTTCTGGTGAACTGGTTGATCATTATCCATGACATTTTCAGAATACAGAGATATGTCAATATTTTGAAGCTCAATGGGCTTGTATAATTGAACTAAGGGCCCTTAGTTTCCATATGCTGAGGGCACAGAGGTTCCCAATGGAATATCAGTGACGCTTGATGGAATACAAAAGATGGACAGGATTAGGCTTTGTGTTGTTGACTGACCTTGACTCATTTTTGACCCACATCCTCACTCAATCACATGATTCCGCTTTGATCAATACAACTCAGGTGAATATACCAACAAGATCTGCCCAAATAGTGACCGAAACCACTCTGCTATGTCTACATTTCGGTGGTGATCCAAAGCACCACTGGCTAGCTGTGTGTAACCTGGCCTCAATCAAACTCAAAGGCACCATCCCTGTGAAAATAGTATTGATCAAAACTAGCATCTATCCATGCATAAGAGCTTGTTTCAATTGATTTTTCCTATTTGAGCTGAAAAAAATATAATAGAGTTGATATGAATTACAGGGTGTTTTGCTTCAGTTCATCAACACAACCCAGATAATACTCTGCGTTGCCAGGGAAACATGATAACAGTTTTTGTCTGTTTTCCAACAATCAATTACTTTAATGCATTTATCCTAGTGTTTACACAGAAACACACAGCAGTCTGTAGAAGTCACCAATACTGTGACTCAGTGGTTTATAACATAAACATATGGGCTGTAGCAGATCAACAACATTTCATTCAGCCGAAAATAAATTACATCTTAGCTTACCACTAATGTGCAGCTACATGCTGCATGATACATGCTGTTGTCTAAATGCAGGTTACTGCCATGATTTTGTTCTGGTGACACGTGGTGACCTTTTCAGATATGTATGCTAAATAATTCAATAAAAAGCTACATAACATGAACCAGGCAGCAAAAGTGGCTGGTCACTTGTATCCATATAAACTATCAAAGTTGTCATGTTATACTCAAAGATTTGCTGTGTCTAATTCCCAAGCTCAAGGCTGATCAGTGTTATTCTACTGACACTTCCCCTAAAGCCTTCTGACATTAAGCCTTTATAAGACAGTTATGGGTATTACATTGGTCTTGCAACATAAACTACTTTTTATTCCTTTACCATCGTGTTTAAATAAAATAGCTGCTGCAGCAACAGATTCAACTCAATAGGCCAACAGGCTGCCTCCGACCTTGTTAACAGGCTATTACAGTACTGTTATCCTTGGAGTGCGTTCTGTAGGTTTTAAGCTTGGGGCCTTAATAATATTGAAGTACCTGAGGTGGTGTGTTATAAAAAATTATACTAGCAATGCCTGTTTAAATTTATCTCACTGTCCCTGCCCATTCATATAATTCTGGGCCAGTATAAGACAGATAACGATAAACAGGTGTGAGGAGACTTGCTCTGTTTAATTCTTTTTAGTAAAAGAAAACAGAGAAAATCAACGTACACTCCCTCACCCCCTCCCTCAAACCAAAACAGGCTATTGTAAAGCGGGTAAAGAGATTAAAGTCCATGCCATGCTAAATCTCAGGCTTACCTTGCCACTAAAGCTCATCTATGCTGACCCCTCAACTTAAAACAAACTGCAGTTAAGAAATAAAATGAGCTTTGAGTTATATCTGTTTCAATGCAATTTTCTTATTTCAGTGATCCGTCGCTCTCGCAAACATCTGGTGCTGCAACCTCAATGTGCATTCACAATTCACTTATATTACATTGTGCATGTGGATGACACCACAAACAATAAAATCCACCCCAGACCCCCCCACCCCTTTTTTTGTCCTTTTTTTTTGGTGATCCCCTAATTCTCCCTGTGGTGTCATGATTTGATGATATTGAGATCGATGGTTACTGGGTAGATGAAATGTGGCCTACAGGGGTGTCATGGTTTTACCTATTTTTTTTTTCTTCATCCAGTAATATATTTTAAAATTTGTGCATTTTAACCTTTTTTTGTTAACAATAGACAGATTGCAGTTTCTTCCACATGACACTTTGAGGAACACACTCACAAACCTTCTTATGATACATACTGAGATAATCCACATTGTCAGATCACAGCTTTAGAGGTCGACACTCCAAGATTTCTCGACTCTGCATCGTCTACACAGTACAATCAGTACGATCAGAGTCTACCTTGATTATTTTTTGCATGCCTGATGCCAGACCTACAAACAACAGCAAGATCCTTACTCAGTAAGACCTTAAATCCGCAAAACAGGCTGCCTCACAGAAGAGACATGACAATTCCAACACCATAATATTGAACCAGGAACATGTGACACATGCTCAGGATTTCTCCCTAACCTCTCACTACTCCAGACTATAAAAAACTGCCTCTGGGTTGTATCCCTTTGCCAACCTGTTAAGTTGCAGTTTGCACCCATGTCCTAACTCATATACATTAACATATTGAACTCAATGCTTGCTCAGTGATTTAAATGTGCTTTTGCAGAACATCATGAAGTTCTAGAAAAGGTGACTTTTGACAAAATGCCAAAACTTCTTATTGCAAATGTGTGACAATTCAATAGCAGTGCTCCAAAGATGCTGCAGATTTTTTATTTCAATAATAAACTGAATAATCATGGAAGCAGTTAGAGAACACTTTATGCAGAAAGACATACTCCACTACATCTGTGTGCTTGTATGAGAGTCATTTACCCATCATTTCCTCATGTCACCACAATCAAAGAAACTTTAATTTCCCAACTAATACAATACTAAAAACAACTTTACTTATTGACAAAGTTTCTTGAAGCTCAACACTCTCAGCCTATCCACGTCTGTGGAGTGAAAATAATACGATGCTCCATCTTTCAAAGATGTACTTTTCCTAAAGCATTGTTGATTGCCCTGTGTCCATTACTTGGAAGGATTATGATAATATTCCACATTGTGCTCGGCGTGATGCACAGGAAATTCAATACTCAAAAGGTTAATGCAATCAATTAGGATGACAAAGGAGTAAAGTAAAACCCTCCTGCTTGTGGAAAAAAGAGACAGGAGAAGAGTGGGGGAGAAAAGGTATTGAAAGCTTGAATGGATCCGGAGGAAAAAAAAGAGGCACTTGAAACGACAGAAAAATAGCATTTATTCAACGTGTATCATCCAAGGCCAGCAAAATGTAACACACACCAAGTGTATACAAAAAGAAAAAAAAAAGAAAAAAAAAACATTAGCTCTTAGTGAATCGCATCATTCAGCACTCAACCAGTTGTAATTGAACAATACAGCAGCAATATTTTTGTTTGAAGGTAATCAGATACCTGAGCCAAGGAAACAGTGCCCAGTACTGGAGGCTTGAACATCGATTCATAATGCTCATAATGTTCTATGGACTTTTCCCCCCGTTCTGAGTCAAGTTTTGTCTCAGCTCTCCATTCCCATGTGCATTGTTGCATGGGCTGAATATTAACAGCACAACAATTGTGTATGAGAGAGATATCTTTTGTTATTTAGATAGATGTTACAATGCCATACAACACAAAGGAGTCTCATCATTGCAGATAAATGGATAAACTTGGATGGTGGTATTGAGCTTTACAACCATTGTAATAATCCATATTACCTTTTCAGGCACACTCTGTCAAAGTGGTGATGTATTAATCACATTTCAGCAATCCTCCATGGCTAATGATAATGTTATGAGAGTCTGGGTGGCAATATTTCTCTAACGTCTGCAACGCCTATTTTCTGCCGATAAGTTGTGCAAGCAGAAAAGCCTAAAACCTTGTAATCCACTTAGGTAAGGCAGTAGACTTACCTAGTTCTGCAAATACACAACCTCATAAATCTACTGCACCTTCGCATTCTTAAAGACTGTCGAGCAAGAAGATCCCTCATCCCACTTTGTTTGCACCAAATGAAGACATGTGTTGCATTTCAGGCCGTTGCACAAGTCAAAGAACCGAGCATGCACAGGCTGTAACAGAGACACTGACTGTCTGTAAGTCTCATTCACACCTGCAGAGGCAAACAACCAAAAATACAACGCCTCACCAAGCTAATAGAATTTTTATCCCTATTTTCCAGAACTGAGTGTTACAAAGGAGAAAAACAGTGAAGAAAGGATTAGACTTAAAACATTGATTTTCTGCCAAGCTCTGTGAACTGCGACCTTTCTTAAGTTCCATTCAGCTCCACTATGAACAAATAAAGCAGCATGCCCAGAAGTTATAGTAAGGCGGTAACCAAGGCTTTATATTTTGACTATAAGAATCCTATTTTTTTTCCAGGGGCACAGCTCTGTAATTTGACCTACATAACATTTTTCTGTTTGGGCATTTTCAGGTCCAGCAGCCACGTCACAGAAACAATGAGCCAAAGTGAGCTTTGAAGTCAACCCTGAATGAAAATGGAGGGGCTGACACATGAAATGCCCTCACAGCTGGGCTGCCCTGAGTCAAAAGAAAAACAAATACTTTGAATGAGAGGGGGACACGCCGCTCCTGTCTAAGCTTCCTAAGGCCCTGAGCCGCCACCGGGAGGAGGGCTTTCACGATATGCCGGTAATGATGGATGGATTGGGAAGAAAGTCTATTCACATGGAGATGTTACATCATAAATATTTACACAGGGCTGCCGTTTCCATGTAGCCTTTGCATGTTTTGACACACTGGAGAAATTTAAAGGACAAAAAAGTGTAGGAGAAAGAAAAGTGCAGAAAACAAGAAGGCAGCCTCTCACTTTGTTATTATGCTACGCTGAGTGATACAATAATACTAAATTGAGTTTCATAAGTTGTTGCTCTTTTTTCTCATTGAGACAAATTATCTTTCCTACGGCGAACTGTGGGCTTTATTTACTTTTATCCATGACTGAATGAACTCCTGTTTATTAGAGAATCATCGCCCTCCTACACACATCCTGAAAAGCCAACAGAACACTAAACAAAGAATCTAACTTTCAATTATCAACCATTTTTAACCCTGCAGTATGTTATAGCAAAGAACCTTAGCATACATAAATCTCTACCAGATCAATGTTTTAACACAAACAATCTTGCCCAAACTGCTTTTTACTGGGTCATAGCAGGTATACACATTTTTACTCAATAAAGCCATGAAAACACCTGAGATCACCTTGTAACCAATGAAAATGCTGCCTGAGAGTGAGAACCCAGTTTCTAATATTAGTGAGCCAAAAGAAGAGAACATGCCAGCCATGTTAAGATTAAGAAACCTTTATTAGAACCACAATGGGAAAATTGCACATGTTAGAGCCACATGTTACAATTAGTTTCATTGAAATATATCAAAAACCAATCAAACTAACTGTGCTCAGTAATCTTGTTATGTGCTGACACCAAGCAAATGCAGAATGACTGCAGTACCTCAACTGGCCACTTGGGGCTGGCTCCAAAAGCAAGTTAATTGCTACAGACTTGCATATTAAATGTCCAACTTTAAAGCTTCACCAGCGCCTAAACTCAACCATCACCAGTTTGCTGGTATCAAAAGAAGTTTACGTGAATTCACATGCTGCCAAAATGGTGCTGGTCAGAGCCTTAAACCCGCTCTTCACCAAGGGCTGTCAAACTGTATTCACAGCTGCACTGCAGAAATCATACTTCATTTTCTTTAACAGAAGCAGTTCCATCTATACAGAAATCTGTCGTCATCAGAAGTACTGGGCTGGGCTCTGATTGATGCAGGGAGTGTGTCTTCTCTCTGGTGTGTGAGTGACACCACCAGAAACAAAGGAGCATGGTGTAGCCCTCCACCTCAATTCACGGCCATGCCACCCCCCGGTGATAGCGAGGTTCGCTGGTTTGACATGAGACAGCCTAGACTGTCACTTCTGAATGTTTAGATCCCTCTTGACTAGGAGGCCAGGGGCAAGGGCTGTTGTATGCATCCTCATGACAGACTCCCACATCAGCATTGTGCTCATACCAGCTAACATCATTAGCACAGAAGGTTTCATCTCAGGGAGAGAAAAAAAGCAACCCAGTTTCTTCAAGTCACAAGTCATTAGTGTCCTCTCGAGAGTCAAATTGTACAGAGGCAGATTTTTTATCAGCAACAAAAGGTTTATACTCTTGTTAATTTGGTGGATGTCATCTGTACTTAGATGTCTGTGTCTAATGTCTGTTACAGTAATAAATGCCATATAGTGGAAAAATTATATTATTTTGTCAAGATGACAATGTGGGATGTTGCAACAACAGCAGCAAGACATGAAGCAGGCATAAAAGAACATCAAGTTATAATTAACACCACAGTGTAACCCAGATAAGAAGAACGTGGCGTACAGGTTAGCAAAATTAGCAGAAACTACAGTGTAAGGTGTGTAAAGCAGGCTGTTTGTGTTTCCTTATATATTTGTGTGTTTTCAAATAGCTTAACAACTGTTTTGTGTTGTTTATATGAATGTTTCTAAGGTGTTTCAGAATGGCAGGGTGTATAAATCCCTCATAGTGTGTGTGTCTGATGGCTGTGTGTGTGTGTATGTGAGAGAGAGAGAGAAAAGAGAGAGGCCCTCTTTGGAAAACAGATACATCAGTGAGCCTGTATAGTGTACAACATTGCTGTGAGTTAATCAGTTGGAAAATAAAACGGTGGGATTCTAATAAGTCATTTGTCAATTTTTACAACCCCCAGACACATTGATCCACAGGGATTAATGAAGATGCCTGATATTGTTGGAGATATGAACAGGGGAGATGGTGGGGACAGTAATCAGTCATGTTGGGGATTTGTCCTACCTCGTTTTCTCTTCCTGGGGAGTCACTCCACACAGGGGCTCACCTCATCTGAAAAGGACAGCAACAGAAAAAAAGAACCATTAAAATCCCAGAGACTGATTATTCCTGTGTAAATGCATGCACATACATGTTCTGGAGAAATCCATACATTTACCCAGCACATCTAATCTCCAGTGGTTGATATAATGTAACGAGTCTCCAGATGATGCCGAAAGGAGAATGTGTACTTTTGTTCACTCCTGTCCTTCTCATATACAGAATAAAAGTGCACCCAGGACCAGTGACTGAGGGAAGAGTCCGTACTGAAACACGGGGAGCTATTGTACAGCACAGCAAACCTGAGTCTGCTCATATTTCAGCAGTTTGCCGGTAATAATTTCCTTACCAAGTCAAACACAGGTGAATATTTTAATAGCACCTTCCTTTCTTTTAGTGGAGGGTGACACGATACAAAACAAACCACTTTCCCATGAAACCTCAGAGGCAAAATTTACATGGCAGGGATACAAAGAATTCAAATACTGCTTGGATAAAGAATACAGCTGAAATGTCACAGCAGGTAATATGAGAGCATAATACAGTCCTGGTACCTCATTCATACTGTGGGAAAAATGATATACATGGCTAAAATATAAGGTTTTTATTTTGTATGTTGAAAAATAGCGTCTTACGTGACATCCATTAGCACAGACAGTGTTACATCAGGACACAAACTGACTTTGGCAGAACCAGTTGAGTCACTCTTAAATCCTCTCAAAAGTTTCCTAACCTTGAGAGCCCATGCATCCCAGAAAAAGTAATAATAATTCTAACCTGATCTTCCTACTTATTTTATATCTCCCCTCAGCAACCTAACTTCTTCTCGGCAACAGTGCAGTTATTAATTCATGAGGCACTAATTAGTTCTTTGTTTAATTTTGTGTTAAACAGACTGACCGGAATGATAACGACTCGCGCTGTAGCGCTTCGGTCCCATGCCACTCCTGTTTGCTACAACAAGGGAGCATCGTGCGACTAGCATGATGAACCCAATTCCCTTCTAAGTTGCACTTCATTAAGTCAAAATGTGACAAGGAGCTTAGAGGAAGAACTGGCAGATCTGATCATACATAACAATGCAGGCCCAGTAAGTTTGAGGAGGGGTGGGTGGGTGCTGGTGCAGGAGGTGGTGTGTGGGTGGGGGGTAGTGGATTCCAGCATGCATGTTGATAATTTTCTATTTTTAACCCTTGGGGGCCGTCTTTCATTTTCCTTTAATTGTTTTTGTTCAGAGCTGCAGTGTCCTCTTTTTAAATTGCAGCTCCTATCAACTCCCCTGATCAACCCCCTGTGCAACATTGCAGGCAGACAAGTAAACAACAGGGTTGCCCTTTTCCATGATGTCGTGCAAATGCTCCACTAACACGGTTGACACTTTCCCACTGCATATAGCACCATACAGTACATAGGCACCTTTTCATACCGAAAAGTTAGAAGACACATCAGAACTTTAAAAATGTGTTTTTTGGCCCTGTAAGTTGAAAAACCTGCTAAATGAAAACAGAAAGAGGAGGAATATGCTCCTAGAATGTATCGAGGTGGATTCATTCGCTCATATTTTACATGCCTTTTTCAAAACTGCGATGTGTGTGTATTTGACAAAGGCATCTCATGACGATCTCAAAGGTGTATTATTATCTACTGTTCTGATGCCAAGTTTTCTGTGTGGAGGCTTGTAATTAATTGTCCCCAAAAACTTCAGTACTGTCATAGTAACCCCCACTTACTATACTCAGGTATGACAATAAGTGCGCAGTATATTTTCACTTGACACAATGCCTGCATGTCTAAATAAGTGTTAAGCTATAGTCACTGAATTTGTACATATAGCAGATTACAAACAGGTTTTTTTCCTTCCTCTCCTACAAATCATCTGCTGGCAAGCGGCTCTAAGATGTTTAGCCTCTCCAAGTATCTTCCCACTGGCTGAAGACATGATAAAATCAAAAAAGCAGACAAGTAATTACACTGTATAATAGGCAAGATTGGCATTTTCAAAATCATTTTCATGTGGATGGAAATGACATTGCATAGACTATTCTGTATTCACTGGTGCAGATAAATAAACAAGCCATGGAGAAGGGGGGGGGGCATACAGAACGCACAGTACAATGGCAAGCAGGTCAGTAATTAGAAACTCTGTTTGCACAGTAATAATTTTAATATATTCATCAGGAAACAGAGCATGCCTAGCATGATAAAATCCCATCAAGAAACCTATCCCAACTGCCTTAACCTTTTAAACAGACTGCTGAGAACCTGAAAGAGCAAAAATAAATAAATAAAATGATAAATTATAATACAACGCAGCCACACCTATACATGGATTTTGGAAATTTACGTTGTGATCGTAAAATGACAGTGATACAATATACTTATATTCCTGAATACTGATCACTAACTGTACAAAAAAATGTGCTTCTGGAGCTTTTGACCTCCTTTATCCAAGTGTTAAAAAGGCTACAACCCCACCAGTCCCACCCCCCCCAACCCTCCCCCGCCAAAAACTGAAATATGTTCAGCTCTGCACGTGTGAGGGGGCAACACATGTGTGTAACCTTGTTTGTTATTGAAGGTGGCAGTGATGATGCTATGGAAATTATTGCAAATTGCTTAAAGGACTCCTGACACGTAAAAACCTTGACCTCATGATGCCATTTCCCCAAGACAGAAGAATGCGTAATTATCAGAGGAATTCAAGGTGGAGCACAAAGGTAATCACTATTAACATTTTTTTTTTCAAAACAGCTCAAAGCCATTCATGTATGAAATATATGACTTCATCCATGCCTTCATATTCTAGTTGTCATATACACACTTAATGCAAACCAGACTCACATGCGGTAAACAACTTAAGCTGATACATTACACTGTAATGTCTCAATTATTACAAATTTAAATAACAGGAACACACAACAACAGGCACTGGGCTGAAGAGAACGGTTTAAAATAATAACCCATTTTGCTGTAATGACTGCCAATCTATTGTCTAAGTTTCCTGGTTTCATTTCCCACACATAAACTCAGAAACTTACAAGTTTACATGACCTCATTCTACACGAAACAACCTCTAATTACATGAAGTGGAAGCCGCGACAAGAATACACTTCTCACTGAATAGGTCTGTACTTTGTGTCCTCTGAGTTTTTTAGACACGCTGCAGACGGAGCAACTGATCATTTACTCATGCATATTTGACAGCACCTCACAGGCCCCTTTTTGTTCTGTCACTTCTGGCTCCTATTCTCTTTTCCCCCTAGGAGAGGACAGAGTCAGGGGCTTGAGGGCAGCTACCTCCACAGTCCCGCTGTCCCTTCCTCGCCTAATTTTTGTTGTCCGACCCTTTGAAACCTCAATCTCACACAGCACCAAAAGAATGGTGATCCATGTGCAACAAGTGCCGGTGCCATGGAAACCCCCGTTTTGCCCCCAAAATATTCCTTTTTATCCCTTGTGAAGACCTGTCACCAGGCAGAGCAGGCATCACACGACCCCGGGCCTTTAGGCATGACAAAGCCTATTTTCATGCCTGCTCCTTGATTGATTAAAAAAAGACTTTTCAGTAAAAAAAAACATGTTAAAGGACACAAAAAGTGACACACAGATAAAAAGAGGGGCTGGAGGATGGCCCAATCAGACAGGTTCCTATCACACAGAAATGAAGAAATGTAAGATATGCAGCAAAGAGAGGGTCGCGCCAAGCATGAAAATGACAACAATGGTAATTACAATAGTAGGTCTGGGATTTGGTCAAAGACATGCATAAAGTGTGATATCAGACAATCATTAAATATTTTAGTGTGCTTCTTTTTTTAATTAATGCCACTCTGCCTAGACTTCATGTCAGCCTTCTTAAACTATAGTATTCCTTTGGATTATTACAAATGTTTTTTACATTAGGTTCCTGTCACACTAGAGAGAAAAATTATACATGTAGTGTTGCGGTTCATGTGTGATTTGGGATCAATACTCTATACATTGGGCGTTTCACTCCTCCAGTTGACCTAAGTGCCAGACCATTTAAAACAGAGAAAGCTCTGGCTCGGCTGCAAAGGGAGACCACATTATTAATTTATTTCAAAGGCACAGGTCGATCAGAGAAGCTTATTATTGCATGTATTTTTGATTTTGTTGTTTTGTGACAGTTTTAGCTATAGTAGCTGTGATTCGATAGTTGTAATGAGGAACAGAAAATATAGGAAAGTTATTTGAAAACTGTTCCTTTATCATGTTTTCATAAAAAAGGAAACAACAGTGCTGTTTGCTGCGGCTATAGAAAGGAAGCAGCTCCCTTTGTTTCTGCGTGGAGATGTGGAGCAGATATTTACCAAGACGATAGGCAGGGGTGAGGGGGTGTAAAGAGGAGGAGAGGCATTAGAAGCGTCCACACATGAGCAATTAGTATTCCAGATCCTGATGGTTCTAAACACAAAAAGGCCTCACCAAATCCCCACGGCGGAGGTGTCAGACGGAAAATGACGAAAATCTGCTCCTTGACAGGGAGTCATTTATATTTTAGCTTCGTTCCATTATCTTAACGAATCCATCATCAGCCAATGCAATATTAACAGCAGAAAATCAACTCATTAGATCCAGGGGGATTTAATCAAGATTGCAATCATGTATGCGGTTCCTGGAGAGTTGGCTTCTTCTTTTTTTTTCTTTTTGGTCCTTTCCACGTAATTGCCGCATCTCAGATCTTAATAAATTATTCTCGATCTGAGATTGATGCCTTTTTTTTCCCTTGCCTCTCACGCCATGCACTCACTGTCTCCAACTATAATATTTACCATAAACATTATTATGTCATGGGCACACAGTTTAAAATGGCCTTTAGCTAACTCACAGAAGTAATTGGCTTCTCCATTTCTCTCTCATTTCCTTGCTAATTGCCCAGTGATATTGCTAACACTTGCCTCAGAAAGAAAGAAAAGGCCTCTTTTGCACAAGCAGGGATGTGTTGCTAGGATTTTTCAACCTTTATATGTGGATGTAGAAAGAATTTCCTGTGTTTGATATTGCTTAACAAGACATGCAAGCAGATGAAAGAACATTCCACTTTTGATATGTAAAACTTTATGTGAAACCCAGGCAGCAGAGAGAGAAAATAGAAAGAGCTCAAATTTCAGGTGGATATATTTTAGTCTCCTTTCTCAGAAAAACACTTAGCAGAAAAGCTGCAGCAGATAGATAACTGTCACTGATATGTAATTCTGTAAAAATCAAGGTGTTCTGCCACGTCTTGTAACTGAATAAATTTACATTATCACATTCCAACAAAATATGTGTGTGATGGACATCAATGCTTCTCTTTTAAATAATAACAAAACTGTAATATCACTTGACAGAGCTGAGGGGAAAAGCTCAAACTCTCACTGTGAGTGAATAAGATACATCATCATGTGAATCCGCACCGAGTGTCCTTAAATTATCAGTTTCATTTCTGATTCCACGTGGGAACATTTGTATCTATCTTCATATCTCTCAGTGTAATCAAGTGTTGGCTGCAGGAGTAGAGACTGTTTATTAAAAATACAGCCCAAATAGAGCACAAGGCAACACACATAAAGATGATTTTAAACTGATTTATCGAAGGGCAGAAGATTGTGGTGAAAGCACAATTGATGAGAAAAAGAAATCCTAATTTTATAAGCTCTTTTTTGTTACAGTGTGCTGCTGACGGTGTCCTCTGCACCTCTCTCATTCGTGTGGCACTCACAGGCAGGATTATCTCCTAACATGTTCAACATGATCCAAAAGTGTAAAAACTGTCAAAGAGACCTTTAATCTGCCTATGGAACAAAGCCTTTTGTACAAGGACTAACCTGACCTTGTCACTGCAAGTTTAACTTGCTGTCTGTTCGGCAATATAAAGCCCTAGCCAGCCCTTCTCGTCCACTCCCTCCCTTTAAGTCTTCTTCCCACCCGCTGCCTTGGTCTCTCTCTCTCTTTCTCTCTCTCTCTGTCTTCCTATGCACAGAAATGCTGTGTTAATCCCTGTTTCACTGAGATGGCCAATAGTAAATCCAAGCCCTCTGTAAACCAATCTCAGAGTTTTTTATCTTGATTTATTAGATTACGTGTCCCGGGTCCCTGAGCCCATGCTACACATACTAATCCTAATCGGAATAGACAAGTATTAGCCCAGTTCAAGGGGAGCTAAACAGCAGCAGTGGCCAACTTTCAGTAAGAGGGAAACTACAAGCTTATAGGCCTGATGAAGCTTTTTATCGGTTTTTCCTTTTTTCTTCACTTACATTAGTAGAATGAGTGTGTAATTAAATACATAAATCCTGACACACCAACCCTCAAAAGGCCTGAAAACCACTGAACCCTGTCCGGTTTGGCTTTCTTTCCCCCTGCACAATGAAGTTACTGAGCCAAGCCCAATCATTTGTATTTTTCTCAGATTTTTAACACTGAGCAAAGCAAACATGAAAGTCCCATTGAAAACAACTGCAAGAATTAATTTTACATCTCAGTGAATTCAAGGCAGTGTTGTCAAATTATAGGCAACAGGGCTACGTAACTAATTTCCCTTGGTCCAGAGACTGTAAGTAATCACTTTTCATCTGTGATAATAAATCGCACATAATTAGTAAGGTGTCTCTTCTCTGTTTGGTAACCAAAGCCTAACTTAACCCCGAACTGAAAGGATCATTTTCCAGCATATTGTAAATTGCTGCTCTCACACTGTTTTCAACCAGTTCAGCCGTTATGGATGGCAACTGGGTTAGGCTGGATGGAGTCCATGTGACACATGAGGCCAGGGCCAGGGAACATTAAGAAGTGTCTGCTTGTACACTAATGCTGGTGGCAGCTGTTCGTCTGCCAAAAGCTGCAGGAGCAGCAGCAAGGATATCCTGAAATACTATTGAAAACCGCTAAACCTCCTCCTCGCTGATGTAAAGCTATACAGCCGCTCGGCGCCAGAACAATCACTGATCAATCTGGGAAAGTTAAAAATGGAGCCAGGTTTGTTGACTAAATGTGCTGCTTTTCAGCATGGAAGGTCAAACCGGTGATCTCATGACAGCAACCAGAGTATTTTTTTGCTCTATTTGTGAAAGTTTCTATGGCGAACACACAAAAAAAATGCATCCTACTGCAAAGGGATGTCTGCTCATGTATTTCTGTCCCTGTATGAGTACATGTAGATTTTCATGGCATCACCAGAGCACAGAGGTTGCCCATGCCCGCTGCCCTCAGGGGTGACAGGGGAGCTAAGGGAGATGTGACAGCCATGTCTGCTCCCTGTACGTGTTTGTTTGCCCCTGAAAATGAGACACCAATCTCACTCCGGCCCCCTGGGCATGTTTAGCTCTGCCTCCACCGCACTGCCTTCATCTGATACAAAGTGGAAGTCCACCCGATAATAACATGTATCTCCACTGGTCGGGTGAAAGTGGATACATTGCATGAAAGAAGTGGATTGATTAATCTCTTTACTTTTCAGTCTCGAACCTATACTGAAGACTACAGAGAGTGAACAATGACTCTCTTGCATGTGTCACAGCTACACACTTTCTAGTACTGTCACGAAAAACAGTGTGTAAGTATCTCATGATCCAGTACGTCTGCATGCCAAATAAAAGTGAGGAATGAGTTTCCTCTGCTCTTGTGTTTTGCCCTTAGACCAAAGTGTCACCAAGTGTGCTTTACAAGGAATATTCATTTCCTTAGGATGGCCGCGTCAGCCTTGTGACCCAATCCATATCCATTCTGTCCTCTCTGCCCTCCCCAGTCCCTGCCTCTTTTCTGTAAGTGGCAGATATTTCACCTGACTATCAGTTTCCCTCTAAACGTGCTGCTATATGCAGGAAAGGCGCCCATATAGGGTCACTGGCTGTCCTCTACAGGGCCCTCTTTGAAGCTACTATCTGTGTGTCTCTACTTCCCCTCCTTCTTCTATCACTCAAATTACAGTGTGTGGAGGTCACTGGTAGAAATGGGTTCAACAGAGCTGATTAACTTTGATCTACTTTTATGTATTATTGGGATGGAAAAACTCTTGGATGGCTCCTCATTTAAAAACTAAATCATAAATTTAGGCCTGGCTAATTTATATTTACAACTAGGGAATAGTAGGCTTCTTTAATTTTTCTTCAGTGCCTGAAATAGAGTCTGGAAGATATTCAGCAATGGAGCGAACGCTGAGGCGCACAGCACTTGTAAGAGCGCGCTTGTGTATGCAGACCACAGCAAAATCCAGTTTACAACCAAATAATGGGAATCAGATCATTTCCATGCAGAAATGTGCAGCGGGAAGGAAAGCAGCTGCTTCAATGTGAGGAAGGTAGGAGGAGGTTAAAAGGAGTCAATGGAGGCTAAAGAGACAGCAGGTCTACCGATGACAGAAAGAGTGGCCAGGGACTGCAGTTCAGGACTTCTGGAAACCACATCAAACAGGCTATGGAGCGCTGCCAAGATGAACACACACCAACTGTCGCAAAAAAAAAAAAAAGATGAGAGGAGGAATGGGAGGGGGAGACGAATGGAAAAAGTCCACTTTAGTGACAAAATAGAAATGTATGCTTTCAGGATAAGAGGGACAAAAATGGCTTAGTAATAGAGAAGTGGGGAACTACATTATCATCACACATTCATACGTTCTTTGTACTAACAGTACGCAGGCTCAGTGATTCTGCCTCGTCTCACATTTGTCCTCACATTTTCCACCGTTGCTCACAATGCTTCATAACAACCCCCGAAGAACAGGTGTGAACTTGTGCTGTCTTAAGTCAAAGAGTGGTGTGTGTGCATACATGGACAGCTATGGGAAAGTAATTACAATGCAATCACCCCTCCAAGAGCAACAATTTACATCATCAAGTCATAAATTCAGTTTATTAACAAGCAGAATATATTTTCTGATTCCAACTACTCACATGCGAATCATTGTAAAGTTAAAATGTTTGTTTGTAAACTGCATTTTTCTCCCTCTTTGGAGTCTGATAGACCACCCATGAAATAAAATATTGGCACATTCTGACTGTGATTCTGTAGTGGGGGGGGCATACTGTGCTGGTGCTAGTCAGCTGTGGCACAAAACAGCAGTAAACGAGAACAAGAGTAACCCCTCAGGTGTTACAGAATTAAAAGAAGCACTTTTCCACGATTGCAGATATCCAGGTGCAACCAGCAGTGTTTCCAGGTGGAAGGCCTGCAGGGGATCAAGTCAGTGAAACAGCAGCTTCTCATGTTTTTTGTCTGTGGATTCAAACCCACAATGGTTTAATAATCTGTGTCAACTACAAGGCAGTAAGTCTGTTGGTCTGTTGTCCTACATGTGGAGTGTGGCTGTACTGAACATCTTGTGTTAAGCTCTAGAGATTCTGTAGTAATCAATAGCAAATAGGAAAATCTTCTCTCAGTGTGCTGTGTTGTTCTCATGTATTATGTTTATTGTTTAAACAGTGGATAAAAGTAGTGTTGCTGTGGCACACAGACATTCACACATTAGCTAAGCTAAGTTTGCTAGACTATCTATCACAGCCTGTCCTTACAGGAAAACAAAACATTCACATTTACAACATATTACTCCGGCTGCATCTCTACATATTCATGGGGGCAGGACTTGTCCCGGTGGCAGCCGAAAATGGCGACCATGTGGGAGCCACTTACTCATAAAATGTATTTAATGTTATACATTTCTGTGTTTTGAGATGATCTTTACCCACTTCTTTACAATGTTTTTAATACCTATCCCAGTAATTTTTTTTGTTTGTCTGTTTGTTTTTTTATGCTAAATGCAGCCTTGGGAAAAAAAAAAACTAAACTTAAC
Organism: Parambassis ranga; assembly: GCF_900634625.1. Classification (NCBI taxonomy): domain Eukaryota; kingdom Metazoa; phylum Chordata; class Actinopteri; family Ambassidae; genus Parambassis; species Parambassis ranga. Next base: position 12,189,510 of record NC_041028.1, on the reverse strand, counting down.
ACCAGAAAAACAAAAGAGCTTGTGGTGTCAGGGGGACTCAAACCTCAGGCTGCTGAGTGAAAGTCTACTGTGCATAAACTTCCATCATCCCTGACCTACCCTACATCCTACATCAGACCTATGTGACTGTATTGGTCTCATTATCAGATGATGTCAGGTAATCCAATGTTCCATTCATGTAAAGATAACATAATGTTGGGCAATACATTCATATGCATAAATGGAAGCATGAGTCAAATCTTTCTTTTTCTTTTCTTTTATGTATTTTATCAGTTTGAGTCTATTTTATGTATTTTAATGTTAAGCACTTTGGTGGGCGACGCCCTTATAAATGTGCTATATAAATAAAACTGACATTGACATTGGCATTGACAAATCTGGTGGCCGAATTATGGATATTATTATGAATAAAGTAACATAACTATTACTTTTGATATAACATATTAAAACCAGTAATATCATTATAATTACTGACCATGTCTGGTGTTTATGTGTGTGGATGTATTGTACATTCTCTGACTATGTTAGTTTGTATAGAAACAAATCAGAGCAAATCAGAGTGAGACCACTCTGTTTTGGCTACTAAACCTAGATATACTGTATCTGCAACATGACACCAAGCTCAAAACAAATAAACTCATGTATAATACAATGGACTCATAATGTGATGCAGTGCTACCAAAGATAATTTGAAAGTGACACTGACATACTGAAGAAATATACATGTATACATACATACATGTAGGTGCTGTTTCTTCAGACAGAACCAAACCTGGTCTTATTTCTACTATCTTGTACCTTATCTAGTATTTCCCACGTGTGTTCAGAAACCTACCCCCCCTCCCAGCCTGCAGTCTGGCCCCACTCTCAGGGCTATCAGGAACCAGCCACTTGTTCAGCACCTGACTAATACCCACTATAATGTCACTTCTATATTTGTATCCTGCTAATCTGCTCTCAGGCTCCAATCTTTTCCACTTTCTTGCAAATTTATCACTAGACTGAAAGACTGCTGCCAGATCCTAAGTGCCTCACCCTTTTAAATTAAATAGTGGCATTTGTGATAAAGCCACTAAATTCCTTATCTAACTGACCCGAGGAGTCTTTCAAGGCAAAGTGTCACTTTTCCTAAACTGGAGCACGTGTGACGCTACACACCACACCCTATCAACACACACACACACACAGATGGTCAGTTTTCTTGTCCTTTTCAAGGACAGAAACAGGTCAAAATTAGAACAAAACAAGTCCGACATGTTGTAGAGCAGACAATGAAGTGTGTCTATAAATAGACATTTCTTCATTCAATACAGATTTAACTTGCTGAACCAACCTGTCTTTAACACCTTAATATAATGTTTTATCATATGGATAATTTTACTCCATAATATCCTACTAAATGGAAGATGTTTCGGGAAAAAAATGTCTGGATGGAACTGATGTTCCATTCAATAAGCCTGTGGCAATACAGTCTGTGCACGCCTAGTACATTCTAAGTTCCAGTTTCATATTTTTTTCCTTAACTAATACAAATGCACCATATGCAACAGCTCAAAAATTCTTCAAAAAGTAAAAGCCAGGACCTGCAGCTCTAACTTAGGTTATCTTGTCCTGTTGCTGGACTCGAACAAACACTGCCCTGTCAATAAATTTTTGTTCACTTCCTTCCCATTGTAGATTCATGACCTAATAAGGCACTGTCTGAATTCTGGGGTTATTTTGAGTTTGTGTGATAATGCTCACTCTTAAGTTTGTCCCTCTTTAGAGTTTCTAACAGGGGGGCAGCCAGGAACTGATCAGATAAGAGAAAACACTTAAAGCCTGTAAGTACAACTACTACTTGAACCATATCCCCAAATACAGACATATTGACAAAACTTAACTTTTTTTCTTTAAAACAAAAACAATGCTTTTAAGGTTTTCATTGCCACTGCCTTTGTTTTCATGCACACATGTGTTTTGGCCTTTTCTTCAGTTTCTAATCTGTTTTTGATATGGTGAGATGTGACTTCCTACCCGAGCCTGTTCCATTGTTTTCCTGCATTTTTAGAGCTATGAGGCTAAAACAAAGTGTTCCTATGCAGAAGGTCAAACAACATTGTTATGAAACTAAGAAAATGAGATTAAAGGTAACAGTGTATAACCAACAGGGTATTCCTCTTCCTGTGCAAGGTCCTGTAAACACCCCTCTGTTGATCTATAATTAAGAAGAATCTTCACTTTAGCGCAGTGGGCTTCTTACAGTGATACTTCTCCTTAATCTCAGTCTCTTGTGTTTATTTATCGGTTTTCAAAACTGTACGCTGAAGGACTTCTTGATTATTTAGACAAGACACAGGAGTATTTCCTGGGCCAGCAGAGTGAAATCTCTGATGCAGGGATCCAAGCAGGCAGCTTGCTTAATACTTGACCCATGACCTCTCCTGGGTAATAATGCCTCCATATCTATCCTCACACACGTAGCTGCACAGAACAATCACATATTCAGATGCCGAGAGAGGTTTCACAAAGCTGTGAGAAGGACTGTTGAATATCCCGGGTATAATTCCAGCTGCTCTTTAATGCATGTTTGTGTGTTTTTTGTAAAAAAACATGTTTCTTCCTTTACAGAATAAATCATTTACCAAATATTAATATGTTGAATTCAACAACCAGAAAGTTAGAAAATGTTATGAGTTATGTTATAAGAAACAGTTTTAGTCCCACCCCTCTAACAGAGCTGCAAGAAATCAACATTTACCACTTAAAACAACACTTCCAGGGATCTAGATTGCCCTCTGGTTAACATCTCTGGCAGTTTCCTTTTTTTTACCTCCCCCTTTTACACACATTCGCTCTCTCAGCTGTTCTTTCCTTTAGTCATACTCACTTCACACAATTCAGAAAATCTGCCATAAAGTCAAGCAACTGCAAGCTGAGAGCTGCTTGCAAAAATAAAGGGCTCTCAGAATAGATAAATAAAATCTCTGTTATCCAGCTGCCCTCCCTAAATCACTCCCAACCCCTTCAACAAGTGGTCACAAGCCGGGGCAAAGCAGACTCTTTCAATAGCACATTACAACCACAAAAGAGGATTCTTTTAGATTCCAAAACTGATTGCTCAAGTTTTACAAGTAAAAACTGGGCTGAATCTGTATCTTTGAACATAATTACAGTATGTCCTTGTATCATCCTTCCTGTTGGTGAAGTAACCACGCACTGCTCTGCATACATTCCTGGGAATAAAAAAAAATAAAAAAACATTCTGAAAGAGGGGAAGTGGGAGGTTTGTCAGACTTATTTTCAGTCAATATTTTAGGACTTCAGCTTTTTACTGAGAGAGGAAACTAGGAGCACACAAGCACCGAGTCAGGCATTAACCATATTACATGTGAAGCCTGTATCACAGTATGGGGGCTCACATGTGGATGGAAGTTTCAATGAAATAAGAGGTCAAGCTGTAAAAACCCAATTGTTCTCTCTTCTTTTTTTAGTTATACTGTGTCTTGACAAAGAGACTTAATCTGTGTTGGAACATGTGCCTCAGATTTCTGCGGAGCAGTCACAAACACATCTTCGTCTTTGAAGGACCCAACATTCACTTGCAAACCACATTTCACCAGTAAACACAGTTTATTACTTAACATTGCTCTGAGAGAACCAGACTAGTGGCTAATATTTTAGCTTTTTTTTAGAATAAAAAAGAAGCTCAGAACATCCACAGCACAGCATAATGGAACTGCTTTGAGTCAGATTCACCTTTCAAGTAAGATGATTGAATAATCACACTCATTCAGTCTTTCAACAATACATGCGCTTAATGTTTTTCTAAAGGACAATATTTAAACACTAAATCAAAGACTTCACAGAAATAATCATGAAACATTCAATCTCTCTGCTTTAAAGCCAAAAAATATCCACTTGTCTACTTCTGTTAAGGTGTTTTTGACACAGAAGCCACTGTACAAGCAGTGGTCCCTTTGCTTTCGAGCAGCTAACAGTGCAGTGGTCAGACTCACCGAGACAATAAATCCACAGCCAGCCCTGGGATGGTCTCTGAAATCCCTACAATCAGGCTGCAGATAAATGTTATTTTGTGCTGACTGCATTGTCTCCTGCTTCTATTCTGGTAATCTAATGTGTGCTACATGCTCTTGGTCACCTTGACTTTGGTTGCCATAGTGCTCAACACAAACATATCCCCACCCAGAAATACACCAAATAAGGCTTGGGGGAAAATCTCATAATCAGACGGCACAGAGGGAGAGGCAGATATAACCTTAAATATATTGTAAACAGGTCAAAGCTATTCCTGTGTGTACATACACAGTGCTTGCAAGAGGTTACTGGTGACACACACGCACACAGTCTGGCTAATTAGTATACAACAATAATTGTCCTAAGCTCAGCTATTGTTGACTCAAAGAAAATGATAATTGCATGGGCATCAACAAAAAATAAATTGAAGTTCTTTAGAAGAGAGAGGTCTTTGAGGACAAGTCTGTTTGTACCGAAAATGACCTTTAAACACCTTCCTCCAACACAGAGGAATCAGGCTACAAGAAGGCAGCCGTCCTGTCTAGCTGTCGACCCCGGCAGATGTGAGTTCTGAAGAGTTCAAAAGAATTCTGCATGGGGGCACCGCCATTTACATAATCCTCCAGATATATTCCCCTGCAACCTAATCAAATTATTCACAAGTCTAGCCCCTAAGTATGTAGACCACGCGATACACAGCCTTTCCATTACCAGTCTCTGTGCCTTAATCGTATCGAAACAACCAATGTCACTTTTCCCTTTAGAACGGCCAACAGACGCAGCAAACAAAGCACGGTCGTGTCTGACACACAAAGATTTCAGACAATCGACATCTTCTGCCCCCCCTTGTCCACTTTGTTTGGCATTTCTTACTGTCCTGGGTTTTTATTTACTTTTGAAGAACACAGTGCACAAAGAGAAAGAGAATTTTATCACTGGAAACACGATCTTAAGACAATAGGACGTTATGTTCAAATGTTACTTTCAAGGGAAGTTAGTTGTTGTAGTAATTAGCAGAGCAGAGTTGGAGCTATTGAGAATAACTTTGAAAGACAACTGCAGATGACACAAGGGATTTTGATAATCACGGGGTTGGGTCCCTCACGGCCTAATCCGAAAAGAAGATAAAAACAGAAGTGCTGACGTATTATGTGTGTAGTAACAGAATTCCCAGGCTTGGAAATATGCCACTTTTTAAAAATATTTGCGGGACGTACCAGGCGTCTGCTTTTGAGAGTTTTTCATATAACAGATTGAGTATTACTGTAGCTGTATTAACACGAAATGCAAGAAACTGAGCATGTTTCTTAAATTTCTTTCCATCAGATCTGAGCATATCTATGATGATTTTAAGACAGAACAGACTGGAAAAATGTAGAGTGACCAAAAATCTCAATTAAAATCATGAGCTAAACACACATGCAGCTGAGAAACAAAGCCAACGTCATGTGCCAAAAACTGCAGTTTCTCAAATAGCCACTTGAGGCTGGCTTCAAGAGTGAGTCAATCCCTATATACCTTTATGGTAAAAATTCATTACAATTGTATGCATAATTAGGGATAGGACACCTTTGAACGACAGGTGCCTTCCTTTATCATGAGCTGCTTGGTTACACAACTACCCGACTTAAAATGCTAGCAAGGGACAACTACTGCTACCACACTGAGGTTACAAACCGCCCTTCAGAACACCAATGTGGTGACAAAGTTATTTAAAGTCAATGTACTGCTGTAGAAGTACCTGCAGCAATGCTCCCATATCAACAATGTATCCTCTTTTTTAATCAACATATCTTACATTTTGGTTTCATTAATGCAAAAAGAAACATTTTTAATTTAATATATTGTTATGTCACAACATAACAAAACATACAGCACAAATAATGCCTTATAATAAGCATTAGATCGCACTGCTCCTTTATTGTATCTGGCTTAGCATTGTCTGTGTCTGAGAAACATCATCCCATTGTTAAACAGTCTGTTGTTGCTTTGTGTTCAATATGCTGCCAGGGGGTAAAGGGTTAATGGATCAGCCAAAGTTTACATCCCATATGCGGTCAATTTTCAATGACTTCTTTTCCCACATTGAAATAAACTATTTTATGTCTCCAAATATGCAGATCATTTTGCTTAATGAAAGATGCTTGACGTCTCAGATCCAATTAATATGCAAATGTAAGTGAGGATTTATTTGTGACATTCTGTATGGGTGAGGGAAAACAAAAAGGCTTCTTAACAGTAACACTAATTGCTGTGACTGATTGTCACATATCATCATTCACTCTGAATCATCTAAATACCAAAATTCAGATAAAATTTCTCACACGCACATGGTTAGATATATTTATCCCCGGTTGTTTATAGGTTTGTTGTTGCTGTAATGCACATGGTGTCCTGTTATGGCATGACGAGAGTGTAACCAACTCTCTCACTCTCTGGAGTTACTCTAAAAGGTGGATAAGTAGATTCAACACAAGACAGCACTCGGTTTAACATTAGGTAAATCAAATTATTATAACGTATGAGTTCTGAATGTATACAGTGTGGTCAAGTGGGAATTTACATACTTTACGTGCATGTACATTGTGTACTATACATAGGAAAACAAATTCAGACTACGCATAGTTCCTACTTCTGATTACTCATTACCGCTTTGTAAAACAATACTGTGAAAAGGCTGTACTAGCGCAGTTGTCACATATAGAGATTTTATGGCTTTCACACATCCAATCACTATTCCAGCTGTTCGGAAAGCCAGACTAATGCAATTCATCTTTGATGTGGAAAAACCTTCAATAAGTGATGTATTTATCACTGTAAAATAAAATCAATAATGTAACTCAACTATTAAAATCCTTTAATGGATGGAGCAATATACTTAGCTGTTTGCATCATCCTCAAGCTTTAATGCCTAAGGCACTATACAGAATGGGTCTTACATTTCAAGAAGCGTAAAGCGTGACTGACACCTATTGTGACATATCACTCCAACATACAGTATATTAAAATGACAAATTTGTGGAGAGTATTTTAAAACGGTTGACAACTAATCCAGCCATTCGTGAAGCATAACGCAAGAAAATACACTAATGATATAACAATAAAATAACATTCAAGAATGCTAGGTTTTCAGCTGCATTTGTATCTGCAGTAGACAGTAAACATGTCATACATGTACACTCTTGTACTGCCTAAGCAGTACAAGAGTGTACATATACGACATGTTCCTCATTGGACTAGCGTTTAGAGGAGCGATGATTTAGTGCACCCCAATCGAGAAACACTTCCGGGGCTGTAAAACCAACAATCAGCCACTTTGGATTAAAAGGCCGTACGTCCTTTAACAACAACCGAAAAAAAAGAAAGAAAGAAAGAAAGAAAGGAAAACATGCTGACAAGCAGTAAGGTACACTAAATAAAATGATCCACTGACAACGCCTCTAATGCTTTTAATCTTCTTGTGATATCTTTATAGCTTGCTACCTTGCAAACAAACCTCCCTGCCTGGCTCCATGTTTGTTCTGAGGACAGCGTTTAGATCCAGATTTGGGAGCATCTGAGAGCTTGTTCCACCACTGATATCAACAGTTATTGTTTTAGTTCTTTAGGGGTGCACTGGCTCCACAGAGACACTTCAATTCTTGTGACTGCTGAGAGTCGTTATTTATAGTATGTGGTGAAAATGGGTTGTCATCTGCAAACCTCAGATTTTCACGTCAATAGCACTAACAGTAGGTTTTTTTTCTGTTGGAAACAAGGTCAAATTGGGCAACATGTATAAAGAAATATCCTTTAGAGAGCATTGCAATTAAAACTCCCACTGAGTTTTTTTCACTTTGAGGAATATAATATCAATGCGTATGACACTTTTTAATTGCTTTTCTGCCATGTGGTTACCTCATGTAATAGCCTGAGTGCTGAAGGTGATTTGGGGTCTCAAATGCTAGATGCCCACCCCCAAAAAAAGCTTTTTTGATCTATCTTGAAATGTGAGACTTCACCAATGTACGACGCTAATGCTAACTTGCTGTAAATTGAACGCATGCATGAAACAGTTGACACATGTCTACTCAAATGAAAAAGGAAACTTGTCATACAGCCAACATTTCTGTATCAAATGACAAAACTTATTTATGGAGTGTGTTATTAAAATAAAATGTCATTTTGTTCAAAAGTTTCATTTTTTTAGTTGCCAGGACTTTGTTTTTACAGAGTTTTTCCTCAAAAGTGCTAATTGGCAGGCTTGGTAGCATTTGAAGTATAAAGTAATGTCTAGGTATCAGGATTCGGGTTTCTTATGCTGCTTCATCAGGGAAAGTAAAATTAGATGCTCAGGCCTACATGTCAGCAAAATAACTGTACTGCACAGTACACATGCAACACTAGACAGGCCAAACATATTCATACCCAAAGCTTAACAAGACTCTGCAAAGTCTTGAGCAAACGTATTGCTTGTGTCTGAATCTGTCAGTGTTTGTGTGTGTACTTGATGTCTGTTTGCATGCCGACCTAGCCTCAGATTGCTGTTTGAGGATGTAATTGCTCTGCTCCTCTCCTCCTCGGAGTGGCCCAGGATGGATCTGCGCGGGCTGTTTAGCAGTCAATGGCCGGTGCAGATTGTAAACAGATCTCCCATGAATTGCGGGTTTAGCGGTTTTGTGAGTCTCTAAACAAGGTTCTACCGATAACGCCATTCTCTCCCTGACAAAATCAGGCACTTTGCTGCAAGGGTGTGATTTGAGAGGTGCCAGTCAATGTGATTGACACTATTAATCCCCCACAGGAGCAAAGAGGAGGAGAAAACAAACCATGCCCTTATAGAAAACATGTCCCTGTTTAAATCCTGCTTTGGGTAAATATTTCTTCCACCAAACTGCTGTGCAGTTAGATAGCCAAACATGTTTTTAAGTACATTAAAAGGACATTTAGCTGAACAACTAGCTGAATCAGTCAAAAACACGCACATACATAAAATTGCTGTCTTGGCATAACTCACACTGAAACAATGAACAAGGTGATTGGACTCCATCATATTTACATATATGCAGAGCTGCTACAGAAAAGTGTACACAGCTGATGAGAAGTATATCCATGCATACATGCATAGTTTGTACTCGTACTAACACAAAGGTTGTGTTTCCATTCTCTTTCTGAATTCAGCCTTGATTTGTATGCTGTTATCCTGATTAAGACCTGAGACAGTTGCACAGCTCTGACATACAAAGCACACTGTGGCTGGTAAATTATACATTGAGCTTTGCTGGCCAGTAGGAAAGCAAGTCATCAAGCATTAAGCACACATATTAATTTTCAAAGAACCAGTGGTAATGGGAGTGTCTTGGAGACAGTAATGCTGACTTGTCTGAAGCTGACAGAACACTCATGTTAAATACATAACCGCAGCAGAAGAAGAAGGCCAAAAAAATCCAGTTTTTAAGACACATTTTTAACGCTAACACACATGACTGGAAACATTGAACATGACCTCACAAGCCAATCCATATCTACAAGCAAACCTGCTCATGAGAATTTCAATTTCATGGGAAACACTGCGGGAGCTGTGATAAGGCTAACGACACAACCGAGACGAACAGTTTGAAAAGAAGAAAAAACGCAAAAAGGAAAATCAGAATTACACACCAAAATATTGGTCTCTTGATACTGAACTCTTTAATGCCATCTGGAATGTTTTCAGTATCAGAATTATATTTCAGCAATTAAAACATTATCTTTACCAAAAGGCAAAGTGGCCTCATTGACAGATTACAGTTACAGTTCTCTAAATAAAGAAGCCACAATGCAATCTAAGAGTTAAAATGGACGTGACAGCAGTTCTTTATGGTACACTTTACTGGTTACATATACAGAAGAAAGTTGATGCAAATGCTCGTCGTAAAAAAATCGCATGTTAAAGTTACCACACAACAACTTAAAGAGTTGAAAACACGTCTGTAGGACACAAGATTTAGATTCAAGATCATCTGCTGTAAAGGCCGTAACCAGCAAGCATTAGTTTTGCGACTTGAGAGCGAGTGAACGATCATTAAAGTGAAGAATAATTAGTCGACAAAACTACAGGAGATAAATTAACTGTGCACCAGTCAATCAATATGATACAGTAAATATGTGTGATGTAAACATCATCTGTAGATGATTATGCATTCAACTCAAGCACAGACTGTATACCATGCATGCTGTATGTAAACTAAAGCCATTGTGTTCATTGTGTTGGATGTGTGATGCAGCTCATTAAGGTAACTGTGATTATTTCAGACATAATCAGAAACACTAACACATAGTGAGCTGCCTCATTCAGACTGTGTCTATGTGATCTTAAAGCGCTGCCACCTAATAATAGAGTTATTTCATAATAAACACAGCCAGTCCCAGTGATCAGCGGGACCACAGCTGGAGCAGAAGCTTGTGCTCTATCATTTTTTTTCCTCACAAATGAGGTAAAAATGGCCCATTATGGTGAAGAACAAAGAGGATAGTACCCATGTTAGAGCCAACCCCTCACTGATGCCCTAGTGACTCGGCCAGCCACTCTCCCAAGGCCTACTCCTTGATTAAATGCATAATCCACTACTCCCCATCCCCAATGATTTAGTGTGCCTTTAAATCAGCTTGCGCACACATAAAAACCTCAAATAAAAATCACCAAGAAAAACCATTGCACTCTAACTGTTCTATTAAAATGATACCCTGCCCAGCCTTTCTTCTCTGCAATAGCGTTTATTCCACATGAATGCATATCTTCATTTTTTTTTTCACAGGTATGCATATAAAATATTTAAAGTTTAAAATGTCACCGTTGAAACATCAAATGCAGGAGTCTCTCATTAATCAGCAAGGACTGAGGTTCTCTTTTAAGGTTATAACCCTTTGAAAGAGCAAAAATTACATTTTTGACCTTGAAGATGAGACAAACTCATAAACGTAAAATAATTTGCAGTTTAAAGGGGAAAGAGATATCGGTTACCTCAGCCCGCAGTGCTCTGGGTTGTCAGAGGGAGACCAAACAAGTCTCATTTTCATATTTACATCCAAGCTGTTGAGATTAATTTGAAATCACATCAAGAAAAAAAAAGAAAAGAAACAAAACTCTGAGAAAACATCAAAAGGGGGCGACTGTCAAAGTTTCAAATCCACAGGGCCCGAGCTATCTCCGACGTGTGAAACGCAGACTTTTTTCTCGCAGTTTTATTAAATGGTGCATGACATTTTCATTACTCAAGGAAATTAAATTGACTAATTTTCTTACAAGCCTTGTACGTCTGCTATTTTAGGGAGGTGCACAGAAGAGAGCAATTGTTTCAACACCTACACAAACGTGGATGTGCTCTCAGACGAAAAGTGATTTCAAAGCCTTACAGGAAATTTGCTCTTTGACAAGGAAATATAGGGGGTTTGATCTTTTTCTTAAATTTGGGTTGTGATCATGGAGCTGATTCCTGTCCGTTCACTTAAATAAAACAAAACAAACATATGCACAACACAAATTAGAGCATCCATTTTCCAATATGTACGTGCTAAAACAAATAGCAGCCACATTTAAATACTGAACAAGATGTTGGTGATAATAATAAGTGATAAAGCAAAAAAAAAAAAAACAAAGTTGCTGATTCTTGGGAGAGGTTTTTCATAATCACCTTATAAACATCATGAAATACTGAAGCATGGTTTGGGGATGAGGGATCCTCCTAAAAGATCTGAAAGGGTGATGCTTTGCTCCCAAACTGTGAGAATGTCTGAGGAGGAAAATATGGAGTCAGCCCGGACCTCGACACTGCCCCCTCTCAGGAGATGAAAAGGCTGATTACCTTCACCTCTCAGGAGTGTAAGCCACATGGCTGACAACATCATTGGAAAATAGACTACCGAGCTCCTTTGGGCCCTATAACAGCTTACATTTAATGTGTGGGGGGGGAAATTCACACTAAAAAGGAGTTGACACCACAGCCATACTCTCATATGGTTGAATACATAATGAAGGAATACACTTGTTTCTTGCTGTTGGTTGTGAAGCAGTAATGGGTGAAAACAGATTTCGAAAAAAAAAAACAGTGTAGATAATGAAGTGACTGACATCGTGGGAGTTAAAAAGTGTGGTTTGAGCAATGCAGATTGTTCTTATTTAATAATGACAAGCTGCATTGCTGTTCAGTGTTGTATGTGGATGAGTTCTCCCAACAGAAACAGAATCATCTTTACGGAGTATAATGCTGGAGGATCTCTGTGATATTTTGAGTAGCTGCACAATTAAGCTCATGCAGTTTGCTGAAGTCACCCTCTGACACCTTCACTTAGTTCTAGCTGCTGCTCAGAAAAAGTTTACACAAATTGTGAAGCAATAATTTAATATAAATTATTATTATTATTTTAATGTCCTTCACTGTGTTTCAGTGACATGTTTTGGATGAAAAAAATGGCAATTCAAAGATGATATGCCACTAATTCTTTGATGAATAAGCTGGAAGCCTCTGCGTGACCTCTGTGTTCGTCACCAGCAACCACAATTTAGTTGCTGCCTGAACTCTATTTCAAAGGTTAGTGAATTAACTTAAAATTACTTACAATGCTATTAAGATGCTGAGCTCTTTTGTTGTGGCTGTAAATTAATTTAAAACCTCAGCGATTTGAAATATTCTGAGACATGTCAGGCAGGGTGAAAAAGAAAAAAATGAAAAAAGAATGGCAGAAGTGGGGCTTTGTCAATGCTTTTGGCTTGGAAAATGCTTGTCTTGAATGATGAGAAAAAGAAATTGGGCTTAACTAGAAACATATGGTATTCCACTAGAGAGGAAGCCTTCGTAAGAGGATCATGGCTGTGTAATAAAAGAAGACAGGAAAAGGGCACGTGTGGCGGTTTGGGTGGATGGGGAGTTTTTCTAAGGCAAGACTGAGCCAAAGTGTTTTTCTTTTCTTTTTCTTTTTTTTTTTTTTTTTTTTAAAGCGGGTGGCTCACCCGAACTCTCCTGATTAAGGCTACTGAAAACTGAAGTAGCAACAGAACACTCCAATACAGACAAACTGAACTGGACATACACAGTTCGTAATAAACCTGACCACACCGGGTATTCTGCAGGTCTGTATTTAATAATAAAATGATGTTTACAGTGCATACTGACCAAAAGAGAACTGTATTTATACTGAGTTTCTGCTGAGCTTTTGTGCCCTGTAATACATAATACCAACATAAATGTTTTTGATAACATAAAGAGTTAACGCGTCCACAAAGCAGCAGGCTGTCGGTGACTCCAACAATTAACTATGTGGCTGACTAAGGCTTTAAACAAGAGTTGAAGAGTAGATGGTGGGTATAACTTTGCTCCAGACTTTCACCCATTAAAGGTAGGGTAGGAGATTTCATTCTGATGCACTTTGTGTTAAATTAGTGTAACTTCTCTCTACAATCCGATAGCAACCAATTAGTTTCGCATTAAAACGAAGAATATGAATCATCTGTGGAAGCCATAAAATGCTAAAAACATCAGCCAATCCTCCAGGACGACCCTGCGCAGAGTATTGGCTGGTTGTCACTCTCTTCCTGCTCTGCGCGCACCAGAGAGGTACGTGCATGATGACCGAAGTCACAGACCGCAGCTCGTCTTCAGGTAATGCGCGTCCATGTGATTGGGAGGCGTGGCTTCAGGGTAAGCTCCGAGAGAAAGGGGCGTGTGTTTACTTTCAAAATCTGGCTGACTCTCACTGAGTTTTCAAAATCTCCTATCCTACCTTTAAGTTAAAAGTCATGTCCCTTATCAGACTGAAAAGGAAAGATAATTGGCCGACATGAACCTCTAACACCTGGTATCATGTCATTGAGTAATTTACAATGAACCTATTTATCTATGTTATTTGTGTGTGAAGATGTGTTTTCTATCTTTCATGTATGCCTAAAATTCAAAAAATCTCAATACAATTATCAAGAATGGTGACACTGTTACATCAACTGAAAATGCACATGCTTCAAATCCAGGGTTTCCTGTTGGCTTGCTTGTGTCTAGTTTGTATGTTCTCTGCACTGGGGCATATGTCTGTGCTGTAATCACAACAACAATCTTTTACAGATTGCCCATAATTAGAAAAGCTCCTCTCCAAACCAGCTCCATGTTAAGAGCATGATTGCAGCCAAATTGAGCAGTAATTTGTACGATGTGGATGTGGGTGCTGTGTGAGGGGAGAAGTCTGATGGTTTAATGCCACTTTTATCAGGCCTGGTTAGCCTGCCTCACTCAAACTAAGCATGTGGACCATCGGATCAGAATGGGTAAAGAGCCTCTGTGTTGCATCACGGTGAAACAGACATCAAGCTTATTAAAAGAAAAAAGGGTATAAAAAGGCAGAACCAGTATGCAGGGTTACTGTCCTCAATAACCCCAAGAGACCCATCAAGGATGCTAATGGAATCACTTGCCCTACCATTATACAAAAACCTAAACATTACCTGGCTGTCTGTGTGTGAAGAACAGATGCACTCATTATTATTCCATGAAGCCTATCAAGGCCATGATACAGAGAACTCCAGTAAAAACTGTCCTGTTACTGTACCACAGACACAGCATTTATTCTCTGTTTATACTTGGGAATGCATTCTTGAACCTGGATAACAACTGTGCAACTTTGTCATGACCTTTATTACAGTTAGAATGAACCTTTATTGTGAAAGGACACTACAAAGAAAAGTGCTTCACTTTGAGACTTTAAATGATAGAATGAATCAGAAATAAAACTACTGTAATGCATCTGTTTAGGGGAAACTTTGAACTTGCTCTTTACCATTACACTCTGGTTATTATATGCAAATGAATATCGTTTACCTTACCAGAGCTTCCTGCACATTTCCAAGAAATTCCACAGGGATGCAAAATACATACGGACGGACAAACACTGGCAGACTCCGCAACTATTGCTCAAACTTATTTTTCATATTTCACATGCTTAATTGTCGACCTTCTAGGCTACTTATACAAGCATAGGACACTCTGGGGGAATATGAAATCATGCCTGTAATGATAACAGCACATAGCTGCTTCATTCCAAAAGAACAACTAAGTCAGTTTCTTTTGGATGAAGTTGTACAAGGATTTTGTAACATTACAGGGAAGCTTTGGGCCACACATGGACAAGGAGGGCACCGGAAACAAACTTTATTACCCCATAAAGAAACTGGATAAAACAACCAGAGCCTGCAGGACAAAACAAACATCTGCAACAGGAATCCAAACAGTCACATTTTATATTATGCACACATATAGCACATTCATCCTGTTTGTTAGCATCACTTTATCAGTTTGTGTTTAGACTGCAAAGTTATATAGTATGACAATTATCTTTTTAATTCAATGTGCACATTTAAAGACCCACACAGCATAACTTCAACTCTTTGAAAAGTCTAAAGTGAAACAGCAGCTTGGAATGATTGTGCAGCTGATGGGCTGCATCAACAAAGGTATGATAGAATGTCTCTTTCACCCGGCATAATTACTACTGCCAATCCAGGGAGATTTTATAATTTCAAAATCCTGACACTTCACAAAGACTCTATAATTGCATTAGCATGCCCTTTCACACGTCAAAGGTCTATTAGTTATTTTTTTTTCCAGCGACCTGTGGTGAAATGTATCTCATTTTGTCTGAAAGCCACCTCATGAGGAGCTGTGGAATTTTTCACGAAAACATGAAAAATATCCACTTGAGATGAGCGCTTACTCTGCTCTCCCTTCCTTCCTCAAAAACATCCCAGAATAGAGCAATGATGTGGTGCTAAATACACAGTGAGGCTTAAAGAATTTCAGAGACAGAGAGAACAGATTCAAGTCCAAGAAACATATTTTAAGGGAGTAAAGGTCAAACTGTAACTTTCAACTGCTGCATGAATCCTGAAGAGTAACAGATTTACCCTCGCAAATGGAATAACTCTAAATGTAACTCTTATACCTTTTTTTAATTATTATACTGCATTAAATAAAGGTTTCAGGTCTACACTTACAATGTTTGCCAAATGTCTTATTCTGACTGCCAGTGATCGTCTATGAGTTGATGAATGGGTGGATCAGACAGGTTTCTTGAATGAAAAAAGTTCGTTTAGGAGCATCAGTCCTGTGTGTTACTATTTTAAAGCAGGTTTCTTACAGTAAAATGGTGTGTAAGAGTTAATGTGCACATCAGCAAAAAACAAAGCTTTCTGGTGAGCCATAGCTGCATAGTAGCTTAACAACACAATGTGTGAGCTTTGTAAAGCAAAGGCGTATTTTAACCAGTCCTCACCAGGAAAATGTAACATAAGGCTTCAGTCCAATTCAGTGAGAATGAAAGTGAAATGTGTGTGTATCTCACTGTGTTAATGGAGGCGGGCGCTTGTTGGCAGCTGAAAACAGCAACTGTAGAAGCCGTTTTTCTCACAAAATGTGTTTAAAGTTATGAATTTGTGTGTTTTAAAATTATCTTTACATAACTCTTTACAATGTTGGTGACTTTACTGTCCTATAATTGGACAATATCCGGCAGTATGTTTTACTACAATAAAGGCAACTGTGTGTAATATCTGTAGTATTACTGACAGAACGTGGCTTTTTTTGGTGAGGCCATGTTAAGTATTTTGGAAATCACCCGAAAGAGACGAAAGATGCAAGAACAAACTTTTAACTAAGCAGCAAACTTCAGAGCTGACAAGTAAAGCCAACATCTCCAAACTGAAGCCTTTTACTCTCTTTCATCGTTAGTGACTTGACTCACTATATTCTCTTCTGCTATTTTAGGTTATTTTTAGTGAACACAAAGTTGAAATCCAAAGAACACTCTCTTCGAATATTTAAGATGTCACCTACAAAAAAAACTTCCTGAAGCAGCTGCAATGGGTGTGAATCTGTTTCTTCAAATCGTCAGTTCAAATGTAACCGCTCAACCATAAAATGTGGTTGAGTGCATGCAAACAGTCTACCGTTCCTTGACAATGTAAGCTCCAATCTTTATCTCTTGAGTGAATCTGTCTATTTGCCTTTTCAAAGTAAAGGCTCTCTTGTCATGACTTGACGAGTTTAGCTCTTGTGTTAATAACACACACATACACGCACGCACTCCTGTCACATCATGCCAGGTAATAAATAATAAACAAAGAATCTGATCTTTTAACTTTGGTTTTATAAACTGAAGGTTCACAAAGTGACCTTCTTGGTGAATGTTAACATCTTTATTTTCTGTATTCTTGACTAGAATTTTATCCTTCAGGTCTTTCTGGACAGAATTACAGCAGAGAATCCATTTACAGAATCACATCATTCTGACATACAGTTGTTGTTGAGGATGCTGCTTTTTCTGCCAAGTGACAGCTTCAGATCTGCTCACTTAAGAAAATTGATGAGATCCATTGCCAAAATGGTGCCCTTGACAGACATTGAAATAATAGCGAGTGTTAAGTTTTATGGGATGTAGTTGACTCTAACATAACCATAGCGCAAGACCTGATCACCTAGTCAACCCACATGGCATCCACACAAACTGCTCATGTGTTTTGTGCATAAAAAAAAGCTTTTATGCTAGAAGTTGGTTGTGTAAGCACTCTTCCAAGAATGCCAAATAGAGAAATTAAAAGTTTATTTGATGCACCACTTCAGCAGCCTGATAGTTTTAGATACACAACTGCTGCATATCAGGGACTTAAGAACAAGAGGGAGTGACAAAATAGTACTTAAACAAACAGACAAACACAAAATATTTCTGGAAGATGCTAAAATCCCTGCAGAGCACCAAAAGCATGGGGCTTAAAGATTTACTGCAGTCCTCTTATCTATCATTACTGACAAGTGTGAAAGAGAGTCACAGATATTCTACTTCTGCTTTTCTGTTCTGATCCCAGTCCAACTCTATTAAACATTTGCGTTTCAGAGGATGTGTCAACTTCGTTCTCAGAGCACTGCTTACATTTGAAAAAAAAGAAAGAGGAAAAACTGTCTTAGAAATTAAGTTCTTTAAGACCATCTTCCCCCTCTTCTGTTCTTAATAAAAGATCAGTTTCTTTTTGTTGTTTTTTTCTCATAAAGCTGTGCAACGTATGAAAGCCCTGGAATGAAAGCCAGTACAATAGCTTTATGAAACAAAGGCAGGAAGGAGATTGAGGGGAAAACAGGGGGAAAATGGCATCGTCTCTAAAGTTAATGAAACAGCATCCTTTCATTTTTTCTAGTAATTATAATAAAGATGGAAAAACATAATAAACGTCTCCCTGCCCCCACCTGCTAACAGTAATTATAATAGACTCAACAATAAATGGTAAAGCAGCACAGAGCTGCATCTTGGGAATTCTCAGGGGTCTGTGGATTAGCTTGAAAAGCCTGAATGATTAAAATACACTAATTAAAATTTTGTGTTCCTTGGTAACTCGTCTTCCAGGGCCCCTCATGCTGGCAAAATGGGAATAAATGCGACAAAAGCAAATACTCTTTTGGACCTGAATAAATAAACAAGCCTAATCAACTTAGTGTTTTTACAGAGTGAGTTACATAAAAACTTCCTTGATGACCTTTCCTCACACTCCGACTTCGCATCCAGCAGCACAATAGCTAGAATATTTGGACTATGTTGTTCTAATCAAGCAAGACTTGCCAGACATACTAGACAGGTTCGATGTCCTATTACACTGCTTTGATTAGCCAGTTCAGCTTCATTGTGACTCCTAATTGTTATTTAGACAAAGTTTGACATCAGTGGACAAATGACTTTGTTAGCTGCTTTCTGCCTAAGAAATATGCATAGAGCTTTGTTGCTCTTTTTTACAGTCCTACACACACATGTTTTGTACAATATGTTACTGTTTTGCAGATGTTGTAACACATTATAAATTTTAGAGTTTCCACACAATGCCTGGTATTTACCATAGGTGTGTTGTACAAGGCAAGTGCAAGCTTGTTTTAAACTCTGAGGTGGAGCAAATCTATAGTTAAAAGATCAGACAGGGAGGGATCAAAGAGCTGAACATTTCAGCTACAATCAAATCACTGGCATGTAATATACACAGGGAATCACTCCTGCATGGGCTAATGCTCTAAAACACACAGAATGATATCAGAAAGATTTTTTTTTTCTTCTAAATCAAATGAGTCGTCGCCTTGAGAGAAACAGACTTCTTGAAGGGAGCCTCTGCTGGGGTTCTCCCCGTGGTCTCCCTCTACCGAGAGCAGACGCTGAATCTTCTCATAATATGCTGTCTTTGCAAATAATGTCAAACTGTGGTTTTAAGTCAGAAGCAATGACATCATGATATGAAAAAGAAATCCTCCACCCAGGTCTCCTGCACAAGAAATATGGCAGCATAATCGTATTGATAAAAATCAAAAAGACAGAACACGAATGTGTTGAATACATGTTAGGATACTCGTTTTGTTTTAGAGGACAGTACACACACACACACATGCACATTTATGTAGCACCACACACTTTTCTTTTCTTTACAAGACTACAAGGCCCTGACTGTGAATCCTGTCTGGTCACTGGGACCTGGCCCCTGCCTGCCAGGGCGTCAAAATAGAGTTGTGCTTCAAAAATGCTGTAATCCCTGCTGGTATTACCGAAGAGGCTAAAAAGATTCAAAAAGCCTGCTTACAAATTTAATTACCTTTGCAGTTAACCACAGCTTAGCAGCCAATGACCTGATATTTCCACTGAAGACTAGCTAAGGGGGGATGGATTGGAGACGGACTCGCCGAGTGGGCCACAGAGACCATCAAGCGTGGCAATCCAGGGCGGCTCAGAGCCATCCGGTGGGCATACTCATTGCCAGCCAAGGCAACAACAGCACACATGTGGCTCTATCTTCTGGTAGAGTGCAAATTAGATACAGTTGATTAAAATATTGAGTCATTTCACAGTCACTGTTGAGGGAATAAAAGGAGTGTGAGTACTGAAAATGGTGCGTCTGAGCATGTTTGTATGTATGAGATAGAAAGTGAGAGAAAGAAAAAGGAGGGGGGCGCTCTCCTAAATTTAAACAATGAACACATTTCTCATTTATATAGATCCCCTTTGACAATCGTGCCCTTTCCCAAAGGACAATTTTAAAACACCTCCACTTGCAAAGAATCCTCAGCAATCTCTCTCCTCATATTACAACAGTACAAGAGTTGTAGAGCAGCATGCAGTGATGTATACTCCCATTCATGACCAGCGCGTTCCACAGGCACCATTTAACACTGCTGTTCCCCCCTTTTTCTCGTAAGGGGAACAAAAATTTCCCAAGGTCTTTGTTCACACAAAAAAAAAAGTGAATATGACTTGTGGTATAAAAACTTCTGCCTCGCTGCAATATAACAAAAGAAAATTAACACTTTGGGGTTGCCCTGGTAACCTAATTGCATCACAACACTGCACACAGGAGCCAAAGTAACTGAATTTTGATGAAAAGGCGGTGATAATTTACGGCATTGAGAAATTAGTTGCCGTGGCGACGCGTTAATTACATCTCAAATTAACAATGCAAGTGTAGTGAAATTAAATATAAATCATATTTTCTGCATAAATTACAGGGGTTGATTAGTGCGGGCGCCAGGAGAGAGAGGTTGAGATTCCAAGGGCCTGTCACATCCTCCTCCTCCCTCCTCCTCCCTCCTTCTCTTTCTCTCTCCTTCTCCTCCTCTCTCTCTCTGTCTCTCTCTCTCTCTTCCCCCTCCTGTTCCTCACTGCCACCCCCCCAATCCTGATGGTTCCCTTAAAGACAGGGACTGGATTAGTATAGCTGGCTTGGCATATTAGTGGATTTGCATGTTTGTGTGTTATCTCTCTGTAAACACTTTTTGCACACAGAACATGTGTTTTTTTCTCCAAGCACATGTGCACATTTGGTGCACTGTATATGTGCAAAAGCAATGGTGAAATTTAAATTTGGAATCATTGCACGTGTTTGCTTAAGACACCAGGTCCAATTCAGAGCTTTGAGTCCATTTTTCCTATATGAGGAAAAACTTCCTCTTCCACTCTCTACTACATAAAACCTGATCAATTTGATCACATTATAATGATATTTAACTATATTTAAAGGTGTACTGTTTAGAGCAGCTTCTCTGTTTCTACAGTGTGTGACAGCATGAGAGACAGTATGTGTGTCAGTAGGTGTTGAACTGTTTATCTGAGGTTTGTTAAGGTCTGAGATGAAAAATGATGACGGGAGACAGAAAACACAGCAGAGAGGGAAAGTGAGTCTCTCCTCCCCACGATTCCTCATGTGGCCCAACTTCCCTTTAAGCATCACAAACAAGCCTCAGGAGTGATGTCAAGGAGGGAGGGTGATGGTGGGGGCGCTGAGCTGAGAGAGAGAGAGAAAGCTGAGCGCAAACACAACAGCAACAGGAACCAACTTGAGCCATCTAAATTATTCATACACCAGATGGATACGTTTCCCCAGGATTTCACACTAAAACACAGCCATTCAGCTTCACTGTGCATTTACAGTGCCTGTTCAGCGGACGGCGTTGAGAATCAAGATAGCTATCACTTTATCTAAACCGTTTCATGTCTGATTCATATCAACTTTGAAGAGTGGAAGCCCCTCGACACCGTGATCTCACGTTTGTTCTATTCCACAGGCACAATGAAGGGGAAACATGTTCTCTTTCCTCTGTCTTCAAAGATGTAGGCACTGTTATGACCTTGTCTGAAGGATATTATACAAATCAGAGAGTCCTTAGAGACGCGTGTCATGTATATCACTGACTACACCTTACCCGCTTGATGTGCTCTTGTAGGCAGCCTGAAGGTTCTGTGGTTGACAAAGAACCGCAATATACTGTTAATCTGCAGCAGTATCGGTGTCAGCACTACTGCTCAAACTCACATGTTCATATCAGATCAGTCCAATTTGAAAAGTCAATTATTTTATACATTTTTTTTTGTGTGTGTGTGAGAAGTGAATCTTACATGCCACAATAAGGAAAACAATCTGGATATTTAGCCAGGTGTGTCTTTTGGCTATGATGTGATATATGTATGGACCTGACCGCCCTTTATTTCAATGTTAACCACTTGTATTTTAAGACTGTTTGTGCAAATTTTCAGTGTGACAACAATTCACTCATGCAGCCACAACACTAACCATAATAGATGAGTGTTGATATCTTAATATCCTTTCTTGCCAATGGATGGATTATGTTTTTGTACACTCCCATGACAAAAAACGTCCAACCTCTTTCACAATACATCCTTAAACTCAACAATCTGATGAAACTAACAGTTCTAATACATATATAAACAATCAACATTCATAAAAAACTTATTAGCTTGGACATGCACCATGCTGAGTCAAAAACATAAATATTGTTTTCTCTTGTCACAGCTATCAGTGGGCAGCAAACCAATCATAAATACCTGTCAAATAATCCACCCCCACAGTAATTATTATGTGGTATGTGGCGCTTACCCCCTCCCCCTACCCAATGTCAACAAATTCAATTTTAACACAAACTGTCCAGCCTTGTTTTAGAGAAAGTAACTTCCTGTGCTGGGACAAAGAGGTTGGGATGACCTCAGTCCCCGGGGTGCTCCTCTGCCATAGTCATCCATTTGTGAATGAAGATGACGACTTTTAAAAGGACGAGACATCATTAAGAGAATAAGTAGCCTTTCCAGCAGTCTTTTTGCAACCCCCCCACCCCGTGGAAGTGATTCTGATGCCTTTATACAGAACAGAAAGTGCTTGAGAGTGGGAGGGGCGGCAGTTTAATGGTCCAATAATGTCTCAGCTAAAGCATAGTTGTCCTCCTAAGCTGGTACAAAAAAGTAACACACTGTGTCTGACCAGTTTGGTGATTAAAGAGGCAGTTAAGGAGGAGTGATGTGTCCACATTGAGTAAAGGTTTCACGTGATGCAACGGACCAGCCAAAATGAGTATTCCATCCACAGAAATGAATGAATTCTCTCAAAATACCACACGTCAACGTGTGAAACCAGAGATGGTCAAATGACATTTATTTAAGCGGCATATCTACTGTAGAAAGAAAGGAAAAGGTCAATAAAAACAACTCGGACACTGCAGTATTACGCTGTAAAGGATGCCTTTGTCATCTGTCCTCATTTGTTTTCCCTCTTCCTTCCTTTCTTGCTCCTCCTCTCACCTTTTAGGTTCTTGTCACTCACAAAGTGTTAAAAGTCTGGCAAACGCAGCAGGCTGTCCAAGCATCTCAGCATCCATCATCCTACGCTTATGCCACAGGCAGATGAGCTGCAGGTGAGCCACACCCAGCTTCACCATCCCCATATCAAAAAGCTGCCTCCATTTTTTGCTTTCGCAGGAAACTGGCACCTGTAGTCTTAGAATTTAGATCAATAAGCAGAACAAAATCGCATTGACGATTGATCACAGACGTTCTCCTAAATGCCATATAAACCGCTGTATGAAAAAAAGGCAAGACCTTCCTAACAAGTTTAAATAAACCCTGCAGGATAATGCTGGCTCTCCTGGGGGAACCAAAAGCTGATGGCTTTGAAACAGGAGGGAGGGTATTTTCAGCGGGGCTGCCCAGCATGAGAGATCCTGTATGTCTCACAGCTGAGCTTGTTTTATTGAAAGGTTGTTTGAAAGGCCCTGAACCCAAGACATCACTGGTCATGTTTGTTTGGCTTAAAGAGGAGCTGCATTCAGAAGCTTCACTAAAAAAAAAGAGCAGTGTGAGTACTAAGAGTACAAGAAAGAAAATGAGATGGGTTAGTGCCCACAGTAACTTGGAAATAATATGCAGGGATTTGTAGAAATTAATAAAATGCTCTCAGTACAGCTTCCATTACAACCTGTAACAAATGTGCACAGCGCAAGGCAAGCTTGACTGCGAATAAGTGCCCAAACCAGCGCTGTTATCAGGTAATGGAGTCAGTGGAAGAGAGAGGGCCTTTGTGAACTTGACACTCCCATTAAGCCCCTACTGGAAAGTGCAGTATTTGATCAGGAGATGGGAATTGAGCAAAAATGAACTGAAACTAGATCCCACATGACTTATTTTCCTGTTGGCTCTCAGCTTTAGGTGTCACTCAGACTTAATAAAGCTTTCAGATTTTCATTTTATCACAGAAAATAGACTGGGCAAAAATAAAATCAGTTGGTTTTGCCTTAATGGAGCAAAGTAATGGCGAGGTGAAACTGACACAACACATTTTGTCCATAGTAATACTATCAAAATGAAAGCATATTCACTTCTGGAGTTTTCCGGGAATCAATTCAAACTGAATATTGGCCTTTTTCACAGACTTTATTTCATAATGGTTCCAACAAATACAGCACTTTGGCAATAGCCTGTCACCTCAGGTGATACCAACACAGCTATTTCACCCTATAGAGTTACAGTATTCTCTAGCCCACACTGAACCTCCTCCACCAACCTATAACTCTTATTTTATTTCCGCACTTTATGCATTAGAGCTACATTACACCCATCCCAGCAGATAGGATGAGTCCACTTTTACACCCAGGTGTTACATTGCAAGGTTAGGTCATTTGGATGGCTATGACCTTTGATGGCTCCATCTTCAATGAAAATTATCTGGTGATCTCCGCATTGACATGCACACAGATGCCCTTGTGCTGTACATTCACACTATGGTTATAAGAGCAATTCACTTGGGAGACATTATCGAAATATTCATTTGGGAATTACGAATTATAATTATAATGTATGGCCACATTTTCCCGTCTCAGCTAAGGTGGGGTTTACATAGTTTTACAGGGACAGGACAGAAAAGAAGTCCTTAAAGGAGCAAGACTTTCCGGAATTGTTCTTTTTGCACAGCGTATGGCTGGTATGTTTATCATTCCACTCTTCTTCAGGGAATGCTTTGCTTTTAAAGAAGTAATTAGTCCAAGTAAAGTGAGAGGAAAAAATCCAACACTGAGTCCCAAGTGTTCTGGTATGCGATTAATTATTCTGAGCAAGACAGATGTTAAATTGTGTATGCCCATCAGCGCTAAGACTTTCTGAAGATTTATCATTCATGTAAATCATGAATAAAATATTTCCTTGTTGTGAGAAAATGCTACATCTGCTTGGTGCATCATTTACTCCCTGCAAGAAAATCGGCACACAAATCTGACCTATTAACGCTTTTTTTCCCCACTTAGAGTGGACATGTGGAACTGACAAGTTGTGTGATTTGTATTTATAGCTTATAATAACTTCACAGAGATTAAAAAACGAAATAATGTTCACTATCACAACTTAACTGCTGTATAATACATAAAAAGAAAAAAAACACATCTGAGCTTTTATTGTCTCCGAGGCTATGAATGAATAAGTGAAAACAGTCAAGCGAGTTGCGAGAGAGAGTCATGGGGATCACGGACGAGGCGATGGTGGTTGCAGAGGTTGAGCCACAAGCCGCCGGGACGGTAGCGTCTGCAATCGCCCCTGGCGACCATCACGTTGCCATGCTCCGGAACAGACAGGCCTGCTCGCACAACAGATGGAACTAATGATGCGAAACAAAAGAGATCATTTCACCGTGGTCCTCTAGGAAGCCACAAAGAGAGGCTTGAAAGTTTGAATGACGGGATCAGGGGACTTGCATGGGGTTAGATATGGATAGCCTTTTTATTCCAGGAGGTGCTCAGATGAATAGAAAAAAGGGCCTTTGATGTTTCTTACAGAAAGCATCACATTTAATTAAAAAAACAGAAACAGAAATGAAAATCAAGATCTACTGAGGATTTCAGTAGCAATGGGTTTTGTTGTACATCTGACCTGTAAAATGTAACTTATAGCTGAACTTGAGCTTTTGACTTTAATGATCTGTTCATATTCTGATAAGTATACCCATTCAGACAAACACTCTCACAATTAAACTAACTACTAAAAAGTTTTACTGCTCTGGTTGGATCTCATTAAACTTGCTTGATAGGTAAGCAATGCAATATCATCTCATCATGCAGAATCATTAGCTTAAAAAAAAAAGCCACAAGACCACAATATCTATACAGCCCGGTGTGTCAGGTTTTCCTACACTGTGTTGGATAACAGTCGTAAACAAACTGCTGTGTCCTGAACAGGCAAAAACAAATCAAATTTGAGCTGAGGACATTTGCATATCCTGAGGGACAGGATTAGATTTAGAGGTCATCTCTTACAAGCCAGTCCTCAGCAGACGTCAATGTAATGTTTCTATGTCAAGTACATTCCACTGAAGCCTGTCTTTTTTTTTTAAGTCAGACAGTCAGAGAGCGGGAGTGCTGCTCTCTAAATACAGTATGTGAACTGAGAGAGGCCAGACACCTTGGGATGGGATTTAACCAGGATGGAGCGGCGTAGAGTCCACCAATCCATGCCCATCCACACATGGAGGGGATCACTGGGAAAAGTTCAGCTCCAACACTGACACAAACAGTGGAGCGAGGCCTGTATTAGAGTCAGGTTAGCAAAGATAACACTATCAGCTCGATCCCCATGGGTACCAAATGCCGGGCCTTGCTGGCAAATAAAGCTACAGTGTCTTGACTCCTTGGCACATTAGCTCTGATTACAATGACCTTCATTATATCAGCTACCCTTATTACAACACGTAGAAGGCGTCTCTCCCCTGGGCCAAGCACAGTGGGGGAAAGAGTAAAGGAAAGCGGTGAGATTTACAAGTGAGGAATGAACTGTGAAAACCAGCGCAATAGACCTGCACTATAAAGTACAATTACACCTAGTCTCTTCATTTGAAGAGAGTTTGGAGATTATTAAATTCAAATCTTTTCAACTCTATTGCTTTTTAATAAAAAAAAGTTTCAGTGTCCTACTGGGATCACTCAGAGGTATTCACACTTCAAATATGAGCACTAATTTGGAACTCTTGCACTTATTATTCACTTTAAGAGTAGGCTTATAAAAGATAATAAATTAGAATTATCTAGATCTAACTCCAATGTTTTCTAAAGACTATATATGTGTGTGTGTGTGTGTGTAGAATTTGGAAAAAAAAAGATGAAAAGAATTTATCCTACACAGCCAAGCCCTCTTTAATATGTAACAATGTTGTTAACCTCAATTTCCTGCCTATTCTGAACCTCCACAGGCAGCATTGTTAGCTCGAGCAAGCTCTTGGCAAACGTTAGCGCTGTGGTGGTAGCTCTCATTCAGCCTGACCACCCTGCAGACACAGGGTTTCTCTCCCACAGACCTGCTCATCCCTCCTTCTGGCCCCCACTGTGCATCTCACCCTCCCTCTTTGCTGGCAGGTGACTCAGAATAACAGATGTTGGCCTAAGAGAGTCGCTTCATCGCATTCACTTAGCGCTGCCAACACACCCAACACGCAGGGTGAGCCGAACTGTGTGTGTGTGTGTTTGGGTGGGTGGGGGGGGGTCTGAGGACCATCCCTTCAGCCAGCAGGAGGGAACAGTGTTTGTTTTTGCGCTGAGCTACAGAGGGATGGAAGAAGGTGGGGTGGCAAATCAGCTTGTTTGGATTAAGAACAAATCCAGATTTTAAGAATTACAAAATTTATATTTGAATTTAAATTTAAACACCTTATGTACAGTATCAATCTAAGCCTCTCATTCACATATTTGGAATAATTCCTGGGGAAGAATAAGGGGACACAGAAGTGATATAGCCAAGAGTGCACTTAGCAGAATCGGAGTCTAAGCCACAGTGATTCCCTATGACAGTATGTTAAAAAAGCAAATAAAATTGTAACTTAATTATAGATTTATAATGAGCCACTGCACCACTGCCAAAAACAAGTCCCATACCAAGGCAAACAGGCACCTGCTGAATGCTCTCTGCCCATGGGTTTTCATAGCTTAATTAATCTATGCCTTGGGGTATCATGACTTGTGTGTGCTGCTTGCGTGCATGTTTGAGACAATTAAGTTGCTCCAAGAAACAGAGGTGCAACTTCAACATGGAGCTGAGACACCGACAGCGCGCACTGCATGACACATTTAGTGAAAAGCAAAGTCAATGATCCAATAATTTATTAATGACAAACACGTGAAATGCTGCACCAATTTCTATTTGGTATTTTGGAAAATTTGTTTCATCAAATATTGGTATAGAATGTATGATGGCAGATAAAAATAAGTTTAGGACTCACCTTCCTGTTGAACAGTCTGTGTGGAAGCTGAATCCACTGAGGAGTTATCGCCTCTGGCCAATGCTCACCCTGCCGTCTGATTTCTGCTGATAAACATAAAACAGCTGTTTACCATCACATGTAGTTTCTTTGAAATGAGAGACTTGAGAAAGCATTTGACCAGATCGGCCCAAAAGATGCCATTTCTAATGTAACCAATAACAATTTGAATGTAAAGGCCCAAACCTTCAAAGCAGTCACACAAGTAAACCTCAGTTCACCCCAGGAATGATAATGTATTCAGCTTTAATGCCAAACGAACAAGGCCGAACATTAGTTAGGTGATACAATTTTACAATTTTCAGAAAATGATAGCATTCACAGTATTAACACAGTATTATTAATTGTAACAGTGTGAGGACATCAGACTGATGTCAAAGTTTAATGTGTGACAGGAAACGTTTTGTTATGGTTCTATTGGTTATATATTGTGAAATTATAGGTGTATGTCAGAATTTTAATACATTCACAAGTTTTAATCAATCGCTAAGTAAACATCATGCCTGATTTTACCTAACTCTCTTGGTTTTTCCATTAAAATTACACTTTGCCAAATTACTCTCCGAGTTAAGGTTTGGTAACAACGCCAGGTCAGTGTAGTCCAACTAAGCTAGCTGGCTATGTTCAGCTTACTTGATCAATAAGGTTATCAGTAACAAAATCCTTCATCCAAACTCCCGAAGCTAATCTGTCTATTGAGTTTTTTTAATTGAGTGTAGAATTGTGAGGTGTAAGCTGCATTCCCGTTAATGGCCAAAGGTGTCACTATAAAAAAGGGGTTCCTGTTATTACTTTTAAGACAATGACTTAAAAACAACATATACACTCTATTATTCCTGGGTAAAATTATCTTTGGGCATTGATTTTGTAAATTGAGTGAGCCTGTGTTTTGTGTGGATCCTGAAAAATCTAAATGAACGTGGTGATGATTTACTGATGTAACCTACAACAGAAATAATTGGTGACCAAAATGAATAAGGACAAAAGTATGGAATTCTCATGACTGCTAATTACCAGTTTGAATGAGCCTGATAACTAAAGAGAAAAGGTATTAAATGCAATAATTATTACTATTGCTAATTACATTTCCAATTATGTCACTAATGAGAACAGCTTAATTATCTGCACATTGGATAAATAAGAGTTTAGCTTTCTACAGCTTGAGATGGAGGCGTGTGATGTGGCTACGATATCAAGGCCAAGTTCTCTGACCAAAAACACACAAGAGGAAGTTCACACAGTCGCACAGTCACCTAAGTGGTAACAAAATATTGATTATGTAGATTGTACAGACAATATTTATAGATTTGTGAAACGTAATAGGCCATGCGTGGGGCCTTTAGTCACACTCTTAGTTAAGCACACTATCATCAGCAGCACCTCTTCCACCATCCATCACAAAGCGAAATGTAAAATGCTGCTACGTCACACGCAAGAGAGCCTCAAAATGCTGTTGATATTTCTCACATTCCTTTTGGGCGTTGCTCTAAACTTTAGCAGAGCGGAAGTGTTGCAGAGGACCGTGTCTGAGCTCCAAGTAAAGGCATGATGGATTAGAGTCATATCTTCCACATGGCTGCTTCCTAATCCAACCATCTGAGGTAAACACACGACCAGGTGAGGCAACACGCCTGTCTGAGACACCTCTGGAACACAGAGGGATCTCCTCCCCAACACCCACAGGACTGACACTTCCGACTAACATGAAATGTGTTCACAGTTCGTTCCAGTAATAATCAGGACATGTTTGCTGCCTGGCCTAAAGCAAAGTCCCTATAACACAATGTTAGCATTGTGTTATAGCTTTTTGTACATTAGCTGTTTCATTCAAAACAGTGGTAAGAGTCAAAAAGTAACATTTTGACTTATACCACAATTAGTAGTGTATATGTTCTCTGCAGTCTGTTTTCAGATCAGAACTTGAACATCTGGTTCAGCTCTGTGTGTTTTTCATGTGTTCTGAAAGTGAGCAATAAGGTGATACTTGTGTGTGTGTCACTGTAAAGGAATGTTGCCAACTTTAGTTTCAAAGTCTCTCTGTCTCACCTCAAAGGCAGGACAGGAGGAGGAGCGAAAACAAACAAAACCAGAAAGAAGCATTCGTTCTCTTTGTGTGCATTTAAGATGACAAAATATCTGGATCATTACATAAAAACAGGTTTCGATTTGTTACGGCATGACTGTTTTTCAGTACATTTTTCACATGTGACCTCATCATTTGAAAACAAAAAATGTACACACCCATGGAACAGGTACTTGAGGTTAAAGAAAAAATAACAAAAACCTGGAAGATGGGTATTTCACAAGTAAATGTAGTGTAGTGTCTGGTATTTGCCTCAAAGTGGTATTTTCCACTGCAGTGATGACTCTGAGATGTGAAAGCACAGGAGTAGATGCACAGCATTCAATAGGATGATTGTATCAGGATTTACAGGTTAATAACATGTAAAGAGTTCTCACTGTAAACACATGTATTTTAACAGGTACCATTATTTTGTTAAAAGTGGAATTTCAAATCTGTGTATAGGGTATTTTAATTCCAGCTTAATAGTTGTTTTTATCATATTAAACGTACAATGTGCTTAAAAACAATGTTTAAGTAACAACATGGTTCACTAAAGAACATAGCAATGCTATAAACACAACCTAGAGCCAAGCCACTTGTGAAAACCTTGTCAGAACATGTGAAAGAGGGAAGGTTCTAAGAAAATGTGCATATTTTGATTCCGATGATAAAACAGCAATCACAGGACCTGGAATATGTTAACTGTTGAGTGACTGTTAGGGCTCTGTGAAACAGTGTGATATGATTAGCTGATGTTCCATCTGAAAGCACAAAAATGACTTAAACACAGTGTTCAGCTGTTGTTCTGAGGTCATGGTGTCTCCACCGTCATTGACTTTTATGGTGGTCTGCAAATTGGAATATATTTAATTTCAAAGATAGTCAATCAGTGTGCAGAAGGTAACTCAAGTTATCATAAAACATAATTTATGAAAACTAAGCATGAGTCTATTAAAAAAACACTCCCCAAAACTGTTCATACCATGAATCAAGTGAATGCAGTGCATGGCAAAAAGAGAAAATCTGAACCTGAATGGTGAGATTTTCTCAGGTTATGTTACCATCAGTTGCCCTTGGGCGTAAGAATGAGATAAATATACTGTAAAACATACACACACCTTTGTCACGCAATGTGACTTGAGCAAAAAGGCATCCGAGTTCATCATTACACCTCCTATTAATGCAATGTGCAGCTGGTCCACCTTACTTTTTGTTTGTTTTTTCTTCTTTGCTGACAGAATAATAACCAGCTGTATTATGTAACTCAATAATGATGTGAATTACACTACAGATCCATTTAAAAACAAAAACATTCTTAAAGTGTCCTGCATGAATACAACTGTTTTCGTGGTCATTGTGAAAATAGCCACATTCTGCTCCTCCACCCCACTGCTCACGTAATAACTCAAGATCTAAGTTTCATTTACAGCGATTTTACAATCTTCCAACCGCTGCTGGTTTTTCTCTCTGAAGTGAAATGCAGCTGCCAGTTTCACAGTATGGTGTGTGTGTATGTTATCGCTGACTAAAAAGGAAAAAATGAATCTGAGCTCTTTCCATATACAAACGTCTTTTGACACATAGGGAAAAAAAATACTTTTTGATGACAGAAGTAGAATTAAACTAAATTAAATGTTTTTGACTCTTCTCATTGTTCGAATATGCCAAAACTATATTGTAAATCTGTGTTTAAGTCAAAGACAGATGTTTAGGTTCACTTTTATGCTGATTTTTAAACCGTTTGAACTAAGAGTAATACAAACCTACCTAGAGTCTGAAAGGGCCTTGCAGACCTACAGAGTGGTTACTTGATGATCCAAAGAAAGATTTTGGGTGGAGTATTAATTTAATTGCATCTGGGTAGCCAGCCAACCTTAAGGTTCTATTTTCATTTTGTATACTGTGTAACAGGAAGAGGCCTTTATACTGTGCCTGGTGCAGCACAGCTTCGGCTGATCATGTTTCAGTGGACAATATCACAATGCTCTCATCACCGAGGACAACATCCTTATGTACATGTTCACTTATCCCAGACTGGATTTGGGAGTCAGAAAGCTAGAATTACTACCTCAAGGTTTGCCTCTGCCGAGCAGTAAAATTGCAGTTTACATCCATATCTGTCCAGCCTCATATAATAATAATAATGATGATGCATTTTATTTATATGCGCCTTTTAAGGCACTGAAGGACAACTTACAAGTGCAGTAAAAATTCAAAAGGACAAAGTACAGAAAACAAATACATGTATAAAATCAAAGTGATAAAACATTCATTTGAAACTATTGAATCAGGGTCGGATAGAGTTTGGAAAAATGAGTTCTGCGACAGGATATGAATGTAAGGAAAGTCACTGTTGGCTGACGTGGAAGAGAGTTTCAGAGGCCCCGTGGCAGTCAAGCAGAAAGAGGTTGAGAAAGATGAAAGGACATCTGTGAGTATGAGTGAGGACATAAAGGAGATTTGGAAGATACAGAGGTGTAAGGTTATGGTGAGCTTGAAAGTAAGAAACAGGGTCTTGAAGTCAGACGTCTATATAGTTGTTGGAAGACAGGGAAGGTGTTGATGTTCACAGCTGAACTTGTGAGAAGTTTAGGAGGATTTCATTTCAGGTAAGAAGTCAAATACACACGATTGAAGAGAGAAAAAAAATGGGATTGTAGAACTGGGCATCAGTTTTGCATCCATGGAAGAGAAATCAAAATATCCTGAAAATCTGGCCAATGGGAATATATAGTAAATAAGAGAGACCCAAAGACAGAGCTCTGAGGAAGTCCTTATGAGTGCCAAAGACAATACATGCTGGAATATGCCACTGAGACCTAGAAGAAACAACTGTTGAAGGACAAGTCAACATGAAGTCGACCTTTGGCCTTCTGGATGTAAAACCTGATCATTCTACTAATTCACTTTGTGTCTTCATTCATGATTCAAAGACATTTATGCTGAACTCCTGCAGGATTTTCCAGAGGTGTTTACAAAGACTGAACAGACCTACAGACAGACAGATGGCCGTCGCTGGCACAAGGACATTTGTTAGCATCCTGGCCACTCACATCATAATAAATGCAAATGAACATCCCTCTCAAACAAATTTCACCCTGACAGTGTTCTTCTGGTTAAACCAGAGTTATTGGGTAAATCACCTCTGTTATTAATATTAAATAAGCATGAACAAACTCCAATTTCATCTTTATACAGCATCGAAAAACAGTAATTACAGCCATGTTTGGTTATTTGTGTTTGGGTCTGTAGTGGTGGGTATGATTATAGTGGTAAAGGATATAAAAACAGTTTAGAAATTTCTGTAAGTACGCCCAGTCTTATGACTGAGTGAGCTTGAATTGGTGTGTATGTTGAGTCCTTCTCATTTAAAGAGATTGCGCGAGTCTAGAGTGTGTGTACCAAGAACGGATGTGTTGATTATGTATGCTAGGAGTGGTACAGTCTTTTATTGGAAAATTTACACCCGTGCAGTGATTTATATAAATCAGTAGTGCCCACAAAGCAGTAAAACTCTAATTGTTTCTTCCATTTTGAAAGTCTAGCGTCCATTAAGGATGCAGTGAGTAATAAAAAGGACTTTTAATCAATCCTTTCTTGTTGATGAGCTGATGTGTGAATGGGCTATCCTACCTGACAGGGCTACCATATGTTGATTTCTTTTTCTACCAGTCAACAAAAAGAGAGAAGGAGCCTATTTCAGCATAGGTGAAAGGCAGTTTATCTAATTTGGTTGTACTCTTTTAATGTTAATGTTTTTTTCTTATTGGGCTAAATACAGCCTGAATGAGCAAATATGCTATAATTCTGTTCTTTTTTAACCATTCACTAAACATGCTCACAGCTTCTGATGTCCAATATTATCCTCAATGGGTACAACCTCTATTATAAAGTTGTTTAAAGGCCACGCTACTCCTCTCTGCCCACACTGCAGTCTCTGTAGTGACCCCTCCATTGTCAGATTAGACTGGCCGACCCCTTGTCGACCGACTGGCATGGTCACAGTAAATCCTGGAGACCCGCTCATGCTAGGGACCTTGGGTAATTAATAAAATCCCCATTACATGCCTTGTGCCCGTTGTTTGCTATTTCAACACCCCATTTGTGCCACGATTACAGTCATTATCAGTCACCACCATTAATTCTCTACCCGAAGCCAGAACTGCATACTAATAAATTGGGCTCTAAATTTTTTTTTTTACCTTTCAAGGAGTTGGTGTTGGATCCGGGCCAGGAAGTGCCACTCCAGATTAGGAGTCATCTGGTGACTCGGAAGGAGCCCTTTGAAAGGAGGCTGCTGCATCTTTGGAGATAGTTCAAATTTCCCCTTTGATTATTTTCCTTTCCCCTCCAAAATGAATCTTTATTAAGCTTAAATCCTGAATAAAATGAAATTAGCAGACTGCAAAATATTGCTTTCTTTTCTGACTCTATTCCCTTGTGCATGCATGCAAATTATAATGCTTATTTATGTAAATGAGGTGTCGTCTTTAATTAGTTTTGCTTGAGGGCATTAAAATACATGTATTCTTTCACCAAAAATGATTTGTTTTGTTGCTCTGTTCAGTTTAAGTTCAAAATAAATGATTATGCCGACTAAAAAGGTTTATTAATTCTCTTGTTTTTTTTTTTTTATTTTATTCCTCCTCCATCCTCTTTTGGAGAATTATCTTCTCCACCCACTTCCGAGGAAGAGCGTATTCTCTGTGAAATCGAAAAGCCTCTTCAGGCAGTACTCTGAGCACTACTCTGACAAGCACTTGTAAAGGTCCCAGGTTGAAACCACATGGTAGAAATGCACTTCCACTTCATCAAATCTGAAAGCTGGGCTCTTCAGCAGTTCTCTTGCTATATACATGTGCATTTTGCTCTGTGACTGTTTGTATAATGGTACATTATTGAACAGGAGATCTGCTTAACTGTTGCACTTCACATTCATATATGTGTCTTAATTTGCTGTTGAACTGCTGCACTCCAATCATGTGTACATTCGCTTCGCATCACAGACATACACTCAGCACATAACCTGTCCTGAGAGCGACGGCTGCATTATTAATCAAACCTTATTATCGATGTAAATTCCAACATCCTGTCAGCTACTGTGGCTCAACTCAGGACCGAAGTGAGCGTGACCCGTTAAAAGATGTTCCGGCTGATTTGGGTCTTATTTTAATATTTGTTTAAAAGGATTTGCAGTGTTGCAATAAATCTCTGGCTATGCACTGTTTTTATGCATTTACTGTTGATTTACAGTCCCTTGTTGAGTGGCTATTGAACAGAAAACTGCTTTATGTCATTGTGGAAGGTGTTGGGTCAACTTCAGCTAGAAGCAGCAGCCACTAGCTGTGTCACGCAGTATTTCAAACCACTTCAGGTTGAAAGTGACCAACTGCAGCTCTGGTTATTGTTCAATATCCTATCAGTATTCAGCATCCCTTCAGCTGCTCAGATGAGCTGAAATGGCAAGTTGAGATGCCCCCTCCCCAGCCTCTGAGTATGATTTATGGAAAGGAAGCTAAAACCATTATAGCATTTTTATTATTATTGTTCTTTCAAGGCTAATGCAACAATAGATTTTTGCATGATTGATGCGTTATACTAAACATTAGAGGATTACATTAACTTTGCATAGAACAGCTAAATGACACAAGATTACTTATTGTTATTTTTCCTCTACATGATCATACTGTAAACATAGTACATATAGTATTTCTTGGCACATATTGATTACTGTGTACATGCACACCGGATAAACAATGTGCACCGACTGTCTGATACAGCTTTTATTGTCTTTTAACACTGCTTTTTAGTAAGAACTCATGAATGGCTGTGCCTCAGAGGTTAAACAAATGTAAGTGACGTTGCCACCCTCTTATCTGCACCCCATCATTCTGCAAAATTATTAAAACTCTGAAATCTTGTGGGAGGGAATGGCAGCAATATGCTGATACTTCAATCATCTGGGAGGAAATTCCACACGTAATAAGGAGAAATACACACTAAGACCCTTTCATAGCATCAGTGACAAAAAAAGAACTATTCAAACCACATCAAACTTGTCACATTATCCCTCACACATTAAGCACATGTACAGGCAAAGTCTGCAGACTCAGCCCTGACCTGTTTATAATGGTGTCCTCTTACTTTATCATTTACTGTAATGTATCAAAGCATTAATTTCAAAACAGGAAATAACTATAAGAAACAACCACTTGACACAGAGTGTTCAGGTCAGAACATCCTTGCATGCATGCACCCCTGCATTTATTTCTGTAGCTAAGGCATTTTCTTCCTAATTCCTTATTTTAACCTATAACTCCTCACTCGTCATGGAAGCACACGTTACTGCATTAAAAACAGAACTGTCTTCATTTTCAAAACATTAAAACTCTATTAAAATGTTGATGCACACTTTGGATGCTTTTTTTGTGTGCTTGTGTGTTTATCATGTCCAGGCCATGCAGGCATAGATGGGCATCCAGCCAACTGGTTCTTCTCCCAAAGTGCTAATTTGTGCCACTCTAGTGTGCACAACGCTATAATTACCTGAAAACGTAAACTGGAAGCTATGCCTGACAAAGACAAGAAACTGTAATAAAATTGAGCTTTTGGTGCTCAGTTGTGGTGAGTCTGAAAAGACATATTAATGGGATGTTTAAAGGATATGGCAGTTTTCCATTTGTCTTGTGGAAAAATCTTGGGCAAAACACCTGGTGCACTAAGTGCCTGCAGTCTGAGCAGAGAATAGCAGCTAGCAGTCATTGCGTTCTTTTATACTGTACTGTCACATCTAAAAGATGTTCTATTAACTATGCACCGCAGCAAGACTTGTCATTATGTGGCAAGTTAATAAACTACCAAAGTCAGATTTCAAAGAACTTTAGCGTGTAAATTAGCTAAAACAATAAAACAAAAAACATCTTTTTAAAAACATTTCAATCAAATCAGTCAGATCTTGCTTAAAGACATTCGAATATCGTTTGGAATTACGTCACTGTATAGCCATTAGATGGACCTCATGATTAAAAACACACTCTTTCAATCTCTCTTTCAATCACTTTCCATGTGTAGGCAGCCTTTCTTTCACTTCAAGAACAAGTTTGTGTGCTTTTTCTTTTGAAATCTATATCTATCTATATTTATGTATTACAGGACATACGTTCACAGGAATTCCCATAGCTTGTTGCCAATAACCCGCAGGTGTGGCTGCATTCCTTCAAAAAACACGACGCAAGCTTCTTTTCAATGACGCAAATGCCAGGAACATATTTTTGTATGTCTTCTGAAACCAAGCATACAGTATGCGTGGAATGCTCATTCTCAGACAGGCTTCTAAAAAGACTTCTTTTTGACTTTGGCCATTAAGAGTAAAAGTCTGCGAAGCTACAAACCTGTTGGCCAATTTGTGTAGCAGTAGCTGTTAATTAATATCTTTCTGATTTCATATCGTTAAAGAAAATTCAATCAATTTTCTATTCACACAATAACTATAATGAAACATTACATGGACACTTATCATAATTAATGTTAACACATTTACAAATTTGAATGAGCTTTAATATGTTTTTTCTCAACAGGTCTCAATAAACAATAAAGCAAGAGAGATGTAAAATAAGTTCCAGATGAGGAAACTGGTCCTGCAACTTCACTTCTTGTTAAGAAAACTGACAATTTATAGTGGTAGGATAATATGGGTTTAAGAAGACATAGCAAGGCAGACGGGTTCAACTATCACTTACTGTAGAGAGACATTATTCTAATAAAGGTTTTCAGCACCAACAACAGTCAGTAAGTTCCAGTGGTACATTGTAAGTCAAACCTAAAAAGCAGGACTGTGTGAGCTGAGGGAATATGATGCTGCAAAAACCTGCGGTATTTGTACTTGTGTTCCTCACCTCTTTTTATTCTTCCTCTGCACAGAAGCGGTGAAGCTCCATTGGATAGCATGTAGCTATGTAACTCAATATATCCCACAATGCAACATGAAAAGTATTGTACAACTAATGGGCCTTACGTTAGCAATGTTGTGTTTTAGCCAGCACAGATTGAGTGCATCAGCAATAACTTGAATAATGATGCCAAGAAGGAATCTCCAAAAATGTTTTGAGCCCACCAGTCCCCTACACATGTGAATGAGTGGATGATTTTAAAAACAGTGGCTACATCAGAACGAACACCAAAAACAATACTTCTGATCTACTTTTTTAAAAAGACTTTCTATCTTAAAATGAATCCAAATAGATAAACTCTAGAGAAACTCTACTTCAGTACCTCAACAACAGTCCATAGAACCAGCTGACACACCTAAATGAATGGTAACTCACAAAACACTGTCAAAAAGCAGCAGCACATGGCAATTACAGATTTAATTTCAGTTATAGTAAAGCTTAATTAAGGGCGGGACTGCTTTGAGTGACAGATTTGCATCATCTCAGCTTCTTGTTAACATGACTTATCACCCTCATCATCGCTCCTCACTACCTTCATATGAACCAGGGGTTAGATGGACCCAAACAAGAGCTGCAATGCTGCTCTTCAGACACCTACGAGATCACAAAGGTCACAAAGGACTTGTATGACCAAATAATACAAATTTCGGAAAAGTTTGATTACGCCGAATTGTAAACAAACGTGAGCTGTCAGGAGTAATCCCTGTCAAAAACACTGTAATCAGAACTGAACTGGTCATTACCAAGAGAGAGCATCAAATTTTCAATTACACATTTAACAACTAAAGATTTTAAAATGTTTATTTCTTCCCATTTTTAAATCCTTTCAGTAGTCTGTGTTTGTAACTTTTTTTATACATATCCAAAATGGAACAGATAATTAAGTGAAATAACTTTTTTATTAACTTGGTCTAGATCTCACAAAAGCCACAAGAATTTTGAGAGAAAACAAAATGCCTGTCAGGGCGAGCATACAAGAGGCAAAGGGGGAATCTGGCATGGCCTAAGCAAAGTCATAAAAATATTTTCCCTTTTATTTAATGTCGTCCATAATTCATTGCCAGGAAAAGCTAATCAATAGCACCTTAATGAAAACTTGAGCCATATTTTATTTTGCCGCAGAGAAGTCCCGGATCAGCATTTGTTGCCTTGTTATGTGCTGGTTTTCACCCTTGGGCTGTTTGACAGATGTGCATCACATTTGCAGATACCTTAAATATTTGCTCTCTTCAACCACATTTGCTTTATCAAAACACCACAGAGTAGGAGGGAATTTTCTGATGATGACAGCAATGGAGATTCAAAGGAAGAGCAATGATCCAAAAGCTGTCACCATGTTTTATCTTATAGCTACAGTAGAACTTAAGCTCAGCATGACAGCATACAGTACGATGCAATACTCAAGGCTTCTCTGGTACAGTTTCAAGTCAGGAAGAACATGCAAAAAGTCAATAAATAAACTCTCTGACAAAGTAACATGTAAATGACCAATTGACCTCACAATGTTTATAAAAACACTAGAACTACCACTGAAGTACAAATATTACTTGTGTCAAAAATGTGTGCCACAAATGACAGGTTAAAGGTTAAAGACCAGGTAATGTCCAGCGCGTCTGACACAAACCTACACATTCATACATGCAGCCTTGTAGATACTTAGTCAGATGTTTTATCGTTTGACTCAAATGGACGGGACATTTGAACTGGTGTTTAACTGCTCTCCAGGTGATACCTGGTTCAGCTGAGGTGTTAAAGCAGCAGGTAATTGTCGGGCAGGTGATCAGTTAACAGTGTTGGTGAGGAGACACACAGTTTGACTGCTTTGTTCTTTTTCTGCTTGTCCTGCAAACTGTTAGTACTGCATCTATGTAATTTTTCCCGACAAGTCTTTCAAATCCTGCTCTGCTAAAGCACCTTTCCACACCTGCAGTAGCCACAGGGCATCTCAAACTGACAGGCCTCTGCTGTAAATTGCAGTGTGAATGGGCCACAATGGACAATATCCAGACTTGATTCTTCAGTCTTTAACTGAAGTGCATGGGTGAAAATGGCTTAATTCTCAGGGGCTCTCTCAATATGGCCACACATGTTGTGACTTCCTATTTCAATTCCCCTTTACCACATACTGAAATGAAATGTGCCGGTGATGTTGGTGTCATATATTGTGCATGATTTGGTACAGTGTAGTTTTTCACAAAATTAAATAGTTCTTAACAAAAAGCTGACTTGCAGGATTCTGTTTTTAAAATGAAAGCACATGCCATTCACAATGACAATCATACAATAACCTACAATTTTGATGCACAAATCATCAATTTGATGACAATATTACAATCTTGTCATCCCTGAACTAGGACTCTATAAACACAAAACAGGGTATAGAAAAAATGGACTAGATGGAGTTCATTGAATAAATATTTTCTCATTTGTCTGACTTCTGTCACATATAATGAAATCAGACCAGCATTTCTGCAAGAAGGTCTAAATAAAGTGGAAACAGAGGAGCTTGCAGGCTGATGGCTGAGATGCACCGCTAATTGTTTCCAGTGATCCTTGTCAACATACAGTATGCTCTGGTTATAGTCAACTATCTGTGAACTCCAACTACAATTACAAAAGAAAAGGTCATTTTTCATGCTCTGAAAGGCATCCTAATGAACTGGTTGCCATCTATTTAACACCACCCTCCAGTCCACTAAAACACACTTTCCATTTCCACTGACAGCAGCCTTCACTTTGCCTGTGAACAGAATGAGATGTTTCTGCTTTGCCATTTGTGTCAGAAGCAATGACTGCGAAACTTAAGGAAACCTGTTTAATGCCCGCTTTCAGAGTAAACAGTTATTCATCAAAAAAATAATAAAGTCTCAAAGGTCAGGCCATAAAAAAACAATATCTGCCCTCTTTCCATTGCCTGCGGCATTAGTTACGTTTGATGGCATGACGCCGGGTTAGAAAAACTGCACATACTGGCAAGACCTTGAGAGAATTGATGGTTTACGACTTAAAATGAAGAACAGATCCGGATGTCAAAGCAGCTAAGTGTCATTAAAAGCACCATCATTTTCCTGATCATCTTACACCAAGCTCAAGTGTTCTTATCCATATGGAATTATACAGGAGTGTATACTGGGTTGTCCAGGAGCTACACGTCGTTTGCATGCATTTGCATTGTCAGCCAGAGGTGTGAGGGTGGAGACCTGCCAAGTGTAAGGCTCTGGGCCATTGCCATGACAGCTGACAACCCAGGCAAGCCTCGTGTGCATGCAGCACTGCACTTCTAACAGCCAAGATCCCAGATCAAGTAAATCCTAATCAGAGAGTTAATATGCCTCTAATGTGAAAATTCGTATTTCTACTCTGTAGTGTTTCATGTTCAAAAGGGAGCACATGTCATTTGGCATGCCTTCATATAACACTGGGGCTTCCATCAGTCACTGATTATTGCAATGAGGAATAAAATCCCTTAACACAAAGCAACTAGCACCACACTGCTTTGGCTGTCAGATTTAACTAGTGAAAGTGACCTCAGCCTATACATGCTGAAGGAGGAGGAATCATATTCAATTAGCCGGATAGAAATATTCTATCAGACGTGCACTCACTGTTGATTAATAAAGATACAGAGGAGCTTGTTCATTGTATCAAATCCCATCCTTACATCTTCCATATATACAGTATATCTGTGATTTCCCATCAGCATGTTTGAGTGTCTGATGTGTGTACTGATCTGCTAGAGTACAGCCAGGCTGCAGAGGGGCTGTCTAGTTTGTCAGTTAAAAGACTGGCTGAGGGAGTCGGTGCTGAACTGTTAGTCTTCTCCCCCCTTATATGGCACGCTGTGTTTACACCGATCCCTCAGGCCATTTGTTTGCAGCACTTCCTTGCCCCACAGCACCATGCATAATGCAGGAATGAAAATGTTAACAGTGGCAAATAAAATCGGCAAGGTGCCCCCACAAATCAGGGCAGTTTAGGAGCACATTTAATCATCCGTGCATTGGGGACAACGCATAGCAATTAATTGTGGCATTTCAAAGAAGATCAGCACCCAATTTTTTTCCAGGGCCTTTCAAGCTTCTTGCTCAGTCGCCCCATCCACTGCAGACCACTGTCAGCGGTCTTCAGGCTTCTCTTTGAAACATCTCCACATTTTGGCCCAATTATGTTTATTATCTCTTCGCTCTCAAGTAGATGAGAGGAGAGTTCTTGTAGCATGTTGCACAGAATTGCATCAACGAAGCCCACCCAGCAAAAGAAATAACAAAAAACAGGCATTGTTTGATGAGGGTCTCCCATGTATACACACAAGAAGTAATTCTGTCTCAGTCTTGCATTTCCCCCAGTATGCTCCAAGACAAACAAGTTACAGCACCATATGGTGATGTCAGGAAAATAAATAATTTAGAGAAATTCACGTGCGGTGCGCAGATGAGCAACCGCAGAAATACCAACACAGGCATCCTCATACTTAACCCTTCTAATAAGAACCCTCAGCAGGGGAGAGAGGGGGGGACATGAAGAGACAACCACACTATCAGGCCTTAACTGGATTGAGAACTACTTTGGAATTTCAAAGACTGGGACTGGCAACTGTCTCTGGACGTAAGGACAGCATTTTGTGCAGATACAATCTGCAGTGCCTTTCAGCACTTCCTGAGCACGAGACAGCCTAATCTAATGAACTAGAGGAGGGGGGGGGGGCAAAATCTGCTCAGGCTTTTAGCCCAGTGCCAGCATCCTCACATCTTACCGCAGTCAAAAATCCACTTGTTATTTTTATTCCTGCTGAATTTTCCCCGAGGTGTACTCTGCATGGCTTGAGTCATCATTGTTCAAGTCTTTAGAGTTAGAAAAAAAAAACACACAAACATGCACACACAAGCTGGTGGCAAGGTTATAGCCACTCAGACACGGGGGCACTCGTTTTCTGCCAACCCCAGGGAAAACTCACAGAGAGCTCTAGAGAGGGAGAACAGAG
The DNA here is from genome assembly GCF_900634625.1 of Parambassis ranga. NCBI lineage: Eukaryota > Metazoa > Chordata > Actinopteri > Ambassidae > Parambassis > Parambassis ranga. Next base: position 12,146,407 of record NC_041028.1, on the reverse strand, counting down.
ATGTGCCATGTTGCTGACATGGCAGCCGTCACGTCATACTAACTGGTAAGAGTGATGTGCACAGACAGCGCAGAGATTTATGGAATACTGTAGCGGCCCCTAACCAAAACAAAGAGGAGCATGTGTGGATTATATGACCCACGAACATCATCTTTAGAACATAGTTATCTAAAAAGCAACTCACTAATATGACCAAATCAAACCAGTAAATACCTCAGGTAGGCAGAGCACTCCTGATTATCAGATCCCTGAATAACTGTAGTTTCATATCAAACACCCTAAAGGCCCGAGGTGCTTTATTCTCTTGCAGGGCTTTTTGTCCACAGTGTCGCTCAGGTCTGCAGAGAATGTGTGCGGTAAGCAGATGAGTGACAAAATAAAAAGTAAATAATGAACGAACAGCCACACGCTGAAAGCATTACTGATGCAGATGTATATTATAAAAAATGTGCGCCAGGCTTTTTTTCATCTCAGTGACAATGAGACTACATAATAAAATCGCAGAGGCACTGTTACTGCACGGTCAGCATTTTTGTATATGACAGTGTTTTCATTAAATGTTTTTGTGTCCTGTAATTTAGTGCCAAGCGGTGGGATTGTTTTTTTCTCACCCCCCACCCCCCTATCTTTTGTGCACACTGGCCACACATTTCGACTTTTAAAGAGTAAATAATAAACAAGAAAATTAGCTTAATTGTATTTTTTAGTACATTAAATTAAGAAAACACAATAAATCATAGACGAGTAAGAAATCTGTGTAGTTCCAAAGTAAAATTGAGTCACTCTTTAACAACCCTGATTTGAAACTCCTATCTCAATGAAAGAGGTGCTGAAGAAGTCAACAAGACACACACTAACACACACTATTTTTAGACTCTTCATTGTGTTGCTGAACTTGGTTATTAAGAGATTTGAGACTTCACAACCATTCTGTAGCATCACCAGAGAAAATTATTATTATGAATCTACAAGTAGCACAACGGACAACAGACAATTATTATCTGCTAAACAGTGTTACTGGTCACAGTGTGACAGATAACATTTTCTCTGTAAATGGTCACAAGAATAATCACATAAAATAATAAAAAGAAAGAAAAAAGAAAGTATGAGATGAGCAGCATCAAATCATCTGGATGTCTTTGATCAATACACCATTACTACCAGTGATATCACAAAATCTAAACTATAAACAGGTATGAGAAGCTTTAAAACTTTAAAACGCTGTTGCCATCCATCACTGTCTTTCAAGGACTATAGGTACAACAATATCAGCTGCTAATAATTTTATGACTTGTGAAACCACAGGCTTTTAACATGATGTTTCTCTCTTTAATGTGCTCATCAGGACAAAGCAAGCCAATCGAATAAGCAAAACAAAAAAAAAAAGAAGAAGAGATGGCCCGAGTTGCTCCACATCCATGATAAATCACTGCCACTTTTATAGCCTCTAATAAGTTGATGCAAAGCCATTTTTCTTCTTGCCCATCGTTCAAACATTTAAGGCATATTTACAAGGAACTTGTTAAAATATTTAATAATATTTAGTGGCAATTTTGGAGCAGCCTGTCACGGTGAAATTTATTGCCTTTAAGTGTTTAAAAAGGCAATGACATGAATAACAAACTGTCAAAATTTCCTCATTTGCATGGACAGGCCATAACTCCTGATACCTTGCATTAAAAAAAGAGGTTTTTAACAAAACGAGTCATAAAAGAAGCATTCAAAGTGAGTGATGGCAAAGACTCTTTCACAAAGTCGCACCACAGAGACAGCTTTCCCCCCGACTACAGATGCCTCCGAGATCAAGTCAGCCAATAAAAGGACATATATCCTGCTGCTTTGACTTATTTATCCTGTGTGGATGAGCTCAAGATGGAACATCTCCTATAGGCAGGCTTAATTAATTGTGATAAAAGGGATAATTCAGAGGCTGCACAAGAAAAGTGAGCCAAACAATAATATTCCCCACAAATCATCTCTGCTCGTCAAATATTTCCTCCATAACTTTCTAATCAAAGTCCTTCGGACGTGAGCCTTTTGTTAAGGGACCTCATGGAGCCAAACAACATCCCACGCATCTTTGCCACTCTGTCCACACTCCTGACTAAAACCAACAGATGAAACTGCAGCTGCTCTTGTCCTGTTTGACTGTACAAGGCAATGGCTACGTCTGAGACCCGTACTTGCTGTACATTCAATGGTTTGAACTATAAGACTGTGTGACCTGGGACTGCCCTGGCTGTCCCAGTCAGAAAAGGGCCCCCGTTGACACTGATTGCAAGGCTATGAGTAGTCTCTCCCCTGTGCCCTCTCAGTGCAACTCTAATTAATAGCCAATTCATCTTCTCTGATCTGAGCCAGCACATGGAGTAATATATCGTTAGTTTGGCAAGCGAGCTATTAAAGTGTAATAACCAAGTACCAGCACTCGATTTGGAAGAGTAGCACATACTTAACCATGAAGTGGAAACAATTAATTTATTGGAGGATCTCCTGTAACCAATCATTTACTAGCACTCACACTGTGATGCAAAAGCCATCCCCTGTTGTGTGTGGCATAAGTCTGTGACATGTTTTGGGCTCAGTGCCTCAAACCTTTTGCACTGTGACCAGTTATGTAAGCCTCGCTTAGGCACCAATAACACACTTTCTGCTGCACAAAACCCCCTCACAAAACCACCATCTGCAACACAGGAAGTACATTACAAAATGGCTTTGTTCAATTTCAAGTTAACCTTTCACAAAGATGATTTTCTTTCAGGTTAATTTTTTTAATAAAAAAATACTTAATGTACAATAAATACCTAAATGTTCAAACACAGTAATATACTGCCTTGAGCAGCAAAAGTTGCCTTAATTTTACCTTAGACTAATCTAAAGTCAAAAGACAACGGTGTTACATAATTCTGCCCAATTTTGTTAACTATATGGTGTTAATTTATCTGTTAAGTTTTAGCTGTTGCTTGAATAATATTAAAGACAAATCAAACAAGAGATTGCTCCTGTAATATTCAGTTTATGGCTTAAAGCAATATGCTAAAAAAAAGATGTACTTGTCATAAAACTTAATAGTAGACTGGTAAAAAATATTAATACTAAATGAGATAAAACATGGTGTTCCCCTATGCCAAAGTGTACAGATGAATCCAACACCCAGAATGCATTGGGCATGTTGCCACCAATCAGAAGCCTTTTGGGATCAGTTTGTATCCAGCTCTCTTCTGGCTGTGTGTCAAAACTTTCCTGTGATGCTACAAATGTTTGTGCAGCTTCATACATAAGACACCTGGTGACACTGCCATGCTCTGTATCCTCACTGGCTCTCAGGTGCAGCGGCCTCTTTCTCCTACATACGATTGTACATTTGCATATACAATCTAATGATAAAGTTTATTATACAGTAACTATATATTACTTATATATTAATTAGAAACTATTCTATTAAAAAGTAGCAATACATATATGGAATTTTTTTGTGAGAAGTAGCATTTACTACAAATAAAAATGAAACAAGGAAGTTAAAATGAGGAATAAAAAGCAACAGAATATAACAAATGCTGTTTGTCGTATTTCAGACAATTAGGTTACACAGTTACCATGAAAAAAGCAACAAACTGTGTCTGCTTCCTCAATAATGCACCACAGAACAATAACTCCTTCCTTCAAATTCTGATAATTGCAGGAAATAAATGAAAACACATAAGACTCGCAGTGCTTCTGGTCTGCCTCTGAAGCAAAACATTTAAAACCCATTATTCTTTTTCCAAGAACTAATGACGTTTTTTGTCTCTTCAGCTTAACGGACTAATTGACAGTTTTTTTGGAGGATAGCCCAGATGGAAAAATAAGTACCCCCTTAAAGACCCAACTCCCCTGCTCATTCCCCTAGCATTAAGTCCCTTATTAATTAAACTTTCACCAAGTCAGGAATTTTTATTAAAAAGATAAAGTCTGCTGTACCGTAAAACAGAACTAACCTATTGTCTATGAAGCTAAAAATTTTATTTCTATAAATAAAAGAGACTTTTTAATACCATCAGAAGGACTGGGGCTGAAGGATCCACACAGTCCAGTAATTAGAGGGAGATTTTCATCCCAACTACTCTAAAATTGGTCAGCTTTAACCAATACCCTTTGCTCCAACTGAATAAATCTCTAAGACTCTTTCATCAGTTGGATATTATTTACTGTATAGCAAACAGAGGCAGCATCACTGGGCTCAGGGACAAAGAACGGGCAGAAAATACGTGTTTTTCCATCACTGTGTGTAGCCATACATCTCAGACATCTTGGTACACTGACGTTCATGGAGGATATAAAACTGCAGCCAAATATTGACTGCAGTTTTATGATCAGCCGTCCACTTGATCAATCAAATCCCTCGTGCCATTAACTTTGTCACAATATTTGCCAATCAACATCATAACATTGGGTTCCAATTAGAGATTCCACTGCTGACAGTGGAAAAAAAATCAACACTTGTTTCAATTGAGACTTTTTTGATTTTAAAGGAAGACACTTGAATATAGTGCATATTCTGTCCATGTCTGTCTGTCCGAAACTGTATGCTATGTATGACAGACAGAAATTACTGCAACAAACCTATTTTAAAAGCTTTTTTGCAGGATTTAAAGTATCTGACATGAAACGTGAAGATGATGCACTGTCAGTGCTTTTTGGCAGAGAAAACAATATGGATAATACGTTTTTTTTTGTTTTTTTTTCCCTGGCCTATTGTGCAAATAAATGCATCAATGATGACCATTAAAAGCTAAAGGGTAGAGCTGTTTTGGCATTTTTTTAGCAAATGTCCAACAAAAATTGCCACATTTGGTCAATAATACACCGGCAAGATAACACACATGGTTCCGTTTATGCTAATGGACATATGGACGTACTGCCCGACATACAACATTATGTCTCTTTTATGTTAACGGATTGCCCTATAGGTCATCTGATCATACAACGCCGCAGACTTTTACTAAGGAGTCCAGAGACTGCAAGCTGTTTTGTTTCCACCTGTGGTTACATTTTCTGCATAAAAACCTACTGGTTAAGGTTGGACATTAAAAACAGGGTAAGGGGTTAAGATCAGCTTTAAGCACGCACAAATTAATACAAGTCCCCACCCCCCATGAACTTGTAGAGATGTGCCCAGAGAAATACACATACAGGTTTTGTTTCCAAGGACTAAAAAAAACGACCTCATGAAAAAGATGAATCATTGGAGGATCTCAGGGGACATTCTCTGGGAGTGGTTACCTGGAGAGAAGGTGGAGGAGGTCAATGGTACGTCTACCCACAGTGCTCATATCAGTTTGTTATAATGCTGACATGAAGCCGACAATTACACAGAAGACTATGGTTACATAGTCTTCTACATGGAGTGTTAAGTCATATTGACTTTGCAGAAAAGTAGTGTATCATCCACAGAGGACGATTGTGACACTTCCACAGTCACTGATGTACAGCCAGGAAATCAGAGATCCTTAAAAACCTACATGTCAAGCATCACTTCTTGTGCTGTCTATACTAGAGTTTTATGGACATGAAGCAGTTGTGATGGCTGTACTGGTCATGTGATGATTGGCTAACTTAACGGGAAATGGGGCTTGAGGAGGAGTAGTGTTCTAAACCAAACATCATTCAGTGGCTGTTTCAGGCACACTAGAGATGAGAATAAGAGATGTTTTTAGAGCTGCATGTTTGATCTAATTCTATCATTTCATAATAATCACACTTTTAACTCATTCTAAGAGACAAACAATTCAGGCCTGTTTCCCAAATTTTTTGTGTCAGTTTTCTGTTTTCTGCTAACGAGATGTCACTAATATGTACTGGAATGCTGTGTGAACAGACAGTTTGATTGGGCACGAAGAACTTAATGATGTATACCAAATGTGGGGGGACAGCTTCTAAGCGCATATTTTTGGAGACAAACATAGCTGTTGACAACATTTTCCACCCAGTTTGCCTTTTCTGTCAGGCTGAAAATCTAAAATTAAGAACAAATTTTTTTCTCCTAGGTACCACATCCGTTAACAAATCATATCCTATTAGCATTTTACGACAACTGGTCCGATTGTAAGGACACATTATGAAAAAAAGGCCACTTAGCAACATGGAATTCATAATTAGCCTAAATGAAAAACAGAATGTCTGCATGTGTGCATTTGGAGAAAACAAATCTGTGTACCTGAGTTTCTTGGAACATATGAAAGAAAACATAAATCAAACGTTGTATATTTGTCCTTTTACATTAATGCACTCTCGTTGTTGTTATGTGATTTTTGTTGTATTGTTCCTCAGTGCACATAGCAGCTTATTCTAGTTTAATTTGTGCCAGTGTGTCTTCCTGTGAGCAGACCCCAGTCATCTTTAAACGGCTCCATTTAAAATGCAATTTGATTATCTGCCAAATTGCTACCAAGTCTTTCCCTCTGCAGCTTGGGGATGGGGGGTAAAAATTTTAATTAGCATTTGTGCATAAAAGAGAGGTCTTTGTTGCACCGCATTTGAACATGGCATCCCAGAATGACCACCACTTTCAAAGAGTCATCACCCAAACGATTTCGAACTAATAGATCCAAAGGGAGTGGAGCAGTCCTGGCACGGACGGTTGGGGGAAATCACAGAGGTCTTCAGTGGCACTGAGAAAAACCCACAGGACATGGCATGTTTAAATAATCCAAAACTTTTCTTTAATCATAGTTTAGAAAATTGGCTGGGACCTTCAGCAGGAGACAGCTGCTCTGCCCCACAGCCATTTAATGAGATTCACTGAGGGTTTCCCTTAAAATATTTACGCTGTCCCATGGCACAGCAATATTGTCCTAGAATGGGGAGATAAGAGCCAAGGAGGTGTGTTGAAGTTCTCCTAATCAATTTGCTAATTACTGGAGCAGCAATAGGAGGGAAGAGAGGAGTCCCTTCTGGCAAGCAGTATTCTAATAAATGCTGAAAAATTTATTTACTCCCTTAGCCAAGAGGAATCCTGAAGTGGGATTACAGCAGAGAGCTGATTGAGACAGAGCTGTGCTGCGGTTGAGGTCACAGTCAAAGGAGCAAGGAGAGGTCTCCAAACATAAAAGGATCTCTCAGGACCTGCACCTTTGCATCTGCTCAGGGAGCAGAGATGGCAGACTCTTACAGACTTGGCATGAAAAGACCTGACTGCTATAGCTACATATCAACAAATATTAATGAGACTTCTGCTTCTTGAATAATAAAAGAGGTTATTGTGGGAGTTGCAGTACATGGCAGTGGCTCCAAACAAAATGTATGGAAATAGTGAGAAAAGCCGTCCTATCATGGGAGCCATGGAGCAGTATCCCACATGGAGCACAGGGCAGGAGGCCCAGACATTACACCAGACGTTAGGGTTGTGTGTTTGAAGTCCCCTTTGTGCCCTCTGGCACAGACTGACCCCCCCTTCCAACCTTTGGGATTGAGGGCAACACTGACCCCTTCACACAACGCAGCTCGCACCTTCTTCCAGGTTGAGGGCAAAATCTGCTCCACCTTTTCGATGCCACACTATCTAAAGAAGGCACGTCTTTCTCTAAGGTCTGTGGCCAATGCCTTGTCACCTGGATAAAGACAGGTCATAGGTCAACCTGACCTGAAGGCTTCAAGGACAAAACCAGGAGCCATAATCACACACCACAATGGCAGAATAACAGTAAACAAATTTTAAGTCAAAACCTAAGATGTGAGCGGCTCTTTAGTTATGTTAGGTCCATCTAGTTTAGTATAGTGAAAGTCACCCTAATGTGGAAAGGCTGGCTCTTTAACAATATGATGAACCCCTGATCATAAAACAGATCAATGAATGATTCAACAACAACAAAAATGATAAGCTGCTGACAATCTTTGAAAACTAGCAAGTAGCAGTTAGCTTGTTGATGTATGTTTTCAGATTTTTTTAATTTGTAGACCTACATAAATGGCAAGCTGTTATTTGTGCTATCATCCCCAAAACACACACGGTGTACCCTCTAGGCATCTACAGAGTAGATGGTACCGAGCTGTATTTTTGCCATTATCGAAGATATGTCAATACTGTCCCAACCTTGGCCAATAGCTGCATAATTGCATAAAAATTCAGCCAAAGCAAACCTCCTTACTAGTATAAAATATGTGCTTTATTCAATTCCAGTGTTAAAACCTTTCAAATACAACAGTCCCTTTCAGTTTTGTTTAACTTAGACTATGCCTATTTGAAGGATTTGCAAAACACATTTAATCAGATAACAACAATGACACTCCCTCATGACACTGCTTTTGTGTTTTTACCCTGGCACAACAGAAACATGGCCTTATTAGTATTTTGCAGTCTATTTTCATGTCACTATTCATTTCTCCAATCAAGTTGTTTCCCTAACTCCCACTGTCTCTGCAGTAGTCCCTCCACTGTGACTAAGCACATGGATCTGGGCGCAATTCCATTGAGAATTGAGGCAAAAACAAAAACACAAAAAAACCTGTTGCTGTGACATTTTGTTCCCTCTCACCTCAACGCACGCCAGTCACAATGGACCGGTGTGTGGGGGATCTGTGTTCACATCACCATGGTGATGGCTCTCTGTCTCCCAAGGCTCCCTGGAGGGGGGTTGGAGGGTTGGTGGTGGGGAGGAGGGGGCAGTTATGGAGCAGGTTGCCAACCATGCCTAAACCATAACACAGTGGAATGGGGAGAATGGTGAAGAAGACCTGTTCTTGTGAGCTATTTCACACATGTAACGTGACAATGTTTAAAGCCTGCGTGCAGCAGCTAAATTCCACATAAAATACAGCAGAGCAACTGACACCAAGAGGCTGACATGTGTGAGGGAGAGTGTTTCACTCCCTAACCTTTAAAAGGGGAAAAAATAGAACAAAATGGTGTAGGTTCATGTGCAAAGGTCTGAGAACATCTGTCTCTTAGTAAATCATCCTTACATGACAGAAAGGCACAGAGATGGCATTACACCGAGCTACACAAAAGAAGACAAAAGGGCACACCCAATCTACATCATCAGCTCCTGTTTCATTTGCACGATTTGACTGTTGTCCCCTCACTGGAAAAATAAAGCTAACACACTCTCACCGGAGACTCACAAGATTCAATAAATACCCAAATGTGACAATGTGTGAGCCATAGTTTTTCACCTCTCTGGAAATGATCTGAAACTGTGTCAAGAAAATGGCACACATCCTTGCTTGTCTCTGGGATGAACGATGAAAGTATTTTAGCATCACCAACACCACAACTGGAAGTACACACAGCATTTGTTATTAGCAAATTGAGGAGGGTACGCAAACCTTTAGCGTAATTCTAGGGGAGAAATGATTGCTAACAATATGTGAACAGAACAAAAAAGGCCCATCCTCACATGAAAAACAAAAGTAGCCACTCAAAGTTATCATCAGCGTTTAAGTGGCTATACACCCTCCTGTGGTCATAAAAATAAGTGCATGTACACACAAAAGATGGCAGCAAAGCTTATTACAGATTACATTATTTGAGGACATGTGGAAGTGTCTGTTTTGGTACTTCTGTAGTTTCAGTTTAAAACATTTTAAACCTATTATGATATCGACCCACATTGTACACTTCAGGAAAAACGTCTGAACATCTGAAAATAACACACCAGATATAACAAAGAGAAGACCGGTTAGATTATGGTTAAAAGAAGCACTTCAATAGGTCTCATGGGAAAACATGAAGGGCGCTGAGGTGGAACAACTTACAATAACATCAGAACAACATATCAGACAACAAATAAGAACAAGTGTGCATGAGAAAAGAAGCTTCATTCAACACTTTTTTTCAGCAATGCTAGTTAATGTTGACTGCCATTGTTTACTGTTGCTTAGAAACATAACAACCTACTCCATGCCAGTTTAAATCTAATGTGGTGGTATATACGGACATTATTCTTCTTTTTTTTAAATCAGATCTAGTTGAGAGCAGATTTATCCTTAAACTGTTGGGAAATAAAACCTGTTTTTTGAGTTCTGTCTCATCAGGAGCGTCATTAGGTCTGGACAAAAATATAACATGAGACTCCACAGCAGGAGAGACATACCAAATTACCAAAAGATACTGTCATGTTATTCATCAAACATTTATATAGGATTACACTCAAATTTCGTGAGTGATTGGATTACAGTGTGTACATTTTGAAATGAGACTTAAACCTTAGTGTACTATAGGTGGTGGTGGGGGAGTGCACTCATTGTACCAGTACAAAAATGACTGTCTGGTGTAGTTTTAATGTGGGAGATTAATGTGCAAGACATTTGATTAATGAGCAGGAATACTTCAATATTACTAACACTATATAATGTGTAGGATGACATAACTCTTAGTGTAGTATATAAAGAAATTGGATTTCCATTAAAGCAACATGGTTCAACAACCACTGCAAGAGGCTAGCAATTTGTTAAATGAGTTAATTGGTCACCAGTTCATCCAATTCATCTTAATGCTTGTTTCTGGACCACAACCAGTGAAGTAAGCGGTCAACAGTTACTTTGAGTACAAGCCTCAGGTGAACGGCACCAAAGTCAAGGCTGTCCCACTTGTTTTTTTAATCAAGCCTGTCAATTTTCAGTCCTTCATTTGAATTTGTACAACCAAACACTGCTGTTTTTGAATCTGATGCTGAACTGTTTACTCATTAAATACCAGGTGCTGCAGGCACTGAAAAGCTACAGGCTGGGGAAAAGGTTCTAACCTTTATACACTGTCTGAACGCCCCTCACTTTCTCCTTGAACAACTATCCTTTAACTGTGCTCGTCGGGTCCCCTCTCTGTCCCAAAGTGGCCAGCTGGGAACGGTGCGCATGTGCTGCCGTCCCTGCTAACCTTGGCCAGTGTAAGGATTACCGTGCATTTACACTCAATGCTCCTTCTTTCCTTAAGACTTATTAAGAATGATAATGAGCTCCGAAAGGGGCAGCTTGTCCCTTTCTCAACTCTGTGAAAGCTCTTTCTGTCTTTCTCTTTCCACTGTTCACTTGTCTTCTCTCTATTCTTGCTCTACACCACTCTCTCTCTCTCTCTCTCTCTCTCTCTTCTCCATCGTATTGAAAGGACCCAGGACAAATTACCAAAAAGGCCATTTTCATCTATGAACTGCAGGATTTAATCGATACTTATTTCATGCCTTCAAAATCAACCCTATATTACTGTTGTCTCTGTGATTTGTTTATTTTGCTTTGGAATATTCCTTCAGTCGAAAAAGATGGGGGTGGGGGGGGTTGCACGCGAATGCACGGGATGCAATTCACCTTGAACCTCCATTATATTGGATTTCTCTACTGGCTGATCAAGCATGCAAAAAGGACATTTCCTCAGCACTAAAATAAAAACAATAATGATGATTAAAAAAACATGTGTGCTATTTGTGCTGGTATAAGCGTACGTGTTGAAGGCAGTATATTTTTACAAGGAAAACACTATGGTGCTGGTAGTGTGAATTTGTATACAAAATCATTACACCGAGGGGCAATTGATAAAGCTTATGTGCTGGGGAAACAAAAGTAATAGCTCCTGAAGCCTGTCAAATGCCGCCTGGGATTACCAACACTTATGTGACATCAAAGACCTGAGGTCCACAGCCAAGGTCAAACAGAAGAGCAATACACATGGGTTTAATTCTACACACCCCTTGACAGATGCAGATGGGTACTTATGAGACATAAGGCATTTCACTGACTGATAGGGCTGCAAGCAATAAGAACGTTGGAGGCATCACACACACTGATTAACCATTGAGACTCTGAACCATTCCGGGGACGCTGCTACAGGCAACACTTTAAGTCCATTTCAGAGAAAAAGAGAGACCTGAACTACACAACAATAAACATGCAAACCAAAAACAGCACAAATAGAGAAACTCATCAGATTTTACCTTTTCCTATAGTGGATTACCAAACCTATAGCAGCAGGAAGGCAGAGAGAGAAGTGTGTGAGACAGACAGAAAGAAGGGCAGAGTGTTTGACAGATGGATATTGCAGTGTCTCATCAATGCAGAGGACAGATGAGAACCTGTACCAGCAGTCTGACACTGAAGGCTGGCCGGCATCCAGTCAGAGACGGACCTCTGGACAGCAGACACATGCCGTCACATTTAGAGGGGGCCACATAGGTTGAAGAGCTGGAAACTGCCTTAACTGATCACTTTACAGCTGTATAAAGGTGCATGTACGTTACAATGTCCCAGCAAAGCACTGAGGTGAGCTGCTGTAGTGTCACCTGCTGTTTGTTATTATTTTTTAGTGACCTCATGAAATAAAAGTAAACTTACCACCAGACTGGCTAAAGCATGCTATTCACAACACATGAAATGCAAGCAGACTTCATGTCTAAGCCTGCGTTTGTTAAGCGCGCCTGTTAAAGTGCCAAGTGTGTGCTTGCTTTGCATGCATGAATACATCTGCAACAGTTAGGCTGCACAGCTGCTGCATCATGAGGGTATTATGGAAAATACCTCAAAAGCACACACCGGGCTCATAATGCATCTTTTCAACATGAAAAAATCATTTGATCTACAGCTGATTTGTTAGACAAAAAAAGGCACAAAAAGGGACATCAAAACTACAAAACTGAAAAAAACTTTAATGTTTACCTTGTGTTGTACTATCAGTGGCATTTTAATATAGAAGATGGCTTTCCTTGAATGATCTGTTTAACCAAAGACAGGAGGGAGAGGGGGGAAAAAAAGGATAATTAATTACTTTTGTGAGCTATTGCACGGGAGAGACAATAAACCTGCCTGGTCGCCATGGATATGACATATTTGCTCTGAAAACAACACAATAATTAGCAAAGGAGAAAGATCCGGTGAGAATATGAGAACTCTGGGTTTAAAGTGCCAGTGATCTATTCCTGTCCTCATCTTCAATCCCTGAGAATAATAACACAAACACACTGGCGGCAAGCACATAGCACAGACGTTTATAAATGCACAGGAGAACAAACAGTGACCATTTACAAAGGCATGTTAAATTAAATCTCACTATGTGGTGCTGTTTTGTAGAGATCACAACTAACAAAACACACATGGTGCATATACAGTGTTTGTTCTACTGTAGGTGGAAGTCAGAAAAGCTGCCAGTGTGCAGGAACTGCATTATATTTGCCACAGCAGACTAGTTTATCTCCATCTGAGAGATAATACAATATTTAAGGGACAATATAAGAATCATTACCAGAGAGTATACAGTCAGATCAAGTGTTGCATGTCGCAGGTTTCAGTTGTAGATACTATCAGCCTTGTCTGCAAAATATTTTCATTTACAGACAATCTTCAACAGCACAACTTCCGCATTTCAGGCTTTGAATATTGATTGCATTTATAGTAGTTCCTCTATTTACTGTAAATGATTCTGTATGAAGCCTACTACCTGTTTAGAGGCAACCAAAGGAGTTTCACTAAGTTTTTCTCGACTAAAACCGAGACTTTCCGCGCTTTAAGTCGCACCCTGAAGTCGCTCATTTGTGTCGCTTTTTGGTCAGTGGCAGCCGAGAGCGGACACTGTCCATCCAAGCTGCTGAGTGAAGAAATGAAGCACTGCATGTCTGTTGTGTTTGCACGTTGTGTCTTTTATGTTTTTATACAGTATTACAGCGCAGAATGAGTGCGCTCGCGTAGACGGAGCCAAAAGCTGTAGAGGAAAAGTTGCACCTCTCTGTCTCAACTTTGCGACGGGACCGCTCGCCCGCACTTCCCTTCATGATTTTGTTGAATGTGTATGAATTTTAAAAAGTTAACATAAAGCCCAAAGGTACAGTAGGCTGACTGTGTGAGTCGCTCCGGACCTGCTGCTGCTGCTGCTGCTGTCGGCGCTGCCGCTGTACCGAGGCTGGGAGCCACACACTCACACACACACTCTCTCACACACACACAGACACACCGTGTTTACCGAGCTGTCCTCACATCAACTCATATGTCTCTGAAAATCTTAAACGCTGCTTGGTGCTGCTGTTTATCGCTGTCTCTGCTGGAGCGAGGGGACACTTTGGTGTCCATTTGCGCGCAGAGTGACATGTTTGGAGATGAAACGTACAGTAGTTAAGAGGAAAAGGAAAACTCTTACCTGTGGTACTTCGCTGTCTTTCTTTCGCGGTGACTTCCAACTATATGGACGTGTGTATTTACGGTGGACGGCGTGAGAGCTTTCATTATTAAAGTTCCCACATTTTTTTTTCAGTTTTTCGGGTTTTATTGTAGCATTTTCTAATTTCTTACGGGGCGAGTCGCCCGGAAGATCTGCCCTGGAGACCGGCTCCAAGTGGGAAGAGGAGTCCTTAATTGAATTTCTCGGTTAGCAGGTGGTGCTTGGAAAACCTGAACTGGATTTTGACGGTGGTCACTTGTCAAAACCCACATGTCACAGCTGAATAAAGATAATAAACCTGGATTTTTTTAATGTCAGCCTTAATATCTCACTACCTAAAAATACATGTAAACAACATCCTGTTTTACTAAAGCCCAAAAGCCAAAAGTCTCCTTCTGCACATTTGGAGGTGTGGGCATTTGTAGGACAACCAAAATTACAATTACATTGGAAACTTTACCTGCACTGACTTTTACTTCTTGTATGGATCACCTCACTATTGCCCCACCCCCTCAAGGGCCCTTACAGTCTCCACTAAGTCCAGAGATTCTTAAAAATCCAGTGATTCTTAAACACTCCACTTTAAACACAAGATGCCCTGCATTTGCTGGATCTTTGGTGCAGCTCTTCAGCTGGGGATGACTGCATGTTGGGTCGAATAATGTACTACTACCAATACTGAAACAATGCCCAATGGTCTCTGAGCTGAGGTGTCAGTGATAATCATCCCTATACAGCCCTTTTCACCCAACACATGGTGAGTTGATCTTACATCATTTTATATGGATTGCACTATGAGTGGCTTAAGTTTAGGAGATTTTCCATTGTCCATTAAATGTTTGCCATAGTGCTAATACACTATATAGTGTGATATAGTGTTCCAACGTCTTAACACTAATGTCACCTCCTCTGTTTGTTTTCCCTCTCTCTCACCTTTTCTACCGCCTAACATACATCAATAATTTACTGTAAAATATTCCAAGCATGAGACTCCTTGAAGGTTTTCCAGGAGCAATGCCCAGAGGAATAGTGGGGCTGTGATAATGTATTTTAAACTTGAACTTTCCTTATCTAAATTCTGCAGTCTTGTGAACTATTGACAAACAGATTATTGCCAATTAGCAGTTTTGTGATGTGTCCTCTGGTACATAATAAAGAATCAAGAGGATCAATAGCAAAGTCAACTAACAATGTAGATAGTGCTTTAATTTCTAGCTTCCTTGTAGGATTCGGTGATCATGACCTACTGCTTACTACATTTATGATATTACTTGATTCATTTGTCATATTGCAATCTTATTATCTCATTATAATTTCAGGGATCCGTCCTGTTTAAACCAAAAAATGACCGGCTCACAGAAATTCATGATTATTTTTAATTTTTTTCTTACTAAAGAACTTTTTGAATACTAATTGATTTGCTCCAAAATTGTTGAATATCAGCTCTATCTTTCTAAGCCTCTGTCTTCCACCAGATCTCCTGTTACTTAAAATGCATGATTAATTCAAAAACACCATACATACATAACAATACCAGTGATTACATTAAAAACAGCACACTGTGTCAGATATGGATCTGCTTGTTATTGTATGCATTTTATGCCATACCCTGAAATGTGTAGTATGTGCTCTTAAACAAACCCCCCGCGGTCACTGCAGAGGTCCAAGCATCCCATCCATCAGTGGGTTCCTCCTGATGTTGCAATACTGTGATACAGAATAATAAAGAAGTAAGAAAGACCCGAAAATCAATAGATTATTCTGCAGATCACTTGATTCAGTAATGATCCAGTCCATTTATCGCCAGCCGTTTATTCATAAGGCCCACTCTCAAGGGCGTACCCAACCCACCTCTGCCCTTCACCATTGGTACTACTAATTACAAAACATTAAAAGCTAATCACATGACAGTCCAAGGTTAGAAAAGACATACAAGTAACTTCATAAAAAACTGCAATCAACAGAGAAAAATAAAACATTGTGTGATGACTGCTATTTTAAACAGCACCAGTCACCCTCTTGTTTAGCATCTTGGAGAACTTGCCACAGTTCTGCGGATTTAGTTGGCCTCTGTTGTTTCTGTCACTTCATGTAATCCACTGAACTTGATGTTGAGATCAGGGCTCAGTGGGGGTCATGCCATCTGTTGTATAGGACTCCTTGTTGTTCTACTGACTGAGGATCTTAAGTAACAAGTGTGACTGTATATAGTGGGTCAGTGTTATGATACACAGTGAATTTGGGACCAATCAGAAGGCTCCCTGGTGGTATAGTGTGATGGGTAAGAATTAAGATCCCCTAAAGTCCTAGGAAACACTTTCAGAATTGTGTCAGCACAAAATACTAGCTGCTCATCTCCACTGAACTGATCAGTCTTCCTTTATATACCTTAACAACTAACCATTGAAGCAATTTTTAACACATTTTTAACACCCACAGAATTGCTTGAGTGCACTGTGAGTGCAGTTTTGTCATCCAAATGTAATTTTCATTGTTGCTGTTCTCATACAATCAGATTCTCTTTCTACTTACCTTGACAGGTAGGTGCTGAGCTATTCGGAAGTCATGTCAGTTTCACACTGATCCAGAAACTGTATTACTCTGGATCACTAAACTACAGTTAAACATAGGCATGGACACGGTAGAGTGAAAAAAAATAGCATTGTAAAAACACCATTTTTGTTAAAAAACAAACAAATTGATCATTGGAGAAGACACGTCCTCCACATGCAGCCAAATGTCCACTGTCAGGAGCCTTATCAAGGTCGACTTATTTTCAGTCACATTGCATGAGGGGGCTCATGAACTGGCATTCGCCTTAATTAAATAAAGACATGTACAAATGTCCTTTAGCAGGTGGCTGTCTTATGGAAGTTAACGGTGGTGGCAGCTGCCTATGTATGGTAAACAGGGAGCATTTTTGAAAAGTGATGGTGGCTGGTACAGGAGGAGGAGGAGGAGGAGGGGGTGAAGGGAAGATTGGACAGCTGTCGCCGTACCCACCTCACTGTGCTGACTTAGAGCTAATGCTCGATCAAGGCTTTGTATATATTTCTCCAGTACATTTCAACACTGTGTACACCTAGTGTTTGAGGCCGTCTAGAGACACATTTGGTATGACAGATGTACACAGCACATGAGCAGCAGAGGGCAAGAGCTAAAATTCCTTAGCCAGTAAATTACTCTTTCAAGAGAGTCAGGGAAAAGCAAAAAATCTACATGACCTCAAACTAAATTCTGTGAGTCTTTGACAAAAATGTGGAGATATGTATGATGGTTAAATGTCCCTGCTTAACCTGGTTGTTTGTCTTTTCATGCAGGAGCAATACATGTTTTCCTTTTCAAGCTTTTTTACATGTTTAGGCACTAAACAATATAAGGTAGGTGGCTACTTCCTCAATCGCGTCCAACAGGAAATGAAGGTGCGGGTCCTCCATGAAAACTGCAATATCACAACAATCTTAACCGCATCCAAAGTTAAAAATGTGAAGTTCAGATCTGTGTTGAAAGCTTGCAGTGTGTGAAATGATATCAGCTGTTTCTTAAGGAACAATTAGAAGAGCTGTATTCACATGGACTTAAAACAAATGCCATCTTCAACAGTGCTGGTCACCGCACCATATGGTGATGATAAGACACCCAGGTAAAATCTAATTTTAATAAATTCCTAATCAGCTTGGAGGGATACTGAAACAACAGAGTTAATGGAAATGTGTGGAGTCAGCAAGGTCTTTCACAGCTGCGTTTTTAATAAGATTTGAGAGGCATTACAACAACACTGTAGTCAATGTCATGTTGAGCTGCTCCCTCTGTCTGTAACTCTGGCAGAGGGAAAAAAGAACAGACAAATAAGGGAGGCAAGGGGAGGAAAACATGGTCATCTGTTTCAAAAGAGCTGAAATCTGATCTCTGGGGGGGGGGGGCATAGGCGGAGGTAGTGTATAGTACATATCATCTCCCTGTGATCATTCATGCTTTCTAATTACAGAAGGTGAGGAGGGCCATAATTTTATCGTATTTGTTTTGCATCACTGCAAAAATAGAAAATGAGGGCTTGCCAAGCTGCACCAATTTACTTCATTTCGACCTTGATTAAAAGAAAATTAATTGCCACATCTCTCATTATGTTGCAGGCAGCATTTGATGACGCAAATGGAAAAACTCAAAAACAAGATGCACAGGCTCAGAGGGAGTGTGAACTGGACCTGGGTGTTCAAGAGACAGCACGCTGCTGTGATAATGAAAATAAACAGGCTCTGTCAATAAACCCTCGGGAAAATGTGCAAGATGTCACAATTCTGTAATTCAGGATTCTGAACCATGGATTATGTTTAATGCTTAGATAGATGTTTTGCATAGTAGTGCTCATTGTTTCTGACCCAGATGTTATGTTTTATGAACTTCTGGTCGTTTTTTTATTTTTTCTTGCTGCCAACAATTGCTTTTAAAATCAGCTTACGTTTAAGCAGCTGTTAGAGAAATTTGCCCCCTGCAAATAATGACAAACCAGACCAAATTTAAATCCTGTTTACATCCCTCATGCCCCTGCGGCTCCACCTCTCCTCAAGACACCATATGTCTCAGTGGATCAACTTCAGAAGTTTTCAGTAACCACGGTGTATGATTACATGAGAATTTCTCTCAGAGAAGGCCTCCAGGAGGAGTAAAATGCTAAATGCTATTTTTGAAATGAAATTCTCCTTCATGTGGCTGCACCTGTTTCCCTCTGAGAGTAAACAGAGCAGACGCCTGATAGAGAAGGCTTGCCCCCCAACACACACCTAATTCTAAAATATTTATTAGCTTTTGACACTCTTTAAAGACACAGTCTGGGACAAAGGGTACTCTGTTCCTCCTGCACTCATTTTGGTATACTTATTCCTCTCCCCTCCTCGCTGCACTGTTTCAGCTGCTTATCTGTGACCACGGTGACAGAGACATTAAATGCAACTAGCTCCGGTACCCACTGGCGCTGACCTTACGCAGGTCGACCTGACATCTTTCCACAGTTGGGTCCAATCAGCGGGTTGAAATTAGAGTTTTGTTGTTGTTGTGAACTTAAAAATTTCATGCTCAGCTGTGTATTTGTAAGGGTGAGCTATAACATTTAGGCAGCTCACATCCCAACTTCAGAGCATGTACGTGTGTCTGTGTGGGGTGGGGGGGTGTCATTATTTGCCGTGCCTCGTCAAGCCATCATGAAGGCAATGGGGACATTTGAATAATTGATTGAAATAATGTAAAGTAATCTGGCCAGCTTTCATTCTTGGCTCACCTGCTCCTAATTCTGAGACTGTTCTCAGTTGACAGGGGACAGGGAGGGACATTTAAGGACATGGGGAGTAACATGGAGGAGGACATTTTACCCACCATTACCCATCGTCTCTTATTTCTCCACTGATCTTACCGGTGGTGATGCTGTGGTAAATAAAATGATGCGTTAACCGCCCCCGTTGGAAATGATCTTGAAGCACGCAGTCACTAATATGAACACACAAAAAAACAAACCATCTGTATGCAGCATATATAAGCTGCTGAATTAAAGTCAACATATTTTACAGTATATTTACCTGCTTCTTACTTGCTTGGAGTGAGAAACGACACGATAGAATGTTAACTGATAACCTTGAGGGCTTTGAATAGTACATTAAAGCGAATCAGTCATGCATGACCAGGCATCTTTGTTTAGACTGAATCTGAAATCAGCTCAGAGTCTATGACAATGTTTGTCTCATATTATGATAAAGTTTCATGATTGACCATAATTATTCCCTTAGGATAAAAGAGCTCACTCAAACTTATTATATTAAGCACAAGGCATAATGTAGGAAAATACATAAATGTGTGATCATCATTTCTTGTTGGGTTATGGATTGCAGCACTGGAAACACCTCCCTGTGAAGCTCTCTGCTGTTACTCCAGGTGTCATTACCAGATGCATACAGGCACACCTGTGCTCCACTTGCATCTTGTAACTGTGCACCTTTATTAATTCCCTGATTTTACAAATTGGAAACTGCTGTTTTATCATTGATGCAAAATATTTAGTTTTTTATTTGTTAATGTAGCCTCTATTCATAGTTTTCGTCTGGATTATAACACCTACATTATGTCTTATTTAGTCTTTCTTTGCCTGTTTACACCCTATGGAGTAGTGGAGGGTTAGACCACAGTTAAAAAAGCATTCTAAATTGTTAAAATAGTTTAAAAACAAACTCATTGCAAGCTCTGCAGTCCTCCTTCATTGGCTGAAACTCCAGGGATGAGCTGCGTTCTATTCTGTGTGTCACACAGAGTACTGTTTGGTACAGTGTATCACCTGATATGGTGTTTATCCTTGAAAGCTTCATTGAATACCTCAAACTCCCCTGGCAGAACTTGACGTGTCTGTCCTCACTGCAGCTGTTATTGTTTGCTCCAACTTCTCTCTCATATTTAACATGTTATCATAATTTAGAAAGGGTGTTAAAAAAAACAAAAGCAAAAGTTTAAAAAAACGTATTACGGCCAGAGGCAAAGTTTCTGTCCTTCGCTTCCTCACTTACCAAATAGCTGCCACTGAAAGTGTTCAGTTTTAGGACACAGGGGTCACACCTGTTGTGGAACTTGATAGAAGGCTTATTTATAAACTTTCTGAGCTCTAAATTCCTCCTTCAGAGAAAATGCTGACACACAAAGAGTGAGAGGGGCTCAGCTGAAATGCTTACTTAACAACACTGCAGCAACTGGAAAATCTCTATAACACTGTAAATGAATGAAACACACACTAATCTGAGAATATGTGGGGCATATAAGGGGAAGCCCAAGTCATCTTCACACAGAAGCTAATGATGTGCCATTACTGAGGCAGATTCTACTTGAAGTGTAGAATGTAACATATTCAATATCTTTCTGGCACCTTTGTGCACTCAGCTGCTATCATTGTGAAAACACTCTTTAAATCACATCACATTGTGTATTCTGACTGACCTTCACTGAGTCCTTGTGGTAATTTGAAATCTAAACACAACACAAGGACGCAACCTCTGTTAAATGCCGCCCTAAAAAAGGCAAAAGTCACAATCAGGTCCTGAGAGGAAGCAGCATCTTAGTATATTGCCTAAATTTAGGTGCTGAGTTATAGCCCGGGAGATAACTGCATGGGTTCATGTGACGTATGTAAAGTTCTGGAAGTGTAAGAGGGAACAGAGTATAGCTGTGGGGGAGAGCTCAAAAGTGACTGATAGCACGGCAGGTGCTGCTTAATAGGTGTCAGATAAGTGCCCTTTTAAAAGGGGAAAAATACACTTTTTATTACTTTTTAGGATTTTATTAGACTGTTCCGGATGCATGTTATATCTTATAACATAACATTTATTTTATCTGTTGAATTTGACCTTAAGTTTGATATCCTGGATATTTTCTATTCTCTAAAACATATGAAGAGAAATGAGTCATCAGCAATGTTACGATGTAAAATATTTTGCAGGAACCTGTTTTGGGATCTTCAGCAAGAAGACACTAATAGAAGTATCATCATATTCTGCTGAGCTCCTATCTGTGTCACTCTTGCTGTGCCATGTAATCCAATGTTGTTCCCCTAACATTTAGCAGGGTTCAAGTCATTCCACATTGGCCAGGAAGTTGTAAGGACCAGATTGCGCGCAAGTAAGCAGATACTCCACACTTTATTATAGACATCTGGGTATAGTATTAGTCATCTCTGCCAATACCAGCGAACCTAACAGGCAAACCATGTGACAAGGTGCAATACCAGACAAATCGATGGCACAAAACAGATTGCATTGCAGAGATTCCCTTTGCTGACAGGCCACAGGATAGTTTTGGCTTTTAAAAAATAGCGACATCTTTTAAGGTGACCCCTAGAGTGCTTCTTATAAAATTACAAGAGACAGAAATCCATTTGCAACTGTGCTATAACACTGAGATTACATTGTTACTTTAGAGCCTCGGTGCAAATTAATTTGAGGTTCATTTCATGTATTATATAAATGGATGGTGGTAGGAAAATTAAATCCCAGTATTGCACATTTCTATATATTGTTTTATTTCTGCAGAGGGTGTTTTGGATCACTGTGCTTGTCATTCAATTGGCCAGCAGGGCAAGGTTCCAGCAGATTTAACTCTTTTATAGCCTTGGCTGTCAAGAGGCGAGAAGGACAAAAACAACCCAAGATGTATTGTTCATGTAAATAAAATAAAAGACAAGATGTTTACAGATACATAAAAGTGAATTAAGAAATTGTCATGAATAGTAATACCTTCAGGGCATGTTTGTAAAAAACATAATTAACTTTCATAGGGAAAAAACTGCTTATCTGTACATCAACATTTTCTTAATAGTCATACTGTAGAGAATAACTACACTTCCCCTGTGCATTCTGCAGGTATCCATCTAAACGTTTTAAATACGCACACTCACCTGGCAGTGAGGTCCAGTGAACGTCTCCTTATGATTTAAAGTCTGTGTACTCAGATGGGACTGCAGCATTGTAAAAGAAAAGTTGTATTACTGGTCTACTTTGTTTTCTTCATCGTCACCCATTAATCATGTTGTTGTAAATGTTGTTTGTCCAAATGAATATAGTTAAAACACTTTAAAAGCTCAGCAAGTGATATGACATCAGTGTTTGTCACAATTTAATTAGAGATAAATTATATGACTGTTTTTAGCATAACTAAGGCTGTATTTTCACATGAATCTCCCTCACTCTGTATTTTTCTGCACTTTATAGTATGATGATCAAGTGTCAGAGCTTACCTTGCCAGATCTTGCTCTGAAACTGCTGTCTTTCACCTTTCAGGCCTGATAGCAGCAGTTACCTGTAAAGTTGCGGCTGGGCCCTGCACCCCTTGCACCCAACACTAGCCACACATATGGAAAGAGCGCACAGCGTGTCAGTGGGGCAGCCCTGTCAGGTATGAATATCGCAGCACCTCATACCCTATCTAGGGACCTTGGAGCCATGTGTCGACATGCATCGCACTGTTAGCTACATCGCCTGGTCATATTGGGGACAGGAAAGAAGTGGCGGAACAGAAGCACTCCAGATGTTCTTCATCAGTGGGCCACAGGGGAAGTCTGTTACCACAACACCTGGCTCATTCTGCTTGGAGCTCGGAGGCAGAGTGGTGACGCTCTGCCACAGTCTGGCTATCTGAAAATACACTGATCCTCTGTCTCATGTACTGTATGTTCCTCTATGGAAACTTTGGGAGCGATCTGATGTATAATAAATGACACATGGAGGTGCAGTGTGCTGTGCAGGGACTAACATATGCTGATTTGCAGGCATGTGAATATTCTGCTGTATACATCTGCATTTAGAAAAAAACTAGATTATAGGTACTCTAAAGTCCTGAAAATATGTCAAAATAAATTTTCTGTACACCAGTAAACAAGTTTCAAATACACTGAGAGTCTTCTCAGATGTAGTTTGCACTCCCGCAGCTGCCACTGTCACCTTGCAAGCGACAGATTTGGAGCTTTCAAGCTGAAGAAAAAAGGTGTTTGTTTTCATTCTGGCAGAAGAGAGCAGGGACGGTGAAGAGGGCAGCAGCCCAGGTGAAAAACGACAGATGCCACGCTCAATAATACCAATGTTAAAATCTCCTTGACCTGCAGGTCATCAAATAGCAACCCCAATACGTTTCATATTTTCCTTGCTGGATCAATGGTGGCATAAATTTGGGGCTCAATGACAAGAATAATTTAAAAGAGATCTATAAACGATAGAATGCTATTCCCTGTGGCCACAGATGCATAACAATTTGCTAGATTGACAGGATGAATCCTGCTTAAGCTTTGCCAAAGGTATGTGCACCTAGGTGTGACAAAAAAACATAGTATAGCAGCAGGCATGTGTGTGCATAAACACACCTCGCCCTGTTCGGTGTCCCGTGCCTTTATCCCGCAAGTTCAAGCACATATTGAGAAATCAATGTTTTCTGAATTTCTTAGAGCTTTTCTGCTCTGATCAGCAAAAGATAGGAAGGACAAATTGTTTAACATGTCTGAATAAATAATAATATCAATGCTGAACAGCCCCCCCACCCCCCTACCCTCCGCCTCTTACTTACTTAAGTCAAATGAGTCTGACTTTCAGCACCTCGAGGGAGTACAACAACAATAAATGTAAATATTTATAAATGAGTCTCAGAAAATGCTTTTAAAAAAAACTCTGCAGCAACTTTGTTCATTTTATTTATTTATTTTCTGCACTGAGATAAAAAATGAGACATCTGCCTAATCAAACCTATACACAGACACCATTTTCCTGCTTAGAGGACAAGATTATTGGACTTCACGCTAATACTGTTTTGCAAAGCATAAAAGCCTCTTGCTGATAAATATTAATTTGAGCCTTCATGATGTATTTGAAAATTCCAGCTAAAATGTCACCACATGGAACATTAATGTAATATTTCAAGGCCTGAGAGCAATACTCATATTGATTGCATTTATTTGACTCTAGGGAGGAGAAATAATTCTTCAATGTGGAGACACATCTGGTAGCCAAAGATGCGAAGCAGGGAATGAGAAAATGCGAAATAACAATAAAAAATAATAGGACTTGTATTTAAATGTATTATCCCAGAATTGTTTGGATACCAATGCCTGATTATAGCGGAGAAAAGACAGATGCACCCAGGTCTTTTACTGCTACCTCTGAAAGGTTTAATTTTCTATAAAGTGTTTAATACCCAACACGAAGAGAACAGATCGTTTGCATTCAGCTATTCTCTCTCTCTCTCTCTCTCTCTCTCTCTCTCTCCTCCTGCTATTTGCAGCAGGTCCCATGTGATAAAGCTAAAGAGCTAAATGACAAGAGTACTAGTGCTAATACTCCCCCCTTTTCTTTATAGTGCCGGGCTGCACTTTGCATTTCTGACTGTGTGAGTTCATCTGCAGACGCATCCAACTTCAAGGCGATTCTGTCCTTTTGTTATTGACTCGCAGTGAGTCCAGGCGTCTGACTGTCTTTGTGCAAATGAACTGAAATCTGAGAAACAGCACTTTGACCCTCAGCCCATCAGTCACCGCTGAGCAGCCTTTATTAATTAGATGAACAATATTTGGGCGTTTCTGTGTTTATTTTTTTCACTGTTTGGGGGACATCATTTTAACTGTTTCAATGCATCCCTTTTTGTCACTTTGGAAACAGCTCGTAAACTTCATACATAAAAAAGACAACCAGACAAAAGAAAATTGCATTTGCAGCTTCAGTATAAATCCTTATAACAGAGGGTTCAAAAGCCTAACAGCAAAATTATTAGCGATGTTTACCAACGTGTTTACACTTATGAAAAATGCCGATTGTGTCGCACACACGCACAAAGTGTCCCTTAAAGTCTTTCCCCCATTTACGCTATAAATAAGTAATAATTTCACAGCTGCGAATCTGCCTATATGGCTTCGTAAAGATGAAGAAAATAAAAGAAAGGCACGCCAAAAACTTTTCTCACGTTGAGAAGACAGTGTCTTCATCCTGCTCCGGTGCTGGCGCTGTGAATACAGCACGGCTAAAGCGCCTCCCACTGGCTCATCTCAGTACCAGAGGCTCCCTGCACGCTTCATCAAACACCTGAGCACCTTCCTTCTGCTGATGGTGTTATTCTAACACGTGAATACTGGTTAAAGTTGTAGCTTTAAGTCAGACTGAACGTGATGTATAAAATCGAGGTAGGAAGAATAGATTATGAGATTATGAGAGAGATGAGATGATCTGAGATGGTTTCACAAATTGAAAAAAATGACTCCTGCAGTATTTTATCTAAATGGACACGTTTTGCAAATATTAAATCAAAAAGACACATTTTTCTGTTTGTCCTGTTTGTGTGTTAAATTCAGACTTTGGTTTGGGGCCTGGCTCTATTAATAAGCTTTAAATAAGCTACTACTAGACCCAGCTGGCTGTTGGCGCTGTAAAGTGAGGCTCTCACAAAAATTCACTTTCACAGCATGAATGTCATTTTAGCTGATTTCATTGTTTTTAGGGGCATTGAGGGGACATTTCACTTTTATTGGTAAATGAGGAGAGAAAGAGAAAATGAACGACAGATGATAAAACAAAGGTTCTGTACCTTTGTCAAATAAACCACAATGAACTTTGTGTCTGTGCAATATGCCACAGATCAGTAGTTTTATTTTTTTTGGGGTGGAGCTAATAAAGTAAAATAATTTTATCAGATTAGATTAGATTTAGATTACCCTCTTCTTGGTTCAAAGTGGGCCACTCCTGCAGCAGGTTTGTTTAAAAGGAAACACTGCAGCATCTTGATGACTTGAGAGCAAGAATATCAAATAAACTGCTCTCATTCTTGTCTCACATTTCATTAAAACTTTTTAAATTTGCACAGTTGCACAGCTGAACTATCCAGGGGGAATTCCTTCAGCTCTTCACGCTACCAGGAAGGAACAGAAGAAGTTTTCTCCAAATTCACAACAATAAACATCCAACCAAGGATATCCTAAATAATGCATTTACACAAAAACCCCAGACAACACCTTCAAAAAGCAAATACCTTTTATCACCATCTGTAGTGGGCACCTGGGAAGGTGGGCTTTGTGTGCAGCAGAGTGAGGAGGGAAATCATAGTTTTGGCGTAGACAATGTGAGCATTTAAATAAGAAATGGAACCTGAGCCTGACTGTTTACTTTATTTCTCAATTCCCACATCAGTTCATGAAGCACAAAAAAGAAGAAAACAGAAAGAGAGCTTTTTTTCAGGTGTAAAGAACAAAAAAAGCATCCCAGGAAATTACAAGTTTCAAACCAGAGGCTCAGCAAAGAAAATATGAAACGGTATAATATGAAAAAATCTCCTAGTGTACTCTCCTTATCCACCTCTGTACTTAATTTCATAAGAAGATCAGTCACAAAGAAACCCTGCCTGGTCCTGAACTGGACTGTGTGACATAAAACAGAAGTATGTACTGCTGGTGGGGGGTAGGTGGAGGGTAGGTGGGGGGGTTAGACGGGTCAGCCAGGCATCAACAGCGGCATCAGTAAAGTGGCTGCACTGTGGCAGGTGATTTAATGGTTGTCACAGCAGCAATAGAAGTGTACAGAGACAGGATTCCAGTCAAAGCTAATATTTGTGATGAATCACTGTCACGCCAGAGGTAAATGTAACACTAATAGACATGGGGAGATCTACTGTTAGCTGGTTTTGCTAATGAGCATATTCTTTCAGAGAGGTGGTGTCACTTCTGCATGCTGCTTCCATACAGTAAGGAGAGAAATGAGGGGGCTTATATTGGATTGGGTGTAATGAGAGTGTCACAGCCATACTGCTGTGAGGAGCTCAGCAGAGGGGTTCAGACACATACGGTACAGTCAGGTCTGAAACACAGATATGTTGCTGTAGGAAACTGTAAACTGTAACTTTATAAATATATATTGCAGGTAATATCAGGTTAAAAAGTGTCCAGAAGAGATTTATTTTAGTAGCAACAGATATTATAAATTTACCTTTATATACATATATAGTCTATTATTAAAACATCTTTATAATATGCAAACTAACATTTCAGGAGTATATATTTGTAAACACTTGTTTCAGCCTCTCATCAGGGTATTTTTGTGCATATAGCTTATGATCCTTTAGTTGACTCTAAAGCCTTTAAACATGTCCCAAAAAACATAAATACAACTATTCAAAATACAATTAATAAAACAACTGGAACAATTTGCTGTTTTTTTT
This sequence comes from Parambassis ranga, assembly GCF_900634625.1. Lineage (NCBI taxonomy): Eukaryota > Metazoa > Chordata > Actinopteri > Ambassidae > Parambassis > Parambassis ranga. The sequence continues at coordinate 12,118,590 of NC_041028.1, read as the reverse complement.
TTTTTTGCTGTGAATATATTTCTTTTTACCTGATGAATCAATTATGACTCAGCTGGGATGTGTCTACCTGTGAAGATGAAGTTTTTTAGTGCTGAATGGCAAGTGTTTGGTTTCTCTGTGTCAGCCAGCTTTAAATCAGGTGCAGTGATACTGTTGGAAGGTCACAGAGAAGTTCAACACAGAGGCTGTAATTGACTCCTGTAGATGTTTTCCCTCCATCAGTTCAGATCTGTTGTAGGTCAATGAAGACCGTTTGCAGGAACATATTTAAATGTTATAAATGGGTCAAAGGACTTTTAGATTTTAGCATGATTTCTTTCATTATAATTGGGCAGAGATTCGTTTTTTTAACCTTTTTTCATCATCATGTGCCACATGAAAGTTGTAGACCTACTTTGTTAAAGCTGACATACAAGACTTCTCCTGCTCAGTCTAGATTTCCGCCCTTTACAGCAGCTTCAGTAGGATCATGAAGACATGTAGCGATCGTATTTCATTTTCAAGCACTGATGCCGATGTAGATTTACAAATGTGCCTGTATAAACCAGGAGCCACAAAAGCACTAGTCACTGATCTCACAATTACTTAGTCCCTTTGGCCATCCACCCAGTCTTTGAACTCTATCTTGTGAACTGAGATCGCCTTCCTACATTGGAACGAGATGTGGCAATACCACATGATATTGCTCAATCCACTGAGTATTCATAATTACAATGTGGTCTGTTGCATTTGCCAGAGGAAAAAAAATCTAAAGCCTATCAAAGTCTGTTGGCCTAATTTGTCTTGTTGGGGGTCTCGCACAGTCCCCTGCATCCAAATACTAACACTACATGGGCTTTTGCATTGCACCCCACCCTCACCCCCCTCCCAACACATTCAGCCCAAGCCCTCAATTGCTTGTTTAACTTGACACATAATTACTGTGGAAATATTTGTGTATTTTGTACGAGTGCCACAGTCTGCATTGCAACTGACTGCCAAGTCCTCGCAGCTCCCACTGCAGCTATCGCAGCCAGAATCCCTGATTAAAACAAGATGCTTTCATTTGGGCCAGCTTTGGAAGAAATCACTCCCAGAGACGGGCCTCTCCCTGCCAAGCCCTGCTGCAGTAAGGGTTTGCCATGTGTGGCAAAGCTGACATGCTCATTGTACCAAAAGAGGCTTTTTTTTTTGTTTAAACCCAAATGTGCTACTGAATCAAACCTCCTGCATCAAAGCCCACACTGGAACTCTGGTCAACATGAAACATTGCTCTTAAAATTGAGAGAGTTGTTATTAAAACCTCATGGAGTTTGAGGTCATCTCTATAATTTTTTACACAGAACCCTTTAATTTTAAACTCATTTAATAGCTTTATATTACAATTTAGGTGAGTGAAATATGTACTTTTAAAGAGAGAAAAGGCAAAATATAGTAAACCTTTAATTTTACTGGAAGCAGAGGGTCTAGGCTGGGCTCAGTCCTCAGCCCCTGCAGTGAAGGCTGAGTTCACTCAGCTATCAGGGTGCCCAAGTAAGGACATCTTTTACCTATTTACAGATTTAATCTCCACAATGTTTTGAATGATTCCATGTTGGCATGTCCACTTGTCACCAGGGTAACCCAGAAAATGGATGAGGGGTTTCAACAGTATGGATTTTGCTGGAAACACACAACAGAACCTGCTGATAGGCTTTATGTGGGATGATAACAAGGGATAACAGCATACCGAATGGAGTGACACAAACTTTATAACTTGCGGGTGATCCGTTAAAGGTTTGAATTCCCACTGGTGGCCAGTCATGTTTGTTTTTTTATTTCTACATATATGAGAAATCTTTTACTCAGCAGTCATGTGGGGGATGTGACTGGAGCAGGTGAAATTCTCTCTGACAAGCTGTGTAGTCACTTTTCTGCAGCGGTGACTGAACCGTCTGAGAAGACGGGCTCTGGTAGATCTGTCAGCTTTGACTCACTGGTAGCCCAAATCAACACAATCTGAAGAGTCACTTGAGTTTTGTTCTGACACCTGTCATGCGACTCAAGATCTTAATTTGTTTGTTTGAAATTGTTCGTTTGATGTTAATCTCTGAACCAAACATCTAGACATCCACTGATAATCTTTCCCTGTGAGATACATTCCAACACATTCTAGTGGCAAAAAATGTAAAACACACCACTTCAATCAATGTTGGGGGCCACTTTCATGTAAATTGGGAACTCATTCACAATATCCAAAGCAAATTATCTTCATTAGATTTCCAAAACCATGCCACTGATTTGTCAAGCTGTGAATGATAATGAAGTTGTCTGGTTAATGAAGGACTGAAGATGCAGGCTTTCACAATCATGATCATCTTCTATATAACCCTTATGAATATTTAAGGTCCTTAATTCTGTATATAATTGCGCACCAAAGCTTGGCATCTCTATAGACTTCACAAATAAAGTATGTAATGGAGGAGACAGACCTAGTTATATATCATTAATCATTGATATTAATTAACTGGTGATAATATAGGAAGTTACACTCACAGGATCCACAGGGAACTGTGAAAAAAGGAAATCTGTGGAACATGCATAGATTTCTGTGAAGTTTTTACATGTGAGATTATTCACAGATACTCACTTACGCTTTCAGACTTTGTTCCTGCTACTCAGGAAAAGCTTTATAATGTCTTTGTTCTAAAGAGAGAAAAGAAAAGATTAAATCTAAACATACAACATGCTTGTAATAGATATAGGAAACAGTTCATTCTGGCTCAGGCTGCAGCTTTGGACTACTGTACGAAGGCTGATAATAAATGATCTTTTGTGTGTATTACAGCACAAAGAGCAGAAGTGCACGTGTGACTCAGAGCACACGTTTGGAAAACAGGAAGTAAATAAGCTCAGCCGTATTGTGATCCCACCTGCCTGTTCCCAGAACAGCTTTGGGAGTAAACTGGAGTGGATTTTAGTGTCATGGTGGAAATCCTCAGTCAAATAAAACAAAGTGGGGCTGCATTGATGCTCTGTCTTGTTTTATATGATGGCTTGAAATAAATGAACTTTAAATGGAACCTTGGCAGGGACTCGAGCTATTGATCGATTGAAGCAGGAGCTGAAGTTTAAGGGCACAGCTTTCCCGGGGCTGGGGCTGTAACTGGAGTAATGAAATTGATTAGGCCAAGGAAGGGTGACAAGCCAGTAGAGTCAAGCCCTTGATGTAAGGAAACAAGAGTGCCATCTAATTGGGGTGTAATATGGGTCTTTAGAGGACATTAAGCACACAAGTGGCGGAAGGGAAGCCACTCTACTGGATGGAGCCAAGATGATGTTGCACCGGTGTTATTATTTTGTAATTATTCACTCAGATGATTGGATTATGGGAGTCAAAACTGAGAGTCCAGCCAAGGGTCAGCGTATGCCCAAACTGTAGCAGCATCAGCCTGTATAGCATCTTCCACTCTGTCAATGCATGCGTCACTGTTCCATTCTAAGGACGAGGAAATGTTGCCAGGCTCTGCTTTAAAATGTCCCAATTCTTATAATCGTCACCAAGGAATATTTGTCACTGGAAGTCTTTTAGCATATTTAAGTGTTTTTATAGAGAGTTGTGATGCAGTAAATAAACTCTTTAACAACACACATTCACTTACTTATACACACACCACGTTGAAGGAAGGAACACCATGTTCATTAAATGTCCTTTTTTCTTTTACCTAACCCACTTATATCTTTACAATAAATAAGGATTAAGTGATTTACAGGTCAAAAGAAATTTAGATGGTAACAATAGTTTTAAGTGGTGCAGATTGTCACAATGTGATAAAATCAGCTTTAGACTGAAAAACATTGACCAGACTCCAAAAATGAATTAACGAATTATCAGCTAAATGTGGAATAATAGCAACCATAACATCATACCGAAGATGCTTGTATGCAGTTATCTGTTGACTGTACCTTCATGTGATACCACTTAGTATTACTTAAGTAAATGTTGTATTTAGTCTTCATTCAGTCCAACAAGAGAGGAATGAGTAGCTAGTGATGGCTAGTGATGTAGATAAGAAATCATCCAAAAACCCACCTCATTGATAAGGCTAAGCTACGTAATGTGGATTTTCTGAAGAGTTCATGATTAATTCTCTTTCCTCAAGCAGTATGCAAGAAAACATTCAAACCTTTATACAGCTGTTGAATAAACCAACCACTGCCTCTGTATTGCATACATTACACAAGTGACTTGAGAAACTAAAATACATGTCAGGTTACCTAGCCACTAACAGAAACAGCTCATTTTCTCCTAGTTTTATCCGAGGTTCTGGACACCTTCTGACCTGCAAATCAACAAATCACTGCTTACTGTGCTGTCACTGTTGTGAACTTGAGAGTAACTCTGGCTGGGATCACGGTGAGTGCAGTGTCCTCCTGCCAGCAGAGGCCCTGTCCAGCGCAGGGGCATTTATCTCCTGGCCTGAACTGTCTCACTCAACAGGATGGCCAGAAGTTACGGTGCATTACAAGCACTTAGCGCAGTGATATCAAGGTTCACCTCCGATTTCCAATCTCAGGCCAGAATAGTGGGCTGGGAGGCCGTCATTAAAAAGCCATTACATGCCCATATTTCATATACCAGTCTCTCCTATGTTTCAAGGTGTTAAAAGCTCAATGTATATTTCCTCTATATTTAAGCGGCAGGACAACGGAGCAGCACATAGCATCTCACTAGCAGCCATTGACCTTGGCCTAGCCAGCCTTCATTAGCTTTTAGACACTTATCAGTCATAACTGGGTTTGTCCTCTCCGCAACGTTTCCTCCTTCACTTCACTTAGGCTGGAAAATAATGGCTGAAATCCATTTATCTGCCATTTCCAACAAGTGCGTGACATTAACAAATTATCTACTTTTCACTAAGTATGGCCAAGGTACCCTCTAAAGGATTCCTCCACTCTGCTGGCCAAGGTCAGACCTTTTTAGAAACTGCCTCTTTTTTTTCTTACCTGAGCTATTTTCTTTGCTTCCCCATCTTTAAATATTCATTCTGCTTTTGCATGCTAGGCTGAGATTTTATGAGCGCCATCAGCCGTATTTCTCCAAACACACATCTTTATTTGTTTTTGATTATTTATGCTCCACTCTGACTTTATAACTCACATCCCTAGGAAAACATTGATCCAAGAGGCAAATGAATCTAATTAGAACCTCTTTCTTCTGTGCTGAATATTGACTTGTTTTGAAAGGTGCCTCTCTATTTCCAAGCGAATGTCTCTGGAATGCTTCGTCCCAATCTCTTTAAGGAAAACTTCTAAATGCTAATGAGATATTTTAGTCCATAAATGCGATCCCGTAAAGCTCTGCTGTGGCGCCTAGACGTTCATAATGTCTTGCATTAATTGCAGGATGTCTTCAGTGCACTAATTTCCAGTTCTCTGGAATGCAGAGGCTCCAGTTGTTTTTCGGCCATTGAGTGCTTTTTATTCTTTTATTAAAATCTTATGTCTTAAATTTCTCTCTGAATGCAGAGACAGTGTGTAATCTCTGCACTGCACTATTTTACTGCACACTCAGGGCTCCTAGGCTCAACCTGTCAATCTAGTCAACAAGGACAGTGTATAAAGTGATGATGCACCATTAGTCAAGAATCATCTCAGCTAAGAAGAATCTTTGTTCTTGACACAGAAAACTTGTGTTCCATCTCGATCAGTGAGGAAATGGGGCCTGGCGAAGCGTGCGTCATCTTGCATTTGTCTTGAGTCGCTGTCCCAAGGCGCCGGTGCTTGTTCACAGCATTACGCTGCTGGCTTTTGATGTAAAGCCCCTTCATTTTGCCATTTCACACAAACCCAATTCTAAAATATTCTGTCGCATTCCATGTAGTTGATTTCTATTTAAAACAGTCATGATTATTTTATTTTGTAACATTAATGGAAGTACATTTGGGGTGGAGGAGGGCTTGGTGCGGCCGCATTTGCAATTCATATTTCCCTGCATGATTACATTAAGAGTATGTTCTGTCAAATTTGATTAATGTATCCTGTTTTTCTTTAAAACAGGATTAAAATATGAAAACAGACAGAAATCACTCTATTACAAAGAATTATCAATTTTTAATAATACTACTCGAGGAAAAGAAAAAAATGATGTGGCTCAGAAATGCACAGATCAGTATTCTGCAACATTTTGTAATCACAGACACAATTAACATGAAAGGCTGCAAGGCCAAGCTTTTATATTATGAAGCATAACTTAAAGAGATTACTAACAATGCCTGCCAGATGTACATGTTGTGTGTAAAATTTATTGTTATACTGTCACTTTATGGCTTTTGTGTGCAAAAAGTGCTCACTGTTTCTACAGCCTTCCACAAAGTGTGTATTTACTGTAGATATCTTTTAAATATCTCCATAATTTACAGCTGCAATCATAAAATTTATTGCACAGTCTTTCGTTTAAAGCAGTTAACACAAATGAATGCATAAATAAGAGAGAAATACAAGTTTAAATACTGCTGCAAAAAGTACATCATCCTTAGAAACACCCTCTGTTGTATATTTTGAAATCTATTTTTAGGAAGCGTCCTCTCTTTGATCACACATAGAATCTTTTAGGAAGACATATGTCCAAAAAGAAAATACTACATTTGAATATGTAACCTTGTATATGTAACAGTGCAGAGAGAGCAGTAGAAGGTCTTTAGTCAATGTCAATAGCCATTTTTTGAAACAAAGTGTGTATGTGTACTGATATAAACATGGGCCTCCAATTCCACTGTCAGCCATTTAGCCTGACCATGGGTGACTATGAATTAAAAAGAGGAGCCTTTATGTGTGACCCTGCAGCACAAAAGGCTACATCCATAACTTACAGAGACAGGGAGGCCATTAGCCGCCACTGCCAGGCCACCTTTACATAATATGGTGTGTGTGTGTGTGGACTAATCACTGAGCCGAGGAGTCAAGCTGCTTCAGGTCTGTGCTGTGTCTCCCTCCATGTGAAGGAGAAACCAGGTGGGATACAGAAATGATAACTCATGGTTTGTATTCTTATTTCTGTTACTGCTAAACGCTTCTCATGTGTCAGACACATTTTGTGTTGATACCACTCGGAAAAGCACTTTCAGTAAAATCCTTCCCCTTGGCTCCAGCGATTAAAGTCTGCTAATCCTCAGTTAACTTTTATCATATGAGATCAATTGACCGTTTGTGTGTGAATGGAAGCTTGTTTCTCCAAAACAAATCGCATCCATATGGCCTCTCCAAATGAGGGGGGGAAATCAAAATGTCTCTGGAAAACTAATTCTTAATGCTGAAGCTGTGCTTTTTTTTCTCAGCACAAGCAAAGACAACAAAGACTGACAGGGAAACCAGAACCACATGGACCAGAGTGATGATTCCAACAGAGGAAGATCCAACAACAAACTATTAGCAGTTGTCAGAGTGGAGTGTGAAGACCATATGAGCAATGTGGTGTCCAAGACAAATCAGATTGTGAAGGACTTGTATTTCCTTTGATTTTTTTTGGTGAGAATAGGATGTATCTAAATGGATTTTTATTCATTTTCTGTTGTTTTTAATGCGTGTTATCACACCAATAAAAACAAAGTAACCACTCTAAGAGGGATTGAATTGTTTTGTTATTGCTTCTAATCTTTCAAATAAAGTGAAACACAAGTGTCTTTGATTGTGCTTATCTAAAACATTTAGAGTCACTATAAACTTGCTAGTTGTGCAGAAATCAGGTAAATGATACCATGTATCCTGCTTAAAACGGATTTGCAAACCATTTGGCCTGACTGCTCTTCATATTACCTTAATGTCTCCCAAAAGGCCAAAGCCAAGAATGAATTATTGATAGCCATCATATGGATCGCACGCTGTGGCTCCACATGCCTATTAGAGGGTTTTGTTCATTCATTTAGCTAGCTTGGACTGCTGCCTTGACCGACGCATCACTCTTCTTCTTTTACTTTTATCCATTAACTGGTAACAATAACTGACTTTATGCAGGTCGCTGAGTTTCCAGCAAACACTGAAAACAAAGCAACATAGTTGGGAGGGGGGTGGGATCATTTCCATGTTGTGTGGCATGCTGTGGTTGTACTTCACTGCCTGTAATTTGACCTTTGACGTATCTAGTTAACCTGTAGACCATTTAGGCTTTCCTCCATTTCTGCACGGAAATTTCAAGTGAAACAATAGCTGGAATAATAATTGGCAAAGTTTTTAAAAAAAACACACAAATCTAATTATGCCGGTCCCTCTGGGAACTAATATTAGACTATCTTATAAAAGCATCCCAGCAGTGATTTATTGCAGAATTCCAGTCATTTTCAATACATTATAGTTTCCAAATTGTGTTTAAATTGAGTGTAGAGAAGAAAAGGCCATTAGGAGATGCAGAAATGAAGATTATATTTAAATATTCATGTACTCGGTACCTTATTATTGAATCTGTACACTAACAAAATCAATATTAAGTGCAGCTTGACATAAATTTATTTATGAATTTCGACTTTCTAAGTACTTGCGTTTTTTCACTCAAAAAAAAGGATGAGTATAATGCTGTAATGATATCAAAACAGAGTGTCAGGGTGCATTAGTCTGGGAGTTTATGAACCCGCACATAAAAACTCAGGAGCGTCCCTGTAGAAGTGCTTACTAGGCAGAAATGTCGCTTTTTACAAACATCAGTCATTTTACAGCCCTGTATCACGGAGCGCTCCTCGGCTGTGGGTGATAGTTAGAGAAAGATGCAGTCATCTTGTTTGTCCTAAATGAGATCTTTGCAGTAAGCCTACTTGTATTAAGGCCTGGGAGTGGGACTGTGTAACATTTAATTAAAATGGATGTCTCTTGTTGTGCCTAACCTGTCCCCCTAACTCCTTCTTGTTTCCAGGCCATGTCTTTGTTTAGACAACAGCCCAATGTGACACTTATGACATGAGGACGCTGTGGTTCAGTGGATTTTCTTGTAGCGTGAGCCTTAATACAGCAGCATAAAACAACATGTGATTGGCTGTCCCTTGCTGAAAGCCTCAAGGAGAATTATAAATGTACTAGCAGTAATAAAATATTGGTGTAGTTTGTTTTTTATATTGTATTGTGTTACTAAGAGCACCAGAAATGCAAAGTTTTTCATTCATGTCACACATGCTTTATGTACACACTCCAAATATAATACATTTTCAAACAGTTTCCCAAACAGTTTCTCATTCTTTTGTTTTTTTTATAGAAATGTGAGCAAAGTTAAAAGGCTCTTTATTGGAGCAGCCACGTCTCTGGACACAAGATGATGCCATAAAAGCAGGAAGGCATGGAAAAGCAAAACATCAATCTGAACTAAGAGGGGGAAGCAATAAATCAGAGAATCATAGCCTTCAGCCCCGCCTTTAAAATCATTTAAACAGATTCAAAAACCCTGATTCCGCTCGAGTCTGTCTGTAAGCACCCTTATAAAGGCTTTATGTGGCTTAGACACAGAGGATAAAACCATGAAACCTTATTGAGACACAGAAAAAACTGACGCCCTGCTCCTGGGAAGTGGATGCTTTAAATGCTAGTATCGGTATCGGGATCACAGAGCGGAGATGAGTAAGTAAGGATCAAGGAAGTCATCCATCCAAAGCATTCCTCTAATATGTTTTACAAACCTTTTCAGGTCTCTGTTTCAATGCTAAGGTCGACTCATATCCAGAGTTAAAGGATTTATATGAGTTTATCAGATGCCAGCTACATCTTCGTTATTACAATGTCCTTATTTTCCTGTTTAGAGACATATCAGCGGTTCTGTTTAACCTCAGTGCCAATAAGACAGGTGAATAAGGTTGGAACAGTATAAGCCTTAATTATATCATCTGATAAGATAACTAATTGCATTAAAATACACAAAAACCCTAATTCGTGATATCTAAACCTTGACTGTATGATGCAAGGACCAGTTTAACTGTATCAAATGACAAAAGCATCCAAACCTGCCACAGTCTATAAAGTGCTCACATCCTTCCATTTCATATTGTTTTATCTCCATTACACTAACGTAAGAAAAAAGCTTTGGCATGAGCAGAACAGATGTCCAACACTCTCAAGACAATGGAAAGAGAGAATGTAAAGAGGCAAAGTGGAGCAAAAAATAAAAAGGGACTCCCCAGCACTCTGAACTTGTGACAAAACCCAAACAGATCTCATAATGTCAAATAGTCATGTAATTTTCATTTAATTGTTTTGTACGATTTTGGGGACAGCCAGAATAGCAACACAATGTTACCCTGTTTTTTAATGCATACTTTAATGAGCTGTGTTTTACTGACTTACCCCAACCTAGACTGGAAAACAAAATGGAAGTGACAGTCGCGACAGTCACCAAAATAAAGCAATAGTTGCACAGGGTGGACGTGCACCTGGGACTTTTGAGTGAAAGTCTGTTGTGGGATGGAGTCATCCACAACCTTTCCTAATGTTGACTGTTATACCATGAAAAAGTGACACTTTCAGGAAATAAATAGACAATTTGTGTCATTGTGCGCGAAACAATAGATTTTATTTTGTGACTATTTTATATATTGGGATGAGACTGTGTTACATCTCTAAATCCAAATATACTGTACAATAAAAGATGCACAGCTACACCACCAGTGGCACAAATGTACTTAAAGCTACATTGTGGAATGTTGCTTTAACCCCCTCCTGACAGTAAATGTAATTTCCAAATTACTGTTGCTTTTTACTTTTCCTCAATCTTACATACATATACTATACATACATATACTATGTGTACGTCGAAATGCTATTCAGAACAATTAAACTGTAATGATGCGATTGTTTCCTGTTTCAGTTTTAATTTTCCACACAAGGAAAAAAAGCGAATGAAGTGTTAAATATTGCAAATGAAAGCTCAGCATGTTAAATGTGATGCTTTGGCAAGACTTGTTTTTTCCACATTCCAGAGATCCCAGACAAATAAAATCTGTTAATAAGGTAATAACTGTGCAGCTTAACCAAAATGTGAAAATTGTTAATAGGGGATGAAAACAGCTGTAGCAGGTTATTAGCAGCCAAGCTGTTTGGAAGTGAACATGTTAATTTCACAGTCAAATTCATTCATGTTTTTTTCTTTCCTTTTTTTTCTTGATTTCCAATTGAGTCATTGGGATGAAGAGCATTGTTTTTGACAGAAAGGTGGTCCTGATGGGTCCTCTGTCTGTTTCAACCTCACAGCCCTCTTTCATTCCTGTTCACCCAAGAAATGGAATCATAAAAACCGTTCATGCTAAATGAAAAAGGGCATCATAAAGCTGCATTACACTAGAGTACACTCCTCTGCACCTTCCATCCTTATCAATATCACCCTTCGTCTCCTCACACATCTCTCTTCCCTCCCTTTCCTGGTCCTCTTGAAACAAAGCATAAAAGCCTTAGAAAGAGGCACAATCTGTCATTCCTGTAATATAAGATAAAAGTCTTTAAAAGCTAAAGGTCCAGGTTGTTTTCTCTCTCTCTCTCTCTCTCTCTCCTTTGAGCCAGCACTCTTTAAAACAGCTCCTCAAGATTAGCAGCGTGAAGAACTATATATTATTTGCAGAAGAGCTTAGTGAGCACAGTGTGGGACTATACATATAAGTCAATTTATATTAGAATTTCCATACATGCATTTTCTTGTTACCGTCAATATGCAAAAATGGTACTTACTAACAAATAATGCATAATGTACTAGAGGCAGAGCATCAATAACTGTATTTGAGCTTTAAAAAAATGCAAAAAGGCCGAGCATAAAGATGGGCTATATAAAATATACAACACATTAAACAGGAAAAACGTCAAAAATATAAAGATGGCTCTTTGCTCAGGAGACAGCAAGTCATTTATCTGGGAAGAGGAGGAGGAAATAAAAAGCTCCCATCCCAAGCTGGAGTGTATTTCATTTACTAACAAAGTCAGGTGATCTGTTTACATTGAACTCTCCTCCTCCATCAGAGGAAGAGAGTGGAAGAAGACAAAAGATATTTCTTATCATCTCTTGTAATGTAGATGCAAACACATCAGTTTATTCTGTGGAAAACATCAAATCTGGACACCGAACGATCTGTCTGTCTAAACCAAACATAAGATCTATGAAGAAAAAAAGGCAGCACTTAAAGAGCAGTGATTCGGGAAAGCAGACTTGAATAGAAAACCTGTCAATGTACACCTCCTTTGGGCACTTTGGTACACCACATAACACATGTTCCTCTCTGCTGGCTGGCTCAGAGTAGAGACGATGCTGTGTAGTTTTGTGGTGAGGTGTACTGTTGCTTCTGTTGCATTTTCTCCCACTGGCTTGACATTCAAGATCTCTCAATTATGTATGAACGCCAAGCAATATCCTTTACCATCAGGCCCCAATGTAACATATTTCATTTTCAAGGGCTGCAGAGCACAATCAGACCCTCTGTGTAATTACGACTTATTAAAAATGATTCCAAATTATCAGTGGATCTGTGGGCTGGTGTCTGGGTCCAAACTGCTGCACTGTATTACTGACAGAATAGCTTCCCATGGGTGGACGGCCTGTCAACAAAGATCCCTGTTCTTAGATCACTGAACACTACAAACTCTTGAAAGGAAAATCACAAACACTATTGGATTCGTGCATTTTTATATAATGTGACAGTTGGCACCTATGGAATCATAATTTGGGGGATGCTCCACAGACACGAATTGCTTTTGGGAATAAGCATTATTGGAAAGGCACCCTCAGTGACTTGTTGCAATACACTTTAAGCACTTTCGTGACTAGTTTTGCTCCCTATACACAGTCTCATAATGAGAAAACACAGTTCAGCAGAGAAAAGACATCTCAAACAGCATGTTTACCCTTCACACAACATGGAGGAATTAAAAATGGATGAGCGCCCCATCCATTATTTCAACCTCCAAATGGCAAAATCTGTATAAAGCTCTGAGTATCCGTCTGGGTGAAAATAAATAAATCAAATATGCACTTCAGCGTTTCCTGCTCTTTTTCTGTCTTAGGTTATGCTGCCGTGTTTGTGGAGGGCACATCCTGCTCTTGAAAGCATGATGAGCTTTCTAAACGTATATAAATAAACCAAGAGTTTTTCAATTAGCTTTCACATCTTTTCTGTTAATTCAAATGATTTTGTCACTTTTCTGGGGCAGTGCATATAATATTTAGACAACTCTCATATTTCTTCCAGACCCACTCTCCCCGCTGAATCCTCCCTATCTGAAGTATTCTAATTTGTGAACACAGTGGTGTCAGGAGCGATTTTGCTGCAAAGTCACTAATTATATGCAACATCAATGCGATGAGGGGAAAACGTTAAAAATTTAGCATCACAAGACAAATGGAAAAATGCGTGCCGAAACAAGGAAAAGAAGCACTAACATTCACAGTTTTTCAATGAATAATACATGCATTTTTTTCCTCCCCCTGCTTTACAAGGATTCACCCGGAGTGGCTCCTGTGTCACATCTTTATCCTAAAATAATATATGTTTCTGTTTGCATCCACTTATTAAAAGGAATAGCTTACAATATAAGGCACTGATTTCATTAGCAGACAGTGTAAAACAATGGGAGGGAAACAAAAGACAATAGTATAACAAATGTGTACAAGAAAGAATCTGTGTATGTTTTTTCTTCATTTGCACATTTGCATTAACATGGAGTTTCCACTCCATGGTGATGGTTTGACCCTTTTCTGCCTTAGATAAAAATAATATTAACTGGCTTCTAATTGCGTCACATATTTGCTACAAGACAGAGTAAACGTACCAGGGCCCTGTGGTTTATTGTTGCTCCCCTGCTGCTCACCGAACAGCAGTCATGTGTACTGTATAAAGGTGAAAAGGAGGTTGATAAACTGTTGGTGCATCACGTTGACAGCAGCTAACATGACCTGCCCTGTGAACTCTGCTAACCAAGACTGACAAAGCAGGTCGGTGTCGCACTGACAAACAACTTTGTGTTATTTTGAAGGCATTCTTCATGGCTCCCTTTTTACGCAGTAATTATATTCCAAATCATTATGTGTTGTAAAGTCTATTGACCCCTGGTAAACTTATATTTACCAAGCTGGAACAGTTAATGAAATAGTCTTTTAATTAGTACGCCTCTTAAGGGTGGAACTTCTGAAGGGGTCCCTGTTTTGTTTTAGTTTTTGTGGTTGACTGAAGTGTACAGATCCACTGTTCTGAAATAAAATAGTAACATCTTAATTAAGACTTGCTGTTTAACCGCTTACAGTCAAACTCCGGTGTTGTCGCGCGCACCTCTCTACCTGCAGTACAGGAATATTCACCACGCTAAGAATCAATAAAACAATATCATAATTTCTTCTTTTGTTGTTTTGTTTTTATTTTTTTTAAAAGCCAGGTCGTTTTTCATGCTTCACTGATTGAAAGTGGTCCGACTACTCAAGGTAACAACTGGGCGGGGGGGGGGGGGGGGGGGGGGGGGGGTTCATATAATGCAGTCTTTGGCAGGCTCTCTCTTTGTATTAGATACATTAGGATGGAAATGTGCACTAACTTAAAAATGCTCATGTGAAAAAACATGGAATGTATTAAATTAATGGTCTCTTTTGCCTCAGGGCAGTAATGAAAAGGGACCCCCAATGAGTTCATTTTTCACGGCTTTGGTTATGCATTCAACACTCTAATTGAATTTCAATGTAAGTTTTACAAAGTCTTTATTACAGTGACTCTTGATGTAAATTACATGTGATCTATCGTGGGACTTTCACCCATTAAGTAATTTAATTGTGGCATGCACTTTCTACACACCTCATGCTTTTATGCCTATTCCTCCTCATCGAAATTGTCAGTTTCTCCCACAATCGGTGCTGTTTATGTGGATTGAGGAAAGCAGTCTTCATATACTCAAGGCAACTTTCATGAGAACAGCTCCTTAAAAGGAGTAATTGCTCGACTCCCCCATGCTAAGAGAGGGGACAGCGCCCGACAGCTAAAGTATACTGGAGTACATGTAAGTCAGACGGAGGTTCACAGATGAACGCACCCGGCACATTTTATCTGGGAAAAGTAGATTATTAGATTTACCCTGTGAAGAGGAATAATACGGCACTCAGTGCAAATGAAATTTATTACAAATTTCTCAACAAATGAAGCAGCTTTTGGTGATGTGTTAAATACACATCCAAGAGAATTATGATACATTTGCTTATGTTTTTGTTCCAGTTTTAAACATTGTTAGCTTTATTCTTTAAAACTGTCTGAAATGTAACCTGGGTGTCGTTTTTCTTTGTCTCCATCTAGTGTTTCTGCCTGGACTGACTTTCAGAGCATAAATAGAAAAGCATCACTTCCCTCTTCCTTTGACATTAAAGAACAAAAATTGTTTTAAAAACACACACACACACTGAGAAGACGGATATCTTAATCACAAACTCTACGTCTCTCTGTGTGTATGGATAGACGTGTAAATGTGCACAAGCCATCTGAAACACTCAGGCTGAATTGACCTGATCATTAGAGGGAGGAAGAGGCTTGACCTGATATTTCCTCTGTTGTTTGGTCAGGAAAGGGACGTTATTGTAAAAGGGCTGTAAAGATAAATAACCCTGCCGTTTCCATGGCAAAGGCACAAACAGCAGCCGCCAAAGACAAAAGACCATGAGACAATAAATCCAAGTCTGTCAATTTTGTTTAGTTTTCAGAGTGTTTTTGAGGGAAATATGGTTTCAAAACAAGAGGCCACATCCATTTTTCCACAGAGAAAGGGAAATCGGATCCGTTTTTTTTCTGCTTTTTCTCAACAGGCACACAGTTTCATCTCGTACGTTATTTTCCAAGCCTCTGCATCCTGATTGGTAATAGGAATATCTGACACTGTATTTTGCCTTTGGATCAGGAAACTCCTTGTACAGCTGTATACATGTTTTTATAGCCTTTGGAAGAAAGGGTATTGTTTTTAAATTCCTAAGAATGCTTTGTCCAGCCTTCAAATTTTAAGTGGAAAACCATCCTAGGGCCTATTTTTTCACAGGCCAAACAATGATGAGTGAACATGCACCTCTGCCTTATTCTTGAGGTCAACTAGAGTTCATCTGATAAGAATGGATGCAGGGTCCGAAACGTATTGTCATTAACGATTCTTATCATGCAATATATAAAAGGTGCTCTATAAATGTGAACGTTCCTGAGAAAAATATCAAATTCTAATATTTATCTTTTTATTTTTCTGTCATTCAATCATGTAAAAACAAAAAAACAACAACCTCTGACTGTCCTCTTTGTCTCCCCCAACACTTCCCCATCCCCTCATAGTCAAGGGAGACGAGCCTCGTCAGAAGCGAGGCATGATGAAGAGCAGCCTTATCACTCCAATACAAGAGCAAACACAGGAGTCTTTACAGCACGTCGTCTCAGGAAGCAACGTACGCCAAGATTACTGCCCTTTTAGAAGCCCTAAGACACGACCAATCCCAAGTAGTGTTTTATCTTGACAGTTTGCTGTGCTTTGTTTGCCTTTTCTGTGAAGCCCAGGGATAAAAGAGCAGCCTCTGTGAGCTGTGGCTGATTAGGATCTAATTGTTAACATTCACTGTGTCTTTTTTTATCATCAGCCTGGTGTTGCTGTACATGCAGCAGGTAGAGGCCTTTTCAGTGTTAAGAAGGACTCTTTCCCTTGCTGCTCTGGTGTGTTACTCAAGTAGTAGTTAGCACTAAGGTGGCAGGAGAGGAGCCCCCAGCTCGACATCAACAACAACAACAACAACATCAACAAACAGGAATTGATGGCGAGTGTTTATTATCTGGTTTAATTGCTCCTCATCTGGAGGATCTGACAGTTGCGGTTAATGAGAGAGGGAGAGGAGGCACATGCTGTTGGCAGCCAGTTTCATAGTATAAGGCGTGTAAGTGTATGTGTGTGTCTGTGGTAGAAAGAGGATAGATCACATTCCAGCTCAACAGAAGCACCACAGAAGGAAAACATCAAACTGTTTATCAAATTATCAAAACAGGCCCCTAAACCAGGATTTTCACAAACCCACACACACCCTTACTGTAACCTGTGTGTCACTACTCCACACACACACCGTCACACATCAGCACAGGTTGTGTGGACCGGAGTCAGATACACAGCAAACACAGGATATTGCTGAAACCAAGATTCTTCCCCAGTTTTTCATCTGGTCTGCAGCACACATGGCTACTATCCAACCTGGGACCTCCCCCACACTGTGTCACACATGTACACACATACACAGGCATGTGTAACTGTACTGAAGGTGTTCAGGCTAAAGAAGATGCTCAGACAAGACCTGAAGTATGGGAGTGATGTTCTCTCCACAGGCCAAAGATTAAAAGTGAAGAAAATCAGGGAAATTGTCCTGTTATGGATGTTATTGCCCCTGCACGCACATTAACACAATATAAACACACACAACCACAACCACCATCAGAGGCTTGTTGTCCCATTCATAAATTCCTCCTGTTGAGAAACATGGGCATTTCTTTAAACAGGGCATTCCCGCCCCTTTTACTACTCTGGCTCAGCAGGCCCACATGGGAACAATTAGGGGTATATGCAAGTTTGGCGAAGGTCCGTAGCAACCAGCTGCATCTGTTTTTATTTACCTTTTGCTCTGGCGCTGGATAATGTCATGAGCACATCTGCTACTGTGCAACGTAACCGTGGTTACATGCGTGGTTGACCCATGATTCTGTAATTACCCTCAGAGCGAGATGAAGAGGCCCAGCAAACCACTCAAAGCCACACATAGCCTCCCTCCTTCTCCTCCTCTAAGTCCCACCTCTCCCTCTTCCTCCCCCACGTCTCTCCAGTGGCATGAAAACCCAGCTGCCAGAGAGCTGGTAGCAGGAGAATGAAGAATGCTGAAGTTGCATTTAATAGCCCAAACTTGTGTACACCAGTAATTTTGACTTCATTTCAGTGTCAGTAAGTTGCCAGTCAGTGAATGACACTTGCATCCTATTAGGATTAAATGTGGTTATTCTGGAGTTAGATAAGATCAAATTTCCTGATCTGATCTGATTGTCCGTGGGCACATGGCAAAAGCACAGCTAAGTATTCAGATATATTAAATATTTTGAAGTCCAATTGTTGTTTCTGCAGAAAACAGACCTAATCAGAAGATGCGCAAGAAGTCATTGCACAAGGTTTGGACACCCAGGAGATGGTTCACATGTGGGGAAATTCAGCTGCCAGATAAGATGTCGTTTAAAGTTTGAATTAAATACAAAATGTGTTTCCAAAGGTCACATGTTCGTTTGAAATTGCTAAAGTTCAGATTGTTAAGCATCTTTGCACAGCAAACTCAAAGCAAGGCAATCAACACAGAACTTGTTTATAATAATGATGAGTGATTATGAGCAATAACAATGAAGACCATATATGGATCACTTCACAGAAGCAGAGGGAGGGGGGGTGCCACCATGCTTAGCATCCCCCAGATGTGCAAACCATATGCTCTGACTGAAATTAAACAAAAAAGAAAACAGTGAAACATGAAAGGGATTTTTAACTTTGTAACGACAGTTAACAGTCGATACAGATATGGTAATGGCCGAGAGAGGCCACATGAAAGGATAGGGGATGTTGGCGTGCTTTTTTTTGCACCACTTATTCCATTTCCTGCTCATAAGTTCACTGAGCAGATGGGAACCAAAGGCACAAGGAAGTTTAGATTTTCTGCCCCACAGCCCATTGTATATGATGCATGTAACTGCGTAACACTGCACTGTTATCATTTACAGACGCTTTGGTGCATACCAGGAGGTCACAATAACAACACCAAAAATAAAAGTGAAACGCTTTTCTCTATATATCGGTCATTCTATACACAACACATATGAGGTTGTAACATTTAAAGCAGCTACACATGAGGAGATGATCTCTTTAACTCCTTTCTCTGCTACACATCATCATTTTATGATTAATATACAATTCATGTGTTAGTGCAGAAAAACAACACGTCTACAATTGAATATGTCCACTACAAAGACATGTAAAACTGATTAATTTGTAAAGAACCATCTGGAGGCCGGCTGCAGCGCATCACGAGAGCTTGAAAACATATTCAATAGTGCCCTCTGCTGTTATCTCAACTTACTGCAACACAAATACACAAGACAGTCAATAAAATAATGTTCAGAAACTTAATTTGTTTCCCTTTCACAAAAACAAAGAACAACTGGAGAAATATCAATTTAGAAATACTTAAATTCTTTAAGTCTTTGCAATGTCTCTGTGTAACATGCAGCTTCTCTGAGAAGCAGCATCAGCTAAAAAACTGCAGGGTCCTCTCTTCATCTGTCTGCCATGGCGCTCAAAAAGAGACATGTTTATTTAACGCCTGCCTCGTCTGTGTCTGGATAATGTCTACCCTCAGGCAGAGGTTGGCAGAGGTCCGCCCGTATTTCTGCTTGTATAATCAACCTTCACTGACCATTGCGTCACGTTTCACGACAGTAAACAGACATGCAGCATGTGCCACCTTACAGGAATTAAAACAAAGAAGTCAAAAGCTCTGCCACTGTGTAGAAACAGTATTTGAAGTCAACCTAACTTCCAGATAAAAACACATTAAATGATTCATCAGAATCTGTTGATAATGGGAAATGTGGCCTTGTAGAACTTGGACAGTTTGAGTTTTAGTTATTCTGGAGTAAAAGTGAAGTGGACCTGGCACCTATAAAACATTCAGATTAGTTTGCACCAGCTTTTCCACTAGCTTTATTGTGCAAAATGATAACAGTATTCAGCTCCTTATTGATGAGAATGTTTGATATCATTTATCAGTTTCAGTGTCTCTTTAAATGGCATAAAAGGTGCTGAGACTGAAGCATTACGTGACTGACTGAGCAACAAACACAAATGTCCAGTGTGGCTACATAAACACTTCGAAATGGCAAGTGGTCAAAATAACATCCAATAATTAATAACCTGTTTAGTTTTACTGTGTTCATCAGCAGCACACCCACCCATGCATGGCTGCGTGCTCTCCATGGTCCAGTGCAATTTGTGATTTGTCTCTTTGAAGGTGAGCACAACATCCACCCTGTAGAACAGCTGCAGGAGGTGTTTGCTGTCTGTGTGAGGCTGTAAAACAAACATGGTTTAGATATTTCATTCATTATGTTTAAAGACATTTATTACTTAATCTCAGAAACTCATCTGCATTACACAACAAGTACCACCCTTATATTCAAAAGTTTCAATGTGAGGCAACAGGACTCATAGTATAGTTTTTCTGTAGACGTTTGCCATCACCAGCTCTGCTGTTCTTTGTTGTTGTTGTTTTAGCGCTCACTGTGGTCTGGAGTATTTGTGTGGTAGGAACGGTGAATGTCATATACTCACTTGTTCACGGTGATATTATCAGTCCGATTAGCCAACACTGTCTGTCAACGCTCACAGTAGCACATAGTTGTCTGCTG
The DNA here is from genome assembly GCF_900634625.1 of Parambassis ranga. Lineage (NCBI taxonomy): Eukaryota > Metazoa > Chordata > Actinopteri > Ambassidae > Parambassis > Parambassis ranga. The sequence goes on along the minus strand of NC_041028.1, from coordinate 12,098,203 downwards.
TGGGTGCAGCAGCTGGAATAAAGTCAGAGAAAATCTGTTATTGAGATTAGTGGTGGAGAGTAAGCCGAGGTATTTGCTTTTTCACATGTAGTTGACAATTCAATCTTCAATTCACAGTTTATGTTTATTTACAAATATTGCTGCAGGTGGACATACACACTGTTCACTGTTTATAGTCCTCAATCAGACCCTCAGAATCAGAATGGCTTTTTACAATGTAACCTGTGTTCGATCCTACCTTTAAATCTCCATTTTCTATGTCTTAAAGGTTTTATAAGTGTAAGCTTAGGAGAGTCAGAATTACACAGCCTCAGTTTTCTTTGGTTGATTCTTTTTAACAAACTTTTTCAACCAGAGATTCAAAATAGAAACTTTATTTTACTCAGACTTTCCACAGCTCTTTGTCCTGCAATGTTCACTATAAATGGCTGCAAATTCAAATTCTAAGCACTGGGTGGCAGTATGTTTGAACACCACAACCTGAACACATCCAACCTTTACCAGGAATGAGACATAGCACATAACAGCACCCCCTCACTATGAATGAACAAGACTAAGTATTGAGTTTTTAAAGGAAACTGTATCCCACTCAGTGGGCTCTAGTATTGTGGGAAAATACATCTTGCTGCAATAGTTTGGCCTCCTGTCTGTCAATGTTGATCAAAACGGCACTTCAGTGACACCTGGTGGTATAGTAGTGTTGTTATGGAAACACACAAAATTAAGAGATAAAATAAATTTTTATTTTGGAAATATTAATGATTACTTCAATATCTGGCTGTTAGAAAAAAATAAGAACCTTTAAAAAGTTACAATAAAATGAGAAAAAGATTTTATTGGAGCAGATGATATGAAAGTTAAGTCAACAGGTTAATGTAATGATGTCATAGATTATTCTTAGAAACGGAGTGGTGACTTGACATACATATATACACATCACTAGATGCCTCCTGCAACGTAAGGATCTTGCCTTTATATCATATACATATACCTTCAAATGCATATTGTTTTGTCAGCAAATACCACCACCTAGTGTCGAGTGTTTGAAACTGCAGCCAGTCGTTTACAAACCACACCAAAAGTTAGTTTTCACTTGTTTTAGCACCAGGGTTTCTTCATTTTTTTGAAAGACTAATGTTAGCTCAGTATATTCCAGAGAGAGAAATATGATGTTTCTTCCTGTAGCTGAAGCCTCACATTAATGGACCATTCACCTTTGTCTGGGCTTACTCAGACCTGGTGTATCAGGTCAGTGCTGTGGTGGACAGCTGTACCAACCCCAGCTGTGAGAATGAGGATCATGCCAATTCTGTGGCCAAGCGGGCTTTGACAAAGGCCTGAAGTCATCTCAGACTTCAGATAGATATGTCAGTGTTTGCATGTGCATGAAAAATATATTGGATAGAAAGACTGAGGTTTAAATCTGTGTGTCACATCCTAATATTGTGCACCTATAGCAGTGCTGTCTTCATTCATTGTGGCGTTACATGTGCTGTATTGCCATACTGACTGTGTCTGCTATAACTTATCTGTGTTTCTATAAATACTGTGGTTCTGAGCTGTGACTCTTGGCAGTCTGTGCATAGAAGCTGGTGTGTCCTACACCTTGTTAAAGTGGGTTCTCTTTAAACTAACACAGGCTTTGAACAAAGTTTGCAAGATATTGAATCATTCTTGTGTGTGTGTGTTTGTTTTTTTATAGGGGACAAGGACATTTCCCACCTGCACTCACCACAGTTTGTATGGTTTATAGACTTCTACTGTCCTGAAGCTGAATGCTCTGAGCACCACAGTCTATGTTGGTGTGTCACTATAAGATTTTTAAAACCACATTATTTTATGCTATAGAAAAATATCAATTGCTGATAGAAAAAGCTGACATAAAAATAAAAAAAAAATTCAGTTCATCTATTTGCTTATTTATGCTCTCTTCCCTGTGAGGGACGTTTTGATAGTGGAGTGAGGGGTTCATTAGGTTATTACAGCATCCTATTTTTGGGTTTACTCATTGTACATCCCAGATAACAAAGTCTGAGAGCTCTTCTATGAAAGCTAATGGGTAAACAAAATCTCTCTGTTTGCTGCAATACGGCTGTAGTGGGTCTGCTCTCTGGTGATGACGGCGGGGCCTACATGGAGGAGATCAGCCACCTGAAACCAAAGAACTGATTGTGGACTTCAGCTGGAGGTAGCAGAGGAACTACACCCCAGCAATAATCCCACATCAGCTCCAGTCCGGTCATCTCAGTTAATATTTGACAACTTTGCATTTAGTAAAGTAACATCAAGGCATAGCCGTCATTTAATGCGTGCGCGCTCCCGCATCCGGCGACCCGCTTGGTCGTGACATCACGCGCCTCTACGTGTGAACGTTGAAGTGTTCCCGCCTCTTGCGGGTGATATTGAGAAGTTGTCAATAAATCAATACATAAGGACTGGCAACATAGTAAGTCACACGCTTATAATACTTCAGTCCAGCGATTTGTCGATATTCAGGGCCCACTAACGGTTGTTGTACGGTTTTAAAGATTTTTAAAGGGTGCGTTAGCCTTCTGTTGAGCTAGCTAAAGGGCTATCAGCTAGCCGGTGTTAGCTTGTCGACAACTCCTGACTTAAAGCTAAATCTGCGTCGAACCAACGGAGTATCCCCGCGTAGCCCGGCGAGGCGAATTGTAAATAGGCGTCTTGACATTTGAACCCGTCTATAACCTGGATAAATGAGAGCATCCGGGTTATAAACGGAATCAATGAGAGCATCCACAGACATTTGAACCCGTCATTCAGGGTAAGGTTGTTGCTGTCTGATATAATAAGTCAGTGTAACGTTCACTACAATTGAAGGTATCTCGGATAAAATATTTAGAAGTTGAGGGCTGTTTCAGTAGTATTATGAAGACATTTATGTTTCCCTTTTTCTTCACAGTCATTTTGGAAAAGTAATTCTACAAAACAAGAATGGCATCTGCCGTGAGCACACAGGTAGGAATCTATGCTGAATCTTTCCAGTTTTGCTGTGCCATGGTCCAGTCTTAGTCTATCGACTAAATTAGTTTGTTAGGGGAAATATTTTATAGATTTTCTTTGTTAGAGGAAGACTTTTAATGCAAGGGGCTACACTTTGCATAATTAAAATATTGGCTCTCATACAGTGTATTTGTCATGCTTTAATTTGAAGCCAAGGTTTCCACTTCAAAACAATCACAAAAAATGTTTAACAAGCTTACTATACTTTCAGACTCCCCTAAACACAAACAACATTTTCCAAAACACAATGGTGAAATGGTGAAAAATGTATTTCACTGCCCATTTATTTCCATTCATTTGTTTTGATCAAAGAAAGGCTGTATTCTGATTAATACATCTGACTAAAGGCCTGAATCTGAAATGGTGTCATTCAAAATTAATGTTCTGAAATTTCTGAAATTTTACCATGGACATTAAAAGGGTTAATAAAGTTGGGACAACAGTGGCGCAGTGGTATAGCAGGGTTGTCTAGTAACCGGAAGGTTGGTGGTTCAATCCCAACTCCTCCCTAGTGTGTTCTTGGGCAAGACACTTCACCCTAGCCTGTGGCACACCTTGCTAGTCATTGTATGACACTGCTTGGCAGCAGCTGTAAAGAATTTCCCTCTGGGATTAATACAGTATCTAAAAAAAAAAAAAAAAATAAAAATGCAGTTTACATGTCTGTTGTTGATGTAATATAGTGGTAACCGCATTTTTAGTGTACTTATTTTCTTTTTTGTGTGCAGTTGGAGAATGCCATTGATGCAGCGTTAAAGAATGGAAATGTCCAAGCACTGGAGGCATTTTTGCAAGTGGATGTAAACAAAGAGACCCCCATAAAATGTTCCCAACAGTTTCTCAATAAATTGGACACATTTGTTATCAGGGTGAGCTCAAGATACTACTACTAATACACAATGACGTGCTGTTGTTTGTGAATTTTAACTGCAAGTAGAGTAATATAAATTGAAACTGTATTCATGTTAATTAGAGTTTGGACCAGAAAGATCCCAAAGCAGCCACTTTGGGCCTTTCCAGCCTCTGCCGGTGTGGAGTAAACTTTAAACTCACTAATGGAGGTCAAGGACTACCTGCCCTAATAGGTCAAGGCTTGATCAAGAAGATGAGTATTCATCTATATTTATACAATATGTAAATGCTGTAAATCTTTGTAGTTATTCATCAGATGTGTTTTTGTGTACATGGTGATTTGGTTTGAAAAATGCCGGCAGCTGTGGATCCGGTGTGGCCAACAGTGGGATGAGACTTTGTTGACACTCTCTGAGGACTTCTTAAATGCCCTGACGGTGAGCTCACATCTAAGAGTAAGCAGATATGACACAATATGGTAGTGTACCTAATGTATGTGTTTTGTTTTTGCTTCAGGTGGTTCATGAGGCATGCAAAGAGGGTTTGTTTGGACTTTTCTTTATTTGCATTTCATCACCATATAATATTAAGTAAATATCTCTGATTTATAGAGACTGCATTAAAATAATATCATGCTAAAGTAATTTGAGCCCACATTTAAATCACACATTTTTAACTTGGTCTCCTTTAAAGCTGGAGTCACAAAATGTCTTTTGCAGGAACATACAAAATCACAGAGTCCTTCCTGTATCCTGTTGGTGAATTATCAGTGGATTCCAGAATTTACATCCTAATCAAGAAAGAGGTTTAAAATAGTTTTTTAACCTCTTTTTGGGAATAACATAGAGAAAGTTAGATGTTTTTGCACATGTATTAACTTTGTTGTACTGTTCTATTAGGCAATTCGTACACTCAACTTTATTTTGGACAAAATCCCAGTGGAGCTTAAAAAGAAGAGGAAGATCCTAACGTCACAGGAGGCCTCAGATATCAGGTATGTCACAGCAATTGTTTGTTGTAAACATTAATGTTACATTATCCACACACTGACACTCCTGTCAATGTTTTTCAGGTTAAAACTGGCAGGTGAAATATTGGAAGGTGGTGGTAAGTTTAATGACTAGTACAGTCTCTCTTCAATCAGAGGCACAAAAGAAACTGCACAAACTGCACTATTTTGTTTTAACCAGATTATGACTTTCAGTCATCTTTGATGGAGGCATTGTGCAGAATGGCCACACCAGCTCAGAGGAGAGAGCTGGCAGATCGATGGTTCAGCATGGGACATGTAGCCAGTGCATTTGCCAAGATCTGTGATTCAGAGTTTGAGACAGTAAAACTATGTTCATTTTACCATTTGGATTTATGTTCTGATCTACCATTATGGCAATTATAAAAAAATTAATAACTCATACTTAAAATTTAATGGAAATGTGTGTGTGATTGTAGGGTTGCCGAAAGTTTCTGAATATGGTGAATGGGATGCAGGGGGACAAGAAAAGGTTTGATTACCATAGTTCAATGTTGGTCTCTACATGTGTTCCTAGGATTAGGCAGGGAACCCCTGGAGTGTGTATGACGTAAATACTAACTAAAAATGTTTTCTCTTTGTTACAGAGTGTATTCTTATCCTTGTTTGGAAGTTTATCTGGACAAGTTTGAGGTCAGTAGCAGCAGTATTTCTATGACTAAAAGTAAGAAATGTGAAAATATTTGTAAGTCTATGGCAATCTTTAATAGAACTACAATGAAATTTTACTGTAGTGTTGCTCTTAAGGTTGTTGGTTTGTTGAAAAGATTATGATTATGTTGTCAGCTGCTAATGCCCGTGGATGAGCAGCTTGAGGAATTTTGGATTGACTTCAACCTTGGCAGTCACAGCATCTCTTTTTACTTCTCATCAGCTGATGAAGAAGAGAAGGTACCTTCATACATACCTAAGATCACAAATGCACAAAACATTTGTATTTGTGGCACATAATAGCAAATTATTTTTCTTGTTAGAAACAGTGTGATTTACTTTTCTTATAGGGAAGCCACTGGGAAACATTATGTATCCATGAGAATGAAGTCCTCAGCTACACTGTCACAGGTATTGAGTTAACTCAGTGATTATTTTTGTTGGTAATTTCAGTATTAAAAACAAATAAGTGATCTGTGTTATGGTATCATCCACCCATTTTATTATTTTCTAGATATATTTCTATGATTAGAGCACATTATTGAAGAGCATACAGATAATATCTGCTGTTGATTTGTATGTGATTTAATGAAGACGGTTCTTGATCTTTAGAAAAGGGCAAGAGCAAAGTCCTGCAGATAAAGCTCTCAGAGATTGTGGTTGTTGGTGCAGTGGAAGGATCCAGTCTTACCATCCATTTTAGCTCCTCTCTTGACATTCTGCAGGCAGCTCATAATGTCTTTGGACACAGCAAAAGCAAAGTAGGGATTTATTACTTTATTACCATTACGATGTCATTTCATTTTTAATTGAATCTAGCACATTTTGTTTGTTGTTTCACAGCATTATATAAATGTCTGGTAAATGACTACAAAAAGCTTAAAAAAGAAACAATTTTAACACAGTGAATATGTTTTGTGTATAAGCAGAGTGTTGACTAAAATCATGTTTGATTAGAAAGTTGTGGAAGAAAATGGTAAAAATGGAATAACATTAACAAATGTCTGCTGTACCAGGGAACATCTGTACTATCTACATCTAAAAGTATAATGGATGAGAACATCACCCAGGTAACCACAATTTGCCAACATATATCACTGTAGAACTGTAATTTTTATAATTATTATTATAATTTTTGATCACCTCTAAAATTAATGTGTATTGATTTTTAGATGTGGTTAAATTGAATTAATTGAAATTGTACTGGACGTTCTGCCTTTGTAATTATGTTTAAAATACTGGATCAGGAATGCCTTGAACATAAAAAAGGAAAGCATGATTTTGACTAATTGTGGTACTGCATGCGATTGTTCATGTAGATTGTTCCAGAGAGCCAGCTTTCCCTTGGGGAAAGTAAAAAAAATACTACCCCTGATGTTTTTCAGGCCTCTGCTGCACCCAAAAAGGTAAAAGGGTTGTATACAATGTCAAACATGTAGAAGTTAAGTATAGTAACTTTTACCATAGCATACAGGTTTGTCAGTAATAATGATCTTTTAAAGTTCTGTAACATGATAAATGCACATTGCATTGCCTCTAACTTACTCTAAAGTAATTTGATTTAAAAAATGTAATGCATTATCCCCACACAACTGACTTAAACAATGGATTGTTTGAAGGAAGAAAGATAGGAGGTGACTAGGAGTACTTAAAATGAAAACACTGAACATTGAAATGCGTCACATACCCATTCTCACTGCCCATCCAGATGGCGGCCCCGCCCAAGAAGAGGATTTCAGAGCCCATCAGCTGCATTAGTGGCAGTGCAGGAAGTGTGCACTGTGGCAGTTCCCTTTTTGCTGTTAAGCCATCAAGTAGGTCACACTAGAAACTGTCAAGTTGCACTATAATGGTTTTATCTTCATGGTATCATATACATGCGATTACTTGAAGTCTGAAATTTTCTATCATTTATAATGAATTTTCACTCTTGAAATAATTCCAGGGCATCCACACTGTTTTAAAGATTACACTGTTTTGTAGTGGAAACACAAATTTGATTGTTCTGTAAACTTGTTTTTGCGGTTCAGGAGGTAACTTGCTCTATCCCACCGAGTTCCCTGTAGTTTGAGAAATAAACGGCTTACTTAATGTCGATGACTATAAATGAATGTCAGTTGTCAACCAAAACACATATTTTTGTCCATTCCTAGGCACTCACACAAAGGGCAAAGATAAGCCATCTCTGGACATGGTTCATTCACATGGGCCAGCTCCTAAAAGAAGTGATGTCACCACAACACTTGCAGTGAGTGTGAAAGAGCAGGTATGACTGAAAACTGAGTATATGTTATGCATGCACTACATACACACACTTTAAATATTCTTCAGTGTGGTAGATCTCTACAGAGCACAGCCTCCATAAAGAATCAGGCTGACCAAGAAAATGTTTATAGTAATAGTGCACCTTTTTTTCAATGATACATTTGAATTGTGGACATAATTGTGTTTTTACCTGTGTGGTGATGAAAAGAGTTAGCGCATGCGAACTGAATGACAGTACCTCGGAATGTCTAGTGGTGTTCTCAGTTTCCATAACCCTTCGCTTCTCTGATGACAGTCTATTACTTAAGTCATTTTGAGCATTTAAGTCTATAGCCTTTCAATGCTTTTGCATTCATAAATTAAGCTTGGAGGAGCCACAAATGTCCAGTTGTCCTGCTTCAAGTTCTTGAATGAAAGATGACCTGGATGACAGAGCTGCATTAACATACATATTAAAGTTCTTTATTGATGTGTTGAATCTTATAGGATGGCCCTGGATGTAATTTATATTTTCTCAAAATGTACTGCATAATTCAGTTACATATGTTGTCTATGCCTGTCCTTTAGAACATATCACTAGCTGAAGAAGTGGTTCTTACTGGAGATGGAGAGGAAAACTCTCTGGGTATGTGGTTCAGTATTTGGACTTGGCGCAAAAATAGAATTGCAAGGTTACTCTTCAAACTGTTAAACCTATCCATGATCTTTTTACTACAGATAGTAATTTTGTGCCAGATACCCAACACAGAACAGAGAGAAACACGTAAGTACTGTAAATCTTCCATTGTTTCAGTAGAACAACAGTCACCATGTGTCGAAGAAGAGTATGTCTAAATATGCTAATATATTGAAGTTGCAGATCTTCTACCTGGAGCAAATTGTCAGTTTCTAAAATGCTAGTGACACCCACACAGAAAATCAGCTCTCTGTCAAGCTCTGGTAAACAGTGGCCCCAAATATCCCTGAGTTGTTACTAACATTATGCATATTTTTTTAATAATTCATTTATTTATTTATTTTATAGTGCGTCAGCCTCATTTGGCAAGACAACAAGAGCCCCACCCATGCATAGCACATGGGTCGCCAGTGTCAGACTCTAGCAGAGTCCGCCAAAAGGAACTCCATTCTGAACTCATTCAGCGTCTCCAGCAGGGCATTCATGAGAGGACCCAAGAATCTACAACTAAGAAGCCAGTTGCACTACAAGGAAAAATCCTGAATGGGGACTCTAAAAACAGAATCTCAGGAGACCTGTGCAAGTCCTCATTGTGTACTCCCAAAGTCCAGCATGCTGAAGGAAATGCCCCTGGCACAGGGAAGAGTAGAGACCATATGATGTTTAAGGCAGATTTCAATCCAATCAAAGCTTCAGTTAAGGCCTCTGTAACTGAAACTCTGCAGGAGAAAATAACACCCAACATTAACACTGAAACTAAGAGACCCAGTTCAAGCAAATACAAGGTTTGTATTTGGTAACTTTTAGAGGTTTTTTTTTTTAATATTTGTCTAATGGTGTAATGACATTATTTTTCTTTCTACCTTGTCTACTCAGAAAGACACAGGACTTGCAAACACTATAGTGAAGCTCATCTCTAGCCGCTATGAGATGAACAACGAACCCAAAGAAAAAAAAAATGCGAAAAACAAGATTTTTCCACTCTCCAACAGGTATACACATGTTTAACTGCATTGTGTTCTTCTGTAATAAATGAAAATACTACATTCCTGGAATAAGGGTCATTTACGGTTTGTTTTTTCTTCCAATCTTTAATAGGAGCTGGTTATCAACTGATAAAGTAAGTAGTCATCATTTCTTGTTAACGTCTCAGCTTTTCTTGGCAAGAGACCTGCATGTTTTGCTAAAACTTATTTTATCCATTATAGAGAGACATAAATGATGCTGTTAGCCTAATAAAATCCCACAGCAAAACCGCGAACAGTTCTGTCAGATCAAGGTAATACTTTAGTTCAAAGACAGTCATTGATTTTCAGTGCATCTAGGGATGCATTTCATCCTTTTTTCTGTTTTACAGAAAAGACATTTTTGCATTCCATGTTGATTCACCATTGAGTATAACGGTAAATGGAAACTTTTATGGTTGATTATGGGTATTTTGTATCATCGAATGTCATACTTGAGTGCTTATAAGTGTTTTTAAAGTGTTTAAACTCAGTTTTATTGTCTTATAGGAAGGAAACAAAACCGTTGCTGATACACTTGCTTCATCACGCAGGTAGGTCAGATAGTTTGTGGCCAAACTATTCAAACTAATGGTTTATGACAACTTTCTATTAAAACCTACAGATTTTTTTTTTTCTCCCCATATTTGACCTTAGCACACAGAACTCCTCAGGACTCCTCGACACAACTAATAAAAAATGCCCTTTGTCAAAGGTATACCATTGTATGTTTTTTTTATAGTTTTATAGTTATAGTTTTTTATAGTTGTAGAATGTGTCACTTCATGTTTGTTGAACTGTGGAAACATTTTGACTATCTGTCTTCTGTCGTGTGTAGCAGAAGAAGCGATATGTGAAAACACATCTGTTCAGTGACACAGACACAGAAAATGCCTCGACAGAGGTCAGTTGGCTGAGAGCGTCATCCAGGAAGTCTAAACCCAGAATTACCAAATACTCCAAGCAGATGCTGACAAAGGCAAAAGCTGTGCCACCTCATACTGGACGTAAGCCGCATGCTTCTAATTTAGAATAAAATCACATAAATGCTGAATGTTGATGCAATTATTTAAGAATGGTGATAATCCCATACGTTCTTTTACGGCATATGATTTCCCAGAGTTACTGCCATCCTCCCCAAAACCTGTATGGAATAGTACCAAATCCAGCTGTAAGGTAAGGGAGTATTCTATTCTTTTTTAGTATAGTTCAGTTTAGTGTAGTTAGTAAATAATATGCCATAAATGTAAGATGCACTCCCCTAATCAGCCACAGTGTGTCATTGTTTTATCAAAAGATGGTGAAAGCACTGGATCAGCCAAGGAAAACCTTGAAGCCTGAAGCAGCATCCAGGACACCACATATGGCTGTCTATAGACCCAAAAGAGCTGCAGCCATCTCTACCAAAAGCTACAAGGAGCCAGATACTGATGACAGCCTGTCAGAAGTGGCGGATTCTCCTACTCGCAAAAGAGAGGTAGGATATGCTTTTTTATTTTTTTTTTTAAACATGCATAACAATTTGTCTTCTTCTAAATGTTTCTAAATAAGTAACAAATGACCTTCTTATTGTACATACACATGTGTGTGAGGATAAATTGGCCTGATCAGAATATTTTATCAGTAAACTGTTTTTTTGATATTAACGATTGAAATAAATTTGGTCATAGTCAACCTTACAGTAAAGCTGACATCTCAAACTCCATTAGGCTTAATGACCTATGTTGTGTGTTGTTGTGTGGCAGATAACATCACACTAAACACTGTATTAAAAATTGACTGCTACAGCCTGTGCTTTACTTTCTGACACTTACACCGCTTTTCACACAAGCATTGCAGTTCTGATATATTCCAGTAGAGCTGTAAGTGAGAACACAGATGGCTATTTCAGTCTTGCCAGACATCAGCCTGATTTTTACCCTGTATAGCTCATCAGTGTATTCATTGTGATGTTCGACTGAACTGATGTGTGAATAGAAAATAACTTGTCCGTATTGTAGTTTTGATGGCAATACAGAAAGCAGTAGTGGTAATGACGCTGTAGTGCATTTCTAAATAATAATAAAAAAAAAATATTTGTGTCCCTTAAATTAGAACTCTGATCATCTGCAAAATACTGGAAAGACAAATGAGCCTCCTCTCATAAAGACAAAGAACACTGCTAAGAAAAAACTGGCCAGCTATATGAAGCCAGATTTAGAGTGTGTATCAGAAAAGCTACAGGTCAGTAAATTTAGGTTGTATGCTGCCAAAAACATTTGTACCTGACTAGAAAGAAAACAGCACCACTGGTGCATATTGTACAGTAAAGAACAGTCGGGCTGACTGATCTGTGGCTCTGTTTGCATGTGTGTAGTAGAACCTTGTATTGCCTAACTTACCTGTACCATAGTTCCATAGTTCTGCTTATGTAGATGCAGCATGTGTGCATTATAATTTTACAGCTGCAGAAATAGTAAACAGTGGCAGCATTATTACATTCTCTTTTATTTAAATAACCTGCCAACAGAAATATTTTGTTTACCAGCAGCAGAGGAAAAATGAGACCTATTCAGAGGCTCCAGAGAAGAAGAGAAAAGGCACTTTCTCTGAACAAACCACAGGACCAAACTACAGGAAAGGAGAGTGCGACAACCAGTCAAATTTGAAAAAGCCAGCTGCTTTGAAGGTGGGACATTTTAGCTTACATTTTGGATTGCATAGGCTTTGTGAAAGATTACATTGATCCAGTGATACTATTTTCTGTAATGGTTGTTTATTATTAGTCTGTTTTGGAAAAAGTCAGAAAAAGTTAAATCACTGCAACGAAAACTATTTACTTAATAGAAAATTATCATATACAGGAACAGACAAATTTACTTAGGTACAGGTGTTGACGTTTCATTGTCAAAGCTGTGTAGGCAAACATGTTGTATTGTGTGTAGTAGTTCAAATTGATTTATTAAAGAAAAAATACATAGCAGTAACAATGATCTTGTTTGTTGTGGTTCTAAATAGGGTTTGTGTTTGATCAAGGATTAACAGAAACACCTTATTTTTCAGCAGCAGAAGTTGAATACGAAAAACGCCATCACTGCCCAAGAACAAATGAAGGAGTCCTGGACCTCATGCCAGACCTCTTCTTGTCCATCCCCTCCTGTCATTGAGAAAATGAGATGTAATACTCTTTGTGGAGCTACTCACCAACTTCAGCTAGATAACAGTCACTTGACTGCTTTGACATTAACTTATGCCTTCTCAGTGTTTCAAGTTTGATTAAATTGTATTACAGCAGATGCATATTTAATAGTCCTTTTGTGTGCCTTGGATGTTTTCATTCACAGACATCTATGATTGTTCAGGCTGTATTTGATAAACAGAATATTTCTTACATGTTTTGCAAACAATATGTTTGCACAATTTCATTTTTAAAGTGTTGCATAAAGAACCCATCTGCTCTCCAACCTCTAAACTGTAAATGGATATGTAGAAAAGCATGTATATATTGACCTTTCACTTTCTGTTCAACTTCTAAAGCCAGCTGTATGAACATCTGTGTTTATTTTGGACCCTCACAGCTGTTGAGATGTCAGTCCCAACCTTGGATTTGACCTGCTCCCTTCTCCTTACCCCGCGGGGATCCCATCTTCCTCCCTCCCCTAATCCTCCCTGCCAGGACACCCCTTCACCAGTTATGCAGCTACCCAAGCCTTGCTCAACAGTCAGCAGAAAGGAAAACTGCAACCTGTCGGTCTGTGGTGCAGACAAGAACCGCAGCTCATATAAGACTCAATCAATCCAGTCTCCCTCCTCTCTCCATTTCCAAGGAGGTCAAATCAATGGACCTTCTGCAACAAAGGTACATCACCACTGTTACATACATTCTGTATCAAGGTGTTCATGTCATTAATTGCCTGGTGTAGAGTAACACTTCCCCTCCCTCAACAACCAATTTTACTTCGTCCCACACAGCCTCTGTTGTCGTCCACTGTCATTGAGATGGATAACCCACCCATGCCCTCTCCTCCTCAGTCACCATTCCATAGAGACTCTGTAAATTACAGTCACCAAAATGGCCTCAGTAAAGAGTCTTCTTTATCTTTGGATTCCCTGAGCCAGTCATCTACTAAGTCTTCAATACTGAGTTGCAGAGATAAGAATAGCTCTGTTCTCCTGGCTGTGTCTCGTGAGACAGAGGTAGGCCCTTAATAGCATTTTATTTGTATTTGTTATATTATTAAAACTGTATCACTGAAAGGTCATTCATAGGTTACAAAGTTATCAAACAAAAGACTAACTCATTACTTTATACACTGACAGAATACACCACTCTCTGACCAAGATCTTGCATGTTGTGATTTCTCAGGTAAAATATCTGTTTTGTTCAACTTGTTTTTTGGTCCTAAATTTACTAATTGCTGCATTCTAATCCTATGCCTCCATAAAATAAGGCTAAAATTATATGTCTCTCGTGGTGTCACAGAAAAATCACTTTCCTGTTTGATAGAGAAAATCCTTGTGTTATCATCATTTTATCATGTTTTGGGTTCTGTTACAGGACCCAGCCGCAAGCGCCACATCTCCCTTTCCAGTCATTCTGATGTAGATGAGAAGGAACAGAGGAAGAAAAGAAAGACAAGAAGGCAGAATTCACCTCGAATGAAACCAAGGAAATTGTTCCAGTCCTGTAAGGCTTCGACAGAATGATTGAAATATCAATAAAAAACAAAAACATATTTATATACATCTGCCATTAATCAAACACATAGGACCCTAAATGCAACAGATCTCACCTCTCTCACTTGTATACCTACTTTGTTGGCCTCTACAAGTCTTGATGCAACCTCTTCAGAACACTCGGATCCATTATAGAATGGAGTGCACACATTAAAATCTAGCTTCAAAGAGAACGGCTTGTTTTGTATAGTGTAGAGTGGCTCTATGTTGTCTGCCCCCCCCCCCCCCCCCCCCCCCACACACAGTTGCTGCAGATGGGGTAAGCCGAGTGATGACTTCCTCCCACATTGGCACCAGTCGTTGGAACGCTGACATAGCAGACATGGACATGGATGACGATTTAGAGTTGCCAAGCATCAATGTAAAACCACCTAACCTGTGTCAGCACATGGGCTCTGAGCTAAATAAGACGTTCCAGGTTGGACACTACATACAAATACACATTTATAAATACATTATACATTTATAAATAATTTGGCACTGTATGAAGTTTAGGTATATATACTAATCTCTTATGTATTAGGTTGCTATATTAATATATATTAGACCTATTTTACTTGTATGTCTTGAGCGCTGCACTCTATTTTAATTATTCTGAGTCATCCAGCTATTGTAAAATGTATTTGTGTACAGACCAGTGGTAGGATGACGGAACTTCACAAGCAGTGCATGAAGGCTGTCCAACAGCATGTCTCCTGCATCAACATGCAAGTTACCAAATACAGGTCAGTTAGTATGTAATTGAGCTAACTTTCTCTTAAGGCATTTTCACAAATGCGATATGTATACAGCTCTACCAGGCGATATCTAGAAAATGTCAGGAGTGCAGTACATAAAACAACTGATTCTGTGCTACCATTTTTACCTAATTTGATGACTGAATACCCAAAAATGTGGTTCTTTTATAGAATGGCTGTGGAATATATTAAGTACTTTGTTAGTTCTTTGTTAAAGACGTTTAAGATTTAAGTTTAATTTTAGTATCTGTCTGATATTTCTTTCTTTCTCTATACAGAACCGAGAGGCTTCAACAGGTTCAGAAGGTCCTCTTGGAAGAGATTAACAAATTGGAACAGAATGACACAGAGTTGCAAAGCATGGAGAAGGATCTGACTGTAAGACTTTTTACTATTATTCTCTTCACAGTCTAAGATATACTATGTGTGTAGTGTTATTATTGAAAATATAAAGAACAACACATCTCCATGTAGAACGTTGTGTCAGCTGAGACTGCCTTTATATATAACATGACTTATTCATTAAATGGTGTCTGATCGCTGTCTGGGTTCTTTAACAGATGTTCTGGAAAAATCAGACCATGGCTTTTCATTCTTACCAGAAGCAAGAAACTCAGAGGTGAAAATTAGATGTGTATCTGTTTGACTGGAAAATACATTATTCTTCAGGCTTATTACCATAAATATACCTTACAGCACGAGCTGTTTGGTGAGGATTTAATCAGTGCTCTTTGTATTTATCAGTGTGCCTCATAGGGGTCACCCTCTTTGCATGATTTAATGTTGCTTCACTTGACAACCGCAAGAGCCGTTATTCTTTCTATTAGTCTCTATATATATGTTTTTTTTAAAACCTCATCACATTCATACCTTCCCAGAGTTTGTGGACACACATACCAGAAACTGTGGTAAATGTGTTTCAGAATTCCTTTAAAGTGTTGACCCACCATGAAAGACATGTAAAGAACTATATAACTATTTTGACTAAGCCAACTATTTTGACTCAAACAAATACTGTCCTTGATCCAGTGCCATGCTGTAAACCAGCACCGGTATCCCTCTTTAACTGTCCTTGTTCTTTTTTCAGAAATGAAACTTTGAAGAAGGCAATTGAGAGTACCGCATGTTACAGCTTAGAATATGAAGAAGGAGTTTTCACATCCAAGGTCTGACCCTTAGACCTAAATGTCACAACTATGTGGTTCATTCTGCTCAAGTGTTGGACTGATTTAAAATTCAGTTAGTTTTGACTAAACAATTTTCATAGTTCACAGTTAAATATTTTTAAAGGTCCAGTGTGTAGGAATCGACTAGCAAGAGTATAGCAGGCAGAATCAGCTTTATCTACACTGATGTGTTTTTGTTAGCTTTTCAATCAGTCTAGACAAACACTGTCTCTGAAGAGCACCTTGTTTTGGACATTCTGAGCCATTCTCAGCTCACTTTTGAAATTTAAGAGTTAGGGACAGGCTTTTATGTGCTATATGTGCATCATCACTGTTAAATGCTAGTAAATCATACACACTGGTTGTTCAAGTAGAATATGTCACCTCTGTCTGTCAAGCTGTCTGCCTAGTCATTTTTTTGCCAAGTGGCCTTTACAACAATTTGCTTACCCCATCAAATTACTCATTGCTTGTCCTGACTGTGTCATATTCTGTTACCACTTATATAATCCTGCTGCTCTGCCTGCTGTTTTCAGATGTGTGCAATAAAAAACGACATGAAGTCAGTTCAGGACAGACTTCTCAGTGAAATGGTGAGTAGTCACAGGTGACCATGGAATAGTGCAGAACCATTGACCTGTCTTTTGTTTCGTCTGTGATGTTGCATCCTTCAATCTGCCGGCAGAAAAATGCTGTTTTAAAAGCTCAAAGATAACAGCCAGCATGACAAGAATATAAGAAAAAAATAGATTTTCACAGATGTGTAAGATTTTGAATAGTGTTTTCTTCGGGCTTGTGTACTGTTTTGTAGCTAGGGGAGCAGATCCAGAGTGTGAAGAGAGGACTCTATTCTTTGTTCTTCCCCTGATGGATATAATCGCGGAGGTGAAGTCCTGCCAGAGATCTCACAGTAATGCAGGTTGTGTGTTTTCAGCACATATATGTGCAGTTCAGGTCTGTGAGTTCATAGTTAGTTTTTTGCATGCAGCGTTTATTTTTTCAGGTGTTTTCCATGTGTTAGGATTGTTCTGAACCAGAATGTTTCTGGAAATGTTAAGTAGGGCTGATGTTTGTTATTCATTGAAATGTATAAATAATTAAATTATTGTTGTTATTAAGTACAGGTAATACGCTGTGTGTAACATTTTAAATGCAAACTCCTGATTTCGATGGCTAGCTAAACATTCGTACGTATAGTGGCTTTTTAATTATTTAACTCCTTCATTGCAAATAAAACAGTTTAAAAAAAGACACTGCATTCTTAAAAAAGACCTTGTATTTTGAAGACAAGTAGTGCTTACAAAGGTATTTCTCTTTTCAGTGAAGACATTGACGGTCCCATTCTGACTGACATACTGTATGTACAGTTAATATCAAATTCATCCTAAATACCACCTCCCCCATTCTGCACAGTCTTTACACAGTTCTGAGTGACACATTATTCATCAGTTAAGAAAAGGTGAAGCTGGTCACATGCACAACTTCTTCCACCTTACACGGATTCACACCGTCTTGTCGAATGAGTCCATGAATTAGTACAAAAAACAACAATGAGTGATTGACAAGATTGTTTTTTTTCCCCTCTGCTCTTGTCCTGAGAGTCAGAGGCTCCACCAAAGTCTCTTCCAACAGCCAGCTTCCCTGTGGTCATTCAAGAGTCTTCAGGACACATGGCCGCAACATTACCTTCATCTCTCCCACACCCATGACTTCATACCAATAATATGAGGGTGCTGGAAGAATGTTAAAGACGCTGAAGACGAAAAGGCTTCAGGTTCTTTTAACTGTCACCACTGAGCAGCTTCTAGCAGCTTCAGGAAAAACTCTAAGCTCAGCATTTCTTCACAGAAGAAACTCCCCACTTTCATGGTCGGTGGAACCTGGAGACACAAATAAGAAGAGAAACTGTGTAAAGGAGAAAAGTACAAACCATGAGAGCAAAGGGGACTTTGTCATCATGCCCAGCTGTTATTAATCATTTCTATGCAGCTATATTTAGAATATGGTGACTAAATATGCTGAGGGGCTGGATGCATACATCTCCTCTTGTCCCTCTGGGTCACTGTTACAGCTCAAAAAAGGACCCCTGCTTTGCAAACAAGCTTAGCCAAGGACATTGTGGCATTTTATCATTTCTCCCTGCCTGGTCTGCGCACGCTCCAGAGGACAACCTCCCTCTCCCCAGTTTAGACACACTCCATCTATCTTTAGCTTCCTGGTGCTCTCTGGATAAGCAAGGAGAGCTAAATTTAGACCGCCTCAGCCCAGAATAGAGCATGCATGCATGCATTTTCAGACACTACATGCAGACCTGCACTTCACAAAACTGACCTCGTTAGGTGTTTACTTGAGGCATGCACTTCCATCTCGGTGCTTTTGAACTCATTCAGCTCTTTTCGGATTGCAGCCTGTGGGAAAGAGAACAAACAACATCAGTGCATCCCTAAGTGCATCCTGAGCCACTGGGGTGCTGCAACCTTTGAACAGCAAAGTGACAGCAGGGAGAAGGAAATATAATCAGGCTAAAAATTCAGATAGAACAGGGGATTTTGTGAGATAAGCTGATAACGACAACATGCAGTGCTGATAGTCTTGATCAGCAGCTCATAGAATTTAAGGATTTTTTTGTAATCAGGCTGACCCACATAGTGAGTGGCAAGACCGTGCAATTTGTAGCAGGTCATAAAGGTCAACATGTGACTGCTAACAGACTGTGTTCAATATAAATGCACACCTTGTCTGCTGCTGAGAGACGAGTCCAGGGCTTGTCTGCTCTCCTGTCATAGTCCTGAGCTTTGGCCACCTCCACATAGTCACTGAAGCGGATTAGAATTTTTCTTTCTCGAAGTTCATCTACTGTGGGCCGCTGGTTGAGCTGGAACACACAAGAAATAGACACACACATTTATAGCAGTTTGCCTAGATTCTGCCCTTACCTCTTACCTAGAAGTGCTTTTTTTGTTAGTTAAAAATATATAGAGAATAGTTACCTTTCTGTTGAGCCGCTGTTTGATCTCCCTTCTCTCTTCTTGCTCAGTTTGGTCATTTCTCTCTGAGAGGGAAAAAACAGCCAAATTAGAAACCCACACCAAATTAATTAACAAACATAAAGAAAGAAAGCAGCTTCTTTCACTGTTGTGGAGTTATTTAACACTGACAGAGAGTGGATTGTGCACTCAAGCGTCCTTTTGCCCCTGAATAATGTACTTCGCTGGGCGACCTGTGCTGTCTTTATGCAACACCGCAGTTTTCTCTAAAGAATTTTAAGAATTTTTCTACTGGGTCTAGTTTGTCGAAAATACTCATATCCGCAAAAAAAAATAAAGTTTAAACACTTACGTTTCAGAATGTTCCGACTCTCCAGCTCCTCCACATTCGGTCTCTGGCTCAGCCTCCTGCGAAGAAACACCAGAACCACGTTTTGAACCATGTTGACTCAAACTCCTATCCTTCTTATACCGGCTGTAATTTCTTGACTGTGCGCGTTCTCGAGAGGAATCCCCTATGTTTCCATCTCGCATCCAAACCGCGGCTGTGATGCTTCGGCAGAGGCGCTCCCCACATCTGGAACAGCCAAAGAAGCGCAATTCTCCTGTTTTGAGTTTTCTACCAAATGCTATCTCTTGTTTCAGTGTGCTGCATCTCAGGTGCAGCCGCCGTGTTGCTTTTACTCTACTCCGCCGCCGCAGCACAGGCACTCCTCTCTACTATTCGCCACGGGTGCTTTTGAACTGGGTCGTGATGGGCTGCCGGGGCGCGACTGCCCCAGTCTCCCTGGTTACTGCATGCATAATTTGTAGGAGGCGGAGCCTGGCGGGCTCCCACTCACGGCATCCCCAACCTCCTCCTGATGCACACTGGTCTACTGGCACAGTGCTGTTACCCACTTATTAGTCACTGCCTCTAAAACAGGCAAAAATAGTTTCAATCACGGGATAGCTACTGTATCTAATTCTCTTGGAATAATAGTGCATTGTAAAGCTTTCACTGGTGACTTAAAACTGCCAGGCTGTTTCATAACCATCAAAGAATGCAAAAGGTCTCCAAAGTCAGCTTTTAACCAGCATCCCCGTGTATGTGTACTCTTTGTAAATAATACATGTGAAGTGCAAAGGGGCTTTAACTTCAGACAGCATGATGGATACCACCACAGAGAGGGCGGAATGCCACCACCCAGCAGGACTGCCTTCATCCTAATACTGGGCACTTTATAGTTCTGTTCTTTTATTTAAAAAAAATCAAAGTTAGGTCACATGAACTGAGACCTAGACAGACAAAAAAACTAAATGCTAGCCCTGTGTGTGTATGAGTGTGTGTGTGTGGTAGGTTTGGCCACTTATATCTAATATAAAATATCTAAGCTCAAATTTCACTGTATAACCATATGCAGTATGCTGTTTTTAACTTTGGTTCTGTTCAGTAGGCTTTAATGTACGAGTACAGCCTTTGATGAGCCTTTGTTAATTAACATTCGAGAATAACATAAGGAGTGATTCACCAGCTCGACTGTATTCTTCACAGAGAAGTACAGTTACCAATTGACACACCAACCTTTTATAGAAATCCATCTATTTCTAAACCCCAACAAACAAAAAGGTCCATTGTTATCTTTTTTTTTCTCTTTTAACTCATGTGTTTTGATCAAAGCTGTTTTTTGCTGTTTTATACCAATGTCTTAAACCACGCCAGGCAGGGGAAGCAGCCCACCATTTGCCTCACGACTCTCTGACAAATAAATCGAGAGACAAAGTGTTCCTGCATCTCTGACAATATTACACTTTAAACAGATGGATCAGAAAATCACTTCCAAAGCCCCAGCGAATAAGCCCATCCACTGTATTATTGACCCGGTCGCCGAGTTGCCTAGCAACAACACTTGGTATAAGACAACAGAGTCCTTCTGCAGATATTCTCACTTTTCCCTAGCAACACACCAAAGGGGGATTTCACAACTACTACACACAGAGTGCTTCGTGTCTTGCAGAGAATCTGTGGTAATTTTTAGAAGCACCTTCCTTTTCTGTCTCTGTAGGTGGATATAAATAAATTAGAGATCCCTGTCAATTCTATTTTTGTAGATAAGCCAGATTTTCATCTATTTAAATGCCGTTCACTGGTGTGAAAATACTTTATTTGTGACTAAATATGACTACCTGAGACAACACTCACACAAGGTATCCCCAATATTACCTATAATGACGCATAAAAGCCTGGCATTGGCGTTAAGATTTCCATCTGATGCCTAAAATGTACTGCAGTAAAACTAGTTAGAATAGAAAATCTAACTATGCCAGCCAGTGAAGACAAAGAAATGAAAAACCGACGAGTGGGTGGCAGAAGCTTTCAGTCTTTTATTTCATGTTGCCAACATTGCTAAGGAGACAGAATTGGCCATTTCAGCTTTCTTCTTCTTCCCCCTAGTATAGTCACAGCCCCCCACCCTACCCCACCTCCTCCAACCCTGCTATTATTTCTGCTGATAAAACTCCCTGACATTTGTAGAGGAGGGAGCGCACTGGGAGATGCATTATTGAACAGTATCAGAGGCTAAAATTAGAAGCAGCGGGGTGCAGCTGCAGCACAAGCGCCAGGTGGGGGGGTCGCTAAAGATAGAAAGGTCATCTATAACTGACACAATGGATAGACATGGTGTTATTATCTCCCATTAGGTCCTGATGGTATTTTCTGCTTGATCAGGAGCAAATGTAACTGTAGGTATCCATTGTGAGCTGCACATAAGGAGCTGCTCGAACCTTAGGTGAGAAATGTGGAGGAGTGTGTGATAGATTGATTTGTCATTCAGGATGAATGCCCAGGGGAAATTTTCTCTTCTTTCATTTAACTGATATGAGCTATATTTAACCAGGAAAATCCTTAGAAATCACTACACAATGCTGTTTAAAGAATCTTTCATGAGCTTTAGGAAATCTTTGATTCATTCTGTACTTGTAACAGCTGTGAATCAGACACTAAATCAATGCTTTGCTTTATATAACAAGCAGCTTCTCTCACTGCTGTGCTACAAGTGGAACCTCTGCCTCAAAACACAGACCCTCCTTCTAGGTCTTATGCAAGCTCCAGTCATGCACAAACCGCAGGCAAACCTGGGAACACCTCTGCACCTATTCTCACATAATAATACATTTTCTCCCAGTCGGTCTAAAAATAGAGCAAGCATTATTATTGGTTGTCTCACAGACAGAAGATAAAGCTCGTTCTTGAGAGTGTGGGTGGGTGTCTGTGTTCGGCTGTGAGTTATTGCACTGCAGGTTATGTAATGCTGTGGCGTGCCCCTGTTTGATACACTAGTGTTAAGGAGCCTGAGTCTTGTGACACATTCACGCACAAGACGGCTGCTGCCGGTCTTCGGACATTAGAGTTCTCAGTTGTATTAGAAAAGACGAGTTGTTCTATTAATGTCCTGGCAGACACACAAGCAAACGTCCGTGGAGCTACTTGTACAAACACATTTCTTGGAAGCAGTGTGTGTCTGCACTGGTTTCACTCTAGAAACCGAGACTGTGTGACTGACTGAACATGAGAATGTTTCACATGCCAAAATATCACTGTCTATTCCTTTTTATTCCTCTTACTGATTTTAACAACTATATCTTTAACACCTTTGAGTATCTTCTCAAGTCTGCACAAGGCAATCAGATTAACCAATTAGACTATTTTAACCTCATCTCCACCTACTCTTTGGAAACCGAGGCTTTGCACCATTGGTCTACTCTGCAAAATGTATTATTCACATCACTGGGTTTTATTGTTGCAGTTTGAATCACAGTGCAAAGTTAAAACATGTTCACTTGACAAAAACTTTACGATTGAAAATGACTCAAACTGAGACTTTTTTATTATTACACAGACGAACTGTCACTCCAAAGATACATTCTCGAGATTTAATTACTTACTTGGCAAGTTTCATCTCAATCTGCTGCCGAATTTCTTGGCGCTCCTGATCACTCCTTGCTGGGAAGATATTCCTGTCCTCCAACTCCTGTTTGCTGGGCCTGTTTCGTAGTTTAACAGCCAGCAACTCCTTCCTTAGCCTGCGAGGAAGTGTGCCTGCAACCAAACATATACACACATTAAAACATGGATCACTCTAATTTACCACATTGTCAGCCTTTTAAACGATTTCCTTACTTTTCATTATCTAACTGTATCCAAAGGCATGACTAAAGACCTCTTTAAAACTGTTTCGGTTTCTGCCAACTCCTGAGAGAAATGTCGAGTTTATAAAACACTAACTGAAACCAGCAGTCTGCTTCCCAGTAACACCGAGAGTGAACAAAAACATGAAACACAAAACGTGACATTACATACTCCACTGGATTGAGGGGATAAATGTGGGCTTGGATTACGCTTGGTTGTGCAGGTTTAAAATGTGCAAAATCATTATTTATTGTATTTTGTAGATCTTGTAAACCTCGGGGCAGGGCTTTTGTTTTGTACTGTCTGTTTCAAAACAAGCCATTTCACCATTACTGCCACAGTTTTTAGTGTCTCTATTTACAGAAGAGATAAGCTGTTGAAACATCCTTAAGATTGCATCCTCCATTTTAAATTTATTAACACACCGGAGATGACGGACTCGTTCCAGCCGTCCAAGTCAATTGGAAGTCCTGAGGTGTTGGAGAAGCACTGGTCCAGCCGCACGTTCTCCTTGTTTTCCTCCGCCTCCTTCTTGGGCCAGTCAGTCCCTCCGACTCCTACACAGCCAACCCCCATCGATGATGTGTGCTGGTTCTCAGAGCTGCAGGAGCGAGAGAGCCTTCCATCAGAGCACCACAGCCGTGGGGGCGAGGCCTGCTCACACCCTTCATGGACACTGAAGGGACAGACGGTGAGGGATGAATGCAGGATTAATGACGATGACAAATTTTGACTGAGTTAGATTTTGACAAGTTTGCAGACAAGCCAAACGCTCAATAATGAAACATGTATGTTAAAAATAATGTGTAGGAACAATCACCAAGCCAAAGGCAACATCTTAATACAGAGACACTTGAGGTTAACATGAATATTTACTTCTCCTGTCTGTTTTTGGAAGCAAAGGCCCTCTGCAGTTCCTCCATAATGCAGCTAGGGGGCATGGGAGGATGTATCATATTGCCTATATGTGGTGACCCTGAGGGGTTGGCCAGGGGCCCTCGTAGCGGTAGGGTCATTGAAGTCAGACTTTCCGTGGCCCTGGGTGGAGGCTCCTTGGAGAGGTAGGAGTTGGGCAGATGAGCAGGGAGTGACACAGGGCCCGAATCTGACAGGGCAGACAGAGCAGACAAACAAATACGATCAATTAACCAAAGACTTTTTTCTTTTTTTTTCACTATCCTTGATTTTGCTAGTGAATAGGAAGACATTAGTGAATTTAGTCTCTGCCGTTTTTTTTTTATTTGTTTATCAAATCTGTTTATGAGAACTAAATTGACCATCTGGATGAAAAAGTGGTAATAACACAGAACCTGCCAGCCACAATGTGTGTCATTTTCTTTCGATGTCCAAAAAAGGACCTGTTTGTGACTCAGTCTTGTAAATAAACGATTAGTGGTTCCACCAATGAGTCATTTCTTGTCTAAATGTCTCCGACCATTAACCATTTGATGCCCAAAGAGGTAATCAGGTAAAGAAATTCACCTTGACAACAACTGTACCTGTGAAGTGTTTTTAGGCTGACGAAGCGCTGCTGAACTTAAACAATACTGCTAAACTCTGCTACAACAGTAAAATCTTGCTTACATGCCAGAACAGAAAAGTACTATTGTGTAGCTGATAGGACTCCAAGTGCATAATAGAATATAATTACACTGCTGTATTGGCACAAGGTAAAAGGTATAGCACACTGTCTCCCTACAATATATATATATATATATATACTCTATTCAGGCTCTACTTGTGTATGTTTGAGGTGAACAGAAGCACATTAACCCTATTTCACTTCACCTCTCAGCACTCACCATCTCCAGTACTCAGCTGGGGCAAAAGTTTTGGAGGTACTTGTGGAGGGGATGTTCCTGGAGGGATCTCCTCCTCCAATCTTTCTTCCATCTGTTCTTCCATGTCCTGCAGCCCCTCAGGTAAATCCCCAGCAGGGTGCACCTCCTCTTGTCCCTCCTCCTCTGGTAGTGGTACATTCTCTTCTACTCGCTCACAGTCCTGGAGAGGGGTAGCTACTGAGAGGCAATAAAGAAGGGGAAATAATATTTAGCACACAATATAAACATGATGTCACTCTTTAATAGATGACAGGTGGTGAAAATGACTTGCCGAGGAGTTTTTGACAATTAGCGCTTTCATGTTCCACCTTGTGTACAGTAGAGTTAATATGATCGGTGAAAACATACCTGACTTGAGAGGACTAAAAGATGTTTACTTCGATTTTTGTTTTATTTTTAAAGTATCAATAAAGTTAAAATAATGTCTTGAACATTTTTTGTACCAGTTTCACAATTTCTGTAACTGCCAAGTTGGAATGCAGATTGATATTCATGTGTCTTTGCTGCCCTCTAATGGAAGACCTGTACAAAAATGACTTGCACAGTTCTGCCACAGCTTCATCACATACATGAAAAAAAATACTTTCTATTGCAAAAAAATGAAAATAAACTCCAAAAGGAAAGTTACTGAGCCTCGTTACTAATCCATCTTTCTCCTTATCTGTTAATTTTACAGCTCCATACTGGTTATTTAAGAGCTAACCATGGAAAAGCAACGGATTGTCCTACCTGAAGGGGGGTGCTCCTCCTCAGGACCAAGGTATTCCACACTGCTCACTGTGAGGTTTTGGTTTAAAGGTCCTCCAAATCCTCCAAGCAGGACTGCACCATCTGAACAGCACCCATGGGTGGGGGAGTTTGGGCTGTGGCATAGAAGGCCACTAGATAATGCTACATCTGTGAATGCGCAAAAGGCTGTGTTACTCATATGTTATATTAGGTGAGAATGGGTTTGTGTAATTTAAAGGAGCTTCTGTTGTTTGACTTATTTGTGAGAGGGCTTAGTTTCAGGCAGCTATTTATCAAAGAGCGTGATATGAGGTTTACAGCTCAACCAGTTAACATGCAGCAACTTAAGTGGACAAAGAAGAGTTTCATTATTAGATGAAAGGGCTGAAAAACAGTGCAACTGTGATTTCCCTAAATGACATTTCTTCATTAGGTCACCTTGATTCATCAGCACTCTCCATTCCCGCAAGAGCATCACGTTTAGGTTTGTGTTCAGCAAATATGTCATGATGCTTTAAAAAGCACACACACAAGGTGACTGTGTGACTAATCAATATCACTGCTCATCAACTCTGAGAGGAATAACAATGTCATCATCTGGTGATGTCATTTTACAAAATAGCTTTTTCTACAAAAATACAACCTAATAGAAACTTTAAAGCATTTAACCACCACAATATTTGTTTGTTCAGATTTTGTTGTTGTTGAATTTAGTTACATCTATACATTATTCATGTAGATGGTATAAAATCCTTTGATAATTCATAACATCATTCAGTTTTGTTAGACAATCTTCTGTTTTTTTCTAAGATATGAAGAAAATCTGATGAATTAGATCAATCTTGAATCAGATCGTTGATACTGATTTATTTTGATTATTTTGCTTTTTGTTCAGAGCCTTGTAGGTGATTTTTGTAATACTCATCTCAACCACATACCCACACCAGTTTTTAAAATATAAACGACATAGTATATCATATCAATGAAGCTTTAAGAAATGCACTGTGTGAAATCCAGGTTTCATTAGAAATTGATAAAGATCTTTTCACACCCTCAGCCTGCTATCTTTTCCTCACAGGAAGTGAAGAAAATGTGGTCATATAAGTGTGGAGACGTGGTGAATCTAATCCAAACACATTCTCAGTACCTGTGGAACTCTGTTTGAGCTTCTCATTTTTCTTTTTCCTCCACTTCCAGGGCTTGAAGATGCGTCCAAGGCTGGCCAGCTTGCTGTTACGGCGGATGGGTGGAGTGTGCACGCCGGATACCAGGCACCCTGTTCTCAGCACCCTCTGCTGGTCCACCAACTCTACTGCAGTGACAGTGCAGAGAGAGAGAAGAAGAAGAAGGCCAAAGAGGGGTCGAGATGTTTTACAGGAGGATGAGATAAAGTAAGAAAGAAGTGGGTGGATATGTGCGGACGGGTGAACACAACAGGGAAAAAAAAAAGGCAAAGAGAAGGAAAAGGGGGGGAGCAGATGAGTGTTACAATGTGGCATTAAGGAGACAGCGGGGATGTGGGATAAGTTCAACAGTAGGTAAAAGGAGCCAGAAAAAGAAGGAGAGAGAAACAGGGGCCCAATTAGTATGCTCACCTTACTGAATAAACCATGATGGAGTCCAAGTGCTGTGAACAGATTGAATTAGAAAGACTAATTTGATCAAGGCACACTCCCTCACGGCTGTTACTTCCCTGTGAATCCCCTCCCTCAAATGTCATAGATCAAAATAAATATCTCTCACACTCAAGTTTTTTGCACATTGGAAAGCAGACAGGCACATATAAGTCCTAAGACTACAAAAGATGCATTTCCCTGGAGACCAACAGGTGTGTCGGACACGCTGCTTTCCCAAAAACAGCATAGCTCTATCTACAAGGACTATTAGTTTTACATATATCTTTTTTGAATCTATGAACACTTTGCTACATTTTTGTCCTCATATGATACAGAGTGTGTGGCTTAGGTTGTTTTCAGGTAAAAATAGGAAGAAAACACAGGAGATGTGCATGTTAGCTGTGTTTTGTTTCCTGTATTGTTTTGCTTTCATCTTCTGAAGCCGTGGGAATTTAGGTGCATTCTTGTCAGTTTATGTTGCTTATAACTGAGGCCGGTTGAACCATGTGCTCTCATGTTTGTGTTATG
Source organism: Parambassis ranga (assembly GCF_900634625.1). NCBI lineage: Eukaryota > Metazoa > Chordata > Actinopteri > Ambassidae > Parambassis > Parambassis ranga. Next base: position 12,070,210 of record NC_041028.1, on the reverse strand, counting down.
CTCTGCATGCAAAAAAAGTATTTTTTTTCATTCCATTTTTAGAATCCCATTAGCTTCTATAAAGTGCTTGCTGATCTTCCAGGGATACACATGAAATAAACATAAAATACACAACAGCTTAAAAGCACTAAGGCAGTGACCAAACATTATGTAAACATAACAATATTCACAGTGAAAATGATAAGCAACAAATGTCTCTGTGAAATTCATTCAACTAATTTGTTTCATTAACAAATTATGTTTTAGTTTTAACAAGATTAATAAGATATAGATGAATACGTGAGAATAACTGGTCAGACAACAGATGAGCTGCCCTGGTCTTCTTGCTGCACCCTTTTCTATTTCTAAGTGAAACTTGTTTTTGAATGAATGATCACTATGACTCATATCAGGCAAAATGTGGGTCTACAGATCTATGTGCGCACATTGCTGCACCAAGAGAGCCAAGAAAGCGGAAATGTACAATAAATAAAGTGTATTCAAGAAGCTACCTACGTCAATGTGACAAAAACAAAGAAATATCTGCCTTCAAATACTCATGTCTTTGTTCATACAATCGACTGAAGAGGAGGGAAGGATTTGTGAGTTGGGGGGGGGGGTTGCAAAGGGGCTCAGGGTGTGATGTGGAGTACAGTGATGGAGGATGGTAGATACAGCTGACTGTTTCATGCTTAGGAATAGGACATAAGAAGTGGCAGTGTTTGTGAAAAAGGAGAGGATAAATAAAGAGAGCCAGGAAAAGAAAGGAGAGAGGAAGAAGGGAAATTTAAGAAGTAAAGACAGGGATAGTGGTCGTAAAAGAACAATAAAGTGATAACCAAGGAAAGAAGAGAAGAGGTGGCAGGAGAAGGGAGTGGGAGGGTGGGGGTAAAGGATATTTTCTTGACCTTAAAAGTTCCTGGAAACAGGTCAATTGACCATACAAATGCATCTCAACATATCATCATCACTACTGTCACACATGCAGCGTGGCAGACGTGGCGCTGCACGCAGAATCCAGGTCAAGCTTGAAGGAAATGCACCCAGTCGCGCAGAGAGAGAGAGAGAGAGAGAGAGAAAAAAGCTTAAGAGAAGGAGTGGGGGAGAGGGCGGGGTAGAGACGTTGTGTCTGTGTAAGGGGAAGAGAGAGAGAGTGGAGAGAAAAAGAAAAAGGAGAGGAGTGGAGGTGGGGTCAGGCCCGTTACTGTTGCCATGGCGACCACATCCAGATGCTGCCGCAGCAGTGGGAGCCAGAAGGAGGAGGAGCGAGTCAGGCTGTAGCTTAGAAGAGAGGAGGGGAGAAAAGAAGCCCCCCTTACACAGATACTGCCACATCTAAAGCCAGTGGTAGCACCTAGTGCATTGTGGGTAGGTGGTGAAGCCACATGGAGGACAAGAACTGTCTACATTTTGAAAGAGGAAAGGAGATGGGCGGGAGGAGGAGAAAAGGGGGATTCCAGGGAGAAGAGGCAAGAAGAAGAGATGGGAGGGGGCTGTTGCTATACGGAAGAGCTTGGAGGAGAATCTGGCCCTGTCCAATCACATCGCAGCTATTTATAATGCATATCAAGTAACTCTTCATTTTTCATAGATGGGGTGGTTATTCAGAGAAAATGACAGGAGTCTGGATAGAGCATATGAATTAGGTGAAAAGACATGCATGCACATGGAGATTTCACTTATCTGCTGAATGGGGATGTATCGAAATGTGTGTCAGATAGGAGGCATGAATCGACGACATGCACCATGTGGCGATGATGTGCAATTTTAATTAATATGCTAATGCAAATAGGATTTGTTAAATCCATGTGTCATGTTCATACAGTAGACCAATCATCATTTTGCTGTATACCCGTAGTCCTCTCCACCAGAATCTCTACACAATGTAATTCCAATCAGGTGGTGGCAATACAGCTCTATATAAAACACAATGATTAAGTCCCTAATGGAAACATAGTGTAATTCATACCTTTTTACTGCATCAGCACAGTGTGGACTCTGAAATGATTTAAGAGGGGAATAAAGTAGGCAATATGACAATGTGACTTGGCAAGAAAACTAACACAGTGTGTTAGTGTGCCACTAGGTACCACACCCCACTTAACCAGCTTGTCAGCACATTCAGGAGCATAAGATCTCTCCCCACATACACACACAGAGACTTCCACCCAAGTGCACAAAGAAAGACCTAACCAAAAAAAACACTTCCTCTGTTAGGAAGTCTTAAAGTGGATATTAACTATGAATGGTCACTTTGTGCAAACTACCTATTTATATTATGGACTGCCATTGTGACACTGACAACCACAAAGGCAAAGAATGTGAGTGAGAAATGAATATGACTGTGAGTGTGACTGATTCAGATTTTGCTATGAAAGGGATTCACACTGAGTATTAGGACATTAACAACAGCATAGTTTCAGCAGCGAGGTTGTATGAGGCAAAGCCATGCCCTGATAGGCTGATTTAATGAGTGTGCTTGTGTTTTCAAAGCTTTAGCAATAAAAATAGGATAATAGTTTGCAATAGTTGAAAGTAATACAAATACTAAATCCTCATTTTAATCATCACACTTTGGTGTTTAAAGCTCTAAAACACAATCAGTACTCAGAGATAGCAATGTTGTTGCCTTGGAGTGAGACAGAAAATTTTATTTGTCTTTTAGATTACAATAAAACATTTACAGCTCAACACAAACAAACATGAACCTCGGAATCTTCCTTATATCATTAGTGTGAATTTCCGTGATTCATTAGTGGTGCTCAGACTGGATGATACTTCTAAGCCAAATATCACCAAGCCAGTAATTCTGTAAAGAACATTATAGTTTTTATTATATAAATCCATAATGACTTTGGTGATTCATGGATGTTTTGACAGTATACAGTTCTGGATGAATGGATGGATGGATGGATGGATGGAAAAAAACTTTCTTCTTGTATCATTGTCTTGCTAAAACGTTGCTTATCAAATACTATGTTTTGATTTTATACCTAGTTATGGATTTTGCCGCAGGCGCCAGGTCTTCTTTGTGCCTCATGCTAATTAGTACTGTTTGAATGCAGTTAATATTATAGCTTTTGAATACGCACATAGTTTCTTGCTTACATTTGCACACAGTATTTCTGTGAGGATTCTTAGTCATAAAGGTCATGATATGTCCAAGTGCTAGACGAAGGCAACTGTTCTCGCTGCAGATATTTGAAAGCATGTGAGGGGAAATGCCTACAAGAAACTCACAGCAATAGCTGCTCTCGTTTAGCACTTTTATATAGCATTAGCATCACCTAAAGTGCCACAACAGCTTTAAAGAACCACTAGCCTTGTGATAGCACCACTAAAACAAGCCCTTGGCAAGTTATAAAAATAAGTCTCTGTGCAACGTGTACTATAGTGTGTGTTTGTGTGTGTGTGTTTCAACACAGCTATTAATAACTTCAGACCTTGACTACTACCATCCCTGCAGACTGTACAGGGCCCTGGTTTCTAGCCCTAACCGCCTTGCTCCTTCAACCCAGGAAACTGACAATGTGCCCTTGAATGGAGCACCTCCTTACCCGCTGCCACGCCAGCTAACCTCCTCGCTTTACCCCCCTGGCTTTACAACTGTGCCGCCATCTGTCTGAAGCCCTGCTGCCTCGGGGGCCCGGCCACAGTCAGGGCACACAGCTAACTACTCGAAGGAAGAGAATGAGTAGCAGAAGGGCTGAAGCAGTGGCAAGAGTGTAAATCAGAGAGAACGGTTGAAACCAAGAAAGGAAATGGTCAACTACAGTCATTTATTAGACTAAACTATTCAGTCCACAAAACCAAATCTCATAAAGCTGCATCTAATTTGTCAATGCACTAAATCTACACATTTGCATATCCAATTACCAATATCAATCCTGTATCCTAAACTTAACAATACCTGGTTTCATTATAAAATGCCTTTTGGACAATCTTTCATATATTTAGACAAAGGTCTATAAGCAGCACAGAGGACACAGAGGTCATGTCCTTTTCACACTTATTTCCTTTTCATACAACAATGTGCTTCATTAAGAAAAATGAAGCACAAATGGGAAAATGGCCACTTCCATAATACCACATCCTCGTTATCTTTGAGGAAAAACAAATCAATTATCATTCTTTGATTGAATACATAAGTTCTGGCCTGAACAATCCAACGTGATGGTTTATTAGGAGTCCAGGTGACTAACATGAATGTGTGCTGGGAGCAACGTTCCTACTTCTAAATTCTAGAGAAAAAACAAGTTGAGTCTGCAAAGGTCAAGCTTCCATATCATCAAAGTGATTACAGGCAAAAGTGTGAAACACCAGCGTGTGGCCTACTGGCATCAACAGAGTGAAATGATGTCAGTGAGGCCAGCAGCCAATAGGAAATGCCTGAGGCCCTTGTTTATTACCATATGTTGGTGTTGAGAATGAGGACTAGTGGGTGGCTTTGCTTGTAAGCCGTTGCTGCAGCATCAACAGGAACTCAGTTCATTGTCAGTGTCTGATGAAAAGCCGCTTCTCTGGATTTTTGAGAGAGATACTTATTACATTTTGTTGGTGATTGCTAGGAAGGTTCTTTGTGACCCTTTTTGACACTGTTTGCACCAGTTATTAGTGACTGAAGTCCCTTTAATATCATGTTAAAGTGACTCATTCCCTTGTATTTGAACAGTCGGCCTACTCAAAGTTGGCTGTGAAATGAGTTATTCCTCTAGATTCTGCAACCCAGGAGATACTTTGTATGGAAAATACCCCATTGATATCAACAGGGTTAGGAGGGATCAACTTGGAGTCAACTTTAAATTCTATAAGTTTGAGTTATCAATGTGTTTTTGACTTTTACATAAATTATCTGGCTGACCATAAAATAAATCACATTCTTGCCTCTCACAGAACTGCTTTTTTAGTACACAGTCAACAGTTGACAGTTGATTTTGAGTTTAACACTCAAAAACTCCACTAATCCTCTTCATGAGGACTGTGTGGGTGTGGTTTTAACAGATTTGACCACTTGCTGTGTGCTGAAAACACAAACGTACAGCACACCAACTGTCATGTTGGATGTTTGGAACATAGCTTAAAGAGTTGTTGAATACTGGTAATACTTATTATTCCTCTGGATATAGAAGTGGGAATGGGCCTATGCTGAACTGCAGAGAACAAGGATTAAAATTCTTCGAAACACACAGGCACATAGATTCAGCGCATTTACACACAGACACACTTCTGCATTTCCACCAAAAAAAGACAAGTTATCTTTGACCAACTGTGAAAGCTGCACTGCAGCCATCACATCCACCCAGTAGCCCAAAAATGTTCCTGCTAAAAGTGCTTTTCCTGTCACTCACACAATAGGGCGATCCTTAGAAAAATGTCATCCCAACATGCTCCCCTAAACTACAACCACAAGAAGAAGGAGACCCTGAATGTGACCAGGAGGTTTTCCAGCATAGTTTTGGGCTACGTTCCCACTACAAAAAATCTCTATTAGAGTGCACCCTCCAATCAGGTAATGGAAGTCTTGGTTCACCCTTCATACATTGGGCTATTCCTGCAGTCTATCACATTAATCTAACAAACTGCAAGATTCATATTGACTCATTCAGCTTCTTTTATATCTTCAAAAGTGCTGCTTACAAAAGCCTCTTCACAGAGTTGGTTTAATTATAAGATTACACTTTTAGACCCTGCAGATGAAAGTGTCAGGCAGCCTTGTCTTTAGAAAGACTTTCACAGCAACAACAAAAGTGACACTTCCAATCCTGTGGCAGCCAATGTGTCTATCACTATATTAAAAGAGCCCTTGAACAAAAACCTAAGGTATTGCTGACACTGTAGTCTTTAATAATTTTTCACAAATGTGAGCAGATATGGACACACAAAGTGCTCTTAAAGTTTATGCACAGGGGAGTTAGCTATTGGCCTGCTATGGGGAACGGTCATCAAGGCTTGATATAGACTCCACTAGCAGAGTCAGATGGATGGGCAATGGTGTGCAATTCATTTTTGTTATTTTCACTTATGTGGGTCAGTGCCTGAAAAATGTATGTAAAGCATACTGAATGTGTCCACGAGTGAGTGAGAGCACATGGGAGTAAATATTCACAGCTTCCACAGTGTGTATAAATGCATGAGTGAATGTCTGTGTGCATGTGTGTCTACAGTGTAGAAGCTTGTTTCCAATGGGCTCACATTGCTCTGCAGGGAGGAGAGCACATTGTACTGTAGTCTCCAAGCGGGAAAGACAGCAGGAGATACAAAAAGAAAATGTACCATTCACCACTGTTAGTACTGTCATTTCCAGAGAGGTTCTCCCAGTGAGGATACCACTCACATTTGGGCTCCTTCTGTGGCAGCAATGCAAGTGTGGGAAGTTTTGGGACTATTAAAAACAACTTGATGTAACAGTCCTGGAGAAAGTGGAACTGGAACAGGAAGCCACAGTATACAGTAGTGTGCAAAGCTGTTACTCCTCAAGGGAATCACAAAACTGAGTTAAAAATAGGATGACATTTTTCAGCATGTTATTGTCCATAAAGCTGTATTCATCCCATGTTCTGGACCTGAAATATTGTAATGCAGGGCCAGCAGGAACACTAGCCAACAGCTCTGTTTGTAATGCCAGACTGTACAGACACGAGTCAATGCACTAACTGTCCAGTAACCTCATTTGTCATGGACATATGGACATATTAAACAGCCCTATGTGCATGGTTGTATTTGTCATTATACTGTGTAATAACCATGTCCATAGACATGTCATGCATATCATGAAAGACACACTGAGGACATGAGGTCAAACAAACACACTGCCTCTAATAAAATATGTCCGTGTGCAGCTCAAACCTTAGTATGTTTACCTCTATTCCTGTTTGGGTGGAAAACACCCAGATTCGTGAGCTGGCCAGGTAGTTTTTCTGATTTTTGAAACTTGTTTTGGTCTGGTTAGAACAAAAATAATTCAGTCCTACACTAAATTCTGCTCTGACAGCTGTGTAGGACAGATTGCACCCAGTTACTCAAACAAATTCACTTGTGATTGCACAGTCTTTGCTGGAGCAGCTCTGTGCCACAGGGACGCTGTTGTGATGTAAAAGATATTATCAGGTAGTTACACAGGTGTGAGCCATATGATGCATCAGTGTTGATTTAGAAAATGCTAGAAGCCTCTCGGTCATTGGTAATAACCAACTCTGTACAGCCCTAGCCACAGTTCTAATAGTAGTTTTAATGGGATTGGATTTGAGCTGTTGGCTTACAAGGATGTATGGGATGATTAAATTAAAAGGAATTTGTGCCTGGATCTGCACAATGTGCTTTCCTCATTAATGTGTCATTGGTGCAAAAAGGGGGAAAAATGCTGGGCTTCTTTGCCTGCAGATCAGGGGCCGCTTGAATCAAGGCATCTGTGATCCAAGACAGACTTATCAGTACACAGAACACGGCTCTGCTCGGTTCAGCAGCCTGCTGCAATGCAAAGACTGGCTCTGTCCATGGTGCTGAAATGCATTCTGCTGTAATATATCAAAGACTCCTGTCCAAAATCACTTCCGATTTGCACCCTTGTGCACAATATTTCTTTTCAGCCTCTTATTTTGATGGTTCAAAGTCTTAACTGTACTGCACTGCAACTGTCATTCCTCATTATCTATTGATAATTGATGTTCATATGTGTAATACAAGCAGGAAAAAGACTCCACAAGTGGGCCTTTGTATCCATCCTCTAAGAATTACAGGGTACAGTGCCTCACCATTTGACAGTGATTGTGTAAAACTATGTTTTTTTAGAATTTATTTTGATTGGAGGATCAATCTTAACCACAGAACTGAACATGGACAGAAATTGGAAGTTAAAGTTAAAACAACACTTGAAGATTGATCAGACATGGGATGAGGATCAATACTAATAAATTGGGCGTGTTGTTTTATTTGTCCCAAGGGTCAGGCTGCTGGCAGGCATGAGTTTACATGTTGTGATGTTTGGGATTGATATATGGATTGAGCTCTCATATTAAAAACATGAAAGTTTCAATATGGAGTAACATATTAAAAACATGAAAGTTTCAATATGGAGTAACATGTAAAGCAGTGTACGAGATCAAAAAAAGTCTCAGACGTTCAACTCATGTACAGTCAGTTCAACTATTCACAATGAAAAGCTTCAATTCATTTCTTTTTATGACTGTGTTCCTTTTAGTTCAGTTATCTGATCTGGCTACGTATTTAATTTAACATCTCCTGAGAGGCTCTGGAAGAAATGTTCAATAATACTGTAAGTGGCTATCAGGCAGACTACAAAAGCCTCACTCTGCTTCCCTCAGCTCTGTGGTGGTTCATGTTCTGTCAAGCTACCATAACATCATATCCTTCCAACTTTAGCAGTACACAAGCTCTACCTGGCCATGGTTTCTCTTTCTACTTTCATACTCCCTCCCTTCCTCCTCCCCTTCTGCCTCTCATCCTATACATCTTAGTCCCAGACAGGAGCTTTTATCGTTGACGGGACCTGGGACCTTTTCTATCTCAGACTCAGTCTGGCAGATTTGTTAGAGAGAGAAACTGTGAGGATATATGAACAGGTGTGATGGGTACAAAACAGGAACTTGTGTTTGACAGGGTTGGAGAGCGGCTGGTGTGAAAGCTGTAAAATGAATGATATTGAAACAAGTAGACAGACTCATAGAGTTTAATATGGCTTTCAATACTTCAATGGCCTCCCAATTATTTTGTAATTTACTTCCATAAAGCTGTTTTTTTAATTGACAATTAATCATTTAATCTAAAAACTGATGCCTGTATATAAATGTCCATGAGCATGAACCATCTGAACCAGGTTCTGGCCCTGCAAGGTGATTTTTCTGTTTGTTGGCATAAATGAAGATGAGTTCAATAACAACAAAGAGTGACACGTGTAGCTTGAAAACTGATTAAGATCGATCAAAAGGTTTTCATCAATCACTATTACTTTAGAAAGGACTAACTGGATATATTAGCTCTTCCAGAGGTTTTCAAAATCAGACCCACATAGCCACTGCCTCTTTCCTATTGGTGTTCTATAGACCATTCATCATCTCAGTGTGGCCAGTTTGCAATTAGGATAACATCTTGGCTTTCTTTCAATAAAAGCTGCCGCCTCTTCATCTCTTTCTCTCCTTGCAGTGTTTCCTTCTCCTTCGTCTCCTCTCTGCTTCACTAATTCGGTCTCCTGTTCTTTTCTCAGCTCTTTTACCACTTTCCTGCAAAATTCATCTTCACTATTTCACAGCCCCAGATGCCCAGAGGAGTTTCACTCTCTTTACCCTTCGCAACATAGTGCATGCAACTTCCTGAACTCCTTTTAACCTCAGTCTTTAGAGGGTAAGTAGCTCCATTATGGGCTGCTTTTACACTGGGGTCTCTGACAGGTGTTCAGGGCTGCTTGCATCTTTGTTCTCCAAGGCCTGTCTGACTGTCTGATTCTAGCACATTCGGTTTGTGGTTGTCTGCAATAACCTGACAGCTCTTTTGCAAAAAGATGCATAAAGTACATGGGTGCATGTGCCAAATACACAAACAACAGCCGCAGCAACACATGGCTCAAAAACCGTCAAATGCCTAATCTGCTCCTGCATCCACAGGGAGCACGCATGATGTGGGGCTTTTGTTGTTGTCGTCATGTTTGTGCTCCATTTTTTACAGGCAACTGAAAGCTAGTGAAGGCATCAACAGAGATCAGAGCTCAGCAAGACATCCAGATGCACCTCACTTCTGTAGTTGTGATATTACAATGTGAGTACAGTGTGTACAGTTGTCTTCATGGCCTATTTGGATTTAGATTAGAATGTTTCATGCTCACAACACACAATGACAAACTTTATTAAGGGCAGTTATGATTAACACAATGTGTCGCATTAGTTAATAAATGGATTAGTTAATCAACAAAGCCAGTCAATGATAAATGACTCAGATGGGAGAATTTGCTGATTTATATTTAGTCAATAAATGCATTTGTGCTTTGGATTATTTACATGTAAAGCATAGAGCATCAACAAGCTGGCATTCTTTTTCTACATGACATTCCGAAAGACCTGAATGGATTTATAGTTGTAGGTCAGGACTTTGGGAGGGCAATTCTAAGGCTGGGATTAGACACAGACATGCACAGACACCAGAGGCACAGAGTTATACTTATTATACTATTTTCTGCTGTGCCTGAAATCCCCTTGCAGGAGCAAGTTTGCACATTTAGTTGTCTTTTTATTCTTTTTTTTCTCTATTCTCCTTTATTTTTCAGGTGTGGGTAGCATAGACCACTTCACAAGACCTTATTATGTGCACCTTCAATTAGGTGGCAGCACCTTCTGAGCCATGAAAAGGCTAATGCACACAGGCTGATGACCACATCTACAACAAACTGGCCACCGCAGACCCTAAGACACTCATGGATACATGAGTTTTGTTTTGAGTTTTGATTGTTTTACTATATTTGTTGCTGTCTATAGCCATAACTGGTTTAAGCAAATCTCCAGATAGTCTTGTGCCTGCACACCTTCTTTTTTACTCACAAGTCTTCCAGATTTAATCGCTTTGACAATATAAATGAGGAGGACGGTTTTTTTATAGGTTGTCCTTTTTGGGAGCTGATAAATGATGTTTGACTTTTTCCTCCCTGGGCTCACTTCACTTGTCTTCACCACTTTGCAGTTGCTTTTTACAAACTTGTTCAGAGGTAATTTATGGTGAATGTATAAAGTCTGTTAGGGTTAAGTTCACACAGATGCCTCTGGCAGAGAAAGCAGTTCATTACATTAACAATGGACGCGATCCATTAAGTTTGACAGTCAGAATTTGTCTGAAAATTTTATTGCTGTGTTTTTAATGAAAATTAACTTTAGTATCACTGTGTGTTTCTTTTTTAATACTTGTAACCTGACTAATCACCATTATATCATATTTAGATATCTGTGGACTTGAACTTCGGTTTTGAGTCTTTTAACTATGAAAAGTTGTGCAACAATACTTCAGAAACTCATTCTGCTCGGCACAAACAGTAATGGAATTCCTAATGTCATTTGTGAATGTAATTACACTTTCATTTTAAACACAGCCTTGATAAACAAGGGAGTGCATTATATAAGACCTCCTGACTCAGAGTTTCCCATATTTACTCATCAAGGTCTGAGAAACAGAGAGAAATTATTAACAAGACAGAGCTCTGGTTTGGGGTGAGTCATCGTCACAGCTCCATATCAGCTTTTAAAGGGTTTGATATAGCTTCTTCTTCATTAGGGGGGTCCACTTATACCTGCAATCCTTAGAGATTCCTCTGATGTCAGTTCTGGGAGGATTATCCTGGTATAGGTATGACCAGCTGAGAAACAGGAGACCTCAAAAACACACTGATCAGAGGGTGCTATTGGCAAGACACTGTCCTACAACTGAGCAAAGAGAGTCAAACTGTTCACTGGTTTAAGTGAGCAAAGATGCTGAAGTAGCCTTTGACAAAATGACACATATTTAGGAGCTCTGGGGACATTGTACTTTAATTTTCCCTGTTCTCTGACACTCAAGTGTGATGGGATTTCTTCATGAATTATAGTATTCCACCAACGGAGAAGGTGATCATTTTTATCTAACACTGACTAATTAAAATATTTAACTAAGTGGTCGACAGATCTTTCATCATCATTAATTTATTCTGAAATAAACAATGCTACTTTTCTCTGAAAGAAACCTTGAGCAGAGCCAGTGTCCTAGGGGAGGACCCTGCTGCTGATGGCTGCTTGGGTAAAGAGACAGATTGCACAGCTATGAAAGAAGCAACCCAATACAGCATGTGCGTGGTACATGCTAAAAACAGAGAGCACCAGCATTCAAATATGCAAATAGTCAATAGAGATGTGTGGTCACCAGGTAACTGGTATAAAAATAAGCTACGAAATCTATGTCAGTAATGATATTTATATTGCAACTGAGTAGGCTGGCATGAAGTATAAATACATAGGTTTATCATAGTAGGTTGCTTAGGACAAAACTTTACTGATAACAGAAATCCCCTTTATTTATGTACAGTAATGTTCAGTCTACTTGTTTGCAATTTGTCTGTACGACCTCTTCCCAAACTCTGAATATACACCACCTGCACAGCTTTCTGTAGGACAGGCGAATTACTTCATGGAACGAAGCCACAGGGAGAACCCGGCCTGGACAAGCTCCCTGTCCGCAAAGCTTCAAGGTGTCCTCTCCACACCATTACCTTGGTCGACACTCCGCAATGACTAAGTGGAACTTTGAGTGAAAGTGACATTTTGTTAGCAGGGGAATCTATGGTGCCATTGTCAGAACGAACTGACTAAACAAGTTTTTATACTGATGCTCCTATTAGTAGACTTATGTTCTGGTAATATTGCTGTAAATCAAAGTTCAAGAGAAGATGTCTTAACTGAGCTGGCCTCCCAGATATAAGTGAGAAAAGAGATGTATACTAACTTGCTGTTGTCTGTGTGTCTGAGTTGTATGATTAGCACAGCCTCATTGCTCTGATTCTGCAAGCTGTAACTATTGTCTCTATTGACTCCTCTCCCTAGTGTTGAGTAAGAGGATAAATACACTGTCAGTCCCTGCAGCTGCAAGAGCCACTGTACAGGGGGGAAAAAGGCCAGCCTTCTTTGCCAAAGGATTACTTTGGCAAAGACTGATGCTCCAGACGTTAGTGCAGTGGCGATCCACACAGGGAGAGGGGGGTGGGCGCTGCTATGTACTTTGGGTCACCAGACACTGATACTGTAGTTGCAGTGACAATTTTATTCTTTCATTTGAATAGTAGGACAAGTGATGCATTTGTCCATATTTCAATGTTAAAGGGTGATAGCCAGTGTTCTTTTTAGCTCTCATCTCTAGCATGGCTCTATCTGCCAGACTGCTGTGTTGTTTATTCAGGTGTGTCAAAGACCCAGTGTGACATCATCACACTCGCCTATGTGTGAATTAAATCATCCTTAGGAGGGTTGAATTCAGCAAGGGCCCATTAAAAATGTGCTATATGGTCAGTTGATGTGATCAGACAGGTGTGATTTCAGTGATGTGAAAAAACGAGTCTCATTAGTGAAGGGTTGAAAGGTGAACGACACAATTCATTCAGTCAAGCATTCTTCATGTGCGTAAAACTCACCATGTGTGGGAGTAAGCAATGAGTCTTTCCAGGCCTACACAATATGACCATAAATAGCCTCACTTACGTAAAAATCAAACCCTGTATTTTTTAGGATAGGTCTAATTCAAGAGCAATGAGCTATGAGCAAACGCAGCAGTTCATCTGTGATGTGCAGAACATGACTGCTCCCTGGTGTTCTGTTATTATGAAAGATCAATTCATTAACCTGTTCAATATGCAAATAAAAAAAACAACAGAAACAAACAGGGATCCAGGGAAAGCACACATGCAGGATCCATGAATTGGTGAATGAATTTCTTTTAGTGCTGAATTGTGGGTATTTCCACCTATTGCCTGCATCACGTGGACAGCCGATTATTGATTATAACAATGATCAGTTCAGTAAAGGGGGGCCGGGTGGGGATGTCAGCGCTGTCAATTTGGAGGGACAGAACTCTGCTATATATGCAATAAAATGTGTGTATTTGTATTTAAATGCAACGCATCACAACCTAAAGCCAAAGCCCATGTGTTCCCTCAATACCAGGGCTGTAGCGGCGGCTCAGATAAGACAGCCAATGCGTTCTGCCTGGCATCATGGACCACACATGCATGCGGATTTTGTGATGCTAAATGCATGTTGACTAAGGAGGCTATCGCGCAAAAGGCAATTGATGAAGCTGCATACGTTGATGTGCTAATAAATGGCCTGCAAGCCGATTTTTTAACAGCCTGCATGCATCCAACAGCCGGAATCGCTACAGGCGTCTGTATAACGCGCATATCTGGTGAGGAATGCAGCCATTCATAGTCGGTGATATGGCACATTCATTTTCAATTTGCAGCTCCACGATTCGGTGTTACAGTCCATATTCTACATGCAAATGTTGGAGGCATATGCGCTAATTATCCCTCGGTGCTCTGACATCCCATTGGGCAAGCTGGGATCATTGCATCGCCAAAAAAGCGGCAACATAAAAACACATGTTTTGTGCATACAATAAATAAATATAGAGAGACAATGACGCGTCAATCTTACCTGTGCCGTGTGCCAAATCGATGCCCGGTTCGGTGAGTATGTTCGGGTCACTTTGAGATCTGCCTCGTTGCAGACAGCCGTCTAGTCCATCTGATGTAGCCATGGGGAGACAGCACAAGAATCCTGAATAAAATATTGAAAACCCAACCGGAGGCAGGCAAGGTCAGGAGGAAAGCAGCGAGCGAGTGTGGATTTAATTCGCTCTGACAACAGCCGCTTTGAGCATCTACCAGGGAGCCATGGCTGAGCTGAAATTCCGTGTGTGCGTGTGTGTGTCTGGACTGTGCGCGCGATGATGTGTGGATGTGGGAGGGGTGATATGCCCCCGATGATGCCAAAGGGTTGATGATGCCCATCCCCGACCCAGCAAAACGACCAGATCTTCAAAATACCAACAGACATGCTGCCTCAGCTCATAGATTACATTACTGAATATTTACGTGTGTCATGGATTTGAGCAACACAACAAGTGATCTATAACACAAACGTCCTTTTGCAGTGTTTATTCAGCCTCAGTAGGCCTTATTGCAGGTGCAAGCAGCGCAGGTATCACTATGAAATACCACAGTACAGCAAGCGGTGTAATAAGCGAAATTAATTAGGTATTTAATGACAGTGTCTGTGGTTAATCAGAGAAGCGACATTAAGTCAAACCACGGTGTGTATTTTTTGTATACAAATAAATGAAATCGTTACATATGCTGTACTGCTTTACTGTACTGATAAAATAAATAATATTTTTTTTTTCAAAATCATACAAAAAAAATCCTTTCACATTTTAGATCCTAGTTAGATATAAAAACACAAAGCGGTTCATGTCAGTGCTACAGGACTCTATATAGAAGCAGCCCATTGGCTGGTTCCATGTATGACGCACGAACGCGGAAGTAAACCCTGCGTCTCTGGAGGAAAAATGGCAGCTCACAGGTGCAGCTACTCGGCTGTGCTGTTCATTCTGTTTAATTTGTCGGTATTTATTGTCGTAGACAGTCATCAAACGACTCTAACAAATGATCATCACGGCAGTGTGGTAGACAATCCACAAACAGCCTCCGAAACAGTGGAACAAACAGCTGCCCAGCCCGCGGTGGACGACAGGCGGTGGGAAGCAACCGAGGTTGAAGAAGAGGCGATTCCGGACGATGCCTCAACCGACACCCAGGGCACTTCTACCCCTGAAAGCGTGGTCCTGTCATCCCTACCAAAGCCTAAAGATGATTTTCAGGAGGAGCTGGTCGTCAGACCGCTGGACTCAGGAGATATTTATGCCAGCTTCCAGTTCCGCACACTGTGGGAGACAGACTTCATGAGAGGAAACAAAGGTACAGTAGCTAACTGTTAGCAGCGAATAAACATGCTATAAAGTAAGAGGTGTTGCACGTAATATTACATGGTTTTTGGCATTTCGGGGTACCAAGACATTATATATTATTGTTTACTAGTGTTTTATGCTCACTGTCCATGATTATAAACAGTGCCTTTTGATATATCTTTTTTCCCTCTTCATATTACCACAAGCACATCCTAAGTGTCTTATGTTACTTTTCTTAGTGTCCCACTACCGACTGTTTCCCAAGTCACTCGGCCAGGTCATCTCCAAGTTCTCAGTGCGAGAGCTGCATATCTCCTTCACACAGGGCTACTGGAGGACCATGCAGTGGGGCCAGCCCTTCCTACCAGCACCTCCTGGGGCTGAGCTCTGGGTTTGGTTCCAGGACACTGTGACAGAGTGAGTGCAGACCTGTGTTTGCTACAGAGCATCAGACCTGGAATAAGTATACTTTCTTTTGTGGATAAAAGTAGGGAAAATGTATGTACCCCAAAACAAAATGAGCTTCTATGCAGTCACAACTTGAATTTTCATTTAGATTTGTTAAATATGATAAGTGGCTTTCTGCTGTTCTGTCTTTCTGCTGTTTTTAGTGTTGATGCAACATGGAAAGAGCTCACCAATGTTCTGTCAGGCATCTTCTGTGCATCACTGAACTTCATTGACTCCACCAACACTGTTCAGCCCAGCGCCTCCTTCAAACCATTAGGAATAGGCAATGGTACAAGTAAAGCTTCTTTGGTTTCCCTTTGCATGTTGGTGGTTTTTTTCTAATGATGAGTCTGTGTGAAATCTAATGGGATGTTCAGCTGCCTTATAAACAGCGTTGTTGATGTCACACAAACTTACTGCCAAAGATGCTCTGACTTTTCTTCTTTTGTGTTGAACTTGAAGTGACAGACCATCAATTCCTTCGCTATGCCACCCTCCCAAGAGAAATTGTTTGCACTGAGAATTTAACACCATGGAAGAAACTCTTGCCATGTGGGTCCAAGGTGAGAGTTTACACAGAGTTAACACAAATGCAGCTGTGTTCCATTTTGTGTGTTGATGCAGCCAACAATAGTTTCCTCTTTTTGTTTGTCCTTGCAGGCCGGCCTGGCTGTCCTGTTGAAGTCAGAGAAACTCTTCCACAGCAGTTTTCTCTCCCAGGCAGTGCACATTAGACCCGTCTGTCAGGACCAGCAGTGCAAAACCACATCCTGGGAGTTGCGACAGACACTGAATGTAGTTTTTGACCTGCATACATCTGGACAAAGCAAACGAGGTGAGAAAGGACAAATCCTCCCTACATTAGTTTCACATGAATTGCTTTTTTAATAATCCAAGCTGTTTGTTCCTTCAGAGTGGTCTTTGTTCAAGATGTTCTCTCGGACACTGACTGAAGCTTGTCCATTGGCTTCCTCAAGTAAAATTCATATCGACATCACGGACAACCCTGAGGTCTGGTTTAAATATGTGTTTTCTAAATCATAAGTCATGTCTGTCACTGCAAATGTCAGGGTTGGTCAATTATAATCTGAATAACGTTCAGAATTGAAAATAATTATAATCTGAATACATTTTAGGTTATGAATAATTATAATTTTCAGATTTATAATCTGAAAGTGTACATATGAATATGTGGATGATATATTTAAATATCTGCTAATCTGATGTCATTTTTCAGGGGGAGCAGTTTGAACTGAGCCCAGCCACTCCTCTGCTGAGCCAGGCTGTGGTGCTAGGGGACAGACGGACATTCTCTGTCTATGATCTGACCCAACAAACCACCTTTGGTGCAGTGCGTTCCCTTAACCTGCTGATCCGCTGGAAATCCAGTGAAGGTGAGTAAGAAGAGCAGAGAGTGATACGGCACTGTTTACTATAATGGACATTGTCCAAAAAGGCAAATATGCCACCTTTTTCTGTCCTGTTTCGAATTTTCTTTCTGTGCTACATGGACTGAGTAGTGCTGCTTAAACTGTTATTATTACAGTACCTACTTGTGCCAAGATACACTGCACAGTGCACACAACTACTTGGTATACCCAAATTCCAACTTGTGGAACTTAATCTGTAGACAACTACGGGGCTGTTGAAGTGATTACAACTAAGAGAACAGATTTTATTGGATAGAGTTTAACCCGTTATAGACATGGATACTTCTTCTTTTTTCTGCAACTACCGGTACTGTTTTTACATTTTTATCATCAAAGTGGTTTTCTGAAATATTTCCCACATGGCCAACTAAATTAAAGCTCTTTCCTCACTTGCTGCCTGCAGGTCACATGCTGCGCCCCTTGCTTCATGCTGAGCGTTACGTAGCAGGATATGGGCTACAGACAGGAGAGATTCACACTCTGATGTACAACAACCACCCCTTCAGGTCCTTCCCTGTGCTGCTGCTGGACTCAGTTCCGTGGTACCTTCGCCTCTATATTCACACGCTCACCGTCACCAGCAAGGGAAAGGACAACAAGCCCAGTGAGTGACTATAGAAAGCAGTCAATTGTGCTTTTAACAATCTTTTACATGCAGATACACCTTGTCACCACCAGGGGGAGAACATGTATCATTTTTAATGTGAGAAAGGCCATGATAGAAGACATACATGTCTTGTCTGGTTTTTGCTAAGACTTTACCACGATTGCTGTTACTGACAAAATACTTTGGCATTATTATCCATTCACAAATACCTATCTTTGTCTGCCAGGCTACATCCACTACCAGCCATCTAAGGACCGTCTGAGGCCACACCTGCTGGAAATGCTGGTCCAGCTTCCTCCTAACTCTGTTACTGAGATCACAGTGCAGTTTGAGAGGGCTCTGCTCAAATGGACTGAATACACACCTGATCCCAACCATGGCTTCTATGTCGGGTATGTGTTTAGGGCTGTGTTTGAGTTGTATGAAGCTTGTGGTGCATATAAAAACATTTTCTCATGGACTTGTTTTGTGTCTAAAATGTGTTTTTTCAACGTTCAGATCTTCAGTTATCAGTTCTCTTGTACCAAGCACTGTTGCCATGGATACAAACAGCACGCGGGAACAGCCACTTTTCAGCAGCTTGTAAGTACAGAGTCATTTCTACCTTTTGAGGAAAATGCCCTTTCATGTGTTGCTTAAGTTCCATTTATGATAAATGTCCACTGATCAAATTTCACATCTTCCACCAGTTTTCCTTGCAAAGAGGAGTCAAGCTTCTTTGTGCGTGTCTACACTGAGCCTCTGCTTGTCAACCTGCCCACTCCAGACTTCAGCATGCCTTATAATGTCATCTGCCTGACATGCACTGTTGTGGCTGTGGGCTATGGCTCTCTGTACAACCTACTCACCCGGAGCTTCCAGATAGAGGAGCCCAGCCCAGGATTGGCCAAGCGGCTAGCCAACATCATCCGCAAGATGAGAGGCGTGCCTCTTCTCTGAGGCTGGAAAAGAATGCCATCTGGCTTCTTTTAAAAAGTAAGTTTTCCTTTTGGTGAATCCATCATGGAAAACCTGTACTATTCAGGGAAGGACTGAGTTGAATGTTTTGGTTCAACTGAAAGAAGATGACTGTGTTCAGAATAAATTCCTGCTGACTAAGGACACATAAGTTTACATTTGTCATCTGCAATGGAAAGTGCAGGAGGAACCAATGGTGTACAGCATGCTGCAGTGTTTGTTTGAGTTGACAGTTTTTGGTTGGTGGATGTTGCAAACTTTATCTCCATTACATTGTTCTATAGTGACACTGTCACTGAGGCATACTATGAGGAAACAGGTAAAATTAGTCCTGTGTTTGGTGTTGCACTCTGACTGAGCTCATGTTATCGCTTTAGTGTTTCTGACCTGTTTTTTTTTACCAGCCCTTTTACAAGAAAAGTGACTTTGCCAGAATGTCACTTTATATTTAGTTCTGCCTGATTGGGTTTTTATTACTTGACACATTGCTTGAATAAAATGATAAAAGAACAAATGCCTACAAAATACTGAAAAATGGCATGAATTTTTTTGGTTAGGTTCTTCACATAATCTTCACATTGCCTATTCTGAACTACCTTTTCTGATATTTGAATGCATGTGTGAATGTCATACTGTCTCAACATCACTATAAGTAATTGCTTTGAACTTACCGTATTCACTCACCAGTTTAATGTAGGTTTTAATGAGTGCCATTATGTGAAGTACAAATCCTTGTCTGCCTGGGTCTACTCTTTCTTCTACAACTTAGCAGAATGTGAATGTTTGAATGCTTCGTGTGTGTGGCAGAACTGAAATATTATTGCCTTTCCAATAAAGTTCTTTTATTCAGATTACTGGCAGTGAAAGAATGTATACCATTTTAAAACACAGGAGCTGCAGCTTTATTACTTCCCACCGAGTGCCCACATTTTTGTGTAAACAAACTTGGCCCCACTCCTGGCAGACTCTGAGAGAACAAACACAGACGTCTCTGTATTTGCGCGGTCAGAGAATCTCACCCCTGCACGTTTGCCAACTGTGTGGAACAAAAACAAAGGAAAAAAAAGCAGCATTCCACATAAGTGATGTTCATATCTGCTCAGCTGCAACTGATGTATTCTCTCCAACACCAGAAAACATCAAGGTTGATCCCTCGCTTTATTTAGCACTTTGGAGTTTGCTGGATACTTTGTCACGTATTGTGGATCATAAATGTAGCTGTTAATATAAAAAAGGACTTTGAGCCACATTTTGGAGAGTTTTGGTCCAACAAATCTGAAAATATGACGCAGCAGACCGTCCTAGTCACTTCTTTAAATAGTTTTGTTTTCAGCCATTTAGAGTTTTCCAATGTGTGATTTGTTGCCAAGGTTTCAGCTAAAAAGCCTTTAAAGGAGACACCCGAGTTTGTAAGACCTTATACCAGCAAGGTGACATGTTGACAACACATTTCAAGGTTCTGGGTGTGCCAATAGTTTTATTTCTAGAAGTATAAAATGGAAACTGCAGTGTTTTTATTAAAAATACGTAAAGTTCTAATAGAACAGAACCCTACAAAGAACGAAGCAATGAATGAATGAAGTAGGAAAAAAAAGTGATAAATGTACTATTCATTTAATAATTTGTGTTGAAGAAACCCAACAAGTGCACACTGTGTTGTGTGATGTAGCTTGATTGCAGATTGTCCAATCAGCAGGGCTCACTGCAGGCGTGACCGCAGGTCGTTCTGCAGCACTTTTGCTCTCCTGGACATTGGCCATCGTGATAGCAGTACTCTGCACACATAGGGGTGGTCTTGGGTAGAGCACATCGTCCCGGCTTCACTGACGCACAGCAAAGACGCAATCGGTTACAAAATGAACAACAGAATGAGTATTATACCGTTCAAATGTATCACCTGTGAATGGTTTAGTGCACTGATGTCCACATCCATTGGAACAGCACTTCTCATCACTGGGGCAGTCACTGTCATTAGAGCAATATTCAGCACACACTCCAAAACCCCTGGTCCTGCGAGGACACACTCCTGGCTTTGCTGGAGGAGAAGATAAATCCAAATACACAAAGAATTCTAAAACTGTCTGGAAAATATGTCTTGTCTTGAAGAGACTCAATCGCTGCCACTGAACAGGCTGTCCATGCTTTAACAGCTGCCCACTAAAGAACAAGTTAAACATTGTGACCCGTACTGAAAGCAGGAGGGACACAGACAGCTCCACAGTCAAAGACACAGCATTTGTGGTCTGCAGGACAGTCTTCATCACACAGACACCCCCTATGTGATGGGACAACATTAAGGCGACGTGGGCAGTGGCCTGGTTTTGGAAGAATCACTGAGAGAAAAAGGCAGTGAGGCAGAAAAGGATAAAGGTCAGCTGTCATTTCTGGGGGTAAAAAATAATGAGGGTGTCTGCCTGCCTATTTGTGTAATGAAACAGACACATGCACTGTTCCGAAGTTAAGAAGCACATTAAATATTAAACAAAGCAAAACTAAACTTACCTGTTGTTTTGGAAACAGCTTCTGCAGAAAACACTGTGTCGAAGTGCACTAATGCACCAAACACTAGAATCAGTGCACAGGCTGTAGACAAGTGTTTCCCCATGTTATCTTCTTACACTCAAGAATGCAGTCCTGTTGGGACAAATGTCCCAGAACACAACCTGTAGGGTGTAGGCTGAGCAGGCAGCATCCTCTGGGTCCTGGTGCCTGTAGAGTTACCTTTGTAGCTATAGTTTAGGCTGTTATTGATTATGCCTGTGCACTTTACTCTTGCTTTCCCTTACATTTGTTTAAGCTTCTACTTTGATACATGTGCTGCTCTTTAAGACCTTTTCTATGTTTGTGTTATTTTCTGCTACAGCTTTAGTTTCAAGCCTTTTTAATTCAGTCCTCACTGTGGGCCTTTACTGTTTTAGTACATAGCAAATGAATCCAAAGCATGAGAATGTTATGTACCTGAACAAAGTGACATATTTATCTTGTTTTATTGTAATTATCACATGCAGTTTTCTCTGTCTCATTCTGTAGCACCATCTATTGGCATAATCAGGAGTTACATGTCAGAGGTGCTGACAGAACAAACTGTCTTATTGTATATTTGATACCAGAGACATGCTTTAGGGGAAGCATTAGACCGACCTAAACATCTGGTTAATAGTTGAATGAGATATGTGGACACTGGACAGGATCAATAATCACACAGTTGTTGTTATAATGATATTCTTCCAAAGACAGACACTGCCTATTCACACTCCTTTTCCTAGGTCTTGATATTTATTTTGTCTCTCAGGTGTGTGATGCGGTCTGTCCTGCTTTGCCATTTTGTCTACATTTCTGCCCCAATCCTGTTTCCTGAGCTCAGCTGCATCACTCGCTTCTCCAAAGTGAGGTATCGATTTCCGGCTATCCAAAAGAGGAAACCACTGTAAGTAATATTCCACCCAAAAATTGCACTCAGTTGTGAGTTTGTTAGGTATCTGTGATGCAGCCTTGTATTATTTACAGCTTTATCATGCTTTGTATGTTTGGATGCAGCACCATCAGAGAGGTATGTGAAATAGGCCCCAAATCTAACTGCAGTCAAAGTGCATAGCAGTCCTTTGCTGTTTCCTATATGGAAAAGGTTTGAATGGGTTTACTGCTTTTCTAATCCCCTCTAATCCCTCTCACCAGTTCCTTGAAATAAACATTAAAATTATGAATACATTAAAACTTCTCAGTGCCACCTCTTGATGATTCAGCCCTGCTTTCATTTTGAGCTGTTCTAGGGTTGCTGCCACTCACTCTTTTCTCCTTATTTTTTTTAGATTAAATCTGATCTGTCCTTATGTGTACAAAACATCACCACACCCACAAGCAACAATGGTTAGGCACACATTGATGAGATAGTCTGAACAATTACATTTTCATGAAGCAGCACACAGCTTTGTGTGTGTGTGAGCTATCAGATGAGTCTGGCAGAGCTCTCTCTGCAGTGAGACTGGACTGGTCCGAATATCTGATCCTGATATAAAATGGTGCCAACACACATTCTGCTGTGCTTTGTCATTGTGTACCAGCAAAAACAAAATATTGGATGTCATTATCACTACTGGGACTGTTATTAAAAATAATTGTATTAATCAAAATACATCATCAAAAGTCAGCTGTGCCTTTAAGGTGTGTGTGTGTGTGTGGTGTTTATGTGTGTGTTTATTAAACAAATATAAAGTATTACTTACCTATAACCTGCACTTGCAAGTGTGATATGTTGCTCCAGTAGTTAGCAGTAAATCTGCCTGGGGTGCAGTACCTAGAATCACCTCTGGGTGGGTGTCTTTGTTTGAGGATCACAATAGCTTGAGTATATATATTTTAATTCTTCAGCAGATAAAGGAAGTTTTGTACTGAAACATATTTCCAGCTGAACAAACAAAATGCTGCTATGATTGTACACCAAATCAATGTGATAAAAATCTGATAACATCTTTTACTTGCATATAATTTTTTGGTCAGAATCTGACCTCTGTTTTGAAATATGTCTTTTTAGAGCTTCTCAGATGTTGCAATGTTGTGTAACTATGTAAATGTATTCGGTCTTACTTTGATTAGATTGACAGGTATCCCCCCCAAATCCTCAAACAGGGAGAATCTAGAGGGTTATTATACAGGGTGCAGTGAGCAGTGCGGAGTAATTTTACCCCCAGGAGCAGAGAGAGGCCATGCAATTTACATTTCCAACCGGCTTTCTCATAGCACACGCTCAGTAGCCAATGAGATCCTATCTGTGGGTTTTTTTAAGATCTGAGAACTGTTCTTATTGTCCATTGCTTTGCCACTGATGTACCTGACATACCTGGCACTTGCATGCATGTGTTTGCATGTGTTTGCATACATATATATATATGTGAGTGTGTCTGTGTGTGTGTGTATAAAGGGATCAGATAAACTGGATTACAGTATTTTCTAATTTTTATTTTTTCACAATCAAAAATACATTTTATGTTGCATTCTCACCATACTAACCCATGGAAACACACCTTGTTCCTGCTCCATCCCCTCCCGTTTCATTTCCACAGTGGTTTCTCTTTTCCTCTTGTCCTTGGGAATTCAATCATGGAATAGTGTTCCTCTATGTATTCATGTAACAAGGCTTGGCCAGTGGGTGTTATTGTATGTCCTTGAAATGATGTAGATGCTATCAGTTTCACTGCTGGCTGTGAATGTTGAACATGTGAATGAGCCGGATAAAAAGATGGTTCAGTATGACTGTAAGTGAAAGTTCGAGGAGGTGTTGTGATGACTGGGTCTGTGAGAAATGTTGA
This sequence comes from Parambassis ranga, assembly GCF_900634625.1. Classification (NCBI taxonomy): domain Eukaryota; kingdom Metazoa; phylum Chordata; class Actinopteri; family Ambassidae; genus Parambassis; species Parambassis ranga. The sequence goes on along the minus strand of NC_041028.1, from coordinate 12,045,998 downwards.
GAGCTTAAAATGAGGCTGGCTGGTTATTTTTATGGCCTTGGTATTTTTTTTTCCATCACCACTAAAGGCAGGATACAGGAAAGAATATAGAGATAAATAAGATTGAGTCAATATCAGCCTATCTTGAATGTTAAGTAAAAACTCATGTATAATAAATAATTTTGCCATTTTAGAAGTTTATGTGCGATTCCTGTGCAGTTGGAAAACAAATCAGCTGGGCCAAAGTCATATGACAAACATGATTAATGGACATAATTCTCCATGTTGTGCACTTATTTTTTCCAGACTGCCTGAAAACAAGTCTCAAAACCACCCTTTGACCTCAAGGCCCCTCCCCCATAGGATGTGCTAGTGAATCATGTTTTACATTGTGCATTAACCCACCATTGACCCCTGTATGCTAAACCCAATTGCTCTATTATCTCCACCACAATGTTCTACTCTTAGTTATCTTCATAGGCCTGAATCAGATTTGGTGTTCCACTTCACCCTCAGGCCTTAAAAAAACAGTCTCCAATGAGTGCTAGGTATCATGAAGAGGTGTGGGGGTGGCTGCCTGCCTCATCTAAATCACCCAAAGTAGGTAGAAGCTGCATCATTAAAGAGGGCAGCAGCCATGTGTTTATCTGCTGTTTCAAATGGAAAGTTTCAGGTTGGGCTGTAAGACGGAAAGCCAGAGCTGCTGTTGTTATTTTCGCTTTAGAATCAGTGGCTTTGTTAAACGTAGCTCTTTAGAAAAGTCCCTTCTGACACCTCTCCAATTATCACTTTTTGTTTTACTATTAATGCGGTTGACCGTTGTCTCCACTTAACGTGCTAATGCAAAGAATAATGATAATCCTGTGATAATGTTTTTGAAGTCAAAAACACACTAATGCTCCTAATGATGAAGCATGCTCAGAAATCCCTCACCGTCATCCTATTGTCTCCCATGGTGGAAAAGCTGGGCCCTGCGGCCCCATGGGAAATCTGTAATGTATTCAGCCAGGCCTTGGGAGTAAAATGAAAACAAATGTGGTGTAATAAAGGAGAGAAGATGAAGCGATTCTGTGATGATGCTCTCTACCAGCCTTATAAATCAAAATAAAAGTGGAGCAGGTCATATTTTCCTCCACCCTCAATGGATACACACATATATATGTATATACAGTATATATGTGTATACACACAGACACACACCTTTGCATACATGCATACAAATACCAGTGGTTAAAAACAATGACAGAGGAAAGTAAAGAAAAAAACATATATTCTCACCTTGTGTAAAATGTGTAAATGAAACCGCTTTGTTTTTATCATTTACATGATACACTGAGTCATTTTTCCCCAAATGGTGTTTATTCTTTGAACACATGCAATAACAAATGAGCCCAGCTCATGTCTAAATGCTTGTATGGCTTAAAATATTTTACCTTATAACACTTTTGGTTTTTTCCAATTTGTCATCCATTAAAAAAAAGGTTATTTTTTGTATTTTTATTGTTTTTAGATGCCTTATCTGGTAAAATTAACAATAATAATATATTTCGGATATTATGTGCAGTATAGATGTTTTGTAGGCTTTCCTATCCCGTTAATCGTCTCATGACCTCTCGGATTAATCTTGCAATCAACCTGCAGTTTGGAAACCTCTATTACTGTAATTACACAGGACTTAAGCTGATGGTAGCTGATGGTTGTTACAGCCGTGCACCTGTAGGGGCTGCTGTGGTGTCGGCGTACTTGTATGAAACTGATGGAGGCTTGTTGGTGGTACAGTAGCGGCAGGCAGTACTCATTAAACAGGGAATCCGCCAAAAGATTAAAATGGAAAAGAAATCTCACAAACAGCTGGTTATCTTGGCCCACATTTTAAGCAGATGATTGAAGACAGAGTCGCTAACAGGGCAGTTAGAGTTGATTTGAAAACTGACACATGCCCATGGCTCCCTGCGCTAAGTTTGAGGTCAATAATATGATTTTTCTTTTACATTTCATTGTTTTTTTCTGCACGGTAGTGTGAAATATATTAGAATCTCCTTCAGCCCCTTTCAAACCTGCAAACTTTGAAGGCAGATTTGAGACTTTCTCTGACAAGGAGGCTGCTTATTACATGGATAAAGAATAGTAAACAGAGGCTACAATAAATAATTGATGCCTAATAAGTTGAGGGAGACTACACCAGGGTTCCTTTTTTATTTTCAGGCCAAGAATAGAGAAAGGCTTCTGAGTTGTTTATTTCCTCCATCCTTTCTTTCTTTTCATGTCCTTCTCATTTTACGAGCCATGAGTCAACACAGCACACGTAAATGATATTTTGACACAGAGATCCATGAATAATGTATTTGAATTTACTTTTATGCCAGAGTTAGACCCCTCTCAGCACCCTTTCTCTCCCTCCTCCTCCCCCTCCACCTTACCTTTTCTCCCTCTTTCTCTGCCCCCCACCCCTTTCTTTGCACCTCCTCTCCAGCTCATACCTCCTCATCCCACCCTCCTCTCCCCTCTTCCTCTCTTCACTATTCATCCTCATCAGAGCTCAACCTCATTTCTCCTCTGCGGGCTCCTCCCTTCTTTTTCTCCTTTTCTGCATGCTCTCCCCTCCTACACCTTCCATCTGACAGCAGACAGGAAACAGTGCAGGATCTTTTTAGAACTAAAGATCCACCACATCAGTGTTTCTTATCCACAGCTGGCTGCTCACTGATACATTTTTATAATCATGAATTCGAGAATTGGGACAGACACAGAGATGTTTTTGTAAAAGTTACAGAGGAAAAAGATTGACTTATAGGCTTACTCACTGATTTATTATGGCCCAGTGAGCTGAAATATAGGTAAATAAAGTAAAAGAGGAAATGTGAAGGAGGGATAGTCTGACCTAAATTTAAATGACATTTCTGGGATGATGCTCTGAGGGGACATTTAATTCCTTTTAAACATTTTAATTGTGCTGCTTTATGCTACCTAATGAAGGCTTGTAAGGTCAGCAGGGCCCTGATGAAGCTAACACCAAGCATTGATTCAGTGTCTAAATTAATCATCCATAACTTGATCTGTTCCGATAAAGTCATCAGCGACCAGCATACTGCATGATCAGCAGCAATCATTCTTGCCTGCCACATTGCTGATGTTTAGCCCGAGGCGTGCAGACTGCCAGACGCAGCCGTGTTTTTAGAGTAAATTAAAAACATTTATTCTGCTGCTAAATGGCTTGCTGGTAGTCATGGCAAACAGAAGAAACAAGGATGAAGTTCAGGCTGCTCTGATCATCATCATCATCATCATCCGTTCTGTGCTGTTTCAGCTCCTCCTCCTCCACCTACACAACATCAGTGTTATCCAAGCTGCACATAACCTTAACAGGCTGTGACTTTTGATTTTAAACATTTTTAACACATTGTGATCTCACAAACTATCGAAGTAAAACAGACCTAAAATACATACATTGCCAGATAAAGTGTTTGATATTCTAAGCAATGTATTATCATATATAAGCCAAACACTAAAATGTGTATTTGATTTGGAAGTCTTTGACATTAAAAAGTTTGGGAACTCCCTCCTCCCTGATCCAGACAATAATCCAGATGGTGATACCAGTCTCTCGCTGCAGCCCGTAATCTACTTATTTTACACTATTGAGTAACACAGTCTTCATCCCTCTGGCGTGAAATCCCTCTGCTGAGAAGTGGCATCGAAGGAAGCAGAGAAGAATAATCTGCATCATCTGCTTCGTCCACAGAGTGGTTCTTCATTCATAATTTACCACACCCACCATTACATCTGATGAAAGGCATTGACCTGAAAATATACAGGGTGAACTCCTTCAAGTATGGCGTTTAACATTTGTTTTTGTCCATCCTGTACACATTAAACATCAATAAATGCGATGCACATTTTTAAAATGACCAGTCCTTCCACACAGGTGTCTTTTATTTGAATATGGCATTAGAGCTCCGCCTTAAATGTATCGCTTACTATGAAAAGGACACAAATAATTTGATGCAATGCGATATTATAGCAGCATTATCATTGCTGCTTTTTTTTTTCTTACCATCATCATGCACTAAAGTGTATACAGTACAGTACACATGAAGTGTCCGTGCAGGATTGGAGAGTCCAAAGTATTAAATGCATTTCTCTATGGTTCTTTTTCCCCTGCTGTGACCCAGAAACAGCATTTTCCCAGAGGTATTTGAAAAGTGCAAAGACACACAATATGCAGTTGCATTTATTTAAATTGTTGTGTGTGTGTGTACATGTGTGTAAGGCTGCAGCGCACAATTATGGTACGTTTTGTTCTGGTCATACATTTTTCTTCTTTAGTAAGCATCCTTTTGTTCTTTTGTATGATTGGATTGTGACAATGGAAAAAAAGCTAAGCCAACAATAACAAATAAACTGTTAGTGCATCATCTTTTTTCTCCCACAACGCTCTGCCTTAAACACACAAGCAAAAGCTTTAATAGTTAATAAAAGAATATTAAGTGAAGTATATGAATATTTTTGACTGGAACCAGAAATAATAGTTATATAAATAAAAGTTTCATGCTCCCCCTTTCTTGTAAAAACGTGACCACTTTTCACATCAAATATATGGGCTGTTTAATCACAGCTAAATGCATTAGTCACCGTGTTGGCCTGAGGCAGTTGGGGATGCGTTCACAGCACATCATTTGCTGTGATATCTAAAGCTACCATATCCTTTTAAGCTAGTTTTACTGACTGTATTCCTTGTTGCTGTTAAGTGCATATTTAATAGACTTTCTAGTTTCTTCTACACAGCTATTCATATCAAGCTTTTCAGAGATAAGCCAGTCTCAGAGCACAGTTTAAAAAACGTGCCCCCCCCCTTTCTGCCCTCAAAAGAGGAGTTAAAAAGTGGAACAAAAAGAGGAAGCTCTAAACTTGTCAAGACTATACCCTTCCTGTATCAGTATGCCAATCAGAGCATATTATGAACCTCAGTGTGACTTGAACTCACCACATGAGTCATCTGGGATTATGAGTCATATTCTACATCAGTATAACAAGAGCCCCAGCTTTGCCGCACACCTACAGACAGAAACTTTTCAGAGCAGTTACCACCACGGCGAGGCTGTTGATAACACAAAAACTGGGACAGCAGCTCTATATTTTTTGTATTGCTGCCAAATTTTTAGATCCAGATTAATCTGACTTTAGAAAAAAAAGAAAGAAAAGAAAGATGGGAGGTGCAGCCTATGACCCCTCTGTCTTTACAATTTAATTTCAGGTTAAGCTGATTAAGCTTATTAAACAGATACATAAAAGAAGAGAGACACCGTCACTGTCATATATGAAAAACACATTATTTAAAATCATTTCACATAGCTGTACAAATGCTTCTCTCAGTAAAGAGAATATGATCTGGAGTTGCAACCTCTCTTTGAAACACATGCATCATTATAGGGAAGTAATTGTGGCCACTTTCATCCTGCACACAATTAGTGTCTTTTCTGTGAAGTCGTCAGTCAGACGGAGGACAGTCAGAGCAGACAGAACCTTTTTCTACACTTGAATGGAGTTAGTTTACTACAGCTGAATGTCAACAACGCAACAAATCCTTGAGGCCTCATTAGTGCTCTTCTTTCAGATGATACTGTGACATTATCAGGCTGTGTTTAGTGCAAGTTGGAGCCTTTAGAAACATGTGTGCCTGAGAGCAGCTACATTGAAGTATAATATTACAAAATAATAAGTGCTGTATATTGTAATCAGCAATAAACAATACAGTGTGTAAGATGTTCATCAGAACGGTGCTCCTTAATGTAGCTTAGATTAACAGATTAACAAATTTAACAGAATTAGGTGTCAGGTGACCTTTAAACACACATACATATACTACATGAAGTCACAGTGAGTATATATTTAAGTAGTATATGCACATACGCACTAGTGTTGCTGAGTGCAAAAGAGGGACAGCGATGTCTAGGCTGAGGAGTGTTTAACCTGATAGCAGAGAGCCGACATGCTCAGCATCTGTCCTGGAATGACGAAGCACATCACTCATCTTCTCTGCAACTACAAAAATATTTACATATGTGCATCAGTATTTTGACAAAATAAATTGGCTTATCTTCCCTGTATTTTCAGTCTGCTCCACTTCTAATCACAGATAAAAACTGATATTTTTTTTGTTTCGTGCAGTTTATCTGAGTGGCGCTGCAGTAAAAGTAACAGCTACAGTTTTGACCCCACCCCACTCCCCCCTCACAACCCCTAATAAAACTGATTTGCTCTGGCATGTATTGTTTTGGAAAATAAATCAGTCGACTCTTTCCACTTCATGCACTCGTGACATCATTTGTTTCCCCTCTTAACTCAATTATTGTCACTTAGTTCATCTGTGGGCCAACAGTGACCTGTAGCTACAGTATGCAGCGCTGTTACTGTTCTCAGCAGCAAGACAGCCAAAGGAAAGAAATGGTTAATGCCTTGAGCCTGCGAGTTTGTCAAAGTTAAATGCAAGACAGAATATTATCCGCCTTATTTTTCTGTCACCCAATCCTCTTTTGCCCGCCTTCAAAATAAGCTTTAAGGTAATTGTGGCATTGTGTCATAAGGCCCAGGAAAAAAATGGTAATCCATTAAATTGTATTCTGTGTTCTCTGCTGCTTTTGTTGTACAGAGCGACACCCCGGGATTTTGGAAAGGTGAATTATGAATAATTACCTTTGATCCAAAAAGCCTGACGAGTAATAACACTTAATGCAATAGCTGATCAATGAAACTGAGGCATTATTTATTTTTTTAAAGTCACAAATATCAGTTTGGCAGGAAGTGGCATGTTGTTGAATACAAAAGAATATGTGGTTCACTGAGGTTCACCTTTAACCTTTGCTGCCTGACACATTCAGCAGCAGCTGAACTGTTGGATGCAAAAAACATTTAATGCTTTAGCTGGTAAATAATTTAGTTTAAACATGAGACGGACCAGATGTTATTGAATGCACGCATTTGAAAAGGTCTTTGTCGTGTCAATTAGTTGATTAAGTATCATCTAGCCCACTGAAACCTGATCTGTTTTTAAACAGATTCATATTACAGGGGCAGTGGAGAGCAAGAGAAAGGGGACATTTTCAATTACATGTCAGCATATGTGACTGACAGTGAACCACCATTTGATCAGGCTTTTACTTTAATTGCATGCATTTCATTAAGTATAATCATTTATGGTGGAATTTAATCAGTGAGGATTCAGCTCCATACTGTGTGGACTCAGAACAAGAAAAACAGACAGCAGCAGAATGTGTTCAATTAAAGTATGTAATGCTTAGACAGCCTCATCATGGGCGTTAATTTATGTATAAAAATGAACAATATGTTGGTATTTAATCTGGTTCATACCAGTTAGTGCAGCCTTTTTTCATTTTGTATAGGCAAACCAGCAAACAGCTGAACAATAAACACTTGTATGCACAAAATTAATGGATTTTTAATTATTAACAGAAGAAAACAACAACCCTGGCTTTCACCACTGACATTTTAAAGCATTTAAAATAAAGTTTGAAATCCTCTTTGTTTGCACAAATGTCTTCCTTCCTACACAAAATCTCCTGTATGCATAGAGCGGATGCAGAAAAGTGGTGAACGACAACAACACCAAGAGAGAACATGGCTGAGAAACAGAACCTTATGCATGATGTGTGCCTCTGCACAGCAGGAAATCTTCATCCTCCTAAATATTTAGCTAGCACCTGATTCTCAGCTGATAGTCCAGACGCTGGCCATATTTGGTCAGGGGCCATCACAAGACCTGATCCTCCACCACCTGCCAGAAAGGATGCACTTGAGCAGACTGTCAGATTCACTGTTTCACCTGCAAGAAGTAGCTACATAATCCCTGCAGCTGAAGAAAGATATGTCACCTGGATTTAGAAAAATCTCCTAGCGTGCTGATCAAACAATCTTTTAATCCAAAATAGTAAATAATTGCAGTTGTGGAGAATTTATATTCACAGAGCAAGAAAAAATGGGAATAAGAATCAGGTTGGTCAGGTTTTACACTTTTTTCAAATAGGCTCATAAGTCATATCCATGATTTTAAGCGACACATGCATGGTGTAGTTTCTTTTCACTGATATTTAGACATTGGCAAGTTAAAGCGCATAATGTGCGTGCCCCGATAGCATCAGGAGTGCTTAAGAAGAACCAAACCTTTAATCAGTGTTCCCATCATCAGGCAGCTTTATTTTTAGTCATGCTACAGGGCCTTGGATCCACAGATGGCAATGTCAGGTCTGTGTTTGTGCTAGTGCAATGCTACCAAACTAAAACAATGAAGATATATATATATATATATATATATATAATTGCCTCCCAAGTCATTGTGAGCATGTGTTATGTTAGCATGCTGGTGTTAGCATCTAGCTCAAAGCACTGCTGTGCTATCGGCCCATCAGTTGTTTCTTAACAGTCAGACGTGTGGGAGCAAATCCTTCCAGTATTACCAACCACACATTGCAGACTGCCATGAATTCAAAATATGAAGTTTGTCAGTTTACATGAGAACATTGTAAATAAATAAAGTGACAGTTTGCTATAAAACTGTTCAAAACTATAAAAAAATACTATAAAAAAAAACTATGATTATGAACTCTATACACAATGTTGCATATAGCTTTTACGGAGCTGTCTAACCCTCCTTTTACACTTGCAGCTCTCATCATGGTCACTTGTGGACTGTGATCATTACCTCCTAGATATACTGAATACTCTTGAATCTGAGATGCACTGTGCCAAGATGATGCCGGGTTATTGTCCAGGAGAGAAGCTGGAGATCACTGACAGTGTCACATACAACTACTGCCATTCTACTATGTTTATGATTGTATGAAACTTGTTTCAACAGTTATATCATAATTTGGCAAACATATAAATCTTTATCATTACTACACAATTCAAACAGTCAAAGTCTCCTGCCACTGACCACCATTTGTTTTTTTCATGAAACAAGGGTTTAAGAGGGGGATGGGAGCCAAAGGCTGGTTGTGTATTTAAAGTGAAGGCCAGATTTCTACTGTTTATGGTGTGATCAGTGTGAAAAAATACTTCATTAGGACAACTGAGGTTTTAGATGCTCAAGCTTTTGTATTGATAAGCACAAAATCTGCCTTATTAGTTTCATCATATATTGAAGTTGCTGGATTTGTCTCATTAAAGTTGAAACTTTGACTTTGATATTCACACCCCGTCATCAATCTAGTTCGGTCCAAAATGCTACAAAAGAACTGGGTAATACTGCAGGAGGCAGGCGAAAACAAAGCCTTCTCTTGGACTGGCTTCTCTGACATTGTTTCTCAGTTATAAATTGGGGGAAATTCATGCGGCAGGTTCATTCATCCTATATGCATGAAGCTTTGCGTGGGCGTTTACCTAACAGATGGACATCCTGATCTAAATTATAATCAGGTTATCCAGTGAGAAGAGGGACAGCTCGTCATTGATGGGAATTCCATTTGCATAAAAGTATAAAAACCCCCATCGCCGTGACATATGCCTTTAGTTGGTGTTATTTAGAAATGCACAGTGCCAAAAAATCCTTTAAGGAAGCACTTCTCTTGTAGTGTTTCTTTTTCTTTTTTCATAAATACCAGCGCTCGGAGTGCTGTTAATACTTTGTGAATCACTTTGTTCTTGCGTGCCAGCCAGTGTTCAGTAGCAACCTCTGGGGCTTGTCTACAGTCAAACAGTCTTTTTCCCCCTCTCTTTTCCTGTTTTCTGTCATTTTTAAGTGATCGAAGACAAGGGTGATGAATGTCAGCAACAAGCTGCTGTAAAGGAGTGTGTCGTCTGTTGATGCTGGTCTCTCCTGGCACATGTAGGAACTGTCACTTTTCCTTTCAATCACAACATCTCGAGTGTCAAAACACAGAGGCAGCAATAATATTTGAAATCTGTGACCGTGGGGTTTCCCCCAATTTCTATATCAAATCTGAAAAAAACAAACTGCAATATCACCATAACTTATGATTAGTGTTATGTATTTTGCAAAAAAAAAATAATTATAAAACAGTTAAATTAGGTGGAGTGAAAAAATCTTGCTGTGTTTATTTTTTTAGTTGCCTGTGCTTACTCTTTTGTATTGTAATGGCAGTATTTTCACAATGTTCCCCACCATCTGTGGGAATGTGATACCTTTCTATAGCTGAGTGAAAGAAGGGGTGGGGGTGTGGGGGTGGGGGGGGGAGGAAGTGGTGTTCTCTAATCCCAGAATCCCTCACATCGAATCATGCAAATTTGGTGCACTTTGAAGCGAATCCAGCTCCTACCATATGCAGAGTGAAAACAACAATCTATTATGCATGCATTGCACCAAGCTTATGGTAATGTTATTTCACTGCTATTCCTATAAAGTCAAAATTGTTGCAGATGCACAACATATCTAAAGTTTCCTTTAAAATAATATTTGTCTCATTGTGCTGTGTAAATGTGAATAACAAGCAAAGTGTTCGGAGGTAGTAGCTGCTGAGATCTGTTTGTGTCTCGTCATGGAAGTGATGCTCGAAAATTGGATGGCTGATATTTTCTTATTCCAATCTGTGTTTGAGAGGTTGTATTTTTCCTGTGTTCACACACTGAGTATGTTCTTATGGGTTGAGTTCTCCTCTTCAAATACAACAGCACAACTTCTCACAATACAGTGCCTCTTTTTTTCTGTCATTCTGGGAGCACGGAGCAGAATAAGTATATATGACATCATGTCTGTTTATCCTTAGCAGACAGAAGGATGAAGTTTGCATCAGCTACAAATAAACTTTTAATGACAAGGTATGTACTTAAGCTGTTGTGCTGCTCATCACCACGTACTGCTCAGCGCACTCATATCCACACATTATATTTCACAAGCCAAAAAGCTGTCAGAGCGCTTTGTTGCTCTCTGTCTAGGGGTGGATTAAGAACACAACATCAATGATATTTCCATTTGTTCAATGGATAATTAGGGCCTACGACATGCCAAGAATCATTTTCTATCTTGGCTCATCCTAATTTGGGGGAGGAATCATGCAAAGTGTAATTGGCAAGATGAAATGTGACTGGTGTCTCCCGAGCGGATCCACGCTTTGTTACAACATGCAGTTCTTAATGAAGAGACCAACGGCTTCCTTGATTATGTTGTAATATAAAATCATACGCACAAGCCTTCCAAAGCCGTGCAAGTAAACTAAATTTAAACTAAAACTCGTCACCTGCCATTTTTGTATCTATGTATCTATCTGGAGTAAAGTTATGTTTCCTTTTTTTCGTTCTCTGAGCACATCTAAAGGAAGCTACTTCGACCAAAAGCAGCATCATCAGCAGATTTAAGACCGCCTGGGTCAGTGTGGGTGGTGGTGAAGAAGGGATTTCATACCACTGCAAAGACACACGCACACACAGTACCTATATGTATGCAGACAAACTGACTTTGTGGTGTACCTGTGACAGCACTCTTATGAAAAATGACAGGGTGTAAAACAGTTTCTTGCTGATTATGAAACCTATTTCACACACTGAAACAATGCTGCAGTGTTGCATGTGCCTGAACTTTCTACATAACCTGCATAGAACCACAGCAATACTGCACTGACGAGTGTATGAGAATGGTATTTTTTCCAGTTAAACACCTCACTTTAAGTTTTATTCAAGACTAAAAATCTTCCTGTTTTTTACCATCTGGTGCTCCTGGGTTGATTCAACTCCTTATTTGACACATACTATACAAACTGAGAAATATTCAAGGCCCCAATTTGTGAACAGGGTTTTTATGGCTGCACTGTCTCATCAAATCTATTTAGTGCATCATTTTATAGAAATTTCTCCAATTTCCAGCATGGTATTATGATACATGTAGTAAGGGAGTTCCATACTTGACAAGGCTCTCATGTGCAGAACTATAGTGGATACACGAACATGCATTCTCCGTTAGACTAACACATGCATTATGCACTTAAAGCCTAGTGTGAGTGCACAACTTATAAATCCACAGGATTTGGGGAATAAAACTGTTAACCTACTGTTGAGAGCGAGTGTAGCTCTGCGGGGCAGCTGCATATCATGCAGGATGAGAGACGGGACGTGGGGTGGCTTTATCACTCAAACTAGCCTCATGGAACCCAGTACTCTCTGCCAGCCAGACTCCAAGTTATTCTATGCCAGTGGAGCATTGATTTTCCACACTGTTAGCTCACATTATTCCCCCTTTCCTCAGAGGAAAATTGCCGGGATGAAAAAAAAAGGACTCCCTTTGATCGATTGGTCCACTGCACTACTGTATTCAGGTTACAAACTGAGGGAGATGAGGAGAGAGGGAGAGGGAGGGGATGGAGGGAGGATGAAGGCTGGAGTAAATATGGACTATAAAACTAGGACTGTGGAGGAATACAAATACAGCAGTGCACACGTATGTGTTTTACACCCTTTTGACGGTTATTATTATTGTTAAATAAAAAACTATTCTGCCATTTGATGAGCTTCTGGTGTGTCAGTGTTTTGTTATAATCCTCATGAAGATGGCCTTCACACAGTCTGTTAATTAAAATCTATCTGGAGCCCTTTATTTGCTTTAATTGAAAAAAAAGTTTCTACATGAATTCCTCCCTTTAAATTCACTCAGTAGTCATATGATCTTTAAAAACTAGTCTGTGAATCTTAAATGAAAACAGCTCACTGTCTACCCCAAATAATCTAAACCCACTAATTCCAATAGACCAAACACTATACCTTCTTTCTTTAGGAAAAGAACATCAAGTGTACAGAGATGGTATTAAAATAGCCTCCACCATCAACAGCCAGTCACTTAGCCATTTACTATTAATAAATAATGCTTTGTCTTCCTCTCAGCCGTTGCTTCCACTAGTTTTAAATGGTATACATTTTCATTAACGTCAGTGGGTCCCTCTTTATGGTGCTATCTCGCATGTTAGGTGAGCCTTTCTTTCAGCCTCTTAAGAACATTGTGTTAGCAGTGATGCATGTGAACTCATTTTCACATGATGGATGTGAAGGGTGTGGAGAGGCACAATGGCCCACACTGCACACTCATTTGTGAGTGTGAAAACATCAACTTCCTGTGAACTTTACCATGAAACATAACGTCATGTTTAATGGTCAGATGATTGGTTATCTTTGTCCGGACTGAAATATATTTCACTGTCTGTTTGATGTGAATGTAAATGGATTGATTTTCATTACCTTTATGTCACAATACTTGAGGAAAGTCATACATGCAGAACAACAGGGACACTGATACTAAGATATTTGTGAATCTGAATGCTGCGAGCATCATAAGTAAAATTCCATTTACCTCCACTGTACCTCAGTGCAGCGGCAGATGTCACAGAGACAGACCAGAATCATATTCATGTCTTTGTAGCATAAAAGGTAAAATAGAGTGAGGGATAGGTAACATGCTGTCAAAGGTAGTCATATAAACGCATAAGATAGTCATATAAACTATTTACACCTTCATAGAAAAAAAATTCTTTTAAGGAAAATTGGTCTTATTTTAACAAAGCCTACAATTTTATGTGCACTGAGATGTGACCACAGTGTTGTGTTCAGGGTTATGACTTATATAAACATTTGATGTTGTTTGATTGAGTTTTCCTGCTGCAATGAATAATAAAAATCACACTATTTCTGTCTGTGTGGATGTAGCGCCTTCACATTTTACTGTGCAGGAAAAAAAAGTTGTCACTGAAACTTAAAAAAAAATTAAATTAAAAATTTCAGATTTCATGTGTTCACAGATGTTTATTCAACTCAGCATAAGCACTGGGCAAACTTAATACTTTAGGTTTGTTGCTGTCAGTAAAGGACTTGCATGTCATGTTTATTCCAACACTGAATAATGACTTAACATTGATAACTTCAAACCCTTTAGCTTCACAAAAACAAACAGAACTTCATGAACTTGTTAGACGCCAGATTTTCTTTTATTAAAGTTCAAAATCAACACTTCTCTGTCATCAATACTGATCCAATTATCCTGAGACACAACAAATGCTAAATTTACACCTTGATGTAAAAGGCCAACAATGATTGTTTTCATATTTATTTAAATGGAGCAATTCCTTCTATTTGGGGCTAGAATGGGTGATAAGCATTGTCACTTTAATTACATCAAAGTAAATATTTCATATTGGCCAAATCAGATCTTGTGGTTGCAACATTCTTGTAAATGGAATTTTATCTGTAGCTCGGGACCATTAGTGGCACTGAGTTCTGAGGCAGCCTAGAGGATGGTAATTAAGTCCACTCAGCCGTGACTAAACATTTTTGACATTTTTCCTAGTCCGGAATGAACTGTCAGTGTGCAGAGAGAGTAACCATCTTGTCACTTTGCGTTTGTATAAGAATAGCAGAAAGCTGGGTGCTGCACTGCGAGTCCAGAGTTTCATATCAGACATTTTTCATTATCCAAAAAAAAAAGAGCGAAATGCAGAAAAAGAGAAAATGGTGGTGCCTTAAACATGGGCTTTTCTGTCTATCTGTGTGTGTGTGTAAGACTGTGATAGAGTGAAAAGACAGGAGAGACAGACTGTAACCCATTTCTAATTCTAAGTTATTTCATTTCAAAACAGTGGTGAGAGAAGTGCAGTCTAGAACACTGTATGTTTAAAAACCTCAGAAAATGTTGTGAGCTCGGTTAATGCAAGAAAAAGTAGGGCACATTAGACTTTGCTTTGCATCACAGTTTCTGATGGATCAAAGCTGTCAGTATAGCCCAGTTTCTCATGGCTGCTTTTGTTAGATTTTCTCTGTATTTGTTTGGACCTTCCACCAAGGTGTGTGAGTCTCTGTATACGTACAGTACGTGTGTGCGTGTAGGTGTGTGAGCGCGTTCATTAGTAGAAAACTAAGGTCGAAGTTACAGCATATTGTGATACATTTTGCATCTCATTTCAGATAGGTACCAGTGTACTAATATGTTTCTCCTCTTGTGTACACGGATGTAATGAGTTACAGTGGTATGGAAGACAAAATCCAGAGATAACAAGGTGACTTTGAACTTGCCTCTGAAGATATTCCACTGGCATCCTTAAGAAGACGATGAAAACAACCAATGCCTTAATAGCCAATACAAGCATTCCATCAACTTTGGTATGCTTGAGTAAATTGAATACCCCTGCTTTGCCTTTTGTTCTAGAAAATGCATCAAATTGATTGAAAGAAGCAATTACGGTACCAGGGAGCAGTATTGATTTTATGAAAGTGTGCAATTACTTTAATTGGAATAACCATGTCTCGATTAGATGTTCGTAGTAGACTATGTTAAAAAAATATCTTCGTTGTATATAGTTATTTTGATTTCAAGCAAATTCCATTTCCAGTGCAACCCAACCTTTGTGCCTGATTAGTCTGTTCATTTGCCTCTGTAACCATTTTCTCCAGGAATTCAAAAGACATTCAGTCAACATGGCTTCAGAGCAAATGGAAGTCAATTGGAACATTAGTAAAAAAAACAGTTTTCAATGTCATATATTTGAACCATTCTTGCGCATAACGATGGATTTGATTATTGTATCACAGTGCTGCAAAAGCACCAAAGTGTGTGTTATCTTCTGAATCTGTTGGTTGGCAGGTATCTTCTTCTGTTCCAGCAATACTGAGTTAAAAGCAGTAAAAAAAATGGGGGAAAAATGAAGAGTGAAGTCAAGCCTTAAATCTGGCTGCATACCATGTGACTTTACATGGAGCAACCAAATGAAAGAGGGTGAGTGAGAATGAGAACAGGAGAGAGAGAGAGAGAGAGAGAGAGAGAGAGGAGGGAGGGACAGAGAGAGAGAGAGAGAAGAGCAGTACCCCCATAAAACCATCACTGCTTTCAGTTCAAATAGGTCCTATCATCTCCATGACAACAGTCGTAATGGTAACATGGAAATATATTAATGTAAAACCATGGCAACGTTCTCCAATTGAATTAAGCAGCACCTGTGCACATTACAGAAGAAGATAAAAGACAAAAGGAGCCAGCTCCTGCTTGCCAAGCAGCTGTGGCTTTCAGACCTTAAAAACCCATCTACATTTCCTGAACACATTTGTTTTCCAATGTTTCTCTGCAGCAAATTACCGTAGCGTTGAGCGGTTTTTGAGGGGTTTTCTGTCCTATTTGTGCAAACAGATGAGAAACTGGATAATTATGTTCTTTTTTTTCATATAAGCCCAGCTCCTCTGCCAGAGCGGTGCAGCTGGATTAAGAGTATGTGTGTTTTACCATTAAATCACATAATGGTGTGGCAATCATTCTGATAGGTAAAAGGGCACGGTGTTTGTGCACAAAGAGCCGTGTTAGGCACACAGAACTCGGTACATTTTGCTCCCTTTTCATTCAAAACAGAGAGTGTGTGCGAGAGTGAAAGTGGTTGTGTTCTGCCTTCTTTTTTTTGTGAGCTGAGCTAAAAAGAGAAAACATTATCTACATCACCATGCCATCAAATCTGATGGATTTTATCCCATCCCCAACCCCCCTCCTCCTCCTTCCTCTTTCTTCTCTCTCCTCCTAGCCTCTGTGTTCACTGGTAATGGCAATTCTTTCACCCTTGAAAATATGAGTCTGTGTGTGTGTGTGTGTTTGTTTGTGTCTGTAAAAGAGGAAGAAAGAAGGGGTGAGGCTGGCAACAGCCTAAGTGAAATTACTCTTAAAAGGATATTGTTGTTCCCTGAGTGTTGAACAGCATGTTCAGCGGCCATATTTTATTAATGTGGGCAGTCATGTCCAACACAGAGACCCACACAGAACATGTACTTGGGCTTTAACTTTGTCTGTCTGTGGAAGAAAATCTTCATCCTGTTGCAAGGTAGCGTCGATAAAACTCTAATCTCCAATCTCTCCAGGGAGCCCCTGGGAAACTATTTTCTCCATTCTGCTTTCCATTGTGCAACAATACCATTCCTACCAGGCTGACAGAGGTCCAAACTGTCATTACTAAGAGTGCTTATACATGATAAGGCACTCAGGCCTCGCTACAGGCGCTTTCTCCACAATAGGTCAAAATTGCATAACCATCTATTTTAAATCACCCAGGTGTTTAATGCCACCAAGGTGGGATTAAGAAGAAATCAACACTCAGGGGAAATATGTAGAGAATCTACAAGGGTTTGTTAGAAAACACACAAAAGCTGTGGGCTAAATTGCAAAAAATAATTGACAAATGAACAGGAAGAGAATGAGCAGTGAGAATTTTACAGATATTTGACCATTAAGCACATTTTTCCTTGTAATCACAGACACTTCTCGTATAAATCCACTTGTAGAGTGAGATTATAATATTATTCACTTTATAAAGCTAAGGTGAGCAGGTACTGAGACATAACCTTGAATTTGAAGTTAAATACTAACTCTGTGCTTAACTTCCTGTTGGATAAAAGATTCAGTTCAGTTTCTCTCACATGAAAAGCTGCAAATGTTTGACTTTTCTCCAGAGCAGAGACTTAACCATGACTTCTACTGTTTTTATATTGAAGGAACATTTTACCCAAAAATGAGAAACTTTGAATTACTCCCAGTCTACATGATGTGGGCACAGAGGCCAGTACAGGCATCATCCTTCAGCCCAGATCAAGATCAAATATGCTCCAGTGGATGGAACATGAGATGCTAAAGAATTGTTTCACCTCCATTCATGATAGAGATTACATAGAATCTGCATGTCTGGACTTCAAGACAAAGAGATTAAACAGGGTTTGTTTATTTTGAAAAAATGATGCCTGAATCTTTTCTATACATCAGCATAAATAGAAGATCACTTTACAGAAAGGGTAAAATGAAAAAAAAGTGAAATCGTGAAATAAGTGCAGCCACTGAGAAAAAAAACACATCTATTGGTTGTTATTGCTGTTAGGTCACATTAAAAAGATGCCTGAATTCAAATTAGCCTAATTTTTTCCTGTTCTCTTTTCTTTTCCCCCTCCTAGTCGGTAAAAACATCTGTAATTTGAGCTGCTTTAAAAGAATCCTAATTGCTCATCTGAAAGGGACCATGATTGGATGCTTGAATTTCTTTATATAGGAATGACTCACAATTCCTCTGCTTGAATGACAAACAATTTTCACTGGCAAATGATGCCATGTGCTTCATTGAGTAGAAATAAGAATAGCTCCTGTTTTCCTACATGTGCACAAAACATGCACTCGTGCAGTCATATGCATGAGATAATGTGTGTCCAAAAGGAAGAAAAGAAGCCGTGAGCAAACGCCTGTGACACACCAAACACATGCGACCAAAACAACACGCAGTGTCTCCATAGGTTGTTTTAACATTAACATTTCTCAGAAAACAACTTAAACTCACTTTGCATTATCAGTGTGTGCACATGTTGGCCTCTTTAACGATATAAAAAAAACAGTGAAATAAGCTCCTCCACACTGCAGTGCATTCTTTCTGCTGAAATGCTAAAGGCAATTAGAAGAGTCTCTTGAATTTCCTTGAAATGAAGTGCTAAATGAAACGTGGTCAGACTGACAAGTCTGTTCTCCTTCTCACTGAGCTTCTCTGTCTTCCTGCAGCCCTTCACTCAGAGGGGAAAGGTATACACATCTTTTTTTTTTAACTAAACCAAGAGTCAATGCATGTAAGCCCTGCGGTGATTTTCCTTAATTATGCTTCAGGGTGATTTGCAAGGTAGATGACACAATGAGGACATGATGTCAGTCAAATATTTTTTAATGCTGTGAGTTCAGGTTTACAGGCATACTGTACTGAATCTGACTTCTGTGCTGGAGTCAGCGCTTTCCTTGTAAAGAAAGAATACACACATGAACATAGTCTTTTAGTGGTTTGGAGTTCAGAGACTTAAAAGTCCAGCAACACTGTACAGCAGCTACAGCCTCCTTGTCCGCAGAGCTGCACTAAGGGCCATGTATCACTACATGTTTCATAATGCATTACAATGATAGAACCCTCATTTTCTCATGACTCTATGAAGGAGAGCTGCGTCTTCACCGCCATCCCTGAGACTGATTGGAAAAAATCCCTCACAATGATGAACACATTATCTTAACTAATGTTTGTGCTCTTGGATTACATTGTTGACACACTCAAGGTTCCCATGCCCTGCTGAAATAAGGAAGGTCAGTGTGACCTGGCAAAAGGGTCAAAGGTCAGCAAGCTGGGACAGAACTCACTGCCTTCTTCAGGTGAGAGAAGGTTTTAAAAAATCTTTAACCAAGTTTTTACTGAAACATTGATTACAGCAAGTTATTTTTAAACTACCCTCCATTTGAAAGAGTGCTCCACTAACATTTTATAAAATAATTCTCAACAAGTGACTATTGATTTTTTTTGTAAATAAACAATCTTTAAAATGTTTCCCTTAGTCCTGAGATTAATTTAGCTGGATGTGCCCTGCAGGCTTTAACAGTTATTTACTGTATGGCCCATTTGGATGGTGTAACACATAGATGGAGCATACTGTATAGAGGAAACATGATACATGCTTTAACAATGCAGTAACACTACACTACTAGTACAGTGTCTCAATACAGAGAGTGGATTTTCTGTTTGGTCATCTCCTGGTTTATTTGGACCAAAGTGAGTGTTTTCAGATGTTTTATTTAGAATGACTGAGAGCAAGTGAGCATCTGTAGCCGCCTTATCAATCAAAAGATCACTTCAACGTTTGCTGAATGGCAGATAAGGTCGTGTCCAGCAATGATTGAATTTAACTTTTTTTAAATGTATTTTACTAAAAAATACAACAATACAACTAAAAAATACAACAATGCATGTTTTATTAATTTAGATCACACTGCAGAATAATATTAGCTTGTTAGTTGTCATAAAGACAAAATTCAGTTTTTTAATGCAACAATGTGTAATATTCTAACTCCAACATTGGGGAACCAGAAACTTTAACTCACACTGAACGTGTGAAGTTATGCAAAACACTGGAACACTGGAGCTCCACCTATATTTTCACCCACAAAACGTTCTTCTCATATAAATGTCATAATTTCCTTCTTTTGTGTTGAATCAGACTAAAAAGTCTCAGTGAAAGAAAAGATGTTTAAAGCTGCTTTCCAAATCTGTTGAGCCAACAAAACATGGATAAACTGCCTGTTTAATTTGTTGATGTACTATTATTGCATCTTAAACACAGCCTAACCATGCTGCTGTGTATTTCCAGTTTTACTTGACTGACAGCAGCCCGGTTTCTTTATTTTGATGCCGGCTCTTGAGGACTGCTGGCATTTTTTTTTCTTTGTTCCTATTTCTTTTATTTCACACAAGGAAAAAAACATGGTATTATTATTGTCAGTCAGGTGTGTGTTGGTGCTTTTTGACAATTTTCTTTTAGCATTCCAGGTTAAATCCACTGTCATTGTGTTTGAGCAGATTGCATCATCAGTTATGTATGTAAATGTGATTATTGACAGAGAGTTTGAATGGCAGTTACTGATTGGAATGTAGATTGTGCCACTTGTTTATGCATTTCTGTTTGTAGGGGCATATGTGTGTACTTGAGTATAAGACCATGTTTATAATGCACAAATAAGGACTAATGATGTGTAAAAAAGGTCACAACACTTCAAAACTTTAAGCAAATGCATAAACTGCCTGCTCAAATTGAGGAGTAAATGATAATGTGAAGAGACCGTGCTCATTTCTCAGTATGAACATTACATCACCTATGAAGATTATGATGCAGAAACACATATTAAGATTGGAATTTATTCAAATAGGCCATTGGAATATACAGATTACTGTAATGGATCAGTTGCTAAGTTGTTTGGAAAGAATTCAGTGATAGGCTCAGTTCTACACCATCAGTAACTTTGTAAGTTATCATTTAGTGACAGACTGATTCCGTGGTTGGATGTTCTCTAATATAACTTGGAAAGACATGTTAAGCATTAATTTTTTTTAGGATGTAGCTGTCCAAGGTCGCAGAAATATCACACACTGAATCTGTTTTGAGCTGATTTTGCGTTTAAATTAGCACAGCCCTCAGCAGTTCTTTTGTGGTGTCGCGCTTTTCTCAAATCAGGCATCATTTCTGCAGAATGCACTGAAAGCCAAATTATCTTATCTACCTTTCATCTTCCAAATTTTTTCATCTGCATCACATTTTATTTGAGATTAAAGTAGGGCTGCGTCTTTGTGCAGCACTAATTGCCATAGAGATTCAGTAATTAAAGGACAATAAAGCCTTAGTAGTAATTAGTTTCTCTTGTTTGGTTGCTAGCCCATCAATTGTGCTTCAATAATACTGATCATTAGCATGCGCCTGGGCAGTGAGGGATGCTGGGAAAGGAGCCCTGCACACACAGCACTCCACATTCCATTCCCATGAAGCCATGGCACCGAGCCATGTGGTTAACCCTCTGCGTGCTGGGACGGTGAGTGTGGCAGGATGTGCCTATCAGTGAAGGGCCACACTGTAAAAATGAAGAGGCTGCATTGTAACATAATAGACCTGCTGAAATAATGACCAGCTTTTTGAGTTTCAGACCGTTGGGGAACATAAGAACTGCAGCAGTGGGCAGATGCTGGTGTCATGGTTTGTGTAAAAACAATTGTACCCCTTGTCTGTGTCACATGCTCCTTTATTCAGATTCAGGTTCACCTAATGAAAGCCTGTCTGAAACACTATTAGAGAATAACAAAGAGTCTACATTATCACTATTTTAATGCTTTCTGAAAAAACAGCTCAAATTAGGTACCCTTAAACAGAACGGCACCAGGCCACGAAGAACATTTCTGTGCAGGCAGAGGGTGTATGGATTGTGCTGTAAACTGTGGCATAGTAATAACGCCAGGCAGCAGAAAATGTGCTCTGTTCTGTACTTTGCCTTGACATGATTGAAAGACAATGGTCCCATGGATAGGCCATTTCAACATCAAATGTGCATGCACATCACAGGGCAAGGGTGTGCTATCCATCACATTCAGTGAGCTGTCAGAGGCGGCTCTCACAGCCCCTGCCTCTCTCTACACACACATTTGCAACTGCATGGCAATACAAGATTAAACCTCCCTGTACATATTCCACTCGGAGCATACTGTATCCTACACACTTTAGAAAGTGAGGGGGGTTACAAGTGTGCATTGCTGCTTTTCACTTGCTTATATCAAAATAATATTAAAACTTAATATATACAAACAACTTTATAATTATTGGAATTCAGCAGTGTTTCTGCTCTACAAAATCACTGGATTTTAGTTGAATTAGGAATGTTGTGCTTTTACTCTAACACATTCATATGTGAATTTGGAGCTTTAGATTAGGATGTGTGGTGTTTAAACACACTAGGTTCAGGTTCACGCTATGCAAATCAAATTTTATGCAGCCCAGTATCACAAACCACAAAGTTGCCTTTACAATGTGCAGGCCTGCGGCCAATGAGAAATTAAAATACATGAAAAACATGGTCGAACTACAGAGACTCTGCACAACCTCCTCCCATCCGCCTTGGCACAATAACCCAAATGGAAGCCTTTATGAAGCACTGATGGAAGCAAAGTGCGCTTTATAATGCACGGCCGTGCACACTACTACATTTCCAGCTAATCAGGAGCGCGCAGTTGCAGAAAGGAGAGCGGTTGCCAAGGCAGCCACCAATCTCCCCTCCCCCTTCTCCCTCCTTTCCTCTTTCCCGTTTATTATCGGCAGAGGTCGCATGGCAGAGGGAAGTCCAACCACTTCTGTACTGGAACCAATGCAAGAAAATGCACCTCCATAACAAAGCCTGTATGGAGTCCTGAGAGCTGTGGGGGAAAAGCAGAGGCTGCAGATTTGTGGGCTGCTGTTCAGCCGTGAAAATACCTAATAAGACAGGATCTAAGTTGGAGGTTTGCATTGTTTTGCCAACACGTGCGTATCAATGAATTTGTAGCCTACTCTCCGTGTTGAGTGAGTGAGTGTGTTTCGCATCCTGGTGCGGGGCTCTGAGGAGGACTGCGCATCACCAGAGTTGGTGCCGAAGTTCGGCCGAGAACGGATGTGAGGGAAGAGTGCACCGAGTAAAAACTCTCCCACTTCTTTTTTTTGTGTGTCTCTCCCGCTTTGGCGTTGTGTTTGGTAAGACAATAGTGAGTCAAAGACGCTGAAAGTGATTTCATGCCTTCAGTCTCGCTCAGCCTGAGATGGACGTGAGATTTTATCCTGCGCCCCCGGCAAATGTGGGTTCATGCTCCCTACCGACTGATCCAAGTTGCCTGAGCTCGTTGGACTATTATCACTCGAACAAGGTAAGTAACACTCCGTGTAGCCTCGTGCACTGTAGCGCTGAATGTCTCACCTGTCTCTCTCTCTCTCTTTCTCTCTCTCTGTATAAACCAATGCAGCTTTCACGCGGAGCCTGCTTTATTCCCAGGCGCACACTTTCTCCAAACAAACAGCTACACACTCTTTAGAAAATGTCAAGTGTCAGCAAGTGAAGTGGCTTGGACTGCTTTTAATTTAGTCTGGAAGTAGACAGTGAGGCAGGACCCTTTTTCTGAAACCTGCAATCTTTCTATTTTCTCGTTGAAAGAAAACGCAACTTTCTTCCATCGGCAAGCATGCTTATTACGTTTTGTCTCCCCCACACCTCCCTCCCTCCGCTCAGATCGGTGCAGTTGTGTTTTGCACAAAGCTGGCATTAAGTGTCCCACCCGATGTGGAATACCAGGGGCTGTATAGAATCCATACTGCCCCAATCTCTGCTCTCTGATCCAACATTATCTTCCCTCTCAATGATTTCTTATAGCTTACATGGTTTTCCGCTGGGAGTTCAACGATTAAATGGATGTGTGCCAGTAATGTACTGTTAATTACTTTGTAAGGAGAAAGCACACAGTCTGGCCGCTACAAGTATCACTCTTTTCTCTCCCTCACTCTTGACACCCCGCGGCTTTTGGCTTGTGACCTGCACTGACTCCATTGAAATAGCGCAGGTGGCATTTTAAAACATTCTTAATATATATATATGTCATTTTTTGCCATCTTTCAAAGCTAGTAAATAAACCAGCCCGTGCAGGAAAACAAGAATAGAAACTAGAAATATATATGTAGAATTTAAAGTGAGATAAAACACCACAAAATAAGATATAATCATAGAAAAAGTTCCAAAAACATCCAACATCCTGTGGAAAACATTTTTTAATTAACAGACTTTTAGCTTCCATTATGTGTTAACAGCATGTCAGCCATCTGCAATCCCTTTATAGAGTTTGTTGTCACTTACCAAATCATCAGGCTCAGGCGGCTGACCCGCTGCAGGTGCTGTGAGTTAAAGATGGAGTTTCTCAGATGAAGGATTGTTTTTAGGTATCTCAATGAGGGGAATAATACAAAAGACAGTTGGGGATGTTTGTCATGACTGTGTGGGCAATGGAAAATCTTTGTAACTGAACACATCATTCCAGTAATCAAGTGAAAAAAATGTCTTCATGCTAAGAAAAAAACAACAAACAGTGTTATTGTAAGCTTTGTTCATCCAAAGACAGGAAACATCATTGGGAGTGTATTTGCCTTCACATTCAATCAAATATGGAATAAAAAACACTGACAGGGCCGGTTTGCACCTGTGACACACAAATGGGCTCATGTAACTGTCTCCTCTGCACACAGGCTATCTTTTTTTTGTAGGTCAAATGAATTAGGATCATCCTCCATGCGGATAATCCCAAGAATATGCTGATATCCACACACACTGCATGAAACCTGGAAACAAAGCCACCAGATATGAAATGATACAAAGAGCCTGAGACAACGTGACAACAACTACTGTCACTGACACAAAAGTATACCTCTGCCCCACTGAAAATTACAAGTGTTCATTTGAATTATTGAAATCCCCTTACTCCCTTTACTTGGAGTTTTTTTTCCACTAAGGGGGGGTATAATTTGCTGTCATCACATGTGTAACACTAACTACCTTCACTAGCAATGCAAATGAGGCCAGGGACCAGCAGGGATCGTTTGGTGTCCTGTTAACATGGTGCATAAGGTCAAGTTCCTCTCCTCTGACTCTAGTCAAACTGACGGTGGCATAAAAGGCTTTATAGGAAGTGTATTCATGAATCAGATTTGCCTACTGCTGATCATCAGTTCCAAATGCCGTCCTGTCTCCCTGTTAAGCTTGCAGGGAAGCAAAAGGCTAATCATAACATTCAGGTCAATTGTTTTTATGGGCTTCCTTTGCATATTCATGTGGATATTTTGGTTTTAGTTGCATTTGTTAGTGGATTTGTTGGCTTTCAGTTTAGCTTGTGTGTATATTCTGTTGGGATAATATTATTGGAAAAGACTCAAAACAATTTGAATATAAAGAAGCAGCAGATGAGCTCCGGTATTTTCTCTTTGGCTGTTTCTAGTAGACAGTCTGAGAAAAAAACATTTCTCTTTTTATCACAATGAAACTAATGGTGTTAATCTGAGTCACACTCATTTTAATTGGATAAAATGAGCATGTGTTTTTATTTTAGTGTTATTATCTGTTTATTTGCAAAGCTTTGGTTTCATGTGCCGCTGACTTCCGTTTAGATGCTCTGTGCGGACGTTAGAGTGTTTGGGTAATTAGCAAGTTTGGGAACACGTGCTGCTGCTGTCATGCTTTCAGCCTGTGTCGCACTCTTCATTATGAGCTGCAGTGTGTTTCATATTCTTTATTATATGGTATACTGTATGGCACATATTCCTTTATTCACACGTGGTTAATGATTAGTTCCACTATGTTGCTCTGGATCAACCGTTTTAAAACTGTGAACTTTTTCCCAGGTTTGCCATCACTTAGCCCTTTAAATAAGATGAATCATTCTGCTAGCTGAATCAGTTTGCACCAAGGCTGTATTTACTGAAACATCCTGCACTGTGTAGAACAGATAAAAAAAAAGGTACGAATGCAAAAAAGAGAGCTGCATAAAATGAGCAGTGAAGGTACTTCAAGTGCAGATTGAGATGATTCAGAAAGATCTATTTATAACCCTTGAGACGTCTACTTTAGTACTTTCAATACTCATTTTATTTGACTGTGAGCGTCCTTTATGACTCTGGTTTTCTCCCATACGTGAAGAGAAATTACACAAAATAATATCATTATACAAGACCTGAGGTGGAAGGGTTCCATATTTCATGCTGTCAGATGTTACTCATAAAGAATACTGTTTAAATGTTGTACCGATTTATGTATTGACGTAAGCATTGACAATAAACATATAGATCTGGCCTTTTCCTTTTTTTACAACACGTCCAGCTGTCTGTGTGCTGTAGCTATTAGTTTGTCCAGCACTTTTAGTTTGCCCAGTGAAATGGGAACACAGTGTCTTCTCCTTTATTTGAATACCTTAATCAAACAGTGCTGACTGCTGCTGTTGCTGCTGGGGTGAGGTGCTGCCTACAGTACAGCAATAGTGCAGAGAGAGAGAGAGAGAGCGAGAGAGAGTCAGGCCTGTGTTTATACACTCAGGCCCCACCCAGCTCATATATCCTCCCAACAACTGATATCTGCTTAGATAGAGCATGACTGAAGAGCTGGCTTTGTTAGTTGGTGGTCTCTTCTGCCTCAGATAAGCTGGGGAATGAGGTGCACCATTTGAATACCTTATCTCAATTTTATTTTTTATTACTGGACTGCCTTGTGGGTGCTGTGTAAAGGTGTGATTACATTGCCTGAACATATTCAGTCTATCAACTGATCACCCTCAAGTGAAACAAGCTAAATATACATATAAATACAGGCATATTTATTATTTCTGTGGATATTTTGAGTGCTTAAACATGTCAGACAAATTAACCAGTATGCCTGTGCTGTACTATGCCATCGTGCTGATTGGTCTTTTCTCTATTAGCTAATGACAAATTCTGTGGTATGTGACAGAGAGGCAGAAATGGAGAATCAAAGGATGAGTGAGAGTCAAATGGGTTGAAGTAATCAGTGGCCCAGTATGGGGACACACTGTGAGTGTGTGTGTGTGCGTGTGTGTGCCTGCGCATGCTAACTCGGGGCCATTCAAGCGTTTTGCTGACTACGGAATCACAATCACAATTGCTTTCATAGCCCTGTGCAGAGGAAGGCCATGCATACCACAGTAAGGGCCGGTGACACAGAGCGAGCAGGGGCAGAGAAAAACAGCCCCTAAATCATATTCTCCCTGCCCTGACACACACGGAGCAGTTTTTAATAGGGATTCCGACCATTTGAAATCATTTCAATAAAACTGGAATTGGCTCGGACACTGGCTGAGTCACAGAGCATGTATATGGCACAGATTTCTTGACTTACAATTTTCATTTTATGTAGGTGACTCTGAAAAGTGCTTTCCCTGGCTTATCACAAGATGTCTACATCAGCTGTTGTTGATCTTTTAGAGGTCAAATCTGATAAATATTGACAAACAAATATTTTTATTATGAAGAAATAAGACACATGATACACATACAGGATCGAGGATCACTTTTTCTCTGTTGAAGTGCCTTCTGTCTCTGCCTGACCTTTAAATACATTTGTTTGATATGGGTTATGAGAGTGTCAGTATGAATGTGTGTGTAGGTTTTGGGTGTGTGGGTCGGTAGGGGGCTACCCACGTGCTAATTATTGGACAGAACTAAGCTACTTTCTCGTTGGTGGGCACCAGTGCATCCCCCTCAGCTTCTGTTACCATAATTAAGACCAGCCGCCCCGCTGTAGTGTGCTTACATTAGTCAGCCCGGCCTTCCCATGGGGCAGTCCAATGGCATTCTTATTCTTACTTCAGAAGAAGAAAGAAAACTAAACAGAGCCAGCACCTGCTGCAGAGTAGGGGCCCATGGGTGTTTAGTTAAATGTTGTTAATGTTTGTTAATGGCTGCAAACACACAAGAAATATGGGCTTTTTGTTTGATTTATATGTTTATCTATGAATCTGTGACCTTACAGTCTGTATCCATGCGCACTTTAAATCATTGAACACATATATGTGCGTGCAAGTACGTGCTATATGTATGTATACCGCTGTATGTACCTCACGTATGTACTGTATGCATGTGTGTATGCATGGAGGAGGCTGAAAGCTGGACAAACATTCCCAGTTGTCTCAGCTTCCTGAGGTATGTCCTGTGCAAACACCATAGGCCATGATATAAGTTCCTTGCCAGGGATGTAAGGCTCTTTCCCTCCCTTGTTTTCACTGAATATCCTTTACAAATACTATCAGCCTGGTGTCAGTGCCATGTTTGCATTGTGCTCTGAGGGTGCAGTGCCCATAAGAAAGTTCAGTTAATGGTCCAAACCTGGATTAACAGAGTAACAGTGCATACACGACCACAGCAATCTGAAACCTTCTGTGAAAAGTTTGACCGTGTTTGATAGTGGACTTCATCTGTGTTTAAAATGATCAATTAGAATATGAGGTCTGTTAAAGGTGCCATTCACCAGTAGGTCTTTGATTGAGCGTTAGATTCACTGACATGCATTGATTTTGGACTGTGAGAGGTTTCCACTTGAAGAAGACAGGGATTGATAAATTCATGTGATCCTGAGTTTGCTCTTTTTCCCTGGCTGTGACTGCCTCCCCTTGTCCCTTGTCTGTCAGGAGCACGTGTTTATTATGTGTGACATATTTAGCAGGCAGATATAATTGCCTGTGCAAGGCTATAATCGTCTGCGTCCAATTCAGTCAGCAGACTGCGGGAGCCCACAGAGCCACTGAGGTAATCAAACTGTGGCTTTTTCTTCCTCTTGGAGAGCTAATGATGAGCTCCATGATCATTTACAATGGCCAGAGAATGAAGTGTAACAGAAAGTACAGCGCTAACACCATGATTTCAGTTTTTGAGAGCTGCTGTCACTGGTTAAATTAATGGGAACCAAGACAAAGGAAAAAAAAGTTGTGGAAACAGAAAAAGACTAGAGATAAACATTAAAGTAAAATGAAGGTAGAGAGGAAAAAAAGGCTTGTAGATTGAGAAAATAGGGGGAAAGCGAGAGAAAGAGGCACTCTCTTTACTGTGCTGTTGAACTATTTAGTTTTAAACTGGCCGTGAGCCATGCCGATGAGTGATGTTGCTAAGAAAAACAAACAGAGGAAAGAAAAGTACGATTGGAAATTATGACATACGGTCAATGGTGTTATGCTATTGAGCACCCTGCGTCTTTTAACTGAGCTTCTGCAACCTCACAGCAGCTCAGTGAGCTTGTTAACACACAGGAAAGGGAAACTTGAGCAGATCTTTTTATAGAATTGTTAATAACACAGTAGAAAGTAGTGAAAAACCATAGCCTAAAGCAGCACTTACTGCCACAACCCATGTGAACCAAGCAAAGATATGTGTATGCATACTGCATACTGCATGTTTGCATGCTGTTGTGCTATCTTAACAGCAAATAGAAGCAGTTCATGTCATTTATTTATGGAAGATGTTCAAACTTCTGCTTAAAATTAACAGCAGTAAAAACAAATACTATGTAGTCAAACATGTTATCATTTAGCAACTGTCATTGTTTTATATTGCCCTATTATTACAAAGACAATGTAAGCAGCATTTTATTTATGTTGCTTGCTGAAGCTAAGCTAATTTTAGCCAGTGTATTTATTATTGGGCAGTCCGATGCACACCTGTGTATGATATTTTAGGCTTGTCTTAATCTGTAAAGTACCTATGCTGTTATTGATATTTTGACATGCACCTAGTGTGTATCCACTGCTCTGCATGTGTGTGTCTGCAGTCAGACCAGGTTATATTTAAATTTCATACAGCTCACCGATTAGTTGCTAGTACTTATTTAGTGCTTTAAGATCAAGTGAAAAGAGGCATGGTGTAAAAAGCTTCATGATTTTAGAACATCTGGACTTTTGTTTGTGAATTTGATTTATTTTTTTTTAAATCTAAAGAATTACCTAAAGGGTCACTTTATCCAATTAAAGAAGGATGGGAGATATAGAGGGGGAGAAGTCATTCTTTGAAGCTACTTGTAAAGGTCAGATGCTTACAAAAAAATCTATCACTGCCTGTAACAGGCAACCAATCAGATCACTTCTTGCTGTCATTGCCATGTGTGGTCAGCTAAAACTCACCCACAGCTGGATCAGTCTGCACCATCCATCGTTTAAAGAAAATTAATTATTGTCATCCAAAAAAAACCCTTCTAGACACAGAAAATGTCCATGTAGGTTAATTGACCCTTTAATTTGTACAGGCACGGTTAGGTCAGGTATTCAGAAAGGCATTGTGAACAACAACCAGAAACAAGTGTCAGCGGCAGCGGGGCAGGGAAAGGGAGTGAAACTGAGAGATGGTCATGTTTTATTAAGCCTGATAATGCAGCCTAATCTGAGGCTTGGGTTACACATTGCTTTGTGGGTAATTAGAGATCATGTCGTATGCCTGGCCTGCTGAATAATTGCACTCCGCCCTAATCCCCTCCTATCCGCCTTTCACCCACCACCTCCCTGCATCTCTGCCTTCATTCTCTCCTCACTCTCTTACATGCTTCCAAATGAGTCCCCTTCCTCCCATGGAAATGCACAAATAAACAAACATGGCAGCCACATTTCAGGTAGCTACTGATCCAAAAGTTTCTACCTTGATACGTGGAAATGTGCTTATATGTGTTCAGAATTCAATAAGAGGAAGTCGACAGTGGAGCACTTTGTGGTTTGCTTTGTGGAACTTGTTAGATGAATGACTAATGCCTCCTGGCAAGTGCCCCAGGTTTACTATTACCAAAACAATGGCATTTGATACAGAGCACCGTAGCCTTGGTTTTCACACAGACAGGAGCTCAGGCTGCTGTTTTCTTTTGAACCCTAACTGCTGACTGCCCATTCATGCAACATCCCCCGAACACAGAGACGCACACAAAGGAAATTCTCAACTGACACAGTGACTAGTTGAAAAAAACAACAGCTTCTTTCATCGCTCATTGTCCCCAATTTTTCCATTGTTAAAAACTGAGAAGCGTTTCCCTTTCTCAGTATCTAGATTCAGCCATTATCATGTGTAAAACTGTAACCATGTTTTGACACACATTCACACAGTTTAATAATTACTGGCCATACTTGGAAAATGATGCAATCTGGTACAGTTTTAGACCATAGACTCAGGAAACTGTACAGGGGAGAAGACTGCATGTTAAAAGTGTAACCCTGAGTTCAATTCATTGAGTGTTTCCCCTGTAATTTCTCTCACACCTTGTGGTTTCAGCTAAAAAAAACCCCTTTATATATAAGAACTTGCTTATGTAAACTGTATGCATTTATCTCCTCTACATCTCAGTGGCAATTCATAAAACCTCATCCTACAGTGTGCGCTAAATGAATCATTGAAGAAAGTCTCTCAGATTGAATGTTAACTCTGAGCACACACACACTGCAGAACATTATTGTCATAGACACCAGCCACAAATAATAAACAGCACTTCAATAATGTGCGGTTACCCACACACGGCACTGAACTCATTAACCATCGCAACCTCTTCACAGCCACCATAGGAGGTCTTAGGAATGAGGAATGATCATTTAGGCACAGTGTTTCATAGGAAAATGTGTTCATTGCTGTCATGTAGGAAAAGGAGCTTTCAAAGATCTCATGTACCATCAGGCACAGACTATTTGCATAAAAATGCATCAAAATGCAAAACGGAGCCATATCCAAAGTGTTTAAGTAGAGTGGATATTGCACGTAGGTGTTTTTAGTAACCATCATTATAGTTTAAGGGAGTCCAGTGAATTCCACTGAATTTAGAAGGTCATTGTGTCTTCATGTCTGTTTTCATGATGGAAATTAATAACTTAGAAACACTTTCTTTTTTCAAATTTGGCATATACATATTTGAACTGAATGGATTTCTGTGACACAGGGTCAAAGGTCACATAATGTTCTGCTAAAGCACTTTAATTAAATTCCCTCAAGTTGTTGAGCCTTTTATTGTTGCCTCGGTTCTGACAGTGCTGTGTCCTGTATAAACACCGGCTGTGTGGATGAGTATGTTATTGCTAATACTGAAATCCAAAGGATGTATTAAAGCCTTTTCAGATGTAGGATCTTATTTTCAAGACAGTAGACAGTATTCTCACCCTCACATCAGAGTTTTAATATACTATGTTCTAACTTTTTGCAAGCATTAAAAACAGAATCCAAAAGTTGCCTAATTAAGGCACTCAGAACCCACTTTGAACCCTGCAGGGCCACACAGACACAGCGTCATATGCACTCACTCATTTTTACACTTCTATATCCCCCACCACACAAACAGACATTTCCCACATAGCTCCCAGGCATTTCATTTCCTCTCCTCCTATGACAACATCACAATATAATGGGACATGGTGTCACGTGACGAGAGCAAGTACACGGAGCGATCAAATAGCTCTTTCTGCCTCTCTCTCTCTCTCTCTCTAGCTTGAAGGGCAGAACGGTCAGTCGTTACATAAACTACGGCTGGTTCAATTACAGAAAAATGTGCTTTGTGTCCTTGTCATAAGCGAGTGATGAAGCACATAAAAAATAAGTTTGTTGTCTGCGTTGCTTCAGGATTTTGATGGAAAACTAGAATACTGTGCTAAGCTTGATGGTGAGGCTCATATACATTATTAAGGTTTGACTGTACATAACATTTTATGTGAGATTGTACCTTAAAAATCTTCATCAAGCTGTGTAAGAAATGAAAATGTCACCCCTTTATCCAAAGGAAGAGAAACAAAACCTTCTAAACTACCTACAGAAGGAGGCGAGTGCTCTGTCCACACAAATCTGAAAGCAATTGAACCTTAGCCTCTCTCATCACATTTTGTGTGTTTAATAGTCACACTTGTTTTTTCAAGGCCATCGAAAGCAAGCAAGGTTTCTATTTTCACGTACTCCTCCTCCTCCGAGCCAGCACCTCTGTCTCTGTGATGACTTTGTTTGTGTTTGTTTTATTCAGGTATGCAGGACTATTTCTAGAAATTAATTATTCATCTATTGAACCTGACACATCCTCCAGGTCTTTAGTGTGCGCTCTCTTTCAGTACCGTCGCACTATTTTCAGATGCACCTGTAATTAAGTCATCTCGGAGCCTTGAGAGTGCGACTATAGCGCGCTGAGCTGAGACCAATCTGCCACTAATTGTCCCGAGTTTTAATTTCTAATGGAATAAGGGCCAGAGGGAATGCTGCTTAATGAGATGCAGTTACTCTATGTGTGTGTCTGTGTGTGTGCTCTTTTATCTGTTTACTGTTACTGCTATTGCCCTGGTGAATAGAAACACAAGAGTACACACAGCAAAAAGTCCAGTGTTGAATTGACTCCCACAGAGTTGATTTCAACACTTTTCCAGGGTTTATATGGCTCCACACTTTCTGGAGTTAAATTAACACTTTCAAAATAGTTAAACATTCAACACTCTGTCAGAGTTAATTCTTTAACTCCAACAGTAGAGTTACATTAACACCTTGAGATTTGACAAATAACACTGGTCAGAGTTAATTTTTACTATTTGTATAGTGTTGATTTCACTCCTGAAATTGGCAATCTATTAACACTGGAACAGTGTTAAAAGTATATATAAATATATAAAATAATAATAATGAATTGAAACAAATATTCTTATAAATAACATTTATTTCTCCCTTTGCAGTCATGTACACAACTGAATTAAAACATTGTGAATGAAGGAATAATATATAAAGATTCATCTAAAACACAGTATGAGCTTTGTATATCAAATGGTTTATAAAACTTAAGCTCAGACATTTTTAATAAGCACCTTTCCTCACTTCGTAATACTCTGAATGCATGATGATATTCATCAAAATTCTCTGTGAATAGCTTGTTTGTTAGAAAAAAAATGTGATCTTCAACCAACAGTACATCAATTATTTGACAAAAGACTGGCATATCTTCTTCTAATGCACTGCATATGGCAAGTCCAGCTCTATATTCTACACCATCGATTTTAACCCAACTCGTTGAGAAAACTTCTGTGGATGACAAGATCATGTGAAACACTTCATTGTTGACTGGTACTTTCTCATCTCTGAGGGAAAAAGATTTTATTGGCCCATACTCAGTTTTTTTGAGAGTGAATGTTTCCCAGTAATATGCAATGGTCATCTGATGCTTCTTAGCAAGTGATTTAGTTATGTTTTTGAAATTTTTAAAAGAGTCTTTAAACACTTTATGTTTGGCTTCAAACCTCATAGACCACATATGTAATAAGGGGCCAATTTTCCTTATACAAGATGGGTAATGGATCATAAAATGATGTTTAGGTATCAAATTTTTGTGTGGATACAACTGTTTAAACAGCTTGTGATGGTCAACAATCAAGTGCTTTAAATATATTGTCATGCCATGAGTGAGGGTAGGTGAAAACACAATGTTCATTATTTGAAGTAACAACAGAAACAAATTCCAGTTTTCGTTTCCTGCAGGAATAATATCTATGATTTGACTGTTACTACCAAAATGCTTTCACGTTTTAAGCCATTCTAAGCATCTGACCAAACTTACCAATCCTTTGGTATCCAGGAATCTCGGGAAGGTGGAGAGGATATTATCACTTCTGCCTGGGTCATTAACAAGCTTCTGGCGGTAATGAAAGGTCTCTCTCATCTTCTGGAAAATCAGAGACTTGTCTGTGGTGTGGTTGAGCAAAGATATAGCTTCTTGACAAGCACTACCATCAAGTTGCCTTTCAACATTAACAGTCCTTTGGAAATTTGGGCCTCTTGGAGAAATGTCAGTAGAGGTATTTGGTGACATTGCATATCCTCGACGAATCTTCCTTTGCACTGTTTTCAGACGCCAAGAAATGTATCCTGTGTTGCTTGCAGCATCATAGAAGTGTTCCTGAAATGCAAAAAAACACTGTCAAGAATCACATCAAAGTGTCATGCAAACACTAATGATTATTACATAGCCTTTGTTGGAATATGGATCCCTGAGGGAGGGGAACAGCATCACTATCCCTTTGGCATAATCTTCTCTGACTGCTTTAGTGGGGAGGTGCCTGAGAGGATATATTAAATTAGTAAACTAAGTTTATACAATGGCCATGCAATTATGTGGCACAAATAAAAGATTATAAACACACACATACCCATGATTATCAATCATGTGAGCCACTAGTATGTTGACCATTTGTCTTCTTGTGGCATCTGTTAGGGTTTCTGTTGTTTGGTACTCCTGCAGTACCTCTTCACCACCAGACTTGCTTCTAAGCACATCCTCAATCAACTAACATTAAATTGCAAAACAATGTGATAAATAGCTTTTCTAGAACCAAGAGTTGAAAACCAGGACGTGATAAGAATCAGAATTAGAATGAAGCCTTGTTATCACCTGCTTAGCGGACATTGAACGTAAATCCTCAATTCTCAATTTCTTCCTAGGGACCTCATCCATGATTATAGTTGATCCACTTGAACTGAAGCTCAAGTCAGATGCAGAAGACCTGGAGCAATCAGAGAATTCTAAAAGGAACATAAAAAAAATATGTTACCGTTTTTTTTCTTATAGGGTGTAGAGTGCTTTATCATAGTTAACTTAATATCTCACCATCATTTGAGAAAACTGTCAGCACCACATTGCCTTGTCCAAGAAGGTCACTGAAAATTTCAGCATCAACTTCTGTCCCTGTTGCATCCTTGAATGTAAGTTGTACATCAGGCGGAAGGCAAAATCTCTCAATGACTGCAAATAATCATAAGTTGAACAGAGAATGACTGTTAATCTTAAAAACGTTTATCCATAACCATATAATCATGACAGACCTAGCTCAGTTTCTCAAAATCAATTCCCTCATACACCCAAATTTGAAAATGAATGATTTAAAAATGTATATTATGTGTATATACAAAAACGTTTATCAGTTTATGCCCATTTATGAAATTTATGAGGCGTGACGAGTAATCAGTCTGCATGACTCGTACAGCTGTCTCCTTCCCTGCGAGCAGCAGGCGTCTGCAGCAGCAGACTCCGCACGGGCAGACGGGCACCGACAAAATGTACGCGCACCGCTAGCGGGTCTGAGAGGAGGAAGAGATACTGGCACCTGACATACTCTCCTTACCCCTTTCTCCTCTCAGACCACAATTCGATTTTTTTGAAGCCAAACGAAAAAAAAAGAAAAAGAAAAAGTACATACCCTTTTCACTGAATTGTCCAAAGTTGAAGTGTCCTTCAACTTCATTCAGCTTCACATATTTTTTTTCTTCGCAGTACTTGACCTGCACCAGCATTTTACCTTGACTCTAATGTAGTTAACAAAAGACACGTGTTGGTCAAACAGGCTGACACATGTTCGGACCGTTTTTAGCGGTCCCTGTCATGTTCTACAGTTCTTCTGCTAAAAAATAATGTAACCATTAGCTCCAGTCTCAAACATTTTATGGAGTAAAAATATATATAAACCTTTGTTCTTTATCGTCTTGACTTAACATCAATTTGACTAAGCGTCAATTAGCTAGCAAGGCGAGCTAGCTAGCTAGCTAGCTGGCTTGCCTTGCTAGCTTTCACTACTAGCTCACCTGGACAAATTGTCTTTCAGTCAACAAACAAGGCTTACTACACGCTCCACATACATCGCGCTGCACGTACTACAGTTCGCAGCATCAATTTTTACCTATGTTAAAATGTAATTACACTTACCTATTAGAACGGCACCAGAACAGCAAAATGGAGTGGACTTGAGAATTTTGAGAAGAACGGAGAGAGGTACTGGGGGGGAGGCGGAGTTTAATTGTATCTCTGCAGAGTTGAGTTAACACTAATGTGATCAACTCTATCAAATAACTCCACAACTGGACACCATTTAACTCTGAATGTGTTGAAATTACACTTTTGGAGTTAAAATGAACTCCTAAATGTTTAACCCTGAAATTCTAACTCTCCAATTTTTGCTGTGCAGCAAGATGTTCCAGTTTGATTGTGTTACCTCTCCTCTGTTTATTCTACAAAGCACTCAGGATGTCTCAATCTATCCAAACTGTAATAAATGGTAAATGTTTCTTAAAATAACATAATGTATATAGAAGATAGAAATGCCTTCTCTTCTTTAAACTGAGGAGTGCACTGGTTTACCAAACTGTGACAGTGGAGGAGCTTCCAAAAGTGAGAAGTGCTTGTGCCCTTGGCACTCGAGTTATTGCTCAGAAAACATGGTTGTAGACTGGAACTGCAAAGGTTGTTTACATAGCCTTGGGAGTGTTTGTGTCATGATTTAGATTCCAGGCATTTCAGCATCCAAATAAATCAGTTTAGACTTCTGTGGACAAGTAAACCTCCGAAAGAAGAAAAGGTCCAGCTGTGTTTAAAGCCTTTTATGTAGATTTCTCTCTAAAGCTCAAGCAATTTTGTTTTCAGTTATTACAAGCCAAAGAAGGCCAACGTTCACCAAGCATGATGACCACAGAGATGATTATCTGTTAAAATAGCTTCTGCCGCATTTGTATGTGTTGTCTTTTCAATCGCGCTCCATTTGTTCTGAGATATTAGCAGCAACGCACACACATGTACAGTAAACACACACACGTCATCCTGTCCTATAAGTGTGTTACACAAGCACAAAAAAACTCAGTTGTCACCTCTTGAGGACACATGCGTACATACAGCTTTCCAACACTTTGGTGACTTCACTGTCATTTTTCTACCTTATCGCTTTTGAGTGGGGTTTGCTTTTGCAACTGACTCAAGGCCCTTCCTCTTATTGTTTCAATATGTCAGAGCATTGTTTGAATGAGGTCAACCATTACCGATCTGGCCTGGGGCCAGCTTGACTTCAGCTGATTTAATTGAATCTACGACATGAGTCAAACTCAAACAAGCAGAGACTGCTTTGCCATGACAGCCTCATTACTCCACATTAAGAACTCATTTCACAATGCATTGTGACTTTGGGCTTGACAAATGGTGAAAAGGGATGAAATCAAATAAGTGAGTACATTTTGGAAAGCTACTCTTGCAATGCTGCGGCAGAAAATACTCTAGTACAGTACATATATATTAGAGAG
The DNA here is from genome assembly GCF_900634625.1 of Parambassis ranga. NCBI lineage: Eukaryota > Metazoa > Chordata > Actinopteri > Ambassidae > Parambassis > Parambassis ranga. Next base: position 12,008,120 of record NC_041028.1, on the reverse strand, counting down.
CAGCCAAAAAAATAGTCTTTCTGCTGTTTTGTATAAGTTAATGTGAATGCCTTTTGGGTTAAAGTGTTCCCATGTTTGCCATCTGCAGTAATGGAGTGACATTCAATGCCATTTTCCCTCTTAAATGGAATTTTTGTCAAAGCGTTATGAATTCAACCTGCCTTGTCACTCAAGCCACAGACATTGCTGAGAGGGAAGAAAATATGCGAATGAAACCTTTCACTGCAGATTTTACTGTTAACTTCGAGCAGACCCAATAATGACGCCTTTATCGCGTCTACAGCATAACAAAGAACGCTTTCTTGTGACATGCCAGAAGACTAGATATGAGGCAGCATAATGACACACATTATGTATATAACACGTACACAACCGTCACTGCATCAGTACACTAGTGCTAGCTTCATTTCAGCATTTTATTAGCTCAAACTTCGGCTAGATTTCCCAATTAAACATGCATTCTTTGAGAGCCATTGGCAGCTTGGCCTGAACTTGAAGAAAGAAAAAAAAAGTGTACAGCAGGCTCAACATGCCAGGGCCTCCCCTTCACAATAGGGAAGGAAATGTTGAGACTGAGAGGGCTGTGGAGTGGAGATATGGTAGTGTTTGCTTAAGGCTAGGTATCGGGCACAAAAACAAACATGGCCGCCCTTAATGAGCCTGTTTGCCTGCCAAAGGTAAAGACAGCTGTTGTCTGCTGCCACAGTCAAACAGGCCTCAGTGCCACAGAGCACAGAGGAGCACTCTGCGTCCCCATAGTAACGCTCACCTTATGTGTACTCAACAGGGAACTTATTAAGTCTTCTTTATAGATAAAATGTGAGTAAAATGGAAATTGTGAGGCCATACGGCGCTTTCATGAGGTCTGACTGTGAAAAGAAAGGGTTTATTAAGTCTTCAGAGTGCTAAAAGTGAAATTGCTTGTGGGAGTGTGAAACGGCTGTGCACATATCATAACTTGTAACATTAGCCAGTGAGAAACTGCGTCTTTCTCTTTTTGATAAAGCAGAACACATGTTATTGAACTGTTTAAGAGGCCATACTTGCTTTGCCTTTTCGCATCTGTCTTTTGGTACTGTAAAAAAATCTCTTCTGGTATAAAGTGGCTTCTCGAAAGAGACACTATTGCACAGAGAAATAAGTAAAGTGGGTGGCACTGAAATCTCAAAAAGCACTTTTCTCCTGTATACCAAAATTAATACATTCAAGCAGTACCTGTCCAGCTAAATCAGCACTGACAGCTTGCTGTACTCTATGTCTACTTTTAGAGTTAAAAATATGAGTGAGATCACTGCACATCCATTTTGTTGAGAGGAGAGAAGGCAGTCAAGAAACTGTGAACATTAAAGGTCCATTGCATCAGGGAGGCTTCTGTTGAAGCACGGCCCTCCCAGCCCCCACCGTTTTCCTGGCATTGTTTACAGTACAATTTGAGCTACTGAATGGAAGACATTTTTTTCCATTATTATACCCGGCCTCCGACAAAGGGAATGACAGTGTCACAGATAAATATAAACTTTATGTATTGTATAAATAAGGACTTCTTTGGTAGACAGCAGGGCCTCTTAAAACCATATATTAGCTGAACAGAACTGCTGCACATATTTTGTAATTGAGAGAAAGGAGCTTACTTTTCTTATAAAACACAATGACTAATTCTAATGTAATATTTGTCTTAACATAAGTCTTCAGCTGCATTGTTGAAAAGCAATAATTACAAATTGAAGATTGTATTTAAATAAGATTATAACTTTGTCACTGATCTTTAAATGGGAGTGGGAGTAAGATTTATTGTGTGTGTTTGTACTGTCTTGAGAGACACACACTGAACTTGCAAATTGACTGCGGTTGTCAGATAACCTTTAATGACAGCTTTTCTGTTGGACTGTTTCAAAGAAAAGCCACATAACCTAACCAGGGCAGTGTTGTCACTGGGCTGACAATGTGCCAGACCACATGTTTGATGCTACATGGACTTCATGGCGACTAAAGAAATGAGCGCTGTTCATTGTCCTACGTCTTCTATATAATGCTTATGCAATTTTCCACCTTTTATCATATGTAGACCTACTATCCTCACTTACAATGCCACCGTGTTTTTAGAAGACATTATCTTTTCTGCACGGCTGTAATCTTTCAGCCCTTTCCCTCTTTGTTTGCAGTGGTGTCATTCAATTAAACCGCCGGTCCAGTTTCTTAAGAGATTTTGTTTTCGAGTGACTCCCCAGAGAGGCAGCGAAGGAAATGGCTGAACACATCAGACACATTCGTCTTCTCTGCTTAGTTACTTTGCAGGAGGGAGATGGTGATACCTATTTCCTCTGTCTAATGTGTTTGCTTTACACCTGGTGCCAAGTGTCAACATCCAGTTTCTTGACAGTCATTTTTCATTTGGAGCTAGTAGACAGGTTGAATAAGCAAAGGCATGTTTTTCCTCCTCTTATCAGCTGGTTGTTTTTAGGGTAGCAAACTTTTAACACATTTAAGGTTAAACATGCTCTAGTCAGAGATTATTACTTAATAGACTTGGCTGGTTGTTGATTGAGAATAAAAAGCCAATTATCATAATAGGATATGGGACATAATGACAGAATTAAGTGAGTGTGACAGACACACAATAGGCCTGCTCTGTCATCGCCTTAGCCCAGCACGCTTATTAAAATTAATCTGGCCTGATTAAAAATGCAAATGGCTCAAAGTCATTGATGGAGTTTACATGTTTTTATAACATTTAACTGATTTAATTACATGGAAATCAAATGGTGGGATGTGCGATATAATTTTTTGCCCCCCCCCCCTCTTGTCACCCTCCTGCCGATTGCCACAGAGAAAGGAATATTCTCTCATGCCCAGAAGAGAAGGTAATGAGATTAGTGTTCTCCTTTTCTCTGTTTCTCTCTCCATCTCTGCCTTTCAGTAGCTGATGGTTTGGTTCATCGAACCAAGAAGAGCTGCTTTATTGTTATCACTAGAAACATTTTATCTTAGAAGCACCTACTGTGTTATGTGGGCTGAGAGCATCAAAAAATGTAGAGTTTCCTCCTACAACTGAAAAAGACCACTGATTTATAGCCAGAAAATAACACATTGTTTTTATAGTTAATCAGCCACCTAGAAGAAAGTAGAAGTCTAAACAGGCAGATTTAATTAAGGTGTAATGATGGAAACATTCCAAAAGTGTCATATGCATGACATGCTTTGCCACCTTTAGCTTGACTCCAGGTTTCTGCCAAACAGAAATCTGTCACATGACATCAAGGCAGGTAACGTTTGTCCCAGAAGTTGTGCAAAACACTTAAGATTATCATCTCTTTGCATGCAGTCATACTGTATATTGCACACAATGACCTGTTTCAGTGAGAACAGCCAGTTCCTGTTCTCTGCTTTTAATGTCAGTAGAGGTTTCAAACTACACTGCACCTTGTACCATGAGCTTGTTACAAGTGCAGATTAATCGTTCAGCTTTCTTGAAACACACTTGGTGTTTTTGCACCTTAGAGTCGTGGTCGTAAAAACAAGAGGTGGACATCCTGTGGGGGAGGAAATTGATTTTGCTGGTTTGTTTGTTCTAGACTGACAAGCTACACACCATGTGCCTTTTTTTTTCCTTTCCGTTTTTTTTTTTAACTATAAATATTTCTTTGCTGATTGTTTTATTGGTGTATTAATATGTTTTATAGTGGTTATGATTTCACAGCTGTTTCAGAGTAGCTTTATTCAAGCCAGTGTGTGTTTTTCACTTCCAATCATAAAACGTCCACAGTGTGCAACAGAAAAGCATTTAGAAGTGACAGAGCATTTTAAAATTTGATTCATATGAATGGGCCAGATGTTCTGTTTTGATGTGGATGTATTGTGTCTAAGCTTTTGTTGCACAGTTTCCCACCCACCCCTCTTTACAAGATCATCAGCAATGCAGTTATTCAAGATATGTCAGCATTAAGCTACAAAGGATGTGAGATTGTGAACACCATTTAAAATACTTCGCTTAAAAGAAGAAGACACACAGACCTAAAACTTTGTGTTGACAGAACAGGATCAATTCCAACTGTGTGTCCGAACATCAGCTCAATGTGTTGAAATGGAAAGTATGCTATCGATCTGTGTGCATTAGGGCTCTACAGTAACATAAGCAGTAAGTGGTAGAACAAAAGAGGCACTGTGTGTCACACAAGAGGAGACATGCAGCACAAAGAGGACAGCTAACTTCATGCAGTCTATTGGCATTTCATTGTTTATCCATTTAAGTCCAAGCGTATATTTGTATTTCATAGAGGAATTTTGCTCACTCATGTGCATCTGGTACTCATTTTGGATGGTTTGAAATGTATAGGCCTAATTGCCCTGCAGAGAGAAAGCTTATTAAAGTGGGTTGTGCTGGAAAAAAAGGCTGATACTAAGAAACTAAAAAAAAAGCTGCTAAAGTGTGCTCTAACAGAGGTCAGCCAACATGGATACATCCTTGAAGTCAAGTTGCTCATTTATATCCTCAAGCGCTGCCCTCACTCACAACTGGATCATCTTATGAGGTCTGAAAACATACATCCTGTGCAGATATTTTGCCTCTACTAACATTCCCTCAAGGAACAAAACACAATTACTCCATTGTGTCACAGTACAGTATATCACATTCTGCACATTTCAGCCACAGAAGAGACACAGTGTTGTGTTGTTGTTGTGTCGAGATAAATATGCTTTAGTGAATGAGGGTGAGGGTTGTAGGAGGGGTCACTTCGAGAGCACAAATAACTTCAGTGTTGTGATTGGATTAGTGGATGGTAAACAAAACATACATGTAAAGACAAACAAGCATGAAGTATGTTTGTGTCAAAAACTCAGCCTGCACATGAATACAAAAAAAAATCTGTGACCACATCTAAGAAGACAGAGAGAAAATTTAGACAATCATCATCAGGGCCTTTTCAGTAACTGTACTGTTTAACTGTACTGACACAATGATGACAGGAAACTCAGTGGTGAAGAGGAAAACCCTGAGATGCCACACAGAAGGGTAAAAATAGGCTACTTGGCACGAGAGACGGTAAAAGAAGGGGAGTGAGAATCAGAAACAGGGGAAAATTGGTGCATGGTGTCTTCATTTCGGGACTTTTTTCTGTAGGCTTGAGATAAGAAACCTGACTGTTGGTAAGTTGTTAGATCAATCTCATTTTTACTTTTTTGAGACAGAGGCAGAGGCAGAAGAAAAAAAAACAGTTTCCTCTAGTTAAACAACAAAGGAATGTTGAACGCCCCTCTGTTTTGAGTTTACAGTCTGCACCTCCTACACCTTCACAGTTAGAAAAGCTGCACACTTCAACCCAGTGCAGCCTTCAGTGTGTTACACTTCTCATTTCTTTACGTCAGTAATATTGCTTCTAAATGTTGACCCTGGAAAAACCCACATCACTATAAAGTCTTATAGTATATATTTATATCTTATATAGTAAATCGTGTAGTGATAAAGAAGAAAAACACAAATTATAATAGGTCACTGAACTTTATTTTGATTTCATATCACATTCAAGAGTGGCTCTTAACTGTCAGTTCACATTTCTTTGATAATAATAATTAATACAAAGGTGTTTCAGTTTATTGGACACAAAATCCTCCTTAAACTAAACCATTTTTTATGTTATATAGAGTATGATGATTTGTATTCTACAAAGCATAAACGACATGGCCCATTGAAGACAATGTTCTTCTTAACAGATCACAATGGTTGCCCCGTCACTCATTGAGAGTCCACTCTGGGCCCTAGAGGAATGAAAAGTGATGTGTCCTGACGCAGGCCCCTCCTCTGCATATCTGCTCATTCATCTGGGCTGCTCATTAAAGGGTGATTACCTGTAATTAGTGAATCATGTCGCTTTAATGAAGATGTTGAAAGCTGTTGGAGCCAGAGGGGCTGGCCTTAATTCTGAGTGATGTTGCAAGATTAGCAGCAGACAGGAATTCAATAACAGCAGACAGATTAATGAAATACTCGCATTTTCTTGCCTGATGCTATAGGTGACTGCTATTTTGTTTACATTTGATGATAATTTTCAATTCTAGTAGCATCAACACCTGGGTCTGGAGGGCAAGTACGTGTTACTGTATCAGAGCAGGCTAATAGGCACGAGAATGATGAAGCTGTGTGTCTAAGTATGTCAGTGTGTGGGGCTCGTGCGAGTGCTTGCTCTAATGTGAGAGTGTGCGTGTGTGTGTGTATGTGTTCCCTGGCGGCATGGTGAGTGTTTAATCTGGCCCGGTGGCGTGCCGTTGGCCCGGCTAATCACAGTGTGTCTGTAGGAGTGCGCTGAGCCAGGGGAGCACGCCGTCGCTAACAGCGCCTGACAGACTCATTAGAGAGACCTGGCACTGAGCTCGCAAGGCACACACACTCATACACACACACAGACAAAGACACACACAGTGGAAAAGGCACTCAGGCTCAACCGCACACACATTGGGATATATTCACACACTTACACACTTCTTTTTTATGTTCTTACACTCTCATTCATGTAATTATCCATAGATGAGGGTGTGTGCAGTCACTCTCTCTCTTTCACACACACACACACACTCAGTGCTCCACGTGTGAGACAAGGCAGTCAGTGACCCCTCACAGTTGCAGCCCAAACACAGACAAGAGCTGAGAGGGCATCTGGGAAATGAGGAGGGAGGGGGGGAGAAGGAGGGTGGGAAAAAATGAGAGGAGGCGAAGTGGAGGAGTAGAGCGCAGATAAGGGAAGTGTGGGATACAGCCACACTTTCTCCCATTCAAATGGCTCAGACAGGCAAATGACATTTTCAGAAGCTAATTATCTGCAATCAGGAGAACATTTGCATTCTGTTGAAAACCTTTAAGTGAAAATGTGTATATTAGCAGTGTGTGACTATAGGCTGCACTCACTTGTTCTGTAAATATGTGAAGAATTAGACATCTTTCCTTAGAGAAAACTTTGCTCTCTTTTCCTTAAATTGTGAGAATTAAAAAATGATTAATTTTGCCAGATTAGGCAGAGTGACATTTAGCAGAGTTCGACAAACTACTTTGACAAATTACTTAAGGCTTGCTTGCCTTGCACTCTCGGTGAGGTTAATTGCAGCTCAGCTGCAGCAGAGCCAAGTGGAAACATTAGGTTTGGCTGAATAACAGGTGAATGCAAAGCAGGTCAATACGTAGTCAAGTGTGGGCCTGCCAGCTGTTCGTTCCCTCGGCACAATGGTGACACACACGCACCAACGTGTTCACAATTTGCACGCAAGAAATGAGTGTAAACAAAAAGCAGCAATTTATTGTTTGTTTATGTATTTTTGTCTTTTAAATCAGGTGAATCTAACACAAGATAGTAAATCATACCTGCTATGATACAATGTTAATGTTGTTATATGGTATGTGGTATTTTAACAAGCTAGAACACATGATCAATTAATCTGACTATTATGTATCACTCCTGTAGCCAAATCTAGATGCAGCCAATTTCCAATTTCTGTCTGCCATCACTGCCCGCTAATAATCAAACTTTAAAGTCTCTGTAACAAATCCTGAAAACATAATGTCTCTGTAGCTGCAGAAAGCTGTGCTGAGACTATGAGCAGAGAGTTTTCGACTTAAGAGTCCTAAATAAAATCTTTGGGATGATGCCAAAGATAGGAGTTGGATGACATATACTCCCCAAAAATCAGATGCTGACTTAGAAACTTATCAATCCGAACCTATTGCTGTGTGTTGGTTCAGGACATTTTCAAAATTACAGGCAGGTGTAGATGAACTTTGAAAGGTAAGGTGGATCATTTGTTAAAGTGGGAGGGGCCAGAAACTTTGTGTCACTCATCTTTCACGAAAACCTTCAGCCTGGTCCTGTTGGACCACACAAATTGTGCAAGGAAATTAAACAGGCATTCACAGTCGCACGACTTACTGATAATGACTCTGCTAAGTTACTTCTTGCATATTACCACCTACATATGTCAAAATATTGATAATTGATCAAATGTTTTTCCATGTTTTCTCTGTCTCTCTCTGTCTGTATGCCTCTCCTTCTCTTATTTCCTCAGTTGCTTTTAACCTTCACTTTTATTCTCTGACCTCCTTGTCTGGATCTTGTCTGGCAACCTCGTTTCACCTAAAATAACACTGTCTTTAATTTTCTTTAAACTGTACCACATACAGTACAGTTCCCTCTCTCTCTTCAGTACAATAGCTGTTTTGCTCTCCTCTCTTCCATTCTTTCTCTCTCACTCTCTCACTCTTCTTCAGCGCAAGGCTATGACATTGAGGGAATGTGATGTGATGTATTGTAGTGAATAATGTATTCTGCAAGGATTGTACAGAGCGCGTAGAGCAGATGGCAGCAGGTTGATCTTGATGTGTGTGTGTGTGTGTGTGTTTAATGATGACAGTGTGTATATGTGTGGTGTGTGTATGAGTGTGTATGTGTGTGTGTGTGTGTGCTCACCCAGAATGGGGGGAGGGGAAGTACAAGAAGAAGAGAGGGAGAGAGAATGGGGGTTGGTGTGTGTGTGGTGTGTCTATGTGAGCCTCCTTTGTGAGATAAAACATGCAAATGGTGGATTATTTTAATGCAGTTTTTTTCTAGAGCCCCGAGCCTTAATCCCTAAAGCAGTTGAAATGAAAATAGTATATGTTTTCTTTCAAACTCTCTCCCTCCCTCCATGTTTTTTGTATTCCCTGAGAGGAATTTACAACTACCAGCTGTCTAGGAACGGGATCTTTTGCACTTTAATTTCTCTCTGGTGTAGTTACAGCCAAAGACTAATGATTACATCTGGATAACATGGTACTGACTAAAGCTGTCAGGCTTGAACTGTTTGGCTATGCGGTGGAAGTATCATGGTTCAAATTTTTTTCTGATTGACTGGTGATAAAAATGTTGCACATAAGAATAGGGATGAATGCTCAGTTTGTTAGTCTGAGTGGCCTACAGATGTAAAATATGCGCATTTATAAAGACTTGCTCATGCACGCTCACATATGAATGTAAAAAAAAAGAGGATTGTAACTAGTGCAAATTGCCTGGCAGATGCCTGGCAACTGGCCTGCACTGAGGCTAGACACCACAATAACAGCAAGCATGCTTTTATTGTATCCACCCACACCGCAAATGCAAAAATAGATGACAAGTCAGGAACCCTTTCCTCTGAAAATGTATTATCAATTAATTATTGCAGTCCATTGGATAATTTTTGTGAAATATCAAGGCTGAATCAGAGCATATGACACTGTGAGAAGAAGAAAGCTTGACACCCTTGTCTCTTGCATATCAGGGACATTGAGCATAATTGAGTAAATGTATTAAAGTATTTGAGCGAGCTGATTCAGCCTCTCTGGGATGGTTGATATTGTACTTAGGAAGAATATTGCCCGAGGCAATTCATTAGTGGTAAATAATTGAGAGGCTCGGATAGTGCTAAGGTGAAATGCCTGTTATTATTTTATGTAGTTTGTGTTCTTAGGGCTCTTCAGTTTAAGACTATTAAAAATGCACAAGCCTACCCACAAATTACTCACTTGAAAGACTCACAATGGGTGCTAATGACTAACCATCCATCTTCCATTGTTTTCAAGCTCTGTGAAAGTGTTTCTCTGCACCATTATCAATTCTATTTCTGCTATTGGTGAAGTTCTTTTATTTTACGAAGGCTGTTATTTTACTCTCATGCTTTTTACTCATTTTTTTGAGGTAATTAAGGAACATCAGCTACACGCAGGATACATCACACTGACAATATATCCTATAAGAAAAAAATTCTGTATCTCTGGCTTTGAAAGCTTGTAGCTTAAATGGTCTAAGCCCATGTCTCATGAATATGTGTAATGGAGCTATCAGCTAGACATGACGGAGCCCTGTGAATAGCAAGAGTTTTATGTTATACATAGATTAAACAATAGCAGACTTAGGATGTCTCACTGGCAAACAAACAGAATCCACCTGCACCTGCACCTGTTTATTTAACCTCAGACAACCTCATGCAAATATGATTTGTTCACGTGAGCCTACACCTATCAGCTAAAAACTTTCTGTCATTTATTGATGTATTAGCATAATTCTGCTTATATGGACTCTCTATCAGTTAAAAGTGTCACCTTTATACAGTGGTTTTCCTGTGATGCAACTTAAAGGCCACTGAGGTTTTATTTAACATTTTTTTACACCCACACAACACCACGTGACAACTAAAAACTCAGTGAGCATCTGAGGGTCTAACTTGTTGTTCATAGTTCTTTTTGCTCAATAATAGCAGGATGCATTTTGGCCTGTGGTCTGGGGTTCAAAAACTGTTTGTCCATAACAAATCCACTGTTGTGTACAGTGTTGTAGTGTTTGGTAAGATGTTGACACCAAGTGGTTAAAGTGTTTTCTAGTTATGATAACAGTGAGGTGACAGCAGTAGCTGCACATCTTTGGTTCGAGTATCACTTTGGACTAAGGATGTGATGAAGTGAGTAACAGAACCACTAAATGTTCACACCATTTCACACGCTGACATCACTGCCTCTATCTCTGCAGTATTACTGCTGCTGGAGCGCAACAGAACATCATTTGGCCACTCGTTTCATATGAACTGTTCCAATAAATACAAGAAAGAATCATCACTAAGTATATATCATGCAGCAAAGCCTGCAGAAACAAATGGTGACATAACATAGTAGAAACTCTGAATATGTTAAGCCTGAAATGAGGCTTAGATTTCAGAAAGCGGCGTAGCTCAAACTTACACTCCGCGTCTGTTACCATGGTAACTTAGTCTGTGAACATTACCTGGATTTTTCTCGATGATTCTTACTCAGGCAATACCTGGATGTTATACTTTCTTCATCTGTATTCTTTTTTGGTTAGATAATGTTTATACAACTCCTTAAAAGGTAAATGGAAATACAATGACTTATATAGTTCTATATAATGGAGTTGTCATTAGATCCTGATTGAACCTGTCTTTTTATCTCAGAGTGAAGCTGTCAGTGTGGCATATACATAAAGGCACACAACTTTCCTGTTCACATTATAAAGTCAGACAGAATTTTAAATAAATGTCATATTATATTGCTGTACATGTTCTATAATAGTTGTTCAGAATCCAATTATTGCCATGTGAGCTGAATGTACTGTACATGGGAACATCGTAAACGCCATGACGTTACTTTGATCACTAGAACCTTGGCTCAGAGCCAGCGCCAGCATGCAACTGTCTTGCATGGGTTTTTGTGTATATCCTTGTCAGTGTGTGTAAGAGAGGAGGGGGGTGGGGGGGCTTCAGGGTGGTGGGGATGTCAGCTCATTAACCTCCATTCTTTCCCTAGCACAGTGCTGCATAGAGTCACTGTGTAAGTCTCATGTCATTACTCCTCCCCCTGCACGCGTGTGCTGGGCATGAGGGGAAGAGCAGGGCAACCGGAGAAAGGGAGAAGGAGGGAAAGGTTCATGAGGGAGGGGGTGGGGGCCCTTGACATGTTCCCTTTACAAATGCCCTGCTTGTACCTCTTGCAAACTAAAGCCCCGCCATCTCGTTTCCTTCCCTACTTTTGTCTTCTCTTTCTCTTCTCTTTCCCTCCCTGCTGTCTGTCTCTCTAACCACAGGCCCGGTACATTGTGGGTGAACGAGGGGTAAGGCTCCACACTGCCCCCCCTCCAGGCATCAATCCATCTAGGAAAAGACTGCCCACTGCTGTGGTGAGATACAGTAGCCAAGCCCCAGTTTCTCAAACCACTTCTGTACATACTAGCAAATTGATTAGAGAAGGTGTGCCTGATGTACTAACTCAATGAAGCGTTTGAGGCTCCAATCCAGGCCTATTTGTTTGTGATGACATTTTTATTTATGGGGAGACATATTTACTTAAACTCCCTACAAGAGCAAACACATATACACAAAGTGTGAACACATTAGGAAAAAAGTATTAAAGTTTTGTACTACACAACAAATTTTGATTAAATATACTTTTATATTACATTTTTACTGGAATGTACAGATAATATCTAAATTAGTTTCTAAATTGCAGCAACATATGTGTGAAAACATGTCTAACACATCTATACTTGTTACTGTCAGGTCATGCTGTGAGGGCCGCTGTAAACTTTGGAATCCTGGACATCTTAAGAGTTTCTAACAGTTTTTAAGAGTTTATTTTTTAATTAAGTGACTCATGATCTGACTTTTGTACACACAAGATACCAGTACTGCACATAAAACACCAGGAAGTTAGTTGTAATGTCGCTTCCTGTGTGTTATGCTATGTTATGTTATGTTATGTTATGTTTTGTTAAAATACACTGCTAAGTCTGTCAGATAGTGCTGGTAATAATTAAGCACATTTCCATATTCAGTTAGTGTAGTGTGTATCTGGTAACACATCACAGCCTAAATGTTAGTAGTTCTAATTTGTTGTGTTGATTTGTGTTCTGTGTTGCATGTTTAAGTCAATTGCATGTTAACACTCATGGAAATATACTGATACATTTCCTATTGTAATGATTTATTTTAGTGTCTCTCTGAACAGACAAACTTTTTTCTCTTCCTCTTCTTCTCTCTTTGCTCTTTCATACTTGATTCTGTGCAGAGGCAAGAGAGCAGTAGATCGCAATGAGATAACCAATTATATGCTAGAGGAAACCAGACTTTTTTTTCCTGCTGCAGTTATCTGATGCTGCGGTGAGCAGAGGCAAAGGGCTGGGGTAATGTGACATTCACTCTGCCCTTTATCTTCTCTCATCACTGTTTACCCCAGTTCAGTTAAAAGTGGCTTGTGCTCTGCGTCCTCTCCTGCTGCCAGAGAAACCTCACTGACATAGAATCACGTACTGACACACACGTACTGTACGGACACACACATCGTACACGCAGACATGCAAATGCACACATACATTCTCACCGCAGACAATGAGAGTGTCAGGTAGACTGGTGGGATAACTACCCATGCTGTTAAGTATAACACCTGCTGAGGCTAAGGCAGCTAATTGCACGAAAGACTGTTGTGCACAATGCTAAGAAGGTGTTTCCCAGCGCTGGTTAACAGGCAGGCCGTTGAAGGCCACCGCAGCAGGATGAGCGAGGCTGTGTGGGTAGCACCTTGGTCTGACTTTTTTTTTTTGTTATACCTTTGCACATGTGCAAACACGTGGCATGGGTGTGACCTCTTTTGCACACTACTCTTCTTTTACACTCTGCTCTACTTACTGCACAGACAGACTGACAGACACAATGAGATGTGATGTCTCCTCCTAAAGACAATGCATACAGTACCTCCAACACATCTAAAAAGGGGAACGATGCACCCGTATACATAAATACAAAAGCAAACTTGTTAGCAAGCCGTTGCAAAGCTACAAACCATCATTTAAATATCATCATTTTTGGTGTCACCTAACATAAGCTTATAAATAAGCTTTTGAAAATGTTCTCGGACTTTAGAGGGAAACAACAGGCTCTTTCACTGATCTTTATTGCAGAAAAGTTTCTGAGGTTTTGAAAAGAGCTGCCTGCTGTGGCGGAAAAACAGAGCAGGTGAGAGCAGGAAGAGAGAGAACAGAAATAGTAAAATTGTGGCTAGAAAACCAAAACAATAAGAAATTCTTGTCTGAGAGCTGAGAGGAGCTGAACTTAAAGACCCCTTTCATGCACCAGTAAGCATATGATCCTTCATTAATGAACAAAAAAAATAGTATGTATTTTTATATTGTTAAATGATATCTTTGCATTAAGGTTCATTTTCTAACGTGTATTTAGTTACAGCAAAATTGTATGCTTTCTGCATTATCACCAAAAATTAAATGTAATTTCTCGTTATCATTAAGATTAAGAAGAGAAATTGTATTGACTGCAGTTAAACAGATGAAAGCTTTCGTGCGTCACCCTCACGGTTTAGAGTTTCTGTGAACTCACTAACTCACAGTGAACTCAAGTTCTCAGTGAACAAAACTTTATTTAGCATCTACACACCTGCCCCCCACCTCGACCCCCACCCAACTTCCTCAGACAATCTCTCCTCCCATCTCTCCTCGTCTCTGCTGCTCACCGTTGGTTCTGTTTTGTGGTTCTTCCAGAGAAGCAGCAGTGGATGAATGGGTGCATGCTTTTTTTTCTCACATCAAAAGGTAGAGGTGGAGCAGTAAGTGGTTGAAGGAAGGGTGCTGTGTGTGTGTGTTGTTTCACTGCAGAGCTGATGCTCATTATATGTGAGCTGGTGGATCACCCTATCACTAAAACTAAACTATTTCTTTATCAGGGCAGCTTGCCTGTTAACTCTTTAGAAAAGGGCCCTTTGAGGAATGTAACATTGATTCTACAACCAAAAACTTTCTAGGTTGGCACTAAGCCAGCGAACTCTAAACACAATTCCATCTAAATCCAGCTGAGAGATACAGGAAGCTGCTGCAGGTATCTTGTCAATATGTGACCATGCTGTCTATGTGGTCCACTGACCGGAGCACTGTGCGTCCAGATAAACACAACCTGGGTTTTGCATATGAAAATGAACCATGCAGCTGATAAAGGTGAGGATGTGACCCTAGTGCTGCTGCTGCAGCTGAGTGTGCACGTGTAGGATGTGTGTGTCTGTGTATGTGTGTGTGTAGGATCAAACTCTCACACCCAGGAAGAGGCCCTGTTTCCCTTATCTAACGACAACAGAGCATGTGTCGCCATGGCCACAGGCTGTGCTTTTTATGGGCTTTGTGTGTGTGTGTTTGTGTGCGTGTGTGCCATGTTCATTGTTTGCCTGGTGTTCATTGTTTGCTTGGGGCGTGGTGCAACAGCAGAATTGTTACTATAGTCTCTCTTCTCTCTCTCTTTCTCTCTCCTGCTCTCAATCAACTTTGAAAATCTACCAACTACAGTCTTTATTTCCTTCTCTTTCTCTTTCTTTCTTTCTTTCCATCCTGTTTATGCTTCTTACCCTCCTGTCTTCCCCTGTGTTTAAGTGCGAATGTGTGTGTGTGTGTGTGTGTATACATCTTTCTACCTGTCTCATCCTCTCCTCTGTCACTCTCATCCTCTCTGGCTTTGAAGCAGCAGTGACAAGTTGGGCAACATCAAAATTCAGTGGCACATTGTCTCAGGTTGAGGTTTGTTAGGTCGCTCTTACAGCTTAATTGAACAGAAGACGGTAGAGAGAGGGAAAAGAGATGTAAAAAGAGAAATAAAGAGAAAAGGGGGGGGATGAGGAAGAAGGGTGCTCAAACAGGCATACATATTGCATGAGCCCTCACCACCACCACCACCACACCCTTTCTTCACAGAATGGCTGTGTACTGTTCTGGGCTTATTAATTCCGCTCGGTGAGAGAATTATTTTTAGAGACTTGGTGTACTGGCAAAGGCTTTTAAAGTCACAAGCATTACATATTCTACTTATAGATTATCTTTTATTAATTGAAAAGTTCAAAAAGTTTGTTGTGGCTGTTCTTTAGTGTGATAATGTATGATTTGTGGTAACTTTTTACCTGCAGTATTGCAATAGTGTATCATATATAATTTACTCCATACTGCACTGCATGTGCTGCACTTCTCTGTGTGAGAAGAAGGACTTAGTTAAGTAAGACAAACACATTTATGGATAGAAATGGAGTACCGTTGAGTAGTTTATCCTGTAGTTAAGCTCTTCATATGCTTTTTTATGTAAAATTAAATTATGTGACTGTATGACTAATGACTAAACAGTGCCCACAAACAAGTTTTTCACCACTCGTAAAGCCCTTTGAGACATGATCGTACACAAATAAACCTGAAATCCACTGTAGTTATTAATGTTTGCTGCCACATTAAATAGGTTATCTTTGTGTTTTTCAAATGATTAGTCCCAGTTACTGTATGTATGTTACTGCACTTATTTTTTTAATTATTGATGAATGGTGTCCTAGCTTTCCAAAGTGCACTTTTTCCCACTTATAACAGGGTCATTCTTCATTCTAATGACTGGACAGTTATGGCATTACACAGACAAGCGGTTGATCTTCACCCCACCCGCTTCACAAACAGATGTTGCCTGTGAGGCTTAGTGAGGCGCTTATATGAATTGTCCATCAATCAAAAACAATCTTCAGTGGAGTCAGTAATTTTGCTTCGAATCCTGTCACCAGCTGTCTCACTGATGCACTCCAAGATGAAAAGGATCCCAGCATTGTGTTGCACCATTAGCACTGTGTAAATATTACATGTTTTCCCTGGATATGCTAGTTAGCATTACTTCCACCTTGTGGCTTCATTATTTTTGAAATGCTGAGCTTTGTCGATGATTGTGAGGCTTGACCTAGTTCTGGGACTCTCTCACTCACTCTCTCTCTCTCTCTCTCTCTCTCTCTGTCACTGTCTTTACTTTTGCACTTCCTCTCATTTATTCCCTATGTCTTTCCCATGCTCTCTCTTCTTCACCACAATAAATCTGTCTACCTCCTTTTTGTCATTTATTCATTGTCTTTTTCTATTTACTGCCTCAGCATTGCTCTCATCCTTTCAGTCCTTCTCTTTTCTGCCTTTGTGTTACTCTCATCCTCCTTCTTTCTCTCATGTATGCAATCTTTATTTCTCAATTTGTCTGTCTTCCACAACCTGTTATTTTTCTGTGCTCTCTCTCTCTCACACTATCCTTCTTCTCCATGTTTTTATTCCTCTCCTCCCGCACCACGTGTGTCACGGAGGAAAACATCGCGAGCAGTGGTCCCTGCTGAACAATTACCATGCAAAGCAATCCAAATAGAGATGTTTGCCGAAAACAACATGTGTGTAATTACTGCTTAATGAGGCCCTTGTCACAGGCAGAATGCCCAATTAGACTGCCGATGAGAAAGCGATGCCAAGGCTGGCTGAAGAAAGAGGGAAAAGAGGGTGTGGGGATAGAGAATTAGATGTAGGGAAGTAGTTGTAGCACGGGGAGAGGTGGGGATGAGAGGAACATAGGAAAGTGAAGGGAAGAAAGAGAAAGAAGCAAGGAGGATGTGAGAAATGGGGTAGAAAGAGAAAGATGGAGAGATTGAAAAAAAGAGGAGAAAGGGAACAAAAGAGAGAGAAAATGATTTCTGCAGTGTATGTGAAGTAATGGCAGAGCTGATAGCATTGAGCCGAGGATAAATTGGCATTTTAAATGGGAGAGCGATGAAGTTCAAAGGAGAGCTATCGAGAGAAGAGCAGGAGGAAGGAGCTTTACATTGCAATATATAGGCAGCCATGTTGAAGCACAAAATGGCTGACCTTTCTAGGCCTTTTCTGTGAATATTACATTACAGATGTAATTGTTGAAAACGAGCATTATCTCGTTTCATTTCTCCCTTTAGAGCACAAAGACACAGTAACAGGGCTTTGCGCTCAAAGAATCCAGTTTGCAAAAAATAGTGTTGCAGCGTTAAACATGGCATCATTCACTGACTATACTCGGAGAGTCTTATCCTAAAGAAGCTCTCAAAAGGACTTTACGTCAGCAGTGATATCAAAGTGGATTTCAATGGAATGAAATTGCTCAGTTAGGCGAGGACAAGAGGCTTTCATGTGAGGAGTGAAGAGTTTATTGCAGATATGTCACCAAGGTCAACATCACTTTGGCCCTCTCAGCGCGCTGCCGTCGCTCCTCACCGCGGTTCAGTCAGGTGATCAGTCAGACAACGCTGTGGTTGATCAAGCATCTTTATCTCCAGCGTGAAGCACTGAACAATTAGTCAGCATTCACTTTCACTTGAAATAAACATGACGCTGGTGGAAGGCTTCTGGATTAATCATGATGAGGTGTGAATGAGGATTAAATGTAGCATATATGCTGTTCTTGTCTCAGTTTCATGTTTGTGTCTGGGGTTGAATGTAAATGTAATCATTAGAATAACCTAGTGAATCCTCACTAGGGCTTCCTCGATATGCATCGTTAACCAACCATTGCCCCGAGGCCATTGCTCATTCCCCCGGCCTTTCTCCTGCAATAATGTACAGTAATTTCTTTTTCTCACCACTCACGCTCATTTAGCGCCTTCGACGTTTGCCTGTCTACCAGCGTTGATATTAGATTCCTGTGCCCCGCCCACTGAGAAATTGTTCCCATTTCTGTCCATTAGTCGACCTATGTGGTCATTGTTTTTTAGCAGGTACATCTTATGATCCATTTGTGTTCATTTATATCCAGCATGTCTTTATCTATCAAGCTTTTTGGCCGCTGTACAAAACCCGCCATCCCAAACGAAAAGGGCCTCCCATATCTTCACATCTAAGTGATTCGACATGTTGTCTCTGCTGTCTGTTCCCGAGCCTTTTCTGCATTGACATGACAAAGCATGACCTCAGTGAGCAAAAAAAAGGGGAGTCTTTATTTGACATATTGAGTTTCTGTGTTCTCATGAGCGTTATTATCCAGCACAGTCAAGGTTTGCTCCATCTGCTGCAAGTATGGTATGACAAACTTTGATTTGGAAACCAAGGGCATTTCACAAAACAGCTCTTCTTAACATAGTGGCAGTTTCTCATTCACCTTGACACAGCACAGGTTCAGTTACTGAGCTGTTCACGGAGCAGAATCTCATCTTCTCGGGAGCTAAAAACAGAATGTGTTGTTTTTTTCTTCATTTGTGGCACACTCAAAGCCAGCCTCACTGGGGAATTCTTAAGGGATTTAGCTCAGACATCCGAGCTAGCATGTTGCATGTGGCACTCAACTGGTGACCCACTGTCGTTTCCCAGCACCCTTTGAGGGTCAAAGGTGATGTGTTGTTCTATGACTCCTAACCCCATGTCAAGTGGTGTTTTGACACCTGCAGCAAGTGATCTTTCACTGCTTGATTAGCTCAATCCTAAAGACACAGCATGAACCCTTAGTGCAGTGCAGACAGACACACACAGCTTTAAAGATGGGCGCACACACACACTTCACTACTGTATGCACTTACAGATTCATTCACACTCATTCCCTTTCTCACACACGCACGCAGCAGAGCCCACAGGGAAAAGCCCATCTCTCGTCACTGTGCTCATGTAGCCTAATTACCGGCCCGCTGACGAACAGTAATTACCCACACTGCCATGCCACCACGAGGTTTAACCAAAGTGACAAAGTCATTAGTCTCACACTTCAGGCCACCCGTAAAGAGCTTTTCCTCTTCGCAACTTCTCTTTTTTTATTTCTAGCCTCCTCTTGCACACCATGTTTATCTCTCCTTTCTGTTTCTGTCCACAGTTTGATGGTGACAACATGTACATGAATGACAATAACCAAGAGTTTCGGTCGCCAAACCAGGTAAGACGGCCCACATTTTTTCCCCATAAACCCCTTAGACTTAAATAAATACATGTAAGTCTGTGGGGGAAGAGTCTATAGAAAGTTGGTATATGCTGGAAAATGTGAGATATACATATACAATAGTGCTGTAAATAGAGGCAGTGCCAGGAAATTCTGGAAAATGAATGACCCTTTCAACACAATCATCATTAATCACTTTCAGATTGGCTAATGGACTTCAGTTAAAACTTAGGCTATAAGTCATTCATGAGATCTCATGCAAAAAAATATAACAGCAACTGATCAGCTGATGCAAGTATTAACTGAGGGACTGGTATATATAGCCTTAAAATGAGGTTTGACCTTCTTTCAGTCAACATTTAATGCCTCGTAATCTAAAGTATACATTTAGCTTTTTGCTAGACAATTTTATCCAAATGCACATCTACGTATATTTTCAACATCCGTGGGATTAACCCATCAGCTCTAACAGCATTTATGGCATGTAAGCCCACTAAGCAAGACAAGTCGTTCACAGCTAAACCAACATTTTATCAGTCCGGGCTCATTTATGTTTTGGTCCCAGTCTGGAGCGGCGTGGTCCCGAGTCACACACTCGGTGAGTTCCACAGGCAGAGTGTTCCCAGCTGGTAGATGTGAACACATGGCTGGACATATGGCAGAAGTTGGAGCTTCAGAATTGTTTGATCCAGCAGCAGGGCATTCATGTTCTGACAAAACACGATGAAGTGGAGACTCCGCGTCAATTAGCAGCTCAATATGTCAGACAGTCACTGGACAAAGCTAGAAGGCCAAGAGCGCCACGGTGCGCATGCACACACACACAGTCTCTTTCACGCAAACACACACATTTACAGTAATAGGAAGTGACACGTTCTCTGTCACAAAGTTATACACAAGTTGTGAGCACATATGCAAGTAGAGGTGTAGTTTCACCCACATGCAAATTTTGCACTCTCTCTCTCTCAAGAGAAAGGTTATGCATCTATACTTGTGAGATCAGGCTTGAAAAATCCACATGTACACATACTTTTTTAAATGGGTATGAACCTCTAAAACTCCTACATCCACCCCAGTTCCCTAAAAAACTCAGCAGCCACTTTCCCTCTACTGAAAAGGTTCTTAAAATGTGTGAAACTGACAGTTTAAAATGAATCTAATTATAATACTAACCCTTAAAGCATGTCTTAACTCTTCAACAGCACTTTGAAGAAATATAAACCAGCCAAAATGTCCTCACTTTCCAAAAATGTGCTTACACTCATGGTGTAAAATTTAAATTGGACCTTACAAAAACTGACGAACAAGAACATATGTATGAGCACACACACACACACGTATACACTCATAAACCCATGCACACACTCACACATGCTCTCATAAACCCTCAAACACACACCATCATCCTATAGCCATAAGGTTGTCTTTTCTTTGATGTTGGGATTGAGTGACTATAATGAGGGGTCGAGTGGGAGCTTTAGCAGCTTATTGTCTACTCACAGCACACATCACAGACTATGAGGTCCATCGTTGTTAGCCACATTTCCCGGTCTGCCCTAATTATGTCACTTTGCGTGCGTACATGGGTGTGTGCTAATTGGGATAAATGTCCAGCTTTGTAGTTTTGCTGCTGCAGCGGTCATGTGTCAATCACCAGCACCCCTCTTCCAGGTTTGCAGTGTTGTGTCAACAAACACCTTCTTAGTGGATAAGGCAATTTGGGCTTTTCAAAACATGTCAGTTGCAGTTGATGCTCTGTCATTTCCATCAAATAGAAGCTTACACACCACTTCTGAACAGCCCTCTGAAGTTTACTGTTCGGCTTCTGATCCTCCAATAGAACACTTTTAATTTGATATTAGGATGTTTTTACATAAGTATTAAAAGTAAAGCATTAATGCATATATAAATGTACAGATATTTGTAAAACTGAAAATTTCTAGCTATGCCGTTATAATCTAGCCTGACCTGTGGTGTAGTATTTTCTGTGAAGTTAACATTACGAGCAGCAAGTGTACATTACAAGACAATGATTATCCATTTAAAGAGTCTTCAGATGTTAACCTATAAATCATAAAGCACCAAATCCAGAACATGCAAAACTCTCAGTGTTTGGTGTGTGCATGTGAGTCAATCAGTTCTTAATGAGTGCTTAATTGTATGCATGCTCTGTGCACTGGTTTGTTACATATGGTTTGCTTTTGAAGTTAAATCAGACAAATTAGAGGTTCAAATATGGAATAATTTTCTGCAGCAATTTGAAATGGTGATTAGTGTCTAATGAATATGTTGAATACATGCCGACATTCTGGACTGAATGTGTTGTTGGTTTATTATTTAAGCACAGCTGTGTTTGTAAAATAAGCTGCAGTTTCTCCTGTGTGAACAGCACTGCAGGATTTCTTCTTCTTCTTTTTGTATTTCGTTTGTATTTTTTTTGTTTCTGGGGACAATACAGTTCTTCACAATTGGTTGCACATGAAGTGAAAAAGGAGCCAATATGTGCCTTAATGTAAGTTTTACCTCTGCAGCAAGATGCCCACCAGAGCCTTTACATGATGTGTGCCTATGAAAAAGGTGCATGTAGCCAGAACAGAGACTCCTTTGTTTGCATGTCTGGGGTCTTCCACAGCGTACACACTGAGGTAGCAGTTTGACACAGCCAGAAGATTGCATTACACATAACATCTCTGGGCTTTTAAAAAGAGAAAACCGCTAATCAGAAACAGCTTTAAAGGGGCTGTTCACTGTACGCTTCAGACACAATCTGTCCATTCAAACAAGATGTTTCAAGGCTTTAAGTACTGTATGCTTTCTGTACAAAATATGCATATGAACGGCACATATGGAGCTCTTAGGCGGTTAGATGATATTGATGTTTTCCATTTGCTTCATCTGTTAAGGTTTCAGCTTATAAGCGCAAGTGTGGGTGGGTTATTTTGTTGGCCAGCTTTGTTTGTATCTGCCTACACACAAAGATACTAAGGGGGCAGTTTGTTGAATTAAAGATTATTAAACATCTCAATTATCCTGATTGACTGAAATATTCGTGTTAACAATGCAGAGCTTTGGATCACTCAAATAGCTTGGCTCCAGACCTTTGAAACACTCTATCAGATGTTGTTTTAATGAATCATAAATGCTGGTCTGGTGAGTGACGATTCCCTAGTTAGAGAAAAAAAAATCAAACACAGCGTTCTGATTGGACTAAAAATGTAGGAATTTCAGATGAATGCATGGTAGTAAGTGGCAATTCCCTCATGATCAAACTTTCACTTACGTGTAGATACTGTTATATGTAAAACAATGCTGGCTGCAGTGTATATTTTTGCAGCACTATAATAGCTGCAGGAAAATGATCACAGCCAAACCAAAATGGCTCCCTCCGCCACGCCAACACACATTCTAATTTTGTATAATGGACAATAAGTGTTCTTCATTTGGATTCATATCAGGCCTGATCAGTTTGTGCAGACTTGTACCTCCATGTATATTTTTGAATATTTCGCCTGGCCTCTCCTCAGTCTTCAGTTTAATCAGTCCCTGTGGATGCATATTATAGAGACACAAAAGGATGTAGGTTTTGAGAAAATAGCTGGTTACGGATCAAGCTTGAAGGAAGAGGGAGAGCGATCTCCTCCTCTCTTTCATGTTGTACACTTGTTGCTCTGTATCCCTTTGCAGGAGAGGAGGCTTTGGGGCCGCTGGTCTTCACACTACCACCAAGTTTATGCCACAGTGTTTTCTGCTTCCAGGTGTCTTGCTGAGCTGTGTCTCTATTGATTTGGTCGGCTGTAAGAGAACAGTGGCTGATGGTCGAGATCAGAATAGAAACTTCACTTGTTGGATGCAAGCACCCCGTCTTTTCCCTCATCTTTATGCTCCTGTCTGTTTATTTTTGTGTTTTTCTTAACTTCAACACTCCCCCACACTCTCACATTTTCTGTCCTTTTCGTTCTCAGGTATTTCAACCATCCTCACCCTTCCATCCCCTTTCTCCTGAAAAACTCTCACATGCTTCAGCTTCATAAATACAAACATTTACTTCAAGTTCACTTTGTTCCAGGTTACTAAAACCTGATGATCCACACAAACAAATCAGTTTGAGTAACTTTACCTACTACTTTAGCATTTGATGTGACATATTTGTTTATTAGCATATGGGAAACCTTCCAGATTATGAGCCAGGTTTCTATCAGTAGAGTATTGGTGTGTCATTGGGTGTCATTTGGCAGAGTTTTACTAGCACCAGCATGTCCGCAATTAACTTAGTTTAAAGCAGAAATTAGACATTCAAAGATGAGCAGAAGAAAACTACAGCAAGTAGGAGAGGATGAATGTCCCTTCAATCTATTGTATCAACTAAACTTAAAAATTGGACTTTGATGCACTGCTAGCAGTCACATCCATGTAAAGAAAGAGTTTATTTTAAATACATCAATGTGTGATTTATCTGGGTAAATGTGTTAAAGGCAGATAATTGTAGTTCAGTTTAGATGAGAAAACTGATACCACTGTAACATCCATCCATTTTCACAACAGCTTTGTCCTGTATAGGATCATGGGGGGCCTGTCAATAGGCGAGAGGCAGTGTACACCCTGGACAGGTTGCTGGTCTAATGGTCAAATGACCAATTTAGCCAATTTAGAGCCCCCAATTAACCTCCACACAGAAAGACCCCAACCAGATTTGAACCAGAAACCTTACTGTAAGGAAACAGCGCTTACCAGTGCGCCATGTACAATATCAGCCTAAATATATCAAGCTGAATCCAGCAGACAGAAAGCTTAGCTTTGCCAACTGGAAATAATGATTATTTTTTTATCATGTTTGTGAGTAAATTAGATGCATCTTATTAATTGAGCTTTTGGTGTTTATCCTACTCTTGCACAGTGCCTGTTTACACCACTCCCCTAGGAATACAGGGAAAGAGATACTTCTATTAACAGTCGACATGATGATGTTTTGTCAACCAACCATTAATAGAAATCCAGATGTTTGGCCTAAGCAGCCCATTCTCTCTCTCACTCTCGCTTTCGCTCTCATTCTCTCTGAGTCAGAGATACCTCAGTACACCCTGGCACCGTGCACCCAATGTGGGCGATGCTGATGTGAAAAGGCACCGTTACTTAATAGTGACTCACAGTGCACCATTATACCCCCACCACCATAACTCTCTTCATTTCACAACCCTCCCCACCAAACATCCCCTTATTGTTCACTGAATTGTGTTTCTCTTTTCAATTCTCCATCCTTGCATTCTTTCTCTGTAAGAGAAGATAGGGGAACATATGAGACAAAGGATGAAAAATGAAAATTGAGGGTCTGAAAACGCCAACACACATCGCGCTCCTTCTTTGAGGCTGTGCAGAGCCGCTGGCAAGGTCGCCAGTGGAGATACATATTGTACGGCACGTATTTAAATTTCAAGAGACCGTACATTTTCACAAAGTCCACTGAAAAACAGTTTTCAGCTAAACCAGCACTGAGGCATCGATATCTGAAAAAAAAACAATGCTGGAGGAACATCAGAGGAACATCCGCACAAACATCCACACCCATGCTAGGAGGGGGATTGCAAGTTAGAGTCGTAACCAGGGATTGGTGGTTCTTTATGTAGGTCAACTCATGTCAGCCAATAAGTCCAATTACCATCCGTCTCTGAAATAGAACAAGCAGTGACCTCTGCTCTGCTTTCATAGAGGCTGAACGGGATGGAAAGATCCCACAGAACAGGGACTTCAGAATAATTATGTAAAGATTCATTCACAATACAAATAGACGAGAGCCGATGGAAGCTTGAAACGATGTTAGTGTTCATCGAAAGGGGTCTGTGGTGATGTGAGAAGTCAACATTTCCCTTATTCGGAGCGCATGAACACATTCATCTATCTATCTATATCAGCTTTTGATATGAGAGTCTTTACAGAACATTTCTGTCCCACTCTTTTTAGGCGTATTCCCTCGGTTCCCTCCTCAAATACAGCACATACCCCGCAGAAAGGCAGCACTCCCCAAAAACAGCAACTTATCAGCAGCAAGAGTGCACTCAATGATTCATACACTCTTTTAAGAGAACTTGAAACCTTGGCTCTATTTCGGTCCCGGCCTCTCTCTCTCTCCCTCTCTCTCTGTATATATGCAGCACGGTGGAGCACAGGGATTTAGTGGGACTAAGTAGTTTGATATTTCTATTGGTTTTCCGCATGTATTTTCACTCTCTCTTTCCCTCTCTCCTAGTGATCTTTCTCATCATATGGAGACCAAGGTCATGGCTGATTGAAATATAATAGAAGTGTAGACATCTGGCCTAATACTGTGGGAAGTTAAATCTATTTTAATGGCCACTGCCGCAGTGGATTCTCTCTGATGCACTCTTGCGCTTCACTGACAGTAAATCACAATGTTCTCTTATTGCCCTGACTGGAATGAGGGCATAGAGAAAGAACAATGAGGGATCCACATCATTTGTTTTCACCCCCTTGCTTTTTTTTTTCCTCCTCTCCTCCTCTCTGCTCCTCCTCTTCTCCCCTTCTCTCCACTCTGTTTGCGACTCATAAAGCAAGAGGCTTAAAGAGAGTGACATCATGAAAATAAAAATAAAGGGGATTATGAGCAAGCTATTGTGCCATATGTGATTACTGGGGCTTCCATGTTCCCTTGGGGGGGATGAGTGACTACGAGACAACATATTTTATTTATTTATATGATTCTCCCTAATGAATAAGAATAGGAAATGTGGCTTAGACCACAGTATTGCATTCTTTGTCCCAAAAACAAGCAAACATTTAATGTTTGGTCCAAACATTAAAGAATATTTTATTTCTCTCTGTTTCCATACAAAGATCAGAGATATTTTTTTTACCTTTCATCTTTGATCTTAAAGTGAGTTGATTTTTTTTTTCTTAAATTGAACTGACATAAATGTTTGGCACATGGCCTTTTTTCACACCTTTTCAAAATACTTCCTTTGCTGCCGTGTTTTTAGAGTTCACGTACAATCCAGTGCAGGTCCACCCACATCTGCAATAGAGAGTCAGGTCCTTTTTACCCACCTAAATGAGATCCATTTTGATGTGACATTTGAGAGAATTACCAGTGCATGGGGGAGCAGCGAAGAGGTTAGCTCACTCTTTTGCTATTGGATGAAGCCCACCACATCCCACCTGTCCTTTAGTGACGGACACTACCTATGACCCTGAGCTACTATCGGACGTGGTGAAATGCCCCCTCCCCGTGCACACACTTCACTTATCCCAGTTCTGTCTTTCTGTCAGTCAACACGGCAGGTCTTCTCTTCCATTCTCTATTGTACTGCCTGCTTCTCTTGATACATCACCCAAATGGAGTTCCTTGTCGTTTCAAAGCCGGGTCAGATAGCCTCCATGGACCCCGCACACCAGCACTGTAATGGTTACTTGTGCAGCTCAAACACCCATTGATGATAAGTTTGATTTCTGCCCTTTCTCTGCTCTGCAAGATTCATCTTTGAAGGTGAATTTTGAATGATTTACTGTTGCCATCCTTCTATCTGGAATATACAGACTGGACGTGAAGAACCTTTATATATGCATGGCCAGCTGTTGTTTGTCACTAAAACCATGCTGCTCTGTCACTTCCTTTTTTAAACAAAGAAGCATATGGCTGGATGACTTTCCATAGGACATTGTATACTCATTCAAAGTTATGTGTTTTTTGACACAAAGGAGTGTTTTTTTCTGATTTTTTAAAAGTGTTTGGTTTTACACAGAAAAGCTGAAGCTGCAATAACCAAGTCCATCAGTGACAGCCGGCTCTTGTCTTTGGACAATTTGTCCCCCGTCAGCCATGACAGGCTCTCTAGTATACTGTGCAACATTTTCATTCTCCTCCCTTTGACGAACACATCATTGTTCCCAGATGAGCTGTCTTCAACTAAACACCTCATAGGCCACGAATGACTTCATCACCAAACTAATGACTTCATCTCATGGTCCCGGCTATTTGTGTCAGGAAAACTTTTAGCTAAGCTGATTAATGTGTTTCCACTTAAAGATAACTTCATTACTTTAGCGGTCTTGACAAGGTGGAGCTGTGTTTGGCTGCAGAGACTTTATAACCTACAAAAATCATTAAGGTGAATTTTCAGTTGTGGGCTTAGCTAGCTAAGTGTTGCTACAGACAGTAACCTCAACAACATGCACACTAGCCTAACACATAGTAAACATATGACTGGTACCATTACACTTTTGTTAAACACACATTTTGTAATAAACTATTCTGTTTAATAAAATCACATTTAAATAAGACATTTTTATTGTAATTCACACTGGAAAAGGTCCATCAAAACCCACTAACATCTGTCTTTCATAACAAAAGATGTAACTGGCATTTACTCACAGGTCAAACTATTCAGTAGACGTATTTCTCAGATCGAAGGGAACATAGGTGGGCGTGCTAATTTCCTTTTCCGGTCCTCCTTCACATTTCTTCTTAAACGAAGCATCAGTTTGGGAGGATGTGGTACTGAATGTTGCCCCCATGGTTTATTCATTTAACAATGCTAGTTTAGATACATTCTTCTAAGGTTGCATGACTAGAAGTCATCCATATTTTGTCAGTGTTGATGTGTATAAAAACTGAAAAACGGTTTTGAATGATGCGAATCATCTCACTCAAACAAAAAGAGATGGTTCGTGCATGATAAGAGTCAATATCCTTCAGAACAACATGTCTCCTAACTGTGTTTGTGTGTGTTCTGATGTGTCTTAAAATATTTTGGCTGGGTGCAATGATTATAAATTGGGTAAAAGAATTTCTATAAGAAGACTTCAAAAGGTCCAAAGTAATGTCCTTGTCCTGAAAGATGACAGATTTGCTTAAATTTCACCTCTGCAGAAAAGGGGGAGCAGAGGGGGGAGGAAGGGGGAGGGGGGGTGAAGGTTACAGCATGAGAAGGCTGAATCAACATTTGGCGTTTCTTTCTGACCCCTTTCTCTTTTATCAACTCTTCTCTATGTCCTGAAAGACAGTATATTTATGAATTATTTATCTATGTTTGAAAATGTTAAAATTGTGATGTCCTTGTCCCGTGTCTGTATCTCCAAGGGCATCGAAAGAAGCGAGGGGGGGCACAAAAGCAAAGGAAGGCGCAGTCATATAACAGCCTCTGACCCTATTTAAATCTTTCTTTTACAATAAAAGAGTGTTGTGTTTGATTGTATTATTGGATCAATCCTGAACTGAAGCTGTAGAGATGTGTAAATGATATTGTTAACACTGCTTCAGCATCACTGTACTGGTTAACAAAAGATGAAGAAACAAAAATGATGCATGCTACATTTAAACATTTTTTTTTAAAGATTTTAAGTATTATTTAGGGCGTGTGTTTTATCACTCATCATCTCTACCTTCTTTTCATCTCTGGGTTGCATCATACATTAGAGCACTCGTTCCCATCCTTTGTAGCTCGTAACCCTCACAGCCAAGCGGTGCATATAAACAACACATCCTCGAGTGACAGAATAGGACATAAAAATTACAAATCTGTGAACAAAGTCAAAGTCTGATCATGGTTTAGCATAAAAGAGGCTACATAAACTAGAGAAAGAGAGAAGCTTCTCTGGCATTTTACATTCACCATTTTCCCCAATCACAGTGCTGGGGACACTCTACAGTCACAGGGTCTTGTAAGCTTTCAGCATTCCAGGCACCTGATGATCTGTCATCTGTGTATATGTATATACTAAATTTCACAGGCCAGTGAAATTTGCTTGTTTTTTTATTTGTTAACTATAATAAGAAATGACAGCAACTGTAAACGTTAGATAGTGAAAACCTAACTTTTATCATGGGAAAAATAACTGTCAGTGATGATATTTGTAAGCAAGCAATGAGTAGAAAACAGCACACCCTCCAGTAAACATACTCCATTTTTTTCTTTTTCTTATTATTATATTATTATTATTATACTCTCCCTAATGATAGTGCACATTATGAGACTTTTATCCTGTCTTCAAGCACCAGTTTTGTTGGGTGTCGACATCATAGCTATTCCTCAACATTTTCTGTGCCATTTGTTTGCTAAAAATATTTGTTTGCAAGATGAATTGCAGCACTGGCAGGCGAGATGACAGCCTACACGAAGATGATATTGAATTGATTTCTGAAATGTTGCAGAACGGACTAGTTGATGTGTACCACGAGACATGAATAATAAAAATTCTATTAAAAAGCTCTTGAATGGCTGACACCGGAATATTATTTGTGATGATTAATTTTCTTCAGTCATTATAAAGGGGAGTTGGCATCAGATTGCCTCTGACAAAATTGCTTTTCACTCCCTGGTGAATACCCTCAGTATGCTTTTTGAGAGCACAAAACCATATTTCTCAGTGCAATATTATGTCAAGATAGGCCGTGGAAGAGATACTGCTCATGTATCACCTTATTAGCAGCATAACGTCTTTGCTGTTTTAGCTGCTGGGGGGAATTTGGATATTCTGCCTACATGACAAGAGCTGTGAGGTTTGTTTAGTCCAGTTTTTCTATTTCTAAACATATGATTGGTGCTATAATTATATGAGATTATAAAACAGCCGCTGAGTGACTGTCGGTGTGTGTTTTTCCACGTAATAAATTTGATTAACGGGATTTTAAAGGCGTGCGGGCTGATACTTTGTTGCTTCAAAGCTGTCAAGATTTCTGAGGCGACATGATTCTGTACAACAGCTGTTGTTGTCTAACTAATTAATTTTGCTGCGTACATTTGTGCTGAATGAATTCTTTACACTTTTCTAAGTGCAACAATTTGCATTTCTAATTATTTTTATTTTCAGCAAAACAGACTGAATTGACTGCTGCAGTTCAGTGTCATTTGCAAGTGCTGCAAACACAAATCCAAACAACAAAAACAGGTGCATTTAAAAGCTAATTACGAAGCTTTTTAATTACTCTGGAACATATTTTCTTAGCTGTTTCTCGACTCCCAATGAAAATTACATCACTATTAAAATGTATAACATTACAACTGTCTTCTTTGCACCTGTTTAAAAGGCTGAAATAAGAAATGCAGATAAGTCTTGTGATTGTGCACAGTAGTATCGAGGTGGACCATTGATTGTGTAAATACATATGGATGATGGGATTCCAGCTTCACCCATTGCACATAATTAAGGGCAAAATATCTCACCTATGGGACTGGTGACCTGTCCAGGGTGTACCCCGCCTCTCACCCGCAGATAGCTGGGATAGGCTCCAGCCCCCTGTGACCCTGCACTGCAGGACAAAGCGGGTTCAGATAATGGATGGATGGATATCTCACTTATGGGCGCTGCCATTTTGAAAAGAGACAGAAGCAATAAACCCTCTCCATAATAATGTATATGAGGATTCTTTTATTTTTTTGTTGGGTATGTGCGTTACCCAGTAACATGCTGCTGGTAGGGTTTATGACCTATACACTTGTGGGGAATTGTGATGTCATCCATATTTATACAGTCTAGGAAGTAGATTACATTTTTACCTGTAAACTTAAACTGTTCTTGTAGCATAAGTGATTAAAGGCTTGATTTTTAAATTGTCTTTGTTTTGTTTCTCTTGTTTCTCAGAGCTACTCCAGTCAGGGCAGAGGCAGTGGTGGTGGTGGTGGTGGTGGAGGAGGAGGAGGAGCTGGGGATGAAGACTACGAGATTCCCCCCATCACACCCCCAAACCATGCCGACCCTTCCCTGCTCCACCTCATGGAGCATGAGTCAGGTTACCCCTTTCACTCCCTGCCTCACAATGGCCTGCTCAACACCTACTCCTATCCTGAGCTGCCCGCCCTCATGATGTCCAACATGCTGGGTCAGGACAGTCACCACCTCTCTGGGCCTATGCACACGGTGAGGAGGTTTTTTTTTCTGCCTGTCTCTTTTCATTTGTGGCCTGGTATGATCATGCAAGTCAAGTGCTTCTTAGTCTTTGTGGTCAGAGGGTTGGAATTTAGCCAAAGTAAGTTGCATTTTCTCTCAAGGTTTCAAAGCTCCTCTCATAAAAAGATCAGTCTTTAACCTTCTAATTATGCATTTAAATAAACAGTAAAATGGTTCATTCTTCTGCGTGCTTAATCTCTCATATCATCTTCTATTAGAGAGCTAATTAACCTGGTTGGAGACTAGGGAAGCTGAAACACTGAAGTCAGAGCAAGGCCAGAGCCTATACATGCAACATTTATAAACACAGAGAGCTGCTGCCTTCTTCACAGCTATACAGCTGCGTAACTCAAAGATTTCACCACCTCAAAGTGAGCCAAGAAAGGGAGCAAGAAACTCAGCGTTGCACATTTTCATTCGCTACGATCGGCAAAGTGAGGAAAAAAAATAACAGAAAGCAAAGGAACAGGGTAAGGACGGGAGGCAGGTTTTGAACAGAAAAATCTTGGGTGTGGGGAGGAGGGTGTCCCTTATCAGCTACTTTTTCTTTTCAAAAAGATTCTGAGGACCCCCACTCACCCCCTCCACCATAAGGGACTTTCTCTTGTGTTAAACATGCTTCAGACTGAACATGTAAACACCCCTGGCGAACACATTGAAAAGCTTTAATCATAGGATCGAATCAGATGAATTATAGATGGCCTGTGTGGTGAATTATTCAACGTTATATACTTTCATCTGACATAAATATTACTTTTTTCTTTCTGCCCTCTATCATGAATATTTATGCTTTAATGTGAGCATCCGTGACATTTATCCTCTGTTAATCAGGTCTTATGTGATTTTCAGAATCAAACTGCATAAGTTGCTTGCTCTCTTTTTTTCAGTGGGTGGTAGCTAAGGCCTCCATTAAAGCCAGCCTTCAGGATTAGGTCACAATCCACCAGCTACTGTGCTTGAATATGCTGGAGGTGCAGGCGAAAGATCCCGTTGGAACATTTACACTTAATCTGCATTTTAGTGTTGACAGATGGTTCAACAATGCTTTTGCTAACAACAACATGATATAGCACCTAGCCCGGATGCATGTGTACAGTCTTCTGTGTGATGTACACAGGTATGGAGGGAAGCGGTCCTTTTTGTACCATTTCAGAAGCAAACAGAGGGAGTGCCTGCTTCTTAAACAGCTTTTGTTTCACCTTTGCAATTATTTATTTTCAAATAGCCCTTCAGGGTAATGTTCCATTTTCTTATTTCACACCCCCTTTTCTCATAAATGAACCGTCAAAGCAATAAATCACTGCACAAACAGAGACTTGCACACACTGTGAAAGGTCCAGAGATTTATGTAACACATTCATGTTTCCCACTTCCACATTTTAGTACTACTCTAGCAGAGGCTGGCTAATAATAGCCGCTATTAATATTTCTTGTTGCCTAGCAACCCTACCAAGTAATAGCTTACTCTGGAAAAATAGATGACCGATAAGGAAGGAGGAGGAGGAGGGTGTGGGGTGGTTGGAGTGGGGGGGGGGGATTCAATTCATTTATTATCTCCTGGGACAAGAGGAGCTTATTTCTGAGGCTGAGGAATAGGAAAGTAGGCTGTATATTGAGAAATATTTTAAAGCAATTGGAGATGACGTTATTTTCATTTTGGTTCCATTAGGGATGTTTCATTTGATGTTTCCCCAGCAAAGTCAATTAACCTTAATTTCATACTGATAAAGGTATAATAAGGAAGATTGGATTTATGTCTGCTGCATGCTTAAAGAATAATATGGGTGGATGGAAGCAAGCTTGCCGTGTAACCGGGGTCAGAAATGAAGAGACGGGTGTTTACCTTTGTTGTTGTTGTATTGACAAAAGCCTTACAATAAACTCCTAAAATTGGAGGAGATAGCTGGAAAACCAAAGCCCTAATCATTCAACAGTCTTCTTTCACCACCTCCAAAGAAGCAAATAAAAAGTCGACAGCGTTACCTTAAGGATACGCTTCTCTTCAATAACATCTATCCTTCACTGCACATTTAAAACCTCCTACAAGTACAAGCTCAGCTGGAGCAACAGATACGCTTCATCTCAAGGGAGGCTGTTGCTGGTTTTTGTACAACATTTAGCCTAAGGCTAAAGCTCTGTAAACTTCTCCCTGCTTTGGGATTCTCTTTTTCAGCTCACATCGATCCTACAGCAAACACCGTTAAATCATCACAGGATTGAGAGCACAGGAATGACCATCATTATGCTGCATGGGCACGTCATTTTGCATGCTTTAGTCTGGAATATTTAATATCATAATCTTTTCGATATATAACATGCATTATGTTTTCATCTAATCCTGTCTTTTACAGCTAAATTTATTCTGGCAACTTCTTCTTTTCCATCTTTTATGACTCAACGTGGACCTGAAACATTAGCTGCTTTATCAAAAAGATGTGTAGCGGATTGGAGAAGCAGGTGACAAACATAAGCATTTCAGATCCTGTTTGTGCGATACATCATATAATTTTTTTTTTCTCTTTTCATTTTCAACTGGCAGCACTTTGTTCAGGTATAGGGGTTGATCCTTTCTGCTGCAGTACACTGCATGTTGTTCATAATAGTCTTAACTGTCAGTTTTGAGCCATTTCTTAGATGTGAAATTGCACCTTTTTACAAGGACTCCAACTAGCAGAAGCATCAACATTGGCGTTATAAAAGACAGAGCTGTCCATCAGACATGAAATGCTCTTACATTCTCATAACTCCTCCCCACACCGCTGACCTACTCTGTCAGCCTCTATGAAGTGAGGCAGAAAGAGCCCAGTCTTGGATGACTGGTTACTGTGAAATGTAACATGCTGTCGTGTGAATGCTCATTGCTGAGGGAGAATCCCTGTCTCACCCATAGTTGTCAGCATTTCTGCCATTCCGGCATTGGGGGGTAGAGGTGGTAACCAGGGGTCTCATGTTCAACAAGCCCCCTGATCGTTCAGGTCTGGCTTATGGTACAGCAGAGGGGGAGATGCCAGTGGAAAAAAAAATAAAAAAAAGGGGAGGAGAGACCCTCGCCGGCAGACAGTAATGAGAGGTCGACGAGGAGTTTGTAGATCAGTCCCAACGTGAAGCCTTGAGGGGTGTCAGCGTGTTTAAATATTGAAACAGAGCACCAGCCCCTGTCTCATTACCGGTGTAATGAGGCTGGTTAGGAGGAAAGCCCTGCTGTATAAAAAAAAAAAAAAAAAAATCAGCTGTCAGTTGTACAAGTTTATGCCCTGTGTGCATTCAGATGATTTCTGGTAGGAGTTTTGTTGGGCTTTGTTATGTGCTTTTTTTGTAGTTTTGGCAAATGATATGTGCCTTTAACAAGCCATCAAACAGTGGCAGTTACTGTTGACAGCAGAATTTTACATTTCAGATTTCTTTATTATCACTCCTCATATACAGAGATATGAGCAGCCATTCGAGGTTCATGCTCCTTTATGTCTGGTTATGATCAAGTAAAATCGATTTATCAATACTTAATCTAAGTATTGTAGAGACAGTCTCAGCCCATTGAATGTTTTTTATTAGGTTATTAGGTATTATGGTTTATCTTAAAATGCATCCTTTTACAAAACTGTGAAGGCAGACGTCTCCATTTTCTATATTACCATGACAGGACAGGACATGAACCTTAAGAGGTCAACAGCATTGTTTCTTTCTGCTTATCACATACATAATAAGGTGCACTATTATCTAAAAGATGTCCTTTATGGACATAATTATGCCACATAATGACTAATAACAGCCATTCAATGGGCTGACAAATTTAAAATAATCATAATTGCAGCCTGAAAGCATTAGTACATGTATATACAATAATGTAAATGGTTGCACATGCAAGCTCAACATAAGTGTGTGTGTGTGTTTACAGTCTTCGTCAAATGACTGTGATGACAGATGTGGTTTTTGGTAATAGATTATGACTCAATCAATACATTACAGAGATCAAAGTGAGATTATCTGTGTGTGTTTTTGGTATTTTATCCAAAAAGCGCACAACCTGAGAGAGTGTATAATGGGTATTTATTCACTGCATGTAAGGTATATATATATGTTTAAGCAGGGCTGAGAGAATTTAGTTTTAAAAAATGTTGCTGTAAATTTTGATTTGATTTGACATCGCTTGCTCCAAGCAGCTGGATTAGTCCTGTTTTTTTTCTCTTTTAAATTGAAACAGCAATCCTTTTTTTCACTGTAGGTTTTAGACATATCTCATATGACCTGCTTGCTCTGCTGCCTTTCACTACGATAGATATGACATCTCGGTGACGTTCCCAGATAAATCACTTTTTTGTAGAATAGTAGAAATATTTTCTGTTGTGACTTTCCATTTCACAAAAAGACAGATGCCCTTCAGTGCAACGCTCCACAACAGGGGTGAACAATGTGTCTTGTAGTTGTCAAAAGAAATGACAGCGAGATAATTGGTAGGGCACCTCTGTTTCGTCTAAACTGAAACAAATAGCTTCCAAAGAGAATTACGCTTTAAAAAGTAAAGCTTTGTTTTTGTGCGGCTTATTATGCAGGGCTCCCAGTGAAGTAATGAAGACGAGCATTAACGGATTGAGCATTAAAAACAAATGCACATTCATTGCGGTTCATGAATATTCATGGAACTAATTCAAATAACCTTAGGCAACTGTTACGTCTAATGAATATTTAAAACAGCTTGGTCACAGAGATTTGAACACTGCATTATATCTGACTTTCTGGGATCATAATATACAAGGGTAAACAATTAGGACTGGCAAAAACAGATTTGAGTGGTATTCAGAATACATCTGGAAAACAACATCCCATGTTGTCACATTAGTTATGGGCCATTGCTGCTCCAAAGGAGAACGTGATGACATGCAAGAGGACGACAGAGTGTGAAAAATTGTCCATAAGCTTAATAATTGCTGAAATGATTAGTTGATTAATCAATTATTAAATCAGTGACACATTATCTGTCATTTATTGTTTAATACTAAACCACCAACATTTTTCTGATGGTGATGATCCAATCAAACGTTTGATTGACATATCTGACGTAAATGCAAATACGTGATAATGCAGAGTTAATCTTTGCAGAAATAAAAATTAAAAATAACTTGTTTTCTTTATTTTGACTTTTTGTGCTGGCTTGGCCAGAAAGGGCAAAAGCAGCCCCAGAGGTTGTGACATGTTTACATTTATCATGCTGGTT
This sequence comes from Parambassis ranga, assembly GCF_900634625.1. Lineage (NCBI taxonomy): Eukaryota > Metazoa > Chordata > Actinopteri > Ambassidae > Parambassis > Parambassis ranga. Next base: position 11,971,798 of record NC_041028.1, on the reverse strand, counting down.
TTAGAAAAAAAAAATACAATAAAATAAAGCCTTACCCTGTGAGTAGGAGAATCCCACACTGGCCACTTTAAAGGGGGCTTCGCCTGCTTCCTTTGAGGGATCAGTGTGGTGACTCGTCCTCCTCGCCACCACTGCAACGCTAATTAGGCCCACCACAAAGCCAGCCTGTGGGGATAATGTCCCATTATTAGAGTCATTTGTTTCAATTAACCGCTCTGTGATTCTACAATAGCACTGCGCAGCCCAGCGCAAAGAAGCCATTACTCTCGCCCAAGGAACCAATGATGTCTGGGACAAGAGTGTTTGTGAGACGGCTGCAGATACCTGCTAATGCCAGTGGTTGTGCTTCCAGGCTCCACATACAGCTCAGTCACTGATCAGTTGTTTCAGTGCTGGCAGAGGGAAAAACTTCTTTTTCATATCTTTTTCCAGAGCTTTTAAAAGCTGTTTGTGGCTTTGTTGTTTCTGAAATGTTTTGGATTCTGTTCTTGTGCTTCTCACTGTGAACTGATCTGAAGATTTGCACAAGGATTGTTGACTTGAGCATGAACCAGGGAGAACTATAGGCTGTTTATGTTCCCTTTTATACATGCTGAAAGCTTTGTGGTTGACTGAATTACTATTCTGCTACTGTATACTTATGGGGCTCAAGTCATTTTTAGACTGCAATCAGGTTACTTTGTGAGCATGAAGCTCTCTTTTACTGAAAGTGGACAAAGAAAGCGAATTTGCTTTGACAACATCTCTCCACTGGGCAATCTGGGAATTGCAAAATGACAATTAGTCTAGTGCCTTTCTGGCCACCAACAAACAGCTCTAGATAAAAGCTGTTTGTACTGTTTGTGCACTGTTATAGTGCCTGCTGTTGGTCACAGCTGGAGGCTGAAAGAGGCTACTAGTTGCAGGTTGCATAAGGCATGTGTGTGAGAGAGTTTGTGATTTGTTGTCTCGTGTAAGAGGCATAACTGTCTTTGTATAAGTGGCTTTGATATCAGGTTTAGAGCTTAGAGATGCTTCAAACAGCCAAATCAGGTACAAAAATTAACATGTTTCTTGTAACACCTCTCCTTTCTGATCATTTGCATAATGTTTTCATCAGCTATGAGCTTTGCTTAATAACACCTCAATGTTTTTTGGACATTCAAGAGCAGCAGCACAAAGACGCTTATCAACTCTTAAATGCTCCCGAATACACTGTTTCAGAGCACTTCTCGGTCTTTTCAACACTAGATAATGGAAACTTCGATTGATACCAAGAGGTTGCTGCCCTGTGATGCCTCTGTTGCCAGGCTCTCTCATTGGCTTTCTCCCCCCGCTGCGCAGATGTTTACAAAGAGACATCACCAGCTCACATTAAAGGGTTCAAGTTGTCCCCTCGGGCTGTTGCTATGGAAATAACCCTGCTATGGTCGCTCATTCATGTTTGATTAATTGTTTTTCCTTTCTGTGCTGTTGCCTCTACAAAGGCCTCATCATGGGAACATATCATCTTGAAAACAAACAATAGGAAAAGATGAATGCGTCCAAATCTGTTTTGTTGGAGATATTCTCTCTTTCCATTTTGACATTTTGTGGATGTTGTGAGGTGATAAAAGTCTATCAGGGTTATGTTAATATTGAGTGTGAGGCCATACAATTATAAATATCTGTACACATTTATGTTTCCCAGGCTTACCTGGGCAGAAAATAAGCATTTTTACCTTTTTTCCTCTCTTAAATTGCACAGTGTAGTGCTGAGCTACAGCAACCCACTGGGGCCAATTAGGATGCCAGCAGAGCCAGGAAGTGCATAGCAGATGCTTTTGCCACTATTTATTAAAATCCAATCTGCGGGGGCCCCTCCAACAGCTCGTTAAACTACCCGTTAATCTAATTAGCTCTCACTTGCCACTGTTTTCACCACATTACCAAATACAAGGGCCTCGACTTTGCAATTTAGGCTGATTAACCCTCTGGAGTCAATTGACGCGCCTGCGCGTCTTTTTCACATGGCCAATTTAAGATCACGTGGCAGCAAGAAACAGCGTCGCTGAGTCTCTGTTTTAGTTTGTGTTAAAAGTGGGGACTTCAAACTATATACAGGTTTTTAAATTGTTTTAATATGTCAAGTAAAACCCGAGTTATGATAAAAAAATATAAACGTTTTTTCATGAACATTTTCGCCACATTCGCTGGGTGTTTACTGCGAGTTTTATGCGAGCAGATAGAGGAAACACCGGCGTAAGAGCAGCTTTGACCGGCATGACGTGACATGACACCCTCTTTGCTATTGGTGGAAAAATGCACCACGTCAACCAATCAGGAAATGTTTATGGGACCACGTGGTATTTAGTTGCTAAGGGAAGATTGTGGGAGAAAAGCCGGCGAATGACAGATAGTGATAGCGATAGCGAGTTTGGACAAGCGACAGATTTCAGATATTTAGCGTGTTTGGAGTGTGTAGTTAGTGTGTGGTGAAGTGTGTTTAGTGTGTAGTGCAGTGTGATCTAGTTGTTTTAGTGTTTTGTGCGTCATGAGACGGTTTTTGAATGTGGAGCAGGCAGTGCAGCTCTTCTTTGAGCTGGAAGGCGCAGAGGGAGACACGGGGACAGCGTCTGAGCCAGAGAGTGAGTTTGATGACGAAGTGGATGATCCGTCTTTTGTTTTGGAAGAGGAGATAGAGAATGAGGAGCCCCCGATGTGTGCACCGAGAGCTACTGGGCGGTCTACACAGATGAAGGCACGGCTTGGCACGCCCAGCAGGTCCAGATCTCCGCTGACTCCGGTAGCAGAGCCACGCCTCCTCTCTGAGCCCTGGAAGACACAGGACGATCCTGACACTGCCCCATCTGTAAGCAGGTTTCAGCCTCGCCGAACACCAGGAGTCCAGGTGGAAACATTTTCCTCCCAGAGTCCAAAAGACCTTTTTCTGTTGTTTTTTGCCACTGACACAGTGAGCACAATTTGCAGAAACACCAATAAAAATGCTGCAAAAAACAAGGAATTAGGAAAAAAATACAATTGGACTGACATAGACATGGAAGATCTGTACAAATTTTTTGGTCTCCTGATCTATATGTCGTTGGTGTCACTGCCAAGTCTCCAGGACTACTGGAGACAGAATCATATTTTGTCTGTGCCTCTTCCAGCCAAAGTGATGGCAAGAGACAGGTTCCGCTCCATATTTTGGAATATCCACCTCAGTGACCCTGAGGAGGATGTGGAAAATGACAGAAAGAAAGGAACAGCAGGTCATGACAAACTGTTCAGAGTCAGGCCTCTGTATGATGACATCCTCAGTGCCTGCCTGGCCTATTACCACCCGAGGAGGGAGCTGGCTGTGGATGAAAGGATGGTGGCAACTAAAGCAAAAACTGGCATGACACAATATATAAAGGACAAGCCAACTAAATGGGGGATGAAACTTTTTGTATTGGCTGAGTCAAGCAGTGGCTACACCATCAGGTTCAGCATTTATACAGGCAAGTCTGTGACTGCAAGTGAGCATGGGCTGTCTTATGATGCTGTAATGAGCCTTATTCAGCCATCCTGTCTTGGCACTGGTTACCACATTTACATGGACAATTTTTACACCAGTCCCAAACTGTTGATGGACCTGGCCAGCATGAAGTTCGGAGCATGTGGCACCTACAGGGAGAGCAGAAAAGGATGCCCCAGAGGGAGGGGAAATGCTCTCACCAAGAAATGTGGAAGAGGGTCTGTGAGATGGATCAGAGAGGGCCCACTTCTGTTTGTGAAGTGGATGGACACACGGGAGGTGTCTGTATGCTCCACCATCCATCCTGCATTTTCTGGAGAGACTGTGTCAAGGCGGGTGAAGAACAGAGATGGTCGTTGGGCTGTGAGAGACATTCCCTGTCCTACAGCAGTCACAGCCTACAATAAGAACATGGGTGGTGTTGACCTGTCAGACCAGCTCATTCAGTATTATTCAACCCACAGAAAAACCGCACGCTGGTACAAGACCATATTGCTGCACCTCCTAGACATTGCAACAACAAATGCCTACATCTTGCACCGTGAGATGAGCAGTGTCAAGGAGGTGCAGCCTATGACACACAAAGATTTCATGGTGGAGCTGGTGTGTCAGCTTTGTGGCATGGACAAAGAGGGTGTTCCCCAGAGCAGGAGAGCTGACCACATCCCTGTGGCCATTGTCAGTGAAACAGATCCCGGCCAAAAAGCCACCAAAGGAAGGCTAAAATGCAGACGTTGCCTCCAGGTGGACAAAAGGAGGAGTGACACACCCTGGAAGTGTCAGGCCTGTGATGTGCCCCTCTGTGTTGTGGTGGACAGGAACTGTTTTTTCAAGTGGCACAAATAATTTGTGTGACACCTGTACTGTGTATAATACTTGTAAATAGCTGTACAAAAAAACGCCTGAGGCATTTACTGCATTCAAGGGTAAATAGTTGTAAATAATTTTGTTTTTTGCTACATTTGTACATATTTTTTTGACATTTACAATTTGCATAAGCATTCTAAGTTATAAAAATGGTTTGTTAAACATGTTGTGTGGTTTGCACAGTAAAAAATCTAATTTTTTCCCACTCGGATTTTATATTTTTTGTGTGATTTTAGGTCCAGTGTATTAACACAGTATGTCAAAATGAAAAAATAACACCATAGTCACACTTGTGGGGTTGTACTGAAAAGAATGACACTAAACAAAGCAAGGTGAACCATTTTTAAGCTGAAATATAAAGATAAAATTAAAAGTAGTCAAAACGGACCATTATACATATGACTCCAGAGGGTTAAGTAGGTCCAGTGCTGTTAAGCAAAGCTTGTGGGGAGGAGCTCCTCGGAGCTGTCAGTCATTTTTCAGAGTCAGATAAATCATGCAGCTTAGCTCAGCAGTGGCTTTGTGCTTGAGTTTGAATTGAAATATCAGCAATGGGAATGTTGGTTAAAAATTAAATCCACATTGCCAGCTAAGTAAATCAAGTCCGCCTGTCTGAAAACACTAAAGAAATACTCCACATCTTATAAAGACCTTGTATATTTGTAATGGCATGGTACCAGAACTGCATACAAATTCCATAATGGCCCCTTTATGGATCAGGTCTATACGATTCCCACTGACGTCTTTTCATGTCCTTTAGATCACCATCATGAATCCACACTTCCGGTTCATTATTGTTTGGGCTGGGCTGTATTTTTTATTTGATGAGTGCTGCTCTCTGGACGAGTGCCTGGTTCTACTCAGAGATCTGTGCAGCGGCTTTGACATGCAGTCCTGCTCATTGCTTACAGATGGGCAGTCTGACATGGAGCAGTAATTGCTTCCAGATGAGGAGGGCACTGTATATATTTTAAGACATATTTTAAGCCTTCATGGGGAACGAGATGATGGCAATGCAGAGAGACAAGGCAGTAAAATAATTGACAGGTTGCATACAGTAACATATGAAGATTTTTTTTTACTCGTGGTTCAAGATAAATACCATAATATTCAAACAGCGACTGGTTTAACAACCATTTTCAATTGTACGCACAGTTTTTCTTGTTTACAGATGGTTAAGCTTTGTTTACATTCTCATCCTGCTGCCAACATTTTGCAAGGCAAACGTCCTGACAGTATTACATGCAGGTGCACTTTGAAATGCTAGTTGAAAGCAATATCTAAATAATGACTAAATTCATGTAATAAAAACCAAAATGTGAGCCCACATCATCCCCATACCCCCATTATAGTAACTTAACAAGGATTTACTTGCTTTTTTTCCTTCAAACTGACTCCAGCAATTATTCCCTCCTGCCCCAAAACCATGTGATCATACAGTGAAGTTTACAGACATCTTATAGAACATAGGGTGGTGTTCATCATTTCTCCTGCGTTTGTGTACATCCTGCAAGCTTACAAGGAACCGTGTGTATGATTCTGCTGACGGGCTTGTTGATGACTTTTTGTGCTGCAGTATCTTTGCTTCTTTTTTTTTTTTACAGCATACCTTTAAGAAGTTCATTTTCATTTTTTCATCTGAAAAACATACAGCAGAAAAGTGATATACAGCATCTGGAGATTATATTTATATCACCGCTGCTGCTTTAACTGCAGCCAATTATCTTTCCATTAACCTATGAAGTCTGAGAGTGTGCAACAGCTGTACTAGACTGTGCTCCTTCCTAGTATACTGGAGTCTTCCATCCATCCATCCACCCATGCATCTATCTATCTAATTATACACGGCAAGGTATAGCTAAATCACTAAGCTACAGTAAATACATGTAATAAGCATGATGAGCATGAGGGTTGTCAAAGACAAGCGTATATCGCATTACTGTATTTAGGAGACCGTTGTGGTGTCAGTGTTTATTGACATGCCAACAATGTTAGTTAGTTAGCAACTTACTGTCAACTCACCTGCTGTGTTGCATACATGTAGCATAGTACTGTCTGTAAGATTGATATTGATCCGTTCAGGTTGCTACGATTAGAATGTTTATCTAAACAATGGATCACATGAACAGTTGCTCTTTATCTGTATCAGACCTGAGCAGCATCATTTTAACCCCAAATGTTCCAGTTTTTTTTCTCACCAGATCTGTTTTTAGCCACAACCAGCAGGTGTTTAAATGAAAAAAGCTTTAAAAAACCAGTACATTTCCTGCCTAGCACCAAAAGACAGACAGACAAGGTTAGCTACCAGCTGGTGAATATAATGGAGTATTTAGCCACTAAAGAGCCAGATATTTCCCAGAGGAGCTGGTGAGGAGCAAAATTCTGCTAAAAAAAAGGACCACTGGATTTAAATTCATCAGGTGGACCCCAAACAAATCCAAATGGATGATAATGCTGCTCCATATCTGCTGTGTAAACTGGCAAGTGTTTGCTATCAGGTTTGCCATATCAGCATCAATATCAGCAATCATATAAGGTGATAATATGTCAGACTTTGTCTTCAGACTTTGTTGTGTTTACAGCTTGTATGCGCTGCCCCCAAGTGATCAGCAGTCATCAGTTAGTGCAAGTTGAAGGACTTCATTTGCTGTAAACAATCACATCACGTGATGCAGCAACTTCATCATATTCTCCCTCAGTATTCCCAACATTATGATTACTCATTGCAAAAATAAATCATTATTTCAAGTGTTAAACTAAAGTAGTGAACGTTTCTTCCCTGTCTTTTCATTCCCACTCATGCCTGCCCTTTCTTTAAGGCCATGTATGCATACATTTTTTAGTAGATACATGCAAACATTTCTGTATTTTCATAAAGAATATTTTTAACAGTACTTTTGAAAACACAATGCTGTGATTTACTGTGAAAAGGCTTTTTTCCATTCAGTCCTTGATCAAACATGATTTCACTACAGACCTCTGATTGATGTGCTCGAACTGCTGCTTTAAAGAGCCTCTTCTCTATCAGTCAGTTGCCGAGGAGTGTGTGTAGTTTATCTCATTTCTCAGGTACATTCAGAGGCTTATTTGCCTGCAAAATAAATACGGCATGTAAAAATGGGTTTATCTTGTGTTTTCTAGCACAGACTGTACTGTATGTGCGTGTTTTCTCCTTTTACTTGTGTTTGGCTTTAAAATCCGTGGGCAGACTTTGGATGGGGAGATGCCATTCAGACTTGTTTTAGTGTTGTGCCACATCTTGCACTGTAAAGAGAAAGTGAATGTATGCATCACCTCAGAGCAGTTCCTGTTAGTTTTTACAGCCTTTTTGAAATCGATACCCCATGCAGCACTCTCCACTTTGCTGCTCAGTGGATATGATAATGATTATGATTCACATATTCAGGGTGCTGTGATTGGACAAACACGTACTTTCTTTACTATTAGCTGGTTTTATTATCTAGTTTTCGTGTCGACCTCTGCATCTGCACCATCTGTGTTGTTGTGTTATCAGTCCAATTCTTTCTATGTCACTCCATGTGTTTTTTTTGCATCTCACTTTTCTCTCACTTCCTCATCCTCTCTCTCTCTCTCTCTTTCTCTTTCTCTTTCTGCTGTTTTGATAGTGACGCAGTTATCAGGCTGTCAATTCTAATCTCGTCTTGCCAGTGCAGTGCTGTCCATTCAGAATTACCACTAAACCCCCACCCCACCGTGCCCCACCCCACCCCCCTTCCCTCGCTCACTCCTCACCTACCAACCCCTCCATCTCTCTCTCATCCTCTCAGACAACAGAAATGCTGATGGGATGTGCGAGCTAAAGCTGACACTATAGTTCAATCTTCCACTGGTAAACCTGAAAGCTGCATATATAAAATATATTTAGACTCCTCCACTCTGTACAGGACATAGGTAGTCTTACCTAGCAACTGCCATGTGCTAGTTTTTGATAGTTTCTTTAAAAGATAGCCTTTAGTGTCAGTCTGATCCTTAAATGGTCAGTGTGTCCTTTTGTGTGGAGAAACCAGCTCCAGCTTTCTAAGAATTTTCTGCAGATTTCTCTGAATAGAACTCTGAGTATAGAGCGAGTATATTATATGTTTATTTTTGTACCTTTCAATTAAAGTAGAGAATAGCCCAAAGCAGTGTGCAGATTGTAGCTCGCTATAAGGCATCACGCCACCCCACACTCGGCATCATGTGACATTATACATCGAACTAATTAAACCACTTTCCCCCTATCTCTTGGAGGCTAAAGGAACATTTCCAGATTATTTGTTTTGGGGATTATTTGCCTTTGATTCATATAATATAAATAGTAAAAGGTGAACATGAGGATCTAGTGTCTGCACATCTGAACCAAAGTGCTCACAGATTTGCATCAACAGAAGTCCATCCTACAAGAGGCACCAGATACCAATCTCCCAACTAACAGCTTCAGAAAATAGAGCAGAATTCAGCACAGCCACAAGATGCTGCATTATGAATAAGGGATGTGACTGTCTCTTTTTCTCCACTGACAACAACAGCTGTCATAATCATTACTGCTCTCTGCACCTGCATAAGAAAACCCAGGAAAATAAGCTTGATATATTGTGTTGATAAGGTGGATATTTGTTTATCCACCGTCAATAATTTGTAAAGGCAGTGAGCAAAACCACTCAGTCTAATGTTTATCATAAAGGAACTTTTTATTTTTTTCCTTTTTTGGGGACTCTTTTGTCTAATGTAAGCATGTAACAATGCAGCAACATGAGAGAAAATCAGAACAAATTAAATATCTAAAGTGAAAGTTCCTGTTTATCTGTAGGGGAAATTATTAACATGTATCCTGTGTGGGCAGAGTTTTGGTTTATTGATGTGTTCTTTAGAAGTATGTTCATCCATTGTCATTAATTTTTCAACCATTTTCTTTTCAACCTTTCTGAATCATATATATCTATATATATATGATGTTTCATCCTCCTCTGTCAGCCTTTTAGTGCATATACTGGAGTTCACAGACATGAATCTGGCTTCATAAGACAAGCAAATAATGAAAGAAATGAGAGAAAATGCCCTTTATTCCCCTGGTTGATTGCATGCCGCTGCGAGCAGTTGTGTGTCATCACTCTTTCCTCAGTATGAATACATGTGAATTTTCCTGGAGATTATTTAGCCTTTCTGTTTTTTTTTTCTATTTTGTCATACCATTAGCTCTACCTTCAGTTTATTCTATTTTCACTTCAAAGGCTTGGGTGGAACAGATGTCGTTTCAAATGCCTGTCTTCTGCCTCATTGCCTAAAAGTGAGGGATGATTATTTTTTAATGAAACCACAGTCACACACACACACACACACAGAAAAAATGAATATTACCTGTAAGCTGTGAAACAGACAAGCAATGCTTTGCCATCACCCTGAAAGGGAACATTCATTCATTTCCGCACAACACAAAAGCCATTTTGAAGTTTTTCTTTAGCTGCCAAATGTGCTCCCGGACCTTGAATTTTGATTAGTTAATTTCATGCTGTGTGGAATACAGTGTGTTGTTTGGCAAATGCTTTGCTAAAACAATGCAATTTTCAAAGGCAGTCATTTTCTGTTTTCCAATTGACAGTGAAAGGGGAAAACATGGCCGTTGCTTAATCTCGTGATAAGTATGCATTAGATGGAAATGAACGTCTTTAAATGTCTTCAACGACTGTTTGATACTTACGCAGGGACAAATCTTTTTCACGGTTTGTTCTCTACCCTGCTGAGTTTTAACACTGAAACTCAGGATCAGTGGAATATGAAAGCAAAACATTCAGAGGTGTTCAAAATTTTCTGAAACGCAACATGATGAAATAAAACCTTAGACCTTGATGTCTTCAGAAATGAAAGGAGTTACCCGTCACTTCACCGAGTAACTCTCTATAACCCTGTCACCATAACGAGTGCATATAAACAGCCTTCATATGACATAATACCAATGTATATCATTATACACCCAGCATGTCATTATACCTTCTGTCATATGGATGGAAATTGGATTGTTTTTTTCTGACTTTATGGCAACCAGGATATCAGGTTAACTGATGTTCCACTGATACTAATGACCATCACTCCGTCATCCTCCGTCCTCAACAGTATTTCCTCTCTCTCTCCCCCACTCTCTCTCTCTCTCTTTCTCTCTCTCTCTCTCTCTCTCTCTCTCTCTCTCTCTCTCTCTCTCTCTCCTGTGCCTGACGTAGTTTCTCCTCAGCAAAGAAGGCAATTTCCATATAGAATCACATCCAGGATCAGGTGACCTGGATTTGACTCCCAGTCAAAGCCCTGCAAAAAATGAAAATGTATTCCTGTGTATTGTCCATCGCACAGATATGAGCAGTTTGCCTCCTGGAAATGCAGAGTTTGCAGTGTTAGTGTTGACAAACTAGCTCAGAAGCTACTGTGGAAAAATATGAAAGTGCTATTGAATTACTTGTGCTTTGAAAGAGACAGTAAGGAAAATTGCAGATATCAATGTAAGAGTAACTTTACTATATTTTGATTATCAATGCCCACATGTGAAGAGATGAAAAGATATCTTATAATTTAGACCTTCCCTGATATTGGTTTCCTGTAACAGCCTGTGGACTATTTTTCTGTTTCTGATTGTTACCTTTAGAATGATGCAGGTCACCCATGCAAACTCAATTGTTGCTGAAGATTATATTTTAATATTCCAGATTGTCCCCTCAGTTACATCTCCCTGCCCCCCCTGAGGCATATGTGTTTGTATTTCATACAGTGTATTATGTCCATTAATTAATTGCATACAGAAATAAACCCAGGCTTTATTCTGTTGTGGCTGCAGAAAAAGAATCAGTTATTTATGAAGTTTCTTTCGTTTTTGTCTCCTTACAGATAAGCAGTGAGAAACGACCCTCGGCAGAAATGATGAAGCCCAAACCCAAACCTCAAAAGAAGAAGAAGAAGAAGGACCCCAATGAGCCACAGAAACCCGTGTCTGCTTATGCGCTGTTCTTCAGAGACACCCAGGCTGCCATTAAGGGCCAAAACCCCAACGCCACCTTTGGGGATGTTTCTAAGATTGTGGCCTCCATGTGGGACACCCTAGGAGAGGAACAGAAGCAGGTAGATACCAGATGGTTACCTGATGTCTCTGCACGATGAATGAGAATTTAAATATACATGAAACATTTGCACAATGCTGTACATTGTATCAGTATTATGTGTACATTGTAGAAAGAAACAAAGTCTGTGTGTTTGCACAGTGAATAAACTCTCACACACATGGTCCCACCAGTAGATGGCGTGTGTGCTGCAGCAAGCAGGCAGCATTATCTGCTGTGTAATTACCAGAACATTGCTGTGAGATACAGCTCACCTTAATGAGCTAGTTCTTCTCTTTCTAAAGATAATCCATCCGTTTATCCCCACTCCCCTGACTCTCATTAAAATGATTTTCTTTCTAAATTTAATTCTACCAAAGGGACGATGGGGGGAGGGTGGGGGGAGTATGCTGTGCAACAATAGCCGTAAAACAGTCTGAGACTGAACAAAGTAGGATGTTTTAAAGGGAAGAAATTGTCAATATGGGAAAAATATAAACATGCCTGGGGTAGATTTCTGAGGAGTCAAGGACTGATATATTATGCAGTGGGTAAGGAGACTCACATACTCACATGCTTGTGCACTCCTGCAAAAGCAATTACATGTGACTATATACACACAGGCACTCAAATACTCCCTGTTCATCCAACTATCACAATGCAAAGGCATCTTCTGAGATTTTCATAGTGCAGTGTCCATCTAAACTAAACAATCAAAAAAATCCTCCAAAAATACATCCTGCAGCAAAAGTAAAAAATCAACTTTCCTAAAACAAAAACTCCCACAAAGCTGTAGTCCGAGCTAGTGTCCCATTTCTTCTGTCCCTTCTGCCTCCAGAGCTGATGCCTCCACACCATGCATCTTCATTGGCCCTCTGACAAGCTGGGATGTGTGAAGTTCTCATTTCCACTCCTTTTATTTATATCTCACCCCTGCTATTTTCATCCTGCCTAGAATACAGAATTAGTGATCTCTCTCATACTCTCATCCTTGGATTTAGCTGAAGGACATCTTGGCCGTGCAGGAAGAGCGGATTGTTTTTTTTTTTGTTTTTTTGTTTTTTGGTGCTTTTTAACGTCATCTCCGGCTCGGCTGTAATCGAAATTGCTAGCGATGAGTGAGTTATATGAGGCTATGATGTTGTATTTTATGGGTATTTCCCTCCAAGACTAACTACATTTGTTAGTTTTTCTGCTTTTAGCAGGTCTCCAGGGATGTACAGAGTTTATATTTAAGAAAGGATACATTGTAAAAAAGAATGTTCCTTTACATTAACAGAGCTTTTAAAGGCACTTTTGTATATTTTAACAGCTCAGTGCTGTCGTTTTGAACAGCAGGGTGTTTTTGATGGCCAGTGCAGAAAGAGAGCAGTTGAAGAAATGCAAACAGACCAAATTGAATTAATAAATAAAACTAAAATCTGAACCACCTTGATGTGTTTCCAGGGACCTTGAGCACAGACAGACCTGGCGGGGACACATTTTGTTGTTTGACACTTTGTGACTTTTGAAGTCTGTGCTGCAAAATATTTGATAACAGTAAATGTGTTTATATCAGCACTAGCAGGACACTAGTGCTGAAAGTACAATACATAAACACATTATTCCCACTAAAAAAAGGCATTTCTCTGTCCTTTTTTTGTTTTGCATAATGGACATGATGTTGCTCATAGTCCTTATATCTAATGGGCCCATTTTGACTTGTTCTGTTACAACCTTGGCAGACATTTCAATTTCTATATGTGCCGAATAAAAAAAAATATCTGCATGCAAAAACACACATGTCCGTCTGCACTCCTAAACACTCGTTCTCTATGCAAACACACTGACTTCGTTGAAAGCACAGCAGCCAGTCTTTGTATGATAGCATCGCTATAACAATATGGAAGGCAGTTTCAAACAAAAGTCATACAAAAGGATCATGTCCTAAATGACAACAGCCATTCTGGTTTATTACTAATGTTAGGGCACTGATAGTGTTATTGCAGAGCTAAAGCAACAGCAAGAGTAAGAGAGAGAGAGAAGTTCCAGTTCATTTCTCTAGGTGGATTGGAATGGAAATGATGTGTTGCTACAATAGAGGGAGACACATTGAGATGAGGGAGTATTAGTGCTGTGATGAGGAAATAGAGGTGTTCTGTGCCATTGGCTCTGATGGAAAGGAAAACATTAAAGACATGTTTGTGTGTCTTGTGTGTTTGCATGCTCATGTGTTGCAGGAAAACATGAGCCAAAAAAAAAAGCTTTTGTATGCGTGTCTGCACGTTTATGAGCATGTCAACCTCTCCTCTCACCCGAAGCCTCTTGTTTTGATTTTTTTTCTCTCTGTCTCTCTTCACAGGGGTACAAGAGGAAAACCGAGGCAGCTAAGAAAGAGTACCTGAAAGCCTTGGCCGCGTACCGAGCCAGTCTGGTTTCCAAGGTAACGCTTATGACACACAGGCCCTGGCTAAGACTGATGATGGATTGGATGAAAAAACCCTGCTAATGGGCTGGGAGGGGATTCCTTGGGCTGAGATGGGTGATGTTGATGATGGTGGTTGTAGTGGAGAAGGTGGGGGTCTGATGCAAAAAAATAAATAAAAAAAATAAAGGCACAACATATTTGGAACAATACCTAATTTCCATAGGGTGCAGACTGGGGGTTGGGAGTTGTAGTTGGTATGGTGATATAGGGATGGAGGAGGGGTCAGCCAGTCAGAGCACACAAGCATATGGCCATATATGAGGGTCGCAGGATAGAAAATAATTGCTCGCTCTCTCATATGCTACCAGGTGGATAGGAAAAAAAATCCTACATTTATCTTGCACCAACAGACACCTGTGTCATGCATGAGATCATCTATTTCCTCCTTCCATCATATACAACAGGAAGTACATCAAAATCAACACAGGCAATCATCGGCTTCGCTGCTGTTTCCACCTCTGACACTTTCCTGCTAATTCAGATCTATGACATCCCTTTTTGCCCAGTGAATGATGACGCCTGTATACACCAGCATAGTAGCACGGGGAATAAAGAAAGGCAAGCAGCAGGGCTGTGGATTGCATTGTTTAGTGCCGTCTTGTATTAACAACACACAATGTAGTGTGGGGAAGATTCCTTTTGTCATTCCATTTGTTCTGCAGGCAAACAGCCTCATTTCTCTGCCTGGGCTCCTGCATATATGTATGTCTGCGTGTGTGTGTGTTGGGGTGTGGGTGTGTGTCCCTCTCCTTTTCCCATCTATCTGTCAAGGTGTCTATTGATCATTACCTCGGCCCCAGCTCTATTCATACAAATGGGCTCCATTACCTTCTAATCAACACTGATGGCTGGAGATGAGCAGTCTGACAGCTCATCACAGAGGCCTGGAGAGGGTGGAGGTGGAGGTGGGGTATTTTGTGGGCGATGCACCTGCTCAGAGTGATACTGTCCAGACTGTGAAAGGTCAAGTTTGGATGATTTTTGGTGGAGTTTTCTTTAAAGTAATAATCAGCTCCCATCTGTCAGCCATTTTACACGAGTGTGTGCAAAATAAACCTAAAGGATGTAACAGATTATATGGAATACAATGCAAAAAGATTAGATTTTTTAAGCAACCTCCTGGTAGACTCATGTAGATGTGTTTTAACCAATTGTCATTTAAATGAATTTTTCCTATCTTATTAAAATTGTTGTGTTTTTCCATCCACAGACATACAATGACCCTGAACCAAAAAGTGCCCAGCAGACCAGCCAGCCCTCCCACCTGCTGCCCCCGAAGCAGCCCCTGTACAGTGTGCCCCCTCAGCCCTCCTCACCCTACCTGGGTCCTCCAGGCTCCTTTCCCCTGTCAGACCTCCAGAGCTATGGCGGGCCGCCCCGCCACACCCTGGCTCCAGCCCTCAGCCAGTCCCAGATGCTCCCACCCAGCATGAGTGCCTCTCCCCCAACACCTTTCCAGATCAGCCCACCTCTGCACCCGCACGCTCAGCTCTCCCTGCACCAGAGTTCCCTGCTCAACCAGCCAATCCGCATGCAGCAGTCGCAGCCAATCATCTCACACCAAATGGGGCTCCAGGCACCACTGCATTCCCCTCCTCTCAGCCAACAGGTTGGTCTAGCCATTATTAACCTCTGTCAAATGCTTTTTCTCTAAAAAAAAACTCAGCCCTCCATCCCTGCTTAAAGTCCTGAGTTTGCCCAGTCTCCAATCCTGGAAAAGGGGTGTCATGTGTCAGTAAGAAGTGTGATTCTGAGAACCACTTTAACCAATCAATGAGAGCAAATGCTGTTTTCCACTCTCAACTGACATCAGCCACTATCACCATTTAGCCATACACAATCATGGCTCAGCAGAGTCTAATGGCTGGATATGATAAAAGACGATGTAACCTGTTCTCCTCCTCCCTCCTCACCTCTTCTACAGGGATTCTCCCATATTCAGGCTGATTACCAGAACAGCGTTGGAGGCTCACAGTCTCCAGGGGCGCCCAATCCAGTGCATGGGCAGAACCCTGACTGGGACAGCGAGTACTGCAACAGGGACTGTGGACCCAACCATTGCGGGTGAGCTCATCACTCCAGTCACTGACATTAAGTCCCACATCAGTGCAATCCAGGACATCTGATTATTGAGAATACTAAGCAGTTGTCTGACAGTTACTCATTTTCCAAATGAGTAACTCTAAACCACTTCACTTTCACACTCAGGGACTCAGACGGTATTAATCATAAACTGCAATTTCCCTGCTAAAGCAAAGCATCTCCTTGAAATTGAAATAAGTAATGCAGCAGTAGAACAATGCTATTACCAAGCTTGGAAAAAGTGTGACATCCAATTAAGTTTCCCTGTGTTTCGTTCAGCACACATCGCATTATTGAATCAAGCTATTGAAGCAGGCGCAAAAGGATTTTTTTTTTTTTTTGCTCACACCTGAAACTCAGCGCTGCTACTTTGAAAGTCAGAATCACCTTCATTTAGAGCTGATTCATGTGTATGTCAAATGGGATCACGCCTGGGTCAAATCATGTTAGACGTGCTTTGAAGTAGATTGAGTCTTCGCTTAAACCTTCACTGTCTGTGTCAGATCACTGTAGTTTTGGAAGGGGCTGAATGTGTCGGTTAAGATAACTGAAGAACAGACTTTGTATTTGACATTTGGAGTTCCAAATTTTTGACTTCATCTTTATTGATGTCTGTTGTTTGTTGACAGCTTTAATGTTTGTTTTGGAGCTTGCACAGATTTTCCTGATGAAATAAAGGATGAGCAGAACATGCACTCGTTTTCACGTGCACTCATACTGTATGCACGGATGTACATTAATACAGTTTTCCCCTCTCTTCCTCAGCAGTGGCATGGGAGCTCGGGACAAGCCTCTCTACCTCACTTGAAGTTGAAAGACCTCCAAATGTCAGACTCCAGGGAGCTTGCTAACATAACAACCACATCATCGATGTATCTGCTTCTACACCATTCTGTTTTTCTTTTTTTTCTGATGGATTTTGAAAATCCCAAAGACTGCTACAGTAACTTCACCTATTTGCCAAGCACTTAGATCGGCCAGAAGCCTGAGGCACTTCGCTTGATTTTTTTCCTTATCAGCGAACTTTCCATTTTTTCAAGAGGGCAGCGAGCTTTAAGCTCATGCCAACATACTGGAAATGAAGACCAAAAAAATGTCTTCTCATTTTGTTTAGCTCGTTTTTCCCTTTCCAATCCATTACTCTGTGTTTGCCATGGACTGCCCTCACTGGGCAGATGAAATACTCGAATCATACTCAAAGCGTAGGGTTCTTGGGTAGAAAAGCTAATGCAGGAAAGTAGAATATAGTCACCTAAACGGGGTGGATGTGCTCCAGGACAGACTGAACCACCCTGACTGAGTGAAAGCAACATTTGTATGACGGTATTAGTCACAAACACATAAGACATTTGTAAATCATTCTCGCCCCTTAGTAAAGGACTCCCTCATTTTCTTTTATTTATCACAGAGTGATTGTAAATATCACCAAAATGGATCCCTCTTATGTGTGTATTTAGCTGCAGTCCCTTGCTTTTTTTAACATCCTTTTTGTTTGGTTATGTGATTTTCGTGCAGGCGGATACAGTGAGGGAATACACACACTAAAAACTTGTGTCGAAACTGTGTTCACTGGTCTTGAATCTCTCCAAATAAGAGGGGGAAAGACTGAAAATCAGCTCAGCTGGCCGAGCTCTGATCCCGATCACATGGCCTCAGGATGTCACAGAACTGTTAAGGGGTCAGAGATTAAAAAAAAAATAAATAAAAAAAAAATAAAAAACTCTCCTTTAGCTCCTCCCACTCTTGGTCAGTAAGGACCAACCCCACCATCCACACCTGTAACCCCGCCTACCTTCCCTTAGTCCCAACACCACTTGTACAGGTGAATAAAAAAAGTTGCTAAATGTGAAATGTTACTAAAGAAAAAAACATAACAGTGGGTTTTAAAGTTTTTGACTAGTTTTATTAGGTGTTTTAGAATTGTGTTGAACTCATCTTTATCTTTTTTTGTGAAGGAAAAAATTCTTAAGATATTTTGTTTTTTTTGTTTGTTTATTTTTTTCACTGTAGCAGGATTTGCATTTCAGAGGAACGGTCATGGGGGTAGATATTTTAAATTTGTGTATAAACCTGCCAAATGTACTTCTTTAATTTGTAAAGCCAGTGATTTTTGTTTTGTTGAATATCATATGTTTTACAATATGGTCATTCTATTTAATTTGGTTGCAGGTTTCACATCTATTTATGAATGATATGAAGCAACATTTGGCATTATTATTATTATTATTATTATTATTATTATTATTGATCAAACTACACAATTAGAATAATAATAAATATTTTTTGCAGAAATTGTCATTGGTGCATTATGGATGTACCAGCATTAGATTCATTTCTTCTTTTTGTTTTCTTTTGTCTGTAATAAAATGTTTAAAGTGGAAAAGAGGTTGTGCATGTCTCTACTTATTTGGCTTGCTTTGCTGCAGCTTATATTATTAAGTTCATAACAGATTCATTAGCACTTTGATGATCAGCGCCTGATAGCTGCAGTAGCCTATAAACATAGCTTTGCATTCCCCCTGCATGTGTCTTGAGGTTAATTAGGAGAATTATCTTTGATGTTGCACGAGTTAATGTGACTGCTGTCTCATGGCTCATTAGGTGAGGAGTTTAGGCTTCTTAGTCCACCTTCACTTAATAAACTTTAACCTTTCCATAGCTTTATTTTCTCCTTTAAAAAAAAAATCCAGACTAGATCAATATAGTATATCAAGCAACATTTTTCTGCCCGCTGGCCATGTTTTTTTGGTGAAGGTGTGATGATGAAACTCCGGAGTTGATGCAGCAGTACACGGCCTTTTCAGAGAACTACCTGAGAAGAAAAAAAGAACTGCCTTTTAGTTATGAATTTCACAGTTGGATTAAAGGTAGAATAGAAATGGAATCTATCATCCCTCCCCCTCAGCTCTCCCCTCTCTCTCTCTCTTCCATCTGCTGTCTCGCCCTCCCTTTTCCCTCCCTCTCTCTCCAGGATGATGATGACGCAGTGCCCCCTAGAGCTGATTCATAAAACTTGCCATTTGTTTTTTCAGTAGCTCCATGACAGAAAAATCATATAATTACAATCCAATGATTTTCACTGCTGCTGCTGCTGCTGGTGTAGCATTATCACCTTATATAGTCTGAGACCTTTCTGTGTGTTGTTTGAGTGTACTCTGTGAATAAATGTACATTGACTACCACAGACCAATACATGTTACGTTAGCTGGTGATTGTAGTTGTGTGTTGAGTGTGATGACCTGTTCAGGGTGTATCCCTTTCCCCTTGTGGCCCTCTACAGGAAAAAGCATGGTACAGCACGGGTCCATGGGCAGCTAAGCTTCCAAATGTTAAAAAGCATGTATGAAACACTCACAGAAATAAAGAATACACTCTTAAAAAGTTACATTTCTGAGCTGAAAATTGAATTAAAAATTAGATTTTACAAGCTGCACATGGATTTAAATGTTTGTAAAAACTGAATTTGCCTGTGGAATGATGTTTAGTATTGTTACTCTATCGCCATCTGCTGGTTGTCTCTAGATAAGTTTTCATGTTCATTGCTGTCAAACACAATTAAACTTGTACATAGAGAGAGATGGAGGGGGTGTACCTAACCAAGCCAGAACTAATCCTATTTTAAGGCTGCTAAAACTAGTAATCCACTAGACCATATGCTCACACAAGGAATCTAAGTATGTCACTTGTTCAATATTGTCTCTTTGCCTGTCCAATCTCCCATCACTAATATTGTGTCCAGCAGCTGTGATAGCACTTCCATCAGCAGCCATCGGACCCTCTCATTTCCTCTTCAGACGGATATGAACTCTCCTGACAGCACAGGCATCAGCAGCATCATTGACAGCCAGCAAACAAGACCAGGCAGAAAAGAAAGTATTTCATACAGATCACCGCTCCAACACTGTTGGACAATGTTCTGTGAAAACGTGTGCTTATGAAACCTTATATTAGTTGAAGCTGTCTTCACAAAATGAACATTCAAACATTGGATAAAATATTGTTTTATTGTTACATGTACCCACCATTGTCATGGACATACAACAGTTAAAATAGGCACTCTCAACATTGAAAGTTTTTTCTTTTCTGTATGACATTTTTCAAATGCCTTATTTATAGATATAGTAACACACATACAGATACATTATGTTGTGCATAACATAAAATATATGAAGCGGCTCTTTAAGCCATTGTGCCGTTTGTCGTGCTAGCAACTATTGAATTTAATTCATGGAGTTTGGGGAACTGTAGTTAACCCTCCTTAAAGTGCTTCCTTCTGCATTTACATAATATTAATACAAAACATAGATGCCAAAAATCATGTTTTCCATCAAGAAATGAGGTGATATTGATGAGTGTGTTGCTCACAAAGAGATAATCTTGTATAGCAAAAGGACATGAGGCTCTTCTTTGTTCTGCTGCCATCTGCCACTGTGAGAAATTCTGAGAGCTTCAGCTGTGTTAATAGTGAAAGAACAGAGCTCATTTGTGCCTTCAAACAATATGTATTACAGTTTACCCACGTCTTTTCCCTCTCTTCGCTTTTTTTGTGTGCTTGTAGAAACTTCATTGTATAAGGTTGAGCTTTTATAGATATAGTTTCTATAAAAATCCAAAGCAAAAGTTTGTGTCTTTAAACCTGTAACATTCATTTTGGTCTTATGTGTGACAAAAAAGAGAGAGAGAGAGAACTGACAGGCCGGCACAGACAACAAATACATTCAGTACAAACACTAACTCTTAACAGGACCAATACAATGACAGCTTCTTACCTCACAAACAGAGGTGCTGGTATCCGCTCTCATTTCATCAACTACATACAAGCGACGTGTTTTAATGTTTGAAAGAAGTAGCAGAAGAAACTGAACTGCTTCACAGTAACACATCTTACAAAAAACATCACATACACTGTTGTATCTCTGTTGTGCTTTTGTACTGAAAATACATTATTACAAAATAATACAAAAAAATTACAAACATGGAGATGCATTGCTATGTAACATAAATATTAGTAGCTTATGAGTACAGTGTTACTTCCCCTGTCAGCCTGATTTTATTTATAGTTTCAGTATCTGTGAAAGTTTTACTTCACATTAATCAGATTTTATAAAACTGTAAACTATAATAAACGATCTGCAGTGTAATTGTTAGTTTTGTTAAATTCTGTCCTTTCTGAACTACTCATTTGTACACTTCCAGTGAGCAGTGCACCTGCATGTTTTAGGCCACTAGAGTGCATCGAGTGCAGCTTCCAGGTTTGAGTTTGTGGTGTACAATGAACTGATTCAATAAGGAAATGATTCTCCTCTAGGTAACATGCCACATTTAAGCATGATCCACTATTAAATGAGACCAAATTAAAAGAGATGCCACCAAAACCATCTCAGTCCAGGCTACATCCAAAAGCTTGCTTCACAGCCTGTTTAGATTAAGGTTTAAAAACATGTTTTAACCAAATCATAAGTGAATAAATGTAAACATTATAGGAATGCTCAGACAAAAATATCAGCTCAGTCTTTCATCTCCATCGGTTTGTTTATTCAGCCGCCTCCCTCTCCTCGGGAACAGACATGAAGATCTTCTGACAGAACATGGTGAAGATTTCTGAGGAGAAACAACTTATCATGTTAGTCGGGTCACCACAGGGTTAAAGAGTTTATTTGCACGCCAACTATGTAAACACATGTATCAGTGCCCACAGCTGTGCTCGAGGGGCATGAATTTCACAACAAAGTGTAATGAATATTCACTCACCCAGCATCTTCTTGACCACGTGTGGTTTCTTCCACTTGTAGCCCAGTAGGTATGCTGGGATGCCTGTGAGAATAATAGCGCTGCCGACGAGGCACTCAAACGGAGCGGCCCAAAAGGACACGACTATCATGAAGACACAGCCCACCACAAAAGTCACAGGGACAAAAAGAGGGACCTGCAGACAGACAATAAAGCAGAAAGTGTTTGTTCCTGTTACAAAAGAAGGGAGCAAATAAAATGTACCGATTACTACCATTATTATCACTGCTGATTTGGAGATGTTCACCAAAGAAGGTGTGATCCATCCACAGTGTGAATGTAGAAGAATCTTTAAAAATTGACTGTTCTACTTTAAACCATAAATGTATCAATCCTTAAATTAACCTAGTTCTCAGCTTCTGCCTATGTGTTAAAAAAGTTCAGACGTTGTCCTTAAAAAGTTCAGACGTTGTCCTCAAAGAGTTCAGATGTTGGACTTGAGGCATTGTCAATTCTCTTCTTCAGCTCTTTATCTTATTAAACAAACAAATGAACCAGAGTACTCTGGCTCAGAGGAACGTTGAAAGACCAGGGCAGCAGAGGTAATATTCCCAGGATGAAAGAGAAACAAAGAGTATTGCACTCATTCAAACGCCACTCCCTCACAGCACGGTTCCACTTCCAACCAATAACAAGAACAGCGATACAATGGTGCTTTCATTTAAAAAAAAGCAGATACTTTATGAAGCCAGGAGACAGGAAGCCAGGTTGAGCAGACAAAGAGGTGCAGGTCTTGCATCATGTGTAAACCTTTCAGTGAGTCTAAGCTATCTTTTCAGATGGGAACAGTGCAACAAGCATTTACCACCTGCCACCGACCGCCTTTCAGAGATGGGTCATTTACCTTAATGGGCCTGTTGAGTTCAGGCTTGGTAATACGCAACCAGAGCATGCCTGCAATGGCCATACCAACACACAGCCAGGTGAAGAAGCTGAAGAGGTTGATGACGGAGAAGATGTCCTGGGAAATGGCATACATCATGGACAGCAAGCACTGATCCAAATGAAGAGCAGGGCAAGACTGTATTAGCATCATATAGTACATGATTTTGCAGAGAATCCATTTTAAGTGTTTCCAGTATAATGACTTACTGTAAATATGAGGGAGGGCACTGGTGTGAACAGATCTGTGTGGACCAGTCCCAGAGCAGCAGGGAGTTGACCCTCTCGAGCTCCAGCATAAAACAAGCTAGAAGAAACAAGCAAATCGTTTTTGGCCTATATAAAGTTTCCAGCCAATAACAGTCTTGGTTTTTGGAACAACCCCTTTCACATCTATCCTATCACAACTATTGTAAATATTCAGTTTGATTTCTCATGTGCGAACACACACCGTGCTGAAGTAAAGAGAGATCCATTAACAGCTCCGAAGCAGGACATTCCCACAAAGACAGGAATCAGCCAGGCCATCACTCCAAGATGGTACTCCCCAAAACTCTACACCACAAGACAGCAAAGACAGATATGAGTGCAACAACAACCAATCAGTCCAAGTTAAAAAGGTCTAACAACAGAACTGTACTGCTCACCACGGCAACAGCCTCTGACTCGACCATGGTTTGAGGAGAGATAGTGGTGAAGTAGGCCAGGTTGGTGAGAATGTAAACCACTGTCACTATAGGCATGGATATGATAATGGACAAGGGTAGGTTCCTGTGAGGTGAAAGGTCAAAGGTAATTTTGATGAATGGTTTGGTGTGGTCCTGATGAAGTGTACTTTTCAAAGCATTGATTGAACTTGTGTTCAATTTCATACAGTCTACTAAAATAAGTGCCTGCACAATGTCCTGTCAGCTCAGTCATGCTACATTATATGATGTATTATTTAAAGACATTTCGGCTATCGTTGAGGCAATTCAATCAAATGTACTAAAACTTCAAGTTATTATTTATCTCCATGCAATGAACTAAGGGTTTATCTGTGAATAAGGGTCATCGTGCTATATATTTACAGGAGGAGTCTTTACAGTCCTCAAAACAACCTTCATCACATTTAAGTCACCTCTCTGGGTTGATCATCTCCTCGGTTACATAATTCAAGTAATTCCTGGGGGACAGAAAAGAGAAGATTATTTTAGCGATTGGATAGAAGTCAAAAACAAACAGTTATCTCTTAGAAATTACACTTATTTCACAAATGCCTCACCAGCCTCCAAAAGCATAGAGACCACTGTACAGAGCCAAGACAATATTGTCCACTCCTAATTTGCTGCCTTCAAAAGCTTTTTCAGGTGTCAGATACGGCACATCACCTGGAAACAGAAGGAAAATCATTGATGTCACAATTACAGAGTTATGTAGAATAGAGACTGGATTGTCAGTGAAGGCTGCTGCCACAGTCCATTGTTGTTTGCCCTTTGACATCTGTGACATTTTCAAGCAGCAACAAACCAGCTGAGCTTTGTCTCTGATGTAAAGAGCCATAATCAGTACCAGCCCAGCTGACATTTAAATATAAGCACAAATATCTTGATGGTAATTAAACATCAAACCACTCATTTAGTCACACTGCTTAAATAATCAAGTGAGTTATCAGTAAGAAACTCTGCTTAAAATGTGTGCACTTCATGTGGCCAGGTCATTTGCATGGCTCTCTCCTCTACCTGTCCCTTTCAGATGGTAATGACTCTGAGTCTTCACTGAGGCCCATTACATGCACATTATTTTTTTCACTACCTCCTTTCCTCGTGCGCTCTGAAAAGACCACAGCCGGCAAAGCTTCGACGCCTAGTTTCCATGGCAACACAGTGTGGAGCACAATGGTGGTGGGTGTGGCTTTGTAGGAAGGAGAAGGGTGGAGGGAGAGCAGCAGATGTAGCACGGAGCAGCGGATGGCCACACTGTCTTCCGCGCGGTTTTATTTTGAAATGCCTGATTCAGAAAGCGTGCCATGTGTGACATTCAGGTTCTATTCATTGCAATTCTTTGTCGTTTTTCTACCCAAATCATTCCTTTAAATTTAAATCTAGTCCTGTATGAGATAAATGTATGCAGTGTTCGGCTTTAAACACCCACACATAGACAGATACACATGGCTGCACACTTGCTGAGGCTCAACCACATGGCAGCAAACAGACAAGCCTTGTGTTCAGCAACTCAGCAACTGCACTAACAAACTGAAAAGAGGGCAGTCTGCTTCGTTAGGCTCATTAGCGTTTGTCAGCAATTTCTTGCTCATTAGTCAAAAGAAATAAAGACAAAAGAAATACATTTCATGTAAACATCAGCTCTATAAATTCTTTTATATAGATGATTGAAAAGGGAAGTGGCAGAAGTGGTGATTTGACTAATAAATAAAAGGGACTGACTTAATATGCGAAATACAGCAGCATTCCTACAGTTACACTGTAAGGACTACAACATGAACAGTCATTCTGTCCTAATGCTTCAAACTTGTCTCTTTTGTTGTTTCAGACCAGAAACTAAAAAATTCTGATGTGCTGAAAAATAAAATCTGAACATTTATGGGACTTCTGAGTGAGAGGCACTCACCTGTGGAAATCTGAATAAAACCAAAGAGGATGATGATGATCAGTGCAAACAATTTGGAAGCAGTGAACAAGTCCTGAACCTTCGTGGCCGCCCTCACACTGATGCAGTTTACAAATGTCAGGGAGGCTGCAGGAGATGAGAGAAAGCAAAACAGGGCTCTGTAAGTAATCGCCTTCAGTGAGGTGTGGAACATTTAGAGTTGCATTAGTTGATACTCACTAAGACACAGGCAGGCGATGAGCTTGGCGGCACTGTCGGGCACACTGCAGCTGGGGTAGAGTGGCTTCAGGAGATAGGTGGCAAACACCAGAGACACCACATACTGTGATGATGGCCGAATGATGAGCATCTCCACCCAGAGCTTCAGGAAGGCCGCCAGTTCACCATACACCTCCAGGATGTAAGTGTAGTCCCCCCCAGACTTGGCGATGGTTGTGCCCAGCTCGGCGTAGCACAGTGCACCCATGGTAGACACCACCCCGCAGACAGACCAGACGATCAGGGACAGCCCTGTTGAGCCCACCTCTTTGACCACACCTGTTGGAGTGACAAAGATTCCCGAGCCGATGATGGTGCCTATGATCATTCCCACGCCGTTGAAGAGGGTGATGCTTCGCTTGAGCTCAATCTTCTCCCCTTTGGCTGGCGGGGTGTTTGTCGGGCTTGTGGCAGTTGGAGCGGAGACCATGGGGTCAGATGGAGATGCTGGCTGCTCCACCGTCAGACCATCTTGGTCGGGTTCTGCTTCAGTTGCTATAGAGACCAGGAGGAAGATCAGACACACACACAAGAAAGAGAAATGAATTTCTTGTTGTGATGGTTTGGTCAGTGATTTAAACTATAATGCCAAACTTTATGTGGAAACTACAACACCACAGCTGCCTTTTATTCAGAAACAAATAATATGTTTAGGTTATTCAAGCTTAGCAGACAATTTTCAAAACTTGAATCTTCTTTCTTTTTTAACTCTTCACTCTGTTGATGTAAACACACACTGCTTGCATAGTTCACCTTCTCACACCTGTCATCACCCAAATCAGCACAAAGCATCCAGCCTGCTTTTCTTCATTAGGCTATGTTGCATCAGAGCCCTGCACCATGTGTTACATACAGAACTGTGAGCATGCACTGTACCTACCCCCCATCTTCTCCTGGCTCGCCGCCTTGGCAACGCTCTCCCGGCTGCCTCTTGATTTTAACTCCGGTTCAGCCATCTTCTCACTGCGAGTCCCCTGTTCGTGTCTTTTACCTCCTGCCTCCCTTTTCCCTCCTTCCTTTATGTCCCCTTTCTCTTCCTGTCTGTATTTTACTGTCTGTCTCTCCCTGCCTCACACACAGACACACACTCTCTCTTTAACCCTTCCTGTTTTGTCCTTTCACACATGCACGCATGCACACTTGTCTCTTCATTTGCACACACTGCCTCCGTCACTCAGACTAGAATTGACCCTGATCCTCTCTGTCTCTCCCTCCCTTCCCTCCTCCCTGCCTCCCTCTCTATCTTCAGGATACAGCAGGGAGGAGCTCAACCTTTGTGATGCTGCTTCTTGCGTGAGCCCACGCCCACTCCAAATGAATGATGGGATATTTCGGGGGGGGGGGGGGGGGGGGGTAGGTTACTGGAATGCACCATTTGGAGGGGCCACCATGTAACGCTGTAATCTTTTTGTGTGCTGCCTAATCCCGCTGTATACAGTATGTCTGTGTGCCTTCATGTCAGGCAGTATTAGGATGGATGCTGTAGGGTTAGTGCTCCCTCTAGTGGCATCAACATAAAATAACAAGCCCCTTTGTTCTCCCAGAAAGGTGAGACCACAGAGAAAATGGAGACCCACTGGCCATTTTCAGTGCAGCAGGGCAGAACAGTAATGAGGCACATTATGTTCTTTGTCCCATTCACCATCTCATCCTCTGTTTTCTATGTATTAACAATATATATTCATAATGTACAATAAAAAGAAACATTATCTACAACAGCAGTCGAAAAATGTGCCATTAAAATAGGTAACGTATTATAATACAATATGTTCATCACAGTTCAAATAACAAAAAATATCAGACCATGCTGTTGCTTGTTTTAGCAAGATTAATTGGTAAATGAAGCAAACACCTCATGAGAGAGAGAAATAGGTAGTGACATTATTTATGAAGGGTTCTGTGTTTAAATGAAAAGTACAGCCTCTACCTGGCAGCGGGGTTGCATGTCCCATTTTTAACACGAGATGGCGATCAAAGCTCATATCGATGGCAAAAGCACAAAACCTGTTTGAACAGCTTGAAAAATGTGGCCTACTTCTTGAGAAAAAGTTTAAAAACTATACCCAATATATAATACACTATTTCTGGACTACATTACTCATATGTATTGTGGATAACTGTCAAGATGTTGTAATGTTTTGGAGGAACTACTACTACAAGTGAAAGAGGTGTAAAAGAGAGCATTCGGAGAATGAGCCCCGTTGTGTTAAGGCGTTAGTAGCAACTCACTTGCATTACTATCAACGCTGACAAAGTCGACTGCGGATCACCGAGCTCAGTTCATGTGAACGTCTCAGCTGGATGCGGTGAGATGCGAGCCGGCACTGGGTTTAACCAGGGCACTTTCTGCCACGGGTCCGGGGACTTTCCCCTGGGCGGGGGGAGAGAAACTGGTTCTCAGTGTGTAGCCCAGAGTGCAAGCCTTCTGAATGCCCGCATGTGTAGAAGCAGCCTCTACAGAGTATAAGTACGTGGGTCGACTCCAGCTGTTCAGGATCATGGTTTCAGAGCAAGAGTAGCTTTTAATCACGTTTTTGTAAAGTAGACAGCTCAAGACCGACTTTGTTTTATATCGAATGTTGCTGTTTGTAAACGGACAACTCTCCGGTGTGAAAAATACTGAAACCCGCAAGGGGTTCTGGGACATTTTAAAGTCAACGTGCAACCAATAATATTGATAAATTACATGTTTTAGATTAGTCTAAATGTAAAAAAAATAAAAACGTGTACAATTCTACTTACTGAGTCATAAACAAATACATTTATATGGGTGCTGTAACGGGAAGCAGGGCATGCTGGGAAACAGCCACAGCACACAGACAGATGAAAACAAATATTTTCAAAATTACTTTTATGGAGTCACTATTAATGTTTTGAACCACTGTGTTGAGACTCGCACCGATGAGCACAGATATCTCGCCTAAAAGACATGTTATTTTTAAATAACACATGATAATCTACGTCTGCACGTTTCCCAGCATGCCCTGCTTTCCATTGCAGCACCCATGAAATTGTTTTAGCCATATTTTATATCGAGATTAAAAGCACACATATGTACACTCATATCTTCTTATGCTAACGTAACACTCACTTCATTACATATGAGTTATTCGGGTACGAGCCGCACCATAACAGAGTCCTCTGTTACTGAAGTAGTGAAATATAAGCATTCTGTGGGGCATACTTCCTCTCGTGGGCGGAAGCTCATTGTAGAGGTCACATGCTGAGTGCTCGTCACTCCACCAATCACCTCGGGGAAGGTCTGAGACAAGAGCCAATCGTTACCCTTGCAGGGTATCACCTGATTCGGGTGAGCGAGTGAACAGAAAGCCTGGGCTTACGCGAGCTGTTCTCACAGGAGAAGCCAGGTGGCGCAGTTTGTCAGCACCACTGGTGGATGTGAAGCTCGCTAGCTTGGAATTACTCGCGGCTGGCAAATGAGTGCGATGTATGAGGTGGGGCACAGCTCCAGAACCCAATTCAGACTACTCTCCACCCACTTTTTAAATTCAATGTATTTGATAGACCCTTTTAAATAATTCAATATATTTGATAGACTTTTTTTTTAAACAATCATAGAAGTAATAATCGATTCAGCACTTCTCTCTGAACTTTTAATTGGTATGCTTCTGTACCCAAAGTTTGGGCTGATTTGTAAAAATGTCCCTGTAACTTTAAAGTGTGACAGCATTGTGAGGGGTTTCGGGAAACAGTTGCCTGGAAATATAGTGCATGCACGACTGGATTGAAATGCCAATTACAGCCAATCACCCGCTTGTGCTGACAGTGGTGACAGATGTTGGAGGACAGACAGGTGCTGCAGCCCACACAGTGGGAACTGTATTGTCAGCAGCAGGAAGGCTCACAGAATAAACCTGCTGCGACAAAAACAGATTTCACATATCTGCACCTGGACTACAGCAGTTTTGGCTCATGTTCATTAACTGTAACAAGGTGTTACATGTTAACATTTACAAACACTGCTGCTGACAGGATGCTGGAGGAATTTTTATAACTCCGACCATATCCATGGTGAAGTAAATAAACCAATAACAAAATTTAAAATAAATCTACTCCAGCCCTAACTGAAATAAATCATTATTTTTATTATTAAGATCAGCACAAACAAGGTCCCCAGGCAGGACATGACCAAATGAAAACACTGAAATCCAGGTATGTAAACTATGATAACAAATGATGACGATTGTTACTCCCAACATGCTTCTTCATCACTGCAGATGTCTGTATGCATCTCTTTGCTGAGTTGATGTCTTTTCTTGGTTTGCTTTCAGTTATTTTTGGTTTTGCTCCTCTTTGTTCTCTTGTTACTCTTCCCCTCTGGCTTTCTTCTCACTATCACTCATCTGTATGTGTGTAATCTTATTTCACAGGCTTTGATTAGTAACTTTAATCCTTCCATCCTTTGTTCTTAGTCTATTTTAAATGTTCTTATACACATTTCTCCTCCTTGTGCTCTGATCCCTCTTCCTCCACTCCTTCCTACACATCACATAAATGAGAAGAGAATGTCATAATTTCATGATGAATGTGTAATCACTAAATAAACCCACAGTTATGGAATAATATTTGTAGTTGGTATAAATATACCAACACTTTGTGTCCATCTGAAAAACATTGTTACACAACATTA
Organism: Parambassis ranga; assembly: GCF_900634625.1. Lineage (NCBI taxonomy): Eukaryota > Metazoa > Chordata > Actinopteri > Ambassidae > Parambassis > Parambassis ranga. Next base: position 11,941,634 of record NC_041028.1, on the reverse strand, counting down.
TTTGACCAGTTCTATGTTTTCTGCACATAGTGTTCATTATTTCCACCTTTCCTCAGCACTGTTCTATTTCCTTTGATTCTAAACATGTCTTCATGTTTTATTCTTTCAGTTCAGCCTCTTTATTCTCACCGTCTCTCCACTCTTCAGAGACCAACCATCTCCTGTTACCACTGCTTCATATTTCCTTTCATTAGGCCTTCTCTGCCCAAACCTCTCACACTGTCTGCCTCCACAAGATGATGATGTAGGAAATAAGTTTTGTTTCACAGCCCTCCTCTTCATTGCTTCTTACTTAACACTCTTTTCCTCTGTGCTGAACCAACTGTGACTGTGAGGACGGTTAAGTGTTTTTGTGTCTATGTTCTCTTCAGTAAATTCACATCAACATCCACAAGTTGATTTTTAAGTGAAATTTGTTAAGTTAGGCCATAATTATACGCTTTGGGTTTTGTCTCTAGTCTTGTCTCTATAGTTACGAAGCCCTTTAAATAGTAGTCTTGCTCACATTAAAATGAAATACCAAGATAATGTCTTGGTGTCTCTAATGTCTCTATACTGATTTTGAACAGATTTTGCAAAGATCCACAGTTATTCTGTTTGCGAGCTGACGCACTCCTCCGCTAATGTTTGCGTCATCTGCTTGCTGATGCTGCAAGCGCATGTGTAGCCAATGAAAGGAGGCAGCAGAGCCCATCTGATAAGACAGATCAAAAGCTTTCTAATTCCAGAAATACATATTTTTCTTTCAGCCTTAGGCAGGCAGTGATCCTTCCTTAATCAACTGTTGCTAAAACTGGACAGGAAAAATGCTAGAAAAATATGCAGCTGTTCCCATTTCCTCTCTGCCATCCACCATTATGTGGTGTTGTAGCTAACCACAGATTTGACAACTGGTGTGTGAAACTATGAGAAAATCAGAGGCTTTCTGCTCGAGTTTACTTTCTTTCAGCATTGATGCACATTGGCAGATGACCCTGATTCTGCTCTGCCACTGTGTCCCCGTCTCTTCACATGCCTCTATTCTCCTCGTCTCTCTACCCCATTTACTCCATCTCAGCCAGCCTCTGACTATTCTAAGCACTTATCTTTAATTATACACAATATGCACTAGCCCCCTGGTGCATTAACATCACAGGCAGAGGAGTCCTAGCTGCTAATAGGTGCCAACCAGCATCCATTTTACAGGCAATTAATCCATAGCATATTGACAGGTTCACCTTCTCTTACCTCCAGTGTAGCCTCATTAGTGCCTTCTGCAGAAATATGCTCTCTGCTGTACAATTGGCAGGGGGAACATTACACAAATATTCATTCAATATATGAGATTATGTAAAATTGTATATGCTTGTGTGGAATAGAAGCTTATATGCTTATAATGTCGGGACACATTTTTTTTAGTCCACATATCTGGTGGTTGTTTTGGTCCCGACATCCCTGCAGAAACCCCACTGTCACCGGGGAGAAAATAGCAGCAGGAGCGGATTAGAGTGTTGGATCTGAAGTGGCAGATGAATTTCGCTCCATGAAATGCTGCAGCCGCGAAAGGCCTCCCGCCTTCACAATCTTCACTTCCTACAGTTTCTATCATAGAGAAACAGTTTTGTGAGGAACCAGCAAAAGATGGTAACAATAACACGTTCTGCTTTCAGGATCTTTAGGCTTCGTGTCACATTTATCACTGATGAATATGACATAAAGACACAGCTAAATAATAATTTCAGCTTCAATAATGTGTTAACATACAACGATCTCCTTTAAAATGCTTTAATATCCTCCTGCGTTCTGTATGTGACAATGTAGAATTAATGTTCATATAAATCCTCACATATGAGCTATATTGTACCAAGATTATCCTCGAGAAGGACCTTCTTACAGCACAAAGTACAAAAATAATCCTCAACTTAATCAGCTTATTTGTGGTAACTAATACTGTGGACTCCAGTTCTGCTATTAAGACTAAAAACACACTTTTGTGTGGAAGGCTTGGCCTCACACTGTCCATGTTACAGCTGTTTCAGGCTGAGATTGAAGACGTGGAACAGCAAATTGGCTTTGAAGAGTGAAAGCTAATTGCCCCACTTTAAGCACAAGGTGGTCTTGACATTTCTCAAAGCTGCTGATGTGATGAGCTTATGCAGTATTTATAAGCTATTTCAGCCTGTCAGTCTTGAGTAGGTGCAATTTCATTTTGTGTGTGTTTATTTTAATGCAGTTTAATGTTGATGTTTGTTTAAAAACCTTCACACCAATGAAGAGTGTCAATTATTTACATTGGGTGGGGAGCCGTTCGCTGTCACGTTGTGTATTTTAACATGAGGCAGTCAGATTTTACTTTTATTTCTCAGCACTGGAGGTACCTGGATGTGTTCCCAACCCAAAGAGTCCAACACCATAATGACTGATGACACGCTTATTAAACCTCATAGTAGATGATAACACACAGTGTGATAACCAGTATGTGATGAAGGGCTTAACTGTCTGTGTGTATGGAAGTCAAAATGAGTTGTAATGGCCGATTGAATCATACCACAGTATCACTGATAAGCATAAAGGATGACTGCTTCATAAATAAAACCACTTCAGGAATTAACTTTAGACTTTTTTCCATATCATCAACATGTCAAAATTTTAATTCATGCCAGAAAACAAACATCTACATAACAACTGTATATGCTACATAAAAGAAATAAAGGACTGATCACATTCATTCCTCACAACCCAAACTCAGTACACTACCATACTGTACATTTATCAGTATTCTACAACATGTATTTACCCCCTACAGCTCATTAACGACTGTACACAATCTTTTCTAATGTCATTACACAAAACAGATCCTGCTTAACTTCTGTACTGAAAATATAAACTTCTATTTGTGTGTATACTGCACCTGATAATACACTGCAAATGTAAAATAATGGCTTTTGAGTTTTGTATCTAGAATAACCGTGAACTGCACAAGTATTTGGTACGTTGTTATTGTCCACTAATGTCTCACTACACCTCAGTGCAGCTCCTGGTTTGTAATTATTAGTGAATTCTACATTTTAAATAGACACTCTATAAACTATACATGTCTGTTCTTCACAATAAAGGTCCGTTTTTCTAAAGTGCAGGAGTGACACGGATGATTAAACATCAGATGTGGACCATAATTGTTCATTAACTATGTTCTATCTAATGGCTTTCTAACCCATCGGCAAAATGATGCCTGGTAGCTGCAGACCTCTGAATAAGACAACAAAGCACAATATCACAGAGAGAACAAGAGGAAAGGGTTAACCCAGCCCAATGGAAGAATATGAGGATGGATGGACAGTTATTATTCATGTGTTTCTATTGCTGTGGCATTGTTGACATTACATCTACTCTAAAATGTAGCTTTGAGTGAAACAAACTAGCACTGAGAAATAAGAAATCATGCAACTCTGTTGTTTTTTTTTCTAGTGTTTCTATTAAATCAGATGCAAGAATGTGCCAAGACGGTGAAAATGAACATCAGCACAGATCCAGATCACACCATAAAACATTGCCTCAGTTCTTTCTATCCAAGGTTTTAGTTTGTTTCACTGTTGACTGGTCTTCTCTTTTTTTAATAACCATGGAGCATAGCTTTGCAAAAACAATCCCAGTCATGCCATGAGGAAAAAGTTAATATCAAAGAACAGAAAAGAAGCAATTGTACGATCGCTTCCTTCTCCTGCCTTCATTGTGTTGAATAGAAGCAGCTTTGCTCTGTCAGTTGTTGTTCATAATCCACCAAGAGGCTGTAAAAAGAAGCAATGGTTGAGCATCAATGCTTGCTTGCCACTCAGGATCTGATAAAATAAAGCAGCAGTAGGAGCTGGAAGTGCAGACATATACTAACTTTATCTTTAAATATTCCTTTTCCAGGATTCCTTTGGCTCTGATTTAGTTTCCTTTAAAATATATCTGTCGTCTTAGCAACATTAGTTATGACCATTGTCTGCTTGCAGCCTTCATATATTAACTTTTTACCTGTTCCACCTAAATTACAAATGCTGGGTCTGATGCTAAATCTATCAGTTTAACACAGTAGGTACCACATTAATACTAGTTTCCAATGTGCCGAGTAGTAGGATTCAAATATATATTACAAATAATCATAGCAATAATAAAGGTATTTTTCATCTATAACCGTCTGTATCTTCACCCATAGAAAATCCATGTTAAGAGTGTAGACTACAGAAAATGCAATAATATGTTTTGTTTGTACCTGGGAGAAGCATGGTGGACACCATTTCTGGCTCCTCCAGTGAGTCAATAATGCAGCGCTGGAAGGTCTTACTGATGGATGACTGCAGGTAGCTGAGGAAAGAGGAAGAAAAACAGGATGAGAGCAAGGCAGTAACACTTCAAAGATAGCAGGTGAGCTGCTCAGTCTGCTGGGCAAATGTTTGGTGCAGCAGTGAAATTCTTCAGCCTAATACTCCATGAAGCCCTTCTAAACCTACCTCATCCAGGAGAGACGGTCCTGCCAAAATTCATACATGATGAAGCATGATCTGTCTGGCAGATTCTGGACTGAAACGCTAAGAAAAAAGAGGGCAGTGGGTGTTATATGTCTGAGGAAATTGACACCATGTGCAGTGGCAGCATCAAATCACAGAGATCCTAAGGCAAACAGGCACCGAGGCAGATAAAACGGACGTACTGCAGGTTGTTTAGCTGGCTAGTTGTGGCATCTGTGTAGATTTTGAGAGCCTGCTGAAACTGCTCCACGTCACTGTCTTTCACAGACATTTGTCTCTGGACAAGAAGGATGTTCTAGAGAAAATAATAAAACAGTATCAACGTGTAGGTGTACACAAAGTTGTTGGGTTTTTTTTTTAATCCAGCACATGCAAGACTCACCGATTTATACGTCCCTGCCAATGTGTCTTCTTTGAGAGGCTCCAGATGTGGGCTCTGAAAATGGGAGCATGAATGTTGCAGTCAGCCATGAGTAGAACAACAATTAGCTGCAGAATTAGCTCAGCTCAGTTGGCCTCTAGTTACAGTCTGTCACAACGAAGACATTAGGATTCACCCTCCAACAACCCTGAGTTACACTGAACTCCAGTCTGCACGGCCAAGATAAGAAAATGTCATTATTAGTATGTTAGCAGACTAGCTCACTATCTTTGAAGCACTGATATCTATCCTTGGAAAATGCCATCTATTTAAATTATGATAACAGCAGCGCTGATGTATCATTATCTGCACACATCACTGAAACAGCTTCTCATCCACACCATAGGCTGATAACATATGCATCAGCGTATAGTGCAATTCAGCTTTGCACTTTTTTACCCACTCTGGATGTCCTATGCTGCAGCGGAAAGCTTAAGTATTTACAAGGACGCTACAGGCCTCATATGGACTGCTTGACATTTCTATCTGTAACAGATGAGCCTGTAGTGAGACCGGATCCTCCTAAAGAGCAATCCTCTCTCATGAGACAAACCTTTTGGCTGCTAATTAGTCTTTGAAGGAAATAAAACTACAAGATACAGAATGTGCGGCAGTGACATTCTAACATAAATCTGCAGCAATAAGTCATCATCACAGATTTTATACGGACCTCACACTGCAGTTTGTCAATGAGGTCCTCCATCTGGTTGATCTGAGAGCCCCAGTGGTTGTCTGATTCCACACTGACCCCTGACAGCCAGAAACATAACATCAGCACAATGGCAAGCTCTGCATTGTTGTATGTTGACAGAGCACTGAAATGTGCCATCTTCATTATCCACTGTATTTGCCCTTATCTAAGATTCCCTACCTGTGGTGAGCATGCCAGAGTAGGGGTCGGTAGGAGACAGACACATGTTCTTCTGGATGCGTCTGCCGGGGCGTTTGGTTGTCCGCTGGATAGGCAGGTCCTCCGGCTTCCTGATTATCCTCTTCCCCGTGCAGCCATGATCATGAACAGCCTCCATGGCACAATCCAGGGATGACTGAAGCGACTGCAGCTGGGTGGAGGTTTCCCTCAGCAGGAAGCGCGTCACAAACTGGCCCAGCACGGATGAACCCTGATACTCCTGGAGGAGGGCGGAATAAAGGTAAAAATGGAGGAATATCATAAGCTATTAAAATCCTACATCCAATTATGTTTTTTGGTCAATATGATGGACTGTTACAAAATCAGCTGTTTGTGAGGGTTACTAGAAGGAAGAGCAAAAGAACTAAGCTTAAAGACGGATGCTACACCAGCTAGGAGTATGGTGGAGCTGCAGACTGTAACACCTGGGATGCATACAAAAAAAGTCTCTGATGTTCCTGATAAAAAAGAAACTGCATTCATAGGTGTGAATTCATGAATGCAAATCACCCAGGGTGATAAAGCTGTGGAGAGCTTTGAAGAGTTTTTTTTTCTTTTTTGTTTTTGGATTTGGTGCCTTACTGTTGTAGATGTTATTTTCCTCCCACCAAAAACAACTTTCCCAGCTCAGTTTTTGTGGATAATGAACCCTGTAACCCCCACCAGCACCTTGTGGAGCAACAAAATAGAATTCAGAAAAAATGACAGAGACATCTGTAACATGACCACTGAGCTTGTTGGAATTCATGTTTCTGTGAGCTCTGTTTTCTCTGCAGCAGAGAAGCTGCACTGAATGTGTAATGCACCTCACAGCCCTCTTCTCAGTTTATGTTCTTTTATCTACACCACAACAAAGCAGAGAATACAGCTGAGCTCTTATTTCACCTATTATATATCATAAACTGGAGTTTTACCCATTGTTTTGGTGAGATATGTGGAAAATTGGTGCAGGATTGGTGCCATAAAAATAGACACATAAAAAGAGGCTCTCCTCTTCAAGGCACAGAAAGCTTTTTGACTGGCTAACAGGAACATGAAAAATGCATGAGCTGTAGGGAGCATGTATGGTACAGAGAAGGAGAAAAACAAGAGGAAAAGCCAGTCCATGGTGGAGAAGATGGATGAACAGAGGAAGGGGATCAAACAGAGAAAGACAGCAAGAAAAGTAAGCACCTGAAAAAATTAATAAAAAAGGCGATTAGAGAAGCTGAGATATGGCCGGGTGTTTGTGGTGCATTTATGTGGAGGACATCTGACGTCAGAATGGGAAAGGGAGTTTTTGAGTCTTAGTTACTGTTGTCTATATGACACTGATCTCCCTCAATTCAGTTAAAATAAGTTGCCACAGACAACAGTCTCATTAAGTATCTTTTCACAGACCTGATTCTCTTTCTTTGTCCAGTAGAAAAAAACACATCCACCATTTGGCTTAACAGAGAGGGTGAGATCAATAAAGAGCGAGCTGAGCTATTGATTAAGTCTTAGTGGAAGCTCTCTGATGCTGATCTCTACTGTGTGCACCTAAAACAACATGATTATAGCCCTACTTGTCAGGGCCAGACACTTAAATCCCTTCTACATCTTATGGAATATTAATTCTACTGCACCAACCGACAAAGCCTCATAACAGGATTTATAAGACTCTAATTAGCATGTTCTACTATCCAAGGCTGGGGAGTGTAGAGACGCTGGGTCTCATTATCTGAAAATACTGCAGTAATGCACAGATTTTTAACCTCATGGCTACATTTTGATTTTTTATGTTAGTTGTTTTTTTTTCTGGGAACTAGTGACATCGTTGGTCCTAGGAAGGGATTCGTGTATTACAATCTGTGAGCAGAACACTGGCTTGTTCTGTCACTGAATCTCTGAATAGCCAAGCAATCAGAATGGATTATACAAGTGATGTAATCAATGAACTGCATTGATGAACAATGTCCTCAGATGATGAATCTGGACTGTTTTATTCTCAAACACCAGGTAATCAACAAGTTGTTCACCATCACCATCAAGTGGTCAATCTGTTGTGTTTGCATGATTGCTGTTCTTCCACTTTAGTCGCTGTCCAGTGGTCAACATGCAGCCGTGTCTCTCAAGTCAACCATCCTGTTAGAGATTTTTAGAGGTGAGCTGTTGTTTTATAGAGGCGTTTCAGCCCATGTTTGAACATGTACTGTCAGTGTGGAGAGACAGAACACACAGCAGGCGGAGTCAGTCATGCTGGGCACTTTGTATAAAACTCCAGCAGTGTACTGATCTCACAGACCTCTGTGAGGGCTTCAAACTGACAGCTGAGGCAAAAACCAAGAAGTCTGAACGCTTACACACATTTTTGAACGCTGTTGTTACATCCATAATCTGTCAGGACTTTCAGAAATGAACAGAGTGCAGAGGTGACACCATCATCACCCACCTCTTTAGTTTTATCCATGGCCTTCAGAATGGCCACGTTGAGCTTCTCCAGGGCAGACAGGACGTTGATGTATTCTCCCAGATGTGGAGTGAAGTACTCTAGACAGGGAATAGATTAGTTACGCTCGTCGAGCATGAAGTATATAGGAATAATATAGGAATTAGAGGCTAAAAGCCATGCTTATTGTGATATACACAGTAAAATCATCCTATGTATGTTATTGGGAGAGTGAGTTAATAATAAAGACACTGCATAAAAGACACACAGGTACCTGAGAGTTTCTCTATGTCCAGGTTTCTATCAGGAGAAAAAAGACGAAAAAGACAAGTTAAGACAAGTTAAGCCTTAAATATTGTTAGTAAATACTACAAAGAGACAAAAAATGTATTATTATTATTATTATTATTTGTTGGAGGTTACCAGTCTGTTTATTGATTAGTTCACTCCTTCTAACCAGAAAGTGATTATCAGATAAATGTGACAAGCTTTTCTGCCATTTTCCTGGTTACCATGGTTACTACATGGTAAATCACTGCAGGAGGATGCATAGCTACATAAACACTGCTCTTTAAAATTTGTCCGGTTATGTTTTTCTGGTGCTGCGACATCTGAGAGGTCGTTCTTCATAGTGAGCTGTTGGTGCATCGGCACACGCATTTCTGTTCCATCACTGTTGCTTCCACAGACACAGCAAAGAACGCTCTCTCTGTTTGTTTGTTTGTTCCCATATTTCTATACATCTTTATAGCCACAAACATTTTCAAGATTAACTGGAAGGCAGTGGCAAATATTTACATATCTGTGCTCATCAATTATTCAAAATCCCGCTGTTCGCTCTCACAGCAAAATTAAGGCATAATCTTCATTGAAGTGAGGTATTGACATCTCACTGCCAGGCAGCAGGAGAGCAGGCGGGGCTGCAGATGGCGGAGAAGCTGGAAGGCGTCCAAAAGGAAGATGAGCTTACTCTGTCTGCTGCCTGTCGATGGAGTAATACAGCTCCTGCATCTGCTCATCAGTGAGAATGCCATCAGTGAAGTACGACTGGAACTCCTCCAAAGACAGCTTCCCATCGTCTGAAAGGAGACAAACGTGTGAAAGTTACACCTCACTGATGTCTGACATGCTTTAATTGTCCATAATTCAATACAGTGAAATGAGACTACTTTGGCGTTATAATAGGCTCACAGGTGCTGCTGCTGAATAAAATATATCAGGCATTGACCCTAATGTTGTCTTTATTTATCCACATGAGACACCAGGCAACAAAGTAAGGGTCTTTCTCAAATGAATGGATTTAAAGGAATTTATGACTGTGTTTATAGCAATTTCTGCGTTGATAGATTTCCCCTGTTATGTTGTTGTAACATTATCAGTTACCTTCTCCAGTGCATGGGGCTTTGTGCTGCAGAGCTTGCAGGGTTCGAGGCATGAGCCAGCTAACTTCAGACAATAATGAAATCGCACCTTTCTGATGGATGCCTGCCAGCTAGCTGAACTCTGCTGACATGCCTGAGGCTCACACTGCAGTGTGAGCTATGGATTTATTACTATGGATTTTAATCATTGGCTCTCAAGGTCTGTTGAATCTTCACCAAACATTTGTTGTTTTAAATCCCCAGCTGTAAGATGGAGCTATTAGAAGAGACAGAATCATAATTCTTTGCTCAAACTTTCTTGTGAAAATGTTGCTCCACACGATGTAGGAGTAAACACAATCTGTTGCACCTCTGACTCATTCTCCAGCCTTCTCCTTTAGAGCTGCTTTGCTTTGGATTCACACCCAAAGACACTGCAGCTCAGATGGCTCATTATGCAAGTGTTCACTGTAGCGCATAGATGGAAGCTGCAATGGTTGAGCTCCTGGCTATCAACAGTGTTTGTCACAAAACCTAAACTATTCTGTCCAGCATGTGCTTCAGCTATTTACTGCTGCCAAAATCTGAAACATTTATTATGCAGAAATAAGCTCTGAAAACAACACTTAATAGTTTGCAATTAATGTGAGTATTGAGACTGATTAAACACAGACGTATCCTCATTTTTCATACAAAAAATGTTACATTACTCTGGATTCAAAGGTTGGTTTGATTGATTACTGTGTGTTGTTCATTTAAATCACCTGCACAGTCCTTTTGCACACTGTGATTTAGCGTCCCATATGTCATAGTGTGGACAGGAAATGTCAATATGTGCTTTCTTTCATGATGTCAGACAAGATTGTATCCACATTGCAGATACATGTATGCTGTACTGTTTAAGTACAGCCAGCCAACACCATCAACATTCAGCTGTCACACAGAAAGATGTCAACTAAGTAGCTTTGTGACTAACAAATGCCAATACCACATCTCAGCAGGAAAATCCAAAGAGTTCAGATGGAAGGTAAATCAGTACCTCATGACAAAAGCAAGTTTAATTGTCTTACTTCACACTGAATAATACAGCACCGCTGACTGAGACGACCTAAATAAAAGGCTGTGTGTACTGAAGCTTTCCAGGAACACACTGCCTACCTGTTAAAACCAAAGGTAACCAAAGATAAGAATAGAATAGAGTGGAGACAATAAATAACCCAGCTTAAAGAAAAAGGTTATTAAACCAAATCTATAAAGATGTTTGCACATGTCCACAATAATCTCAAGCTGCATACACAGAAGAAGAGAAGTTTAAACTTATCAATCATCTGGGGGAATTATTGAAAGTTGATATTTGCAGCCCTAAGCTGATTATTAATTGATGCTTATGGTATTGACTGATATTGTTACTGTCTTCCATCACTGTGACAGGACTGTGTCAGGCCGTTGCACTTCTCAGCTCCAGCAATGAACACTACACCCATAAAGAAATCAGTAGCCACAAATGCCTCCATTGATTTCTAACCTGCCTGCTTACTTCTGTTTTTCATGCTTGTTATTGTATATTTCTTGAGGACAAATCAGACAGATTTGATTGTAATATGGCTGATCATCCCCTGTGTGCATCTCTGAGCCTCTAAATGTTTTACACACTAATGTGAGCAAAGTGCATCTAAGTCAAAGCTTTGTACTCGCAAACTCACAGAATAGTTTTTTTTTCTTTAGAAAATTAATTCCTCCATTACAATAGCCCAGAGGAGAGGAGCTGGTTGGTATCCAGCCCTCATTATGTGCTGAAGCCACAGTACTCAAGGCGTATCATGGCAGCCTACGCGCTGCTGATTGGAAGGAGGCACTTTCCTCTTGGGTGCACAAATCTGTGAGTTCAAGGAGACGAGAACCAAGCAAAAGCCTGGCTGCAAACTGAAGATAACAGAACACAAACATGCTGCAAAGTTGTCGTCTTTTGCCCTCTCGTCTGCCTTCTTTCTTCAAAAGGTGAAAAATAATAGCTTTGTGTGACTGCTGGTGGGCTGGAAGAAAGGGCAGACTTGAGGCGTCACAAAAATGCATGTACGGTAATATAAATACTATACTAATTGAAAATGAGTCACCGTTTTCTATTGAAATGCCGCACCTCTGCACCTTTTTCCTCCTCTATGCAATTCACTCTATATCCAACCACAATTTCCTTCTATATTGTATTTCTTCTGCAGCTCCAAAGAAAAGAAAGCATCTCCATCAGGTCCATTCATAATTCACAATGATTTCTTTTTGTATCTCAATTTCTTCGCACAAGCGGTGAGGGACCCCAGACAACCCCTGCTCAGGGCGGCACATGTTGCATCATTAATCCAGCTCTTATGTAACACTTCCATTGTCCTCCTGAGGGAACTGATCAGAGTCCGTAGACATTCTACAAGCATTAATCACTTTTGCATTTTACATTTCATCAAATTGAGTCGCAGTGCATGAATAAGAAATTAAGAACAAGAGCAAGTTCTTGTTTGTCAGCACTGTTTTTTCCTGCAGAGTTCGATGTGTTTGTTTTCCTCTGAGATATTTCGGGTGGAGGGTTCCCTTTGAAGTAAAGAGGTAACACTGTAACACATTAATCAAATGAAGCAGTGGCATGTGCATGGGGGATAATACATTAAATTCACATTTAGTGCATGCATGCCTCAGGTAATTTTTAAAATGTGTTTTCTACAGAGTAACTCCTGTATATACATAGCAGTATAAATCCCTGGTTATGACTTAGCAATGCATTGCTGCTGGCAAGCATTCGGATGAGCAATGCCTGCAGGCTGGACTGTAGGAGTTCATCCTGTCAGATCCAATCACATTGCCAAGCCAAAGAGATGCAGCTGCACCTGACCTTGGTTATTTATATCCTTTCTACCTCACAAGGAGGCAGTGCAATAAAAAAAAAGGATAGATCCACCGAGGTCGCATATAAATCCCCCCTCTGAGCAAAAACAGCCAACAGAGCATGCATTGTTTTGTGTGCAACATCCCCTTTAAAGTGTTTTTTATGGAGTTTTAATTAACCTTATAATCTAATTAGTTGAGTGTGTTTTGCTTACTCACCATTTTTGTCTGCCCGGCGGAATATCTGAAAAAAAAGAACAAGACAGCAATTAGGTTAGTGTGGACCACAAAGTACATTAGCATTAGCTAATTAGCATTAGCTAATGTATATTAGGTTTCAACCTAATATGTGGAAGCAATTTTCTTTAAAGTAGGCAAAAGAAAAAGAAAAAATATATATTATGTTTCCATCGAGTGCTTCATGTAAATAAACATTTATTAGTCCCCCAATGGAGAAGCAGTGTTATGGCAGCCCACACACTGTAAGAAGGAAAATAGCAAAAAATACATAATATATGATGATAACACAATAAAATTGATTATTGATAAGTTTCTGCTTTTTATATAATTTCCTAATTGTAATGACATCGGGACTTAAAATTATGCACAATTATGAAGGTGACCACTCGGAGTGACAGGCTCCTGTTCCCACGATGACCTGCCTGCCTCAGCTTCACTCATGCTCTACCCCTTGCCTGTATTGGGAGTTAAGGCAGACTGTCACACTGCCAATATGGTGAGAGATTCAAAATGGTTTTAGTTTAGTCAATATTTATAGCATTACATAACATTGAGAAATTTGAATGAAGAATAAAGTATTTCTATTCTACGGCTGTAACACCAAACTGAGGAAGCAGAGGCTACACACTGGAAACAAAACTGACTTAGTATCTGCTATTTAGATGTACCTATATAACTGCAGCAAAGATGTTATTACAAGATATTATTGAGAGAAGCAGTGATTCATACAAACTATTAAGACCAAGGCAATCCATGTGTGTAAAAGGATTTTTGGCTTACCGCTCTTCCTTCATGCAGAGGAGAACATTTAAGAGGAGCTCTAATTTCCTCATTTCAATAAGAAAAAAGACATCTCAGGAAATGAAATGCTGATATCTATGAGCACCCAAGAGGATCTTTGGAATGATAGCTTTTATGTTTTTTTTTCTTCCTCAGCAGCCACTAAGAACGCTGTTCTTAAGATATCTCCCCAGTTTTGAGGAAAAAACCTGCAACAGCAGGAAGCAACTTCACGTTGATTAATTTATTTGCTGGAAAAAACAGCAATACAATCCCACCGAACCTGTGAGAGGAGGGAGTGCCACCTCATTTCATCTCTTAGTAATCTCTTTATTACTAAATAACCTTTATATTTTAGGCATAATTGTCCCTCTGAATTCTCCCACAAACTTTAGAAGTGCTGATGTAAATAATGCATCAGTCCAGCTGAGGCAAGGAGCTGCTCCATAAAATCTGGCAAACAACAGATAGCAATAAATACGGACCCAGGAGGAGCAGATTTGCTGACCTTTATTTCCCCTCTATGCTCTTATGTGGGAGGTCAGTGGAGTCCATGTCGGTGCTGTCATCCCACAGAGCAGATGAGGACTTTCTAAAAGCAGCATTAGCTACATGGATGCTAATCATTCTTATTTATTTTTATCACAGCGTGTCCCTGGAGTCATCCTGAGTCTTTTTGAACACAATAAAAAGAATGACACGCTCTTCAGGGAATGAAAGGCAGAACGAGTGAAGCAAAAAGAGCAAGCAGAGCACTTCTGAGGGATGTAAAACATTAGCAATTAAACCAAGCAATCAGTCCTTCTGGACTGATTAAATGGAAAAACAAAAAGCCTTTTTTCTTTACAGAATAGAAGAGGATGAAATGTGTATGCCTAGTGAAGGTCAATAACAGCTGTAGATTTTCTCCATCTATTAAAGAATAAATGATCCTCCATCAGTCACTGTAATAGGCTCAGTGAGTAAATACCTGTGCAGTGCTGGGCTGGAGAAAATGAATGCTAACTGCACTTAAACCAAATGCGTACTGGCTGCAGTCGAATTTCCCTTCGCTGACCAATGATGTGCCTCAGAGAAACTGAATTTAATTTACAGCCAGCTGTCAGGAAGTCTAAAGCTGAGGAATGAAGCTGCTAATACACTCACTTTTTTCTGCTCCTGCTGAGCGTCCTCAGCAAAATATGACTGTGCTGCTGGACATTAATGCTCCCCTTTATTATACAGGGAAAAATACAAATGAGTCATTTTTTCATACTGTGAGAGGAATCATCATCTCTCTTACAATACACTGATTGAATCACTGAAACTGTTTCTATTTTTGAACTCCTGTTACAGCTGTGTGAAGAGAAGGCTGTTCATTCATGTTTAATAAAGAGTCTCTGCAGGCTTCATCAGAGGTTCCAACATGTCACCCTTTATTACCCCGGGAAATAAAGTGGCAGGAGAAATACCTGCCCTGCTATTAGCAGGTAAATAAAAATGTCAGATGACATTGTGCTGGAGCTGGTATTGACGCACTGATGGTCATGCACTCACCTTTCTTACATAATAGCGCCGCTGTACATCCGGCAGATGTGAATGGTATAGCTGGCAAGTATTAACCCCATGTGAACCATTCATAAAGAGAAGAATGAACCGTGAACCTGTTCAACAACCTCCACAAGGTGCAACATGAGCAGATCGTGTCTGATCTGTTTGCATTCATTAGACATGATAACAGGCTTAATCATACGCCTCTGCGTGTACTTACATCTTGGAATAAAGAGATGCCTTGATTTTGATTGTGGTCAAGCTCCTGCTGCTTTCTCAAGTGTTCGTGCTTGGAAGACTGAAGACACATGGTGATCATCTCTGTGCAGGCCAGCATCTTGCTGCTTTCGATACGATCTTGCTCCTTTTTTTGTTGTTTTAAGAAAAGCTTGTCCCTTCCTGTGTGTGTGCTCCAGGAGACGTTGTCCTTGTCAGAGAGGAGGGTGGATGGTGCTGCTCCGCCGGGTTCGTCAGGATGTGATGGACTCAATGTGCCTGCGCGTCGACGAAAGGAAAAAAACTCCGCCTCTACAGGACCTACAGCAGCGATTCATAAACCCCGAGGAATGCACCATCTGCTGGTGGAAACACACACACGGTTAATTACAGGCTGGCTGACAGAGAGGGAGTTTTACAGAAAACACGCACAATGAGGAAACAGGAGCTGCGCGTCAAGCTGACAGACAATATGTGAAGAGTCAATAATGTCAATAATCAATAAAGTGACCTCATCATAAATATAATATAGTGTGTGTAAATCATATGTGTATTCCCACATTTCCACTGTTGCAAACCCTCATCTAATCAATAAAACAAAGCATATCTCTAAAACTATTAATTTAAATTCATGCATGTATATTTTAAAATGTATTGCTTTGTAACTCTATTGATTGAGTGTCACAGTGAGTTTTATAGTTTAGAATAATGTTTACAAACATGTATTCAGTCATTTGTAGGTTGTGCAATAACTGCATTACCTGTGCAGTGCTCTAATGTGACAGTGGTGAGCTGTTTTTAATGTATGTATTGTGTGCCAAATGAGAACTTAATATAAAGTGCAACAAGCCTGTATGAGCATTAGGTTGAACACTGAGCGTGCCACAACTTTGATGGAACCATATCAGCATCTTTGCACCTCCCACACGCATGCAAACGCCTCCCTTCGTGGCCCCCAAAGCTATGAGCTCACGTCACATCTGAGGGAGTGATTACATAATGCTCCTCAACATCTGACCAATAACTGCTGACACCTCCTGAGCTTCTGCCTATTTGCTGTTCTGAAGTTCGTCCTCAGTGCAGGTCAACAGGTGAGCTTCCTGTCTATTACTGTTGTTAATATTAGCTCAGCTGGTGCTGTTATTTAGATATCAGCGGTAATTAAATGATTTTTATTTATTTGTTTATGTGTTTCGTTGACATGCCATAAGAGGAAACACAAGGTGTTAACATACAATGTATGTGCAAGTGTTGGAATCTGTGCCTTTTTCATTTTAGCATTTAAACATTAATAACTGCATGTATCATGTGATAGAATCATCAACATATCAAATATATACCGGTAGGTTAAACAAACATTTAAGCTACTTGTTGTGTTTCAGTGGTGCTCGTGCGTAATAGAGTGATGTAAAGATTATGTCAAACCACAAGAAAAAGCCACAGATCCCAAGAACTGCTTATCTGCTGACCACAGGAGATAGTGGAGGACGTTATACCAGGGGTCACTGTTTGTAGACAAAACTCAAGACAGAAGAGCTCATCAGGACATTCAAATACAGACAATTAATATATTAAATATGCAAATAATAATTAATGATCAGAAGATGGCTGCTGGATTTCTGCAGTAATCAGCCTGTGCCTGTGATGTCTGTCAGGGCAGTTCTTGAACGCCTGCAGAGGGTAGATAAGCAGCAGCATGATGCCGCACCCAGGAGGAGGCACCTAATAAACCTCTCTTTAAATGAAGTGAGCCAAGTTGCATCATAACCCTATCATTCCCATATTACATTTTGGGAGCTGACTATATTAGGGACCATGTTTTAGCAAACTAGATTTGAACATTTGTAGTTTTTTGGAATGTAACTATTTCCTGTGTCTTCTCTCAGAGTAAGAACAGTGCCTGTACCATGGCAGCCTTCCTTCATCACTGCCCCTTCCTGAAGTCTGTTCCAAAGCCAGCTTTAAGGAAAACAGGAGCCGCCTTGCTGTCTCTGGCAGACCAATGTCCCATCATTGCTCGTCAGATCACTGTAAGCGGCCCGGCCTCTCTGGAGGCCAAGCTGAGAGTGTCACCCATCAAACCCGCGAGTCCTCAACTTTCCACTGTGGACCAAAGTCGTCTGTTTGCTCAGTCTGCAGTTCAGGTGGCTGTGTCTGTATCAAAGGGCTGCCCTTTTGTCACCTCTCAGATTGGGATGGTCCGAGCCAGTGCTGAAGTACAGGAGGACGTTCAAGATGGTAGGAGGAACAGACTGGCTCAGTCTAATTCTAACAGTAACATTTGACACTCACAGAGCTACACTCCTCTCTTACAGGTTTGATGACTTCTCTGATAAAAGGTTTAAAGAATTCAGTGCTTCCTGCTCAAACCAACACTGTCACTCACCTCCTCAAAGACAACATGGGTATATTTTACATTAAAAACAGGCCTAACACCTTCAGTATGACTAAAATATGATGACATTGATCTGAGTAGTTGCCTATCTGTTTACTTCCTGCAGTTGGCCCAAGCTATGACTACGATGTCTTCTTCACTGAGAAAATTGCAGAGAAAAAGAAGGACCACACATACAGAGTCTTCAAGACGGTGAACAGGAGTGCTGAGGTCTTCCCTTTTGCTAATGATTACTCCACTTTTGGGCGGGAAGGCTCCCGAGTGTCCGTCTGGTGCAGCAATGACTATCTGGGGATGAGTCGCCACCCTCGGGTCCTCAGTGCAATCAGGTAAAGAACAACAGGAAGCAGAAATGCCTCTACAATAACAAGGCAAAACCACAGTTTAGATTATCTGGGCCTGTCACATATAATTCACGTATACTTGTTGTGGATGTCTTCAGGGAGGCCCTGGAAAATCATGGTGCAGGAGCAGGAGGGACCCGGAACATCTCAGGCACCAGTAACTTCCATGTGTCCCTGGAGAAGGAGCTCGCCCAGCTGCACCAGAAAGATGCAGCTTTGGTCTTCTCCTCCTGCTTCGTGGCAAACGACTCCACACTTTTCACTCTGGCTAAGATGCTGCCAGGTAAATACTCATATGCCAAATGGATATTCAGTATATTCCTCATACATTGTATATATATCAGGCTTCATGGAGCATTCCCTGTGACGTGCAGGTTGCGAGATCTACTCAGACGCAGGGAACCATGCATCAATGATTCAGGGCATTAGGAACAGCGGAGCAAAGCGCTTTATTTTCCGCCACAATGACAGTCGACACCTGGAGGAACTGCTGCAACACTCAGACCCAATGAAACCAAAGATAGTGGCCTTTGAGACCGTGCACTCGATGGATGGTGAGTGTTTATTTATATAAATGTTGGATGTTTGACCATGATTGTGAAGAATGTACAGCAGGTTCTGGGCCTGTGAATAAGCAGGGATGTATAAACCTAGACTTCAAAGATCATCATGACATGCCTTAGAGAGCTGCATCTTAGAATTTTTCAGCTTGCACTCAGGGGTGTGTTTTGAGTGTGATATTACAGCTATAAAGCACAAACAGGCCGCATGATGACGGTGGCTGTATTTTCTACACCAACACAAAAGACTCATTTTATAGGAATGTTGTGTCTTGTCAAATCACAGAAATAAGTCTACACATAACTTTCAGAATACATACACTGTAATCTCATTTTCAGCCTGAATGCAATATCCTGCTGTTCACCTATATGCAGTTCTAATTATACCTCCTTATTCCCTGGGGGTGTCAGGTGCCATATGTCCTCTGGAAGAGCTGTGTGACGTAGCTCATCAATATGGAGCTCTGACATTTGTTGATGAAGTTCATGCTGTGGGCCTGTATGGAGCCCATGGAGCTGGAGTGGGCGAGAGAGACAACGTTATGCACAAGATTGACATTGTTTCTGGGACCTTAGGTGAGTGAGAAAATTCACTTCTACACTACTGTTCTGCTTCTCATACTTAGATTTGACAAACAAAAAAGAAAGGAAGAAAAAAAAAAACCCCGCCGTGGATCCACCAGTATGCCTTTTCACTATATGAAGATAAGAAGGACTTCAAACGGTCACTGATTAATTGGCTCTCTTCATGAATAAACTCCCATACACAGCCTCTCATGCACCAACTGACATCGTCATATTGCCAGCAGAGCAGCAACAACTCTTAACAAGCATGATGCTGCTCTTCTGAGGGCTAAATGAGGGCATGAGAGGACTCAGCTGTCATCAGAGGATGCCGAGGTTTTATCAGCTGGGTGTCAACTCTACTCCCTCTCTGGCTGCGCTGATAAAACTTTCCTCTGGCAGTCGGTGCTGAGTATGGCTTCATGATGACTGCAAGGTTTAAGGTAGAAATCCCTGCAAACTAATCCCAGGATTACAACATTTGGGATTTGCAAAGCATGGTTAAAGGACCTCATTTGGCAAAAAGAAAATAAAGCAACATGTTCAGATGGATTGAACATGTTAATAATGGCACAATGAATTAAGCTTTTATTTAAAAAGGTCATTATGGCAATAGAAGCTTAATAGAAGCTGGAATTAATAAAGGTCATTTTTAAAAGGTATAATGTCTTTTTAGGCACATAATGTGTTTTTATGTGTTAAAGGTATGTAGCTAGGCCTTTCCCTGTGTGTTGTGTTATTGTCATTTAACTACATTTTTATGTTGTGTAGTTTTAATCTGCTGTTAAACAATATCTACATTGTGAATATTTTAAAATACTAAAATGTCCACTTCATACCTGATTAAATGCAGCCTACCTTCCATCAGAATCATCTAATGCCTCCCATCTAATCTGTCATTACACAGGTAAAGCCTTTGGTTGTGTGGGAGGCTACATTGCCAGCAGCGCTGCCCTGGTGGACACGGTGCGCTCCCACGCCGCTGGCTTCATCTTCACTACTGCCCTTCCTCCAATGGTCCTGTCCGGAGCTCTGGAGTCTGTCCGTGTCCTGAAGAGCCCCGAGGGGCAGGCGCTCCGCAGAGCCCACCAGAGGAACGTCAAACACATGAGGCAGCTGCTCATGGATAAAGGCCTGCCTGTGGTCAACTGCCCCAGCCACATCATCCCCATCAGTGTATGACGGTTTAGTACTGCTACTGCCTCCATACTGATTTTTTTTATTATGAATGACATGAGATAAAACATCTAGTAAAAGCATGTATGTCAAGTGTGCCTAAAGTCTTTCATGGCCTGTTTTCTAGGTGGGCAACGCTGAGCTGAACACCAAAGTGTGTGACATCCTGCTGGAGCGACACAACATTTACGTCCAGGCCATCAACTACCCGACAGTGCCTCGTGGTGAGGAGCTGCTGCGCCTGGCTCCATCTCCTCATCACAACCCTGACATGATGGAGTATTTTGTGGGTAAGTGTGGGGATCTTCCCCAGAATCGTATTATAGTATAGTGAACATTAAAAAGACACTGAAAATGAACATTTAAAAAAAAAATTTAAAAAACATTCAAAAAGAAATAACAGTTCATACTTACTGTTTGTCATTTACAGAAAAATTGGTGGAGGTGTGGCAGGAGGTGGGTCTCCGTCTCAACAGCCCAGCGACAGTGTCTTGCACCTTCTGTGACCGTCCACTGCACTTTGACCTCATGAGTGAGTGGGAGAAATCCTACTTTGGCAATATGGAACCACAATACATTACAGTGTCTGCATAAAGATATTGTTCATCTTGACACAAACAGGAAATGCATGCAGTTAATGCTACATATTAGAGATTGCTAAGTAAATACATATTAAGAATAAAGTCAAGGGTATGAACTAAATTCAAGTATTTATTCATATTTTTTACATTTTGTTTTGTTTGTTGTTTATGCATAATAAATTGATTGCAGCCAGCTATGATTAAACAAAAACAAGCCGCCTAAAATCACAAATCCTGCACAGTTGACACTTTCTTAAAACTCTTATCTAGATGTGATGAATTTATATAAACTATATTTCATTTAATGTTGTTTGATTTTGTTCATATACTATAATTCATTCATTCTTGTTTTTCATAATAAAATTACTGAAGTTATAGTCATAAATCTATAATTAGCAAAAATGCCTGGTTGTGTGGTGAGCATCTTCATTTTTTACATACGTCTAATATGAAGTGTACTGCTTTGATGTAATTTATAAATACCTTGATGATAGCATGTTAATTCCACAAACCTAAAAATCACTTGGAAGACATAAACTGAAGCAAAGTGTCCTTGTGAACCTTCCAAACATTAAAAATAAGTCTGTTTGATCGCTCAGCAAGAACAGGCACAGACATTCATTTGATAACTGTAGCTGGAGATCCTGTGTGATCACTAGTTGACATTACACGGGCTGGCCACTTCCCGTTTGACCCTTGCCCTCAGTCTACGCAGCTCTGTGTTCTCGCTGTCCACAAGGAGGCCACATTCAATCAATGTCCAAGCTTTACTGAGCTGCTGCTCTCCATAGTGCTGCAGCGCCCCCCGCAGGAAGCACTCAGCCACGCGCAACCTTCCCAGACCTGCTTCCACACACTGGATGGCCTGGTCCTTGTGGAGTTCCAGGGCGTGGGTGAAGTCCTCCAGAGCCGCTCTCTCCCTGGAACAAAGCACCAGGCTGCGGCCTCGCCGACACAGATCCTCTGCCCAGACTTGAGGGTCATCTGAAGAGTTAGAGTCAGGCCTACTGTGTTTCTGAATAACTCTGTCCAGGTCAGCTATGGCCCGCTCATGTAGGCCCAGTTGTGTCAGGCAAGCAGCCCTCTGGCGAAGATATTGTAGTTTGTGATTGCTCACTGCCTGTACTGCCACTGTCAGGAGTGCAAGTGCCTGATCCCACTGGCCACCTGATGACACGCTGCTGGCCTCCTGTGCTGCTGCCTGAACATGAGATATTAGACAATTAATATATGATTTAGAGGCACATAAATCTTCAAGGTACTGCTTTTACTTTTTGATGCATAGTGAATTCAACATAAATACACTGAATTGTGCTGAAGTAAGAAATGTAGGTAGGCTATATTTTGTGAAAATGTCTACAGACACACTGATTTACTGATGATAATGCCACCATCACCAGCCCAAGAAAGGACTGTGAGGAAAAGAATATGTTTTTTGTACCTTATCTAGGATTCCTCCACGTAGCTTACCTGCGCCATGCTTTTTCTCTGATTAAATGGGATCAGGGCCAGCAAGAAGTCCAGACAGGATGAATCTTTCTCTGTCAGTTTGCTGAGCCTGCGAACTGCGCTGCGGTAGTTCTGCTGCCAGGCCTCCACCACACCCACCCTAGCCTGGGCCACTGCGTCTCTTGGCTCCTGGCCAAACACCTGGCACAGATGAGCAGCTGCTCCCTTAGCTTCACCTGAAACAGATAGATCATACCAAACAGGGAACCCCACAAAACCTGAATCACAACCAGATAATTTCCAGTCACATCCACCAGAAATGTACTGTCTCACCTTTAGCCAAGAGTATGTCAACATAGAGAAGATGCCATCTGGGGTCTCTGCAGTCAGTCCTCATCAGTGCTCCACCAATAATAAAAGCCTCTCTGAGCTGTTCTTCGTGGCAGGGAACAGCAGTAGAGACTACAATGTCTGACAAACTGGTACGGCAGAACTGATGCAGCCAATCACAGACCAGCTTCTGTGCCTTGTCCTTGAGTGACAGGATGTCTTTAGTGACAATGTCAGTGTTTATCTGAAGTGCTGCCAGGATATCATGGATGCATTCCTAGGGGGAAAGGGTAGAGGGAAGAAATGTTTAAAATGACAAATTTCACATTTGTCAGCTGTCAACGTGTTTGAACTGGCCTCACAAATGAAGCATGCTTGAAATAACAAATATAATCTATAATGTGAAATCGTTTTTCACCAGTTTTTCAACCAAGACTACCTTTTGTTGATTCAGCATGAGATAGGTGAAACCTCTTCCACACAGGGCCTGCACATGTTTTGGATTCTCCTTCAGAATGGCACTGAAATCATATATAGCAGTCTTTCGTTGACCCAGCAAGGCATAGCACTTGGCTCTCTCCAGCAAGCAGTCTGCTGCTCCACCACCTTCAAAAACCAAATTGGTCACATGTATGATATACGTTCACAAAACAAAACATGTTTCTAGAACAAAGCGCATGTGTTATGCCAATACTTTATCCAACCAATCTCTCCTTTCCAACTTAACACATATTAAACAAATATCAATAACCCACCAATCACATTCTAATTACCAGAGGCCATGATAGCAATAGAGAGATAGGCCACAGCCTCCCTGACAGAGCTCTCCTCTCTTAAGCTGTCCAGGATGCGTTTTGCAGCTGAGTGACAGTGTCCCTGCAGCAGGGCTCGGTCCTTCTTCTGAGCCACGGCCAACAGGGGGCGCAAGCAGCTAGTGTCACCACACAGGATGAGCTTTTTAAGCAGCTACAAGGAAAAAGGACAGACATAAAGTGTTTCGCTCATATCATTTTACACTTTTGATTGGTACTGTATGTACCTGGTTGGTGTCATAAAGAAAGCCTCGGTGCAGCTGCAGCAGGGACAGGCGAGCCAGGATAGGTGCCCGAGGATTGGTGGGCCCGATGGAGAGTAGTAAGCGGTAGGCCTCTTCCACCCGGCCAAGCTGGTATAAGGCATCTGCTCCCAGGATCTGAGGCCCATCAGCACTGGGCTGCAGCTCCATCAGTAATACAGCCAGACACTGAACACCTGCAGGAGTCCTACATGCAGAGAGAAATTACACCATGACAACATCAATGTAAACCAATCAGTGTCAACTATTTAACCATACCCTGACCGGTGGTTGTCTCTCTTTGGTGGAGTCTGCAGCTGGTCTTCTTGTTGAGGCTGCTGGGATGCCTCACTAGAACTCGACTTGGACCTATGCTCTCCAGTCTTCTCCAGCATGACCCGGCCTTGCTCCAATAGAACAGTAAACAGCAGCCCCCTGTAGTTCCATGGCACCAAGCAGCGAATAGTCAGTGCTGTTTCCTGTGGGTGTAGCCTGCTGGCTGTCATGTAGTCCAGAGCTGTGAGATAGTTTAAACCACCCATCATACGCAGGAGACCCCTGCCGCAAAGTGCTCGCACACAACTGGATGGGTGAGGAGCGTTGTGCTCAATCACAGCCTGGAAGTCCTCTAAAGCCCCCGTGTGGTCATCAGAGAGAAGTCGTGCATATCCACGAAGAACTTGGACTGTATTTTGATAGCTCTGCTGACCTTGGGCAGCAGCTAGTTGGCTACAGATAGAGAGTGCCTCTTTGTGCTCCCCTCTGAGGAGGAGACAGTCAGCCAGTCGTACCCGTAACTCTCTGCCTCCTCCATCAGGCTCCAAATGGCACAGAGTCCTTAACTGAGTGATCACGGGATCCAAGAGTTCAACTCCTTCTGTGGATCGCAGGTCTGTGCGGACAAGGACTCTCTCTTTGAAATCAGACAGGCCTCTCTCAGCTTGCTGACGAAGATGGTTGCGAGCAGCCAGGGCATTTCCACGATCTGTGAAGAGCTTTTGGAAATAAGTTCTGGCAGTAGCAGGGTGGATCTCAAATGCTCTCCCCAGATCTCTGCACTGCTCTGCAGTCCTTCCACCTGCTGAAAAGCAGGCAGCTGCTCGACCCATCCAGAGTCTGGCTCTCCTCTCAGGACTGTCTGCAGTACTCTCTGACACTTTCTGACAGTGGCCATAATTCAAGAGGGCAGAGTACACCTCTGCACTGTCCCCAAACCTGCCAGTCAAAAACAAATGTGCTGCTTGAAGTTCCTGAGCATCTCTATCACCTGGCGAGATAGCAAGCAAAAACTCGATTACTGCAGAGGCGTCTTTCATATCTAGACAATCATTCTCTTTTGTCATGGCTGACCACTTGCTGTCAAATGCCAGAGAAGGATGCATGTGTATTATCTGGTCTGTAAAGGCCATAACTACTTTGGGTATGTGTCCAGCTTGTCTGCTCTTCACCAGTGTGACAGTTTCTGATTTGTAACTCTGGTAAGACTTCAGGTAAAGCTTCAGGCCCTTGGAAGTATGAGGCTCTGAGAGCAAGCACGCCAGAGCTCGAGTTATTTCCAGCAAAATACGAGTTGGTCCTTCTGGATGAGGGCTCCATTTCCCTTCAAGCAGAGCTGTGCAGCGGGCAAAAATCTCCTCGCAGCCATGCCCGCCACTCTGAAGAAGAGACTCCATTTTGAAAATGGTGGCTGACAGATTGTTGGGGCTGAGCGTGGACAGGAACACAGCTGCAAGACCTTTATTATGACCCTCGGCGGGCTGATCCTCCCCATGACCATCAAGCCACTGTTCTAGAGTTGATATCACCTTATCCAGGCTGGACTTCTCCAGTTTATTACGCATGTGGGACACAGCAGAGGAGGCATGGGTCCTGAAGGCAGACATGTAGAGTGAGGTTGCCCTCTCATGCTCTCCAGCCTCAAGGAACTTGTCTCCATCCTCACAGAGCTCTAAAACATTCAGTCCAGGTCGAACCACAGCAGTCATGATCAGGCAGCAAGCCCTCTCCCTCTCTGGGAGTTACACTTCAGCTATTCACAGGAAAGAAAAAGTCTCAACATCACAAAATATGTTGTGAAGAAATATAAGAAATACGATCTAACATGAGGCCTTTTCTGCTCTGGCTTGTCACATTTGTGACTGTGAGCTTTCATGCCTGCTAGGACCAGGACCCAGAGGTTAAAGAGAAAAAAGACTGTGACACTTTAACAAGTGACAAAGCAAAATATTGGACTGAAATATCAATGTCATCAGTACACTGTATTCCCCAAGTAAATGTTTAGTTACAATTTTGTAATTCAGTCAAGCATTATGAAAAGTAATAAACAGCAACACTAAAGTGAGGAATTAAAATAAAAATGGGTGATAATATTAGGAAAATTTACTGGACACTTGGGGATATGGTGTAAAAAAAGACAAACATTTTCAAGAATTACTAGAATAACTTTAATATGGTAAAAGCCTCGCGTA
Source organism: Parambassis ranga (assembly GCF_900634625.1). Classification (NCBI taxonomy): domain Eukaryota; kingdom Metazoa; phylum Chordata; class Actinopteri; family Ambassidae; genus Parambassis; species Parambassis ranga. The sequence goes on along the minus strand of NC_041028.1, from coordinate 11,915,481 downwards.
TTATTCCCCTGTGGCTTTCTGCACGCAGGTTGACCTACCTGCTCCTTTAGATAAAAGCAAACCCAGCAAGATGTTAAAAAAAACACATCCACGGCTCTTTAACAGGACATTTACTCTCCGATACGGTTGGTGTCAGCTCATTTTCTTTAACTGACCGTCCCGCAGACAGAGAACCTGGGCCCCATTTTTGTAATTCAATAGCTTTGGGCTCAGAGTTGCCAGGACAACATGTGTCCCTCTCACACAACACAAGCTCCACCTAAGTGTTTTTAGGAAGTCCAACAGGTGGAAACACACAGATACTGAACAAAGACTGATAAAAAGTGAACAAGCCGCACGTCTCCGTGAAGTCCCGCTGCCTCTCTGCCTGATCTTATCAGTATGTGACACATTTGCTGTGCGATCTGCTGTTTTTTGGAGCACGGGTCCGGTTGCTAATGGAAACCACAAACGCTCGTGCACACAGTCCACCACAAAAATAGGGCGCGCCGCCTGCTCGCAGCCACACAGTCAGTACCTCCATGCCTCTGTCACGACAAATCTGAGATAAAAATCAGCGCATTGATCTTCACACGCTGACAGAGCTGCACGGTCAGAGCTGCCAGAATGCTAAAACCGAGATTAGTTTGTGAAAATGAAAAGTGTGCATAAGTTTTTCCAAAAATTATTTTCCCCCCACAAACATTTCACACATATCAAATGGAAAACCAGCTGATAATAGTTGATATATACTTCCCCTCTCAGCAGACACATGGCATTTCATACTGTCACCTTGTAAGTACAAACATTAAAACATGACAAAGGTCTCAGGATCTATTTTTTTCCCCATCCAAGCAATAGAGACAATGTAGGACAGCTGTTCATTGTGCTGGACCCAATTTGCAATTCATGAGACTGGTCTAATCCAACACAAGAATAAAAGCTCCTCAAGGCCCCTGCCTATGTTTTCTTTCTATGGGGTCCTGCATATCCTCAAAACTCCATGCCAGCTGCTGCCATTCAAACACTGAGCACATACTCCCACCTTGTGGCCGACAGTTTTATTCATGAGTGTAAGTGATGCCGTTTTGTTGTAGGTTACTGTAAAGATGTGACAATGAGAGGCACCACAGTGAACTCTGACACACAATAAGCAAGAATCTTAGTAGGTAATCTTCAGAAAATATGAAAATAAATATTTATATACACACAGTGGCCACATGACCTACATCTGTAATAACACATTCATTAATTCCTTTAATTGGAAAGTCGTTTACTATCAGTGACCTAAACTGACACAAAAATACTCTCAAAGTGAGATACTGTAATGCCACTAGACAGAGCCATTTCTTTGAATGGAATATGTGTGGTGAGGAAAACCCCAGACTGCTGAACACTGACACCTTTTAGTTGCAGGAAATATGACGTCCTTTGGGGATTTCATTTTTTCTTTTTCCTTTGTGAGGATGAAGAAGAATCAGTGGCTGAATATTTACAGACTTTCATGAGGTAAACATTCGCAGTTTAAAAACACATAATGAAGAAGACCTTCCACAAAAAGGAAACAAAAAAAGAGAAAAATAAAAAAGCACACAATGATTCCTGGAGGTCAACTAACGTTACGCACCTCATGAAGGAAGTGCCTCTTCCTTGGTTATCCTTCGCACATACACATAATCACAGCATTACGCATATTAACATTTCAGTTCTTTGCTGTAAAACCACAGCCTTCCTCTGCTGGCCAACAACAAGCTAGTGGTGTAATAACGACTGCACCAACACTAAGCAAAAGGGGACTTTGCATAACTGTACATTACTCATACTGTGTGCATGTATGTGTGCACCATTTAACGGTCCATGGAGCAAACTTAAAATATGTGCATTCTGTATTTTTTACCTGTGAGTCTGAACATACAATGATAATTATTATTTTTAATTTTTATAAAAAAAAATATGAGTGCAATGTTTTCCCATAATGCCATTTGCACTTGGGTTAATATAGGTCATTTATGAGGAGTGCACTGTTGAGGTCTTTTCTAATCTTAATCACCCATGACTGAAGATTTGACATTTGAATGATATTTTATGTAGCATACTTGTGCCTCCAGGTAAAGCCTCAGGTATGCTGCACTGTCCCATTTGACCCATGCTCTGTGAAAGCTTGCTGCGGTTCAGGCTGCCACTGCATCTTCTCCAGGCTCTCCTGCAGCAGCTGGGCACAGCCGGATAAATCCATGTAGTGTAAGGCCGAGAACACGTCGTTCAGGCATGCAGAGGGTCGCTGGCTCCACAGCCTCAGCATCTGGTATTGTCTCTCCATGGAGCTCAGACCGAAACCGGCCTCCAGCTCCACCCGTTCCAGCTGGTGGTCTGCCACATTCAGCAGACGCAAGAACTCTTTCCACCTACGCAGGGGCACCTCCTTGATAATGGCGTAAAGGACAATGGCGGGCCAGTGGTCTGATTTGTCACATTGTCTGGCAGCTGGTGGGAGACAGACACAGACTTTAGAAGATACAGAAATGGAAAAACAAAAACCCCTGTGCTGTGCTGTGCTGCTGTTTAACCACATTAAATAAAGTTGTTCTTTTACAGTACCGTCCTCCAGAATGTCACAGACAAATTAACCAGATCAACGCTCACTTAAAGGCCATGGAGAAAGTGTGCAGAGATCTGTAAACTGTGTCAGGTCATTAGAACCGGTGTGGTACAGAGAAGGCAAAAATTCACAGGGTGCCACTCCACCCTTAGGTTCAATATATTGTGACATTAAAAAACAAATCTTTATTTCCTTTGGCTTTATTTTAGTTGTAATGACAAATGCACAACTGCAATCGTGAGCGAGTGGAGTCAGGCAGAGGCCCCTTAGAAAGGTCTCCTGCTCTGTACGTTGCCACTGCTGTACTCTAAATTTTTTTGGCCCCTGACCAGCACCAGATTGTGTCAGCTGAATGTGAGTTTGTTTGTGTCCACCTAATAGAATTCCCCAACACACAGTGGGGGTTTCCACTCCGCTGCAAGTGTCAGACACGACATAAGTAATGTAAAGTTTTCCTACAGTTTAAAAGACAGTTAGACTTTGATATGGGGCTACTGTAAAGTAAGAGATTACAGAGTAATTCTAATTACTTAATAAAAACTGGCAGAAACAAATTGGATTATTTCAAAAAACACGATGTACCCTTCACATAGACATGTGATCACTATCTGATTTGCCATTTCCCCCTAATGTCAAATTTGCTGACTGATGTGAGAAAGTGAGGGTGTCTTTTAGTCAGTTTCCGCCTCCACGCACACATAGCTGATAATTGGTGATAATAGATGAAAAGGTGAAAACACACTGCTCCACCACATCTACCCATCCACACTCTGAACCCGCTTTCTGCTGTAGCATAGGGTGTGAGGACATGTAACACCAAATTTGCGTTTAATGTGATGAATTTGTGTCTAACATCCTGCTCTGTTTTATACAACATTAAATAAAAACAAATATTGTTTATAATGCACATGGACTCCTCTTCCATGCTTGTACACATGACTATACAGCCATCTTCTGAAGCCACTTTGTCCTGTAGTACAGGGTCATGGGGGGGCTGGAGCCTATCCCAGCTGTCTACGGACGAGAGGCGGGGTACACCCTGGACAGGTCACCTGTCCATTACAGGGCATACAAGACTACTTCTATATATAAATATATATATATAGATATATATATATCTATATATATATATAGATATATATATATGTGTGTGTGTGTGTGTGTGTGTGTATATGTTATGTTTGCATCACTAATTTCTCAGCAAGCATTCTGAGATGATCTTTGATTCGTCACTCCTAGACATTTATGGTTTTCCTGTTTCTCTTTACTCATGGCCCACCTGAACCCACTTCAAAAGTGTCTCATGTATGTCTCATACTGCGTGTGTATGTGATGATTTCATAAATGTATTACTCACACACACATGCATTTCCTTAGATACATTCTATCTTTCTGTCCTTCTGACTGTTCCTTCTATTATTATTGTTACATAGTAAAATGTATCATGGCAGATATTCAATCATGTGATTCACATTCTTCAATACATTTGTCAAAATGTAATTTTGTTATGAGCTATGTCAATGGTTAGCATCCTCTTCTGACTGTGTGTCTGTACAACCACTTCTTTTATGATGTTCACCACCAGTAATGAAAATAAACATGTTAAAGTTCACATGGAGGGCAAATACTGAATCTCACCAAGGTGATCGCTGTCTGGCAGCAGAGGATAGATGAGGGCTGGAGGTTCTGATGCTGGTGGAGATTGATTGAGAGGCATCATGGGATTTTCTTCAACAAACGTCCATGTCTTGAAAGAAAAAGTAAAACTATTTTTAAGCAGGCAGCTGACTGTAATGTTCTTTAACCTTTCTTCAAACACATTTTATGGTTACAGTTTTAGCTCAGTTTAACCACAAACATTTCACCTTTGGCCTTCTCACTGTCCACCTACAGTATATGATGTAGCATAGATTGCTATATCAAAAGAAAACAAATGGCAAGAAGGTGAACACAAACCAGTGTGGTTGGACTCCCGCCTCGCTGACTGGGTTGTTCTGTAAGGAGGAGTACAGATATTATCAGTTAGCTTCCTGTCAGACAACACATTCAGACAGAGAAGAACATTAGAAGAAATTCCGCCCCACTCCCCCCTCTTTTTCTGAAAACGTGTTCTGAAGACTTGCATATTCAAATTAAGAATTTGGATTTTCATGTTTATATTTGATTATATATACATACTCTATAATATCACTTACATTTTTTAAATTAAGATCAAGTTGATTATTATGACAGATATTTACTAGTATTGTATCTAAGTGCAGCATTGCTCTTAATTTATGCTGCCAGACCAATGAAAACCTGTACAATGAAAAAGTGAAGATTTACATATTAAGCACATAGAGATGGTGTCTGTATAGACATTCCTGGCTGGGCGTACTGTTACCACATGCAGCCATGGAGGCAGAAAATGCTATGTCAAATAGGAGTCTGGTGGACACCCTAATGGAAAAACTGAGGACGTGTCCAGGGTGTGTGTAGTTACACAATTCAAGTGTAAAGTTGTAACTTTAAGAAGTAGCATTTGAATAGTGGTGCATATTGCTCCGCTGGTTACCATTTAATATGGAGTTCTCCACTAGTGAGTCCACATCTTTCTTTGCTCTCCAGCAGAGAAAGCCGGTTCTGCACAGGTTGTTGTTTAAGAGCAGCAGGAGCAAAATGAACAGCAGAAATGTCACCACAAGCACCACCACTGAAAGCCAGAGCTGTTTCTCTTCTGTAAACACAAAGAAAAAATGCTGACATTACTTCCAACGGTAACCAGTTCCTGCAGTGATTCTGTTGTTGATCATGAAACATAAATAACCTTCCAGTTAATCTCTGTGCTATTACAGGCTTACAGAAAAGAAAAGAAAAAAACAGGAAACAGTCAAGTATTGTTCAAAGTAAATTTGGCTAGATGAGTCAATAAGAAATTGATGAGAAATTTCTTGTTAAAAAATGAGAACTAACGGTTGTGTGGGACTGGAACTATAAGAGGTGTGCTGTTTGAGGCTATGCTTGAAGTTGGATCTGGAGCTGGAGATTCAGCTGGAGCTGTAACGGACATAAATGTAGTCATACAGTGGCAACAAAAAAGCAAGTAAAACCCATCAAAATGGTGGTTTTATATTAAAAGGTTGTAAAACATAGTGAAAGACAAACATACACACACACACATCATTGTGGAGGGTTTACTTACTTTCTCTTGCCACTGTTGTCACAGGTGTTGATATGGATGTGGCTGCAGGTGTGGCTGTCTGACCCCTGCAGTAGAACAGACAAACATCGACAACAATAGACCCCATATTCATCATCACATTAATATCATCAAAGAATCAAGTATTCTTATATTTGAATCCTTTAGATAGAGAAACTGAAACGGACTGAACATGTATCTATTTTTAGGACAAAAACTGCAGCCTGGAGTGGATCTGTGCAGCTTTATTAACAAGGCTAAACTTGCAGTCTCCACAAAGCCGCCACAATGTTGACACCTTTAATATGTGCAGTCACACTGTTGAACACACACAGTGCCTCAGTAAAACCACAGGAACTGGCCGTCGAACAGAAGAAATGTGAACAAAATGGAAGATTCTCTCCATGATAATGAGAAAACAATATGGCCTCTGTTAAAATTTAGGAATAGCATTAAATTCAACAGATTATAGACAAGGCGCAGTATCCAGAAACACTCCTATTACTGTAGCTTGTATTATACTGTATATTTATAAATTATATTTTTGGAGCTATCCCTGTATGCATTTGGTCAGAACACATTCACAAATCAACACATTGAAGGAGCTCTCACCTTAGACAGCATTTCAATTTGAAGTCCTGGTTGGCACAGTCTGAAAAACATGAGTATGACTGTTAGTTTCTTCAAATTAAAAGAGCCAGAATATCGTTAAATATAGCTGCTTTCACGTTAATACTCAGTGATACTCACAACCACCAGCTGTGTTTATGAAGCATCTGGATTCATTGTGCAATAAATGTTGATTTGATTCTTCTTCTTAACTTACTTTCACATTTCTGTTGTGAGTTGCATTTCCGGCAGTCCAGGGTGTCCTTAGAGCCTGCATTGTAGAATCCCTCTTTGCAGCTGCATACTGTGTTATGACTAGAGCTGCAGCGCTGTGTTTCTATCTCCGAGGAATGACCTGTGAAACAAACAAAACAGGGTTTTAGTGGAAATCTATGGAATAAATTAAGATTTAACATATTAACCTGGAATAACAGCAAACTGGGACTGCAGATGATTACACTTTGCCTTTATGCAAACAGTGTATTAGCTGATTGTCATACATCCACACACACACAATGACATACAAAAAAGGTGGGTCAAAGGGCTTACACAACATATGTGTTAACAGACAGCCTGCGTACCTGCGCACTCCCGGCATTTCAAACATCTTGTTGAAATGTTTTCTATTTCTGTAAACGTGTTAGCCTCACATTGTTTACAATGACGTTTTCCACTAGGACAGGCGTCGTTAGGTACATGATATCCTAGAAAAGACCAAAGCAGAAGGGTAATATGTTAATGTGGCATTTCCACTATAACTATACAGCACAGCTTCAGCAGTGCATTCTTGTAAAACTTACCAGCGGGGCACTTTTTGTCACATTCTACTATCATTCCAGGGTTACACTGTCCACTTGAAATGAGGGCAAGTATCAAGGGAAAAACCTGAAATCAAAAATGAAAATTTTAAAATCTTGATTTCAGAGGAAGGGGCTCATTTTAACAAATTATTATTGCTCATAAATAGAGACCAAAAAACGCCACTGACACCAGGTCAGAGCGTTCTTCCATGACTGCCATGAGCTCAACTCATCTGATTTCCATAATGCACAGATGTATGTTTATTTCGATTCAAATTACTGTGATATATGAATATTATTGTATTTTTGGGGCACGGACACACATAACTAAATAGAATTTAAATTTGCTGATGAGAAGAAAATAATTACATTTTATTTTGATGGCATTATTGTGTCTCTAACAATAATTTATCATCATCATCATGTCAATTATCATAAAATTACAGGCCATGACATAGAGTCCCATGAATCAAAAGACAATCCCTACTTTCTTCATGAATATCCTCACATTAACACCACAACCTTCCTGCTCTGCAGCAACACGATAGAAGCAGCCTTAATATCAACTTCTAAAACTGAAACAACAACACAGAGAATGTACATATACAATTCATATCCCTTAATCTTGACATGTAAACATTGGACATGTCAATTTCGTGGTTGCTGTAATCCAGTTACTATAACAACACATGAAGAAAATTGAAAGTTTAAACACACAAATAACCCAAACATAACCCATTTAAAGGACTTACCAGGACAAAGTCCATGTCTGAAGAGCACGCCGAGAGGAATTTAACTAACTAACTTTAAACAAATGACATCAAAAAACGTCAGATTGTCTAGATGCCAGCAGGAGTAAATCCGCTAAATTCACCTGGAGGATGAGGCATTCTGACTGTAACTCATCTGTAGATTTCCATCAAAGGAGTTGGAAAAGGACAACGTATGCGTTTGCGTGTATGTGGTTCAGGGTTGTCACTTCTTTTGAGTTTTCAGAGAAGTGTTGAGAGAAACAGGAAACACATTGAGATCATATATCAACCCCCTCCAAACACACACACACAACCGTTAGTAGAGACACTGGCACACAGGCTCTAGCATCTGATTGATTCTTTAAATTCCACTGAATTTCTTTTAGAATAATGTGATTCAGCCAAGAGGACCAGTCCTGAGAGTAAATGATGATACAGGGGTTTGAGTAATCATGGTGTGTGTGTGTGGGGAGACGGGCACGGTACAGCCAAATAAATGGCTTCAATGCAAATCTATTTGATTTCTATTGGTAAACAGGGCTCAAACTAGGAACACACACTAGGTAGAGACCAGAAAAGAAAAACGTAAACAAGCAGATACACTAAAGCACCTTGACAACCCTCTATTACTTGTATCTAACGGTGTGTAACAACTTATGGCGTGAGATGCATCGTGTTAAAAGAACATCCTGCTGGTCCATGTTACACCAGGTTCATGACCTGCAACTCAAGTCTGTCTCCTGACACAGAAGAGGGAGGACGACACAACATTCAAAACACTGACAATAAAATCACGCAATTCAATGACAAGTATACAAATTAAATGTGCCTTTATTTTTGCACAGATTGGCTCTGTCAGTTCACTCATAGTAAAGTCAGGAATTTAGGGTTAATTAACTGGCCCCTGCAGTCCTGTCAGTCTGTGTGAAAGTGGCCCCTCATGAGGCAAAGCAGACTGTGGTATACAATGTACTGCATATATAAATGCTGACGCGTTAATTTATAAATAAAGTTTTGACCTGTAAATTAATAATTCATTGTTGTTAACTGTGAGGTATTTACATGTCAACATTCAAATATTCAACATTTCAAGCTGCATATTAATCATATTTCCTGATGCATTCTGCAGATTACAACACGCAGCAGCCTCGGAAGTGTTTTTGTTCCGATGCTATTTCAGCGTGCTTCTCTCCTCCTCCTCCTCTAGTCCTTCCGATCTGCTAAATCCTAAACACGCACTGACACAACACAAAACGCTGCCTTTTAAACCTGAATAAAGTGGGTCGTCGCGTACAAAAATCCAAAAAGCAACATATACAACAAATAATCTCCCTCTGTGTATGTGTATGTGTGATTGTGTGTGTGCGTGTGTGTGTACTGTACTGCGAGTCTGCAGCAGCACCCAGAAGTGAACAAAGCGACCCGGAAGCGGTGGTCCGACTAGAGGCAGAAAGAACATCAACCTTTTATATTATAGCTGTACTCGCAAGACAATATCTGCAACCAGGACACAAGGTATTTGTGCATGTCTTTTCCTCTTTTCATTGCCGTGCATTGCTCTCATAAGCGATATCCTCCCACACATCGTGCACAAAACGCTATTTCTGCCCTTTGATTCGTCCAAAAGTTACAGAATGTAAAAAAAAGCAGCCCTAAAAAGTGAAATTTGGTAAAGATGGCACAGCGTCTGTCGGGAGGGGAGGCAATGCGCGCCGCTTGTTTTTACACCCGGACTCATCGTCTGGGTGGTTTTAGCCGCTGTGATGAGCCCAGCATGTCCGTTTCCGTGCTGTTTTTGCAGGGCATGGTTGTTGTAGGAAGTGTCAGTTTTTTTAAGAGGTGGGGAGGCCGGGCTATTCAAACCTGCAATTCGCCGTAAACAATCATTCATGCCTTTGACATGATAAACACACTTTTGTGTCGGTCACCGGTCGCCTCTTCATCCCCAACACCGGTCTCACGACAAGACGTTCATGCTCCTAAAATTTTGGGGTCTGCAGAATATGGCGTCCCGCCTTATAAAAATAAGGCTGCCATTTTTGTTTCTCTTTTGTCTGGAAATGTTTTAAGAAAACTGTCTGAGAATGTCTGAGGCGCACCGGGAGCCTCGATCCGCACAATCCTCCGTCTGTCAGAGTCCAGAGGAGCTCTGAGACACAAGACATGTCCGAAAAGTCCAAGAAGGCAAAGTTTTTTTCTCTCGTTACGTTTATGTAGAAATTTAAAGCGACGTCCACTTATTTTGAGGAATTCAGACAAAAGGAGCAGAGGAGCTTCATGTGTGCGCAGGACGACCCGGGCTCTGTCGGAATGTGATTTTATCATATAAACAGAGCAGGAAACATGCAGGGAAGGTGTGTTTATTTAAAGCTGCTAGTTGAGCTGCGCTAGGCCTGATTTACACACTCTGACTTATAATGAAACACAGCAAGTTTTTACACTCAATCCAAACTCTGCCTTTATTACTGTGTTTACGTTTACTTGTTTTTTATGTCATTATTATTTTTTTTACTATTAATTATAAATCTCTCAGTGTTCAATGTGCCCCCCCCCCCTCACACCCCACTATTAACCTGCATCTTCCTCAGAGGATGCTGTTTTCTCAGTTGTCATGGAGATGACAAACTCCTCCCGAGGAAGATTGGGAGTGAGATACAGTAAAAGATGAGAAAATACACTTACATTAAAAATCACATTGTTCAACTCATATTCATGTCAGTTCATAACTACAAATCAGATATATATATATATATAGTATGATTGTTTTCATTATTAATCTGTTTATTCAGCATAAAGTTGGGTTAATACTGCACCTGCCGTCAAATGTCTGGATTTTTAAACCATACCACTGCTACATGGGCAAAAGTAGGAAAATCAGACAACAACAAGCATGTAATAACTCAAATCTATTGATAGATGCAAAGCAAATACATCACATTTCCTAAATTAGGCAAAGCGGCGAATGCTAACCACACTTTTTAAAAATAACCCCCATACTGTCCCTGCACTCTGAGGATATTGAGCCGATATTAATGAGCATATTACTATTCTGAGTAAGTGACTTGAGTTTTTTTGACTTCTCCCAATCACAGGCGTCTGTTCAGTGGGGCAGGGGAGCATAGGGCTGTTGTGATAGGGCATTAGAGTGAGCACTTTTAGGTGTAACCTGACCATGAGATTTAAATAACTGCCATGTTCTTTTCGGCTTGCATCATCTTTTTCCATATTAACGTCAGACTTTGCAAAAGTCATGTCTATATTCAGATGACTATCAGAGTTTTAGTTACATTCTGCATACATTTGCAGGTCAAGATGTTATGTGTCATTTCAAACTACATTTTTTTATAGAGCTGGAATCTACCTTCAAATTAGGCATCTTCTCAGATTTACCTCCTCCCTTTAAAACATAACAAGACCTCATCTGCGGACATAAAAAAATGTCATCTTTTGTACATGAAGCATGAAACTTGTGACATGGGCAGCATGCAGTTAGTGTGAATTAAGATGCCTGTCAGCATCAGATCGTCTGCCTGCAGGTTTTCAAAATAGTTGCAATTTCATTCAAAATGTTAAAATATGTAATCTGTTTTAAAAACAATAACAAAGCCTTATCATACTTTGAACAGGTCAGTAGGTAAAACATTGACATATGACTAATAGAATATTTCTTGCAGAATGGCGGAGCCTCGATTTAACAACCCGTACTTCTGGCCGCCGCCACCATCCATGCCAGGCCAGGTAATTACACCCATAACACATAATTACTGTGACATTTCCCTTCACTGCTATTTGTTTCCATGTGTGAATGTCTCTTCAGCCATTCAGCATTCACTAAAACAAACTCAGTTTGGGAGTTTGTGACAGGTCATTAAAGAAAAACACTGAACCTGTCGGTGTCCTCGGTCGTAATGTGTGTTTTGGTGGCATGAACGACATTCACACACGGTGGCTGTTTTCTGTTGAGCATGACCCGTTAAACCTTTCAGCTGGATAACCTGGTCCTCATTAACAAGATCAAGGAGCAGCTGATGGCTGAGAAGATTCGCCCACTACACCTGCCGCCTACCTCCACCCCTTCTCAGCAGCCTTTGCTGGTGCCCACCTCGTCTCCGGACGGCAGCGCTCAGCACGGCATGCCGGTGCAAAAACCTCAGCCCCAGCAGGTGCCGGGCCACCACCCGCAGCCGCAGGGCTCGGGACAGCCGGACATAGCTCTGCACGCTCGGCCCGCCTCCAGCTCTGGGCCAGGTACAGTCTTTCATTAGCACCAAGAAGATGTTCAACTGATTGTACAGGGTTGCAACATATTTTGTGATTAATATTCACTACCTCACAACTTCCAGATGGAAATATGGACGATAAGTCAGCAGTGAAGGCCAAGGGATTATGGGAAGACTGGCACATGAGACAGCTCACTGAGCAACCAGGCCGGGTTAACCATCGCTCAGGTACTGCAATCACTGTGTGGCATGTATATGACGAATGTGTGTTAGTCCTAATACACATGTCATGGTAGAGGTGGACACACACACTTAAGTTGGTATTAGAGTTGGGAAGGCTGTTTGCTAAGTAGGTAACAAACAGGGTTTTGACGTTTCTGTCTTCTATTTTTAGTAATATTTTGTCTTACAGTCAGATTTCTCGTGCACCGATATTTCTACATGCACTGTTATTCACATAGTTACACAGTTTTAATAGCATCCTCTCTCTCTCTCTGACGGCCAGATTTTCACTCCTGTGTCAAGTATGGCTGTTCTCTTTAATAGATTTAATGCCTCCAAGGTGTGAGAGTCTGATTATATTACACTGAAGTGAACAGGACTCAGTAGTAGGATGAAAAAAGAGGACTGAAAAACTTCTGTGTATCATTTATTTAAAACTGGAACACCTATTATGTGTATGAACCCTCAAGTCATGTGTAATGTTATATAAGTAGTGTGCTAATGTAGTTCTGGTCCGCACCTCTGTAGGTCTTGCTCCGTCATCTCGACCCGACAGCCACAGCACCTCAGAGGCCCTGACACCTACGACCCCGACCTCCAGCAGCCAAAACCGTTTGGGCGGTGCCCCCTCTGTAAATATCATCTCTGGGCTAGCGAGCGGTCCTGGCATGGATCACATGAAGTCTGGGGGCCTGGCAGGACTGTTGGGTCCTCCTCCAAAGGCACCTCGGGGAAGAAAGAAGATCAAGGCTGAAAACACATCTGGCCCTTTGTTAGTGGTGCCCTACCCCATCCTAGCTGACCAAGGCTGTGTCACCGTGGCACCCAAAGAGGGAAAAACGTACAGGTTGGACACAAGAATTTTTCAGTTTTTACTGCTTCTTGTTGCGGAAGATATTAGAGTTGGTTGTGCAAAGCCAATTCACAGATTGACACTGGTCTGTTGGAACTGTAACACAAAAGTCTGATGTTCAACTTTCTGATCTGATCACTGGTTTGCATTTTTTTTTTCTGTCCCAAGATGCAAAGTCTGCCCACTCACCTTCCTAACCAAGTCAGAGATGCAGATTCATTCCAAGTCCCACACAGAGGCCAAACCACACAAGTGTCCCCACTGCTCCAAGACGTTTGCCAATGCCTCCTACCTGTCGCAGCACTTGCGCATCCACCTGGGGATTAAACCCTACCATTGCTCCTACTGCGAGAACTCGTTCCGTCAGCTGTCACACCTGCAGCAGCACACTAGGTCGGTCAAACTGAAAACACAATGAAGGGAACAATGAATTAGTTAGTTGGAGGACGTACCTATAATATAGGCATATAAACATCACTCACATGTATCCTTCTTATGCCACAGAATCCACACTGGCGATAGGCCTTATAAATGTGCTCACCCTGGATGTGAAAAGGCTTTTACCCAGCTGTCCAACCTTCAGGTTAGTTGGAATTGTTCTTTTCCTGAAGATTCCTTGACAGACATTCAAGCAAAATGGACTTCTTTTGCAACTTTTGTGTGTCTCTTTCCCCGACAGTCCCACCAGAGGCAGCACAACAAAGACAAGCCGTATAAATGTCCCAACTGCTACCGTGCCTACTCAGATTCTGCATCATTGCAGATCCACTTGTCAGCGCATGCCATCAAAAACGCTAAGGCCTACTGCTGCAGCATGTGCGGCCGGGCATACACCTCAGTGAGTAAAACATCTTCCCAGCATGCCTTGAGACTGTTTACACTGATAATGTGGTATTAATAATTAGATTCTTTCCTCATGGCAGTGATTTAATTTCTCCATGTTTGTGTTTTTACTAATTTGTAGGAGACCTACCTTATGAAGCACATGTCCAAACACACGGTGGTGGAGCACCTAGTGAGCCACCAGTCCCCCCAGAGGACCGAGTCCCCCAGCATCCCCATACGCATCTCCCTAATCTGAGCCCCCCGGAGGTTGTTCGGCAGCAAGAATTCCGAGTCTGCATCCGGCTGGAGCTTAGAGGGCCCTGCACCCATGGCCACCTACATAAGGCTTACATTAGCATTATGACAGCTGACATAAGCATTCAGGTTTAGATCCAGTAAACAGACCTGCCTCCATGCGTCTTGACACGGGGCTGTCTGTCAGAAAAGAGCACAGCGTTATTTTGTGAATGTAACAATACAGCTTGGTGTTGTCCAGGAGATCAAGCAGCAAAGAATGTCTTGCGTCAGATTTAATAAGCACTTTCGTAAGCGTCATGTAAACTGCCGGATGCATTGGCCATTAGAAATGTTTTAGTTGTTTTTTTTATTTTATTTTAATTTTTTTTGTTGCTCTTCCATGAAATGGGTTTCCAAAATGTGCCAGATGATATTTGCCCTTACAAAGAATTGAGAAAGCGGTAAAAAGAAAAAAATGTTTGCTGGGTGTATTCTGGAGACATCCAAAGATAATCTTAAAGCACTTTTTAGGCCTTGTGGTTTTGGCTCAAATTGTTTCAATCTTGTTGGATGGAAAATGCCAAAGGGCATTACTCATGGCAGCTAAGAGTACTGACTGTGTTCACATAACAGTCTTTTCTGTTACCTTCTTTGTTTTAACTCACTTTTTTTGTGCAAGGACAGGGTCATCTAAATTTGAAGAGTGGCAATCAGTAGGTGACAATTGAAAAATGTAATGATTGTATTAAGAAGTTGCAAAAAAACAAAACAGAGCAACAACATGGAAGGGAAGAAAGATGAATGTTTTTTTTTTAATTTCCAAAATCTTTCACTCCATATTTGACATTCACCTTTACAGCACCTTTATGATGTTCAAAAAACACGGCTTTTGTCAGCTTTCCTTGTGTCCCAGTAGCTTGTGCCATAAATGAAACCTTGCTGAGGTTTAAAAGAAAGCAAATCTTTTCTTAAGAGTGTATGGCTGCTCTTCCTGTTCCGTTAAGCTTTGACTCTTTATTTTCTAAGAATTAGAAGTAAACACATTGCACATGTATCAGTGCCAGCATCACTCCACTCAACCATTGTTTAAATACTCTTCAGCTGAGATTCAATTTAACTTGAGTGATAAATTTTAAATCTAAACATCGGACCAAAATGTGAAGTTACTGTACAGCTATTCTAACCCAGTTAAGATTTATTTTTTAATCTTTAATAAGCTTTACCCATTTGGAATAAACTGCAGTACAAGTCATATTCAGTAGTTTATGCAGAGGTGAATCTCCTATTTTTCCTTTTTAGTATTGCTTTTTTTTTTTTTTTTTTTTTTTTTTTTTTTTTTTTTTTAAATTGTACACAGTATTGTTTGTTGTATTTTTACGGTAACTGTAACCTCTGAATGGTACTAATAGGGTTCCCTGTATTCTTCAGGGCACTTAAGAAAAAAAGGTGCTACGGCTTCACGTTGCGTTTGAGATGGAACTGAGAATAATGTAAAATACATATACAGTATATAGTATGTTTTCAAAAGAATAAAAACTTATTACTCAAGCCACTGGCCTGAAGACACATTTACGCCAACAACAGACCCTGCCTCTTCAACTTACTCTCTCTTTTTGAGATAATGGGAAAAAAATGTACATGTTGCTGTACTGTAAAACATGTTACTCATTTATAGTACCTATTTTTCAGTCTTCATAAACATGTTTGGGTTTTGTAAACGTTTATGTATGAACTTACTGTAATTATTTTAGTTTACCTGTATGTTATTAATATTCATGTTTTATATCAGTTATTTACATGTAAGCCTTAACTGTTTTATCATCCCATTTTCATTACTCTGTATTGTGTTCTGCAGTATTCAGTCGTGTAGACTTTTTATTTTATTTTTTTCCTTCCGCATGGAGTTCCTGAGCTGTAATCTGTATAACTGTTTAACCCATGTTCTCTATAAAAAAAAAAGATATGACGTAGATTTATTACACTTTTTCCTGTCTTGCATTGTGGTTTCATATACAGTTTCTAGACAACTAAATATGCACAGCCAAGACTGAGAAGTTAAACTAAGGTTATCAATGTTTAAAAAAAAAGGAAAAAAAAGCTTTGTATCTTTACCTTGTTTTAATAAACAGACTGTTATAAATTAATCACAGATTTCTTGATTTGTACCATTAACTGTTTCAGCAACAGGAAAAAAACAAGAATCAGATTTGCTATTTATTAGCTTTTATTTATGAAAATAAATTTATGTTTAAAAATGTCCTCGTACAGATACCACAAAAGTCAAAGTTTCTTATGGACTGTGTCCTTTAGGGTTTTGTCATTATTAGACATATGAGGAGGGGAGGGGGCTGTGGCCCAAGCTAGAAGAACAGGAGTAATACATCATGTGAAAAGTTGTTTTGGTATTTGAGTTCAACACTTGTCTGAGAGCTGCCTGAGCACCTTCCCCTCACCGTTTCCACGATGTCCTGATGATGTCTGATTATAAACTCCTCAGGCTGATTTAACTGCTGATGTTGCCCATTTTCCTAGACAGTTCTGACTAACTATTTTCAATTACTCAAAAACAAAAATATAACGAAGGAAGGAAAGGAAATGACATCAAACTGAACGACACATGTACTCATTTCCTATATTACACAATAAACTGTGTCACCCTGGTTTTCACAAAGCAGCAAGATAAAGTTACGCACTTCATCATTTTAGGCACATTTAAGACAAAACCAAAGACAGCTGTTTCTCCTGTGTTTAAGTGTTACTGATAAAACAATAGTAGTAATGCCATGTACAAAGCACACACTCTGCTAATGGTCTATGCAGCCTAAACCTAAGTACTTTCTGACTGAGCGTCCCTAAGGGAACCATTTGTGGTTGACCAATGTAAAATAACAGCTTGGGAAAATCAAAATAGACAAAGAAACGTCTGGAATTCTGTTTTTTTCATGACTTTCTGGATCTATTTCAAATAGCAAACTACAGGCTGTGTATACTGGAATGGCTGTACCTGAAATGCTTTAAGAATGGCCAATGAAACCCAGTATTCAACACCAGCGTACCACAGTTAGGCCAAACATTTTAAAACATTATCTTTTGACCTTATTATGAAGTCGTGTATACTTCTTTTTTGACACAGTAATACCATAATTATAAAACAACATAGGCCTTTTTAGGCCTGCCTAGATTGAATCTGAAATGCACACCATCAATATCCCAGTATTGTGTTTCGCTGCTACATTTTCTCTAATGTAAACACAAGTATAACATCTTATAAAGTGCTCAGTGTTAAACAAGTCCCATTCAAATATCCCTCATCACATGTCTCACATTCATTTCACATGTAACATCTTCTCCTGTAGTCTATAAAAATATTTAACAAGGGTCAAAAAGAGGCTTTCAATGTCTGTGATTGTTTTGAAGCACTGTTTTCTTTAAAATATGTAACAAAAAAACGATTGACACTGGCACAGTCTCTTTTTCCCCCAATCCTAAAATTCTCACTTGACCTGGATAAAAAAAAAACAGGCCAATACTAGACTCTTCTTTTCACAATACCTGAGCAGAACTACAGTGGAAGCTCCCTGTCTTTATTATTATTTGCATTCTTTGTGTTTATTTCCTCAATGTTATACAGATTTTCTGTCTGCAGTGGAAGTGGTAGATGTTACAGTAGGATATCTGACCACCACTCATACCTGGTCACTGTTATCAGCCCTGTCCTCTTTGCCTTTGTTCGGAGCTGGAGGAACCAATGGTGAAGTGAGATTTAGGTATCCCTGCTCGGATAGCTGGCGAGAGGAGATATTTGTGCGGGTGCCGTCCACCACCACATGCTCACCCATCTTTACACGACAGATTGCATCCAGGATGTCACAGGAACCTGACGTCAGACTGATGATATGACAAACCACTGGTGATGTGCCAGCCCCCAAAGTACAATCAATATATCAGTTCAACAACATTTGCCTTACCTTAGAGCAGATGTATGTAGAAGACTATCAGAAAGACCCTCAGAGGGCACCAGTTTTTTGGCATTCTGCTAAACACATTGAACATTAGGCTTCATCGCATTAAAATCAAAGTAGGGTTAAAAGTATCAATCCATGAATAACCATGTTCAGCCACATGGTAAACACTATAAAATTCTTACTAACCCTGTATGAGACAAACCAAATAAAATCACAAATACAACCATAGAACTTTGGTTGGTCCAAAACAATGTTTACAATGTTTTACCTCCAGGCTGTAGAGTGACTGGACGCTCTTCAGGGCACGCTCTAATGAGCTAACTTGATTGGAGAGCTTTAGGGTTCGGTCTTGTAGTTGTCGGTTTTCCACTTCTAACACATTGACCCTTAAACAAATTAAAATTCACACGTAAAAAACAAACAAAAAAAACAACAACAAAAGCACATGGCTAATTAACAAAAAGTGGTGCAGTTAACAGGGGATTTAATTATGCATGTGTGTATTTTAAGATAAGATACCTGTGTTGGACTGTTGAGGCTGTCCTCATGCCATTGCTGCCCATTTCCTCAGCCTCGCTGATTTTCTGCAACAGTTCCCTCTTTTCCTCCAAAAGCTTCTCATTTTCCTCCATCACAGTATGAACCCTCTCCTTCTCCTAACAGCCACCAAGGAGGAGGCAAAAGAAAAAAAGGAACTTCATTTAAAAATTCAAGGAAATACCTTCAGCAATATTTAAAAGTAAAAAAACTTATAAGGGAATTTGTCATTTTTGTGTGACCTTGTGTGAGAGGCTGCAGGTCAGAGCCAGGTCATTCTCCAGTTTCTGGATGGTGCAGTCTCTCTGTGCTGTCGTCTTGAGGAACATCTGCTTGGCCTGACGCAGCTTGGTCTTGTGCAGACTCTGCTTTTCGTTGTACTTCCTGGTTGGGTGGAGAAGGGACATTAACAGGTGAGTTCATTTTATAATTCGGAATACAAAGTATATATAATGATGTCTTACCTGACTTGTGCATCAAGTTGGAGGAGAAGCTGCTGGACCTCCCCCTGCAGTCTTTCACACTCCTGCTGACTAGCCACTAGCCCCTCCTGCAGTGTGAGGTTGGACTTCAGACTATCTTTTGCCTGAAAACAGAATTAAGACGCATTCCAATCCACACCTGTCCAGATCTGTGCAGTATCAATGACACCAGATGAAGAGTTGTACACCATTGCTCACCTCCTCTCTGGCCTTTCTAAGCTCAGCCTCCAGGACGGACAGACGGGCATCCAGCTGTTGAACACGGTGACTAAGCTCTGCATTTGTTCTGGTCAGGGAGGCCTCCTTCAGCCTCAAGGAGCGCACCTGCTGCTGCAGCTCCTCCTCACGCTGCTCTAATACCTTCCTGAAAGAGAGGAATTAAAGAAGCTGAGCATGTGATCACTCATACATAATTTGGACTTGAAAGCTATTGATTATTGCTGCACTATTGCAGTATGTGTGTGTGTTTTGTGTGACCTGGTGATGTGCTCCTCCTGTTGCTGGGCTCTCAAGGCTGATAAGGTGTCAGACAGATCCCTGCTGTCTCTCTCTAGGCGGCTGCTTTCACCAGCCCGAGCTTCCTCCACACGCAGCTGGTGCTGGACATTCTTTAGCTGCTGCTGGAGATCCAAGACCTTCCATCACAACAGAGACACAGGCATCACTCAGTAGGGCAAAGTGTCAGGGTGATGCATTAAAACAGACTATAATGGTAGTGGAAGTGAGACAGCACATATTTTCTGACACACAAAAGAATCCATCCGTTTAGGCACAGAACCACAAAGTTGCACAACACTACACTCACACTTAAATTTTAAGTGCGTTTCAATTTGTAGATACTAGTCAACTATTCTAGTTGTCTATTAGACACTAGATTAGAAAAATGTGTTTGTCTTTGTGAAGAATACTGTTATCCAGAAATAGTTGTAGGACACCTGTATCCTTGAGGCAGCACTGACCTTCTTGTCGGCAGCAATGACCCGCACCCGTTCAGACTGCAGTTCCTCCTGCAGACTGGTGGTGGCACTGCGGTTCGTGCCGGAGCGTGCCAGCTCCAGCTCCAATTCCCTGATTTTCTGTTGTTGACGTTCACACTCAGCAACCTGAGTCTGGACTTTCTGCTCCACCTGGATCAGTTTGGTCTGGGCCTGCTTTTGCTCTGCACAAAGCTGTAGAGCACAAGTGCTTGTTAGTTTCACATTTACTCAGTGATTAGCATTCACAGTGAAGAGATAGAGTGACTAAAGCTGGATCCATACTCCGCGAGACAAAGAGCGGAGAACGTGCTCCACGGGTGGTAAGAGATACAAAAAAAAGGTCTTTTCCGCACTGAGGTACCATACTCCGCGAGACGCGTGTGTGCAGAACTCCTCATACGGCCCGCCCACTAAACTATAAGGAAAGACTTTACTGAGTTTTTTAACACACCACAAGGACGTGTGCCATGGCAAGAGGGCATTATACAGAGAGGGTGCCTGCAACAGCGTGAGATGTCCGGCGATGAGTTGTGAAAATGCGACATTAAAAGTAACAATAGCAAAGATTCAGTGTTTGTGCCTTTATGACCACATTTGCACATCTACTGTGTTCCAATGTGCCTGCGATACTTCAAACTGTCCGGTGATGAGCTGTGAAGATGCGACATTAAAAGTAACAATAGCAAAGATATACAGACATTGTTAACGAGCCTATTATGCCCGGGTATGTAGGAGTATATAGAATGGTAACAGTCACCATCTGGTATGTGTGAATGGCTGTCTGGAGTTATTGGTGACAAATCACCCTGACTTGCCTTTCTTTCTTTCTTTTATTGCTCATCATGCAAAACCAGTATGGTCTTATCTAAATCTGTTGAATCAGCGCTGTTTATACACCTACCTATATACCTGGAGAGGCTCTTGCGCTTCTCCACTTTCATCACGCCCACAATAAATTCCGACCAATCACAGCATGGTTGCCGCACAGCCTTGAAAGACAAAGTTCGGCCCGGACCCTGTGCACAGGAGTGCGGATCAGCGGGCGGTCAGAGACAAAAAATGACGTCATTTTGTGGGCGTAACGTCTGCAGGGGGGGAAAATGTCTTTGTCTCGCGGAGTATGGATCCAGCTTAAGAGAAAGGATAAGATAATGATTAGGTGCTAAATGTCAGAAGCACACAGGAAATTGAAATTAAATTACGAACTTTGAGTTTTTCATGGTCCAGCAGAGTGTTGTGTCTCTTCAGGTCCATGTTCTTCTCCTTCTCGTAGCGCAGTTCTCTCTCTGCAGAGGTAAAGAGGCTCTGGGCCCTCTGCAGGTCTTGCTTCATCTGTTTAACCTCTTCCGCCTTCTGGCTCAGGACTGAGTCTTGGGACTGAGGATGAAAACAAAGCAGTTTGCAGTGTCATGTGTATTTCTCCAGATAAACATTTATGTGTTAACCATCAGCTTTTATTATACATGTAAGAGGAACATTAGCAGAAATGCCATATGCAAATGTAGCTACATGTTTGGAAACCTGCTTTTGTAATATTGTTACTTCATTCAGATCAGTATAAAGGTGTAGTAGAGCTGATGCAATTATTGGATCATTTTTGGTTGATCTTTTTGTCCAAAGTTGTATCCATTTAGGTGCTCCATCCTACAAAGGCTAAAGCTGAAAACCTGACCAGAGTTTCTGCTGCAGATAACCAACTCTGAACTTTCAGAATATATCCAGCAGGCCAAGGCATCTCATTTAACAAGGGGACAGTAAGAAATGAACTATAACAGATGCAGCTAGCTGTTTAGCCATTTGAAGGATATGTTATTACCTTGATATGTGCCTGGGTTTCATTGACCTGAGCCTGAAGGGCTATTTGGTGCTGAGAGGCCAGTCGCCGTTCCTCCCCGAGCTTACTCTGCAGATGATTCAGCTCTTGCCTCAAACATGAAATCTATGGCCATAACACATGCACCCCAACACACACAAACACACACAAACACATATAGATAATGTGAAGGAAAGTCCCTTAAGACCTTAATCTGATAGCTCACTTCACATGCATGAACACTATGGCAGTATGACACCTCAAACACTGCAAATCAAGATATATTTACCACATTAGATACAATCCCTTCCTTTGACAAACCATTAGCAAAGTATAGAATCAAGAGAGCTGCCAAATGCAATCTATCTTCCACAGACCTAAATATCCCAACAATATTGGGCATATAACAATGATGAGCATTTAAGAAGAATCCAGTCCAGAGATACCCACAGACTGTTGTAACACCATTCCAATTAGCTGCATATCACCTACATGTAGTTATTTGCAGTGGTACGGTAGACCCATCATCATGTTTGAATTTTTCCACATCGTTACCTGATCCAGGCATTCATCAGGGGTCTTCTCCACTGGACCACACGTAGATTCTGCATTAGCTGTGTGAAGTTCAGGATTCTGACTGTTACTAAGTGCTTCCTTTGTAGAGGAGAGCTGCTCTTGATGCAACTGCAGCTGCGTTTTGAGATGCTGTATCTCAAGCTCCAGTCTCTCTTTCTCCCCTTCAGCCACCAACTTCTCCTGTACACTGGAGCTTAGCTTGGCCTGGAGGTCAGCAGCCTGCAGCCGCTTAGAGGCCATCTCATCCCTGGAAAATACGCACATATATGCAAACCAAGTAAAGACTCTGTCTTGCAGTCTTATCTTGTGACTGGCCATGAACAAATATCAGTACCAGTTGCACTAGGGCCAACACTTCTTTTCCAGCACTTAACTAATTCAACCCATGTTGAAAAAATACTGTGCATGACTGAGTGCTTTAAACTTCGAACCAAAAAACGAACCTCAGGGCATGGTGTGCTGTCTGGAGGCTGCTGAGTTCTGCAGTCAGACGGTCTGCCTGTTCCTGCAGCTGGTTGACCTGAAGCCTGTTTTCCTTTTGGTCTTCCTGGGTCTGGTTACTGTCCTTGTAGTGTTGCAGCTCGCTCTGGAGTCTGCTGTGGGCACGCTCCATTTGGGCTACCTGTGGGCAGTCAAACATCAACTTGTGGATTTCTGTTACTAATAGTACATTATTACATTGGACATTACCAAAACCCACCTTAAATGTTACTGTTATTTATAGCCAATTATGCCCATAAAGAGACATCTTGGCATTTTGTCAAGTTCAAGGTGTCATAGGCAATAATCAGGCATGCAAATATAAACTGACCTTTTCCTCCAGAACTGCTTTTTCTCCTTTTACTTGGGTGAGGCTCTTAATAAGCGTTTTCCCTTGTTGGCACGCTGTCTGAAGGCTGTTGACCTCAAGTCTCAGTTTCTTTAACTCTCGCTCACCTATCTGTAAAGCCTTGGTGCAGAGAAGTGAAGAGTCATTGTGTGGTTTGTAACTATAGATAGAACAGTAATTTACACATACATGTTCGGCTGTCGTGTGTTGTTTTTACCTCCTTATCTTTTTTGAGGGCAGCCTGAGCAGCACTGAGGTCTAACTCCAGCTGTTTCCTCCAGTCCTTCTCCTCAGTCAGGCGAGCCTCTAGCAGAGCCAGCCTCTCCTGGCTGCTGTCTCTTAGGTGCTTTATACATAATGAAAGTAAAAAGCTTCCAATGAGCCATAGAGTTACTGACCTCCTCAACATTATTTAATCTTTGCAGACCGATATTCAAAGTTTCCACAGCTGAGGTTACTCCAGGTCATTGTGTTCTTACTGTGAATGATTTAAGTGCAAACGTAATGACTCATTTCTTACCAACTGTAAATAGGACTCCGTAGTTTTGACCTCTTCCCCATTCTTCAGTTTTTCTTGGGGATCGTGTTTCTTCAGCTCTGCCTCAAGCATTTTGATCTGCACGGTCAGATTATTACTCATTATTCTTGTGACTTGAAATGATTATACTCTCTAGACAAGTGTCTGTGAATCTATTTTGAACATGCCAGGTTATTATTTCTAATCTAGAGTAATAAACAGTTAAAACATGTAAAGCTGTGCTGAATAATAATTTAGTTCTGTTCATTACCCTCCTGTGCAGCCCCTCTAGTTCTCCCTCATGGCGATGCCTCTCCTCCTTGCTGGCATTCTGCGCCTCCCCCAGCAGGGCCTCGAGCTCCTCGTTCCTCTCTTCCAGCTCTTCCCGCTCCTTGCGTTGCTTCTGGATTTGCCGCTGCAGTTCTTTGACTTGCACAAACCCATCTTCCAAGGCCTCATGGCACCTAGCAGAAAATAATTGTGAGTCAGAGAGCGCAGGTGTGATATAAATGTAGCTGTTGAGGAAATACTGTACAGTATTTACCGTTTATGAATGGAATCCTTTTCCTGGGCAGACAAGGCAGGCCGATTGTTCTGTGGTTGACGGTCGATACTCTTGTCCTTTCGGTCCCCTTTGGCAGCATCATTTGTTGTCAACTGAACAAACAGAACATCAAACCATGCTATGCTGCTGCAACAACTTTTGCAGGTGTGAATTCAGTAAATGCCTAACCTGGACCAGAAGATTTTTCTTCTCCGACTCCATAATGCGCACCCGCTCCCTCAGAGCTCTGTTCTCAGTATCTAGCCTGTCGTTTTGCTCTTTGGCTCGCTGAAGCCTCATCGTGTCTGTGAAGAAACAAAAGCATGACCATAAATAATATGATTTATTTCTGTCTTTTTGAATCTAAAACAAACTGTTACACTGTAACTATAAATCTAATATGCATTATGCTTATACTAGGATTGAGAATGTCCAATGTAGTCCCTAAAAAAATAAATAAATAAATAAATCACAAGCACATCATGCAGAACCTCTTTACTTTTTCATTAAAAATAGATGCTTGTCTGATTAGGTGACTTTTTTATGTTTCGTTATCTACGCTAACAACCACTTTGCTCTTCATAAAATCCCTTTTTAATGTAAAAATGTGCCAATGCACTATATAAACAATCTCCAAGGCCACTAGTCCCAAATCTAAACATCAGTTTTTGGCAGAGAAGAGTTCAAATGGTTACAAAATGTCTCAGGAATGTTCACAGCACTCCATCTCACCACAGTGTTTCAGTTTGTCCACTTCCTTCTTCAGGTGCTCTACTTCTTGGACAGTTTCTTGAAGTTCAAATCCTGATATTATAAGCATATTTTTTTAATTCCATAAAGCAGGAATATTATACCCCTAAAATATTTTTAAAAAGCCAATTTTTGTAAGCAAATACAAAGTGAAGTCTACTAACCAAATCTATGAGTAGATGAGTAACTGACATTTCAGTATCATCAGAGCTACTGTATGCATACATACTGGAGCCACATGTGAAAACTAGGGACTTCGTGGTTAGGCCTTTTCAGTGCTTACAAAATCTAACATGGACCCACAATTCATGGAGGAATACGTGTTTGCAACATACCACTTGGGTCACAGTTGTTGTTTTTGGCAGCATCCAGCTCATTGGTAAGTCTGCGGATATCCTGATGGGCCATCGCCAACCTCCTCGATGCCTCTTCAAGGTCCCGTTCCAGGCGCTGTCTCTCAATTCTCTCTCGGGATATTTCCTCACTGTGGGCCTGATGTAAAAGAATGAGGCATTCTTAGAGCAGGAGGTGAGAAAGAGTGGTAGATAAGGTAGGAGATTCAAGTAACATGCAGGTGTAGGGAGCATGCAAATGAGGACAAGATTCATCATCGCTGCAGACCTGGGAAACAGCTGGGGAAATGAGTTGTGTTACATTTGAGGACACACTTAGCTGCATAGAAAGACCAGTGGGACAAAATAAAGACATGCTATTACCTGTATCATGCCATTACTGTTCAGCCGACTACAATTACTTACATTTTTCCATTGAGTGATGTGAGAATAAGGTATGACATGCAACAGCAGTCAGTTACAGGATAAGCACCTTAACTGCATCGCTCCCAGAAAACCCCAAGAATTCACAAACGTGTTACTGAAACATTGGTCATGCATAAATTACATTGACATTGTCAGTGTATTTCTGAAACAAGCCAGTGATGTCCAAGTTTGGCTTCTTAATTACAAAATCGGTGTTAGTTACTTAGTATTATCTGTGAAATGGAAACCTACAGGGGTAATATTGTGTTTGCTCTGGCCAGACCTGCGCAGACCAAACAGTTTCTTCCATGGACTCTGGGACGAAAACTGCTGAAAGGAGAAATCAGTGTGTGCAGTTTCACAGATTACTAACTAGGTGTACATCAACCAGAAAAAAAACTGTTCTGTTTTTTCCTCTAAACGTATTCAGAGTTGTAATTTAGCCAGGGCAACGGGAGAGTCGCCTCACCTTTGTCATGCTATCTATGGTTTTCTGCATATCCTCCCTTTGCTGCCTAAACTCCTCCCTCACGTGATGAATATGCTCCTGCGCAGACAGAGACTCACTTTAAAACTGTCTCTGCATTTGCATTGGAAAGTTAACCATTACATATCACTACAATAATTACTGCAGACTGTACATTCACTGTTCATATTAAGCTTTACATTGGGGGAAGGTTGACCAGCAAAGTACTAACATTTCACTGTCAAACATTTCAAACCAGCCTAATGCTTTACCTGGTTGTCAAACTCCTTCACGTTGCCAGTGAGACTCTGACTTTCCAGTCTCCTCTCTGCAGCCTCAAGCCTTTCCAGCAATGTGGCCCTCTCCACAAGCAAGTAGGCCACCTGTTCGCTGGGGCTGCTCAAACCCATCTCCCCAAGGTCCTCCTGAGCCAACATCTCGGCCAACTCCTTGCTCTGACACTCTGGGAGAAAGACAGATTTCTTCTGGGTGTCATTAGTTTGTCTGGTAATGCAGTTAAATAAGATTCAAGTCAAAATGAGGTTCTGTAGAAGCAGATCCAGCATAAACACAAGTAATTATACTTGCTTTAAAATATGCACGAATGACTCCTGAAAAGTTGAAAAACTATGCTGTGCTTAAAACATCCTGCTAAGAAACTTCAGTAGGCCATTACCCTCAGATACACTGAACTCACCTTGTTGTTGTCTGATCTGGTGAAGCTCATGTCGCAGCTGTTCATTGTCTCTCTCATACTCTGCAGTCAGATTCTCACGTTCTTCCAGCAGCCCACGAATATGTGCGACATAGCTCTCCACCTGACGGACATAAAAATATGATGCTGGCCTGTATCCCATTCCAAATAAGCACTCCAGTCAGCACCAACAGTTGCTTAAAGAAGTGTCTAACCTCTTTCATCTCAATGGCCTGTTGCGTGCGCAGGTTCTGCAGCTCCTGGTTCCCTGACTGAAGCTTTGCCTCACTGTTGAGCAGCAGTTGCCACAGGTGGCACTGCCTCTCCTCTGCACCAGCTCCTGGAGGCAAGCCATCCTCCTGGAGCCGCATAGAAATCTGGTCCAACTCCGTCAACACCTGAAGGTCCAGAAAATAAATTATATATCTATCAGTAAAGCACTGTTATATCTCAGTATTTTGGTCTTGTATTTGAACAGCCTTTGGCATTTTATCACATGCTTGTCTGCTACAATATAATTTATATACACTGAGGCAATAAATAGATCCAATTATTATCAAATAATGATGATCAAATCATCATTATTCTGCTAACCAACCATAATATAAACAAAAAGTTCAACATCAAGGTTGTCAATTTGCTGAAAACTGATCTGCTTGCATGGCACAAGCCAGCACTAAACACCTGTTGCAGAATTCAATACTGTACTTTGTAGGGTCTGTAACCTGAGCAGCTCGAGCAACATGCAACATATTGTCACAGGCAACGTATCAGGTCTCTGATGCCTGTTGTACTTAAACACCATACCAATTGGTCAGACATTAACCACGACCACCATCCTAATACTGTGAATGTTGACTGTTGGTGCAAGATTTTTTTACCCCCAACAAACAAGCACTAAAACATCTTAACAGTGACTGGGAATGGTTGTTACCTCTTCATGATCCATGGTCATGGATTAAGCCTGTTGGAGCTGCATCTGTGGGTGGAGAACTTTTTCCTTAGTTGTTAAGATACTGATCCCAAGCAACGACTCTACCAACATAGTATCCCATGGTCTGCAGTGATGTGCAAAACACCAGCAGCTCTTCAAACTTGATCGTTCCCATTGTTGATGTAATTCATCCGTGACAACGTCCAGTGTTCTTGTGCTCCACTGTAAAAGATAAAATTCTTTAGAACAATACTGTCAAGTCGTGTCAGGATCTGCAATTACAAGCTTACAGATAACCCACTTTTAGCAGAGACAGGCACAGGTAATTCAAAAGTTGAGTTACACTGCGTCACCCGAGGCTATGCAAAACCTGAAGCTGATTACCTACAGCATGTAAGACCAAATGCTTTGCCCTCATAAAGATAAAAACATGAAGCAGTAAGGATAACAGCTCTTTGGCTTGTAGGCTTTTGGAAACACTGCATTTAGGAACAGTGTCTATAGAAAGATGTAACAATATGGACAGCGTCACAGGCTTTCTTCCAAATATGTGTCTAACTTGATTTGAAATCTTTCTTTCCAGCTTTCCTTTCGTCCAAAATGTCTGACGAGGAGGAGCAAAGCGGGCTGTGCAGGACAAGAGCCACTTGCATTCCGTTTGGTCAAGTTGGCCAGTTAAAACCACAAATATGTTGACCGTGCTGTGTTAACGTGTTAGCAAATCATCCGAATGCTTAACGTTACTACCGTCAGTGCCCATTAGTTAGCAAAGTTAGTTCCAAAGTTACCGCAGCATACTTCACGCCGAGCTAACGCTAGCTCGCTAATGGTAGCCGTAGCTTTTTTTTCAGTGGCCGCAACTAATGGAGTCCGAAAGGATTTTGTTGTGATACATTAGGACTTCTATTAAAACCCAACTTACCCGAGGCAGTGAAGCCGAGCGTGCAGTCTATGGCTAAAAGTTCCACTAACATCTCAAAGAGTAACACTGAGGAGAAGCTAAACGCTGAGGACAGGCGTGGCGGAGTAACTGGCTTCTACTAGCACCTAGGCAACGGACCATACCATTCACAAGAAGCAGGGGGCATAAGGAGGGGGGGGGGGCAACCACTCAGTCCACGGTGTTAGATTAGAAGAGCATGAGCCAATAAAATGATGGTAAATTAAATATGTAGTTAATTATTTAATAAGTAAATCTGCATAATCTAAAAAGGATATGATTGCCCCCTGAGATAAAGTTTGGGACTTGATTTCGTCCTTGGTGACGTAATAAGTCAAACACTTTATTTTATTAATTTCAAGTTGTATTCAATTTTTATGATGTATATTCCATTACATAGTTTTAATTAGGATTTTTGTTTTTTGAACATGGTTGTAAACACCAGGGGGCGACAGCGGCAACTGACTTATTATAAAGGAAATATAAAATAGTTTTAATTTAATTTGAATCATGTGATTTAAAATAATGGTGTGCTTTTATTTCTAAATAGTAGTAGGCTATCATTAAGTAGTAAATATTTTAGAATATTTGTTTTTTTAAGCATTTTCCCACTTTTTCTTATTACACCCACTAAGTCAAAAAAGATATGCTTTTTTCTATGTGACCAGTTCACCCTTAATACTCAGTGTGTTCTGGTGTGAAAATGTGAACTATTTTGCATCTGTATGTTTATTTATTTGATGACGTATGCTGCCACTGTACCCATTACACCAGAGATAACTCCAGTTAAACTGTTTACAGAGAAAATTTCTTCATGTGGTTTTATGGGCCTCTGCTGCCTATGGGTGGGTCTCATCTGAGACTTTTTTTGGATGGTGATGCACTGTGCAGTAAAAAAGGGAGCTCTGTGCTGCACAGAGGAAATGGGCGTTCTCTGTGGAAATTTCGGAGTGAGTGAAAAAATATAGGAGGTGTGGCAAGGCTAGAAAAGAGTGGACCACCAAGAGGGGCACGATGTTGTAGAGTAGAGCTTCACCTAAACTTCTGAGATCTGAGTTACTGGAACAAGCAATAGCCAGGGTAAGTAGATATTTCCTTGATTTTCCATCTAATTTCAGTAAATATCTCATTGCTTGCATCTTGGATTACTTCTCCTACAAGCTTATATAGTAAGGTATATATATATATATATATATATATATATATATATATATATATATATATATATATATATATATATATATGTGTGTGTGTGTGTGTGTGTGTGTTTATACCATCAGACAATTTGTGTCACTTATTTTTGAATAAAAGAAAACAGGGGTCATTAAATATGAGCATTTTCTTTGATCCTTTATATTAAAATGATTTACAGAAATGTAAGCATTCGCTGTTATGCGATGGATGAAATCAAGTATAATGACTTAATTTGACAGTAATCGACTCCACCGCCCACCCAAATGGACCTACAGATAAAGATCTTTACAGACAATTTCTTCCTGTTTTGTATGTTTTCTTTGTTGTCTGAGTGAATGTCTTTTTTATTGTAAACTCAAATGTTTCCTCTGAAGTGTTTTTCACTACATCTGTACAATGTCACATACCCTTGTACCCTGTTGTAAAAAAACAGACTTTTCTGCAAGCTTTAATCTCAAAGCAGAGCAGCTGTAATGAAATCCAAATGTGAGTTGAATTATAGACTGTCAACCCTTCTGGCAGAGGGAAAAAAACACCCATTTAGAAGGGTAGAATGAGTAAATATTTTGGCAGTATTTAGATTTGAATGCGCCGCCCAGGTTCTGCTGGGTTGCTGTATGGTCGCAACATACAGGTCAGTAAAAGGGAAGCCTTAGAAATGTCTCCCTGCACTCTGTTTTGCAGCATGGTCTTATGTAACACAGAGTACTCTGTTCACCTCCTCAGATTTTCCACTTTGTGTTTTCAAAAAAACAGGAAATTTACCCAACACACACTTTTACTGTGAAACAAACATATTGGTCACACACTCTTACCTCATCTACTGCAGTGCTGAATGAAGTTTCTCAGAAATCCTAAATTTAAAGCGGTTTGTTTGTTTTTGGCAGACAGGCAGAAAATGGCGTACCTCCTCATGTTTGTCACCCTGCTGCACCTCATCACACTGGCAATGCTGTTCATCGCAACCATGGAGAAGGTAACATAGGAAGGAAGTTTAATTACATCATAAGTGTGACATATCTGACTGTGTCTGTCGTCTCATCTCCTTATAAAGTCCTGGTGGGTGTGGGAAGGCATGGAAAACTCAGACCTCTGGTATAACTGTAGATACGATAACTCCACGGGAACCTGGCTGTGTGCTTCCACTAAAGAAACTGGTAATTCATTTTTTGGTATTTTCTCCCAAAGATAACGACTGAAAATTTAAAGATGGGAGTGGTTTTCTTTCTCAGATTGGCTTCAGGCAGTGCAGGTCCTGATGGTCCTCGCTGTGGTCTTCTCCTCCGTCTCATTCTTGGTGTTCCTGGGTCAACTCTTCACCATGTCTAAAGGTGGACTCTTCTACTTCACTGGGCTGTGCCAAGTCTTTGCAGGTAACAGTGGAGTGAAATAATGCACCTGTCAGCATGCCATTGTTTGTTTAGGTTTAATTTTATACAAGAAGCAACACATTATGTAAATTCTTAATATGTTTTATTTTATGTGACACTACTATAAATATGGGAAATGATGGAGGCTGCAAACACTGCATAATAATATCCACTAAAACAATAACATCACATGTTTTCTATTTATTTTCTAGGCCTGACAGCATTCTCTGCAGCTTTGATCTACACATTACACAACAAAGAAATCCTTCCAGACACCAAAGAGCTGACTTCAGGACACTTTGGCTACTGTTTCATCCTGGCCTGGGTGTGTGTTCCTTTACTGCTGTGTAGTGGGGTCATATACATCCACCTGCGGAAGAAAGAGTAACCAGAGGAAAAGTGTCAACAACAGAAAAGGATCTGACTTCAGTTTATCCAAAATTATTTTAAACATATAGAAATGTCATTGTTGTTATGCTCAGACTTGGCTAATGTATTTTTTTTTATTTGTATATATTTGTAATAGCTAAAGTAAGACAGATCATGCTTCAGGCTTATTCATGGAATTCTCTATATTAGTACAATCTGTAATGCTTAGTACCTTTTTTTTAGAGAAGTCATTATTTTATGTCTTCTGTGAAGCAGGAAAATACCAACAGTAGGCTAGTATGTGCTTTTTACCTTTTTAAATTTCCCTAACAGCAAACTGGAAATGTATATTTTTGTACCTTTTTATAGCTGACAAAGTATATAAAGTAGATGACGTCAGTAATCATCACACAAACACAATCGTACTTTTCAATCCTTGTTTATGGTCGTTGCCATAGCGACCATAAACATACACGTGCTCAGCCGGAGACAGCTTCACAAGCTAATTTGCAGTCCTGTGTTTACCAGTCTTTCTTGTGACCATGGAGGTAAAACCTAACGTTTTTGGGACAACGTCCAAAATATATCCTCTGTCCTTACCCAAAGGAATTAAAGTGTTGTGTGAAATCTGCCAAAGAGACGCGCACCTGCAGTGCGCCCAGTGTCGGGTGACGTATTACTGGTAAGATCGATTTATCCCAGCTGTCAACACCTCATAAAACATTAGGCTGATCATAATAAACTGACCGTTTGTGTGTGAAAATATTATTTCCAAATGCCGCCTATGTTTTTGTGTTCTGTGAGTTTGTACGGTTTAGACGCGAGGTGGCAGCGTCCGCCATGTTTTTTTTTCTTCCCATCAAAAAATCAGAGAACGCCCCCGGATGAAAGGCGTTCCTGTGGCTGAGGAACAGCTGGAAATGACATTACCACAACGGTTATTTTTTGCTCATGAGACTGGTGCCTGTGTCTTTTTTTTTTGATCGTGCAATTTGCTCAACATCAGTCCAACAAGCCAACACACTGCCTTATGCAGGCTGAGCTGCAGACCATGAGATGGTGCTGGGTGAAATCCTCATTTGGCATAGAATGTGGAGTGAAGAAGAGCATGTGGTGACACCCCTGCCTGGAGGGATTTATGGAAAGGGATGAGCCACTACAGCCAGTCTCAGGGAGCTTACAGCCTCTTACTGTGGCTGCAGCGCTCTCAGCCTTTTACAACAAATGAAAAGCACATGTTTTGTATGTAATGTAATACAAATGTTTAGATTATGCCTTATCATATTGGGATACAAGCAGGATAACACGTTTTTTATTAGATCTGAAGAAAGTTAGTTTAGGGTTGCTTTAGAAATTAGCTTTAATTATATGTCTGTTCAGCATTTTTCTTTGTCAATGTTTCTTTGGGTCAACTTAGGGTGTTATGGGTGAAATGGATAATCTGCATGCTAAATGAGCCATATCACATTCTGTCTGGCTGCTACATAACTAGTATGCTTATGATTGTGGTAACTATTTACTGCAGCATTAGGCCGACTGATAAGCAAAAGAGAGCCAGGCAGAAAGCAGAAAGTGTGTCCTGAGAATGCCTATTACTGTAATTTATGTTCATGTGCACCTTTCTGCACAAGCTGTGCAGAATGTGAGTGATGGGACACCGGACGCCTGATTTCTGCCTGCTCCTGAAGGAGAAGTGCACTGAAGGGAGCATAAAGGCTCCACAGTAATAAAAACACATGGAAAACCAAGACAGTTTCCACAGATGTGTGCAGAAGAGGTGTGCCAGATGAGCAAAATTACAGACCAGTTATGTAATGGTGCACAATTTAGTATGCCCTCGTGTGCACTCGGATGGCATTTCCTAAACAGAATAGAAGGCTTTGCAGTATTTTTCTGTGAGATATCACTCTGATCCATACTTCCATATAATTTTTACCAAAGCTAGTGTAGATCATGTTTTTTTTTAATCAACAGCTTGATTGCTGAGAAAACATTAGCCTCATTGGGGATCAGTTTGGAAATTTCAATATGACAGATTTTTCTTGAATTCCTCAGTAATGCTGAGCACCAGCAGGCTGACTGGGTTGGGATCCATGAGAGAATTTGTCAGCTGCTTGTTCCCATACGCAATCCACCGCCCTTAAGCTCCCAGAAGGCCATCCAAATTGAGACGCAGCTTAAAAAGGTGAGGATGTGTATAACCACATGTGAGGAACATACTGTACAGTGTAGACATATTGTTTTAAATTTCTCTTTAGCTTACATTTCTCACCATCATGGGAAATGACCACAGAGGAATTTGTGGTGCTTTGTCTGAGTTGACAGTCAGCTGCATATGGTTTCAGTTCCAGCCAGTTCCAGCTTCAGTGATTCATGTTTGCATGACACTTGAATGATATGCAAGGTAATCCTGAACACTTCTGGGTATTGGCTCGATCAGCAGGAGTGGTTTGCTACTGTGAATTGTTGTGCAACTTTCTTAGAAGTCTAAGGGGTGGCTGAAGGGTGAAATTATGCTGATGTACACCTGGTATTTGTTCCCTTTAGGCAGAGCTGATCAAGATATGTAGGTCGGTGGCTCAAAGCAAGCTCTCTGAAGGAAAACACCAAGAGGCTCTGCCTGCTGCCCAGTGCTGCCTGCGTATTTCCATTGACCTCCATGGCAACTGTAACACCCAACTAGTCCCTGCCTACCTGCTGCTGGCTGAAGCTAATATGGGTGAGAGGCGAGCACAAAATAGTTTCCCAGATCTTTTTTGTTGATTCACTGTACAGTACAGGATATTAGTGTTTGTTTCCTCTCTACAGGTTTGGGTAATCTAGCTCAAGTAGCAGATCTCCTGTCCCTTGCAGAGTGGGTGGTGTCAAAGAGCCCAGAATGTGGTTATGAGGTCCACCATCGGCTGCACAGGAGTCTTGGCCGCCTTTATACAGCAACCGGAAACCTGGAAACAGCTCTACATAACTTTGCAAATGCTGTCTGTGTCACAATTAGCATCCTGACTTTTTAACTCTTCCATGACTATATTGAGCAGGAGGATTGTATTTATAGTGAAAACAACTTTTTCATCCTGTGTAGAATGCTCAATATTTTGTTCCATTACATTAGTAATTCTTAATACATACAAATTTAACATTATAATATAATAAAACATTTTATTGTTTGTTTTCAGATATATAATGCCAGTGAGGAGTATGGTGTGGATAGCATAATCACCTGTAGTGACTTCTACCTTATGGCTGATGTGTTTGCAAAACAGGGAGAGATGTCCATCGCCTGTTCCTTGTACTCTGAGGTACATCATTTCCCATAGGACTGAATCTATTTTTGTTTATGTATATCATGTTTATCTTATACTTTCCTTACTTTCTCCTGTTGTAGGTGGCACATACTTTGCACCGCCATCTGAAT
Source organism: Parambassis ranga (assembly GCF_900634625.1). NCBI lineage: Eukaryota > Metazoa > Chordata > Actinopteri > Ambassidae > Parambassis > Parambassis ranga. The sequence continues at coordinate 11,880,080 of NC_041028.1, read as the reverse complement.
GAACTCTTCAAGTCTCACATCCAAAATCCAGACAAATTGTTGGACCCCATCTATGGTGCATATGTCACATCTAATATGTGCAATGTAAATAATGTAAAGCCAATTGCCCTATTGTTAGTATATCCAATTATGCCACACTGTAAATGACATCACCGGCCTATCATGCTCCAAACTCTTAACAGCCAAGACAGCCATCGGCGTATCGCTGAAAAAATAAGGTCAACAAAGCTATATTTAGTCAAGCTGTCTTGCCGTGCAATCCGAAAGCTAAACCCCAGATTTACACTAGTATGCTTAGGACCGACTAGAGACCACTGCTGACACATCTCTGGCTGTGCAGCATCCGCAACACTAGCTTCTATCACAGCTGCTGCCCTACATATGATGCTAAGCTTGTTAGCTCCAATGCAATTTCCTGGGCATTCTGGGATGTTTATCTGGAAAAAGTGGGCGAGGAAGATGCTTACACAAACCCTACCAAAGATGCACACAGACCTAATTTTTATTGACCAGAATACAATTGATGTATTTTGTTTTCTCAATGAACATTTAAGACCACGGTAATCCTCTGTACCATAAAACTAAATGACATTTACGCCTTTGTTTGTATCCGTGCAAGCAGACAAAGCCAAGCAAGTTGAAGTGGAGGAGATGTTGCAAACCATACTGGCGTTTCAGCAAAATGACTGCAATAAAGACTCTGCTCAGATTGCACTGGTGGCCCACAGCCTGGCTATGCTGTGGTACCTGGCAGGTGACTCCCTAAAGGTAAGCCACCTGACGGGTTCAGGTATTAACACAGTGACACCATGCCCCACTTGTGCTGTCTCAGTGTGGGATTATGTCTTAATTGGCGAAGCTGTAAAGATAAGGTGGGATTAAGTTGTAGTTGATGAGGATGTCTTGGCTCTCCAACTTCCTCCTTAGTTTCCTATCTTTGTGTAAAGCTCTGGAGGCTGTTTGTATGTGTGTCAACACTTTAGACGCTTGGTGAATCAGCAGATCTGTCTCACCAGCTCAGAGAAAAAGGCTGCAGTGTCCTAGTGTTTGTGCATTAGTAGCAGGAAAGTCCTGCATGTCAGAGTTCAGTGTGTTCTGGGTAAGAGGGGGATAAAGGTTGGACGACATCTTACAGCTAAGCTCAGGTACAAAAACATGTTCAAGCCAGTTCAAACAGTTCAAATACAGCTCTACAATTAGTTAATGTGTTTTATTGTTGTCATCTATCTGCTGTGTTGTTAGGGCTGCTGTTTTTCACTGTGTCGTTGAGGATATAATAAACATTGCACAAGAGAACCTATGAGCTGCATCAAATCCTTCAAAATAAAGGTTCTGCATTAAAAAAATCATTTTATTTATAAAGCATGAACAGCAAAATGAAGGTATATTCTACTCTGAAATGTAGTAAAGTGGAAGTATAAAGCGGCAATGTGTGGAAATACAGGAAGTACAGTACTTCAGTGAGAACTTCCCAGCTGTTTACAAGTCTCACAAACTTACAGGAATCCCATGAACGCCACTATAAACCTCACATAATTTCCCAGTGAAATCGATTCCATATAAGAATGCATGGTTTTGTCAACAGTGTCAAACAGCAGTTACATGTCCATGTTGTCCTTTATAGGACAGTGGAACAGCCTGGCAGATCAGGTTGCAGTAAGGGTAGAGAGGGGTGAATTAAGTCAACTGGGTTGCAGTCCAATTTCAGTGATATCATTATATAAGTCAGCTTTACTCTCCCCAGAGAGTCTGACAGCTGCATTTGTTTCTGTTTGTGTTTGTGTGCCAGGCACTGGGATTTGGCAGCACAGCCCTGCAGGCCAGCCAGCTGATACCAAACCATGACCTGACAGAATCCATCCAGGGCCTGCTGCAGCTGGTGCAGAATCCGCAGGCAGACCCACATCCTGGTTCTGATTAGCCAACCAGCTCATCAGGACGTTCAGTAAAATATTTAATACCATTTGCACTTTATCCAGATGTTAGGTGCGTAATGAAAAAAAACTGCATGCAATAGAAAAGGAGGAGACGCTTTTTCACAGGTTTTGAATAATGACTCATCTTTATTTTTAATCTAAAAAAAAAAGAGGGATATATATATTTCCATCATTTTGGAATTACATGAATTTGGGATCAATTTTTGTAACACTGAACAGAATAATGGTCAAGGGCATTTCCTATAAACCTATATGCAATGTTTTTGCTTATTTCATGTCTAGCAATCCAGAACCTCTTAATCCAATCACCATATTCAGATAAAGATGTCTAATGTCTATACATCATCACCAGAGAGCTGCATTATTTCACTGAAGCAAAAACATTGCATCTTTCTTCTGCAAATAAAAGAATTGCCTACTGTAAACATTTTAGCAAACTTCAGGTTCCTTTTAAAACCGATGTAAAATAAACCTGATGGGTGCTGTGAAATCTTACATATTATATACATTTCTAAAACATTTACTCCTTTTTATCAAAACAATATTTTTTAAAATCATCTTACTACTAGTGTTATTTGTACTGATTTATACAACAAAATGTTTGTTTTTGGCATTCAGATTCTTTTTTTTCATGTGATGAGAGGCAGCAAAACATGGAAACACTTGGATTTTCTCATATTCCCTTTTCATTTTAAAATGTATGAACCAAATATACATTAGCAGCAGTTTGGATTTAAATAGTAGCCTTGTGCTCTGTTGTTGTACACAGTGACTCATCCAGAGGTCCCTACATGTTTGTTCCAGGCTGGCCACACATCTCACAAGGCCAATACATGTATTCCTTCCCTGTATCAATAGCATGCAGTACCCCTGTTTCTTTTCAGTAGCTTCCATGCATTGTATACATTTTATCATGGCCGCTCATCTATGAAGACAAAGCAGAAAGAAATCTGAACAGGGAACTTTGACTAGACTTTGATCCTCAAATCAGTAATCCTGAAGGAAACCACATGATGAGAAGGCATTTCTAAAAATTGATAGGGCACTGTTTATTTACCTTCAGTGGCTAGATGTGCTGTCGGCATATGGATGATGCATAAATAATGGGCAGTAAGAGTGAAATGAACATTTCTCTCTTATATGGCTGGCTGTTGATGTCTTGAAAAGCTATGTGACGTTTAATTTACACTTATGTACACAACGTGGAATGATGCAGACTTCAATACAAGGACAAAGACTTCAAAAAAATTCAGGGGAACAACAACTGGAGATAGCTCACCCACATAAGCATTTATGCTGGGATGTGACTTGATCAAGGCCGCCGGACCTAGCGTGTCAGGAGAATAGACATTAGGGGATTTCACAGTTTGTCAGATATTTTCATTATGTAGATACTGGACAACATCACAGTACATGGTGTTATTCTCTCAGTGGAACCACTGTGATCACTTGACAGCAGACTTTAAAAATGAGCTGCCTTTTTTTTTCTTCCTTTTGTCTGTTTAGATTTGGCACCCTACAGCAGGGCCCTGTTGGATTCAGACAGTAAATTTGGGCCCACTAGAAAGTGAAATAAAAATCAAGCTTCACAGCGGATTCACTTTATTGAGACAATATTAGTGCACACAACCACTTCTTTTTCGTTTAAAAATACGATAAATTAGGAAGAAAACAAGGAACAATATAAAACAAGCAAGGAAAAAAAGTGCATGTTAACCATGGTATACACCACATGTCTTATACTGTAGTTTACAACCTTTTTTTCATTGTTGTTTATGTGTATTGTTGTCTGCTTGTAGGTACGTGTTATGTCTGACATGTCTCAAACTCGGATGGATATGTCATGCCTTTGGGGGTCAGGGTTTTGATCCAGGCTGCTTCCCTGAGTTGTGTTCAACAGAAAGGGTTACAGGCCTAAAAAACATAAATGTCACCATGCGGAACATAGGGTTTGAATTTGTGCTTTCGATGTGAGCTATAAATTATTCTAAGTGATTGACAGTTACACCAGTATATCCCACAACTATGTATGTGATCTAAAAAAAATCTAAAGGAACAAAACTTGTAAACAATATAAATCTAGGCTGCTGAAATCCCTGGATTATTTTCCTTTTTTCTCTAAGGAAACAAGTAACATTCTATTCAAGAAGACTGCAAAAAATGTAGCTTCCATTTTTTGTACATCATGCCAACACATTTTGTGGGTTATGATACTGTATTGTAATAAACTATAAAAGCAGTAAAATCTACAAATGATATGACAGTAATCACATCTAACCAAATCTGGAAATTGTAAGCACCAAATTTCAGTCTCACTCTTTTTTATATTGCAAGTCTGTACAACTAGCTTGTCCAAAATAGCTTATGAAAATGTCAATGTTGGCAGTTTTACCTGTTCCAGTTCCACCAGCAAAATACTAGCATGCTGTGAAGCTAATTCACTACCTAAATATATACACAAAGAAAGTTAAAAACAAAAAAGAAAAGAAAACACAACTATGTTTTTGTGTCGCTGTTAGACATCTAGGGATGGTATACCTGGTATGTCATGGGCCATTTGACAACCACAAAGATCCAGGCTGATATGTACTGTATGTCTGAATATCTATGTCATCCTACGGCAGTGAGAAGTCACTGTTTTGAGGTATATTTTTGCTTTGCAAGTGTAGACACAGCTTTCACACAATGTCTTATCTTTCCTAAGAATGTCATCTGAGTGAGAAAAAAATGCATCTGTTTTTCATAAAGTGCTAGGCATTTAATGAACCAAAAAAAAAACACAGCAGACTGCTGCTGTCCGATGCTGGTAAGGCTAATCAAACATGCAATCCGAGAATGTAAAATTTAAAAACGAGCAGTGAGCAATTTTATATTTAATGTTGTGACTTTTATTCTAGTTTGCACAGTTTGAGGCAGCTGCATGCCTTCACATTGGCATGCCTGCTGAAGTGAACAGACAAAGTTACAGACACCGTTAGCACCCAAGATCATTTTCTGGCTTTATGGGTTCACGTCTGATTTCACTAGCTATGCATAAAAGGCAAATCAGCCACTGTGTTTCAAACCTGGCATTTTACCGATTATAATTTTAAAACGTTTTGTTGCATTACCCTGGTATTTTTTTAGTTACATTAACAACATGACATATGTCAAAGAGCAAGAAATTAATGTCCATCTCATCATGTATTATGAATCGCAGTAAATCTGAGATAAAAAATTATACATGTCCAGTTATTGCAGGATGACTCCCATCCTGTTCTATGCTCTTAAGAAGAGCACGACATTGCTACATTGTAACTGTAAATATGCATGAGCATGTATTCCAACAACAAATTTTGCCTCCAATTCAGCCAACTTGACCACAGTCCCAGGAGGAAAGCCTTTTCTACAACATATGGATTTGACTTAAAGTAGAGTTTCTGTATTGTGAGGATAAATACATGGGAGGAGTTCATGCTTAATCCTTGATCCCGCCAAAAATATTAAATAGAAACTACCAGAAGCCAATTTGGTAGTGATCATATATACTGTATCCCACTCTCACCTTGATGCTGCAGTGTAGCCTTAGCAGGATGTGCAGTTTGGAAATAGAGGTGCAAAGAGAGGATAGTCAGGGGAGCAGCCTCAGATCTGTAAGTGGGAGAAGGCTTGTGTTTGGTGTTTCTGTGAGTATGTCAGTATGTGTGTTTTGTTCTGCCCATGTTTTGCACTCATGTTTTGTGTATTCATACGTTTTTTTAAAAGGAATGTTTGTTGCCATCTGTACAGGTGTGTGTATGTTTATGTGGCGTTTATGTGTGAAGCAGCTTCAATCTCACTCAGTCAATAGCTTGATCTCATTGGCGAGGAGCGTGTTGAAGTTGTAGGCTGGATCTGGGAGATCAGGGAGGTCGGGCAGAGTGGAGGAAGTGGATTGGCACGGCGAGGACTGCGATGGCTCCGGTAACTCCGGGTCGCTCTCACTGGAAGTGGAACCCACGCTCATGTTGCAGACAGCCTCAGGCAGTGAGCTGCTGCCAGCAGGGACGCTGCACACCTCAGGCTCGCTGCTGGTCTCACTGGTGCTCGACACGACTGACAGCAAGGACATCTTACGGGTGAGGCGGCTGGGTAGCATCGACAGGGCATAGTCGGCAACAATGCCTGCTACATCCATGCCACAAGCCTGGTCGAAGGCAATGAAGCCCACGTTGGCGTTGGCCTCGCAAACCACAAATGAGCCATCATTGAGCTGCAGGAGATCAATACCGCACACATCCATGCCGAGGATGTTAGACACCTCTATGGCCAGCTGCTTTCCCTGCTCGCTCAGTGGGCACATCATTCCAACACCACCTAACAATGGAGTCAAAAACATAAAAATCTGGTTAATACACACCTCACATGTCAGACTGAGCTCAAAAACATTAGAATTTTCTGATAATCAAAAAAGATTTCATATTCTACAAATGGAGTGTCAGGAGAGTTCTTTTTAATATTTAATATCATAAAATTAAATATCAGCTCACATCTGCCTAGAGTCAGTAGAAGTGTCAACCTGAACTGTTACATAAATGCAGAATAATCTGATGACTGGTGTCCTAAATATGTCACAGTGCATTACAACCAGAGCAAGACTAAAACTGCTCATGCTCTGACACTGAAAATCAGTCTCATCAACTGCAATGCTGTGTAAGTCAATGTGTTAGGGGTAGAGTCAGGACAGGCTTGTTGGTTGTACCAGAAGTAGTTCATAAAGTAAGAGAGACAATCTTTTTTCTGTAAACCACTGATGGGCAGATCCAGTGACATGTGACATATATGTGTGCACCAACTGGTCACTATGTAAAATACAAGCAGACAGACACAATAAGTCATAATGGTCTTTATAATAATTCCCAAATATCTCTAAATAAGACTTTAATGACCAGAACAACTTTAACCTCATAATTTAAAAAACATTGAGATGGTTTCCCAACTAAAGACAATCTTATATTCTTCCATCAGTATATGGAAATATACCACTTTAAAAACATAACTATGCTAGTGCAGTAGTGCTTATAACAGTAATGTAATTTGTGATCATTGACTCTCAGGCACATTCCTACCCAGGGAGCAGTTGCTCTGCATGCGACCGTCGGTGGAGCAGCGTAGCATAGAGCCGATGACACGGCCGCCCACCAGGACCACCCTCACATCACGGCCATGCGACTCCTTGACATACTCCTGAAACAGGTAGGGGGCATCATGGCGGATCAAGTGGCACAGGTCTGCCAGGTGGTGTTTGTCACGGGCCAAGAACACAGCCTTCCCTAAGAGGAGGAAGGAGACATGAACATAGAGCGGTTTCTATCCACATGAAAACAAAATGGTTCCATGCACTCTCATTTGATTTATGTTAGTCATGGTTGAGTTATGGTTGGTTAAAGCTTGCTGACAAGTAGCTGTGTCTGCTGACTGTGTCTCATGTCAGTTCTCATTTCTCATCTAACAGACAGGACAGTCTTCTTAGCAGCTACAGAACTGCTTCTCACACAGGATAGAAGATGCCTGTTTTAATTAACACCACTTGGTCTGTGTTCTTATTGTCAAGACCTCTGACCCCAGTTCCAGGAAACTCATGTGATTGCAGTGAGTCTGTGCACACCATGTAAGACAATGACAGGGCAATCTCTTGGTAGCATGATGTAGATCTGAAGATGGACAGTGGCAGATATGACATAATGCTTTAAAAGTCAAAAACAAGAAAAGAAAGTAGTAGTAGTAGTCGTCCTGTGACACATGAATGGAGGGTGTAACAACATGGTGAATCACATGATTTTACATCCAAATCAACTGACCAAGGAAAGAGCAAGGAATGATTCATATGATTTGGAAACACTCCTTTCTATTTTTTCACAGGCTTTTATACATGCTCATAAAAAGGACTTCAGCCAGTGCCAACAGTCAACCACAGGGACACTAGGAGCAACCCTTGAGACACCAAACTCCATAAAAAGGGTTAAGCTGGTGGCTGCCTAACGGTTACTTTCCCTAACAATGTGCTGTGGTGGCAGCATGGGCTAGCCAAGACTATTGTTTTTTTCCCCTCACACAATGGTAGAAGCAGTCAAGTGTCGATAAATATGAATAGGGAAGGGCTAATGGGTCAGCAGACACTGAGGCTGGTGTCTTGGAAGCACAGCATGGCTGAAACTTCCAGCTCATGCCCCTTGTGAATTAGGGCAAAATGAGAAGAGTGGGGTCCATTTTTTAACCCCAAATAAGGTAAAATGATTAACCTAACAAAACATTAGAGGCATCACATAGTTCTGTTCTGTGTTTTTTGCAGCACCACAGTCCTAATCATTTAACACCCTGACAGTGAATTTCATATAAGGGTGGACTGTACTCTCATTAGGGGCCAGTTGTGTGAAGATTTTAAGGAGTGGTTTAGTAAACAGAATAGAGATTATGGACCGACTAGCTTACCTCTGTGGCCACGTGCATTCTTCACCACCACCGGGTAGCCAAGCGGCTCTGCTTCATCAATCATCTTACGGAAGTTGTCATGCCCTCCTTGGAAACGATAATGCAGCCAGACAAAAAGGAGGCAAACACAAACACAGTTAAAAATATAATAAAAAAATGTTTTTGTTTTGATAGCATAATTCACACATTACAGTAGACTTAACAGGGTGGGCAGAGGGAATGTAGCATGTCGCTATGGAAACAGAAGTGACTCAGTTACATAAGCTCTCCAGCTGCTCTGCATGCATCGCAAGGCCTACTGTGCAGAGAGGGATGGAATGTAGGCCAAACAACCCCCTCCTTTTTCTTTCTCTCTTGCTGTCTGTTTCTGCTCTCACAAACTCCACAGCACAGAGGAGTTTTGGAAAACAGAAAGAAGTGTGTGCTGCTGGTTGTTGGTCTCTCTTTATTACTTCAAATCAACAAAGTACACCAAATATAAACAGCCTGCCTTTTTGTTGATGGCTACATGCCATGTCTTCCTTACTTACAAATACAACAGCAGCATTGATAATAATCAGTGATTTGAACAGGTATGTATGGCAGGGTGTTGCTTCAGTAATTGCAGTGAATGAATAAATGCGTATTAATCCATCTTATACAACTAATGTGAATGAAATGTCAACAAACATCTGTCACAGCAGTGTTTCTGTACAGACATTCATTTGACTACAGATGATGAAACTCAATGGCATTTAAATGTTAAAACAGACTTATTTTTTTGTGTTTTGTCTTCCACTCAACAGGAGAGGTCCTTTAGATAAATGACAGGTATGGATTTACCATAGGAGAACGTGTCAGGGAGAGGCACGCCATGGCCGGCTAGTTCCTGAAAGGTCCAAAACTTGTTGACACAGTTGAGGATGGCCTGGGGTCTGTTGATCATCCGGCAGCCCATCTTCTCCAGGTGGCGCAGCACAGTGATGTCACTATCTGACTGAACCCAAGGTGTGGGCACCCGCACAACCACTACCTGCGGATAGGATGTCACCATTTCCTGCTCCACTCGCAGACCTGAATATTGAGATAGAGGAATGGAAAAGGGGGTTATTGGAGAACAGATGGTAGAGGGACTTGTTCAGACAAAAAAGTGCCATTAAATTCTAACATTCTAGAAACATTGTAAAAGTGCTTGGTGAGATTTGAGATCCCTCATATACAGGTGGAAAAGACTGTTTTGTGGACTTTGTTTCTGTCGTCAAAACACAGCTCTGACAGAGTTGGCTAGGTTACAGGTCCAGGCAGAGGCAGCCAGCTGCATAGATGGAAGTGTTGAGCCGTGAATTTGGAACCTGCAGCATCTGTTGATACAATACTGTCCATAACCACTTACAGTAGCTTCCTGCAGTGCTATAATATTGTCTTCCTCTTTTGAGGATATAAAATTGACATACTAAGTTTTTACTGCTGACTAATCAAAAAAGGGATTGTTTGGAAACACTGTGTTGATATAGTATTTAAAAAAACGAAAGGAAAATAAGATCTGTGTAATCTAATTGATATATGATCTGAAATGCATGGTGTGTTTCTTTATTCAAGTCAAACTAACATTGGTTTTCAATGTCTCTGCCTGACACCACTTTTATAATGCAAATGTGAGCTAAGTAGCTACAATAGGCTAACTGAGCACATCTGAATAGGTCACTGATCAGCCATTTTAATTCAGCACAGCATGTATAAGCCATAGAGAACAGGGAATGGACAAAGAGAAGCTTGTATCATATGCTGGTTAGAATAAAACTAGTGTGGCACAGAATCCACCAACCTCTCTACAAAGGCTACAAATCGAACCAAGTGTAACCATCATTAGCCTCCTCCAGTCTCTATCAGCATCCATGTGAAACTGCACAACATAGCAAGATTCTGAAATTACATTGTATTCGCCAGTGCAGATGGCATATTTAACAGCCATGCACCAAGTTTTGGCAGCATTTTATTGGCGACTGGTGGTACACTGTCACCCTGGATAGAGAGAGGAAACAGAGAGAGACTGTGAGATTTTTGAGCCTGCAGCTCATCATGATGAACAGCTTAACTGACAACAAAACCTGTGTGTACGTGTGGGTATTCACATGTATTGGGAAAGTGGGGTGGAAATGCATTTGTCACTGGCACAGCAATTCCCCTCTACTGTGACATGAATTTCAGCCATTTTAGAAGGCAGGCTCACAACAGTGACAGCGGCGGCACTGGCTGAGATCAGAGGTCGAGAGAAGCACGATGGTTAGTGCATGCATAATAACTACAGATAATAGCTCTTGACGTGACAGGAGGTGTGGTGTGCATCCAGTCCAGGTGGTCTGCATGTTGCACCTACTTCTTTTAAGGATATTGTGCACATCTTCAAGTAAAGAGAAAGGAAGCATGCAGAAAAGGAGGGGGAAAGCAACGCATGAAAATAGGACTATGAAGCCATGAGAAGGCCCCACCCTTCTTTTTTTTGCTGCTCCTCCTTCCTATCTTAGTACAGATGCAGGAGGATTGACCGTCTCTGCAGCCCTATTCAGCACTCTCACACACTGCTCTGATTATGCAGCAACTGCGAGTGGCGTTACAGTGGGAAGTATCAGGGGATGTGGTCTCATGGTTTTTGACAGACAGTATTCACAGTGCGTGTCTCCATCTCCGGGGGGACCAAACAGAGACTGATGAGGCAGCTGGATGAATCAGTCCTATTCATTTGTGCAAGTGTTCATGTACACTGTACTGTCAGTCACATGACCATCGCAGAAACGTTCAGAAACCTGACCATTCCAGTGTAAAACAATCGCAGCACAGGTTTTTGTGAGACTACGTCTCAATTCAGGGTATGTATGACCTGTTTACAGTTAAAAGTTTGATTTTGTTTTCTTACCTCTATGATAGGCTGTAATATTTTCTTTGTTCGATAGGCTCTATAGGTGCGTCCCATTTTCAATCTGCCTGACAAAGCTAACAAGCATAACAAGCATTCTGTGCATGCCACTGCAACGTCACAAAGCAGGCTGACAAAACGCTGTGCCAGTGTTTGGCTGGTGGGTCCTGCCAGCCCTGAATGCAGTCTCACTGCAGGACTTGGTATCCTGTTGACATTAGCCAGACAGGGCAGCAGGTTAACTGACAAACTCTAAGAATGTCTTCCTTGCCTGTTTGTATATATGTCATTATAAATAAAAATATACACTGTATGCCCATTGTAAGGCCACATGAATAAAAAAACCCTTTGTTTCCCTTAGCAGTGAAGTCTGTGTTTTCTAAAGAGCACTTCTAAAGAGTCACTTCAACTAGCTGAGACAAGTCCTGACATGAGACAAAAAAATTTGGCATATATTAGGTAAACATATTTTAAACCACACTAACTGAAAATTAGAATTTTCTTATTCATGTTTGTATTGGGGCTGGGAAGTATTTTAATATTACAGTGACCATAATTTAAGTAATGCTCATTTGACTTTAATATGATGACACTGAAAATTTTCTACATTATACTTTTAACAACATTTAAACTGATTAGTCTGTAAAATTAGGCACAGCTTTGTAGTGTTCAATCATTTCACGGTCATCTGAATACACATACCATGTGATACGATCAATACCTAATGTATTGTGGCAGAAAAAGGTAAGCATTTTGTGTCTACCATTCTCAGTGGCTGGTACAATCAAAAAAGAAACTGCTGCTGGTTTATCCAATTTTTTTTACATATGCAAAATAGTCTGCAGTCCTGTCAAGAGTGGTTGATTACACTATGCAATAAAAATAACAAAACATTGGTAGGTGGCAGTTAGCCAGAAGGGCAGCACTTCTAAGTGGTACAACTTAGTGGTGTGCCAAATCATAAGTGGCATGAGCAATCCTAAGAGCATAAAGATGCATTCTCATTCTTTCATTAATATTTGTGGGTTTGTGATCATCTGCACCTGATTTCCTAACAAGATTATTCAGCAACAGAAAGCAAGATGTTACAATGACGTAATCACAGAGCAGACGCTGTTCTCCTTAACCACGTCAACCATGCAAATTGCATGTGCAAGTGTTCATCTGCAGTGTCACTATTTATAAAAAGGGCTGTCGGATTTCACATTGAAAGAGATGCCGGCTGCTTAGGTCATAACAGAGCTGTGCTATTCAAGTAATGTAGTTTTCAGGTATGGTAGTAATAGCAGCATGTGGGAGTCAATGCCAGACCAACAGGCATAACCAGTAACATATAACATGAAAACAAGTGTATTATAAATGTGTTGCCTTGTTTTATCAGCATCTTCTGTACAGGGTTCTTTTCTATCAAGTGCCTCTTTGACAGAACCAATAAAATGCAAATGGCTCCTTTCCAGTCTGCATGTTAGAACCTGCAAATCAGATACTGCTGGCTAACCAATAAACAAGCTGCTTTCCTGGAAGAAAATGAGTGCAAGTCACAGCCCTAAAAGGTCTGTACACATTCTTGATAGGCATGTAAAAAGTGTGTTATTTTGCAACAAATACCTTAGACTGTGCTATGAGCAGCTACATTGTTATATCGGTCATATCAATGCAAATCAAATAAGAGTAATGCAATTCATTGCATAGTCTTATTTGTCATAAAATTAAGAGTCTGTGCTTCATAAATAAAAAAAAACAATTGTGATGTCAATAATTGGCATTGAAGATACAGTATCTGAACCACATGTTTCTAGGTGCTGATAGTTAATTAAGATGCTTAGCCTGCCTTAATGTTCCATCTTTACTAACACACAAGTGTTGTATTTATCGTCTTTGGGGCAGCTGGGTGGCATGCACAAAGATCACAGAGGATTGTGAAATTAATTCATATGTTTAATTTTATTCAATCACAGGATGTGAAATGCCTCTAACTAGCTTCTAAGTTTAGCTGACTTATGTGAGAAGTCATCACTGGTCATTATAACGCTGTGCGATGCACATGTTGAACTCTCCTAGGGACATATTGAACCCATTAACTTGAGCGTGAAACGTGGACCTCAGCCTGACTTGAGAACATACCAGTGAGCCAAGACAATGAGAAACCCTTTGAAATAGCAAGTTGTAAATGTATTACTATCTTTAGGATTGTGTGTACATTTTGACCCTACAAACAAGTGTAACACCTACTATAACTGGTTACTTGTCACTCTTACCACATTTGTGTCTGCATTTCATATTGTACACTTGCAGTAACTCATTTGTTTCTTTTAATATGGCCTGGAAGAATTTGCACACATCGTAGCATCACAATGATGCTGTCAAGCTTCCAATTTTGAAGATTGCATTAAAAATTACATTTAACCTCCACAGGTTCTGTGTAAATGAAATGTAGGTCATTCTCTTAAAGGCCTCTGAACGCACCTCAAGGCCCATATCTTATGCTAGTGTGGTCTGATTTTTCAGGGCCAACAAGAAGATGTATTTATTTGTACTCAGTTCTGCTGCTGCTGTGGTGAGAAACTCAAATAAGTCATGTGTGTGACTAAATGTCTTAAGGAAAAGCCTAAAGCTGGGGACACACTACATGACTTCCCCAGTCTTAACAGATTTAAAAAAAAAACTAGGAGCACACTAACAGATTGGCATCAGCAGTTTTTTTATGATTTGGGTCACACACTTCTGCTCCTGATGAAGGATCACAGACAACAGGATTTATCACACCAACTAAAGCCAACTGAACGCAGCAAACATACCAGCTGGTGGCAGTAATGCGGCAATGTGTTGTTCGCCAACCGCCAAAAAACTCAAAGAAGAAGGAGAAGGAAGAGAAAGAAGAAGAAGTAAACAAACGCTGACGAGTCGGCTCACTGCTGTTGCTGTCTGTGCAGCTATGTGCTCGGAAAGACACAAAGACACATGATGCCCAGCCTCACTGCTAATTCATCCCACATTTTTATCTATTCAGCTCCTGCCAGTGAGGGCCTACACCAGTTATTTATGTGTTAATTGAGACTTTCACACCTCTGATCTGGTAACATTGTGATTTGTAACTTCACGCCATCCCGACGAATTCCGTCTGTGCCTGCTTGTTGAGAGCTCTCACTAGTGCTGTATTAAGCCCTCATAAGTCATTATAGAGATATGGCATCAACAATTCTAAAACAATCCTAAAATAGTACAATTCACAAGAAAATAATATGTGATCTTCTCTTCACACTAGCAAAATGGTCTTACACCTTCCAGCCATGTAACCTAACACCTTTTTAGCATCTGGTTAAAAGAGTGGAACAACTTTGTTGATGAAATCTAATGTTAAACAATTAGCCTCGCCTAATGGGATAAGACAAGCTTAAATGAGTGGACCGTCTTCTAGGCCACGATAAGGGATTACCACAGCAAGGTTTCCACATAAAAAAACCACACTGAACATGTGAGAGCGCGTCATAAAACGCACATCTGCTGCCTCAGAGGAATGCAGTGTGCAGCTCAACTCGATTCCACTAATAACTAGGGTACTGTGTTATAAAAGCTAATTTCCTGTGCTTGGGGTATATCGGATCGTCCACAATATTTGGGATTGCAGCGTATTCAGCTAAATTAAATCAAGCGTCATAGCTTCTTTTCGTCTGGAGGCAGTCTAGCTAGAAAGTGGGTTAGGCGGTCACGGCTGTGCTTACACTTCGCTTCCTTGCTAGCAGGCAGCCCGGGCTAGCCCACTCCTCGCGGTGTGTTCTCTAAACAATGACCGGCTGCCATTAACACGTAAAACATTGCTGATCTAAAAACAGCCCAAGGTTCATCATTAACTCACAATATTTACATAGACCGCTTTGATTGGGAGATGCTTACCTAGCTGTCCTTGGCTGATTGTAACCACGATTTGATCCATGAGGAGATAGCGGAATTCAACATCCTCGTCGGCGCAGCGCTCCTTCAGTGCCCGGAGGATCTGGACTTGGGGATACTCCTGGCTGATGCGCCGGTCGGTCACAAACCAAACCCGAGAACACATATTGGATGCGTGGATTTAAAAAGTTTCCGGCTTTAAAACACACAGTGGTAGCTGTGAGATGTGGCAGGTGAAGGGTGGCAGCGCGGGAGTTGGGGGTCGGGCGGCAGTGGAATAGCACAGAGATGCTCACACAATGGAGACCTCGGCGGCTAACGGTGTGAGCAGGCTGTGATGTGGCTAAAAACAGGACCACGACTCAACTGCTGTCTGCACCGCACCGGCTAGTACGAATAATTTTCTTTATCACCTTTGTTTCTTCTCGCTTCCACCCATTTAGTCCTCCTGTGGTGCGGTTGATGAACCCAGACCAACCGAAATTCGACACGGAAGAAAAAATAACGATTTTTACGCGCAAAAACTCGTCTCGTTCAACCGATGGGCAGCTCCTGTCGCCAGGGCAAACAAAGCTGACGTCGCGCCGCTTTGTATTTCCACTTGTCGACTCAGAATTGCCAATAAAGTTTTCCTGTGTGATGGTTGCGGTCGTACGGCGCAGCAAACCGCAAAGTCGACGCTTTAACACAATAAAGCACGCTAACTCACACGACAACTCTGTATGTGTTGCGTTTGGCTGCTATCCACGAGGTATTGGTGCTGAAAAGTGCACGCGCTTCGTTTACAACTCCACTTCTCCGCGTGCCCATGCACAGGAAACGGGGCCTGGCCCAAAAATAAAGGTTTGGAGGGGCTTTAACCAATCACCATGCGGAAACGGTCTCACTGCCCAAACAGCGGGCGGAAGGTGTGGGCGAGCCCGGCGTCTCGCGAACCAATGATGGAGGACCAAACGGCGCGAGAAAGAGGGCGGGCCCATGCGCGGAGAGGGCGCGCGGAGTGCTCTGTGAATCAGTGCGAGAAGTCTGCAGTGCGCACGAGATCGCGCACTTTCCGAACCGGTTCAGACCAGACGGTGCGAGGAGATTTGGCGAACACAGACAGCGCTGTCTCTATGCAGAAGTGGCAGGAAATGAAACAAGGTCATCACAAGTCAAAGACACTACCATCTTCCTTTTCTGTCTTCCCCATCCAGTATCAATTCATATAGATATGCGTTTATTTTTTAAAATTTTACACGCATCCTGCAGTCAGAATGTGACAGCCATGCGCCATCTGTATCGAGTGGAGGGAAACACCTCAATGTGAGAGCGCAGCGAAAATTATGCGAGTGACCCACTTCTCCTCTTCCTCCCTGCTTGTGTGCTGCAAGACGGGGGGCAGGGGGCGTAATTCAGTGAAACCTGAACACAGACATCACGCATAATTTCAGATTCTGTGAAAAATAAGCTCATGATAATGACATCAGTGATAGCCATCTGTATAATAACACTTCTAAAATAAACACACGGGCTTTAATATGGTTATAAAAATCAGATCACATTATAGCCCATGCGGTTTCTCGTTAAGTAGGCCTTGATGCGATTTCGCCTGTTAACCGCGTCTCTTCATGTAAGAGTCCTGCTTCATGATGTTACTTTCAAGGCTCCGAGGAAAATAAAAAAACGACTAACCCCGTGGATAACGATGGAAAAGCTCGGTGTTTGCTTTGACATGTGTGCTTAAGGAGTCAGCCCAATAATTGTCTTTCCTTCTTTAAACTACTCCTGAGCACAACGCCCTGCAGCGTCGCACAGCCAACAGGAGCAAACCGGGTAGAGCCAGTCAAGTCGTGCTGCTCAGCCACCACAGAGTAGGCGGGATAAAGGCGCACGCCACGCAGTCAGCGGCTCACGTAGCCTACGTTTTCATGCAACAGTCTGTTACTGCGAAAGTGCTGATTGCATTCTGTGCGTCATCAGTGCAGAATGCTGCACGGTCTGAGGGGTTTGGTAATTCTTGCATTTTGGGATGATACATGTGAAGATTAAGATTAACATAATCTACAATATTCTTGAATATTAGGTTGAGTCCTACCGAGAGCCATTTGAATAGTTTTAATTGAACATTAAATTCATATTAATATTATCATTAAACTAATGTATGTTGAAATAGTCACCTAAAACGTTTATTTTAACATTACTTTATAATTTGAATGCACTCTTTGTCATTTAAACCTGAAGGTTTAATTAAAAATGTGTTTATACAAGACGTTCAGGTCTCCTATACATACATCGATAACGTGACTCCAATGCCCGACTAAAAAACTAAGTTAGCGTTAGTTAGCGTTTGGTTAGTTAAAACGAAGTGTACATAGTCAGAGCACTGTGCTGCAATAATGTTGGTTTATGCTTAAACGTGACGTGAAGCAGTAAGTACAGTACATAACATGTTCAGCTCGCAGGCATAATTTAATAATGTTTAACAAGCCTGTAGCCTATGATTTGTATTTTACATAAACCTGCTATGAACTGCACGAAATGCATTGTTATTAACTTTAAAACATGTTTACCCTGGCTGACAAAATGGATTTTACAGGAAACGTTGAATTAGTGGTGCCATAATTTGGTAAGTACAGGGAGCGTTCATAAATAAAAAATAAACTATCTTTTGAGCTTTTGTTGGACATTTAATAAACATTTGTACTGTGAATTGTAAAAATCAAACCAGATGTGCAGTGTAAAAACATGAATACACTGCAGAGCCTCAGTGCCTTCATTGTTCATTAAAAAACAATCTGTCTAAATGTCAACACTGGGATGACAGGGTGTGATGAATGAAATTTACATTTATAGGGGACATCTGGATCTCCAGTTAGAACTTCTAATAACAATAATAATAACAGTGGGGGAGCTGTAATACTTGATATATTTACTGTGCAGTGTTTGATGCAGCAGTCTGTACCTTTAATAAATATCATCTAAACTGTGTGTGAAGAGTTAGGAGCCGTCATCACAATAAAGACGGACACAGAACAGTCTGTTCGCTAAAAACAGCATCGAAGCTCCGGCGACATAAGTCCAAGTAACAAAGCAACAAAAGCTTTGCTGCTGCAACGACTTCTACAATTAGCTATGAGCTTAGCTTCTACAATTAGCCTAGCTATGAAAGAAAGCTAACTATGTTAGCAGCAAGTCCATAAGAGTTAGCTTGCAGGCCGGTGTTCCAGTTTAACTGGTGATCATGTTGACTGGTGATATTTGTTTACATTCCAGGCAACCAGATGTGCTTGGTGTTGGCCTCCGCAGATTCGTCACAATCCGAGACCACTCCTATGCTGTGTGGCCGTCAAATGTTGCAAGATATAGATATCTGCGTTGAATAAAAACAGCCGTCCTGTCGATACCGTGCACAGAAAGTAATGAAAACATGCTTATAAAACAAAACAGCCACATGTATAAATAAAGCCCCATGCGGGATTCGAAACTCTGCACAACAGCAATATGATTACCAACCCAGCGTCGTATTCTCTGCACCACGGACAAGCTACTGTCTCCCGTCGCTTTACCTGCACATATCTCCTTCACGGTGTTGGCCGTTCAACACACGTGAGTGATGCGGTGAACACGCCCATGTTAACCAGTGACAGTCACAACTTAACATGGGCAGATGACCCTCTTTAAAAGCGAAATAAACCAACACAAAGCAGCGTTTTTCACAGCGAAACTCAGCTATAGGGAAGAATACACAAGCGGACACCGTCACGTTGAATGGATTTGATGTGAACCATGTGAAATATGTAACTCTGGCCTTTTTGATCGGACCACCGAACTACAGCCACCATTCAAAACATAAGCAGCGCTGTGTGTCACAGCGACGCTGGTATTGTGAAGAACATTCAAAGACAACCACCACGACGTGACCACAGTCCAGTTATCATCTTCCATGGTGCCCTATAAAGGAGCTAAATGCAGCTTTATCCCAATATCTGTGGTTGATTCTGTCACTCGCTCACATTTAGGCGGCGAGGTTAACGCGCCCATGTCAACTAGTGACAGTCACAACTTAACATGGCCCGACTTCTGTATCCTCAAAAACAAACGATCGTCTCACACAGCAAACTCAGGTGATGTAAAAACACACAGACATGGCCACCGAGGACACAGACCGTGGGCTGACAGCGTTTTTTGGGTTCGGTGTAAACATTTAGAGCTAGTTTAAAGCTCTGTTTGATTACACTGCTGAGCCACAGACACCGGAAGCGAAATGCACCTTTCAAAATAAGAGCAGGTGGCACCATGCACAGCCACCCCAGAAGAAACTACTTGTACTTTTGTGTGTTTGTTTGATAACTACCGTAAACAATTTAAACAATTTGTATCGTTAGTGCATACATACAAACAAACACAAGTAACGATACATATTGTGTGTAGTTTCTTCTGGGGTGGCTGTGCATGGTGCCACCTGCTCTTATTTTGAAAGGTGCATTTCGCTTCCGGTGTCTGTGGCTCAGCAGTGTAATCAAACAGAGCTTTAAACTAGCTCTAAATGTTTACACCGAACCCAAAAAACGCTGTCAGCCCACGGTCTGTGTCCTCGGTGGCCATGTCTGTGTGTTTTTACATCACCTGAGTTTGCTGTGTGAGACGATCGTTTGTTTTTGAGGATACAGAAGTCGGGCCATGTTAAGTTGTGACTGTCACTAGTTGACATGGGCGTGTTAACCTCGCCGCCTAAATGTGAGCGAGTGACAGAATCAACCACAGATATTGGGATAAAGCTGCATTTAGCTCCTTTATAGGGCACCATGGAAGATGATAACTGGACTGTGGTCACGTCGTGGTGGTTGTCTTTGAATGTTCTTCACAATACCAGCGTCGCTGTGACACACAGCGCTGCTTATGTTTTGAATGGTGGCTGTAGTTCGGTGGTCCGATCAAAAAGGCCAGAGTTACATATTTCACATGGTTCACATCAAATCCATTCAACGTGACGGTGTCCGTGCTTGTGTATTCTTCCCTATAGCTGAGTTTCGCTGTGAAAAACGCTGCTTTGTGTTGGTTTATTTCGCTTTTAAAGAGGGTCATCTGCCCATGTTAAGTTGTGACTGTCACTGGTTAACATGGGCGTGTTCACCGCATCACTCACGTGTGTTGAACGGCCAACACCGTGAAGGAGATATGTGCAGGTAAAGCGACGGGAGACAGTAGCTTGTCCGTGGTGCAGAGAATACGACGCTGGGTTGGTAATCATATTGCTGTTGTGCAGAGTTTCGAATCCCGCATGGCGCTTTATTTATACATGTGGCTGTTTTGTTTTATAAGCATGTTTTCATTACTTTCTGTGCACGGTATCGACAGGACGGCTGTTTTTATTCAACGCAGATATCTATATCTTGCAACATTTGACGGCCACACAGCATAGGAGTGGTCTCGGATTGTGACGAATCTGCGGAGGCCAACACCAAGCACATCTGGTTGCCTGGAATGTAAACAAATATCACCAGTCAACATGATCACCAGTTAAACTGGAACACCGGCCGGCATTGTAGGTAGCCGGCTGTATCCGCCCCTCGCTGCTTCCCAGCTCTGCCCTCTAGTTCCAAATATGGTCATTTTCGGCTCCAAAAATGTCAAGATGGCGACCAGGAAGTAAGAAAATCGAGGCTTCACACAGGACTCAACCCCATGAGTGACGTCACGATGGCTACGTCCATCTTTTATACACGGCCTATGGTTGAAAAACAAAAGAACGTAGGCCTACGTGGATCTCATTCATCCAGGGCATAGTCAAGAGTTTAAATAGAGGCAGCTGGACTCAGGGATTGTTTTTTGAAGACGCCACTCCCCCGCGTGGCTTCAAACACAGTCCTTGAGTCCAGTTGCCTCGATTTAAACTCTCGCCAACGTATAGTGCACCGCACAAACTTGCACAGACCTTTATTCCACTGTATAACTTTACATGTTACCACGTGGGGAATCAATACAGGCTACATCTATCTATCTGAAAAAGACCCAATACGATTCACAATACAAATGCTTCAACCACATGACTTTACACTTCAGTGGCTGAGGCTGAGTTTACAAAGTGTGAAGTGTAAGAGGAAGATTTAATGATTAACAGTCCATAATACCCCATTAAAAATATTCCACTAGTAACTCACTTTACAGTAGCTTATGTCTTACCCTGCTGGTCGCTTGCACAGTGAGCAAGGGGGAGCATGTAATAATTTTGAATGATTTCTATTGATCGTAATTAAAATAAGTATGAGTCATGTTAGAAATGTTTCACTTCACAGATAACCTATATGTCTATCTTCGACACCAAGAGGCCACAGCTGCAGGTGCTGATACTTTTGGTTTCCACCATTTGCAATCCACAATCAACACTGCATAAGGTAAATTCTCTTTTTTGGAACATCAAAAGTGCTGTAACCAGAAGTTTAATTTTATCCATGTTTACCAATAAATTAATCTATACAGAGGCCTTGTCCACCATGTTTACAATCCAAAAATGTATGCATTCATGCATTCACTGTAAATTCTCATCAAAATAATTCATTTATTTAGCCACCAGAGCTCTGCTGCATCAAATGTGCCTGCATACATGATGCATGCAGGTGATATGATGTTACTGCACATGTTGATGGTAACTTAGGCAAATGTGTCAAACATGCAGAATAGAACTCTTGTGGACAAGGGTTTGCAGAAACAAATACAAAACCAGCTGTTACTGCCAGTTGACACGTCAGGCAGTACAATATGGAACTTGTTGTAGTGGGTGTCTTCAGTACAGCTGGATGCCTCCAGCTATAGAGGAGAGAGATTCTTTCATCTTGTTTGGATTTAATGGTTCTTCTGCTTCCAGACGGAGTTCTCCCTCTGCAGTGAAAATTCATTAATGTCCTTTATAGACAGATTGAATGTTGTCTCACTGTTCCTGTCTCCCTGTTCTCCAGAGCTGTGGAGACAATGGATAATTTTACCATACAATTTATACATTTATATACAATATCGTTTTTGAACATTAACCCCATTTTCTTATCTTCTGGGCAGCCTGATTGTTCTGACTGAAAATAAAACTGCTATTTGCATCAATAATTTCATAAGTAGCCTCAACAAAGAAAGGCAGACAAACATGTGCACAGTATGTCAGTGAGCCAATCACCTGCAATAAAGGAGAATCCAGGCAGAAGCTGGCTTAATCTAAGAAAAACACGTCATGTTATTCTCATTTCGAGTTAGCTCATGCAGTGAGGTTGCATAAAACAGGGACACAGAGCAGAGACCTACCTCAGGATCCTTGAGCTATGACAAGACCATTTCTTTGGCTAGAGAGTCCTCTAGTGGTGGACCTACAGATTACACCCACTGTCTGCGTACGTGCCTCACATTTCTTTCAGTTCTGACAATTATTTTACTGCAGGCAGCCCAACTGTCCACAGGAGTGCAGCACTGAGTTGTTTATGAAACTAGGCCTGATGTGAATGATCAGGCCTAGTTTCATAAGCAACTCAGACAGGCCAAAACACATACTTCATATCAGTAACTGATTTGGAGTATCATATATAAATACACTGATTACAGTTGCACTTGTGGTTAAAGCTAATTCTCAAAATTCGGATCAAGACACTAAATCTGAATTTAGGGTCTTATTGTGTATAATGACTTTGTTAAAATCCAAAAATTAATCATCAACTCACCATAGTTTCCATGTTTCTTCACCAGAATTGCATAAATATACTGCTTAGTAGACAATGATTATTGTGATGATTATTATTATGTCTTACTTTAAAGATTGATGCAGCTCAGTTTGAACCCCGCTCTGTCAAGTTGAAGTCCACACAGTCACTGTTCCTATAGAGATGAACTTGCTTTTAAGTGGAGGGCAGCTTTAATGTAAACACACCCACTGAGCAATGTTTCATTGATTAGTAGATGTCAAGATCACGACTATGCTCATCTCACTTTTGTTTTTACATCTTCAAGACACTTGTGTTACTGTTTTAATCCATAATCTCTGTGGTTTAATTGCTCTAATCAATGACCTATATTTGTTGGGTATAATGCCGGGTATCCTCCTGACAATGACAAGCTTTATGATGGGGTTATGAAATTTGTAATTTCCTAATTATTCAGCTAAGAGCTTTGGTGGTAAGTGTTAAGGTTAATTGTACACATGCAGACCCACACTGCAAACATTCACATTCGCAGTTCCTTTTTTCCTTTACAAAAGATCTCTTTGTTGGTTGCACTTTGTATTCTGAGAATCAAACATACCTGCAGGTTGACATCTTTATCAAGAACTTGAGGGCACATTCAACAACGAAGAAAAAAGGAATGTGTCTATATGCTGATTCTTCTTCATTCTTGAGAATCTGAAAAGTGTTTCCAGGTTTTTTTTACTCATAATTAGTCAAATTAGGCAGGCACTCTAACTGGTGAAAATCTCAGTATAACAGATTAAAGTCTTAAATGTGCTGGAGTAGCAGAACACTGTGTAATGCACCACAAATTACCACAGCAGTAAACATTGTTATTGAAGTATGTCCACAGCCATTCTGTATTTTGAGGCTGAATGCTACACAGACATATTTTTATATGGTGTTTATCAAATAGGATGGTTCATGTAATCATTTACCAAACACATGAACACGACATAACATGCCACTAATTGTTTTCACCTATATTAAAAAAATGATACGTGAAGCATTTATTTGAGTCAGAATTATGGGCATGTCCATGTCCTTGCAGAATCTCATTAATATTAAAATTGGGAACTAGTTAAATGGATGTGATTTCATTTTTCCCATTGTGGTGCATGAATTTATCTTCAATGTGCTCCGGCTGGCGTTGGAAGTAGTTCCGGTGGTTTAGCAGCCGTGCGGAGCACAGAGACCCGGGATCTTCACGCTGCTCAGCGCAAACAGAGAATAGCGGGTCGAGTCTTCCAGTCATGACTGTCGAATGACCACAGCAGCGGTCAGTTTGACGCCTGCACAGCACCGTGCGTGCAGCCGAAGTGACAACCCGAAGGCAGCCCGGCAGGCTTTTGTCTTCGAAGGGATTTTTCAAGTGCAGAACAGGCGTCTGGAGCTTCTGAACCAGAGTACCCCAAAATCGAGCCGGTTCACATTTACCTTCGGCGGTGAGTAGTCTGAGCAGAAGAATTTTTGAATGTTTGGTCGTTGTGGTTGTGACCACTAATGATGACAGTGTTGGTGTAAAGCCGGTCATGTCTTTTTACTTGATGACATGCCATGACAAGTTAGCGACTGGCCACAGTATGAATGCACGGAGACTCTGAAGCATTAATGTTAAAACCACGTTCTCCTGACTAAGTCAACTTCTGTTAAGTTTACAATTGTAGCTTCATGGTGCCACTCACACAGTGCAGCTTGCCTAATACAAGGATTGTCCGTGCGGTTATATTGCATTGGAGCACAGCCTGTCACTGCTGAAGAGACTTTTGAAGGGACAATAGTGTCCAAGGAGCTTCACTATGAGGTCTCATTTAGTTTATTATTGACATTTTGAAAGTGGTGAACCAACTATATGAAAAAACGTCCATTTGGATTGTTTAAACGACGTTTTGATTGAACAGGAAAGGAGATGATATTTGAGAGAACACTAACAGGCTTAACATTTTAAAGATGTATATCTGCATATTTTGTATGTCAAAATGTGTAATTTCATGGTTATCAGACTCCACAATACTGACTGATGTTAGCAGAAAGTTAAAGGAATTTATTGAAATGACATTACATTAACCACTAGATGCTTTTAGGACCTTTCAAGTAATTAAGTTGTTTAACTTGTCAAAAACTTCACTTGAGTGTGTGCAGGTTGCTTTTCTGCTCTTTTCCCCTCAAGCTTTTTGTTTTGTTGACAACGCAGCTCATTTTCGTGGGCTGCCCCAGAGTCTTCCCCCACGAAGAGACCTTACATGCAAGGTGACCATCCTACTCTAAGAACTTAATCCTCCAAAAAAAAAACAGATAAGAAGAGGTGTGTGTGTGTGCATGTGTGACAGGGAGAGAACACCCTGCTCCTGATTTGGATGCGCCTCTTACTCCAAGACGAGAGCTGTCTGAACAGATTTCTCTCATCATTATTTGCTCTGAGATTTACTTGTGCTTGTAAATGGTGTTGATTGAGGGTAATTTGGCTTTTTAATTGCTGAACAGCTGCCACACTCACTGCTGATTGCCATTGTAGACTTTCTCAGTAGATCACTCATAGACCCCTAAATGCCTCATTAAAACGTTATGCAGAATCTCATGAAACGTGAAGAGTAGGAACCCTTGTAATGTTTTTACTGATTTGTGTTTTATCATCGGAAAGGTCGTTGTAATTACCGTCAATGTCAGCAAATGCAATGCTAAGAAACGAGTGTAGTGATGACTTTTTGAAAGTTGAATTAAGGGTTATTTGTGGATGCACTACAGGCATTTCAGCTTCTTTGATAAAGATGAACTCCATATGCCAGTTTTTGAATCCGTCACGGCTGTCAAAATTTCATGTTGTCTCTCTGCATATTCATTAAGACTTGTAATATATTCTTTTTGTGTGACTTCACAAGTAATGTTGGGCAGCCAGTTTTTCTTCTCAGCGTCTGCCAAGAATGATTTGCTGCCCAATTAATGCATGATGCAGTTAAGACATTGAACTTTTTATCATTTGTAGCTAAAATTTTTTTTTTTAGTTACAGTTCATTTCAAAACAAAAAAATATTTTCCCTGTGGTTTGTGGTGCTATTTGTGCATCTAGATTTTTTTTTGTTTGAGCTGCAGAGTTATCATATAGATATTCCAGCATTCTCTCTAATATAAATGGCAGCGAAAGCATTTGCTTTTGGTGGTAAAAGTGCAAAAAAATCCAATTGAGAACAGCAATGGCTTCCCAGAAATCCTGACCTAAATTACTCAAGAAAACCCACAAACACTGTTGTGAATTTCAGCTGCCAGGTGTAGTTTGGTAAAAAAAATAGTTCCTCATTAAATTCACAACATGCGCTTTGTGCCATTTATTTCCATTATATGAGGGAAGCAGAAACCTCTACGTCCAATATCTCCTAAACTCTGTAACTCCAACCAAAACAGTCTGGATGGATAAATGGCACAGCAGGTCACAGGGAAAAAATAACGGTTTGTTGTGATCTGTACATTTTTATGTGAACATTTGAAGGTTTTTGAGTATTGTTTAAAATCACTGTCCCATTCAGAAGTCTTTCTTTGCAGCTCATACGTAAAATCCAATTTCTTTGCCAGGCTGTGCACAAAGTGTTTTGTCTAGTTTAACAGGCTCGCCTCTTTCTACTGCTGCCTGCCGCTATAGAGAATCTGTGTTCAACCTTGGAAAGATGTGTTTACTTAATGAAAAACTTAATAAGTAACAATATGCTCATAGCAAACACAGACACCCACTCTCTTCTGTTGTGCGGATTGACCCAGCTCTTTCTGGTGCCGGAGGGGCTGGTTGGTTAGCTGCCTTGCTCGAAGATAGCATGGCAGCAGCTATTAAGTGGTGAGGAGGAGGTCTCATTTGTTCTAGCTAGCTGAAAGCCCTCTGTAATTATCAGAAAACTGCTGTCTTACTAGGTCATGAGGTCATTTTAATTACTTCAGGTCGTATCAATAATCAGCTGTTTAAATCATTCAAACATTTGTAATGTAATTAGTAGGAAGGTGAGATGATCGCTTCATGCCCTTACTGTTATGTGTACACATAAAATAAAAACATGTATTGATTTACCTATGCTCCTTATCATAGTGGTCTTCTCTGTCATCAAGCTGGGAAGGCGATCAATTTGACAACATTAGAGAGACTTTTTTCCCTTTTTAAGTACCTTTAAACTCGCTGAGTGCTCCCAGCCACTGTGATGTTTGTCATGTCCCCAGAAAAGTACACGTAATTTGAATTCAAATGCAGCAAATCCTTTTATCTTGTCAAAAATCCTCTTTTGATTCTGTTAGGTAAGCACTGCTATGATTTGAAAAAGAAAGATACAAAAGATAAGATAGGGGATGATCACTTTTAAAGGGCTGTCATTGGGATTGAACTTGTACACTTGTTCTGCCGGCGACAGGAGTTCAGTGCAAAGCCTCCATTGTGAACCTGATGTCTCCCACAAGCTGAGAGCACTGTACTCTGCTGGTTATGTTTTAATGAGTAACAATTGCTAGCCAATTTGCATGTAAAACAATGTAATTATAAACAAGCATCAAAAAGCTGTAATACTTCTAAAAAATGTAAATTACTCTCCATTATAAAGCGCAACAAAACCTAAGCCATGCCTCCGAGCCAGGGCCTCTAGGTTTTGGATGCTTGTTTCCATTATTAATGCTATTCACAAGCCAAACTTTTTAGGTTGTTGCAGTTGGGCGCTTTAATCTATTTTTGCTGTAAATTAATGAATTTTTAAAGAGGACTAGTCCTCACTGAATAGGGCTGGATGTGGGAATGTAGTTGGAGTCGTGGTGACGCAGTGCTATAGCCCCCTTTACTGTGCAAAGCATGAGTTCACAAACAGCATCCCATCTCTCTCCTGGGACCTTTCGTAGGGGGAGTTTGCCGAAATGCTGCACTCCTATGTTTTATTTATGACAAAATATGCCTTTTTAACTTCGCCGTTGTCAGAATCTGGAATTTTGATAGCTTTTTCCTAGTCAGTAGTAGTAAGTCTTCTGGGTCGCTAACTCCCTCTACCTTGGCAGATGTTTTCAGGTGTTATGTTCTGTGTGGGCTTAGCGAGTTAAATATTTTATTCTAGACCTTGAGGGATTCAGTGGAACCTACTGATTTTTCTTTCCTTCTTTCAATCAGATTTTCTTTCAGTCTTGTGAAAAACGGGGTGAATCAGTACGTTCTGTTTCAGCTGAGATGCCACTGGATTGACTTGTTTGACCCGAGCCAGCCAGCAGTTTTCACAAACTGCTTGAAGTGTTGTTCTGTCATGGATAAATTATCATCCTTTGTATTAGTCTGTTTTCCCCCCCTTTCAAACACTAGTTTGCCTGACCACTTTATAAGGCCACAAAATGTATCTCACTTAGAAACACTACATTGCCTTGATGCCTCTCCAGGTCCCCTTTGAAAATAAGTAGACAGTATCAAGCGGTAATTGCTTAACCCAGCTCCATTGAGTTATGAGCAAACAGCCACCATGAGGGCAGCTGATTTGCCTTGATATCTTATAATTGAACCTTTTCAGGGGTATGTTTTCTGGTACTGAGGCAGAAACTAATTAAGACGTTCAATACTGCTTTTTGGACCTTTTCCTCTTTCCCTTGAATGGCCCACACTTCTAGACATGACAGCGCTCAGTATGCCTACAGACTTTCTTTTGACACATTAGCCTTACCCTTGCCAAGGCAGTCCTTCCCAGAAACCCCCTCTGCTCTGCACGCTCCGGGTGGGTATTTTGTCATTACTTCATTTTCCTCTGAAAATATTTTGATGCCTCTTTCCTTTGGCTCCCTCCCCCCCTTCTCTCACCCATCCCCCGTCACTCCATTCAAAGTTCTCTATTAAAATGCAGAACTGTAAAGCCTCTCTCAGTCTAAAAGCCTGCTAGCAGCGGGGGACTGTTAGCTGTTAGTGATGCATACAGCTGAGTGAGTGCATCACAGCTACAAAGTCTAATGGGTGAATACATTCAATCACACACATACCCTCAACTCTTTTAAAGGGACAATGTTCCCAGTCATGAAAGCAACATCCACAGTGCCGAGAGTGATGTATTTAAATTCTTTGGAGGAAAAAGATTTCTTGTTCATAAATGTCCAAATCCTTTTTAGAATGCTTGTAATCTCTTCTGTAAGTTGTATCTGGAAACAGTCAAGTTACCGAAGTTAATTTTTTATATGCTTTTTTAATTAGTAAAAGATAAAAATCTGAAATGTTCTTCATCATTTAAACCTTTTTTTGACAAATATTATTCAAACAGCCTCACTTTAAAAACGCACGTTCCTAGGCACTTTCAGACTAAAACTATTAAGGATCAGCTGCAAAAATACCACCTTCCCACCACCACCACCAATTTTATTTCCAACTGCAGCTCTTTGGAGTGAACCTCATCTGAAAAGTTTTCATGCATCTTAAACACTGACATAGAATTGACTTTTGTGGGTTTTGGACTAGGATGTGCAGTGCAGTCATCATCATTACAACTAGGCAAGTTGCAACTTTACTCCCTTGTGGACATTCACATGATCAGTTGAAGACACCACAAACGTGTGGTTGTTATACTTGGATTCTTATGGAGCTCAGAGTCTTCTGTTACTGTATGCACAGTAGATCGGTGTCCACAGGATCCACAAGACCTGAGACATTTCTGTTCTTTTAAAGGTGAATTGTACTGCCTCTCTTTAGTGTCAGTGTTTTTTTCTGCCACATGCAGAGTAAGTGCCCTTTCAGTGAGTTGCCTGACACATTCGTCAGCGTGGACACAATGGATATGTGAATGTCTGTGCATGGCTGTGTTCACCATCCCCAGATAAAATTTATGTTATGTGAACTCTCGCAGGCACAGTAGAACACTTGCTTTATTCTTCTTTTGTAATAAAGCAAGAATGACCCCAGGCTGAGTCTAAGTTTTATGAACTGCCATGACTTATGTTGCATTGTTATCTGTGAACATTCAAATAATCACATTATTATGATAGAAAATACATGGATTAGTGTGAGTGTTCTTGATGAAACCAGATTGAGACTTTACTATTGAGAGTTTAAATTGCTCCCATTAAAGTAATATGATAATATAAAACAAAATACAGTGACACTCAACTTTTTATTTTATTTTATTTTATTTTTTGTACTTTGACTTTTACTATGTCAAAGGAAGATGTTTCTGGCAGTCAGTCGTCTCAGGGTGGCATTTTTCTGGGCATCATAAGAGGAAGGACTATAGCCTGACAAATGTGTGTTTAGCACTTTGGTGTCTAAGCATTGCATATGATGTAATGTATTTATATAGGCAACGGATCGCTGCAAAATAAACAGAGATGTACTGCAAGCTGTCTTCTCTGCCGTGATCATTTTTCTCTCCCGATGCCATGCAGGCCTCTGAGGCTGATGTGAAACACAGAAACAAAAGGCACAGTGCTGAGGTTAGCTCAGTCACTGTGGGACCGGTTGACTGAGTCGACTAGGTAATTGGTTGCGTCTATCCGCCCAGCAGGGGCCCTCTCCCCAGAAGCCAAGTCATGCCCCTCCTCTTCTCTCTCTGCTCTATTCTATTACTCATCATCCCAACACCTCACCAGGCTAGCGATGCGGAGCTACACCATGCCGCCATGCAGCCAGCCCACGCTCCCAAACTTCTCAACAACAACAGCCACGGCAGCACAGCAGGTCGGGGCTTGTGGAAGGCTGAT
Source organism: Parambassis ranga (assembly GCF_900634625.1). Classification (NCBI taxonomy): domain Eukaryota; kingdom Metazoa; phylum Chordata; class Actinopteri; family Ambassidae; genus Parambassis; species Parambassis ranga. Next base: position 11,849,553 of record NC_041028.1, on the reverse strand, counting down.
TTGCAGTTTGAGCCTCCTTTAATGAGGGGAAAATAAGTACTTGTTGTTCTGTGTCTTGTGTGTCACCACCCCCATCCCCACCTACCCACCACCACTACAACTAGCAAATACCTTCCCTTCAGCTAAAGGGAAAAAAAAGAAAAAGAAATGGAGAAGGTGCACTAATTAAGATGGCTTCCTGGGATTTGGAAGAGGGGGTTAGCTATGGCTTCTCCCACAGTGGCAGGGCCTTGAGGAGGAGATGGGGGTGGTGTTGTGCAAGAGGCCTCATCGGGCATATCTCTCTCGGTTCTTCTTTCCCCCCAGTCCCAGCGACTGCCTTGTTTGGCTTGATGAGTCTGCTGCTAAACATGTGTTTTTTTCTACTTATAATTAAGCAAGGTTTTCAGACGAACTGGGTATTTCCCTTCTTCTTTTTCATCCTGGTATATTAGGCTCTCCTGGGGGATTGGTGGAAAAAGAGACAGGGGGGTTTGTGTTCATCTTGTAGGCAGGCTCATTGAAGTTCCTTCCACCTTGATTATATACAGTGAGCATGAATGGAGACTGCGTGGGCCAATAGGCTCTTTGTTGTTCAAGGACATTCGAAGGTTACAGCATGGGATGGAGATAAAGGTTACCAGATTTCTATGTCTGTAGGAGGTTGAATCCATCCAAGCAGTGTGAAGTATTTACCGGAGCTGGCTTATATGTTTACCTGTATTTCTCCAAATCTGGGGCGTTTATCTTCCAAAAGCACAAAGCTCCAAACAAGACAAATTTGTTTGCTGAATCAGAGCGTGGTTATGAACATCTTCCCTTCAGTGATGAGTAACAGTTACATGACATTCTCAGTCCAGTAGTGACAAATGTACGAATGTACTGTGACTGACTGAAGTACAGAACAATTGGTGAGTAATTTCTTTCATGTTCCAAATGATTGTTTCATCCTGAACCACTACTTAAAGTCTTATAAAAGCTCCCACTACCAATAGAGAAAGGCAGTCTAACATAAAGCATGATCTCCAAAAACTTCTCTAAAAATAGCTCCCAAAATTAAACGCTGAGGGTTTTGGAGTTTTTTCATTGTTTGTGTCAGACATGGATCTGAGACTCTGAGTGGGGGGGTGAGGTGGGCATGGACTTGACAGGAGAGTGAGGCACGTCGAGAGGCACAGTGTGTGTGTGTGTGAGGGGGGTGGTGGTGGTGGTGGTGGTGGTGGGTAGACAGAGGGAAAGGGGACGAGCCTTTCAGCTCCTCTAGAGGGTTGGAATTCCTCCCGAGCTGTTCCCCCCATTTGGCAGGCACTTGTGAAAACAATTCCCCAGCTTTTAGTCACTCCGCAGATCCAATTGCCATTTCCACTTTGGAGGGAATGAGAGTGCGAGGCAATCCAGATAGACAGAACAGAGAGAGAGAAAGAGAGAAGAGTTTTAATCGGGTTGGACAGATGCCGAGGCCAGTTGAACGGTGGTGCGATATTAATATCTTATGAAGGCTGTCTGGCAGAGCAAGCTCACCGTCTTGTGTGGTTTTGTGTTTGTATGTTGCAGCAGCCATTGCAGTGGCTAAATGAAGAACTTGTGAACATGCACGAGGGAAGGACCCAACCTTTCACTTCGGTGACTTCCCCAGATGCTTTGGCCCAAAGAAAGATGGAAAGGAATGGGAAGAGTAAGACACTTCACTCATACCTAGAACCCCATATTCATTTGGTTTTTAATGCATAATTAATTGAATCATAGTGTTTGATGAAAACTTTTTTTATATCCATAGCTTACATTTAAGATTATTTATGTGCATTGTTACAAACATGCCAAAATATTTAGTTTTCCATTATACTGAGCTAGACTGTATGTGGAAAATAATGTGCAAGTTAACATCTGTGTGTTTCTGCCAAGTGCTTTTTGCTCCAGCTAAAGGAGATGAATAGGCATAGTAAACAAACCTCCTGCTCTTCTAGGCCTGAGCCAAGACTGCTGTACAGAACCCATTCAGTGAGCCAACAGGAGATCCTCCATACGCCACGTAGCTGAGCCTCTCACCTTCCCTGTTTGTCTCCTGAACCAACAAGCACTATGACCTCTGAGCTGGAGAGTAGCCTCACGTCGATGGACTGGCTTCCCCAGCTTAGTATGAGGGCAGCCATCCAGAAAGCAGATGGGGGACACCACCACAGCCACCATCACCATGGGCACCACCACCACCACCACCACCACAGCCACCATCATGGACACGGGCCTGGGAAGAAAATAGCACATTTGGACCCAGGAACAACGCTGGACCAGGAGGAAGCTGCACAGCACAGAGATGGTAAACCTCCCTACAGTTACGCCAGCCTGATCACCTTTGCCATCAATGGCTCACCACGCAAACGGATGACCCTCAGTGAAATCTACCAATGGATCTGTGATAACTTCCCCTACTACAGAGAGGCGGGCAGTGGCTGGAAGGTAAGTTAGAAATGATAAAATATATGATGTGGCTTGTTGTGCTTGAGAACCGTTGCCAGTTTCAGTTCAGAGTCTGAAAAATAATCTCTATTGAAATCTTATTGAACCATTAGTAAAACTGGTTAACCTGTGACTAAAGTATGTAACGTTTTAACCAAGTCACACAGTATGAGTAAAACGCATGCGATATCAAGTCAAAGCTCACACTCTAAGGTGCTATGGTCAGCTGCGAAGCCAGTGCTCACATGATCACATTGAACCAGAAATTAAACATGTGGAACCCAGAACTGTGGCTGTTTCAAAGAAAAAGTTGAAAAGTTTGTGTTGCATGTCGCTGTCACAGGTCTACAAACCTAGTCGCCATCACCTCTGTCCAATGGCCGTATGTTTGTTATCATCTATAACAATTTCGTGTAGGTGCATTATGTTCGGCCACTGCGTGCACAGTGGGGGGAAACGCTGACTTTGGGCCGTAATCGGCCGTATCTCTGTTTAACTGTGCGATAACACCGTTTGTGCACCGTTATTTGCTTTACTGTATTACTGTACCCTGGCATTGTACTACTGCATTGCCAAGCGAAATCCTCATCAAATCAGTAGTTTTCATTTATTGCTTTGTGCATGTAATTCATTTATATTAATGTAGTATATCAGTTTGTCTGTATTTATTACAGTTGGCTACATAACACAACATTGATTATTTAGGTGCTAAAACTGGACATTTTGTATGAAAAATGTCTAAATGTCATGTATATGTTGTAGCAGTTTGATTCTAGTTAATTTTTTATAACTTTAAAAATACATTTTTAAAACCTAGATTGGAAAGAAATTGGATTCCACAAGAGCTCACATCACTAGTGCTTAGAATACACAAACCTGATCAAGTGGCTGCCTTGAAGAGCACAGAAACCTTTTAGTGAACCAAGGATGATTGACATATGCATTTCGTCTCATTCAGACGACATTATTAAATCCTTATGCAAATGTAGCTATGCAAATCCTGGCTAATATGAGCAGAAAGGTGGCTGTGTTATTGGAGACAAATGAATAGATCCCTGCGGTTGTGTCTTGGGGATTCTCTGCCTTATTAGTGAAGAAGGGGATGGATATAGTCCTTCCACTGACACACTGAAAAGGCTGTCTGCAAACTATCAACCAATTCATCTCTCTGAGAGCAGGAACATTTTTTTCTTTTTCTCATTATTTCTCTCTCTTTCACTTTCTATCTTCATCTCCCAAGCACTTGCACTCTGCCAAAGCCCCCCTCCCTCCTCTTTCCTTCACTCTCTTAGTCACTCACTCTCGTCATCTCTACCTTTCACCAACCTGTGTTTGTTCTCCGTCTATAATCTTCAACACAGCATTCCCTGAACGAAGATGCATGCCAGAAACAGAGACAAAAAGGTTATGATACAAGCCAGGTTGTCTTGGCAGAGCTCCTTACCTGCATTTAGGATTCAATCAATTAGTTTTCTGTTCGGAGTGAGAGGATAGAGGTTACCGAGACCCGTCAGGGCTTCTCTCATGGCGTTCTCCTGCTGGCTGTGTTTAAGCACCAGAATGTTTTGGTATCCCATAATTATACCACGATATTTATTGAATTGTGTGTGTGGCTGCATTCTGGTAGCATCATTAAGGCCCTTTGCTGATGGCGTTGTGAGTTTCTTTTCACATGTTCTGGCATTTGTCCATGATACCAGTGCAGTTTGTTGTGAGATACATAACTCAGAGTTGTGTTGCTTTCCACTCAGGCCAGGGCCAAGTGAAAAAGTGAATTATTAAGATTTTTGTCGCTGTTACAGTGTAGGTACCTAATTAGGTACAGTGGTGCAACCTGTGTAACAATATGTTATATTATGTGCTATATTATAACACAAACAGACATACATTATGTAAGTACAACACTAGTACATGATATTACATAACAGGACTATAAAAATGTTTTAGCGATAAACACATAAACACACAGTTTTTTTGTCTGTTAAAATTGTTACTTATCTTTTTTTTACCCAGGGAATGTTGCATATATGCACATTTAACCTGCCATTAAAAGGCCATGGTTCCTGTTGTTTTTACCAGTGTCATGAACATGCAGTTAAAAGATAGGAATTCCCGGGCCAGTGTAGGTGTCCTGCACATCATGCTTTTCCACAGCCACTAGTTCTCTCACAGGACCTGTATCAGGGTCGTATCCAGAGGATAAAAAAGTACCTTCCTCAGCACAGATATCTCTTGAGAACTGAGGGATAGCACTTGATGCTAATTGAATTTATCATTAAACCTTTTTAGAGTTCCGCTCTGTCAAAAACAAATCAGCATAGAAGCTAAGTGACATTATTTTATTAATAATTATTTTATTGCTGCCTAAACAATATGTGAATACAGAAAGGAATGGAGAAAATTAGTGTTTTTGTAAGTAAAATAATAATTGTGTTCTAGTCAACACTAGAATTGATAAAGACCTTTGCAGGGTCATTTTAATTGGAAGTGAATGCAGATTGTACCATGTTTCTCCTTGGTTTCAAAAACCAGATGTAAGTAGGGTTTTTATTGTTTTAAAACATAAAATAATGTTCAGAATTATTTTCACAAGCACTGCTGTCTGCATGTGTTAAGGTGGATCACGATTCACATTAGTCTTCGAGAAAAGGCAGCAAACAGTTGCTTTCTGGGTGACCCAACTCAACACAGTGGGGTCTTGTTTTATACCAACCACGGCCATCACAGCAAAAGTTACATAAGTCCAGTTCATTCCAGTTCAGGTGATTGCTGTCAGCTGTACACAGTGGGATGCAGACACAGAGATTGTCTTGCTGCCACATTCAACAGACACTGCTAGCTCACACAGACGCACGTTGCAAGTACACATTCGAAGAAGCGTGTTTTCTGAATGTAGCGACTCAATGCGAGCACTTCAGCTTTCAGAAAACACCTCATACGTGGTCTGTCGTGTTTGCCGTCTCCTTCACCCTCTGCCACACATGCATGCACAAACAAACACACACACACACAAGCTTGTACACCCACAGAGAGACTCCCACTCAGGTAGGCAGTGTACGTGTGCAGTCTGCAGATTACACACAGGGAGCTCAGCAGGAGATGAGATGGGAGGGAGGGGGGGGGGCTGTCAGAGAGCAGAGGAGAGTTTTACTACCCAGCACACGCACTCCGTCTGCTCTGTATGATAATGTGAGAGTGCAGGAACGGCAGAGTTGAAACCAGGACAACACTCACACATGTTTACTGCTTGACCACTAGGATTACTGTATGTGTTGCCTTTACACACACAGTCACACTGTTTTTAATGCATTCAACGCTGATCTAGTTATTGTTGCGAAATATCGAGAGCTTTTCTTCTGATAAGTAATGATGAGAAGCTTCCTCCAGAGCTGTGAAGGAGGTTTAGAATCTGCAACAAAAAAAACATGAAATTAAATAGCACATGCATGCATAAACGATTTGTTTGTGGAGCTTGTCGAATTTTCTAAATTCAGCTTGTATAACACATGCATGCATAGCATTTCTGTTTTTTTTTCTCAAAGCAGAGGAACAAACTGGAGTGGAGATGCAACTGGAGTGGAATGCAAAAAGCGTTGCATCAGACTGCGTCATTCTGGTATTATTATTGTGTATCAGTGGAACGGGATTATCTCCCCTATGTTATCTTTACCAGCCTCACTGTCTCTTTGCTGTGTCCTACACTGAGCACCACTCTGCTTTCCCATGCCCTCTGCAGCCCCGCTTCACACCCACGTGTCCCTCCACTTTTGAGTCCACCTTTACCACTTCTCATAATGAGTACACAGCAGGAAACCGAAGCCCACACAGGAGTTTCTTAGTTGCTGTGTTTGTAAAAGTGAGTCATCTATAATGAAATAAGTTTTGGGTGTTTCTTATTTTATTGGGTAGTTTGCAGTAGACATGGACAGAAAATGTGAGGAGAGACTGCAGAGAAAGGGCATGCAGCAATGGTGGTGGGCAACCGGGGACTCAGCTGCTGTGGGCATCTCCATCCATGTGGTGTGTGCCCTACTTGGCCATGGAGTCATCCCTTGCAGTCAGGATTTTAAGCTCTAAAAAGTGACCTTCAATACATGCCCACAGTATTTTCTGTTTAATGTGTTGTCTTAATTAGCTCTTGTTTTATGCAATTTCATTATTGTTATATTTTTCTGTCCTTATTTGTTTTGCTATAGGTTGTTTTTCCTGCTGATTGATGACCTGTGAAATACTTTTTTTATTTTTTTTCCAGTTTCATTCTGTAAAGTTTGAAAGGATTAGACAATTGCCAGAGGAAAAGCAAACCAAGCATTGACTGGTGTTGTTTGTGGTAGTTCGGAGGAGTGGGGGAACGTCTTGGAAAAAGAAAATCCTTGAGTCTGGTTACCCTGATTTAAAATCTTGGACATGACTATGGCCTAGATGAATGAGAGCATCCACTGACATCTGTGTCAGATGTAACTGTAGATGATCTTTGAGTTTACAATACAGGTGAGGGGTATTTCTCACTATTTTTAAGACAGACCTGCTCAAAGGCCTAATCACCAAAAGTGGTATTGAAATATGAAGGTCATCCCATCTTTTATAACTTAGACAGACAACCAGACAACAGACTAGACTGCTACTGTCCCCAGATGGCCTATGTGGTCTGTGCTGACTAACCTGCTCTCTTGCGACCCCTGATGCCTCAGGCTAGCTCCCATGAAGCCAGGCTAATTGCCTGCGAATTAGCAAGGCCTAATGTGACGTTCTAAAGGGCAACACTGCAGCAAAGGCCTTTGGCCTTTGGCTGGCTGAACACCACATGTCACAGACAATCACCTGATATGAATCAGCACCAGGCCATTATTTTGGCTCCCTTCCGTTCCTGTCTGCTCTATGGGAGTTCTGCTACTGAGCACAGTGGAGGTCAATGCTCAGCGTCAAGTGCACTTATGTATGTGGAGGAAGCCTGTTGTCATTGGCTGCTGCAAATCATTACTGTATGTGGCAGTAGCTGCACCGAAGCTCCTGAGTTCGTGTCTCAAGAGCACAACTCATATATCACCACTGCACTGTGCTTGTTGTAGTCCAGCCTTGAAACATATGTCTGTAGTGTGTGTGTCTCTGGGTTCAACACAGCGTCTTCTTGTGTGCCCATGGTTGGAGTCTCTGTCTGTGTATTTTCCAGTCATTTTAAGAGTCCAATAATGATTATGCCACAGCTGTATTGTGGAGTCTCACCCCTGACTGTGTGTTTATCCCCTTGTTACCAAGAAACACATACAGGGTTGGTACATGCACCTTTGTGTTCCTAGTTTACATCTCTTGTTAGCTGTGTCTCCTGTCCAGATGTGTGTGTGTCTGTCTGGTCAACATGTCCCAGAGAAAATGATGGAGAAGCTTGTTGTAGATGGGAAGCGTTTGCATTGTTTTGTGTTATAAAAGGGTCAGTTTGAACTCAAACCATGATGACAGTCACAGTTTCCCCCACTCCACCACATTTAATATAATCACTTACTAGCTGTAACAAAAACAAATTAAGACTATCAGCATTTTTGTCATTTTAGGCTCTCTTCATACTCGCACACATACACAGATGCATGCTTTTTATACATACACAGTGTACAAACTGATGTTGCTATTAATTATACTTGTATGTGAAACACTGCTAGAGCTTTTAATTACATACTAATCACTAATACCAGTCTCAGTATTAAATTCTTAATTAAAAGCACAGAATTTCTCTTGCTTATCTCCTCCAGCATTTGGCAGTCATCCAGTGCCGTGTTTCCCTCTCTAACCAGCCAGGCCTGTAGCACTCTCCATATGGCTAATAACAGGCTTAAGGCTGGTTTTCCCAGCACTCTGGAATGCAACAATTATACCACAGAATGAGCTTATTCGCTAGTTACGGGTTCCACATCCTGCCTGACATAAGCCTGTCTTTTGTCAGACCCTGAATAACATCAAAGTATGCCATAGAACAATAGACGTATCTGTGGATGTTCACAGTAAAAGCAGGTTGCTCAAGTGCATGTTAATTTCTGCTTTAAAACTAAAGACAGTTAAATAATGGACAATGGTGTTGGTGTCATGAGTGGATTGTTGCTTACATATATTGACCTGCAGTGACAAGAAGTCAACAATCAACGCAAAACAAGTGTATTCACATACAATGGCTTTTAGAGCACCGATTCTCTCTATGAACAAGAGTTTTCATAAATAAAACAGCATTATTTACGTTCTCAGCTCTTGTTTCAGTATTCCTCCATGAGTACCACACTCTTTTAAGGTAGATTGCTAGGCCAGTAGACATGTTTTGCTTTGAGGTGATATGAGAAATTTCTTCAGTGGTAATTAAATTCAGCTTTGTGAGGTGTGCAGATTATTTTTCATTTTCTTCAAAGAGCCACTAGACGACTTCTTAAAGTGAAATGTTCTACCTTACAGGTTGTACTTGTCCCTTTTTTAGCCAGGATGGTTCCAGTTTGGTTGCTCATATTAATAAGTCGTTGGTCACCTCAGCAGAAGTAAATTTATTGCAACACTAATATTTTATAATTGAAAAGCATTCCCTCTCTTGGCAGTTCATTCATTCATTTGGTTACCTGATGTGTGAACTTGACAGATACAAATTGTGTGCTTAACCTAGTCTAGATTTTAGGTGTCGATATGTTTATCATTACCCAAGAGATCACCTGAACAGCATAACCCTGCTCACCTAATTAATAGGTTCATAAATCATCCTAAAAAGGCCAGCGGTTCATCAAGTAAAAATAAGACTAGAAAAGGCAGCTGTCAAACATGATTGGGATGCACAGTACAATCAGTGCATTCCTTCCTGCCTGTCCTCCTACCCCTCCTTCCTTCTTCCTCCTGCTCACTCGCCTCTTCTCCCGGAAAGCTGCTGACAGAAGCTGTCACTTCACCATAGCCCTCTGTTTGACACAACCAGCAACAGGAAGTGTGCCACTATGACCTAGTTTGGTCTCTGTTATTTTTGAAACACTATATTAAAATTACAGCTGAAAGGATTTGCCATTCTGAATTAGTTGTGAGATTAGAAATCCTTCTGATGTGGCACAGGAATGATAGTAGGAGAAAAAAAGTTGTGGGCTCATAATTTGCTACTATAGAATACAATGTTTTACATGCACGGGGGGAAATTCCTGGTAGATAAGTTTGTAAGCTGAGCAGAGCGTTTGTACTGTACTGCAAAAGGAGAAAACAAATTGGCACCATGATAACTTTGTGTTAGAAATCATTGAGCGTCCGTGTCTGTTTGCATTTCTTAATTTAATGGCTATTGAAAATTAGCACCACGAATGGACCTCCTCTAATCCTTATTACATTTCCTGCAGCTTCTTCACAATAAAAGCATGCTTCTTGCAGGGGTGGGATCAATGTGTTTTATGTTACCTCTGTCTTTGACATTACCTGTATCTGAAAAAATACAGTGATTATATACAAATGTAGTGGACTGGTTTAATAGTTCCAGAGTCAACAATACAAAATTATCTAACCTGATAAAGTAAGATTGTGAACGTTTTTGCTGGAAAGCTTTTAATGTGAAGCAGCTGCAGCAGGAAATTTTAGGTTTGCCCTCAGATGGAACATAACAAAAAGTGTAAGGGAAACACTAAGACACTGAATCTAATCTTCTTCAATAGTTCACACCTGGGTGAATGTTTGCGCAGTAATTAACAACTTTAGACACATACATACAGTAATTTACAAAAAAGGCTTGTAGACACTGCTCTGCATTGAAGCCAAAAAAGGTGTGCCTAAGCTGGATAAGGGTGCATTTACAAGAGCAGAGCCTGCTGGTTGGAATGATACACTTCATTTTAGTTTAATCTTATTGTTCTGGAACTACTTCCAAGATCCCGAGAGACAGCAGCAACCCCACTTCCACCTTGTCTGTGTTGTTTTTTTTGTGGCAGTGACACACAGATGCACACTTTTTCATGCCTTTCCTCCGCTTCCTCTTCTTATTACCCACACTTAAGCACACTCATGTTGTGTGTCTACATGCTTACAACACGAGATGAACAGGTGTGTCACATGCACAGGTGCGCACGCACACACATCCACCTGTCTACATGCATACAAATATGGAGATGCTTGCACAAACAAAATACTAAAATATACACAGCTACACACACTCACACATACACACACACATACATATATATATATATATATTTATATATTTATATTCAGGCTCATACACCAGTGTGAAAACACACACTGCAGTCACACAAACCTCTTCATTGTGTATGTGAAGTACTCCGCTGAGGGAGTGGAGAAGGTGGGGGAAGGGTCCATCAAATGAAATGAATATGTATCAGATGTGGTTTGAAGTAGTGACTTGTATTCAGCCATGCATACTCATGGAGCGTCTGTCACTCCGTCACCATTAGGATATAATAAGGTGTCTCAATGATGCTCAGAACCCAGGGGATTCTGGCATCTAAGACACCTGTCCGCATGTGTGTGTACCCCGCACTCCCTCTTCCAGCCGACTCCAGTTCATCTTTTGTACCTCTCGCACCCTCCCTTCTCCCAGCTCCTCTTTTGCTTTACCTTCAAATTGGTACCTCATTTTACCCTCTCTTTATGCACTGTATGGGTTCAGCTGAAAGTTAATAAAATCTCTTGCATCTGCCCTCTATCCCCTTCTGCTATATCTTCCTTTTTGCTTTGGCTCTCTGTTTCTCCATCTCTTGTTCTGTCTGTGGGCAGACAAGGACTACCGTTCTAACAATATATTCATCCTGAAGGGCACAGGAGAAACTCCTGAACACTGCTGCATAGGCGTGCATTTGTGTGTGAACGTTAAGACTCCACAAGACCTCCATAGGTTAATACCCTGGCCAACAAACCTTTTGCCCTTTGACCTCAGTCTCCCTTAAACACACGGGTTAAAGAGAAGTCTCAGTAGGACTTACACACAGGCATGAAAGCTTCATTTTTTGCCTTGTTTAGTAGAGACTCCCTAGTTACAGCTTTCCAGTGTACACTGGGGAATTTATTTAAAAAAAAAAGCATAATCTGCATTTTTAAAGCTTCACGTCTCTAAAACCGCAGGTATCCAGCCTGCTGGGTTTCTTCTAAATGTCATCTTGTAAACTTCTGGTGCCCGTAATCATTCTTTCTGTTCATACCGGAGAAGACATTCATTTCCAAAATTCTAGGCCTGACTGTAGATGGTTCAGCTTGGAGTTTCATGCCTATGCAGAAGTGCTCCACATATAAGTCACGTTACATTATCTTTGCATAAACGCGATAGCCCCCCTCACAAAAAAATGCTTCTCTCCATTTCCAAACCATCAACTGACAATTTCAATGTAGTTAGAATGTTTTTTCCCTAAATTAAGCAAGTTTTGTTTCTGAGCTTGTGCAACATGCCTTTTCAAGACTGTTAAATTCAGTTTAGAGGAAATGCCATCTCATGTTGCCACTTTGTATTTAACTCAGCTGCCATGACCCAAATCTTCCAAACCTACCCACTTATGTAACTTCACTCTTCTCCATGTGACCTGTTTCCTTGGCATATCTACACACACACAGCAAGCTTCCTGCCTATGGCCAGAATATCCTTCTGGCTGTTTTAACCTGGACCTTACCAAATCTGCTCACACACACACACACACACACACACACAGATAACCTATTTTCATCTAATGCTGTCAATGTTGTAATTTATTTTTGATCATTTATCACTTTCTCTGATTGATGATTCTCTCTCTCTCTCTCTCTCTCACACACACACACACACACACACACACACACACACGTCTTACACTCCTGTCTTCAGACTTTCCTCCCCACCCGAAAGCATGTTTCCAAAACCTGGCTTTTTGTCACACATCACATTATATCACATTGCATTTTGTCAAAAAGTCATCCATGCTTATCAAGCCTGCTTTATATAACTAACCGTGTCAGGTCCAGGATGCTGCACCCTATGTTAAGCAACAGCAGCAGAAGCAGCAGCAGCAGACACTGTTACATATAAAAATTAGGAGCACAAACATTCAATATATCTGCTTTATTCCCTGCAGCATCATATTATATTATGACTTAAGCTTTTGCATCTGTCAGTGGCCACAGATCTTTTTGGGATAGTGGGAGAAAGCATGGTTAGCTGTCCCTGTCGCCTCACACCAAGAAGGGTCTGGGATCAAACCTGCCAGCTGACTTGGGCTTTTCTTTGTGGAGTGCACAGAGCTTCTCGGAGGAAAAGGCGACAGAGTGGAGGCATGCATTTTTGGTCAATTGCTGATTCTAAGTTGCCAATAGCTGAAAATGTGAATATATATTCGTGAAGGGTTTGATATTAATTAGTGTTAAATTTCCCATATGTAAGAATTTGAATAAATTCACATGTATTTATCACTTCATACTGCCAGGGTGTTAATGGAATGTAACACAATATTTTTTTTGTCCAAAGGATGTAATGTTTACTAGTTACTTAATATAGCAAACTGGATAACGGTATAATTCAGCTAATCTCCTGGGGCTGGTCCGTCATTGAGTGGCAATAGTTGCTGTTTGGCAATTACTTAATAAGCACATGGTTTTCTCTAACCTGTGCTGGATGTAGTAAAGCTGACATAATTAGCTGGCTGAGCCATCTTGCTTGTTTTTGTAATGTGTTATAGCACAATTCAGTCCTAGTGTATATTACAGTTAGTGTACTTCATTAATTAATGTGATTCATCATACAGATTTATACATCATGGATTTTAGACAACAATAAATAATGTAAGAGTACAAAGCACTTAGTTTATCATTAGTAATAATAATTCATTTTTGATTCTTATACTTTTGAATATTTATGTCATGTGAATGGCAGTATGTATATTACAATTGTCACAGTGTATGGACAACATGAATGTATGCTCATCGTCCCTTTAGGACTGAAAGCAAACATTGCTTTACTGTATTTACAATTTCCTGGCTCTGGAAACAGTGGGTGTGTATGTTGTGTGTATAGTTATGCAAAAATGATGGGACTCCTCCAGCAGTTTTTCACTGCCCTTCCTAGATTTCACACACACACACACACACACACACACACACACACGATGCCTGTGATTGTGTTATCCATCAGCTACTGGGCAGGAATGGCATGGCCCCAGACTGGCCCCAAAAGCTCATTAATCAGGGAGGGCGAGGAGTGGGTGGAAGGAGGACACAGCAGTGAATCTCATTATCTTACTTCACAGCCTTACTAATCAGTACATTCATTGATGATGACTACTTCCATTCACTGAGAGACTGTTTTTGTAACATGTCGGAAAAAAGCCATACAGTACACTGTACACACTTATGTACAATATGTGCGCATAAGCAGGCTTTGGCTGATGCTTTCTGAGTGGAAGGACGGTCTCCCGTGCACAGTTATACAAAGATACCGTACACACACACACACAGGTTTGTCCTTGCAGCTAGCTGAGAAATTAGACTTTTTTCTGTGACATGAAAAATGTTATCGACCTTTTATGATATGCGTGGGTGGCTGAGATTAGGTGTGTACTGTATACAGCATATATGTATATATGTATATATACAGTTAGGGCCAGTTAAACATTAGAAACAAATGTACGGATGCACTATTGACAATACTTTTAAGACTAGAAAAACACAAATGTCATATAATATTCCAGATAATATTTGGACTGATAAATTGTCTCTCCAGCTGTAAAAGGTATACAAACGTTTGTGTGAGGATGAATCCTAAATATTCTGGTGATCACCTGAATGTTCCCCGACCACCAGCAGGTCAGTTGCCAGATTTAGTGCCAGGTATCATATACATACAGAATCAGCAAATACAATTTAAAGTAGAAAAAGAAAGAAAAAGTTCACATTTTCCAAATAATCTGAGAAATAATTCTTTAAACCGCAAATGGGAATAGCGACGAAAACCTAAACAAAGTCAAAATTAATGACTTAACCAAATTCAGGCTGGTAAGAGATTTTGAATATAAGTGCAGGTGACATTATTTTACACCGCCCGCCCGGGCCCAAAGGAGGACACACACTCCTAAAATTGCCAGAGTGTGCAAAGTCTGAAATATTTAGGGTTGTGCAGACATTGCAAGTAGTGCACAGGTGTGCAAAAAACTGCTTAGGCAATAAAAATATAGTGTGTAAATAAACAATCGGTAAGCACAGGTTAGCAAAGTTAGACAGGCTGGCGGCTCAAGACACAAGATTCTGTGTTAATGATCCGCTGCCTCCACTCACAGAAAAGTTTTTAGAACAGATGGTTGCCATTGTGTGGCGAGCTGGTGGCAGTCCTCCTTGCCTTTTTCATCACCCGACTGCCATGTTTGCTTGATGGACGGCCACAAACAGCCAGTGACCCGCCAAGTGGAGCAGCCGAAAACTGCTGGAGCGTTTCTTCGGGAGGAGAGGGGGCAAGGTGGACTAGGCTGTTAGGGTATGCTAGAGACAGAGAGAAAATGTGGTTTTTATAGGAGAAACAAAGCCCATGTTGAGCAGTAAGAACCCGGGAGAAGGAGAAGAGAAATTCCTTCCATCCCTCTGTCTTCTCCCCTCCTCCCCAGTGGTATTAATTAGCAGCAGCAGATGAGTGGAGAACGGGAGCCTGAAGGGAGAACAGGTTCAAGTCGGGTTAACATACACTGGTATGCCCCCCCCCCCCCCCCATTTGCTCTCATTCTCTCCCTTCCTTCCCCTCCTCTCACATGTACACACACAAAAACAATAGGAGGTGTTACAAATTGTAGAAATATCTGCTTCCCCTTATTACAGCTAAACTGAATATATAGCACATTCAGCTATGCTTCAATGTAAGCCCCCATGTAAGACCCCAATTATTGCCTGCCCTCTTTACATATTCAGAAGATGATGGATCACCTCAGACTGGGACACACCAACCAATGAACCACTGACATTATCACCCACCTCACAGACATGCCAAATCAGTGTTACAGTGTACACCTAGGTTGCCCTCCTATGCACTCACTGAATGTGAATCCTTTTTCAATTCCTTTGTCAGTTTCAGGTGTGTCAGCACAGTAGATACCCTTCATGCTTACATTTTTCTCCCTTTTTTGACATAGTATGGAGTAGAAAGGCCAGCTTTTTACTATGAACAGTCAACTGCATCCAGCCTTGGATACAAAAACTTTTCAACAACTTCTTGGAATAGAAACAGCTGTAATTTTAAAAATTTAAGTTTCCAGTCTTTACCTGTGGGGTGGTTTAGCAAGAACTAGCTCAGTTTTTGTTTGTGTATCAACGTACAACATTTTTTTTTTCGTCACTGTTTAATTGCAGAAATGTGACCACAACAAAAACATGTTAAATTCGATCATCATTTGGGACCAATGAAATATATAGCTGTGTATCATCAGCATAAGGTTACCTGTAAGTTCTCTCTCTCAAGCATGTAGTTATTATACAGAGGGCTAAAACAGCTTTCTTGTGCAACAAAAAAATGTAATGAAGATAACCTGGGTTCCATCTGAATTTGAAGCAAATTGAGGAAAAAAGAAAAAAAGAATATACCAGTGGTTGAAACAGACTATGCTAGTATCTTTGGAAGATGATGGTTTAAGGAATACCACACCATGTCAGAGCTGTAATAAAAGTAGTTCAGTTTTCTTGTTTACGACTTCATTGTCTGCTAAATCAAAACTTATTAGACAAATGTATTTCCATCACCTCAAACGAGCAAGCGAGATTTTTTCTGAATTGTGTAGTAGGATGTTTTCCCTTCTTGTCTTTTTAACATGACATGTAATCCTTAGCTCATGGGCACATATGGTGGTCAGAGCTGTTATTTACCTTGTACGCTGACAGCTATTTGTAGTCATGTTAGTGTAGTCCTTGCTACTCCAAACTCCTCATCACCAGTTGATTACTGTCTTTGTATGGGGAGCAGTATCCAGATTAAGGTGAAGATAAAAATGTCTTATTCTTTGTATGAGCATGGAGCACACAAGGCCACAGACTGTTTTTTGCAGTTTTCTTGGTATGTGTACCTGTTAAGCCCTTAGCAAAGAAACAGTTTCAAGAGAATGGACCAGAGTAAGTAGAAATATAATACCACTAACTTTATAACTATAATTGTGCTCAACTAGTTTGAAAAGTGGACTTTGTGATGAGTTACTTTATAACATTTTTGTCGTTTTTCTTCCTTTCTCCTGCTTTTCCTTTCACTATCTCTCCCTGCAGAATTCGATACGACACAACCTGTCCTTGAACAAGTGTTTTCTAAAAGTGCCTCGCTCGAAAGATGACCCTGGAAAAGTAAGTATTTCCTGAATAAAATAATACAACTGAAAGCTCAGCTTGAATTATGGTGTGGCACACAATGAAAATGCAAGTCTATTTGAGCGAGCTTACAAATAAGGCCGAGATGACTTTCCACGTGTTTAGTCGCCCTTGTGCCACATGTGTGCACACTCTTGAGCATAAATGCACCCGAAGACAGCCTCACTCTTTGTCACACACACACATGCAGAGTGTCTGCACTTAAAAGCAATTTGTAACTCCATAACCGGCTGTGCTGAATGCCTAATGCTGCTTTCTCTGTTTTCTGTGGCTCCTCCGATATTGATTCTGCCAAGTAATAATGTGGTACAGGGAGTAATGAATAATAAGTGTATGTAGGTACACTCCTTCAGATGCAAGGCCTTTCACGCATCTGTTATGCTTTATTAGAGGCTGTTTCTCTCTCTCTCTTTCTCTCTCTCTCCCTCTCTCTCTCTCTTGGACACAATCAGAGGAAGCTTTAGATATGTTTCACTGCTGCTACGACTGCGGTTAGGAAGACAGAACTGCCATGACCACTTCAGCAGTGGCGGTTTGATAGCAACAATCTGTCAAGTCCTTGTTTGTGCTGAATCGAAGGACTTGCTCAGACGGGGAAAAGTATATAATTACACTTGATCACTGAAGCTTGTCCTTACACAATTTTTTAATAAAAGCTCAAATGTCTGCATTTCAGCCCATCACACTGTGAATGTTAGAGGCAATACACCGCTTTTACAAAAACTGACAAGTCCAAACTTTTCATTGAGCTCTAAAAACTCTGCTCATTTTGTTTGGGGGGAAAGGGTGGAGGAAGGAGTTTCTTCAGGCTGCAGGGATTTTGGAGCCATTGAAAAATGAATTAGGGGGAAGAAGGTTTAAATAATTCAAACAAAATCCTTGAGCTTGAGCGAGGCCTATAGTCTGAAAAGACACAAAGAGAGCGGCTCCCCTCTGATTAGCCTGACTTAGACCTGACCAGCACCTTAATTCACACCGTGGATCGAAGTGGTCAATACCTCGGCATGTGGGGGAGGTCATCTGTGTGCGGAGAAGTTGAATGTACATGCTCTGTTTGAAGCCACAGAGAGAGGGGAGAAGCTAAATCATGCATGTGCTAACGTTAATTGGCTGTGTACTGCTCAGTGATGTGGGACTGAGAGACAGGGGGAGGAGAAGAGGCAAGAATAAGGGAGGTGGGGGGAGGTAGAATCTGAGAGAGGAGCTGTGTGTATGTGTGGCCCAGATGAACCCCTTGAATTTAGTCTGCAGCTTCGGTCCTACATGGGAGGGATGGGAGGGGGGGGGGGAGGGGGGGGGGGGGGGGGGGGGGGGGAGGGGGTCAGACCAGGAGGAAATCAAGGACCTAAAAGCAATTGATTTCCTCCTCTCTCATTACATGTTTATTTTGGAGGCTGCCGTGTTCATCAAAAAGATTTCTGTGGATTTTCTGGGGAAATGAAGCAGGAGTGTGTTCCATAGGAAAAGGATTTGATACAGAACCGAAAGAACTGCCGAAAAACCGATACACCGCTTTTATCAGATGCAGTGTATCCACCTACTGCACTTTTTTTGTAACAATACCAGAAATGTTTCTGTGTCGATACCACTAAATTTGCTCCAAAAAAGATTCTCTTGCTCATCTGTTACTCACAGCCTGCTCGCAGGCACTAACATGAACACATCATTATAGTTAGGCAGACTGGTAGCTCATAACATTATGAGCAGGACAAACGGCTCAAACTATAAGCTACGTGTTAACTTAAACTTTTTGGATCGTTGTCTATGTAGCAATGCTAAAACATGATTTTTTTCTTTTACAATTTATCTGCATTAAGCAAATATTGGTATGTGGCCTCCAGAAATGGATATTTTCCGCTGCTGTTGTTTGTTATATCTTTCATATGTTTCCTGATATATCCTTGGCATGATCACTGTGCATAAGTGAGCAACTTTATTGTTTAGTGATTTACTCAAGACCTGCTTAAATCCTGCATTGTTAGACATTATTTATTTATTTAATTTAATCAATTAATTTAAATTAATTAATTACATTAATTACTGTATTTTCTTAAAGCTTGAAACATGCCATGTTAACAGCTAATATCATACTGAATTCAGTATTTAACATGCTTATAATGGAGCTTTTCTGCAGGTGATTCAAAAGAATATAAGAAATAAACTTCCACAAAGTATGAAGCTAAACTGTGTTTTACTTTGGTCACCATTCAGGGTTCCTACTGGGCCATAGACACCAATCCTAAAGAAGACACAGTTCCCAGCAGGCCGAAGAAGAGACCACGCTCTGGAGAACGGGCAAGTCATTTTCTGTTTATATACCTTTTGACACTATAGAAGGGAAAGCTTCATAATGTCATGGTACAGCTGACATCTCCTCAGGTCTCTTAAAAGCAAGTGAAGACGTGTCCACTGGCTGTTTTTTTTTTTTTAAGTGCAAAAGGCTTTTTTACCAGTTCAATGCAATCCAAATCCCCATCTTTGTTTAGTATGTTACTATGTAAACGTGTGTGTGTGTAACACGTTGTATACTCACATTGTGAGCAGCATGATAGCCCAGCAGCATTGACAATTGTCTACCATGCCAGAAAATCAGAATTTGTGTGTATAGTAAAGCCACAAAATAACAAACATTTATTTTTCCTGGCTGGGTTTTCATCACCTTGTGCTGTCTGTTTGGCACTGATGCATGTATAGGACCCTCTGCAGCAGGACAGTGTTGGGAAAAAAACACTCAGCTATGCATACATCAGTGCATGTGCCATTACCACAGCAGATCCAGAGCCTATAGTCACAATTAAACAACATTGTGATACATATGTATAATTATCCATGTTAACCACAGGCTTCTGCATTTGCAATTTTCATGATGCCACAGAAACAGCGGGAAAGAGCTACAGGATAGATGTGAGAACACAGAAGTAGGGATGAAAAGTGGTTTTGGGAAATTGAGTGACAGCTGCTGAGGCTATAAATACATTTGTAACCCTCCATCAGCTTGGCAGAATGTGGCTGATGTTCAGTCATTAACCTGAGGATCTGAATACAGAAGCTGTGCAGAGTGTAGCTCAGTGATGTATATCAGGTCTTGTATCTCCTCAGTCTGCTGTCAGTTCTGTTGTTTTTTCTCTGACTACTGTATGTTGTGCATTCTGTTTCCTTAGCAGGCTTAGCACAATAGCACACTCACAAGCGAGACTTGTCTAAGGACAAAAACCTGCATTATTTCAGGTGATTCAGTTTCCTACAGACTGGATTCCTTTCTCATTATTACCTCACCTGAGCTTAAATGAACTGTGCTCTACAGCAGGACTTTTGCAGTTGTGAAAATCTTCGCCAGTGGTTGTGCACCGTGCCTTCTGGGATGACAGACTGTTATTGGCATTAACAGAAATGACCATGTTGGTCCGAATATAAGCTTTTTTTTTGGTCTTGGAAATATATAAATAAATACTTCTACACATGAAGAATACACCTGCAACAAGAGGTAGAGCCAAAGTGTGTAAAACAAGTGACCTCCTCAGGTAAAGTAGTTCATAGAGCCACAAGACTGTACAATGATGGTGAGTGGCCATTTTGAACAGAGTGGGTCAAACTTTAAGCTCATAGTGATTAGAGCAATAAACAACTCTGAAGCATGCAAGAAATATGGTATCAGTCTCAAAAATGCTAAGAGTAAAAAAAACAGCCGCAGTAGTAAAAGTTGTTGTTTTTTTTGACAGGGAAGTGTGTAGAAGTATGTGGCATCCATCTAAGGATAGCATAATTGTTTTTAAATTCAAATGAACTGCAGGTTATTTTATGGTATGCTATAAAGTGTTTATTTTTATTTTATATTGTCCTTTATAGGAAAACAAACAAGATTTAGTCTTTAAAAAAGGGTGGGTTGTCTTATAATCAGGGTTGTCTTATATTCAGAGCAATGCTGTATGGTGTTAATGGCCATTGAATCAGCATTTAATAGTATAGTGTAACAAAACTGATAATGGTACACCACTAATAGGCATTGAATGGATTGATTATTGGGTAATAACAAGCATTTAACAAGATGATAGTGGGGAGGCAGAGGAGGGTCCTACTAGCCATGTATGAGAGAGATCCCAGCCTTTAACTGGGCTCAAATCACCCAAGGCAGGTGTTCATATGACAAATGCCACTTTCTTAGGCCAAGGTAGGGACACCACTAAGTGAAACCATCAGGTGCAGGGGTCTGAGCAGAAAAAAAAAACATTACCAGTAAAGCATATTTCACAAGGGAGCTTTATGTGCAGGTACTATTGTATTTTTCATGTAGACCGTTGCATTCTGAGGCCGACCCACTGAGAGTTTTCCGAGTGTACGCATTAAAGAAAACCAGAGAGAAAACCAAAGTCTTTCATCATGGTCGTCTCATCCAGCGCCTCTGTCACTGTTTGTGCATCTTGATCATTATCTTTCTGTTTGTCTTGCTGCACTCTCCTCCATCTCCTCCCTCTCTGCCCGCGTTGCTGCTTTAGCCCTCTCCTCTCCGGGGAACTCAGGCAGGCATGGAGCGGCAAAGTGCACAATCACTGTTGCTCATTGGAGGAAGAATTGAGGTAAAAGAGACAGAAAGGGTTGGGGGAGCACAGAAGGAGGTGTGAAAGAAAGGATGCAGAAAGAAAGAAAGAAAAAGACATCAAGGTAGAGGGAGCGCAGAGGAAAAAGTCAAGCTGCAAGGAGGGAAAAGGAGTAAGAAGGAGAGGAGGGAGAGCGAAGAGTATTCTAGGCTTGTGTTCCAGTTAATTACCACAGAAGGCCCCGGGGCTGCCGTTAGACATATTTTCTTCACCAACGATTTTTTTTATTACAAACATTAATTAATTCAGAGCCTTGTCATCTCGTCTTACATGGACAGGCCCTTCGACCCCTTTTCTTACGCCTCACTTGCACCGCTGGCAGACACACTGTGGGCTGTCACATGGGCTAAGGAGAAACAGGGAGGTTTTAAGTGCTAAGATTTATGGCAGCATTACCGTCTGGAAAAAAAGGTGCGCTAAATATGTCTTACTGACTTCATTGGGGTTTTGTTGCACCTAGGCTACAGAAAGATTTCAAGCTGGCAGCGAGGCTAAACGTCAACCACATAAATGCATTGTATAAATGTGCAGACAGGCAGTGCACATTTAGTTTTGTACCTGCATCTCTGATGCCCTTAGCATAATCACTCTCTTTCATTTCCTGTATGCCTTTCTGTCTGTCTGCCTGTCTGCCTGCCTGTCTGTCACCACTCAATTATCCCGCTACCTATTCTCCCATCCTCGCCTTCTTCCACACGCCTTCCTCCTCTCTTCACCTCTCCGTTGTCTTCTTTTTAAGTGCCTCCACCAGGGAACCGACAACCCGTTTCGCTGGGAGTTTATCATAAATTAAAGATTGCATTGTTGCCAACCAATCCTCTTACTGTAAGCAGTTTGGGGAGGCAGGCAAGCTGTCTTGAACCCTGAAAGGAGTCAGACAAGGGGAAAAATATCTTCCTCATTTTATTTTTTAAATGTTTTTTTTTTTCATTTGGCGGGCATCAATTTAGCCCTTCATCGATCTTTGAATACTTCCTCATATCCTCACACTCAGT
Organism: Parambassis ranga; assembly: GCF_900634625.1. Lineage (NCBI taxonomy): Eukaryota > Metazoa > Chordata > Actinopteri > Ambassidae > Parambassis > Parambassis ranga. Next base: position 11,827,232 of record NC_041028.1, on the reverse strand, counting down.
TAACCCTACTTTAGCTCTTTATGAGGACAGAAAATGAACTCCTACTGAATATATTTTAGACACGTGAATAATGCATGAGGATGGCTTGATTTATCTTATCAAGAGCGAGTGATGTGTCCACTTTCCAGGCTGTTTAAGTGTCCAGCAATTTAAATTGAGTGCGCCTGAACTAGTTCACACAGTTTAAGCCCAGGGCATGACGGTGGTGAATCAGTAGGCTTACTAAAGACTCATGAACTTGCAGCATACAGAGATTTCTCATAACCTTTGTCACATTTCATTTCCTTCCTCATTTTATACTCATCTAGATATCTCCAGTAGTTTTCCATAATAATTAACAGGCAAGACAGCTGGAAATGTGTTTCCATGTGAACATAAAGAAATTTCTTTAAGAAAATATTGTGTTGCACATTCCTTAGCCTATTCAGCCAATCACATAGGTAATTATTGATGTCGTGATTTATTAAAAGAAATATGATGAAAGCAGCATCAGGTAATCTCCCCACAGTCAGCTCTAAAGGAAATAAAAGTGCTGCTTTGTGGTTTTTATCATCTTGTATACTTACGCTATACATTTCATCAGTCTCCGGGGAGTAAACTAGTTTAAATCGATGTAACATATTGTCAGAGCTTCTTGGGTTAATCGTAAAGGTTTCTTTGGCATAAAAGAAGATTTTGGGGGTCTGAAATAGAAAAACATATATGTAGAAAATTGTGTAAAAAGGTTACCCACTATAGAGAGAGGCAGTAACTATTAGGTTTTTCCTTTTTAGTGCACTTGAAGTATAAACAGTACCACATGTGAATATTCTGTCTCACCGCGCACAACTGTGTGGCTTAACGTTTAGACTCATCCTCCTAGTAAAGCACAGGAGTTACTAATAACACCAACAATGGCTTTGTTGTATTGAAGTGCTGACTTTTAATCCTGACAGATTCATTTCATTGTCATCATACACTGTGTGGCTTTCAATGTGTAGGTGTCTGTTCTCCTTGCAGGCATCAACTCCTTACAGTCTGGAGTCAGAGTCTCTGAGGATGGACTGCATCATGTCTGGAGGGGCGTCCCCAACTCTGGCCATCAATGCTGTAACCAACAAGGTAGGACACCAGCTACTCGGCAAGGGGAGGCATGGGTGGGAGTCTAGGCTAGATGAATCAGTGTAGCTAGTGGGATTTTACAAGGACTTTTGTCAATTTGCCTAAATAATGGTACCAAACTTACAAAACAAACATTTTGAACATGTTGTGAAGTCTTACATGTAAGTGCTTGTCCAACAATGTTTTTTTTTCTTTAAACAACTGCACCTAATCCTTCTATACATTTGTAATGACAAGTAATCCCACACGCAGGACCACACATACCACACACTTGTCAGCAGCAAACAGTAGCAAAGCCTCTGTTTTTGTCTTTTGCCATCAAAAGCTGGGACTGCGGTAGCCTCAAGACTTCACTTTCCCACACATGACCTTATGCAACAGCCACACACACACACACATTCTGTCTTAAAACACTAAACTGGGTGTGACCATCTATATGAGGGTCAGAGATCAAGCTGCAACTGGGACCTCTGACGCCTGTCTGATGTGGCACACACACACACACAGCATGATGTGTGGTAGGTGACCTGTTCGTCTGACCTCGACCAAAGAGGAAATTTGTCCCACAGTAACTCAAATAACTCTTAGTGTTTGCTCTGGACGTGATGTGAAGGAATGAACTCATGTTTCCCTGAATCTGTTAATATGAAGCACTTTTTAACGTTTACACCATTAACATTACATAACTTAACCCATATCAGTAATTTGTCAGTTGAAACGTCAAAGATTTGGTCCAGCTCGTAGACTTTCATATTATTATAATTTAATATAATTTGATCTTTGCTCAAGCAGTAAAGCAGAATTCAGTCTTTTCAGTTTCCAGAGGTTGATCACACTGATAGCTGAAAACAGAAACCAAGCTGCAGTTTCGATGCCGATCATCGAGCAGCTGTTGCTGCAATATTTCCGTGCAGTTTCCATTCACCCTGCATTACTTTGAGAAAAGATTAAAACTCTTCCCAGACATTCATTTTTGAAACAATGATTCAGAGCAGGGAGAGGAAGACCTTGATGATAAAGATGGCGATGCCAACGTCAATGATATCCACCCACATCCAGACAGGTGGCGTCCTGCAGGCACAGCAGTGCGTCAGAGCCTCTTCTGTAACACATTTGCTCACTGATTTTCTGTGTGCACTGCAGAATGACTGTGCTTTTTAAAAAGACAGTCCTATATATTGAATTAGAAATTAAAAAAACTAGTTACCTTATAGGGATTGTTATAATAAATAACTAAAACAGCCTGATAATGTTATTCATAATCAGACTTTGTATCTTGTAAGCTGATAATTTCCTTGCTCCTATGTCACAGCAAGGCAAATTAAGTGTTCATTCTTCAGATTTCACTAAATTCACAATAATCAGAGATAACTTGGAAATAACACGACTCAAAATCACTTCTTTTTTCCACTACAAGATGTTCAACAGGGTAGAGCACTGCCCTAGAGAGCCCTTACTGTTGTCTCACCCGAAGGCTGTATTTTCACATTTGTCTATACAATTAAATGTTGCCTGGAGGTAATGCTAGTGCTTTGCTTCACAAGTCCTGACAGTCAAATAAAACAAGAGAAACATGATTCAACATAATCCTGAGGCACCGCTTTTAAATGCTTTGTGATGTGCCACCACAAGACGTTTCATTGTGCAGTTCTTCAGAAGCTAAACTTGCCTCTTCATTGGTGTCAAAGTCATTTCTGTAGGTGTTCTCTGGGTCAGGACATCTTATAAAACATCAACAAGCAAAGCTTTTATGCAGCAGAAGGCCTAATTTGCATAGACCAGCACTTTTATGTCCACATTTCCTCACAAGTTGTCCCATCAGCTAATGGAGCATGGGTAACTTCAGTAGGTGTGCAGTGTACTCATCAGCCTGGATTTGGCAAATGAAGGGAGAGTAACAACACAAGGCACAATAAAATCATGAATCACTGAGGTTTTGGCCAAATGTTAGCCTTGCATAATAGCCTTTATTGTCATGTTATTCTGTGTGTGTAGGTAGCACTGTACAACCCTGAGGCAGAAGGCAGCGAGAGTCCTGGGAGTCTGGGTGGCAGCCTGAGTAACAGTCTTTCAGAGCAGAGTTTGGCGTCCGTCAACCTTAACAACCTGAACACCGCCGTCAGCAGTGGCAGCAATGTACACAGCTACACACCAGTAAGTCTTTCATTTTGGTGCAAGTCCACTGATTGTTGCTGAAAAATGTCTTTTTTCTTATGTCTAAGGACTGTGATGCTGCTACAGAAAATGTCTCAATTATTTGCCTACTTTTTACCACCAACTAATAAATGTCAAACTATTTTTTATATATATTTTCACTTGATTCTGTCATAATCTGGATGATTCATTCACCGGTCGAGACACTCATTCAGTACAGAAGGTGCCTGCTGCTGCACCCTTTGCACACTGAGGAGGTGGCAACCAGCTAACGACATGTGCTCTGGATTTACAGCACACTGTTGGAATGCTCATTTTATGTTAGATTTTCAGTCAGATATATTTTCAGTGCTTTAGCAGAGCACATTCATTATACTAAAAGAAGATCAGTTTAGCAGATGGCATGAGCAGACATGTTCTTACATCTTTTTAAAAATCAAAAATTCACTTGTGCTTCCTTATAAAATAACTCATTCACAGTAGACCACTGTTTACTTCGATGTGACACTCAAGTCAAATGGGAAGTTTAAGTCAGTGTCTCCTATATATACATATATGCAGCTTATTATTTATTCTTTCCAGAGGTATGGAAATGCAATTGAAAGCGGCTATTGATATGAATGTTGTATTTATATGCACTGATTATGTAGCTGGATTTTGTTTTGCAGCAGACTATCAATACTGTTCACAGCTCCTCACGCCCCTCAGGGTGGAACTCCACAAAATATACTCTAAACCTGCGGGAAAAGCTGGAATGCTTTAATGATGGTTGCAAAACAAAACTGCAGGAAAATATCAGTCATCGTTTTGTGTTTCCAGTTTATCTTTTTGTCACCTCTCATGCAGGACAGATTTGAAACAAAGGAGCTAAAATGTGTACAAGTAGATAAGTAGATACTTCATTCAGACATTAAACACTCAAACACCCTCTGCCTCTTTACAGGAAAAGCTATGTTTGTGTGGTCCTGCACGTTGTGGGGATCCACACTGGTAAATTATAGGGAGACATTAAATTTTAATGAAAAAGACATTTTAGGCAACCAGCAGCATCCAAAGCCATGGTAAAGTGTAAGAAAACTACATGTGCAGTGCTGCAAATGGCCACTGGAGGGTGGCTCGAAATCACAATAGACCTCCAAGTTAAAATGTTCAACTGTACAGCCGCAATAAGAATTTTTACAGTGTGCCAATTTTCTGGAAAAGGAATTTTAATATAATTATATTAAGCCATATTTTAGAGAGTGCCGACTTTTATAAATGGTAGGTGTCGTCACCTGCCTCTGCTCCACTCATGCTCTACCTCGTTGCTATTTGGCAATGGTCAGTCACCGCACTGAGCTTCGAAACTGTCCATATGAAATCTTTGAGTGATTAAATGGAGGCTTCATTCAGTCTGTGGTTTAAGTTTAGGTAAACGGTTTTTCAGATAACTTTAAACTTGAGATTGGAGGCACGTAACCTTGTCTGTAACTGTCAAACACAAAAAAAAACTGACATTCAAACCCACTTACTGTCATGGTTGAACAGCCATGCAGGTGTCAGAAAAAAGCTGAGGTCACTTTTTATTTGTGTCTACAGTATGCACAACCAGTTTTTGTTGTCGTATATTCAGCAGCTATTTGGATCAGATTATATTATTTCCAACATGGCTGCAATTTTACAAATTAGTTCTGACCCTGCTATACTGTGTTACTGACACTGTGTGGATGCCTGAGGCCTGAGCCAACGGAAGTAGCCAAACCAGTAGCCACCCATTACTGTATATCTGCGTTTGTACACACACACACACACACTTATTTTCATAAATAAAATGTTGTCTGCTGTCATGATGCCTACATTCTCTGCCAATGTGAAGTACTGTACACCCCAGACTTGGCAGACTGCTGATACACATAAACATACTCAGCCACATTTTAGACACTGGCTGTTAAAATGATTCCTCAAAATATGGTCCTTCAGCTTTAATTGATTAGTTTCTTAAGGAGTGTGTGTAAGATGGAAAATAGGTTGCCTTATTTATGACTCGATTAGACTACTCATCCAGCAGAACAACATGTTTGAATGATTTACAACAGGTTCAAAGGATGTAGAAAACATGGCAGGAGGAGTGGCCTGACCTCTGCTTTTGAATAGATAAAGCAGCTGTCATCAGTATTCTTCTACTTAACAATGTATGAAAAAACAATGTGAAATTGGTATGACAGTAAGTGTTCACTGTTAAGTGTTGAATCTACAGCTCCAGACATCAAATCAGAATGTTTTTAGCATCCCCACCATCTTTCCTGTGGTGCCTCCATCATGTAAAACCCAGATACATACACATACAATAAAGGGCATGGCATTGAAGTGTGGGAGCTTTTCTGTATTTCTATATTTCTTTGTGTATCTTTCTGTTTTTATCTTCCATGATGTTGCCACAACTTATATTTCTTTTACTTTAGATTGATACGTATTGCATGTGATGCATTTGCAAGTGTTCATGTCTGCAGCTTTAAAACAAATATAATACAATTTTAAAGGCCCCTGTCTATTCAGAAACATTTGGTCCAAAATGACAGGAGCGCTGAAAAATCCCAGCTCTTCATTATTTCTCCCTTGTAACAGCTGCTCACCTTTTTACCATCAATCACTTTTCCCCGCTCACCTCCCGCCCGCATTAGCAAAGGTCAGCGCAATCTCATCTCGTTAACCTCTCATTTCTACAGGCCATCTTTTGTTTTCCCCCTTCCTGCATCACCGTCTCCACCCGTCGCCCTCCTCCTCCTCCTTCGTCTTTTCAGACCTCATCTGTGGTCTTAGTCCTGTGGGATCAGGGTTAGTTCTGACTCATTACCTGGCGCAGGTGATACCCTCCTGACTGACAGTGATTACTGGTGGCATCGCTGGCACAGATCTCATAGACACAACGAGAGAGTTTACAGAGAGAGCTGTCGTTATTGGGTGGATGTAGATGTGTGGGTGAGGTGGCTTATATTGAAAGAAGCACACTGATCACAGCAAATTGCTTGTGTTCACTGGGTGGATGGTGAGGAAGATGACAGCTGGGATGAGATGATTGAGGGTGGAGGAAGGCAGGCTGCATTCCCAGTCCGAGGCAGAAATGTATTTTGATTTTGTGTGTGTGTTTATGTGAAAAGAAATCTGTGGCAGCAAAGATCTTTTAATAGTGTAAAATTAAATTTGGTGTGATCATAATACTGAATGGCTGAATTAAAATGGGTCTGTAATAGTTATTTATATAAACAAATAATTTTGAAAGGCACACATAAAAATGTAATTTAATTCTTCTGTGATTGTTATTGGATTTTACACTGCAGCACTTCCAATTGAATTTCAGGTTTGTCCATTTAGATTCAGCTACTAGGTCCAAACAGGCAGCGAAGCAAAGACTTTGTTTCTGTTTGTGATGACTGACAGGAAGTAACCCTCTCCACTTCGGTAGCCAGATCTCTTGGCTTTTATTTTCCTCTAACAGACATGTTTGACAGGCATTCGTTTCCTGCACTTTTAATTCGTTTTTTTGTAGCTTCATCACAATACTTGACATGGTGACTTGTTTGTTGTAATCTGTTCTTATTTACCGAAACCAGATTTCTTCCTTTTTTGTTTGTTGATAAAAGGTTAAAGGTCGGTACATTTCTCTAGAAGGGATCACTGTTGTTTCTGCTGAATATCCCTGACACAATCTCCTTTCACACATGCACTGTGGATCAGCCGGTGGAGCTGTACATGAACACACAAATATCAGGATACCTTTTTTTGGCCTGCCTACATATTGTTTTTCACTCCTCTGTTAATATTGTGGATGTGTTCAAATACAGTAGACTTTATATCACGACTCTGGACGATGTCTGGATTTGTTTCCTTAGATGTCATATTTAAATGCCTATAAGCCAATGCTTATACCCTCTTGTTGGACAGAGTGCAGAATAAACATTTCAAGTGGCTTAACAGGAAGGTCCATGGCTAGCTGTTTTTAAACATTTTTAAAAACTATTTTGCAGAGCTAAAATGTGAATTTATGAAAAATGTCAATGCTAAAAGCTTTTACCTTGAAAGCTCGCTGTATTCAGGCAGGCACAGATATTGTTACAGGCACATGCTTCATGTGATCTATCCTGCTGCACGTCCTTGCCCCTTCTCTAACACCAGGCAGTCTGTAAACTCTGTAAACTGTATGAAAGTTGCAACTCATTCTATACGCATACACAAAGTCTGCAGCAGCTAACTCCTACCACCTTCCTCTTCTCCTCCTGCTTTAACCTTTAGGGATCTCTACTGTATTTTAAATACAGTATGCATTGTGATCACATTCACAGTCTGAGTAAAGGAGAATTAACATCGAGTCGCTGACTCAAACCTCGCCATGGTTGAACAGTCATCTGCAATTACATATGGACATATATGATCAGCGCGGAATATATTTATCCTGGAAGACCCTGTGTGTTTCCTCCACCCCCACTGCCTCTGCCATGCTGTAACACCACCTGAGTTGCCCAACATCTGACCTCACTCTCTCAGCCACAGTGTGAATTCATCTATTGTTCTGGAAACAATACATTCACTGATTTTTCAATTGTCTCTTTTTGTCTGCTCTCTTCCGTTCCCCCTGTCTGTCTTTAAGGTGAGTAGCCACTCAGAGCCTTCGTCCCAGTCCCTCAGCCTCCAGCAGCCCGCTCAACCTCCACCACTCCCTCCTCCTCCTCCGCAGCCCCAGTACGGTCTACCCGTCCCGGAGACACGGGACAAGCAGCTCTGTTTCTCAGACTTTGAGGACCTCAGTGCTTCTTTCCGCAGCCTTTACAAATGCGTCTTTGAGCAGTCCTTCTCACAGCAAGGTGGGTGTCAGCTCTCATTTTCTATGTGGATTAATGTGTCTGTTCACATGTGCCATCTATAATCACACGTGTGTTTGCAGAACAAAAATGGAAACTCCTGTGTCAGGCTTCATGCACGTAATTAACAGGCAAGCATTTACTCCCCTTGAAATTCAAACAATTTGACATTGGTCTGCAGTATTCCAGTAGTTACCTCCACCACACACTGCTGTATTTTAATAAACAAACAATCTGTTGTTCCGCATATCTGCATTTTACAGCTCGCTCAGTCAAATGAGTAAAGGCAATTAAGAGTAAGAATCCAACAGAAGGAGAGAAAAAAAACTCAAACACATCTGTAGTGGAGCAGAGCAAAGGGTTCTGCAGCTTTGATAGCAGCTAATTAGATTGGTTCTAAAGTTTGTGAAGCATCTCGCTAATTGCTTCCTGAAGCTTTCAGGTCACCAGGCCTCCTCCCTCTTGGACCCCCCCCCACTCTCTCACCATCCTCCTATCACCTTCCCTCACGCTCTTTCTTCTTCCCGTACACATAAATGAGTGTTCTGTAACCGAGGAGATTGATGCGCTCTGTTGAGCTCCAAAACTGCTGCCTGGATTCACCCTCTGACAAGGTCCCCTTCAATTTGTGGTCAGGAGGGTGCACAAACAGAAAAGATAAGACAATGAGAACACTCACTGAAGAAGAAAAAAACAGATACAACAACAGAGATCTAGTAGGAAATTGAGGAAGAAAATGGATTTAGCGGATGTTTGAAAGGGTCCCTTAAGTGTGAGGCTTAGCAGGAAACAGTGTCAGTAGTCATTGTATTTGAGAATTTGAGTCACAATGAGTCATCCAGACAGCAGAGCTCCTTTAGTCTCCTTTAGAAGTCGAAGTGAGTCCAAGACCACACATACCAGACTGTAACTGACTCAGGTGGTGTCGCAGTCACAAATTACAGGTCAAATAGAGACAAAAAAACAAACCAAAAGAGTGAATAAATAAATCATTAACTAGACCAGCTTACAAAGTCGGGCATGAAAACAACTCATTTTCCACTCTGGCTTTAAAAGCTATACTGTACTTTCCCTTATGTCATATTAAAAATAAGGGGACTCCTCACACATATAAAACATGATAGCCCTCATCACACCCACGCAATAAATTAGAAAGTAACTGTGCTGAAAGCACAGTTGCGTTGTGTCAAAAAAATAACAGTAAAGCACTTAACCTGAGCGTTCAGGTTGTCCTGTCTTTCAGTGAAATTACAGATAAAAAGTCAAAATACTCCTAGCAAAAGTCTGACATTTCAGATTTAAGAATGCAAGTGCTGACAGAAAGGATAAAAGAAAAGAAGGCTGCCTGATGATCCGCTTATTGATTTCTGTCAACATTCCACATTAATTGATTGTTCAGCTTTGCCCTTGTAAGACACATTAGATGTTACATTGAATTTTTTCAACAACAACAGAAAAAAAAGAATGCGGTGCTACTACTCACAAAAGCCTAAGCAGGACAACCAAGGTCCAGAACTATACCTGAAGCAAAGACAACAATGTAACGCCTGAAAATTTAACAAGGTAGCTGCCAACATAAAGTTTCTGCAGCTGTCAGGATCCATGATGAAAAGTGAAGAAGATAAAAGACACTCTTGGGGTAACCTCTGCTTGTAAGAAACTGTATCTCACAAGAATCCTCTGCTGTGCGCATGAGAACAAAATTCCTCTATAAGTTAATGAGGAGAGAAAGTGTGTGTGTGTGTTGGAAAGATATCGATATGTAATCTTTCACATCTTATTTACCAGGTTAAGTGCTTATATTTTATCGCTTCTTTTGAAGTTTTGGTCTTTTTTATTCCTCCACTCAGGTTTGATGAGCATGCCCAGTGACTCCTCTCAGCAGGCACGGACTGCCTGCTCCTACCAGCACTCTCCCGGTGCAGGAAGCGGCGGCCACCACCACCAACACAACCACGGCCAGACATCTCACCACCCTCACCACCCTCACCTCTCCCCCCACTCCGCCCACAGCCAGCACCAGGCGCACAGTCAGCACGTCAGTCAGCAGCACCCGTCACTCTCCCACCAGAGTCACACTGTACAGACAGGTGAGGACCTCAGGGGGAAGTTCCTGTTGACTTTTCGGAGATTTGTTTTTTTTTTTTAATCATTTTTAATTATTTTACTATACAGAGAAACATGCCAAGCAAAATATTTTAAAGATAGCATGCATTTTTTTAGCAGGAGCAGTTTGTCTCCCTTAAAGCCTGTTACTGTACACATTAAACCATTTAAAACATCTGACCAATTTAACACCAGGTTTTCTTAAGTATCTATTCATAGATCTACATGAATATTTACTCTGCAAATAGAAGTAAAATATGGTGTTGTAGCTCCGTCGGTTCTGATTCCATGGTATGAAGAAGTTTGGAAGCCTGAGCTCCATTTCTCCCCTCTGCTATATACTGGAGTGCATGTAGCGTATTGTATAGCTTCCTATCACATAATATTGATGCAGTCCAGACCCAAACAATGATTCTACATTCCCAAAGCCACATTGGTGTAAATGTAACATCGAAACAGGCTTGTTTCTGCCCAGACTCATTACACTTATATTATATTCTTCCACTATAAGGTCCCCGAGTATTTAACATTATGAGGCTGGGCTGATACAGGTATCTCCAAAGCTTCACCGAGCCTGTTCTTGCTCATATTCCCAGTCTATGTCTTTTCTGTGTCTCTCCAGCAAAACTCTCAGGCCAAAGAAAAAGACTGTTCAGACATTATTTATCTGGGTTAGTATTCCCCTCAACCAAGCTGTGGATGAATGAAAGCAACCCCCTGTCTTTGATCCACGGCCTGAGAATCTATTGTTGTTTAGTTTGTGGTGGGGAAGGCAGTGAAAAGCAGCTTCCTTTTTTTCTCTCTCAAAGGCAAAGCTGCAGCTGGATTCTTCCTGTGTGAACTCATACCACCTTGTGGTTGTTTTCAGAACTTTTTTTTCTCTTTAATGACTTCATTCATTCATTCATTCATTCATGTAATTTCAAGACAGCGAATTGCACCCTAAGAAACTGGTTGTTTTTTTTTTTATTTATAGATCAAACATTGAATAACAAAAAGACAAAAATCTCCTCAACCTTTATCAGACAATCTTAAATGTTATTCCTGAAATCAGTGGATATGTCTGTAGCAAATGTAACAGCAAAACCACATACATGTGAAATCACATGCATTTCTCAAATAAAAAGAAACCTGTTTAACATACGTGCACATGAGGCAGTCTTTCATTAATTCTATTCACAAAGGCATCAAACCTGCAAATGTCCTGTTGGGTCAACATTGAAGTATATCCCATTACTGTTTCAACTCTGTTAAAATGATTTTCAACAAGGGGTTTATTGTGTGTCACGCAGGCTTGTCATCAGACTGGTACCCTAACCTGGACTGGCTGAAGGAGAGCTGTCGCATTGCCACCAGCTACAACTGGGCTGATGTAGACCTCTCCCCATTTCAAGGTAAGACACACGTGTGTGTGTGTGTGTAGAGTCCTGCTGTTGAATTAAAGCTTCCATCAGTACAGAAAAAATTGATAAAATGCTTATGATGCCGATCAGTTACTTTAATTAAACCATTACGATTCTTCTCAGCACTTTCATATACACTCGCCCTTGAGGCACAATATTATAATATCCAGTGTTGTAATAGCAGTGGCCTAATAAAAGTCATTATCCTGCATGTGAGAGGTTGGCACTATGTTTTCTCTCTCTCTCTCTCTCTCACACACACACACAACGCTGTCTCACTTCCTCCCAATTGTATGATGTGGATAATCCAATTAGGTCTCGGCTCAGTAACAGCCTCTTACCACGGTCAGCGCACAAAGCCGGCAACATCCACACACGATTGATGACGACGGCTGGTCTCGTAGCACACACTGGCTGCACTCTCTCTCCTCCCTTCTGCAATGCTTGACCTCTCTCACACCACGATAATACCATCCTCCACTGTCTCTGGCTCACACCCAAAGAGCAGGGACCAACCCTCTTGTCTGCTGTTGTCACTGCCAAACACAAGCTGTACAAATTTGATTTAGAGAGAATACCTCAAAGCCGTTGGATAGAGGCTTAGGTGTGTCTTTCTGGAAGAAGCAGATACTGATAGGAGGTTCAGCTTCTGTTAGATGTGAACAGGCATGTTGTCAGTAGAGTGAGACCTGGGCTTTGTAATCAAGCTTAGAACAATAGTGACAGGAAAAGCATAGTGGGACTCTTTTTCTGGATGCCACAGATCGTTTGTCATTTTTTGAACATTAATTTGCTGCTGTTGATTTAAAAAAATAAGGAAACATCACCATGACTGTGTTTACTGTGTTTACATCCTGGTTAGATAGACTCGGATATATTTCCTGATGATTTACAGATTACATGCAGTGCATCTATCTTATCTAGTTTATGTCTGAAGAACTTATCCAGGTTGCTGAACATTACCTGCTGTAGCAATTAATGAGAAACAAACATTTGTACTGCATGTCTTTTTAAAGTGTCTAAAGGGAAGAATCATGCCTCATAGTGATATTATTTGGTTGATAATTAATAGCTTCACACTGACTTACTGTCATGGTCCATCTTTGCTTCCTCTGTCAGGTCTGAAGGAGAGCATGCGCCAGGCTGAACTCAACAACTGGTCCCTGGATCCTGCCCAGATGGCCGACCTGTGTTCCTCCATCAACCAGTTCTTCACAGCCACAGGGGTCATCCCCCCTCAGGGTGCCACCCACTCACAACCTCAGGTTCAACACCCAAATCCACCATCAGCACCGCAGCACCCGGCTCAGCCACACGCAGCCATGCACCCGAAGCCCAGCCATCACAGTCAGCACGGGCAACACAACCAACACATCAGCACAGGTCAGTTTTTCACAAGCACTGTGTACATGTCAGGATTATATAGTAAAAGTCTTGCATTTTATTTATAACTGCTGAGTCCAGTCATGAAGTCAAAAGTAAAGATAATGAGGTGAAATCTTAACTTATTCAGTTTCAGGGTTTTGTTGGCCAGATTTTGTAGAGAAGGAAGGAGAGAAATGGAAAAAGGAAATGATGTTAGAAGCACAAAATGTGTATATGATATATTTTTTAGCAAAAAATAAGGTATTCTCTCTCAGTAATGAGAAATCAGGTCCAAAAATGAAAATTGCGCTTGCTCACAGTAATGAAGTCTTGAGCTCAAGGCTTGAAGCTGTATTACAGTGTCTCTACTCACCGTGCCATTGTTGGCCTATTATATATTTACAAGGGAATTACGGATGTTGTCAGTTCCATGGCAACAGAAGTAAAGACATGAAGACGAGAGGATATTTCACCAGTGTGAAATCCACTGAATGGCAGCAGATTCTAAAGGATTTCTCGGGCTTAGCATAAGATGGCAGTGAAATTGTGTGCGCACGCGATAGCAGCTTGTCTCCTGCAAAGACAAGTCTGCGTGTGTGAAAATCGGGATACTAATTTGACAGTTAGTCATTGCCCTTTTGTCTGTTCTTCCACAGGGAACATGTACATGGACTCGAGACAGAACATTTCTTCTCTGATGGGCCCACCAGGATATCCTCACATGCCTCCCATGAGCAGCACAGCTCCCACCATGACAGGTGACCCCTCCAGTTTAGCAGTGCAGGACTTTAGCCTGGATGTGGTTTTATCTCTCACCTGAGAAATGCAAATACACAAGCAAGGGGGTCAAAGACTGGCTTAGAGTAGATATCTGCTGTGCTAATATTTTTCCCTAACTTAATCAAGATTCATTAGTTAAATTAGTTATTTTTTGTTTCCTTGTAGAATGTTAGTATTTCAAATACTACCTCGTCAAAACAAGAACAGACAGGTTACACTGAAGTGAGAATCGTGTGTTTAGCAGTAACTCTCATTATTAAGGCTCCTTGTCATCTTTTATGTTTAGGTCATCACAGCCAGCTGAGCCAGCAGCAGCAACAGCACGCGCTGCCCCCAGGACACTTTCAGGTGAGACGCATGCTCGCCGCTGATGACATCCAGGATGATTTCGACTGGGACTCCATTGTCTAAACTCCGAAGGATGAAGGGAGGGAGTGGAGGACAGGAGGGAGGCAATGTGTGATAAGATAAGTGACGTGAGGTATGGAACTGTCCAACCTGCTCCTTTCAGCTGTGTGAAGAAACTAACGACAATCCAACAGAAAACAAATGGAAATATTTTTTTCTAATCGTACTGGCCTTTTTTTTTTTGACGCAAGTGGTGGATAAAGACAATCATTAAAAAAATAAAAGAAAATGGGATAAATTGTGTTGGACTAAGCCAACATGTAAACACACTCTGTCCAAAGCAAAAGGACACCTGAAGCTCTCTGAAATGTCTCATGTTTTGTCTCCTAGTGCCAACAGGGTTACAAGTCGCCAAAGTGTTGTCAAATCGTCTGTGAATTGCTTTCCCTTTTCTGTTTCCTGCTGAAACTTGTGTCCCATTCCTGCAAAGGTTCATCACCTGTGTCTGAAAAGAACAGAAAAAAAGTTATCTTCTCCAAAACTTTCTGCAGAAAAACAGATTTTCTCTCACTCACTGCTCATTCCAAAAGTTTCCCTTTTTTCTTTGTTCGCTCTGGAAAGTAATGGTGTATCATGTTCAGTCAGTGATGAGTGGAGCTCCACCTGCTGGTTAAAACATATATAAAAGGACTCATGCACCATAGCGTGCTCTTTCCTGATCGTTATTTTGCCGCATCGGGCATCAGTTTTAAACTTTATGTTTGTGCAGCTGTCCATCGTGTCATGTTCTCAGGGTGTAATACACACAAACATATTCATGTCACTGCCATTTACACATGTGAGGTTAACTGTGTGTTGTACGGTGCTGTCAGTGTTTAACTCTTGCTGGCTAACAGTAAACACCCCCCATGACTGTGGTCAAAAAGGTTTAATATCTTTATTTGTCAGCTTTATAAGCTAAATAATACAAAATACTGTGGAATAAGCTTTTCAGTAGCTCAGACAGCAGTCACCAATTAAAATGGAAACAACACCACACATGGACATGGTCAACATTTTCTGAGATATATTCATTTTTTTATTTTTTATTTTTTTCAAGCTTGTGTAATTTTTGGGAAAAGTGCACATCATTCATGACCAAGCACGGAAGGTTGGTTGTGATTTCAGATGCCTCAATTAGGAGAAGATGAGCAGTTTTTTTGCACAACACTGAGCTTGAAAGCATCTAGTGAAGAGAGAAATGTGTGTGTTTTGGGGGGGGCTGTGAATCTTTTATTTCTTTGTTTCAAAGCCATTTAAAAAAATAACAGATCAGCAAGGGAGCAGAGACTAAGCAAAATGCTCAACTTTGTTTTTTTCACTGTGATGTTATTTTGTCTGTGTGTACAGGTGTGTATAGTCCTTTCCTTTAGCGTGCAGCTTAATGCAGCTAAAAAAAAAATGCATAGGAAACAAATTTATTGAAGACTTTAACGTCTCTTATTTTCCTGTGAAATATGGGACCTCAAAGTGCTTTTGGGTTGGAAGATCTCAGTGATTGTTCAGGTGGTCAAAACAAGGTGTCATTGTAGAAAAATAAAAGGAAAAAAAATACTCTTTATTATTACCATTAAATGCTGTATTACAGTGACCAGCATATATATCTTCTATGTTTGTGTGTTGTTGTCTTTGTAAATAACGGTATGTTACTTCTCTGTTTGCCCTTGAAAAACAGACTGACACAAAAAAAGAAAACTGCAAATGGAGACAGTATTTTATTTGTCCTTCAGAAAACACATCATGTACATACTTTCAGTATATTGTAAATAAGTGATTAACAAAAAAAAACTGGCATTGGCATTTTTGTGTGTCTAAAATAATCTGTGTATGGCGGTTCAGCAGTTAAAATCTGTTTCAGTGTTTATTAAAATGTCATTTACCATTTTTACTGCACTAACCTCGCATCTGCTGCCGTTATTTCATCAGCTGTTTGAGTGTTTCAATTAACAGTCTTGTTAAAAACTTTATAAGATGCAGGACAGCTTTTTGTGACTCTGAAGGTAACTTTCTCTGTCTTGGCTTTTTGCTGTTCTTTTTTTTTTGCCCTCGAAACATGTTGTCCAACAGGTGTCAGCCAAGTGCCAAGCAACAGTTTGTTTGTCCTACACTGCATGTAAACTCAGCAGACCACCCATGCTTGCTTGTGTGAAAGTCACACAATGTTCTAACTGTATTTACGGCTCCTCTTCATGGGCAAAGTGTTTTGAAAAGCAGCCCTCTCTTGCTGCTGTCACAGATGCACACTGTCAGCTGCCTGTGACTGAATGAGATTGATGCTTTTTTAAGAGATCAGATTTTAGTTTCATTGAACACTTAATTACGGTTAACCAGTGTAGCAGGTAGCATGTAGTGCATGTTGTACACTCTCTTGCCTGTTAACTCTAATTACTTCAGACAACTTAAACATTGTCTCTCCATTCATTCTAGGTTCTTTTAAAAAGGTTGTTATCCTATTTGTACAAGCATGTCAGTTATGGTTTGTGCCTTGCCTTGATAAATACGTCAGTTGTGTCTATCTGTATGTCTGTGTGTGTCTGCATGTGTTGATATGACAGTGTTTGCCAACAGGAGGGCTGCCCTGGATCTACACCAAGAGGAGAGAGTTCTCACTCAGGGCTGGACCACGAGAGCTGAAATCACCTCACTGCTGCTTATCCAGGCACCCTCCTCCCAACCCAACCTGCCCCTTGCTCCTCAGCCCGCCCAGCCCACCACCAACACCAGTACCAGCACCCCTCCTCCACACACACAGTCACTCACATGCACCCTCTTTTTTTCTCTCCTGCTGTGTGCCATTCCCCCTCTCTCACTCTCTCTCTCTCTCTCTCTCTCCTTACACTTCCTCAAAGTGGCCACAGCTCCTCTTTTCTCTGTCCTCTCTACATCCCTCCACCACTCTTTTTCATCCTCCGGAGCACACAGGCTCTGCCCTCTTTTATCTTCATCTCCACTAGAAGGATCTCTCTAAAACTTCCTCCAAAGACTTTATTTGTATTGTAGACATTCACCTTGTGCCCCTCCAGAGAAGCCGGTCTGTGTGTGTGTTTGGCGTGTGCGGCGGCGTGTGCGAAGTCTCCGGTGTCGTGCTCTTTGCCCTTAGGGACTCCCTAAAGGTTTTGACTGGAGAGAAGAGTTTTCAGCACGATGAACTTTCAGCTGCTGCTCCTGTTGGCCCTGGTTGGCCCTTTCTGTGCCTTCACACGTGCAAGTAAGTGAACTCTCTGCTATCACTGTCCTGCTATTAGCACACTCTGTCCCCTCTTTGCCTCCATGTGCCCACACCACACCACTCTTTGTCTGCTGTAATCCCTGGTGGTTGGACAGTAACACTCTTGGGGGATGGATTCAAATGGGAAAGTGGTCCAATTTTAAAATACGTTTCATTTAAAAATGTTGTATTCTCAAAAACTTTCAACACTTTCATTGAAAAATGATCACCTCGTTTAGGTTCTTCTGTCATCTGCCAGTGGTTTGACTCTTTGGTTACACCATAGCTGAGAATCAGTGACAAAAGAATAAATGAGTGAAGGTGTTAACAAAGCAGGAGCCACTCAAATGGATACTTAACAGATAACCTCGCCTTGCCATGCTGCCTCTCAGCTGTTAGACCCTAGACAGAAGCAAAAGTTTGATTTGAAGACATGAGGGAAAATATGATGTAATAGCACAACCCCTGCTGCCTCGTGTCTGCAAATTCTTGGCACAAAGAGAAGAAAGGAATATCCTTTGGAAGCCTCCCAAAACAGTGCTCATACACAGGGAGGGGTGGCGGTGGTGGTTATTGTAAACTGTAACATACACCGTACACATTTATCCCAAATCCAATCCACAACTTCCTCTCATTTTACTCCTGATTCTCTTATTTCTGTCTTTCACTCTGACTTCTCTCCTTCCTGTATGTATAGTTTTCCTTTCTTTCCCTCCTTCCTTTGCCTTGACCAGCACCACTTACTTGCCCAGGGGAGGTAGCAGAAGGGGGTGGGGGTCTGAGCGGTGAGGAAACTGTAGGGCAGGGCAGGGCTGGTTTGCATGTGTGTATTAATAGAGAGAGGCTCTATATTTAAGAGGGTCATATGGATGAGAGCTGTGATGAGCAGCACCCCACCCTTATGCACCCGCATGTTGTTAGCCTGTGCAGTGCGCCACCCTTTGGCATTTACCCATCTTTGGTGGGGTGTCAAGCTTTACCTCTTAAAATCCAACCCCCTCCCACATCTCTTAACAACCCTCCGCCTTTCTCCACACTCTCTGCCCCCTTCCGCTGTTCAACTTGATGAGCCTAACCCCGGGGGGACCCTGTTGATATAGACCCGAGGGGGGACATAGAAGAGATGTGTCTATTTTTAAATAACAACCTTTACCGGTCGACATGCCTGCCCCATTTCCATGGAGGTTTACTCTGGAAAAAAAAAAGGTCAGAAACAATCTCAACTCTGCTGTTGTTTTACAGACAAAGAAAGTGACAAGGTCTTCATCCATGCCTCACAAATGGGGTCTTTGAACTCCACCTTGCCTGCTCTCTTAACTAGGAAGCCCCATGAATCCTGTAAAACCCCCCACCTCCTCCCTCTCACCGCTTGTCCCTCCACACGGTCTCCTTCTTAATGAGTTTTGTCTGCCTTGCTGGGCCAGTAACGTCCCCGTAACATCTGGCTGCCGAAAGGAGAGGTCAGTGCCCTTTGTCCATGCCCACGCTTAGAAATGACTCCAATGTTGCGCTCATACTCCAAATATGAGCCACATGCTAGTAAAGAGTGGCCAATAGGAAGCAGCACTTCTCACAAAACCGCTCAGTCATACTTCCCAAAATTTCCTCAAAGAGAAAGACACATCTGTTTATGGAAAGGAGGCTGAGGCAGTTAGCGACGCCACGCCCTGCCAACCTGAGCCTGAAGCCCGACGTCAGCTGAACTGATGAGAGCAGAACTCCAGAAAACAAACCTCTTTATGGAGATTTTTTTTCCTTCTGCCTCGTCTGTGAGAACAAACACAAATGGCTCATATCAGTAGCACCTACGTGTGCAGCGAGGTGAGACGTGGTACAAGGGAAAATAAGACCAAAAAAAAGTTTTATGAGGTGGGAGCTGGATTTGAAGGTTGGGAAGATTAGTTATATGTGAAAAGATCAAATTGTGGCAGACAGAGAGGTTACTTTCTGGAGGGGTTTAGTTCAGCTTGTATGGCTGAAAAAGGTGGATGACTTGTTTATTTCTACGGTAGCAGCATTTCATGTCATCTCTGTTCTGAGTCATTACATTGCAGAAATGTAATCAGACCTGTAAGGCCTACTTGATCTGGTGCCATTTTCTGCCCCCGGTGATAGAGTCCAGATGGAACCAGCTGCAAATCCTCTCACACTATCTAAGTTAGACCAGGAGGGAGGAAGATGTGGACGCTCATTGCGTTGCATCTCCGATAAGACTTGCTGGGAATATTCCACTCTGATATGTCTCCTGTTTAAAAACCCTTATGTGCATGGCACACCCCAGTATCTTTAGACATGACTCTCTGGTTTAGCGGGGGAGGCATGTTGTGCAGCACCTCACGTCAGTGCGGTGAGATGGGCATGGCGCCTACATCTCTCTCATTTCCCTCCCTCGACGTCATGAAAAAACATTCCTGGCCTCCAAAGGTGGACAGGCTCACACTCCCTCATATAGTCTGCTCCCCTCCCACACAGCACTGTAAGTTAGAAGCTCATGCACAAACATGGGGTCCCAATGGCAGCAGATTGTGATCATAATGGATGGAAGCTCCCTCCTTTCCTGTCTCACACTGCATATTGTTGTCCCCCTCCTTCACTTTTTCACTCTCTCAGTAGGTTTTTCTTTAATGTCATGCCTGCATGGGTGTCTCCGCCTCCTTCTAGCAGCTTGTTTGCTGTATTCCTTCAACACTTCGCTCACTTTTCACTCAGCCCTTTGCCTGCCAACCCTTTTACACCTCAGGCTCCTTTCTTGTGTCATCAGTAAAAGCTTGTGTTTTCTTTCTTGCCAAAAATCATTTGTGGTTCACTTAGCTGTAACATGTTTGGGCTGAAGCAGGCCTTTAAAATTTAATGATTTGTACATTTTAAACACACTCACAAGCACATGCACTGGGAACTAAGTTGGACATGCAGGAACTGTTGTTGAGTGACAGGATGATTTCAGGCATTTAGATGATGTTTCAGGCATGCTTGACATGAAAATGAATGTAAGGGAGCATGTGTGTGGTCAGCAGATGTCAACAGAGGTAAAATGATCTGTGTGCACCAGTGAAAATTAACAGGACTGTTATATAAATGTTTCACAGTGTAGGATTAAAAGGATCAAAAAGGAACTGTACTGTTCTGAGGTTCAGTCTGCCCAGGTTAGAGTTTGTTATGCTCATCATTACAAGAATTACAAAGTGTTGAGGTGTTTGATTACACAAAACTCACACTGTATATAGACTCTCCTTTAACATCTTGACCCAGACTAAAACTGCCTGTGCTGGTAGAAATCCCCACCACCGTCAGGGGTCCTGTTCTAGCTGCTGTGAGTCCCTGAGGTGTCTCTTACATATGAATCACAACACGCAGTCACACAAATCATGTTCAAATTGAAACTAAGCAGCAGACGAGACACCAGGCTGCTCCCCGTCTCCTTTAGTTTTAAAACATTCCCACCACCTTTTTTTTTTTTTTTGCTGCACTCCCTCTCTGTTTTTTTTTCTCTCTCGGGATTCAGTCCTCTCAATGGTTTCAGCAGAAACAAACCTATCCTCAGGGAGTGGCAGGGCCAGTGAGAGGAAGACAGACAAGAAGGGGACGTAACGGTCTCACTGTGTTACTCACTCATGCAGCTGTATTAACCCAGGAAGGGGGTTGCATAGTGGGAAGGAGATACTACTCAGAGCTAATTGTGGGAACTGTACACATAATGAAACAATTGTTAGTGGAGGTTAAGGGGGCGATTACACATAGTATACAGCCATACTCTGTGAAGCACAGACCGTTTTATCATCATTTACAGACGTTCCAAACAAACAGTCTGACTCGCCATTTGAAAACCCCCTTCAATAGTCTGCCGCAGTGGGAACAAATGTTTTGTTATATTTACCCCGCCTGTTGCTAATGAACACGCAGGACTGCACTGCGTTGTTAGACAAGTCCAGCCATTCAGGGTTATTTTTACCCTTGTAAAGTATTCTCTATTATATCAAGTATTTAGAATAACTGGACAAAAACGGAGATGGAGAGAGCATGATGTCACACGCCAAGTTTAGAAGACTCCTTTCTTCTCTCCTGCTCTCTCTCTCTCAAGAGTAAGAATGTTTTTAAAGGGGCAAGTAGATTTATATGGCTTTATTTTTCTAAAGAAAAGAAGCGCTTTCAGGCCAACATCTTGTCAGTGGAAAGTTAACTGCAGACTGTAATTTTGGTGAAATCTACCTCCTTAATTTTGAAGCAGTGCTGTCCAGGCGGAGCTTTCAGTTGTGGCTGGAAGGATGTTGAGCATGGGGAGATGAAGCAAAGGGTTATTGGAGGGAAATGATTAGGTTGAAGCCAGGCCGGTTCATAGTCCAGGCCTTGATGAAAGACACAAGGATAAATACATGTCTTCATACAGTGGGGACAAAATGGCAGCCTCTCTTTTACTGTGAGCACAGATGGAACTCTGACAAAGCCAGTGAACTGTCAGGACAGATCCAGATTTCTCAAGACCTTCAATATATAAAACCGCTAAGATGATGTTCCCACCATTCCATCAGATCAGATTTAGTTCTCTCTGTGATCGTCCTCGGAATCATTCAGTTTCTTTCTCACACATCCAGGCGTTGTCCCTGCAGCCCCACCCTCTAACTGACTGCACACATTAAGTGGACGATGGTTAACAAGCCTTCCTGCTCTCCTCTTTACACATCGGCTGCTGCAGCAGCGGCTCCCTCCACAGGAAATGAGGCAGAGGATGTGGCATGCCAGTACTCCGACACATGGAGCCTTAAAGACAGGGCTGAGGGGTGGAGGAGGGGTGGAGGAAAGGAGGGAAGTTGCACGTCTTGTGAAGTCACAGGGTGGGGCTTACACATTGTCCTAGTGACTGTGCACTGGTGATAGAGAGAGGGGTTCTAAAGGAGCGTGAGAAAGATGTGAGGTCACAGCATGTGAAATGAATTATCACAAGGTAAATATTTAATACACTTTTAGACTAATTGGATTGGATTAACTAAATCAAATGAGGTTTCAGTGGTGCTGTGGTAAAAAAATTAGCAATATTGTTTGAAAAAGTGTGAAGATTTCACAATATGCCACAATATAGAAGACATCCACATGAAAAGCATTCCATAAATAGCCAGGCACAGTGATGAGCGTTACACCTAATAGTTTTGGTTCTCCTTCTTGCTCTTCCCAGGCCCCACTGAGCTCCCCTCAACTGATGGAATGACTATCTCAGTAGCATACATCACCCCTGATGCCACCGAGGCTTCAGATCCAGAGTTGACCGTTGTGACTGAACCTGCTCCAACCGAGCCTGCAGCAGCCCCTGAAGAAGTCGCAACAGAGGCTACCACCGAGGGACCCCCTCCCAACACTCCAGTCATTACAGAGGAGCCCGTTGTTGAGACAGAAGCTCCTGTTGTTTCTACTGTAGCGCCAGAACCCCAAGTTACTGACAGTGAGATCATAGCCACCACTGCGATTGTAGAACCTGAGCTGGTGCCTGACGTAGCAGAGGATGTCAATGAAGAGGCAGAGGAAGTTGTTTTAGAGGATGACACAGAAGGTGAGGAATGTGTATGATGATGTGAAAGATTGAGTCCATTCAAAATCAGATATTTGTATTAACCGATGAGATGCTCAGCTTTGTGTGTTCCTATGTCAAAGCGGGCCAGTGACACCCTGCTGCCAGATGCTACTTGGGGTCTAACAAATGGTCTGATGTTTTTTCACAGAGGGTCTGAGCCCCGGCCAGGTTGTCGGCATTGTGATTGGCGCCCTGTTGGCAGTGGTGATCGTCATCGCCGTGGTGATTGCTGTGGTGAGGAGGATGGGCAGATACTCGTAAGTACCTTGCCTCAAACAGAGAGCTTGATTCAATGTTACATTAATGTGCATTTAAAATGGATGATAAAATAATACAGGCAACAATGTGGTGGGACTTGGTGGTGGGAAATGACATGACCTCAAATGACCAACACACACTGCACAGCCTTTCCACTGTTGTTGGTCTCTGAGTGCTGAATATTTGAGAGTGCAGATGTTCCCTCATGAGTGAATGAACTCTTCCAAGTGACCGTATTCCCATGGACCACACCCTTCCCTGTGAGAATACAATGATAACATTTTGTAATATTAATGATGGGTGTTTTTTTTTGTCACAGGTCTGCCAAGAGCAAAAAACCTGCCAAAAAAGACAGCATTATGGTTTCTGTAAATGTCTCTGTTTGATTCTATAAGCTAATCATTTTAACCCCTCACAAACAGATGTCTTTTGCCCCCAAAAAACTTACTGACAAAGCTTAATAGTTGTTGCCTCGTTTGCTGACACACAGTCTCATGCTTCTTGGAGAAAAATCAGGCATTCATGGTGACAAGTGGCTCTCTTTTTGGCCTTAAAATTAGCTTGTTTATTGACTCAGTGTCTGACTACATGGCCAACCGTCACCAGGTAGACTAGTTTTATATTAAGAGCACGATTTTTATCCCAGGAAACAGAAGGCTCGTGTTTGTTCGAAGTGAGGTAGCAGCCAGAGTCATCAATTTTTGTTTTGTTTTTGTCTTCTGAACTAATAATGAGACTTTATAATGAACTTGTGTATTCAAAAACAATTTTTTTTACAGCATATTAGTTGAAATCTTGCTAAACTCTAGATGGAGTCTCCTAAAAATCTTGTCTCCTCCCAAACAAAAGCCTCCCTTTTACACTTCCTATGTAAACATCTTGTTTTTTCCTTCCACCATCATCATAGGGCAAAAATTAATTGTAAATAACACATAACAAGTCCACCAATAAATTACCCTAACCATCCAAACATGTCTTTTTGTCAGTGGCTGACTTGCTCTTTCTCTTTTTATCCCACAGCCCTTGAGGAAAAAGCCATCCAAGCAGCAGGGGCGCGCAAAGTTCTGGAAATTCTGAACTACTGAACTGTGACGTTATTTCTGATCATTAAACCAGCGCGAAACCAGAACTAAACCAATCTAACCAGGACTCTGGACAATTGCCAAAAAAGAGAGGGGGAGGGAGGATTGTGTGTGTTAATGTATATAGTGCATGTATGTGAGAAAAGAGGGGTACATGAGCCAACATCCTCACCTCCCCCGCTACCTCCCCTGATCCCTGTGGGAGCTCCCCCCCACTAACCCCTTGAAGAGAACAAAACAAGGTGACAGCAGGATGTCACAATGAATTTCAGGGCTTTTCAAATACATTTTGTAGAAAAAAAGAGAGAATAATGGGATTATCTGGCATCTAAAGGAGGCATTCTCTCCTTTAAAGTGATGTAGTGACTGACAAAAGCAAAATATACCAAATACAGTAAAAGGAGGCTGGGACTAGGACAGAAATCAGGAAATACTGTTGCAAATTCCACAGGATGTATATAGAATGCAAAGGGACTACATAGTATACAGCTATTGACTTCCTCATATTGCATTTTGCATAGGCTAGCATTTGATATTATGAAATACGCAGTATGTACAGGCAGCCTTAGGCTATTGTTGTGGCTATTAAACACCCCTGAGCACCAGTTCAAACATTTCTCATGTAGCCAGAATCCCTGATATGTTGGCCAACTGTATGAAGCTCTGTGTGCAGAAGTTGTTCTGACATAACTCTCCGAGGGACAGCTGAAAAGAAAAGGCACCCTCGTTTGCAAGAGTAACGTGACATTCTGCCCGCTTTAACACTGACGTATAAAAAACCTAATACATATCTGTGAAATTTAGCAGAAGGGTTTGTGCCACTGTCTCTGGTGTTCTCTTGCTAGCTAGGAGGATTTCTAACTTTTGAAGTGCATTATTAATGTGAATGGACTGTACTTTTTAACTGCCACCCATTCCAAAAAAAAGGCCCGTCTGTTACAAAGGCTTCCACAGTGCCAGTGGTTTCTAGACATAATGATAGCATTGTCATTGACAATGTATTCACACTACTTCTGTTAATAATTAGATCACCAGAACAGCCATCCAGTTTTGTCAATTGCGCTAATCCCAGATTGCATGCACAGGACGTTTCATAGTGGCACTTAGCTCTTAGTGCACCGTGTTAGGCAGTTTATTTTTGTAAGTGTGCTAAATGGGTGTACAAATAATGAAGTCTCAGCTTACCCCTGCTTGCTTTACAAACGTGTTTAATATGTGCACTGAATGAGTGTTGTAATGTTTAATGAGTAGGCTTTAGACACTGCAAATGTTTGCAACGAGATGTGTTTGTTTCCCTTCTGCTTTGTCACATATTATCACTTCGTCCAAACCTTTATTTAATTGCAGTGTTTTTGTTCATACTGTTTAAATAAAAAAACTGAAAACAATAAGTTTTTCACTAGAAGCTCTCCTTTGTCTTTCATACATAAACCTATGTCCGGATTTCTCTTTTCTTATTGTAGGGACTGGTATTTTGTGTCTATTAGATTAGTTACTGTAGAAATGGCTGAAAGTGGACACATTCTTGAGCATCACTGTGTTCATTCTTATTATCAGGCTATTATTTCGGTTTAAATCATATGACACTTATTGTCTATTTCTAGTTGTAACACACACACATTATGAACATCCTTCCACAGGGGCAGCATCCAGCTGCCCACTCTGATTGGCTCATTTGAGAAATGCTCCACATGTTCAAAAAAAGCAGCCCCTTCTCAGCGGGAAGACAAACAGCACCAAATATGGAGAGCCATATGGCCTCGAATCGTTGAGTCCGTTGGGTCCTCTGACAGTTAGGTGTGTTTTTTGTGTCATGTTGTTGAGTTTTTCATACGGTGCTGTTAAGCTGAGGCAAGGTTCCAACAGTAGGCTGCGAGTCGCACAGAGATGCTCTGTGTCTGGCTCCCTCTGCTCCGTGTGGTTTTAGGCAGCGACCCAACACCCACCACCCCAGCCCCTGTCCCACCAACGGGCTTCATAACTCTCTTTAGCTCACTCTCTCGCCTCAGACTTCAGGGAACAATGGAGTCTTTTGAGATGGGCAAATGGAGAAGCTATATGGGCCGTGGCTGAGAAGCTGCACGCCTGCAGCTCCTTCTCCCCGCTTCAGTTAGGGGAATTCTGTACATCGTTACAGGGTGGAGTCACTTCCTGGGAGGGGTCCGGCATTGATCATGTGCTTCCATACACACACACACACACTGGGGAATATTCTTATCAAACAGCTAAATCATTAACTGGGCTATTTAAGATGAAGTCATGTTAAATTTATCATAACCGTCATGCAGGAGGGAAAATGTCTCAACAAAGGCAGCTAGCTGGCTCTAGACACGGGTCTATGTGTCATCTTTAATCATCAGGCAGCCTGTTTAAGCGCTGCGCAAGAATAAATGTAACCTGAGATGCTCTGTGTACTGATGTGTTTGTGTACAGTGTACATGTTTTATACAGTACACAGTGCAAAAGACTATGTGTGCATGTGAATGAACCTAGTCGCTGCACCTTTCCCTCCATTTTTTTGTGCACTTCCCTGAAAAACTGTATGAGAGGAAGGAAGAAACATCTCAGCAGACAGATGGATGCAGCAATATCTTTCCCTCTAACCTGAAACAGACAGCAGAATGTGTGTTTATTTCTGTCTGTACAGAAACCAAATACACAGCCAGTCATTTCTGACTGTGAGCCACAAAGAGAAAATATAAAGTGGTCATCATTTCTAATTGTAGAAAAGCTGTTGATGCTTACTTAGCAAAACCTAATCCTAAGAGTGTGAAGAAAGCACAGATTGGAAGACAATAGAGGACATGCAGGCTCGAAAACAAGCACCAGCTGGATTTGTTGCAGGTATGCTTATAATGGACATTTTGGCTTTAGAAAAATGCCAACTGCTGTATGAGAGACAATTCAACAATAAAGAACTTTTATTCCCACGTGCTAAAACATTTGGGACAACGAGCAAAACCTGTCTAAATATGTTAAGTATGTGCAGCTGCATTCATTCATTTTGTGGCACAGAATGTCTTCTATTCCCTCAAAATTGAAGAAAATCAAATGTGTCTGGTCAACAAAAAATCTGTTGTGAGACACGAAGATGTCAGTCATCTATTTTGTATAAATGCCTTTTTTTGATCTCTAAACAACATGTCTTTATCAGATTTGCAGGTCACAGCTCACGCTGAGTGAGAGACATCCAGAATAGGCTAACACATTCACACCTGCCCATTCACCAGTCCCTGGCTGTGTCGTTGTAACACCCACATATATGGGTCATGATTTTTCAAAAATGTTAGGATTCACGGTTGACATTAACACCATCCTACAATGACGAGCAGAGCAGTGCAGCCAGGCCTGCATGTAGCGAACACCTCTTGCCAGGCCTGCAGTGTAAAGAGGTTTGTGTTGTCATGACGAAAATGTCAGCCCATAGCCCTTTGAGTGCCACAGACAGCTGGGCCCAAGGGTGGATGGGGGTGGAGGAAGGTGGGTGACAGGCATAGACAGTGTGTTTATGTGTGGTCAGTTACAGTGTGGATAAAGCAGAGGGTATAAGTGTGTGTCTGCAGTATTTTTGCATATTACATGTTACTTTATGAAGATCAGGATGATCTCTAAATAACAGCGAGCAAAAATTAGAAGGGCCAAGAGGGTGCATGTGTGCTGGGTTATTAGAAGGTGAGTGTGGTGTGTGTTTACCGCCTGTAAATAAATATGTACTACAGCGGTCTACTGCTATGTGCAGTATCCAGTGTTTTCGTACTGTACAGCATGTACTTGTGTTCCTACATGTTCACATTTACATATTCTTCCCTGCACATCTGGCGTCCCCCACAACATGAAGCAATAAAATTTTATTCCGTCCAAGTGACATGACATGATCACAGGCAGGCCTTTGTCTGTGCTGTGTGGCACACATCTTCTATAAGAAGCCCTTATTGTTTCATACCGAAGCCTGTCTCACTGATCTGTCTGATACACAAACACATTGTGGACCACCTCTCAGTCTTTGTCTCTCTCGTCTCTCTTGTCCTATATATTCATATGGATGGTGAATGTTTCATTGTACTCAGTCATTGGCACGAACCGGTGTCCACTGCCACAGGATACGCTACCAAGCATCTGGGTCACATTTTGTTTCAGCTTTACATTCAGAGTTGCCCAGCTTCCTGTTTACTTTTAATGCTGCACTCAAGAATATTGATAACATTAATAATATTTTCTTTTACCTATATCTACAACACAGAAGCCAAAAGATCAAGCAGCATATACACGGTTAAGAAGCAGGGAAATATTATCATTTTAATGTAATCTATGAAGAATAATAACTAATTAGTTACATTTTCTCACAGCTTGGATTTTTTTTGTCAACATATGATATCATGTCACCATGCTTACCATGGACTTGGCAGTGGGACAAGTTAGCAATATGATCCCAGGACGATGGTGTTTCTCCCCTGATTAACTTCTCAGAAGTCACACAGGAGAAAATGTGTAAACTTCATGTAGAGTAGCATTAAACACACCAACTCTGATTATTCATCTCTGTGTGCACAGATGCAGTAAGAGCTTTTTGCATGATTCCACTGCACTGTGCTCATGATAAAACATCATGAGTGGGGGTACAAGGGCTTTCATTTCAAGTAAAGGCCATTCTAACAACTTTGACTACTTACCCATGTGTTTGGCATAGCTTCCAAGTGAGCACATGCTTATTCAATGATTTGATGTGTGTCTGACGAACAGACCCAATATCTAACCGCTAATGGCACATGGAGCTCTGGGCATGTCCTGAGAAACTTGCTATAAATAAATGTGATCATAGTAACCTGAAATCACCTATTCAATGGCTGAAATAGTGTGTTACTCAAGAGCTATGTTACTTCAACACACCAGCACAGGAGGTTGAATCCAGAGAGGGAGAAAAGCCTGAATAAAGAGAGGCCTGTTATTAATGATCTGTCGTTATGGATATAGTGATAGTGAAACACCAGTTAGCCCACATGCAACATTACAACAAGAAACATACCATGCATGTGCCATGAGAACACCACCCATGCATGTGCCATGAGAACACCACCCATATGCTGCACGATGTCAAATAGTGCTCGTGGGGTCTAGTCAACTCCTACAGATTCTCTCAAAGACCCTCTATGATGAGGTGGAAATAATGCCATGTGAAAACAGATGGTAGCTTTTTGTCTGTGTAGGTGTGAGCTTTATATGAGCCAATGCCTTGTGATTCAATTGACAATTGTTGAGGGAAACAGAGAACTGGGCAGGGGGGGAGAGAACGCATAGTAGTGCACATCATAAATCTTCAACTTGTCAGCACAATGTGGCTTCTGTTTTCTAAACAGCTGTGAGGGAAAATGATGATGGCAATTAAAGACATTAGAACATAGCCTGTATGTAACCATGACATCAAAATAAAAAAAAATCCCCAGAATAAATCTATCCTAAGTTAAAAGTGCATGCACACATGCATTTTACTTAGTTTTTGTTGACAAGGTTAGTAAGTTATCTTGTCAGTGTGGGTTTGTTGAAAATAAAATCTCTAAAGTTTATTTAACTTTTTTGTTATGACAGCCTAACACAAATAATATAGTGACGGTTGGACACTATTAAACTTTAAACTCTAAAATGCTTACATCGGTCATCCCAGCCTGACCAAAGTTACAGAATGCCCCACAAAAGCGCTGAAGTTAAAAGCAACTCTTCACCTTCAGAAGTGACTGTATTGCGCCCTCTACAGGTTTAATCAATACACTGCGATTAAAAGTGCAGTAATTAAAAAGTGAATTGGATGTTCAGATATTAGTTTTTAGTAGTTATTATGTCCTTGTATTTTTCTCTTGCTTTTTTCACGCAAAAAACTTGGAATTATATATTTCACATATATTATATTTGCAATATTTTAAAAAAACTACAATATTTTTTTAAAAAAGTACAGTTATATTTTATAGTTTTATAGATGTACTTGTTATTCTAATCATTTATATAAATTAGACAGAAAGAATTAATATTCTTATTTTAATCCCAAGTGACAGCTACCTTTTGCTTTGCTGTTTCTTTTCTGTCCTTCCTGGATATCAACAACCCTGCTGCTGATTGGTTCAATTTTGACATCTACATGCTCTGGCCAATCAGAACGCGAGAACTTTGTGGGTACATTAAGGAAGAAAAACAGCTGTGCATAAGCTGCACGAGACAAATATTTCGGACCTTTCCGCACCAGTTTGGATGCAAACACAACTACGAACGGTAAATTATAATTGATGGTTTATCGGGTAGTCTTTCTAAACGTCGTGTGGTGTATTCTACGTTCAATGTATCCAGGGTTTGGAAGTTAGCATTTTAGCTAGCGGTGTATTCTTAATACTATGACTGATAACAGCTTATTTCTTTCACCTGGTAAGTAAAACCTGTCGCGGGACATTAACGGTTATCCGTGTGTAATTTGCAAACGGCGTGCTTGACTCTGTAGGACAGTGAAACGCCCGTGTTTGAGAAGTCAATTGACCTTTCAGTGAAGCTAGCTCGCTCTGTAGCGAAAGAGTAATGTGACGACGTGTTGTGTGACCAGTTAGCAATGGAGCAAGGACGGAGGAGCGTCATCAAACCAGGTGAAGCAGATGCGTGCGAAAGCACCCCAAAGCTAATCACACTTTCAGCTCCAATATGTAATAGACTATTGTTTGTCTTTACAAATTCGATTTTTGAGTAATACGAGCCTAATAAGCCTGTTGCAGCACATACGGATGAAAATAGAAGTTGAATATTAAAAAGGGGTGAAAAAAACCTTATTTAATTCAGTATGTAGGCCCTTGAATGATGTTGCAATATTTTTCGGCCCTGCCATCATGTTATTTCCGTTTTATTTATTAGTACTTGTTCGTCTTGAAATAACGCAGAGAAAAAAAAGATAAAAAGAAGCTTTAAAGTCTTTGTTTACATTATCTCTTAGATCTACAAGTGCCTAAAATGTGGTTGTGATTGATTCATTATGCAAAAAACTGCATAAGGGAGTAAGCTGATGCATAAAAGTAAAATTGAAGTAGGAAACGACTTTTACATATTTTGATGCACATGCACACGCGCGGAGCTAGATTTCAGCAGCACGGTAAATCTGGCACAGGATGGACCTGCCATTTTGTCCTACCAAGCAGATGAATGCCAAAATGCGCCACTTTTAATTGTCTGTATGTAGTAGCTGAAAGGTAGGTGTTAAATGGGAAACATTATGATGATACGTGGTCTTAGCCCGCAGTAAATGTATAATCAGCTCTGCAGGTGGTGTAATGCAACCATACAGGGGTAAATGAGGTACTCCTGAGGAGGGATGAGCTGTATTTTGGAACTGTAGCCACAATATGGAATCAGTAATTGAAAACATATGATTTAATTAACTGTGTTAAGGTATGGGTTAATGTGTGGGTATGTTATCATATGCTGAGATTGATGCTTATAATGCAACCTTGATATCCTTCACAGATATCAGCATAAGTTTAAAAAGACAGGACTCATTCAAGGCATAGTCAGACGCCAAATGAAAGAGAGTACACTGCTCGACTACTCCCACACCCCAGCTGTTCACTCTGATCAGTTGGTGCTTCTTATCATGTAGTAGTTTAAAATCAAGTGTCATTCTGTTTGGTAATCTTTTTAAAATGTGTGCTTTCTGTGTTTTGGTCCTTTTCCAACAGAAAGAGAAATCTGAGTGTGTTCCTCTGCTAAACAAACCAACGATTCTGCTCCGATGATGAAAACGGTAACATGTTGTAAAATACTAGATTTGATTTTATATGTATGTTAACAAGCAATGTTATCCTAAAATGTCTGAGGATTTCTTTGGTTCAATTTGTGCACAGCACCACTATTTACACAAGGAATCGCCCACATTAAAATGCACGTTGAGGTTCTTTTATTATTATAAAGACCCTAAAAAAGATATTATAAGATAATATTTCAGCTAAGTTGCTTACATGGCTAGTTAGTCTCTACTAACTGCAACCATAAATTGTGAGTTACAATCCTGCTGATGACTACTCAGGAAGCATGTGGACATTAAACACTTAAATGAAGTATAAATAACAACTATACATCATGATTGCACGCTTCTGTATAGTTGCAGCTGCTGTTCATATTTTCAGCTGCAGAGAGATGTATGGGATGGCGGCAGTTTGTGGTCAGTCAGTACAGTAATTACTACTACTCGTAGCTAATATACATAAATAGTATATCCACTTGTCAAGATTAAGATTACAATGTGCTAAATTCCAAAAGTTTGTGTCAATTCTATAGGTCTGAATGCTGTCAAAGTCCTGTGTGACAGACATCCTCAAGTGAACTGGATATAACCCCCACAGAAGATGGAAGAGTCCCCTTATATGTACATTTGTAAATTTGGAGATGACAAGCATATTGAGAAAGAGGAGGAGGATGTTTCTAGAGAGGAACCAGACATGATTAAGTCTTCAAACCCAGATGCTCACAAACATCCTGACCAAGATTCTGGGAGAGAGCAGGACTCTTTTCTCTGCCAGCACTGTGAGAGGCGTTTTACCAGCAGACAAGGCTTGGAACGACATATGCACAGCCATGCGTTGGCTGTAGATGACACCTACAAAAGTAATTTGAGCAACGTGTCTTTTGGTTTAAATTTAAGTCAGGACGAGAACACAAAGCTTCTGGATGCAGCAGACTCGGTTGTGCTTCTTAATACTTCATCCGCCAATAGCCCCTCCAGTTTGTCTCCTGAGGATCACGCTGTTCAGCTAAACAAGCCAGGACTTTTAGAGGGGCACTATGCTTGCAAGTACTGTGAAAAAATATTTACCACACATATCAACAAGCATCGCCATGAGCGCAGAATCCATGAGAGCCACCTGCAGCTCACACATGAGGAAAAAACGCTGCAGCCTGAAGAAGAAGAAAATCCTCAGACAATTGCCAGTGAAACATTTCAGCAGCAAACGCAGCTTTGTGACAATACAGCAACTGCAGGTGTTTTGGAGAATGAAGGTGATAAAGCAGAAAAATACATGCTAGATGTCTCTAGCAATATCTCAGAGAATCTCAGTTTTTATATTGATGGAAAAATTGTGTCAACAAGTACAGTTAGTAACTGTGAAGCAGCTGAGGTTCATTCTGGGTCTTCAACTTTAGTTGGACTAGACACCCTGATTCTAGACCCCTCCCAAATCAGCCAGGTTTTAACTACAGATTCGGTTATAGGTCAGGAAACACCTGTTCAACTGCTTGGCAAGAGGAGGACTGCAACACCACCTCTCCTACCACAAATTAAAACCGAACTGGAATCTGAGGTGGTTGTGTCTTCTTCCTCATCATCACTTGTATCTTCATTAATAGAGAACCTACTCCCTCAGAATACAGAGTCTACAGTAGTGCAGAAGGAAAGAACAGTGTTTCTGTCTCCAAAGCTGAAGCAGCTCCTAGAGAAGCAGGAGGGCCTTAAACCTACACTTGCCCTCATCACAGATGGACAGAAGCCGTGCTCACCTGTCTCTCTTTCTGTCCTACCTTCTGGAACAGGAAGGTTTAAAAGACGAACTGGCTCTCCAACAACCTCTTCACAGCAAACCCCATCATCTAATGAAGAAGCATCAACTCCAGATACAGCAGATTTTGATGCTGTAAGTAGTGGACAGATGGAGACACAGCATAGCCCACCTGTGCATCAAATAGTCATTGAAAATGATGACACAACTCCCTCTGTAGCAGAGCCAGTAAAGCTTGTTCTGAGAGAGAGCTGGTCGCCTGTGACCGGTGGAAATTCCTGCAACCAGCAGCCTCTAGATCTGTCTAACACCGTCAAAAGAAATGAAGATGGAACTGCGCTGGACTTGAGTTTGCAAAGAAAGAGCTTAGAAGAATCAGAACAGATGTTACATTTTTCACAGGCAGCTTCAATAAAAGGAGAATCAAATGCATGCACAGTGGAAAAGGCCCTAAATAATATTGAAAAACAAAACATAAGCTTGAGAAATCCCTTAATCACAGACTTTGCCATAGTCGCAGGTTCAGACATCGTCACCCCTGTAGAGCCTGTTGCAGATGGACTTGTTTATGGACTTACCCTACCCCCCAGTTCTTTGACTCCATCACCTGCCTCGCTTACCCCAGTTGCCTTGCAGCCAGCTTCCCCGTGCACTATAGCATTTGCTTCCCCAGCATCACACCCTGTGCTCCCTACTGCTCCTTCATTAATCACCGTTTTGGCACCACCACCTATTTCCAGCTCTTCAAGTCTACCAATTCAAGTATTAGCCCAAAATATATCACCCGAGCCCTTAGTAATCTGCACAGAAAATACATTGAATTCTTCAGAGTGTGATTTAACTACTGCATTTGCCACTGCAAATTCTGCAAACCTTGTTACTCTTACTCAGCCCCTTGACCCGACTCTAAATTTACCAAGCCACGTGTTTCTCACTGATCAGATTGCTCTCAATCCACCTATGATTGATTCCACTCCTGTGTCAAAGGTGCCATTTACACCCACTGTAACTTTAAACGATTCCCTACTCGGTTCTTACAACATTGCCAGCAATACAGTGTTAATAGAGTGCACAATAGCACTTGAAGCCCCTGGGACTGTGGTCCCTGCTGCAATTACCTTACAGGAAAATGCTGCTGAATCTCCAGCACCTACGCAGATGGTTGTTAATCACATAGAACAGCAACAGATTGTATCAGTGCCCAACCCTCAAATGGTGGACCCTACCATTCTTGTGTCCTCTATTGCAGAATCTGTCACTTTGTCCACTACCACTACAGTGGTGTCTGATCCTGACCCAGAGCCTGTTGTTAGTGCAGAGCCTCCAAAAACAATCAAGGAGGAGGCTGCTGATGGTTCTGTTTCCTCACCCAAAATCCCATCTAAAACACCTCCCCCTTCTGAAAAGGTTGTTGAGGAAGAATCCTCAAATAACACCCCAACTGATGAAGACGAGCAGACATTCACCAAGAATTTCATCTGCAATGTGTGTGATACGCTTTTTCATTCAATGAAAGAACTTGGTCATCATGTAGGTGACCATGCTGACGAATGGCCCTACAAATGTGAGTTCTGCTTGTTGCTCTTTGGCAAACCCTCTGCTTTGCTTGACCATCGATCAAATCTCCACGGAGTGGGAAAGACTTATGTTTGCAGTGCGTGCACAAAGGAATTTGTTTACCTTTGCAATCTGAAGCAGCATCAGGAAGAATTACATCCCGGCCAGCAGTGTACATACGCTGAAGAAGAAAAGGGAAAACTTAGACCTCAGAACTACAATAACTCAACTAAACTCAATACGGATTCCTCAGTTCCTGAAGCTACAGAGGAAAATAAGAAACTGGTAAAAAAAGAAGAAGGTGAAGTAGATGGGGCTGCTGAGGAACTGTTTACAACCATTAAAATCATGGCTTCAGATGGAGCTAAAATCAAAGGGCCTGATGTCCGTCTCGGTATCAACCAACATTATCCAAGCTTCAAGCCTCCTCCCTTTCCCTATCATAACAGATCGCCTGCAGGTTCAGCAGCTTCAGCCACCAACTTCACCACCCACAACATCCCACAAACCTTTAGCACGGCGATACGTTGCACTAAGTGTGGAAAAAGCTTTGATAACATGCCAGAGCTGCACAAACACATATTAGCTTGTGCAAATGCCAGTGATAAAAGAAGATACACACCCAGGAAGAATCCCATACCTCTACGCCACTTTGCAAAGAGTCAAAATGGAGTGCTGTCTACTACCAATTCTACTAACGGACTCAATGCTTCAAACAGAGTCGGTCAGTCAAACAGGTCCAAACCTGGTCCAGACCCACCAGTTAAGTTCAAACTGAAAAAAAGGAGGAAAAGGTTGGGTCAAAGGGTCATGCCACAAAGGAACAAATCACTATCTTCGTCAAATAAGATGTCACGTGCACAGGTGGATGAGCAGCAAGAAGTATTTGTGTGCCCACACTGCAGCAGGGAGTTCACCATGCGTCGCAGTAGAACAAAACACATGGCAGTTTGCCCCAAGAAACCTAAAGAGATAAAGAAATGGAAAGAAGGGGGGATCTCTTTGACAAAGGAAAATGATGAACACTTGCACAGAGGTGGTTCATGTGTTGAAGAGAAACAACAATCCTCACCTCAGCATAAAACAAGACTCCAGACATCTGGCTCTGCAAAGAGACCTGCCATCCACCCGGTGCAAACTGTCTTTTCAAACAAAAGAAGCAAGATCATTATAAAAGAGAGCACACAGCCAAAACACGAGACACCCACTCTGAATGAACTTCCCATTGTTCGCACTTTCAACCCTTCTATGCGACAATATAGCAGAGTGCAGCATAGCGTCAAAGGAGTTCCCATTAAAATCACTATAGTGAAACCTCAACAGACTGCACCGCAGAAGGATGAGTCGTTTCCCACCCAGAGCCGAGACGAAGCAACTGGAACGGTTACCGGCAGCTCTGAGCACAGTGCTTCAGTTTGATGACTACACAGCAGCTCTTGTGAGATCAGCAGGTAATTAAAGCAGGCTTTAGTTACATTTTAATTTTGCACAACAGCCAGCATAGAAATTATATTAAATTTGTACCATAATAACGGCTTAAAAACAGATAAAACACCTTTGGCACATAAAAACATTTAAAGCCCATTTATGTAAAAAAACAAAACAAAAACTAACCGCATATAATAAGAAAAACAAAATGAACAGAATAAATATAAATGTCAGATAAACAAGTGTTTCTCTCAATTGTTTGTTTTTGCCTTTCAGGACTCTGCTGGGAGAAAACTGGTAATCAAATTGTAAACCCTGTGGACTTGTGCACTGCATTATACTGTACAATACATGTCTGAAAACAGATACCGTGAGTGGATGTGCATAACTCGAGTGACTGCTTTTGTAGCTGCTAGAAGTTTTGTAGGGTTCTCCTTGGTTTTGTAAACTTTCTGTCGACTGCTTGAATTTGCACTCAGAAGTTAATCTGACTGCAACATGTCACATATTGGAAAGGAAGTGAGAGGAATTGAGCTGGAAGGCTGCTCTCATTTCCTCCTTGGGTTATTTAGAGACGATGGCAGGTGGCAATCATTTTCAGCAGCATGCATTTGCACTTTTTCTTATCTGTCATTTGTGGCCTTTTTTGGTTTAAACTTTTACTGCATGCTGTCTGTGAGCTTGTACTGCAGCTACATTCATTGAAGGTGAGCCTTAATAAACACAAAATCTAATTAGCAAATTTTTATAAAATATAAAAGTGGATGATTGTGTCTGAACCCAAGACTACCTAATCTCTAAAAAGTATTTATAATCTAACATCGGCCATTAATTCAAATACCTTAAAAAAGAAAATCGGCAACATTTGAGAAGTTTCATCTTTGATGTGAATGTAACCTTTAGTTGATTTAATGCAGCCTTTTCAGATCAGAGTTGTTGTTTATGGTTTGCACAGCTGCTGCTGTATATTTTGAAATTAATGCTCTTTATGTGCCAAAACAACTATATGAGTAAATGTGGCATAATGATATATGAAGTGGTGAAAATAGACACTGTTTGGTGTTTCCCAGGTGAGAAATTTATTTCTGTGGTCCTGCTAATCAAACCCAATATAATTTATATTTTCAGGCCTTAAGATGCTGCTTTTGAAGAATAATGTGATGTGCATTGAGCATTACAGGCCACTAAAAATAAATGTATTAACCCCTGGGAAACCCTGCAGTTTAATGTATTTGCACTGCATCCCCTAACAGAAGTACAATGTTAATATTCTGCAGGTTAAGAAGACAGTTTCTGTTTTTATAGCAGTGACAGAGCCAGCTCCAGAGCTTGGTTTTACTGCATTTCTTCTGATCTTCTGGTAGATTTACAGTTGTCCAGGCCCATGTTTTTCCCCCTTTCAATAACTGGAAGTACAGTCTGTTGCATCTGTAACATACACACATCTAATTCTTGCTTATAATTTGTGAACAGTTAAATGTGTGAAGTTTGCATAATGTCCCTCATGTATACATCACAAAGTGATCAGAGGAGAGAAATGAAAACAGTAGGTGGCTTATGAAGATGTTTGTGGCAAAGTGTGAGTGATGCATTGTGTTCTGTTTAAATTTTTATAAGCTACTAGTTGCAAGTTCTATACAGGGTAGTTATGGCATCATTGTGTTTTATGGATTTGGACACACTGAAACTTGACAAAGGACTGTGTCATACAGAGCGAGAAAGTAACTGAAATATTTGCCTTGTCCAACCTTCCTGTTAATATTTCTTTCATTCAGACAGAGTGCAACATGTTTGATGTACAAGATGTTTTGGGAGACTGTTATTTAACTGTGAAAAGAGCTTGTAGCATTTCAAAGTGTAAATTGAGTCATGTATATTTATTAATAATTTAAAATCATGTTATCTGTCTTTGAACAATTCCTCTGTATGATTTGCACTAAAGTTTTTCGAACGAGTGTTCAAAATAAATGGAGAATGTTAAGATTAGTGTCAACTTGGTGTGATGGGTTTGTTTCCGAACATATCATGTGTAATCACATTGAGTACAATTAGTAACAAGATGTACGTGCAGTTATTGTGACTTACAGCAAAGAGTAAGTAAAAGAGTGCCAGTCAAGACTTCATTGACAGTGTGCCTACAAAGGACCAAAATGGTCAGGAGGGGGCGCTCTTTCCTTTCTTTAGTGGATCCATTAATGAAGCATGGGAAATAAACCACTTCATATGTTCTGCATTCGGTTTATAAAAAAAAATTATGCAGTGTTACATGATTTTATGTAGTTTATAAAAACATTTGGAATTTGGATACCATGAAATCTTTATGGTAAGAAATACACAGCCTGTGACGTGTTCTCTGGAGAACAGAAGCTTAATCATGTAGATTAGCTATTCAAAAGTTTTAATGATTATTTAATACATACAAGAAGAAATATACTATACATTAATTTGAAATATAATGAAAATATACAGTAAATGTCAAGCTTGATAGTCTGGCACTCACTGAAGAAGAGAATAGGCCAGTTGTTTGGTGGAATCAAATCAACTTGAACTCACAGACCTATAAATCACCCCATTGGCCTCCTCCAGCTTTAATGTGTAATGTGTTGTTTTCTTAAACTGCACATATTACTGAATTACACTAAGCAACATGGAAGTGTCAACTGTACTTCATTTAACAATAGGCTAATTGAGATCCACTTTGTTCTTCTCATATAACATTAACCCTGGTTCTGTAATCACATTTGGTGCCTCTGAGAGCCATCAAACACCATCTATTCACTTTACTTGCCTGCAAAAGCTCTGTTTTCAGGGGGAACTGTCTAATTAGCAAAATTAGCTGTGGGTGGGGATGTAGCTCAAATAGTAGCGAGTGCTGAGTACACAGTGCCTGGAAGAGGCTATTTCCTTGGTAAAAAAAAAAAGACACATAAAGAGGTTTGCTTTTAAATTACGAATCTGACAGAAGGACTGGACTGGAGGTCATCTGTCTGCAAGGGCAATGGACTAACTAACGAGCTGCTTTGATGCTCACGGAAACTGTTCTGCACACGCTCAAGGAGTCAGAAAAGGTCCAATCAACCAAAAAATTGTCTGTCTCTGCTGGTTGTAATGTCCTATACTGGCTGTTAAAAGGACAAATTACGCTCCTCACAACTACAGACCAGACAGACATAAATCAAGCAGTACTTTTATGCATACT
Organism: Parambassis ranga; assembly: GCF_900634625.1. Lineage (NCBI taxonomy): Eukaryota > Metazoa > Chordata > Actinopteri > Ambassidae > Parambassis > Parambassis ranga. The sequence continues at coordinate 11,787,294 of NC_041028.1, read as the reverse complement.
AATTGTAGCAGTTAGTAGATGGCTTGTTTGATCTAAAATAAGTGTGTGCAAAGGTAAATGGTTATCTAAAGAATTCAGGGTTAACTTCAAAATGTGTGTTTTTGTTCAACTTTCACCAGGCACGTCGGCTTGTTTGGCTGAGAGAAGTATTGTGCTGTGTTTAAAAATGCAGATTATTTCGTTATGTTTTATTATTTAGTACATAATCACACCACCTGCCAACAAACTGGAGCACCACTCTCACACTCTCTTTGTAGTTTATGATTGCTTTGTTCTATATTTATTTATTTCCCATCATCTGAAATGTTACATCTTTTTTCAGAGCTAGCGTCAGTACATTTTGTTGACTGGAATGTCATGTAACCACTTTGAAAGGGGATTACTCGGGTGCTTGTTTTTGTGTGTTTCCCATAGAGGAGTCATAAGTAGTCAAATGAAAACACTCAGTGTCTTTAAGTTTTCATGCATGAGTGAAACAAGACCACATAAAACTCTCTGTATAAGGATAAGGTCCAATTGCTGGCCTGAGTCAGCATACTCTATGAAATCATTAACAGACTCTGCTCAAATTGTTCATCAACATGCAGAGCATGAATTTAATTTGAATGTTGGCAGTTATGCAGAAGCTTGTATTTTTTATGGGCTGATAATATTGGAATCAGGGGAAAGATTATTTTTGTTATTTATGACAAAACACAGGAAACAGTAGCTGTGCCGTACATCAGCCTGTCACACTGACATATCGCTGCAATTGCCACATCCCCTTGTGTCATGCTGTAGCCAACACTGTAACATAATGCAGATGCACCCGACTCATAACAGTAAGGGAAGCAAAGTGGGCTTGTGGTTTTTCTCTCTTCTACAGAGGCTTTCGCTGCTCTTTGACAAATAAACACAACAGTTCTTCGGATGTTTCTTTTTTTCTCTGATATCTTCAAAGCTCCAGCAAATAGATTTCACTTAAACTGAACACATGTTGATTGTTATTGAACAGAGGAAAGTATGAAGCTGTCAGACGCCATATTTTTTTAGGATTTCCTACAAATCAGTATTAAAAACCTCACCTGATGTCCCTTTAGTAAATTAAACTGGTCCAACACAATCAGGCAATAACTGATCAGCCATCACATTTTTTAAGCAGTCCTGCCTGACAGATGACTTCTAGTTGGGAGTTGTGCCAGTGTACTTATAGCGACAAACCATGGCCAGGAGGTAGAGGATCTCCCAGAGCTCACAAGCTCAGCAATAATTTCAAACTGCGATGCTGCATTTGTATGCTCAACACAGCTCAGGATCTTAGCCCAGGGCCATGTTGAAGCCTCACAGGAAGTAACGATGCAATGAGGACACATGATCAGAGATGATCGAATAGAAAAACACCCATACCAGAAGTCTGAGGAGAAATGTTTGATCTCCCTCTTCGTTAATTTCATCACTCTTGCTTAAAGTTTGATAAACATTAACGTTGCGTCTGGTTTGTCGAAAAGGACTGGGAGGGTTTGAGTGATGCAGCGCGCCATGTGGGGGCGAGGATTAAGTTTACAGTGCATGACAGGATGACTGGACCTGTCATAATAGCAGTGTTTTGATGAGATAGAGAACTGTGTCGTGCTAACTGCTTCTGGCTAATCTAACACTAATGTTTCTTGAGTACTCAAAATTAGAAATATAATGAATCCATTGGGTCAACCTCTCATTGTTTACATTCTCAAAATAAAAAAAGACCAATTCCAAATATTGAAATATTCAAATGTATAATGGCACTAGTTTGCTGCTTTTAACAACTGATAGTAAAAACAAAATTGACCCATCCCTACTGTTCTGAAAGCACCCCATATGGTAAACCCCATATGACGAAGGCATAAACTTCTGTCTTTTTTCCTTTATTCTGCATGCTGTTCATGCGGGTGCAGAACAGACATGGTAACGAGGACATTAATAAAGGATGCAGATCCATTTTTAATGATCCACTGGCCCCTTTAGTTTTAAACTGATTTTTTTGTGTCAAGCTATCCTGTTAAGAGTGTTAGTGTGTTTTGCTTGGAGAGGCGCTCATAAATCTGCTATTTTTTGACTGCACAAGCAAAGCGCTGCGTGAAAACCTGCACACACCTGCCTGTTTGTGTGCAAGAAAGAGAGACGGAGAGATCCTTCTCTTCTCTGTCTATATTTGGAAGATAATCCTCAAGTAGGAAGGGGGGGTAGAAGGGGAGAAAGAAAGAAAGAACTTCTACTTCTGAAGCAAAATCTGGAGTTGGCGTCGGATATAAATCACAAAATAATCAAAACACTGAGTACGCTTGTGTTTGTTTGGATTTTCAGTCGAAGCGTGTGAAGTTTGTTTCAGTCTTTTTTTAAGACATAAACCCCAGCTAATTTATTACAACATTTATGCATGAGGACCCACACCATATTGGAAATGAAAGACACACAGAGACAGAGACACCATAGCCAGAAAGTACAAGTAGCTGCAGCTAATGTTGGAGCTGGTTTTTACACACACAGACTTCCACACATGCACACACAGTCATCTCTGTTCTCACTTTCGTCAGGGGAGAGTCTGCCTTCTCTTTGCTGCAGGCTTCTCCTTCTCACTGCTCTCTCCCTCCCTCTCTCTCTCTCCCTCTCTCTCCTCTTGCTTTGTTCATGCTGTGTTTGCTATGCTCTCTGTCTGAAGCAGCGCCACACTGGAGCACTAATGAGCAGGCGGAGAGCAACCCAGCACAGATCTCCCATCAGCTGAAGAGCAACAGCAACTCTTGGCGACATCTGAGGCAGCAAGGCGCGGGGCTGATCTGCAGTCAGCAGGGAAGGCAGCTGTAAAAAATAATAATAAAAAAACAACAAAACAAATGACAGTTCTGGGAAAGGCGTTGGAGAGGTGGTGAAGTGACTTCAAAGGCAAATTTGCAGTCAGCTAAGAGACTGAGAGGATAAGATTTCTCCAGTGCAAAAGCCGAGCCTCTCCGACACTCAGAGGCTGACCCTCAGTGCACTTGTCTTTGCCAGAGACGAAGGACCTTTCCCCTCCTGGCTGCCATGGAGGAGATGCTCACCTGCAGCCGAAGCCCTTTCTCCCAGGTGTTTGGGCGTCAGGGTCAGCTCATGCAAGCCAGTGAGTGTTATCATCAACCTGCAAAATACTGTTTGATTGATTGCATGCTGCATCACAAAGTGTTGCTTTGTATTTAATGCTTTTTGAAAGTATGCTGAAAAATAAATGTGTTATGCAAAATTAAGGGAGGCAACCGCTGACAGTAGGAAATATTTGGATCACTTTAAAGCAGCTTCTTGCAGAAAATACCATTCAGTTCCCTCAAAATATATAATCATGTTATCCTTTTTATATGTAATTATTTTATACTGTGAAAACACTATTTAATATTTAACAGGTCTGTTCCAGACCTATAAATATTATCACACATCCAATCATTTCTACAGTGATGCAGCCTGACACAGCAATTTGTTAATGCTGATAGACTGTGATGCTCCTTTCATGCACAAGAGAGATGTCAGGTGTGAAGTATATGCACAGGGTATGTATGTGTGTGCGTGTGTGTGTGTGTGTGAGGGCAGGTGAGGCTCACTTTTCATGGTTACACCTCTTTGATCCTTTCTGACTAAACATGCCACAGGTCCAAAAAAAGGTAGGCTAAAATTACATCAAATAATTGTACACAACAGTATGAAGATGTGAAATATAATCTTGTCGAACAGTCTTGTAACTTCCTATTTGTTTATGTTTCTGTTGGTTGTAGGAGTAATGGTGTCACTTTACTTCTTTAGTAAACAAGCCAGAGGTCAAGTTGTTTTTCTAGTTGGCAAAATGTAGTCAAATGAATGTGATTCAGAGTAAATTATCAATGACAATTTTTTATACGTCATTTTTTTTTAATCTTTATTTCATAAGGTTTCGATGGCCAGACTCCCTCAGCCCTCCATATGTATATTATTTCCATTGTGTCAGTGTGACTTTGAGGCCCTGCTGCTTCTGTTTTTGGATCAAACCTCACAGCATGACAGAACCTGCCTCCAGTCTTCTGTTACAAGGTGTCACACACTGTAATTCTTGTGGGACCCTTCGGGCCTGGCTAACCGGCTGCCCTGTGTAGTGAGCTGTGATTTCTCACAGGTGTGCTGCAGCTTTAGGCGATGGTATATATGTCTGTATTGAAGTGGATCCTTTGTAGTACAGGAATGTGTCTTAATTTCACCTGCTGAAACTTGTTTGTTTTTGTATCGAGTTGAGCTTTTCTCATGTATCAATGAGTAATGGTTGCTTGGTTAGTTTGTTAGTTAGTTGCTGTTTAATTCATTCATGCATCTCGGTTTTATTTGCATGATGCAATTCTACTTTTGTAAGCATTCAATAACATAAGATTAAACTTTATTAATCCCGGAGAGGTTATAGATTACACATTAAAATATGAGTACAAATATAAAATATAAAAATCAAGGTTCACAGGTGAGAGTAAAACATTTACACAGTTAGCAGCTCCATTTAGCATTTTGTTGGTTAGTGAGGATGGTTGCATACACAATTTGTTGTCATAGTGTTTATGACAGATGGGTCCAATATTTAATTTACTACCAATGGTCAGAATCTGTCCTCATGTATGCTCGCCCCATTGGAACAAATTCCGGACATTATGTTGGTTCTGGTGCTGCCATGGCGACTACTGTTTCAGAGCACAGAAGAATGCTGAAGCCGAAGCTAACAAAATGTCTGCCACACACAGCAAAAATATGATCTTGGTACTGACTCTTCAGGCAGAATCAGAGGCATTTCTGATGTTAGTGTATGAATAACTCTACAGTGGAGAACTGAGCAGGTGGAAAAAAATGAATGGTTGAATCGCATTTTTGTTCTATTACATTGTGAAAAGTCATTCACAGTGAAAATTCAGTCTTTGTTTGATATGTTATTGTATTACTGTATTCCGTTTCCATCACCTCATTCTGTGTTCCAACCAAACTTTAAGTCAAATTGTGGCTCTAATGCCTACTTAACAGCAAAGGTGAGAGTTGTGGCTGCATTAGAGACTGAATGTGAAAATGACATTATCATTGCTTGTGTTGTGATGAATTACAGTCAGCCTTTGCGCTCCCCAAGTTATCTATGCTCTTTGAAGCTTGTGCTGCATGTCTGCGATTTCGGATGTGCGAGAGAGGAAAGGGGGTAGGAGGGAGGAGGGAGGGGTGCCGAGAGGAGCAAGAAAGTGAGCAAGTTGTGTGAATAAGAGATGGGTGTTTTATTCTATTTTTAGGCACAACCTTACATACTGTTACACAGCAGTTGGAAGACTAATCCACGTTGCACTGTGAACAGTAATTATAGGGAGGATTTTTTTGTTATCTTTGGCTGTCACCCATCATTGGATCAGGAGTCCCTCAGCTATATGCAAAGGCCTGTTTGAATTGCAGAGAGAAAATCCATTCCATGAGAGTTGCATATGCCCAAAGACTTGAATATTAACAACCTTCTGGTGGTACCCTGACAGAATAAACACTTGACAGATTTTTTTTTCTCTCCCCATGAATCACATTCACGTGGCAGTGCCAGGTGCGTAATCCTTCCTACCACTCTCTTCCTCCCCACTTGTTGTTTGAGTTGTGCTGTGTTGTGATGCACTGTCAAAAATCCCCCAGCAGGCAATGCTCCTGTTTGTTTGGGAGAGCATGACAATTTAGTTTCCTGGTTTCAGAATAGTTAAAAGTATTCCGTTTTTATGTCTGTGACTCTTCAAGGTTAGGTAGAATGTCTTCTCATTTCCCGCTGGGTGCTGTCAACTGCACTCATTTTTACATTTTTTTTTTATTCCTGTTGCAGAAATTAAAACATTTGTTCCTCTTGAGGATCAAAGACAATTCTCCACACTGTAATGTCTGAATGAGCTTACCAACTTACCATGCTAAGCTGAGTATGACTGCTGTAGGCTATGGATCTATATTAACACTTCACTAGGTGAGATCTCTTTTATAAGTCTCCTCCTAGCTTTCACTGTGTTTGAACTCAGTCCTGTTTCGCCATGCCTCACATGTGTCGCTGTGTCTCAGGGGCTAGAATGACTTGTCCTGTCCCCATGTGGCATCGCAGCTATTGGTGAATGGAAAGCACTATAAAAATGCAGACATCAACATCAACACTGGAGGAAAGAGCACTTTTCCAACAGACAAAGTTGGAGAGTATTCTCCTTCCTAACATCACTTTACCCTTGAATTTCCTCCTAATTCCTCAATAAAGTGTCGGTAAATCCCCGCTCAGGAAAGGTGAACGTGATTTGAAGTTCTAATATGTGACCACTGCAGGTGTAGCACATATTTTGGTCTTCTTTGAAGTGATTAATTCCTCTACTTCTTCAACTTGTGTTATGGTTCCAGCACACTCACAGATTCCTCGCACCTCCTTACCCGATGGGCTTTCCTGCAGTAAGAGATTAGCTTCATGCTGCTGCTGTTGCTAATCATGTAGAAGGAGTCACGTTGCAAGAGGTTTGCTGGTGTAGTCAGTGCACTCAGGAAGGTAGCATATGTTTTTCTTCTTCCACGTGGTGAGTCATGGATTTGAGCTGGTTAAGAAAGCCTCATATTTTTGAATTTATTAAAAGAACACATCACCTGAAAATGAAATATTTAGATTTTGGTTGCCTTATTACTTCTCTTGTGTTAGAGAGAAGGCAGACATGTCCAAAAACCCTCACACCAAGCACAGCAGGCAGGGGAAAATATATGAACTTTTGATTTTGCAGTGAACTGTCCCTTTAAGTTTGCTGAGAAGGGAAAACTGGTGCTTGGTGAAAATGAAACGCTACACTCCTGTGATTCCACCAGATCTCTGCATTGATACAGTCATTCACGCTTCACCTGCTGCCATTTGATGTTCATTAAAATAAATTCATGTGGCTTAATTTAAGAATTAAAGCCACGGGAGAAAAATTATCACACAGGAACATTTTACCCAACCGGAAAGTAATTGAAGTCCTGACAGAGAGCGCAGTCATGACTTCTGATGAGTGTCAAAAACCCACTGTGCAGTACATTGGCTTATACTTGTCTGCATTTCCTTAGCATTACCACACTGCAATTTCTGTATGCAAGACTAAAATAAAAAATGTAAGTGTTTTTAATTTTGTAGATACTTTGTAGTGCATGCTGTACATTTTAAAGAACATGGCGGTGGACCTGCAGGGCGGACTTTCATTTTGCTGCATGTTGTGCTGATTAGGACTTTTTTTATACCATTACCAGCAACAACATTTCAGCTTAGGTACCTTACTTATGCAGCACAGAGGGCTTTACCTCCCTCACACTCACAAACACAACGTAAAAATAAGATGTAATCACAGCGCACTGTTCTGGCTTACTGCAGCATCACTCAGATAATATCACTGTGCCTGTACAAGCTGCCCAATTTATACTTTAATGGATCTCTTTGGGAAAAACAATGTCAAATGATATAGTTACATAACCTGCCCTTACATAGGACACTTTTTGTCTAGACCTATTATTGACAGGTCAGTCACAAATGAATGAAGGTCATCCATCTGCACCGGTGAACCAAGTTATTTTCACATGAGTTAAAAATCATGATATTGGCATCCGCGAGGCTAAACCCCAGCAGGGCATCAGAATCACATGTGAAATATAAAGCTTTCCTCTGTGTTCATCCAGCCATCCATGCAGAAGTCCTGTGAACTGTATAAATATATATTTTTTTTGGAATCTGTCTGTAGATAAAGGGTGCTAAAAATATAAATGTTTTTTTTCAGTGGCAGCAAAACTGTTGTTCAGGGGCTTGTTCTTATAGCAGAGATCCACCTTCCAAGTTTATTGCATGAACCTCCTCTCAGAGGAAAAATGCTGTCAGTGCAGTCATTTCAGTTTAAGCAGCAGACTGTGGCACACCTGGCGCATTCTGAAAAATGTACAATGCGCCTCTCACCCTCCTGCTCCTGTACTCAGAATTGGACATCTCCAGCTTGCATTAACTTTCAGATGAATGCTGCCAGAGCAACATGATTGAAAACAGAGTGAGGGTCAGCAGGCTCTGTCTTTGCATCTCCTCTTGAACCACATTTGTGTGTTATCACTGCCTGTCACCAATTCAGAATACAGATTACATTTATTTAAAGTTGTTATGGTGTTTTCATTTGACATATTTTACGGGGAGTCAGCATTTAGAGGTGCTGTGAGGAAACAAACAATATACTGTAGACTACTGAGTTTATCTGCAGGACAATAAAATAGTTTGACACTGTGGAGATGTGATGCAGAAAGTGTGAAAACTGCTGCGCTATAATAAAGACATACTTTCAAGGACATTACAGTAGATGGTGTCGGTGCTTTGTTCACACACACCACTCATGCAGCCTTTTCCTTTTCCTGGCCCTTCCTTTGTTTACAGTGACGGTATACATGACAAGTCAGCAAATCAAGGAATGCACCGCTTTGAATAGAGGCATTTAAAGTTTGTGCATTGCTGCTTGTGGAATTAATGAAAAATAATAATGAAACCATGTTCTACTTCTTTAATTGCAACATATAATGACCCAGCCTGGTCAGGGGTGCAACCCTCTGCACCAGGTGTGCTGTGTTAGCTGCACTGCATGCACTGTGTTGTAAGTGATGCACTTAATTTGAAAGTTGTGAAGTGTGCACCAACTCTGAACACAATGACACAATAGGAACCTGCCTGAGAGGTAAGACAGCTTCCTCCTCTTTACTACTGAACAGTGCAGTTTTGTGGAGCTCAGCATTTTGTTAATTGCCAAGCAGGTGAGCGACAGTTTGTCATCATGGAGGTGGAGGACCTGCAGTTTGAGATGGAAAATACATTCGTTGGTGATTTATCCCCCTCAGATGCATGATGAATGACTCAGTGGTGTGCATGGAGCCTTTGATGTTCCCCTGCTGCAGCTCATTTGATTTAACTGATTGAATCCTCCATACAGGTGCATGAGGACAGGATCAGTGAGGTGCTGCAGCACTGTGTGTCTCTGCTGTGTGTGTTCTGCAGCATATGATTATTTCATATGTGAAAGTGTGATCTCAACAACAGGCGAAAGACTATTGTTCAGAAGAATTTTTAAATGAGACTAAAACAGCTCTGTAATATCTGTTAGAAGGAAATGAATGAGAAAGTGTGAGCATCATGCCGTCATTTTAAGAAGAACAAAGACAAAAAACTTGCACAAGATTGTTGTGTTTTTTGCTGCTGCATATAGCTGTTAACAGAATGAAGTGTCCACACAGAAAATCACTGCAGTGACATTTGTTGACATCAGTGGGAAACTGATGGAGTGAACATCCAGTTGGCTCTCAGTGGTTCTGCTATTATCCCATCAGCCTGTGGTGCTGAGCAGCAGCCGGCCACAAGCTGGCAGGGCTGGATGTTAGCCAGCAGCAATGATCCATACGACATGATGTTTTAGCAGTATAGTATATAGTATTGTAATACCTGCTGCTTGTCTCAGAATGAATTCATCTGCTCCTGCAGCCTCGCTTGGAGATGTAATATAACAGAGGAATTTTAGGATTCAGGTTACAATTTGGCAGCATCTCAGTTTAACTCCATTTGAGTGATCACAGAGTGAAACTATAGTTTACAGACAAAGAATTGTTCTTCTCTTTTCTTCTTGGCCAGGCAGCTGTAATCCTCAGCAAACAATGAAAGTTGATTATGTTTGCAGTTGTGATTCATTTTTGTTGATGCCCGGTTGACATGTTTCCATACTGTATTTTTTTTTTTGTCATTGCTGCTGTTGGCTACAATTATCTTCAGCGGCAGGTGGATGATGCGTCAGCATCAGCAGCAGTCACAGCGTAATTCTTCTGCCAATCACGTCAATCCTAGTCCGTAATCCTTCACTTTCCAGTTTCTAAATCCTCACTTCAGGAGTCCGCGCTCTCTCATCTACACAATCCATCTCTGCCAAGCTTTCCTCTGTGAGATGAGAGATCATTGATGAGCGATAAAAGCTTAGTCTTTAATCCCAAACACATACAGGATTAGAGGACAAGTGTTGCACGTTTGAACTGAGGCAACAGAGCTTGCTGCGACTTTGAGAACATGAGGTGGAAAACAAAGTTTTGGACTTAAGTTTCATGCTTAAAATATTATACAAAGTCTCTGAAAACCTCTTTATATCTTTATATTGCACTCAGAAGTAATGTTCAGAGATGTAATTCACCACACTAGATAAAGAGGAACTCATAATGCAGCCTTTGGCTTGTATCAGTGTGTTGGAGAATGAATTATGAAACCAGATGAAGGCTACTAGCCGACTCTTTCTGCATCCTGCTGTGCTGTGCATTCAATAAACATAACATACAATGTTTTTGGAGGGTGGGAAGCTCTCTCTTTCCCACACCAACAGCTCGATAACATCAGTGAACGAGAAAGGAGCAAGCAACACCCAGAGTATGGTCTTCAGCTCGAGATAAGCATTCTTTTTCAAAGCAAACACATAGACCTTACTGAGCGTAGAAAGAAGGAAAGATCGCTGTCCAATGATTACGCTTAAACAAATTATATATATTTAGCATACTTGCATTTCTGCACATTAAAAATGACTTACTTTAAACTTTAAGATACTATATCTTAAAGTTTAAAGTGCATGTTTGATTCTGTGGATGTGTCGAAGCTTAATATCTCAGCTCCCACTGTAATTATCAGAGGCTCCCTGCCTGAGGGAGTAATCTCACTCTGGCTGAGGTGTTAGGATGGCACAGCACAGCAGGTTACAATCCACACAGAGCGGACCGAGCTGACCCCAACAATTGGTCTCAAAACACTTAAAACTGTCAGTGTTGACTGAACTAAAATATTTAAAAAAATCCAAAATATATTCAAATATTTCTTAAAGGCCCAATTAATCCATTGTTAGTGACCTCAAACAGTAGGATCACCCAGTATTTATGCCCCAAAATGTGTGGACTGCAGACCTTCTGATGATCCCTGTAAGAGAAGGGATGCATGCATCTGTGCAACATGGAACCAATAAAACAGCAATTTAACACAGTGTCTAAGAAAATGTGGACATCTTTCATTTAGACCATTTCCTTAAGTCAGTTTAAACTAAATATATCTATGAGGACTGATATTATACATCTAATCCCTCTTGTTTATGTGTTGGCAGCAGCTTCCAGCCCCCACAGCCAAATCAGCAGGGATGACAGTGAAAGGAAATGGACACGTCAAGTGTTTTTCATACCGCACCCGACTCGCGTCACAGGCCGCCTCGTTTTTACTGACCAACATCCATCGTCCATGAATATAAAAATTGAAATCATTAGGCAAAGATGAGGTCAGTGCGTTGAGTGGAGGTTATATTTAAAAAAAATCTAATTGCATTCCATTAACCCTTCATCCGTGAGTGCAGGCAAAGAGCATAGTCCTGTTAGAGAACATCTGACAGAATATTCTGCCATGTTTTCCCACAGCATCGCTGAGAAAATGTGTCAAAACTTGTGGATGGGAGACGTTTGTGCAGTTGTTAAAAGTTCAACGTTGAACGGAAGTCTTTATTCTGAGGATTCTCAGTTTTCAGACAAACAAATCAACGTCTGTTTCTACACCGCGCACAGGCAGCGATTCTTCAGCCTCCAGATGCTTGTCCTAGATCCAAACTTTGACAGTATTTACACAGACGGTTCAGAGATGCGTTGCGATTAGTGTGCTCTCAGACCACCCTGTGTCTATGAAAAAAGGCTCCTCAAGCATTAAAGCCAGACAGTTTGGAGTTGACACAACAGTTTTTGGCACTGGTGTGTGTGTTAATATTTCCTGTTTTTGTTGGCTTTGGCCAAAATCAAAAATAAGCAGAGACTACAGGACATGATGCTTTTCATTCAGGCTGTTTATGGATTTATGTTCTAATACATAAACACCAGTCGTCCATTCATGCTGCAGCCTCTGAGTCTTTGTGTCCAGATATCCAGATTCTGTTATTATGCTGGAATGGTGTACAACTCAAAGCCGAGCTGTAATCCATTCAACAGTTGAGGATGTTGTTTCAACTGGAGCAGGAAAACACAAGAATGAGGACAGAGAGGAGCCTCTGCAGAAACAGAAGGGGAACATTTTGAGGGGGATGCTTCCTCTGCTAGAGGGAGAAATAGGCAGATATGGTGAGTCTGTGCCACATTTCTCTGTTATGGACAAACACACACATAAATACACCCACATACACACACACCACTTTAGTGCTCGGCTAACCACCTCCAGGAAACCACATCCCCATTTCTGCTTCTCTCCTTTTATTCCACCCATTACGGCAGTAACAGATACGATTAGTGGAGTTTAATGAGCTCTGCAGAGATGAGAGTTCTGCTTGCTGCTCTCTGCTTCGCAGCTACAGAACCCCAGGGGTTCAGCTCCACAGAACAAATGATGTGTGCTCCTCACTCCGTGCACCGTCTCTTCATCATCTGCATAGAAGTCTTGTGTGGGTACGAGGTGGGATGGCATTATGAACATTTGTACATATTCATAATGTGTTGGCGGAATATTACACAGTATGAGGTCACCTACTTTCTTCATGGTGTTTGAATATTTTTTACAGATGAAGCATGCGGAGAAACAACAAATTATGTGTGATTAGTTTACACTTCAATGACAGGGATAAAGGGCAAGCTGGTCTGCAGCTTTAACCCTTAGTTCGCTTAATGTGGTTTACACAAACATACTTATTCAGTCCAATTTTTATTGTTTATCTACATTCTTATCAGGTCATGTCTCCTTATCCCATCAGACAAACTTGAACATCGTTGTTGTTTTACTGCCTGCTAATCTTTCACACTCCAGTTTTTTTTCCATTTGCATTCATTTCACAGTGGGATTAAAATGAATGCTATAAAAACATGAGAGTATTCCCATTTACAGGATTTAGGAGTAAAAAAAGACTGCACTGTAGTGTTTCATTGTTGCCACTAGGGGGCAGTGTTGTATCAGTGCAACCACGAAGCACTTCCATATAGTAGGCTACCTCCAGCAAGGCTCAACCTGTGCTGTGAAATGTGGTTGTTACAATGGCACTCCACATCTGGTCTGCTTTAACTCTTTGTCTAACTCTGAGTTTAAGATTAAGATTTACTTTATTAATCCCTGTGGGGAAATTTATTGGACTTCTTATGTACTTCTTATGTACTTCTTATGTATATGTGTGGTGATTCAGATTCCTGCCGTGGTCAGGACTGTACTTCCCCTTCATTAATGAGCCTCTCATAACCCAAACGGTTAATGATGCTGTTTATGATCTCACACACACTTAAACATAGAACATTATTCACTTTATCTTCTCCTATATGTTCCAATAAGGCAGATGTTTAAAAAAATGTATCGTTTTAAGTTGTGTATCATTGTGCACACACTAAACCAAAAGAAATTAGTTTCACTAGTGAGAACACTGAGCAGTTATTAACTGCATTAGAGATGAGCAACAGGCTCAAAATATTTGCATGATATTCACAACGAGGGGGCAGCTTTATTGTAAAAACGTTCTTTTTTGTAGTCCTAATACACTAAATGTAAACTGATGGTGCAGTTGTGCCACAAATCCAGTTTAAGAAATATATTATTCAGTTTGGACACAAAAATTCTGTCCTGAATTTCTGACACACAGAGGACCAAATGTTTCCCCCTCTTCTGACTCATCCACAGTATTATACATGTACTCCTGTTTTCATACTTTTACTGCACATTCAGTAGTCTGATTGTAGTGCAATGCATATGTAATCGTGGGGGCACAGAGCTACCTCAGAAATGGATTTTGGCTCCTCATATTTCTCAACATTGCTCCAAGATTTCATGTGTGCCGTGAACAATTCCCATGAAATGAGCTCCTTTTATCTCCACTTTAGCCCGCACCTTATCCCTTTTAGGACTGCTGCATACATACTTTCATTGGTAGTGATCTTATTTCCCCTGGCACCCGGACTTCTCCCTCCTGAGCAGATAAAGGCCTGATGGGACGCCATTGTGGCCCTTCTCTCCTCCTCATTTATTGTGCTCTTCCTGCTCTATAAGAGTACACTTTGAGACTTTCCTCTGCCAGCGAGAGACACAAAAATAGCGGGGAAGAAGAAAAAAGGAACTGAGACAGGAAAAGTGCCAGGGCTGAACTGGAATGACAATTTTATTTCCTTTGCATTTACGTAACCGCTGCAGTTTTAGAATTCTCCCCTTCCTCCTGCATACATCTTCCTCGCTTTCATCACTTTCATATTTGCTGAAGGGAAGCTGCAGGTAATATCTATTTCAGTTTGCAGAATAAGACACAGAATGACAATTCCTGTAGTTGGTGTATTTTTCATTCTCGTACTCAGGGGTACTTAAGAATATGAAAATAATATAGAGAATATATAGTCAGTAATTCTATGGCCGAGATTATAGTGATGTGTATATAGTGGCTCCTGCATTGATTGTTATGCTGACAATAGCATTTTAAATAGTTGTGATTGTGTGCCTCATTAAATTGGTTACAAAGCTGCAAAACTACCTTGTTGCACCTATTGATGACTGGACGATCAGTGTTTGATGGGTACAGGTGACTGTACGTGTGGAACTCTCTGCAAAGGGCCTGTATTGATTTCAGTGCATGGTTTAGCCTTCATGATCAATGCCTATGAATTTTAATTTGATCAATGACATTTACACTGCAGCAGTAATTTAAATAGGCTGTGTTACGTTTAAAGTGTCATCATTAAACTGCTGCAGTGTGAAGCCTTCTGACTTCCTGTGCATTGAAACAGTAGATTATTTCTGTGATACAGGGCCATAGGCACAGACACCAAAGCCAGATATTTTTTTTATCTCTCCAATTTTTTAAAATAAATAAATCTAAGTCATAGCTCTGAGGACACAAAGGGCTTTTTTTTAAACTGCAGCTGTAATCCTCTTTAGTAAGAATAACAGATCTACCATAAACTCTACTTTTATGGAAGCTGTTATGCTGAGGTTTTATGCCCATTATAAAATAGATTGTTTAAATCTTAGCCATTGCAAGTATTTATACAGAAGACCAAGCCTACATTAAAAGAGTGATGAGGATCTGTGTATTTATCTTAACCTGTGGCTTGATCTTTTCTGCTTTCCTAAATAATAATGCATCTAAATACATCATGCTTCTATGTACTTGTGCTTTAAGGACAGGTGCAGGTAAATGATTGCTGCAAATGCATAATTCTCCCAGTAGAGGGCACTAAGAGTTAACAACTGAAGTCACACCTTCCCATGCTTGGCTATAAGTAACAGCTTCCTATAATGTTCATCTGTGGTTTCCTGTTCTGTGAGCTTTTGATGAAAGTAGCAGGAAGATTGGATGTGCTGTTTTGTCTGTACTCCATGAAAAGAGGCAAATAACAAACTCTTCTTCATATGTGTTGAGACACAACACATATGAAGCATCCATGAACTCAGTCACTCATATATGCATTATTCTGATGTCTGCTCTCACCTCGAGGGGACGCAGTCTTCCTCCTTAACCTCCTCATCGTTCGCTTCTTATCTCCACTGCCTTCAGTGCCGACTTGTCAAATTTTCTACTCAGAGCTTGTTTGCTTTAAAATGTCAGCCACGTGGATTTTTTTTTCTTGCTTATGTAACACATTAATCTATGCTCTGTATTTTTTTTTTCCTTGCGTGGGCTTTTGTGTCTGAAAGAGGCTTTATATTTGCATCCTGAAAAGACTCTATCCAGATGCTCGGCCTAAAATCATCCTACTCATATGGACTTAGCAGGTCAGAGTTCTTTATTTGGCAAAGATGATTCCAACAAAACGTAAAAAGATTTAATGGCTCATGGTTTGTTTAAGGTGACCTCTGGACAGGAGGGCAGTTCTTGATCATACTTCATAATTAACTGAGCTGCAGGTTTTTGAGATTTTGTTTTTTTTGAAAGATTTTATAAGCTTGAAAGATTAATAAGACATCTCCGGTTACTGTAGCTGCTCATGAAAAATACAAAAGGTACTTAAGCTAAAAAGGCACAAAATATGGAAATTGCTTTATCCTCTCTCTCTCTTTCATTTATCCAACATTTCCACTGTGTGGGTGGCCACGGAAATATTTGTGGTGACCTTCCAAAGATCGAGGGTCAGGTGGTAAATGGGAAGAGTGCTGAGGAAGTGTGTGTGTGTTTATGTGAAGGAGGAAATACAGTAACAAGGGTTGGCTAGTTTTTTTTTTAATGTTGGAGAGGAAACCTGAAAGGAGAGGGACACAGGAGGGCAAGAACAGGGAAACAAAAACAGGATGGCTCTCAGACCGACATGGAACATTCTGGACCAGAGAGGGCGTCGGTAGAGAGAGTCTGTGACAGTGTGACAGCAGGAAACCTTCTTCTCTCACTGTGTTATCTCTGTTGTTCCTGCTCACTAAGAGGTTAGCAATACAGCCACAAAAAAGACCAAGTGTGTGTGTGTTTGTGTGTGTGTTATGCTATGTTCCATTTAGGCCAGCCTGCATTTACTTCACATTATATTTACCAGACTGACTGATATTTTTAGTCAACAAATGGAAAGAAGAAGTAAAAAAACCAGTTGTGCTTATTAACAGTCTACATATGCTGATTTTTTCTTTTGTGTGTGTGTGTGTGTCTTCCTTTAGCTGTGCAGTCTCTCAACAGCCTGAATGACCAGATTGCAAGCTTCATGGTGACTGGGCCCAAGTCCCTGGAGCAGGAGGAGCACGCCTTTCCTCCTTCTGACAAAGAGCCACTGCAGAAGTCCATGACGCTGATGAGGCACCTTCTTGTGGATGCTCAGGTATGCAAAAGAATACATTGGTTTGCTAATTTTCATCAGTGTTGTAAGAGGGTAACATACCATAAGAAGTTTCACTTTGAATGCTGCACAAGTTTCATTGTACCTCTGTAGCATACCCTGGAAAAAATCAGACCAACTATTAGCACAACATATTTTGAATGATGTGATGTCTTATTGCCTAGTTGTTAATACTGTAATCTCTAATTGACCATGTAATCTCACTGCATGATAATTACCCACAGCCATGTTGATAACCTTTGAAATGTTTTTAGTCATATTTTGTGGTAAATATTAAATATAAACATAATATAAATATTATTTTTTATTTTGTTCATGGCTTTCATCTCCTCCATGTAAGAAACACAGAGCATATGGGACACATTTAATCCCTCTTATGACGGGGATAATGTGATTTTAAGAAACAAAGCCCAATACGATGAGTTAGGAAGAACCTTGTTTGTGTGGATACCCAGCAGTCTGGTAGTTTAGGAGTGCACTTCATGCTTCATTTTGCACCAGTGCAAATTGTTTGTGAAGACACGGAGTGAGGTTTCAGAAAATATCTGGCAAAGGGCCTCAGATAAAATGAAAATATTGACTGTGTGTAACAGACGTGAAACAACGAGGTTTATTTCCTGCATCAGAGTCAATCGCTACTCAAATAACCATCACAAAAGGCTGATCTGCTGAACACAATACCGTGTTAGAATATTTTCTATTTGTCTCGCTATCTTCTCCCCATATCCCCAAATGGTCCTCCTGTGTCCTCTGAGCTGGGGATGACCCCGCTCTCCTTAAAGATGAATTTCCTGTAGAATCAGTCACCAAGCAGCTGTAAACATACTTGAGAATGTACATTTGTGGACTGCTGTTGTGGAGCCTTTTGTTAATAGTTCCATTTGCTGAATCACTCTTTTTAAAGGAGTTGATGGAGACATTAGCACCCTCTTTCTACTCCGTTCTCCTCTCGTCTCACTTTTGTTAAGCCTGATAATTTCTCATCTCCTTTGTTGAGGAAGAGAAGTAGATGAGAGGCTGGATCCTTGAGAGCTCCAATTAGGATGCACGCTGGTGAAGTGGCAATGTGATTTAGTGGTTTGTGATTTCACACTCACATGCTTGTTACAGTATCATTTATATTTCCTCGCACAAATCCAAAGTAATTTGCTGAAAAATGTATTTAATGAGCTACAACCGTAACAGATGTTGTCTTATAGAAGTGCTCATCACCAGCAAGAATAACTTCTCTCAGCCATCATGTCTAAAAAACATCTAACGCTTACCACACAGATCCCAGCGTTTCTTTGTCTTTGATTCTTTTGGTGTTTGTTTCATTCTGAGACTAAAGCGTCTAATTCTCAGACCCATGTGGAGGCTACTGAGTGGACTGACATTGAATGCTCCTTTCTTTTTTCCACTTTATCTGTCATCCTGCCTCCAGAAGACTTTCAACAACACAGCAGTTGAGTCACTATTATCTGTGTTACATTGCAAGTAATGTTATGAAGCATGTGTCTAGCAGCAATAATTATTAACCATCAAGGAGTTTCATGCACTCATCTAATTCATAACAATTTTTTGTTCTTGACTTTTAGAGATAAGTTGGTATGGTTAAAATAAACTGCCATAATAACCAGACTCAGCTGTGGCTCACTGACCAGGTGGTCACATGTACGCAGCTGTGGCTCTCTTGTGAAGCTGCCAGGTGCTACACTGCTCCACAGACAAAAGCTTTGTGGTGAGCAGTAATCTGGAGGACACACTGCAACATTTCGCCTACACAAGAAATATAATTGACTGGGTATCAGTCTCCACTTTAAACATGGACCATGTCCATTACTATTGTCCTGCAAGAAAGAGAGCTGCATGGTGTGGATTCTCCTTTTACACCAAAGGCCCATCTGGTGTGTATCCTGCAGTCAAGCTGGGAGGAGATTGGCTGCTGAGCCTTTGCCACTGACCCTTTCTCTAACTCCTCTTCCCCATGCTGTACTCAGCTGTGACTACATTAGCTGAGCTGTCACTCATCACTAGTGGGTAAAAGGGAAGATGAGGAGGGGGAAAGTATAGTTTGGGCACAAGGGAGACATGGACACACTTTCAAGGCCAGTAAAGGTGACTTTGACAGTGACTGAGTACAGACACTGATAAATAACATCTATCTAACCCCCTGTAACCTGCGCTCAGCTCTAATCATCAGTGGAGGGCTGCAGGCACGTCTGTCACTTAGAGAAAAGTGGAGAAAAACACACACACAGCCACAGTTTCTTACAAGAATAGTGGCACAAAACTGGAGAGTTAAAAACGAAATATATGCAAACATATGTGATCGATGTTTCTTGTAATGAAATTCCCAGAAAAAAAAGCCGGTAATTGTGAGTAATTTGTAATATACTGCATATTGAACGCAGCAGATCAATACTGCCTGCATTGCTGATTCTAAGATCAATATTGTGTGGGTGTAAAGAGTACAGATGTGATTTATTTGTGACATGATTGTGGTATTATTCAAAACATTTATGTTGTCAGAAGAAAATGGATGAACGGAAGCTTTGCATTAAAGCAGCTCCAATTAATGCTGTCATAATAACAGTAGCTCTGCAGTGTTGTACTACTGCTCATCATGGCTCCCAGTGAGCTGCTCTTTTTTTAACTTGTAAAGAATCCAGTCTGCTAACAGTCCAGAGCCAGTGACAAGCTGGTGAACGCAGTAGAGCATGACATCTAACTTATACCATATAAATTGATACGCACCAATTAATTCAACTGAATAATGTGCTTCTACTCTTTTTACAGTAGATAATTGTCCCTGTATCTACAGTCAGAGTGGACTGGCTTCCACTATATTGAATTAAATATCAATTCTGACAGTGTCTGAATTAATATTTCAACACAAATGACTGACTTCCACATATATTAGCCAATAGTGCTGGACCTGTGCCCAGGGTCATGGAAGAGTGCAGACTGTCTGCAGTCTCAGAGGACAGTGGGGGGTGGTGCTGTGGAGGGAGCAAATGTGTGATGGGTCTGGCTGGGTCAATCTGTCCCTCTCTGACTGGGGCCTCAGCTGGCCCACCAGAGCATGTTTTTTTTACCCATGCATAATACATTACCTTGGTCCCATCTGCCCTCTCAACCCATCCTCTGACTGCAACAGGCCTGTCTAATAGGCCTTGCTCCAATGAGGGCCAGCCAGATAAGCTGCCATGCGCTGCTATGGTGATGGCTTATTGTGGCCCTGCTCAATCCCAGAGTGTGACAAATGAGAATGGAAATTAGGTAATCTGGTTCAAAGAGAGTTTTGTCTTCATTCTGGTGGAAAGAGTCAAGAGTGTTTCCTCTTGTCAAAACATCCAACAGTGTTTTCAAATGGCTCACAGGGTTCAGTGTGTTCAAGTGATACTCTCATATCGAAGACAGCAAGCTTGAACCTGAGGTCATTTGTTGAGTAGTTTCTGTCATTTTCATTAAGCTATTCGTATTCCTGTTTGCCTTTCTCGGTGTCATAATTGTCCGTGAATATTATTCATCGTGATAGTCCTTAAACAGACAAGGTCAAACCCCTGTCATTCTCTGCTGCTGCGTTCTATGGTGCCGCTGCACTCAATGAAATGTCCAGGGTTATATTTTATTCACAGAGGAGATAGTATCAAGCACAAAATATATAAAGTCATGTCTTTTACTCTTTATCTGCTTCATTCCATCAGTTTTTTTTCTCTTTTGGCGGAGGTGGGGGTGGTGGTGGTGGGATTGAATTGTCGGTTCAAGATGCATGATATTACTCCTCTAGTTGGTGGACTATGTTGAGGAGATTGAAAATGACGGCTTATCTTGTAAGGAATAAATTGAAAACCATTTCATTATAGAAATACAGTTCTGAATGTTGCCTGCAGAGAAAGGAGCTCTCTGTCAGACTGAAACAGTAATGGTATGGAAATTGTCATGACTCAGTAAGAAATACAAATGTACTGTAGAACACTGTATCCCCCACTGCTGGCCTCTGATAATCAGTTTACATCTCAGTAACCAAAGAAAAATGATTGCAGCACTTTGTTGTTAGTCGTGTAGTTTGTATGGGAACTTGGTCACACAAAACCTTCAGGTACAGCCAGCAGACTGTAGGATGGATAATGGTCATTTTGAGCTTGCAGATGACATTGAGTCACTCGGTAGTGAGAACTAAGAAGTAAAATATCTATTCTATTTTTATTTTATGTGCACCAAATCTGATTAGAAATATTCATGGTATCATATCTACGTGGGTCAAAATGGCTCTAAATGGTCGTAGCATTTTCTTAGCTGGCAGTGAGCTGTCTGAGTCTTATATATTGAGGTATTTGTGGTGTCTTTGCACATGTTCTGGTGCTAACATCCATGAAATGTTAAATCATTAGGCACTTTCTCCGAGCAGCCTGTAGAGGCACACAGAATCTTTCCACTCACTTTACATCTAAAGCCCCATTACATGGCATAAATAATGGCATGTTTCTGGCTCTCAGCAATGAAAATTGAAAATGACGAGTCTATTGATTTGGGAGGGTGCTTAACTGAGGAGGGAGGAGAGGTAAGAGCTTGTGCAAGCCTTTAACACACGGCAGTTTCCAGCCCTCTTCTCCCCAAGGTTTAACCCTTTCCGTCAGAGGTCAAGGTCTAGCTCTAACAAAGACGTACACTAGCTGTGGGAATAGCAGCACAACATACTTAATAGTCTTCATTGATCCAGTGTCCTGTACCTCAGAGATTTTCTGACTGCCAGACCTCTGATGGGTTCTCTGAACACAGCCAGACCAATGACTAACCTTCACTTCCTGCCTCCTGGGACAGGACAGATAAAAGTGCATCCTTCTGGGTGGCACACTAGCTTGAAGCTGGATTTGGACTAACACCTAAGACATTCGAGCCCAAATGTTATACCAGGCATTAACTTAAAAACCTGGACATGTCAGATCTTCCTCAGCAGCTGTTTGTTTCCCAAATCATTTGTGTTTGATTTGGGTGTTTAGTGAGTGGGCTGCTTGATGTGGCTGCATCGAATGGTTTTGAAACCCTAAATGGATTTCCTGCAAAGAGATACATAGCCTCTGTTTAGCTTTAAGCTGTAACAGATCAAAGGGGATCATTTACTTTGCAAAGCAAGTGGATTCCGGTGAGATCACAAGATCACACGATAATCCATCATTCCAAGCTTCAAATGCTTGTTCCTGACAGACTAACAGTTACAAGCATGTTTTAAGTTTGTGATGAGAGTCAGAAGGGATCTGATTGTTTCATGTTTGCTTCATCACAATACCTCACAGGTTTTTTCTTTCTTTTATTTAAAGGTGTAGCATAATAACATTTATGTTCTGTGAGTGTTGAAAAGAATTATTTGCATCCTGTTGATTCTTACCAAGGTTGCTAAGCAACCTTACTATCTTGACATGTATTTCCACATACAGATTTGTGGCTCAATCTGTGTTTTGTTTTTTTCCCCTTCAGCGTTTTCTACATGGCTTGTGTATGTGTGTATGTGTATGTGTTATATAAAAAGGGCCATTTTATTTTATGGTGTTATGGTTCGTGGCAGCAGCCCCTTATAGTTATTTATATTAAAAATTGCACCTGCTGCCCACATTGGCTAAATGATCTCCCTCGTTATGTAGACAATACTTTCTCTCAGCCAGGTCAGGACACATCAGATACAACACTCTCCTAATCTAACCTGCTCATCTATTGATGTAGTGAAAAGCATAGTCAATGGCTGCTGCCTCAGGTGTGTGTGTCTGTGTGTGTGTGCGTGCGTGTGTGTACACATATGCATTGGAGGCTGTGTGTTACTGTGGAAACAGACATCAAAAAGAATTTACATCATGTAAACTGCAGATAGAATCAAAGTTTGTTTACATGTTCGTTAAATCTTTCCTTCATGTGTTAGTCTGCTGCTTGCAAAAGCAGTTATCGCCCATGATCAAAGGTTTTGCCCTCAGTTTCTTAGTTTTGAGCTGTATACATGCCTGCTTATGTGTGCTGAGCCTATAATTGCACTGTTTAGTCAGGGTAAACTCCTGACACTCAAGTGCAGTTTTTGTGAACTGCCTCAGAGATGATGTAACTGGAGTGCATTACATGTGATGACGATAGCTTGTGTTGAAGATAGTGAAGTCTGAAATCTGTATTTTAAGTGAAGTGGCAGCTTTGCTCCTTCATTCACCTGCCATAGATGTTATGTCTATGCAGCGTGCTATAAAGACACACCTGCTTGACAGGCAGGTCACTAGTGCATCAGATGCAATCGTCACTTTCACTCTTATGGGCCACTGAAAAAGTTTGTGATCCAATTTAAGCTTACATAGAGAAGAATCAATACATTTATGACGAGACGTACTTTCTATTGTTGGCTTTGAAACTCGGGACTTATGGACAAATACATTTCCTCTTATATCGAATGTCTCTGCTCAGTTTTTAAATCAATAAGAATTGAATAGCCTGAAGCTGCTCATTTCATGTGAGGCTTTGAACAGTGCTAATGGAAAAATTAAATGTTTTTGAACCATGTGGTGAAGGGGACCGTCATGTTGTTGATACATATCGCTTTTGGTAAACAAAGCCAGACAAGTGAGCAGGACCTGACAAATACAACCGTTCATACACTCCTAATAATTTGAAAAGCACTGGTGCAGCTATAAAAGCCGTGCACCACTTTGGATCATTCTCTCTTGAATGAGGTTTTAAGGAGTCGATAAATAGAAAGTGAATGTAACAATAGAGGCTCTGTAGTGTTTAGAGAAGGAGTCATCACATTTTAGTGGCTCATGATGAAAAAATAATTAGTGCCGTGTTATCTGTGAAATCATTAACATGTTGTGTTGAAGCATGAATGGAAACCAGCCTTCTCCATTTTCAGAGGTTTGAAGAATTTATCAGTGTAGTGCAGCTGTGGGGAAAAGCTTATTGGATCTTGTGGAAGCCTTCAAGATAAGAACACCCAGCGCACACATGGACGTTGGGTTCTAATTGTCTTAAATTAATTTCCCTTTAATTTTCTTTTTCAAGTGTTTTGGTCAGATTCCTCTCAGAGTTTCTCTCTAATAGAACCTGTCGTTTGAAAATAAAGCATTCAGTGTCAAAGCAAACTTTTATCATCAGAGACTTCGACAACACAAGTACAGTAAAAGAACAAATAAGTCAAGTTACTTAACACATTTTTAAAGCACATTCTATGAGGTGACACACGGCCCAGAACCTGGGTTTACACATGGCATTGGACACTCAGTCTTATAACTGCAATTCAGCTAATGATCACAGCCTACAGTCTGTTGAATGCATATAACCTTGAGAGATGTGAGGTACTGTTCAAAACAAAAAAGGCAAAAAAAAAATAAAACGACAACAAACAAATAAATACTATATGTTGGCAGGGTTTGTCGCCTTTCCCGGCATAAAGGGATAGAATACTGCTGGGACGACTTCATTATAATTCCATTCCTCATGTTACATCCATCCACACAAATATACAGAGTGGATCCTTATAAAAAGAAGGAGCAAGCAAAGTGAATTACCCCATTCGCAATTTACCCTGCTCATCCAATCACACACAATCCTCTGATACAGTATGCTCTCTAATGCAGCTGCGAAGCACCAAGGTCAAGCACGCTACGGTGAATGGTGATATTATCCATGTAGCAAATCAGCCATTCATCTGAAAAAAAAGAAAATGAAATGGAACAACTGTAGCTGGTGGAATGAGCTTTACCATGGTCTACCTGAAATAACAGATGCTTCTAATAATTCTGCTCAGCTGTTTGAATGCCGTAACACATTTGAGGCACAGTTACAGTATAATGATGCTCTCAGAAACATTTAAGAGCTCCCAGACCCGTATATTTGTGTGTAAAGCCCTATTCTCCCAAATATAACACAAAAACTCCTCTTAAAGGCACTTACACTTCAGATACTTCCCATATATGATACGATACGATACGATATATTAAACTTTATTAGTCCCAAGGAAATATAGACAGGTGATCCAAGTTTTTGCCTGTTGCTTTGCTTATGAAAAATTCCTTTAGTATTAAAGCTTGAATGAGCAGTTTGATCTTGACCGGTAACAGACTATAACAGTAGAAAGGATAGATCTGCTCGTGGTTAAACACCAGACTAAATGGGATTGGATTCTGGCTTCATATGGGGGCTTCAGAGCTTGACTGACTTGCTGAGGTGAGTAATAGATAACAGCACTTTGTCTCTGCTCATAGTCTTTATTGCAGATCTACTGTATGTGCATGTCTGAACCTTTGACTTCCAGTGAAGCATTTTCAAAGGATTTCCCAGGGCAGTGGACTGGATTTGAAAGCACAAACTGATTTCTCTACTCAGAACTGTGAATCGATATAAATTATTGAAATAGTTAGTGATTGACAGAATCTTCTGGTGCTCCCATTGAAAAATCAGGCACCATTCTGCCTGATAGTTCAGTGGGCTTTGAGCATGAAATGCTACTGTCATACGGGAGAGGGAGAGAAAGAAGATTTATGTAAAATGCATGTAATGCCTTAATATTCTGCTTCTAACCATAATTCCAGTACTACAAAACACATCTGTCACATTGCATATAGGTGTGGGTAATGTTACACAACCAGGCCTGTCTTGTTGTCTCTTCTGTAGACACATGAAGTTCCTCCAGAGTTTGTGTTTAAGGGTCATCAGAGCTGGTAGTTTTCATTGAATCTCGTCTGGGCATGCTTGGGTGTCTTTCAATTTAGCTCCTTCTGATAACTCAGCCTTTCCCAATAGATAAATATTAAATTAGAACAAATGATTCTCACTTTCTCAGCGGGCAGTTGTGTCCTCTTCCCTCGAGGCTTTTAGTGTCAGCCAAACACGCACTGCTGCTATCTGTAATTAGGAATGGAAAACACAAAACACACACAGCAGCACATTTTTAACTGTAGCCCGCTGATTTATCAATAGTAACCAGCTGCTGGCCCTGGATAACTGGACATGATTCACATCACTTCTGTATGTTCACAGTGGGACCACAAAGTGCTAAATGCATATGATTTCTTTCTCTACATGTACATTTATAAATATTCTTTAAAGATGCGGAGGATGGGATTTCATAATTGCGGCTGTTAAAATTAAAGTTAGATATGGTTGGCCGGTTGCTTTTACATGATAAGTGTCTCATGGAATTCCTTTTCATGTCTGTTTTTAGCACAGATTGTAGGTTCCAGAGAAGGTTGTAATCCTGTAAGCCTGTTTGACTGTGTAACATTATTAGTGTAACATGATTTGGACGGCAAAGACAAGTTAGTTTGATTGGGTGTCGCTCCCGGGGGAACACTTTTGGATGGAGGTAATATTGTGTAGCATCTGACTATCTGGCATGTATTATCAGATGGTTTGTGTGATGGGGACGGGCTGCCATGCTGGAAGCAGCTGCAGATGGCTCATATCTGTCTGTGCAGTGCTGCAGTGGCACGACCTAAGCTGAGAGCAGTGAGAGCAATATCCTGAAGCAACTGTGCGATCTGCTGTATCACAGTTCCAAGATCAATCTTTGTAATATACATATATATCTGTATATACTGGCATATCTACAGTATTTGTTGGACTATTTATTTTATTTTCCTGAATTTGTATCAAGACGAATATATATTATTTATATATATTTATTATTTATTTACAGTGCATATCCATTCTGGGTATATTTGTTGTTATAAAAGTCCAATTTTAGGACAGTATACATGGATGCGGCTTTCATGCTGCTGCTTGTACATTGGTCTATATTTTAATTATACCCAAGAAAAACACCATAGAAAGACACATGGAGCTCACTGATGTGTAATGAGTTTGTTGTTTTTAGTACAATATTAAACAGAGTACTGGGGGAAAATAGGTTTGTATGCAGTTATATCAGTGTTTGGCTGCTGTTATGTCCTAGTTTGTAATGTTAGAGGATTAGCAATAGTTTTCAGTATGATTTGCAAAAACAGCTGTAGATAATAAAGAGAGATGTTGAAGGTGAGGATGGCAGGAGTCATTACACCACTGTTAGAAAACCAGCTATGACAGGATCAACATATTTTTGTCTGTATTGGCAGTATGAAATCATTATTAGTCATGGCTTATAAACACTAAATGTTGATAAGTGTTGTTTTCAAGCTGCTGGGCTGCACTCATTATTTTATAATTGTTGATATCTTCTGACATCAGCCCTAATGCAGATCAATGACAATAACTTAGTGGCATATTCAGCTATATTGGCTTTTAAAATGGACAAACCCAGAGACTGTGAGTAAACTGAATGTGGTCTTTACTCACACTGGGTCTCCTGGCCCATACAAACATTTATCAATCAGGGTGATACTATTTAAGATGATTCATTGTCAATTATTGTCACCCAGTAACAGTCACACCTTCATTTCTATTTAGCTAAGCACATGAAGCGTCACATAAAGATCTGAGACATCAGGAATAAACTGGTTATTTTACTGTAGCTTGTCCATGTCTCCTCTGCTCAGGCAGTAACTGCTTATTGTAGCCCATATCTCATTGTCCTATAAACACACTTCTAGACCTCTAGAGTTATTTGCTAGTCAGTTATTTGCTTGTTGGCACATCTGTAGTGCAGTCACAAATAAAAAACTGCACCTCCTACACTATAAGTTTAAAAAACATAAATGATTCTGCTAGCCTCTTCAGACTTTTTAGACTTAGTAACATTTTAGCACTAAAGACACACACACACACTGAAAGCACCTACATGCCCAGGACAGGATAATGTAGCCCAGCACTGCAAAATCAGTCCTCAGCCATTCAGCTGCAGCTGTCTCTGCGAAGACAATGCCGTCCATTATCAAAAAAGCATGAGCTAGCGGTCTCCCAGGGTTTTGTGTATGGGTCGCAGAAATTTACATTTCAATTCCAGGCGCTATATGAGAAATTAGTCATATGCAAAACATGAGCTGGTGAATTGTTCAGGAGAATGATTGACATTTTTCAATTAATACTGCAAGATAAATGTAATATGTTTAGAGCATTAATTAAGTGGAGGAAATGGAATTGACCATAGCTGAGGTGAAATTAGCATGATCCATTGAAGGTGCTGCTGGGGTCCATTACCCACCTCCAGTGAGGGAATGCACAGTCATCTTTGACTGATGTCGATTCATATTAACTTTGATAGAAAGGTCTGATAACTTCACCGTCAGAGTGAGCTCCTGCCAAATTAAAAAAAGAAGGTCAGCGTTTGTGCGTGTGGATCCGTGCCTGTGTTTGCAGTGCTGTGGGTCTGTTTGAAAAGGTCAGACGATCAGACGAGTGTAAACAGCAGCGTTATAATGGAAGAACCTGCTTCCTCTTTGATGCCTGCTGCATTTCGTGGTGGTTCTTAGTGAAAGACATCTCAGCATTTGTGATGCACATTTTATATCCCACCAAATGTACAAATGTGCACTACTCATATTAAGTGCCACCGTCATGAAAAATTTATTGTGTTTGTTGAGGCTGTGCATTAAGTTTAAAAGAATACCCTTAAATGTTTCAGCAGCAGACCATTAATCTAGCCTGTATCATTAGATGACTGACTCATCACAGAGGACGGTTGCTGAATATTGATCATTCAGTTGATTTTTTCTGCTTTAAAGACACATCTTTTTGTAAGTTTATTTGTAGTGGTCAGGAATGTGCAAGAATAAGGTGTTTGACACATCCACCATCTACAGTCTCACTCGGTTTGTGTTTGGGTGTAGATACACTTTTGTTGACACAAGGATAGGATTTCTGCACTCTTCCTTTTCCCCTCTCTCTTTGTCTTCCTCTCTCTCCCTTAGATAATTACACTTTAGCTATCTTTGATTTCCTCTGCTCTCATTGGGACGCTCCCATGACTTACCTCCTATCTGGCTGCTTTTGACACACATGGTAAATAACTGCAAGGAAGGGCCATAAATCATGATAATTCTTCCTCCAGACCTCTCGTCCAGATTGATCACTTGTGTGCCTTTGAGGTCCACCTGTGAGTCTTGTCCCAGTGAGTAATTGTGCAGACAAATTTACCTAACCGATTTATGATTACAGAAAAACTAGTCTTAGAAAAAGAAAGAAAAACTATCACTCCACTCCAGTAATGTAATGTAATACAGTCCATCATGCAAACAGAGGACAAATGGTGGATGGGTCTCTCCACATTCTCCCTAGAGGCTGGATGGTTATGTGTCCCATTTAAAAACATTTTCACTACATTTAACACATACTACCAGAAAATGTCATCAGTCATCCCATCTGCAAAAAAGTTTCTCCTGGCTGCCATGGTAACATCTCCTACCGCGACCTACAGCTTTACACTCACTCAACCACCAAATCAATAACAGATCACATTACATGACGTTACCCGGATGTCATCTAATGCCACTTTGTGGCATTAAAATAAAGCTACAAGTGGACACCCACACACAGAGACTAGCTACTCAAATAAATCCTGTTCACATTTACCACCTTGCTCCTCGGCTTCTTTCACTTTAAGATATTATAATTGACTTCACAGCGTACTTGGATATGCAGCCAGCAAACTAATCCTCGCCATGCAGAACTCTGGACTAGACTGGTAACAGCTGGAAGGCGCAGATGCTTCATACCTCTATTGGCTATTTTCAGATTAGTCACACGCTTCTATTTTTTAATCAGACCTTTAAGCTCATATCTCACTAGTCCACTAATGCAGCCCTTTTCCTTCGTTTACTTTGCAAACCTGTCGGTATGTTGCTGGAGGCTGTTGGGGCCACGTGCCGCTGTGACAGCTTGTGGTCAAACAGCAATGACCTTTTATCTGGTGCTACATAGACAGGGAGAATTACTTTCAGATTTGAAGTGGATACATATGTAAGTAACCTTCACAGGCATCACTGGGAGGAACAGAATGTGTCTATTAAGCTGTTTATCACTGTGTGCTCAGTGCAGAATGTCAAGTTCAATGCAGCTTTTTTATACCCGCTGTTCCTTTGCTCTGGAATATGTCTACGTCCTCCATTGTTTAGAAAGTAGAGTTTATATATTGATTAGAAAAAGAATACATGTTTGTAAGAAATGGTTGACACAATAATATATCTGCCACCTATTAACGGCAACACTCCAATTGTCAAGTAAACAGGCATGAAGAGGGTTTTAGTGATACATATATTTTACTGTTTGTCCTCTGCTCAGGCACTAATCACTCAATGTAGTCCAGATCTCATTATCCCAATAAACCTAACCCGTCAGCAGGCATTTTGCACTAATTCAATACTAAAAGTAATGAGTTCATTTGCAAAGATCTGCATATTTTGAGCAGAAGTATAATGTGCGGTGCCAGGAGTGATGGAGAAGCTGATTCCCTATGGTGTTCGACAGGCTCCTCTCACTACCCCAATAATAGATTCTTGTTTCTTCTCTGTAATCATCATGACAATGGGAGCCTATTTAATTCTGCTGCAAATGAATCCAGTGTAAACATCATTAGGTATTGATATGAATTGCATTCATTTTCTAAATGAAGTTTGGTATGCTTCACTACATCACCTTAGCACTGAGATGAATCCAGAAATTGAATATTACAGGAAAATAAACCGTTGACTCGTCACCATTTTGGTGTTTTCAATTAAAATATAGCTTTGCATTTGCATATTACTGCACTCCTACATTAGGAAGTGATGCTTCAACATTTGTGCTGAGGTCTAAGTGAATAAATTTTGCTATTTATTTTAACCTGGTAGCTTTGCTTTTAAATATTAGTGACAGACACAAGAGCATACATCAGCCAACAGTGCAGTCCTTCCAATAGCTACTTAAGGCGGGCCCAAAAAACAAGTCAGTGTCCGTATACTGGCATTAAAATGAAAGATTAAAAGTGGTGAATAGATGCTGGTCAGTTTTTTAAGTTGAGTATAGGGAAATGCCATGTGTGCTGTTTCTTTGTAGAAAAAATGGTTTTGATAGGATGCATCAAGCC
The DNA here is from genome assembly GCF_900634625.1 of Parambassis ranga. Taxonomy (NCBI): domain Eukaryota; kingdom Metazoa; phylum Chordata; class Actinopteri; family Ambassidae; genus Parambassis; species Parambassis ranga. The sequence continues at coordinate 11,756,564 of NC_041028.1, read as the reverse complement.
AGCCAGCATCAACCTCGTCACAGAGAAGATGGCTACTGCATACAGAACAGAGGAGACAGCAGAGGCCCCTCAATCTTCAACACTTTCCTCTCTCACACACATACAGGCAGACACACATGTGGACACATAAACATTTAAAATTAGTAGCACCTATTCAGGGCTTTCTGTTGAACATTAACAGCATCAGATGTGCAACCATGCACTCCCTTTCAGCAGGAAAAATGGACCATCTGTGAGCTCTTCAGGTCACCAGCCAATGGAACCATTTAGTGCTATCGTGAACTGCATTTCCAATCTATGTTCAGCTGTCTCCTGCACTCAGTGACTGAAAGATTCTTTGTTCGTGCTGTTTTATAAACATCTGTGTGTGAATGTGAAAGGAGCCTCTTCATAGATGTAAGCTTCAATCATCTGCTCTATGCCTTTTACTTGGCGTGTTTTTATTCTGATACCAAATGTTATGTTTGAATAATAAGCTCAAATAAAATGGATTTCTCTGATGTTACCAAAAAGGCTGGTTTGAAAAAAGGAACATCTTTTAAATCATGATTAAAAATGATCACTCCACACCAGCTTCTTGATTATTATATAATTATTCAGTATTTTTACTAAAAGGCATATGTGCATTCACCAGTTTCAGCTTCACAAAACATTGGTCTTCTTCGTTTTGGTCTTTGGACTGTGTTAGAGAGAGGTAGATCTAATTTTGAGATTGCAACACACGTGTGTTGGAGCAGAAGCTGCTGTGGTTTCTCTATGTGTTTTTTTCAGCTGTGGTATTTGTGTGTGAAGGTTAGGATGTCTGCTCAGGCACAAAATCCACTTCCATCATCCCTAACGCAAACACAATCTTCACCGCCTTCAGTAGACGGTTGTCGATGATATCACACAGCCAGATATAAACAGACATAAAAGAAATTTTCTCTTTTGCCTACCAACCAGAGTAAGATCTTTGTCCCCTGATTGTCTTGCTTCAAAGGTTTGTGTATCTTAATACCCATCAAAGTATGCAAACCTGTTAACCTGTATCCAAGATTAGCCTTAAAATTTAAGAGCACGCTTACATTTGGTCATACAGCATGTCCCAAAGAAATGTCTCTCTTCCATCTCTATCTGGATCTGCCTCATGCCATTTGAAGGTAGGGGAACATGAACAGGAGCTTAGTCTGTACCGGAAAGGAGATTAGAGAAATTGGGAAAGTTGGGATGAGGATATAAGATATTCCAGCAAACCTCAAACCTCTTGACTCTTGTCAGACAGAATGGGAAAACTTATCTGTCTGTGTGTCAACAAACTGTGTTTACCTGGCTGCATCTGTGTATTTTATTTCTTAGCTGGCAGTACACACAGTGCTGACAGTGCCAAGGACAGCAGAAGCATCAATATCCACTCACTGGGAGCCTGTTTGCTGCCTGACACCAGTTGCTCATCTCAGTGAGGTGATTATAATTACAAACATAATGTCCTATTTATATTTACAGGCAAAGATTGTGTATTATTATATATATATATATTATATATTTTTGCACAGTTATTCATGATTGGTAAAGAGAGACAGACTGACTATTGACTGTATAAGGGGCATTGTTGATGGCATCAAAAGCAATGAATAAGAATAACTTATATTTATAAATATGACACTAGAACACAAAATATAGATATGTACAATATATATAATTTGCCAACAGCCTCAGACACAGTAAAAATTATAGGCTGCAGGTAAAAACAGGACAAATCTTCAGCATTGTTGCTGAAAGCTTTCTGAGGAGAAGTTTTAGTGTAGGAGGCTCCAGCCATCGTTAATCCAAATATGGGTAAAGGAACGACATGCGAATGGAGCTGAGGTAGGCGGGCAGCTGTTGTAAAGATTTATATAAAAAATTACCCTCATGCAGTTGTGATGAAAGGGGAAATAATCTCAAGACTAAAGCATTTTTTGTACCAGGCTGTGAGGATAGCGCATAGAATGGCAGGTGTTTCAGAAGATTAGGCTCTTCTTTGATGTGGGGAAAGTCCTTAGAACAGCACAATGAATGCACACCATGTTTGCTCTTGATGCTGGGGTTAAAATAATGTTCATATTTCCAGGACAACAAGGTCGCGTTGCTTGTGCTGTCAGTCACTGTGTGGAATAATGCTGATTTATTGATTCCTAGGTGAGATCATACACAGGAAATCAGAGAATGATCATATTTTAATGGCATACAAAATCAACATTTCAGTAATTATAATAGTATTTTTTTTATTTGAGACCAGTCATTTATGCTTACTGGTCTCAAGTCAGTGAAGCCCTTGATTTTCTCTCTTTAGAAGAATGGTAGTCTCTACCCCGTAATGACCTAATTAAAGTTGGACTGCAGATCAATCATTCCTTCATTCCAAGAGGAGCTCATCAGGGCCCTGGGCCTTGTTCGATAAGCAATAACAACCGCTTTTACCTCTTAACAGAAGCAACTTTACTTTCGGTGTAAAATAAAATATCAGTGCAAACATTGATTATATTCTTAGAGAACACAGTCATCGCTCAAGGAAATAGCACGGGTGATCAAGAACAATAAGAACTGAGTTTCATTTGTGGAGCCTTTATTTCGAAAAAGCACCAATGAGAGGAGAGCTTCTCTTCTTGACTGCAGCATAGGGCCTTTGTTTGCAAACAAGCCTTTGTCCAAGGTGATTTTCATTTAGATATGGAGACACAAACCCCAATACTGTACAATTAATTACACCAACTTGTAGCAATTAGTTAGTCTGACACCCCCCCAATGAAAACACTGTGTGTCTTGTCATGTATAATTCTGCCTTGTCTTCTGATCCAACTTCATCTCTTAAGCTAAGCAACTAAGGCATTATGCAAAACAATAGTGGTTGGATTTCTAAGGCATTTATACCAACTAGTGTAATAGTGCATGTAAAATATGCAGGTTAAGGCGGGGCATGACAGGGGATATAGCTGTTAATTTACTGTGCTATGTAAAGAATTATTAGAACATAAAACTCCCTGATATTAATAAGCACACTTGGAACTGAACTGCATCAACATAGAGTACAACCTTTCAGCTATCTGTCTGTCTAATCTTGTGGAAATGCAGACAGTTGACCTGCACTCATAAGGCGTCTGTGAGTCCAGCTGTCATGTTTTGATAGTGTAAGCAGAGAAAGATGAAGGTTTAGAATAAACAGACTAGTGCAATGAATATAATTCTGTAGTTTTCATGAGCCTTGGTTGTGTTCTTTGTATTGCTTTGACCAGCCCCTTGTGTAGTGACTTCATAACTCTTGTGTTGTGTAATGATTGCCCCATTTTACAGATCTGACCATATATGAATGGTTGCGATTAGAATTTTCTATATTTCACTTTATTTTCTTTGACCTAAATTCTTTCTTTCTTTCTTTTTTGGTCATAAGTCACATGAAAGAAAACAATATCTTTTAATCATTCCAATCCTGTCATATCCAGGCATTAAACTGTCCAGTGTGATATCTCTGTCTGTAGAGGAGGCCTGGGGGCATGGTTGTTTTCTTTCCTTTGGCATTCACTGCAAGATGTAAGACTTTCTACCTGTCAGCGATCACAAACAACACCTGGAATATGTTGTGATCTTACTGGGGCTCACTTTCAGCTTCTCTTTCTCTGTATGTCTTATTTTCTTCTTTGCCTCCTTTTCCTCCTACACTGTGTGGGTTGCCCATTTGTATATTTTTTGGAAAATACTTTTTTTTTCCTGCTGAGCCCCATTCTCCCCTCAGATAAGATGATCTTGATAAAAGATCAAGATAGCGTTGAGCTACAAAAACTCAATTTCCTTACTGCTCTGGGGACATTAAACCATTTCCCTTTGCCTGAAAAAAAATCAAACCAAGAAATCACGTCAGTGTGGACCTGCATTACAGCACCTTCTCCACCTCATTGGCTGGCCTTTTCAGATGCTATCAATGAGCAGGTGCAGCCCATAAGTTCTGCATTGCAGAGGCATAGTCCCACAGATTGAGGAGTAGGTACAGTAACACTGCATTAGGATTATCTGCAAAGTAGTGATACTAGGATTTTGAGGCAGACACTGCTGAAACAATTTATAGATTTATAGACTGATGTGAAATGTTTTGGTTTTGCATGCACTCTCTGCACAAGTTTCCTTTAGGCAGAAGCAGTGACTAATTAATGAAGCTTATTATAAATAAATAAGTCATTAGCTGGATGGCTGGCTGGCTATTTTAGCAATTCTGAGCACTTATCTAACTATAAACACACATCTTTTCATTTACCATTTTTAACATATAACATGTTTTAACAATAAGCCTTTTATTTGTTACATTTATTTATGTATTATTTTTGTTAACAAGAAATTATATTGTTTCTTTTGTTGCCAGGCAACAAATACCATGCCTATACTAATACTTGTGAGTCTTGACTGTTATTGTCTAGCAACAAAATTCCACCTCAGTAAGTAAAAAAATTAAATCAGCCAGGCTTAAAAAAACATCTACTGCATACAGACTTTAGAGCTGTAACTTTGTTCTTATGTTGAATCCGGTGAGTTGGCTGAGTTGCCGTGCTGTGTGGAAGGATGCTCAGCTGCAGCACAATAAAGAATGTTACAGAGCCTTGATCCCACTCTCTATTGTCACTATTCATATGCTAATCCAAACCCCCAGCACACCCACTAATTACTGATCCTCTAGGTCCGTCCTGATTCAGTCTGCTGACCAGCACATACATCCAAGACCCAAGAAGAGACTGGGGAAATTGTCCACTTATATTATGTACACGGGCAGCACATGTAATGGGAAATGAAGATGCAAACTTTGACCAACTGCACAAGACTAATTATGTTACATATAGAGTCCTGTTAATATGGTGCATTTATGCCTGGATGAATTCAGATTTAGTTGTGGTTCTCACCACTGCCTGGCTCCCAAAAATCCTTTCTACAGGATGACAGGTCCCCAGACCTCTGCTCAGTTAGCAGACAGATTTCCCATTCATGTCACTTCTCTTTGCAAGCCCCCTAAGCTTTTACAGTACATTTGGAGGAAAAAATGCAAATGTTTCAAAGAACTTTAAACACATAATGCCATATAGCACCCAGTGGATACACCTCTGAGCCAATGTATTACCACATAAACCTATGTATTTATGGCACAAGATTAGTAACTCATGTGCGCCAATTTTACACATGCAGGCAGATATTATCACAATCAGCCAAACATATAACACAGTAATGAATATCCAGAATGTATTCACATTCTGTAGCTCCCGAGGAGGTAAATCAATGTAAATATACAAGAATGTTTATGAACACATTTATATACACATACCACCACACTGTAAAATAACTTTTATGACATGTGAGTAGATGAATTTCATTAAAGGGTTTGGGAGGATTAGCCCCCCAGTGAATGTGTGTGAGAATTAGTGTGTGTATGTCTGTGCCTGCCCTCCCCGGTGACTAATATATCATATGCAGCAGTGGGGTCGTCTATAAATAACAACATGATGTTCACTTACTGAGCGGGAGGGGTGACGCATGTCTGGGCAGATGGATGAACGGGTGGATTTGTGTGCATGCATGTATGTGTAGTTGCAAACTGTGCCAGGCAGTCAGTTAAGTTTCATTGGAGACCTTAATATTTTGTCCCACGCGCTTGCACAGTGCCTGCGGCTATGATAACATTTTCTAGGAAGACGCAGCAGTCGCTCTGCATCTGAGCCTCTGCAGTCTGGTCCTGATCTATGCTTACCAGATGCAGGATGGGTTGGGGTCTCAGTTCACATAACCTTGGGAAACAATAACAGCAGAGCTGTACTGCTGCGTGAGTGGACATGCTGTGGCAGCCTAATGTCAGATTACAGCTGAGAAACGCAGGATTCAGTGGGATGTGGGTGGCAATTCTTCTCAGCCCCAGAAGTTCCAAGACAACTATACAGAGGAGTTAATTATAAGGACTTAGTTTTTCAACTATCAGTTAGAATCTATAGTGACAAAGCATCAGCTGGATACTGACACAGTGACAATACAGTGCTTTTTCTTCCATGCAGTCTTATATAAACCTTTCATTGTGCCATTCAGTAAAAGGTACAAGTATGATGTATTTCACAGTTACAGTACTGTCAGCTCGAGGTCCTGGGATCAAGCCCTGTGCCATGCTGAGGTGTCTGCAAACTAGACACTGAGACTCCTGAGGAACAGGAACTGAGGCAACAGCACACAGCTGTATTGTATGTCTTTTTTAACTAAAGAGTGCTGCCTGCTGCTGCTGGCAGCACTCTTTAGGCCAGCAGTCAGATGAGTTTCTCACTTCACATACAGAGTATTTATATCAGATAATTTCATTCAAATTTTGACTCAGCGGCCCTTTAAGTAGAACTGTGTGCTTGTGATTTGATCAGATTTGATTGATGTCAGCCTGGTAACATGAGCATCACAACTGTTATCATATCCTGTGAGACGTCTATTAGAGCAGTGAGGAGTGCGCAGACACAGCACAAGTATCTCTTTAATATACAATAACCAACACTGAAGGGGAAAATGTTTTTATTTTGTATTGTATGTACAGAAAGAATGCTTATTGACAAATATGTTCCTTCCCTGTCAGCTTGACTGTCTCACTATTGAGCTGCTTTGAATTCAGTGTGGAGCTTTTCTGTCCTGTAAGCTTCCATTTGTCTCCTGTTTGATTTTCTGGGAAATGTCTGACATTTTGAAAATAGTGTCATTGTCTTGCAGTGTTTCTGCAATAAAAGCAACAGGAATCACAGTCTAGCTGCGGATTCTTTGAACAGCTCAGCCTTTGTCGTTCTCTGAGGGGAGGAAGAAGCATTAATGTTTCGTTGGCTGTGAATGATTAGCCTTATCTGTAGACAGGTGACAGTCTGTGTGGCTTTTATTTGCAGCCTATTACTATTATGTTCAGCAGATAGAGGGAAAATGAAAGACGTAGTTGCACAACAGAATGCATCTCTAAATTGAATGCAATCATGTATATGCTGTGACCTTAACTTTAGTCCAGTCTCTTATGTATTGCAGATCTTTGTTCACTGGAGAAATGCCTCACTGTGAAACAGCTTTGTTTACATAACTATTATTGTTTTCTTTCCACAACTGCTCCTTTGTCAAAATAATGTTTTCCTTCCCTTTTGTCCATGGGTCCACGGCAGGGGGTGGAGGCCGTACACACAGAAAAAAGAGAAAGCTGCACTGTTTTCCTAAAGTTTGTTTTGCCTGATCACAGAAATGTGTCTGTTCAGTCAGACACACAGTCCTTGATCCTGTCAGAAGTGTTTCCTCAGGACAGCTGGTGTGGAGGATCTCTGACTTGCATGTGCTTTTTTTGGTCTAGCCTGCTCCCCCCCTTCGACTTTCTCTACAAATGGTACAGTCCATTTAAATGGGTGCTTGTCATCTCTCAATGCTCTGTGTCCTTTCAACAGTCAGCTGCGGGGAGCACATTTCACAGGGGCAGTGCTGGCTCTCTAACACACACACAGACACATTCATGCTGTTACTGAACTCTCAGACGCACACACACACACGCAGGCATGCTTCCACACTGACACACTCACAGCACTCATACACCATCTCTAGCGTATACACTCGTTCATATACACATTTCCCCTGAGCCAGATGCCTCTCTTTAAAGGAAAGGACAAACTGCTTTGAGGATTTAACTTGGCTTTGTCATAAAAAAGGAACAAGAACAATCAGAAGAAGGAAAGGAGGAGGAATTTATTTGTGGACACCTTCCTGTGCAGGAAATGGTCAACTTGTCAGCATGACACCTTGTCTGGATTCCCCTCTCTTCCTCAGGCAAAAATCCTGAAAATGATGGATGACAACAAGCAGCTGGCCCAGCGCATCGATGGGGCCATTCAGTCGGCCAGCCAGGAGGTGACCAACCTGCGGTCAGAGCTGAGCGCCACCAGCCGCAGACTGGCTGAGCTGGGAGCAACGGACTCCTCCACCAGCATGCTTGAGACCCTGCAGCACAACCACAACGGTAAGAGAGCCACTCACAGAGCGGAGTGAGACAAACTGAGAAGTGCTGAGAAGCTGCGAACATGTGGAGTGCACTCTGATGCAGCTGTGTGTGTGTGTGATCTTGCAATGGTTGACATTGTGTTTCCTCATATAGTGCATGATGTCCAGAATAAGCTTCACTTGTACTTCTGTTCATGGAAATAAGTGCATATATATAAGTCAGAGACTCAGGGGGGCGACTTGAACAAAAGAGGTAAAGGGTTTCTGCTGGCTTGTGTCCACTCTCAGTTCTCCCACAAATCCCCTCTCATGTTGAATAATTAACCTCCTGAACCTTTAAGAGGGGGGTAGTGCTGCACTTCAGTAAGGGCAGAGTGGCTAAAGTTACAGCCTCTTTTTACTCCCAGGCACTCTGTGTGCTAGTTCATTTGGTTCTCCCTTAACTGGGCAATGGATCTGTCTCTTGAGGAGGAAGGGAAAGGGGGCTGGTTTTAGGGTTGCTGTTGGTTACTGTTACTGAGAGCTGTTTGAATGGCTGCCCAGTCTGTAGAATGCTGTCCTCTGTGTGTGCTGCAGCTGGTGCATTTGCCTCTTTCCTAACTTTTATGAACTCAGTTCGACATGCAGATAGATGGCAGATGTGAGTTTTCTGTGTGTTTCTGTGTACAAGTATAAGTATGGATGGCTGCATGAGCATTTCCAAACCGTTGCCATGTTCTTTCAGCTTCTGGCACACACATGCTCTCACACCCTTGCTGTTTCCATAGCAGTCAGCTGGTGAGCGAGCTGTCCGATAGGATATATTCCATCTCGGCCTTGAAACCACATCTTTCTTAGACACTTCCGAGATCAAGCTGCAGTATTTCCTCTCTTACTGCTGGCAAACTTTCCCTCTACAATGACAGTGAGTCATTTAGTCCTCAGTTGACCTCTGTGGTGTTGTTTAAACATGGAAAATGTGAACGCAGCCTGCCTCGCTCAGCTGATCGGCAACAGTTTGGTCATGTGTCACTTTGTTTTTAACGTATTCCTCCTGTATGTATCCCTTTAACCCTGATGCATGCTTTCATTCCCGCTGTTTCCATAGCAGTGTGTGTGTGTGTGTGTGTGTGTGCAGTGTGAGGGACGTCAGGCGTGCCTCTGGGAGGGTTTGAGAACTGATGTCATTGTCCCTTGTTGCTGCTTCTAAGCTCAGCTGAAATGATGCCTGTGCATGTTTAGCGGCAGAATCACATTCATGAGTGGGAACAATCTTAACAGTCACATTAACATCACAAAGAGTGCAGAAAACTGCTCCTTTCTTAGGATTGTTTGTCATGTTTCTGAAGTCATTTCACTTTCAGAATGTGACACATGTCTGCATATCTCTCTTAAGGTGCATTTTGTCAGGCACAGTTATCTGGAAACACATTGCTAAGTGTTTCAAAGTGTCCCCTTTTTTGAACATGAAAGATAACAAACAAATGTCCTTTTGATACTGAAGATTACGGTTGCTGGGACCTGCCTTTGTTTGGCCTGTATGTCTTCCTGCTGTCATTGTGTCACTGTCAGTAAGTCTTTTTTTTTGCTTCACACCCACCTCTTGTCTGTTCTCAACCCCCTTTCTCTCCTCCTAGCTGTTCTTTACAAGCCAAGGGTGTATAATAGAAACGGCTGGGGATAGGAGGATTAGGTAATTTATCACCAGTGACTGTGTTGGGAAGGGAGGTGTGTGGTAAAGGGTCGCTGGTTCATTGCACAGCCGGCAGAGCGGGAGTCCTGAGGGAAGCTGTGTTGGGGATGCTATCTGGCACTTCACTACCAGCAGCACCAACCTTGCTAGCAGGCTAGCTTACCTTAATTGCATTTCTGCTGCCTGGGGTATAATATTTGCATATTATATTCATCCCAGCAAGTGCAAAGTGACGTAGAAATGACAGTACCACAGTATTACCTTTTCATGGTGGTTATATACTAACAACACACACACGATCCAGCCTCAATATGTCACTCAGGCCTTTCGATGTTATCTGTCCTGCCCCCATGGACTTATATAGGCTACATTTACCTTTGTTGTTTGTATATAGAGACATGCTGAGTATCCATAAACCTAACCCAAAACATCTTTCTCTGGCCCTAATTTCTACCATTCTTATTTTTTTCCTGTATAGGAAAGAGTGTCAAACCTATCTGTATTTTGGGAATGGCAAATTGAATGAAAGGCCCTCTCTGGTGCCTATTCCACCATATTTCTCTTTGTTGACCTTCAGCTAGAGGTATTTTTTGCAGTGCCTTTCATTTCACTTTGTACAAAGCTTTCAGTGTCAGTTGTCATGGTCAGTAAGCTTGTCATTCTCTGTCACTCCAAACACTTCTTTCAGGCCTTCTCATACAAGGACATACGGGTGGCTCAATTGCTTTAGCAAACTGTTTCTAGCCTTTGTGTAAAGTAGCTAGGCTTGTTATTGGTGAAATCCATGTTTTTTGTAACATCCTCTGAGCCTGGCAGACCATACTCTACAGTGTATACAAAGGGCCAGTTGCGGGGGACAGTTCCTGTATGGTCATTATGCCACCTTGTCCTGAAGTCCTGGAGTAGAAAAGCATGTGTTATTTTTTTAGCACTGTTGTTAATTTACCACCTCTCCTGCTTATATGTCAGTGACATCTCCAAAGCCTAATTTAGCAAAAACAAAATAATGCTTATTAATGCAGGGTTTGAATAAAAACTCTGCACGGTGTTGAGGTATTTATAACTTATATAAAAGTTAGACTGGTCAAGCATTTACACCATCACCACAAAAAACATGTTTTTATAAGTTCATTAAAATGTTTTATACGTCTGTGTAATCATTCAAATAAATCACATATATGATTACCCTCAAATGCATTCATCTTCAAGAAATGGTCATCCAGAATCCAAAGAATGAGTAAGGCCAATTATATGGTTTATCATAGAGTATTTGCTGTCTCTGCATCATTAATGCACAGACAAGCTCTGCATGTTAACATGCTCTGGAGACTACATCATGTTGGTCTTCTGTAATTCTGTGCACGAAAAGCCTCCACGGCCATTGACATTAAACAGGATTAAGAATATTTGGAGGCTATTTGCTAAAAAGTAGTTATCTTTTACATATGAAGAGGACAGAAACCCAACAAGACCACTCGTGCTTTTAATATTTTTAGCTTGTGCTAAAAGCTAAAGGTAGTTTAACACAGTAAAGTGGGATGGGATGTTTAACTAATTTAGCACTAATGATATCTTTAAAGTAAGTGAGGCGGCCCAGTCCTCTCTCAGACTGGCCCCATCTTTAGTCTTCAGGATTGTAAAGACTGCTCATTTATCAGTATTATGAGATCTCGAGGCGGCTGAGCTTTTCTGTGTGAGGGATGTCAAATCTCTGTCTCTCTTTACATGTGAGTATCCATATCCATAGTTCTGTTGCTGCGAAGCAAGAAAAAGCTCTTAGCACAGACTCGGTATCATACACTATCTTAAATAAATTAATGCAACATGGGATTTTTGTGAAATTACTCACTGCCGTGGTTACACTTTTTAAGTGAGAGTGTTTATTCTCTCTGCTCGGTGGGGCTCCTGTCTTTGTGTGCACAGCTTTAATATCCATTTGTCAGTATGCTGTAGAGCCACTGTGCTCACAGTAAATGCTTCGTTAACATCAAAGAAAAGCACTTTGAACATTTGTATGCTTGCAACATGCAGCATGCTCACACACTTACACTGACACATGTGGCATAGACTTCTCCCAGCTATGACATTCAATACAGCACTGACTACATGCTGTGCATACAACAAACCACTTCTGTTCCACAATCCCATAATAGCTGTCTGTTGTGTGTGCCAAGTCAAGTATGTTTCTATATTTAAAATCCAGGTAAATGATTTGAAAACTGTAAATTGACTGCTCTTGTCTTTTCGCAAACATTTCCATTGATGAACACTGCTTAAGCTGCAGGGCCTGCATCCTTCAAAGGCTGCATCAGATGTATCATAGCGGCACAATGATGCTGCCTCAATTCAAAGCTCCTTCAAATGCAGCCAAGAGACGCCCAGCTGTCAGGTCCCTTATGTCCAGGAAAATGAAGACTGGTTCACTAGTTTAGTTTAGTAACTTTTTGGAGTGAGGTCATGATGATATTAGCTATTCCATGTTTGCTAGTCACTAGTTGTGGTTTTTACCACCACTGTGAGTGTCTCTCAACTTAACATATTCCCCACACCTGAGATTTTAGTGTGTTATCCTTCCTGCTATGGGATGTTTACTGCCCTACTATGAGTGCAAGAAATGTAAGCATCCAAGCTGAGAAGCTGAGAAGAAGCACATTTTGGTATAGTCAAACAAAAAAGATATATCTGCATTAAAAACCAAATACCTGCTCAACATAATGATTTCTAATGAGCCATATTGTTCAAATTAAATGAATAACCTGGGATATATACCTGGGCAGACATGAAGTGCATATAAGATCTGCTTGTACTTGACATGGCCCAGTTTATGAAAAACACAAGAAACACCTTTGGATGCCATGCTGTATCTTCATCCTTACACGTTGTGTGGAGAAATATCTATATATATAATTTCCACCATTGTCTTCCTTTATTTTTAAGTTGTAGTCCTGTCAGTAACCTTACAGTCATTCAAGATCGCCTCAAAGATTTCATGTTTTTCACTGAATCCTCAATGAATTTCCTGCCGTCATTTGTCTACTTAGAGATCGTGTAAGAGACATCCTGCAACACATCATTACCTCAAACCCTTTCACATTCCATCTCATTGATTCGATGAAGAGGGATAGATGTAAAACTGCCGTCACTCCGTAAGGCATGTCAGGTAGGTGACTAAAAAAAAAGAAACAACACGAGCGAAGGTGCAACGTGGCAATGCTCTCGTAAAGACTACATTGAATTACTGCACGCTGTGAAAATCTCATTAGTATTTTTGTGGATGGAAATGGTTTTGGAATCCTCTATGTCTGTGGCGATGAGAAACTTAATGACTTGTGTGAGGGGGAAAATGATAGTCCCCCTCAGGTTTCATGTTTATGGCACTTTTTATAGTCATTTATTTGACAAAGTTGGCCAACAGATGGTTATTCATCAGTGCAGTCCTCAAAAGTGCAACAAAAATTGAAACTACCTTTAGCAAACTGCATTTTATTTTGTCTTGTGGCATCAAGTGCAAAACTTCCTTAATGAACCCCAAGCTTATGTAGTTGTAATTCAAATGGAATGACCCATGTTGGCATAATTAATAAGGCTAAAATCTGAACATGTGGATGAAGGTGGTAATTACTTGCCTATAAAGCATGTTAATGATGAGTGATGTTGGTCTGAAGCCATATGTCTGAAGGTCATTCATTACCATATACATGTAGTCATCAACCGAGTCAGAAAACCTTGTGAATTAGACAGATTACCATGCAGCGAACATTTAAAACCTATCATGTGCTGTCTCATACGCACACATGTGCGCTCAATATTTTATTTCACACCTCTGTCTGTGGCCTTGTGTAATTTATGTTTATACATTTTTTTCCCAAACAGTCAACCAACCTTGACTCACTGGTGGTTTTATTTAACATTACAACCCTTAACTAATTATCTCACCCATCCATTACTGTAAGAAGACATTATTTATTCTCTACATGAGTGGATAATTTGATGCCCTTTGTTGCATTTGGGAAGGTCATGCCTATAATATATATTTGATGTTTTGGGATGATCATCGATGCATTAATGAGTTCGAGGAGCTCTCGGGTATGTAAATTTATGTTGCCCTCTGTCCTTCAGCCTGCGTTTGCCTGAAAAGTAATGCTAACACATACTCTCGCACACAGCGGCAGATGGCTTGAGCAAGCCTGTTCTGTAGTCGGTGACATTGCACATATTCAGATGCCATGAAGTACAGACGTTGTGTCTTCTCAAACTGTGGAGGCAGAGGGTGAAAAAGTGGGAAAGTACAACACAAATGTCACTTTCCCCACAGTTGTGAGAGGATTGTGAATATTTTGTACTTCCACCCAGGCTGAGGCTCAGTGTAATAGATAGGGCACTATGTGGATTGACTTGTGTGAACAATGATTAAAACTCATTAACTTGATGGAAGTCTTCATTAGTGGGTGATGGTGGGTGGTGGGCATCATTGTTTTTATACTGCATGCCACCATAGTTGACCATTAGTTTCTAGATTGCCTTCATTTTATGTGTGTGCTACAGGGCCCTGCTCAACTATATTAGGACAAACTTCTTCCTCCAGATAACATGCCCGAGATTCATTCAGAACTCCATCGATGTCACTGAACCAGTGATCATAAAAGGAAGTAAAATAGGAAATTAGAGCAGCTGAATGCATCCAAGGCTATACATGCAATTATGTTGGATGGGACCCGGGTGTAGAAATCTGCAGAGTGGATGCTGATAGGTCTGCTCTGTAGCCCCAGAGAATGGCTCCTAATAGGCTGAGATAGGAGATGAGGAAAGTGTGTGTGCTCTCGTCAGACATGTAGCCCCCCCAGTGGTTTCTGAATGATGTGATGTGACGGGGACTAGGGGAAGAGGAGGGGCCTGGGGAGGGGGAGTCCGCTGCAGGGCGTCCTAAGATTTTTGTCAGCAATTATTCACAATGAGGTGCAGTCACAGTGTGGGCTGTGCAGTTGCAATGATGAAATGACATTTTCCTTGTTCACCTCACTTTTCTGGATGTGAGTTTTACCTGTTTCTGTCCTCTGTTCCATTTTGGTGAGATCGATGTTGTGCACTGCATGTGGCCATTACAAAATGCTGCAGCACTATGTAGAGCTGGTATAAAGCTTGATGTCAGTCCTTTACTTTATTTCTAGGCAGGTCTCTCTGCAAGAGTTTAGAAAGCATTTGTAGCATTTGTTAGTCTTATCAGTTGTGATCCATCTAAAGAAATATAAATATTAATACAAATTCAATCTTTATTGTAATAACTGCTTTATTAAATTGATTTATATTGTGGTTTAAATTGCTTCTATCACAGGGTGGTAATGTTGTGTCCTGGCAGTGGAGGGTGCCAAGTGTGTGCAACCCAAGATGATAAGTGTATTTTGGGTGCAGGTATAACCGAATAGAATTACCGCGTAGCTCTGCTGAGACATCGCCTCTGCCTTAGAGCACTTTCAGACATATGTACTGGTCTCGGGTCAGATTGCTCATTGCACACATCCCACTGCAACCTATTAGAAGCTGACAAATGGAGTAGGATCTCGGATCAGTGGTTCTGTAAAGCCTCTACTCATGTGTCAAACAGCTTCCACCAGCTCAGAAGGACCAGTCAAGGGAGCTGTGAAGGTGTTTGTGAGACATTGACTTGAAATTGCTACATTTCTCTTAGAAACGGCAGTGGATGCTGTGTCCTGGGCCTAAACCAATGACATTCACTGTATACAGAGAAGAATCAGTGGGAGTGTAGTGCATGCACAGCTGACACTATGCTTGGTATTTGAGTGTTAAACAACTTGCACATTTTGTGCTTGACATGCTGCTCGGAATAAAGCCTTCACCTCTTGTGGAAGATGTTGAGTCTAGATTAGTTCATTATTGACAGAGTCAGAGCACAGTGGGTGCAAACACATTATGTCATCATTACTGCGATGAAATGCTGGGTTTTTCATCCTGTCCAATTTTCCAGTTTCTACATGAGGATGATAAGTCTAAGATGAGTTTGAGTAAGGTTGCATACAGTGGTTCCTTTGTTTTGATAGAAGAGGCCAAACTACAACTATTACTTCTTATTTATTTCCACTAATTATCATTTAACAGTCAGCATACAGACCCAGTTCTGTTTCTCTGTTTGTTCTCCTCAGTTCTGTCTGTTTAGAATGTGACTGATCATCTAGCTTCCAATTGTCCATCTATCAGCATGCAGGCTGTCCAGCCAGCTGGTGCCTGCTGGGTTGGAGAGGCAGACTGGGCAAACCTGGATGTCACAGTGGTGGCAGGTGGGCCCCCGCCATCAGGTATCGTAATGCCCGCTGGCACAGACGGGGCCGTCTCAGAGCTGCATGTGGGGGGGAGGGATGTGAGCATGTGTGGCTGAGGAGAGAGGGAGGCATCTTGAGCCATGTGTATGCCAGCCCTGACAAATTGGATAAAGCCTCCAGTGGATAGGAAGAGCAGTGCCAGTATGAGGCTGACATATGAAGCAAACTGGCATGGTGGATGGAGAGGGCAGGGGGTGGGAGGGGTGAGGAGGGTTGTGTAGAGCAGATGTGTGTCTGAAGGAGAGGAAAATGTATTTACATTAATGTACATAAACTGACAGACATACACAGTGAAAAATTGGGTGATTTTTTTTTGCATCAGTGTTGGGGACATTCTGCTTTATAATAAGGCTAAAAAAGGCTGCCTACGGTGCTGTTTTCACAGGTACACAGTGCCTGTCTGCACACTCATCATCCTCCGCCTTATTAGTTTTTCCATGTGTCACAAACCTTTTTGTGTCTCTTATTACCTTGTATGAAAAATGACTTGAAAGTCATATTTTATTTGTTGATGTATGTGTGCTTAAAATTCTGCCAAAAACTTGTGTTGTCAGGTTAACTACACTGCAATGGAAGAATCCTGCTCTCCTCCATTCTGCACTATAATGAGCCTTGATGGCCCTCAGCCTGTGATGCTTGAAGTGCCAAAATGTCTCTCCATGATCTCAGCTTCTTCATGTAGGAACTATTTTCTGTACTTGTGGTTGTGACAGTGTGACTCTTAATGTATGTAAACATTAATGGCATCCTCTTCAGTTCAGCTGTAACTTTCATCATGGATGAATGCACACTTCTTCTGCTCAGTGATGCTCAGGATATGTGTAGTAGGTAGAAAATAGTTCTGACATAATATTACATATAACGGTGGATTTTCTTGAGTAACCGTGTCATGATTACTTTCTAACTTTTTGACTCTTTGAGCTGAGCTGAGGGAAGAATGCAGCGGGAGAACATTAATAATAGATTTAGAGGTGAACTATTGCTTTAAACTCGATGTACAGGTAAAACTGTCCTTTCATGCTTGCATGCAAAAACATTACATATTTAGGCTATAAGTGATTGCAAAAGTGGTACAAACCTATCAAACATGAGCGTTGCTCTTACCACAATTAAAGTTTCCTTATTATACATACATACATACATATAACTCTAGTTATGCAGAAGCGTTTTCGTGGGGTTTGTAGGTTTCATTTAAATTAGGATTAATTCAGCCTAGTTGGCAGGAAAAAAATGTTTGACTTATCTGTCCTGTTGTCTTTAAATAAAATACCACAATAACCACCCCTGCAGGTCACTGTCATGCAGGTTTCATTATGCAGTGAAGACATTACACAGTAATTAAAAAAATATTATATAATATGTTGCCATCAGCAGTCTCGCTGTGACATTAACAGTCAGTGAATTGACTGTCTGAGCGAGTATGAAGATGCAGGCATGGGAACGCTTTCCAAGACTCAACAAGCACGGATGTTAGCTTAGGGTCGATGCATCCAGGGGCATCGTTTGACTCTCATTGAGTTTACAGGTGACCTCTAATCCAGGACCACATGACCCGCAAACAGAGTATGTGATGTCCTCACGCAGTCATTAGAAAGCGTTCGATGTGTCACAAGCCCTGTTTAAGGTCCATTGAACTCCAATCAGCAGGAAGCAAGGCAGATGCCTCAACAATAGACACAGTTTGTTCTTCCATAGTTTCATTGTGAACTGAAACATTCAGCATTGCACACTCTGGTTTATTAGCTAGTAAACAAACCCCACAGATTCTCAGATTCTCAGATGGATGAAGAGGATGGTGCTACTAGTGTGTGGATGGTGTTTCAACACTTTTTTATTCCTGAGCCAAAAGAGCTCATATGTTTTTTTTAACATTTGCATCAAACATTTCAGCTTTATTTGCACCATTTTAACATTACTGTCATTTTGCTGCTAATGTTGCATGTTACCTGTTTGCTGACAGACATGTAAAAAGCCATAAAAAGTGATTTACTCAAATACCAAGCAATGAAAATGTCTCCTACAGAATAAAAACTCTAAAAAGTTGTGGCATGTCCTGTGGTTCTTATCTGAGACATAACAAAGAGACAGGTACTGCCAACTACCCTGTCAGTTTAGAGCTAGTTATGACACTTCATCTCTGTGAGTGAAGAGGCTTTGTCTCGTAACTCCCATCCAAACAAAATGAGTTCATCCAGAGTTCAAAGGGAAGTTGAGGAGGAGAGCAAGATTTTTCCTTCGCTCAATGTCAGTTATTCTCCACCTTTTAGGTCTTAATCCTCAAGCATACAAAGTTGTTGGTCTGACAGCTGGTACGCGGCAGATATGCATGGGAGTTGTACTTCTTTTTTCCAGCTTTTTGTCTAAAACAAGTGTGATATAAAAGCAGGTTCAGCCTAAACTTTGACTCAAGTCAAAAAAACTTGCTAATATGTCCTCACTTTACACACACACAGAGGGATAGAGAGGGAGAAGGAGAGAAAGCCTTTATTTGCTTGGTCCGGTGAGTGATCCATGTGTTGGGATGCTCTGTGGTCATTAATTGATGTGCCTGGCTGTGTAGACAGAATTGATTTCTGGTACAGACCATAAAGTACAATGCTACGGCTTTTCGCTGTCAGAAACTACAAGGCCATTGCCTTGAAAGGAAGTTGATGCCACTCTTCAATGGATTCATGGATAATGTAATGGATATCAAAAAAAAAAAAAAAAACAGCTCCATCACCTGCAGGGCTTTTGTGCCACTGTCTCAACTCTGCCTCTGCTGCATCTGCTCTTGAATGATCCACCTCAGTTTATTGACAGACATGTAACATTTGTTTGATTCATAAAAGTTTTAAAATATGATTTTACTAAGGGTTATTTGGCACACTACCTTTGTCTCTCACTAGTTGCTTGGCAATCCTACAGTGCCAGAATGTCTCCAGGAAGTAACTGTCTGGCCAAGAGATAAATCCTCCTAGATTATGTCCAAGACAGATCTTGAATGCCAGTATAGTCTGCCTTGAAAACAAATCATGGAAAGCAGGTTTACATCTTACTGTAGTAACGTGTCAGCTGCAGTTCAAGAGCTTGTAAGAGTAATTATATCCAGACTAAATACCTTCTTGTGCTGCCATTGAGCAGTGGTTGCATGCTTAGTCTGCAGTGCAATGCTGCATCATGGTTGGATGAAACAAGCTACAGACATCAACAAGGAGTTTTCTCCCAGTGTTTAGACAGCTCATGAGTTGTTAACAGTTGTAAAATCCTAATGCCTTGAGCAACATCTATTACTATTACCATTGCACTCGTAATCACAGTAAACATAGATTATTGGCCTGTATCTGTGTTTGGCCCTTTGCCACTATGTCTTGTTATTGTGAGAACATCCGTGAGATTTATGGTTCTGTAAGTGTTTGGAGCAGACACAATGAGCTCCCTATATTAGATTATAAATCCTTCAGATCCCCACACAGGATCTTAGCTTTCTTTTCACATTCCATAGTGAGACCCTTCATGCAAACTTTATTTGAATGCCAAAATATGTTGAAAGATTGCCAAGAACCTTCAACCTTTTATTGTTCTATAATTCTCCATTTTATAATCCAATCAATGCTTGCTCTTTGCAAATCTTACTTGAGTGTATATATGATTAGGCAGCTGTTGGCGGTGGGTAAAGATGGCTTCTGCAGAGGAATAAAGTTTATCACCTCATAGATAATCGATCTTTTTCAGCAGTGACATGCCGCCCTGTGCAAGGTGTCTCTCCCTCCACAAAATTGACTTACAATAGGCTTAGCGCACACATATTGCTCTGCTACCTGGGGTGTCAGAGAACTATTCCCAGGCTTATGCTCCACACCGTGATGCCAAAGTGTATCATTGATTGCAGGCCTCTTAGAGTTCACCTATCCCATACATTTGCAGCACACAGTGTCACTGTGCAGGGTCACAATAATGAGAATCAAAATGAAAAGTAGATAAGGCAAGATAACTAAATGTTATGTAGCTACTTTAGTTTGTGATTCCATCTTATTACATCAAAATAGACTGGAGCATTAGGATGGATGTACCTCTTTATTTTTCAGGTTTTGTACTAGACCAGAATTATAATGCAGTATATTGTTGGATGCATCATTAAAGGAGCAGATCACTACATAAAAAACTCCATACTGGCACAACTTTGCAGACTCTTGAGCCTTCAGGCTGGTCAGAGCTTTTCCTTGCCGCCCCAGATCAGAGCGTTGCTTGAGGATTAAAGTCGTTTTCTAAGTGTTTGCCTCTGGTCCAGCAGCACATTTATCACAGCCAAATGATTAGTCCATCAAAGCTCATGCACATGCCTCACTGTATGTCTATGCCACCCTTTTAAGATGTTATCAGTGCTAAAATATGAACAGCCAGTGATTATGTGGAGCAGCTTAATTGTGCCATCCATACATGCTCTTGCAGAAGCACGCTGGCAGTGTTATGTACGTAAGACAGAAGCGCATTGCAACGTGCATGCTGCATGCTGAAAGCGACTGGGAGAAGAATTGTGAGTTTTCTCTGCTCATTATGATTCTGCAGTGGCCACTGAGCGAGGTTGAAATGAGATGAACTGATGAGAGGAGAGGCTGTGTAGGGCCAGAAATAGATCAAAACCAAACTGGAGGCCAGAGTACTGGTGGGCACAGGGAGGGAAGGAATGCTGGTAATGTAAGCCAGGACGTGCTAAATGGAGCTGTCTGACTGGATTGCAGATAGACAGGCGCCCAGGAAAACGATAGCAGCAATGAAGCTAGCTAGCTTGCTAATGATGTGAAGTATTTAAGAATGCTGATAAGACTAAGAAGGGTTTTGGTTGTGATTGGAAAGGATGTGGATTATAGAAACCCTCAAGCTTTACTCTGCTCTCCTTTACTTTCACCCAATTTCCGTTATCTCTCTCTTTTACTTTTGCTGTTCTGATTGCGATTAGTACAAAGATAAGAGTCTCATGATTCTTTTATTTTCTGCTCCATTAGTCCAAGTTACTTCATGCAGTAGGTCTAATGTGTCAGTGGCCGTTTGTCTTCGCTCTGGCTTTCAAGTTCTTTTTCTCCGCAGCCTTTCATCTAATGAGCCGGACATCATAACAGTGTAGCATGTGGTTTGCAAATACTGAGAGCATGTCAGTTTCTGAGGTGCTCGTATTGTGTTTGATTCTGAGAGGAGTGACAGATACGAGCGCTGCAAATGAGGTCATTTATTTTTAAATTCTCAAAACACAGTTCCATTTTCTCTCAATGATTTATCAAAAAAGTTGCACATACAAAATTCAAATAACATAACTACAGGTCATTGAAAATGTGACTCTGAGTTCAGCAGGTCCATAGTCCCTCCCAATTCCTCCCTCTCCAAACAGGCGATTAGAACTGTGCTGACAATCCTGAAGCTGTGCGGATGGATGACATTAAAGAGACACCGTCTTCAGTCTTATCTCTTCATTCTCCTGCTCTGTTAACCTCTTTGTCTCCCTGTTTTCATCCCTCTATATTCTTATTTCTCACTTCCACTTTTCTCTCATTTGCTGTTCTTTTTACCCACTCCTTTTGTGACTTGCAGTTTCATTCAGACATATATATCTTTAACTCCCCCCCTCTGCTTCTGTCTCTGTTTGTCTCCCTCGCTTTGTGTTTCTGTGAATCCATGAGCGGAAAGGAAGCAAATAGAGCGAGGCAGCGAGGTAGAACCCACTACCTCATCTGGTAATGAGCCTGGAAAGTTCCCAGTCAAAAGTACACCGTCTCCATGGAGACTGAGGTAAAGTTGCTGGCACTGCCTCTGCCTGGTGTCTTTGAAGGCCCTGGCTTGAGTAAACAATGCCAAGGTCAACACTCCCCGGGGTCTGTTTGAGCATCTGTGACCACAAAGACTCTGCAGTCTTTAAGAAGGTTGTGGGAGCTCGTCGTTTTGTCATCTTTTTTTCTCCTTGGTCCTTTTCATTACACTTACAAGACCACCCTCGTATGACTTACCACCCAGCTCACTGTGTTTTTCCTCGTGTCTAAGCCTATAACTTGCCATCTTTGTGTTTTATTTTGTGCCTTACCTCAGTCTAAACTTTCTAAACCTCTTGTATTTTCAATGCACAAATGAAAAGCTTCACGCACCCCTAACCCAGCATATTTAACATTAATTTGTTTCTGTATGTAGCTGTAAGGTTCATGTCATAGATATTTTTTTTCTGCTGTGCCTTTTTTGTACCCTGCCCTCCAGGGCCACCTCCACTTATTGTTCAATTTAATTATTAATGCTAATTCTAGATGAGGGAACAAAGCTGCTATGTGGTTTATTTATGCCTCTGAGCCCAGAGTCCTTCACTTTCTTGCTACCACGGTTGACGCTTCAGAGTCCCAAGTCATTACTAGTTGGCTAATTACATACAGAGGCACCTGCCCACGCACACAAAGCACAGATGGGCTGCTGCCCTTGAACTTTGAGATTGTTCTAAACTTTGGGTCATATGTAGAAATGGAATAATCACAGCAGAAACACTGCATATCATGCAGAAATACATACAGGTGTTCAGTCAGTCAGACTCTGCAAAGAAACAAAATCCATAAGCCTTTTAATTAATCCAAAACACTCTACATTTATCGTGGCAAATGTCTTATATATGACCTGCCCGCAGTGTATCCCGCCTCTCACCCATAGATAGCTGGGATAGTATCCAGCCCCCTGTGACGCTGCACTGCAGGATAGCGGGTTCAGATAATGGATGGATGGATGTGTTGTATAAGTTTGAGGCGATTGTTGTGTTGTGTATGTAAGGATAGCACGAACAACTTCATCATTTTTTATTGTTCTGCTGTAGTGACTAGCCTGCAGGAATAAATAAAATACATGTCCACATGCTGTGTCTGCACAGTACTGAGCAGCAGCATATGTGACCCTTCAGTTGCATAACCATATGGGTGCTTGACATTCGGCCTTGCAATGTCATCTTTGTATATAAATTGTGCAGCTTGCACATCTGAGTGTCCGATGCTATCCCAGACACTACAGGCCACATGTGTGGCTGTTAATTGGGGTTGAGGGCGAAGCCAGTGCAGATGGTATTTGCACTGTGTGATGAAGAGGATTTTCTGGGTTTACTGCAATCTGCAGTGCAGCTAGCAGTGGAGAGGAGAGATGAGGAGAAAGGAAATTGGAAAAGAGAAAATAAGGGAGATGGAGAGCTGGAAGAGAGAGAGTGAGCAGAAAAAGAAAGTGACAAACATTCACTAAGGAGAGGCTGAAGCCAGGGATTTACAGAGAGGAGGAGGAACAATGAAAGACAGAGAAATAAAGCACATAAAACATACACAAATAGATGATATTAAATCCTTTGTACCTCGCTCCTGCTTCTGTTTGCTTATTATTTTTTAGCACTTTGTCCCTCATTGTGAAATGTCTTTCCAGGTAATCTGAGCTTAATTTAAGTTTGAGCCATACCACACAGAGGAACATATCATTTCCCAGTTATATCATGCCTATGGACAAAGGGTTAACATTCTCAAACCCTTTTAAATCTCAGCTCATCCTGTAATTACCACTGATAGAATGTCCTGAAAACTCATTCAACTTCCTAATGTGCAAAGTTAACTTGATGAACTGCAGGCAATAATGCATCTGCGCCCTCCATCAGTCACCATTAATGTGAGAGCCGGCCATTGCTTCTCAGTATAGCATTATTAGCAACGGAGCTTCTCAAGCAGATGGAGTGCTCTGCATACTAACCCAGTCACAAAGCCTCAGTGTCATCCTGGAAATAAACCGCTACTCTACTGTAAACTTTTTAAACGACCACCAACTATGATTAATGTGTGCATTTATAAGTGGCTTGTAACAAAAGGCAGCTGAAGATACACAAACTTGTGTGTTGAGACACACAAAGCATCTGTCCGTTTCCATAAAACAAATTCACAGGAAAACCACCGGCATCCCTCAGTGGCACATCATTTTGCTCCCAGCCTCTCTGCATTCATAATTTACACATGCAAAATAAGACCCTTAGGATACAAGATACAACCTGCACCTCCTGATTTTATTTTCAGCACAGTCACACTGTGTTTTTACATCCAAAAACATTCTCAGGAAGCATTTATTCTGATGAACCCAAAACAGTAATGTCCCTGGTGAGTCATACACACAGCCCACACAACATCCACCAAGCTTCAGTCATCAGTTCATCAGCTTCGGTTTGTAGGATGATCTTCGTTCCCTTCTGTCTTTTATGTAGACAGCTCGGATGATGAATGCTTCTCTGTTTGACAGCTCTAGTCTTCTTTCCTCTATTTCCAGAGACTGCACACTTGTGCCTGGATTCCTTTGTTACACTCTAGAGCTCAACGTCAAAATACACCACAACCAACAAAGCTGTAGCATACAGTATATGGTACAATTTCAAGTAGATGGACTGTGAATTCTCTGCAGGGAGAAGCTATTAAATGCAGCAATGGTCCGGAGTAAGCTCAAGAGACATGTTGTGGCAAAACACCAGTGTGTGGTGGAGGTGGGTTGCTGTGAGGAGGAAAAACATCACTCTGATGGAAGTAGTGCCATATTTAACAACAAGGTTTATACAGGTTTCCAGCAGAGTATTTAACATCTCTGTTCACTGACGTCCATATTTGGAAGGAGTGAGAGTTTAAACCATACCAATGCGTAGTATTACATATAGCAAATATAAAATAGCATGCTTGAGGCTGCAGTCATTGCCCACTCCTGTGGATGATCCGATCACAAGCAGGCAGCTCTATGTATAGACGTGGACACACCTGACATGCATGGAGTGTCCTTTGACACTAAATGACTTTTGAGAATAGCCTGTCTGTCTCATTCATCCACAGTTTTACTACTATTGGTATACAAATCACAGTTTTAACTGGTCAGAGTTACAACATAAAACATATTAAATAGGAAATAATTATTATAAATAATATTTCCATTACTAATACAGTGCTTGCATTTATTTTCTAACTTTGGACTCATGGATGTTTTCATCGATGGTGCGAGGATAACTTCCTTTCCTGTGGTGTGACATTTTCGTTTTCTTGGTAAAATCTATAAAAATATTTATTTATGTGCTATTTATAGTATTATTGCAGAAAAGGAACAATTTACCCTCACAGAAGTGAGGTCACACCTCACTGTTGAACACATGATGGATAGCAGAACAGCCATTGTCTAGAAAAAACAAAGCCAGCATTTAAGCTGCCCACTGTCCTTTCTGTTGTCACTAGCATAAATCTCAGCCGTAGCATACAGTGAGTTTCCTCTAACTGTGCTGAGAGGGGTTATTTGTTTCACTATGTGGGGAGTCTGAATGTGGTTGAGGTTTCACCTTGTTTTCAGGAAAGCTTTTATGACACCCTAAGACACAAACAAGTATGGCTGTATGAGAGTGTTGTGCCATGAAATGTGTTTTACGGTTTTATTATCTCTAATAGGCAGAGTTATAATGTGGTATTTCTGTGCTAAATATTTAATTAAATACATCGTTTTTCTTTTCCTGAATAGACATGCAGAAAATAGGTACTCAGGGATTGGTTTAACCACAATAACAGCTGCCCATGTCTGGCCATTGCTATGTTAGCCACCAGCCAGCCATGCAGTCTGTTGACCGGAAGACACAGTTTATTGGCAGAGTCTGAAAGCATGTGCTATGTTCCAGACACACAAAACATTTCTTGTTCATTATCCAATACAGGGATCTGAATGGGTTATGTTGCATCTCAGATCCATGGTACACAGCAAGTAGTCTACATTTTGGTGCACTCATGATCCTTTAAGTTCAGTAAGAAAGAACAGAATGATTAAAAATTATTTTAGAGGATACATTAGAGCTTTTGAGCAGTGTCAATTAAATATTGTCAGTATGACACTGTCCCTTAGTTCCCTGTGAGACACAAGTAGGTGTTGAGCTTGGACACTGCAGATACTGTCCAGACTTCGCTGGAATCCTTCCAGCCTTTTCTGCATAATTTGAGAAGCATTTAAATATATGACACGTGCACAGTCAGTGAAAATGGATGTTGAGATTTGCCAAAGCAAATCGAGATGAAAGTCGATACACAGAAGCCTAAAACATGGAGGGAAGCTGTTGCAAGTTCATTTACGAAATATTACAGAACAATTGGCTGCTTTCAGGGGCAGTGGTGAGTTGACTCTAATGGCCATAGACATTTTCTGAACCTTCAATATGCTCCCAGTGACCTCCACTTCAATGTCTGTACCATGCTGTGTGTCTCTTGTGTGACGGTGCATATGTGTGTGTCCCTGTTGATCGGGGCGTGTCTTTAGATGGTCTACAGGGGGGCACTGAAAGGATGGCTGGAATGGAGAAGCACATACACACGCGCACACTCGGCCGCACACAGACACACTCACATAGAGATTAACGGGGTAAGCTGTGCCGCTCATCTGGGATAAATGCGGTCAGAGAGGGGAACAGCTGAGCAAACAGCTCCGGCAAGAGGCAGAAAGCAGAAAGAGAAGGGAGACAGAGGAGCAGGGATGACGGACTATTCATCCCGGCATAGTGCTGGTGAGCGGCTGCCACGCTGGATATGCATCACACCTGAACCTGGAAGAGTGGGGACCAGAGGAGGTAATGGATGGCTGATACACTCACCACTCTGAGGAGTGGGAAAGTATGGCGTGTTTTTCCTTAGTGCTGATACTGTGGGATTGGGAACTTTTGGATGTTTCCCTATAGACTCTTGGCTTAACTCATTCCATCTGTTTATATATAGGCTATATAAATAAAACATATTGTATTAGATACGTACTGTTACAACACTGTATGATGCAGAGCACCAGATGTGGCGCAGCGGTTAAGCGTGTGGAGTCATGTTTTCTATGAAACAGAAGCAGAGGTATTACGCTGGGATATGCACCCTTGTTAGGGACATTATGAGGCCAGATGGCCTGATGCTGATAGTCAGTTATGAACCAATGAAACCGGTGTTATTGGCATAGATATCAGTGACCTGGCACATTAATCCTCCACTGTGTTGTGTACATGAATAGAGAAGCAACTGTTGAAACAGTCATAACCTAATTATGTTGCCAACTCATGCCAAGTCTGTTGCTGAATTGTGGGGTTCGATTGTAGAGTTTAGATTTGTCCAACACATGAACCTCCCTCATGCTTCCTCTGTCTTCTCAGGGCCTTCTGAGGTTGTAGTCATCTGCATACATTTTGTTGCCCCACATCTCTTGAACTGAAAGCACCTTGTCACTGTCGCTGCAAGCTTTAGGAATTACCAAGTGAAAAATTAACCCTGATCCCACGGTCTCATTTTGGCATGTTGACATTTCTGGGACGGACTTGTTGTCGCTAAGCCTGCTGTGCAGAACTGCATGGGTGAAAAAAAAACTTTGTCAAAAGAATATCTGCTCAAAACAAAAATGATGCTTCGCAAGGAATATCGACTTAAACATCTGGAGACATCATGTTCAGTTTTCTCTGCTAGAATTTTGACATGTGAGGGATTTGTTTGGTCTGGTTCTCTGCAATTGTTTCCTTTAATATCCCAACAGCTTTGACATCCAAAGACTGCAGTTCTACTTTCAGAAAGGATGTTTGTCAGTTGCTCGTCGTGGTGTACGGAGACATAGTAAATATACACAGTCTATTAGACGAGACACTTTGAAAGTGTAAAAAACCCTTTGATCTCTTTCTGAACATGCTGAATGATGTTTTCTTGTGCACGCCTGGTTTTATGTGTGCTGTCTTTGAATGTTAGCACACAACACTTTCTTTCTGCTTTGGTGGGACTGTTGGGTTTGTGGATTATTTGTACAGTGAGATTTCTACAGTTAAAGGGAAACTTTGCCCATTTTGATCATCATTTGATCTCTCCATACAGTGTGGAGTGCATTTAGTAGTCCTGAACAGATGGTTTGCTCGATGGTGCTGTGATGAGAATAGGTGTGTGCGTACAGATGGTCTGCACATGCTTTCATTTTTGTCGTCTGCTTGGTGTGTGTGTGTGTTGTCTGTACGTAGTAACACCAGACAACCCTACATCTTCTTCCTGTGGCAGCAGCAGTCCTGTCATCTTGTGCTGTCACCTTGCCAGACTGGGAGAGCAGCTGATGGCGGTTTTCTGCAGGTTCTTTGTCTTTAGCGTTCATGTCCAACATACAGATCTGTCTCAGGGGGGGTTCTCCATGTTAAATCAAGGTTAAATCATATCACTTCCCACGTCTGTATAATTAGGCCCTACCAAATTAATTAACATGGCCGTCCAATGGCCAACATGGCTGTGTTACCTGGATTTATATGGATTTTGAAATGGCAATAAAGTCTGTCAAGCATCGGATATTACTATACTGACTGGTACTGATATGATCTGATCAATTGAAACTAGCCTGTGACTGACAGATGGGTCATCCAGTCCCCTGCCATGTACGCTTTTGAAAGTGCTTGCTCTTGTTTCCCAGGATCTGAGTTCTGTGTTGCAAAGATTCTGGTTTCTCTGAACATTTATGGATAAGAGTATAGATCCATCACTGGCAAAAATGATCAATAGAGAATTTACTTTGACTTGTCACTATAGCCTGGCAGGTAGCCATTACCACAAATGTGGGTTCATCTCCTGTCTTACCAAACACACTGCTTTCCTTTCATGACTCTGCAGACTTCTTTCATGTACTCAACAAGCGCTGTGCCTTAGGTCAACCAATATAACATTACTTTCAGACCTCAAACCAATAAAGTAATAGTCTTTTTTTTCCCTTTTGGCCTATAAAGTGAGTCATTTGAAATTTAGCTCCGGTGTCTGCGCTTTGCTTCTGTTGCCCCTGCCAGAAAATGGCTTTGTCAGGCTATTTTAGCTGAGGCTTCAAAGATTACATTTCCCCAGATTTGCTATTCTGGGAGTGAAACGGCCTTTGCGGTGTAACAGACTTCTGATGGGAAATGCTCCTGAAGCCCTGGGTCACTGTGACTTTTAGGCCCGTGGAGATGTAGGTATAAGTGAAAGCCTCTCCTGCTGTTTAGCACTGAAACCCTGTGAGATTCCAGCACAGATAAAAATATACATCAAGACACAAACATGGACACGCACACTCTTATTTTGATATGCATGCTGTTTAATCTAGTCTCTGTGGTGGAGATTGACAGATAAACTGCTCATGTTCTAAACTTTGGTCACATTCTTGGTAGTGAGCTTAATCTGCCCACACTGAGTTTTTCCACATAATCTCAAGAACCTTCTTTAATCCACAGATGTCTGCAAGCTTTCAATATAAGCCTCTGGAAAGCCTCGCTTAGCATGTGTGATTGTGCGTATATGTGGTTTTATGCATGTTTGCATGCATTATCACGCCTCTTCAGCTTTGGTGCAGTGGCTGGTTTGAGTTTTCACACCACTCAGCAGCAGTAATGAGGATGAAGCCGGATGTGACAGACATCACACAAGCTTCCATGCATTATTTAACTAATGGTCAGGTGGCAGATGCTGGAGTGCTTGTGCTGAGACCAGTGTCCCAGTGGGCACAGGCTGCCCTCTGCAATCACCCTTACCGTATATTTTTTTTTTCTGTTTAAGGTCAGTGATGATCCTTCCTGACCATTGGTGAGCTCACAACCATTTTGTCTGGGTATTCTCACAGCAGTTAATGTTGCCTCCCAGGGGCTAATGTTTGAAAGCCTGAAGCCACCCACAGTTTTAAGGGCTAATATCTGTGCTCTGAGTGCAGAAACACACATCCCATTTACATGATTGAGAAAAAAATCAGACTATCCACACCAGGACGCCACATCGCTTCACTTCAAAGATGTAATTTCCATTGCAAGAAGAAGCAAGCTGTGTGCACAGAATTATTTTAGTTCCATATTCCATAACTTTACTTTATAGTAGACATTTGCATTATGTATCTAATTTTGTTGTACTACAAGTACATGGTTCTTTCAATGATTTTCCCATCTCTACTCCTTAAGGAGAGCAGGAGGGTCTGTAGTTACAGCTCAGTACACCTGTATTTGTGCCATATAGTTATAATTTTTATGCTTTAGTTCAAATGTTGAGTTACTACAGTCATTTAATTTAATTTAATGTACGGCAATTTAATTCAATTGACAAATCATTTCCCTCTTTAAAATTTCAGGGGAAGTGGTCAACAATTAAAATAGCTGCCTGCAGCTTGACTTTGAATTTTCCCTGTATAGTACAATGGCTTAGAGACACATGCAAATAGACAAAACACCAACAAATCTCCAACAATGTGACGACTCCTGCACGTGTGATAATCACAGAGAATACAGAACGGTGCTGCAAGCACACATGACAATGACAGTATATTCCAGGGCCGTTTCTCACAGCTGCTTGTTTAAAGATATTGAAGCCTGTGTCTTATCTGCGGTTTTTGGTAAATGTGCTGAAATGTGTTTTAATTGATTTAGTACTAGTGTCGCTTTTCTGTATTTGGTTGTGTGAGCATTCTTCTATGTTGATTTTACATGTTCTCAAAGTTGAACCAATCATTTTAATTTGCTGCTGTGTTCTTAAGTTGTGGCGTGTTAGACTCTTTCAGCCACTGCATTACAAGCTGAGCGCTGTGATTGTGTGAGGCTCTTAAATTTTTCGGTGGCAGTATGGGGTAGATGGTTTGTGGCAGATCAAAGCAATTAAGTCAATGAGATAGGCTATCAATCTAGTTTCTTTCTCTCGTGCTGTTGCTTACACAACAAGCATAAATTAGTTGTCCCCAGTTTTCATACATTGAGCTGTGTGGCATCAAATGTTCATCTTTACCCCAGCTGAGACCTGAGCTCAGAATCTAATGATGCTAATTGCAGTCATTAGCTTGGCTTTAGGGGGAGCAGCTCAGATGTTGTTTGGACATGGACGTTCATGGTGACACACTCTTGTTGTAGTGTGTAGTATCATCCAAAGCTAACTGGAGCACCATGGAGTGTTGGCTGGTGTAATTGGGAGATGTTAATTAGTCTATTGGATGGAGCTTGTACCCTCATGTGTATTGTCTTTGTGTGCTGCCCTTTTCTGTGTACAAAGCCAACCTAATGCTTATGTCTGTGTAAATGTCTGAATATATGTGTGTGTGTGAGCAATCACAGGCCAGTGTGAGTGTGTATGTATCTGTTTGCATATATGAATGTGACACTCTGGGGGTCTAGCTAATGAGGCAGTCATTTGTTTAACGTAATCACCCACTAGTTTATGCCACCCGCTTCCCCTGGCACAGGGACAAGCCCTATTATAAAAAGGCTGTGTTTGAATCACATTAGCACAGCAACAGTCTCCCCCACCTCTCTGTCCCCTCACTCTCACCATTCACATGCTGAAATGGACCATCAATACCCGGCTGCCAATGCACCAGCCAAGCATTAGTAATGCCATTCACTAGGGACGCTCCAGTGGTGCTGTCAGTCTTAGCGGCTTTTTCTGGTCCCTGTGGTAATTTTCACAAAAATATGTTCAATACTGAAAAGAGGCAGCTTTTTCATAACACTTAGCAAACAGCCAAGTTCTTGGATTTTATGCACAGGCTGTCAAAAGATGCTTCACATGAATTGCTGCCACACAGGCAGGATGAGATGTGGCGAGATGATAATGAAGCCAAATACTGTATGTCGGAATTGGCATCTTGCGTCTTTGGAAGGCAGAGTGTAAACTGTTTTAATTTGATGATGTCTGCAAGTGAAGGAATTGTTATTGCTTTTAATTATTGGCTTTTTTTAGCTCACAAATAAATAAAAACTGTTTAATTCATGTGTAAAGATGGTTTCATTTACTGTATCTCTTTATTACGCTGTTTACTTTTCAAAGCTATTGACATACTCTTTACTATTGAATCCGTCAGACAAGTTATTTAAATTCTGGCAGATCACATGACAGACATCCTCTCTGATCTATCTCTTTTATACCAGATAACAAACATGACCTGATTGGCCGAAAAAAGACGATCAGCTGCCACTACTAAAAACAGATCTTTCATCAGTCTTGGAGTGAAAATACAGAAATACAGAAGTCAAAATTCCTAAAGCTCCAAGTTGGCCCTAAGTAATATCAGCATTTTTATTTTTTTGCAGATGGGGAAAGGAATGAAACCCTGACATCAAAGATGAACACAGATATTTCTGGCTGCTACTTTTCCTCCACTAAACAAGTGTTTTGTTTTTGATCTATCCCTCAGTTTTTTTAATATATATATAAAAGTAGCTACAAATTGCACTTGAGGGAAGTACTTTGCAAATTAGGGCCCTAGTGTAACGAATGGCTTAATCAGAGCTTATATAGAGAAGACAGCAGACATCAGACGATTGTGGGGCTAATGCAGGGATCGGGCTGAAGCAGTTCAACTTCACATTTATTGGTAACAAAATCAAATCATATTAAGCAAAGTGCCATAGCAATAGGTGCAGCCGAAAGCTGGTTCATGCTATCACAAGCGGCGGAGTACAGTTTTTATCACAGGTTTTATTACAGGTTAATATTCTGATGCCTTTTTGTTGAGACGTACCTTGAATGTGATGTCCAGAAAATTGAATTGTACATAATTTTAAGAGGCACCAGCTGTATGTATAAAGCATATAATGCGGTACAAATCAAACAATGGAAATCTAGCTTTAGGACAAACTAGTACAAGTACTGTGGCTAGCAAACAACAGGCATTGCTCATCATCTGGCTCATACCACCCCTACAGAGAAATGTAGTGGTGGTAACATCGCGTCATGGGAGTGCTGCTCAGCAGCAGGCTCAGGGAGACTGGTAGGACCTAAAGGGAGGATCGGTACAACTAATTACAAAGAGGTCCTTGCATGCGACGTGGCTGAGGCAGTGGTTCACCTTTCAGCATGACAATGAGCCACAGTACACAGCCAAGACAACGGTGGCTTCAGGACAAGTCTCTGACTGTCCTTGAGTGGCCCAGACTTAAAGCCTGGTATCCATCTGAAGAGCTTTACAGTATCTGCAAGGAATAAGGGATAATCTGAGAGCACATCAGTGTTTGAGATTCAGGTCTAAATGTGAGGAAACACAGAGTCTTTAAACTGATTAATTTTCTAAGGCAGAAATTAAAAACCTTCCAGCTGTACACAAAGGTCCTTTGTGGTGTTGTGTTTACTTTGAGTTGAATCATGAAGGTATTCTTGAGAGGATCTACCAATAGAGAGCTCAACACTGTGCAGATGAGTGAAGATTACACACCCTTCCATAGAAGCAGCTTAGATATCAAGCTGAGACGTGCATGGAAAGTAATGAGAAAAAGCTCTGTAACACTGATACTCTTCCATAAAAGTGAACATATTACTAGACTTAATCATGCTATTGTTAAAGTTATAAATAAAACACCCTCACACTAGTTTAACTGAAGCTGGATGTGAAGCTCTGCAGGCACAGGTATAAACATTTAAACAGTGAGATAACTATGTTTGTCCTGAAGGTAAATATTGTTTTTGAAAATGTAGATTTTTCCTCAATATAGTTTTTTACAGTTAAACTTTACGGGTTTTCTGCATTCCCAACTAAAGCAGGGCTTTTCATCTTCATAATGGATCCTGGTCTAAGTTGTTTCCCAATACGTGTGGTTAATTTACGTTTATAATTGTTAACAACTTTAAATCATTAGTTATACCACAGACTGTGACCTTTTTCAGCAAAAAAGAAGAGGACATTATGCAACCAGATGAGCATCTGGGCATTTTTACCTCTAATTGGAATGATTATTAATGCAGGGGGCCAAGAGGCCAGCTGAGTCCTGCAATTGCCCTTGTGCTGTTTCCTCTGGGAGCCACACTGTCCCACAGAGCTGAGGGCCAAATCAATGGCTCTGATTTGGACTGCAGCTGAGTCTTCTCTGCAAACATTATCTCCCCCACCACAGGAGATACCGGCTGCCTTATTGAAATTAATGAGTCTTCATATTAACAGCTGTAAGGTGCACAGGAAAGAGGAAAGCCATGCATCTAAATATAACATGGACATGTGGTACATATATCATCAGAATGTCATTTACCATTTGATGATGCATGATATAAAGACACTTTTTATTGAAAGAAGTTCAGTTAGTTTCATTTT
Organism: Parambassis ranga; assembly: GCF_900634625.1. Taxonomy (NCBI): domain Eukaryota; kingdom Metazoa; phylum Chordata; class Actinopteri; family Ambassidae; genus Parambassis; species Parambassis ranga. The sequence goes on along the minus strand of NC_041028.1, from coordinate 11,722,541 downwards.
GTAGTTTGTTTAATACATTTCTCAGTGATAACACATTTTGACGTATCAAGTAAATGTACATTAATGGCAAATTATTGGTTGCCATGGGCTACCAGTAGTCTAAAAGGGCTCCAACTTCCAATGCAGTCAGTACTGTTTGCAGAGAGAGACAGTGGGTTTCATTTGTCACAGGCCTGCAATGTTGATGCTAATTCTTGTTATGCTCATTCTTTTACAAAACTGAAATTGATCCAGGCCATCAAGGTTGTCATATGCAATTCTCAAATTGGAGCTCATGCTCGGCATGATATTGATCACTAACATTACATTGCTCAAGATTACCAGCAGTGAATGAAAAAAAGCATGTGCACCCAATTAATTGCAAAGCGTCATCCAGGCAGCTAGTGTCAATTATGCACATGTAAGGCTGTCACTACCTGATCTTGCTTCACACTGTCTGCACCGCCCAAACTGCAGCAAACAATGGTCTTTACTGCTGTGCTAAGATGCATACTAATGCCAACAGACAAGGCTGAGGTGCACCAATAATATGAAACATATTGTCTGAAAGTGTTTTTTTTCCTGCCTCTGCCATTATTGGAAGGTGTAATCTTTGTTGATGTTGCAAAAGGCAATTTGTTGAACATATTTGCTTCCTAATAAATTTGGAAATGGAATACAAACAGGCAGGGTAATGTTACAAATAACTGTTTGATTACCAGAACGTATTCTCCCTGGGAGGAACAGACCATTGATGAACAGCAAATCAAATATGTAGTTACAACAGGCTTTGGGTGTGAGGGTGTGAGTAAACTTACATTTCTTGTAGCAAACCAGCACAACATCATCCACACATACGGTGAAGTTGTTTCTGGTGCAAGCAGGGAGTGTTTATTTAAAGTTGTTTAACGTGCTTAGCACGAAACAGTTGATCCTTCTTCAGTTTTCCATCTTAAATGTCAAATCCATCGTCAACAGTGTCACATGTGATGTAAAAAGATACAGGTTTACTCAGTGTTAAGAGAAAAAGATGTTGTGGAGTGAATTTTTCTATCCTCTCTCTTCCATCCTTTCTCTACACTCCCCTAGGGATCTCTGTCTGTTAGGAATGCAGTTTTTATTCTCCTCTTCCTTCCTTCCAAATGTCAACTTGGGGCATTTCTTTCCTTCCTGTGCTGTTGTGTTTTCTGAATTCTCTTAATTAAAAACTCTCTTTGTGTAGGTGCTTTTCACACCTCAGCTTTTTACCTTATTTGTTGTTTCCTTGTGTTTTGTTTAAAGGTAAGTCTGTTTGGATAAACTGCTCTACTTTTTCTTTGCCTTTCTTTCAACTCTTCTGCCCAAACTGCAGCAACAATGGTCTTTACTTTGTAGGCAGCATTCTAATCCTGGAAATTAATAAAAATAATGAATACATTAACTGGTTTCAATCAGCTTCTCTTACCATAACGTGGCAGCTCTTTCTCTGACCGTTTGGAGTCACACCTCTTGGTTATCAGTCTCCCTCTCTAACCCAAACTTGCCCTTACCCCCAACTCTGTGATTTGTGGCAGCCACTGAGGAGATGACAGGATTGTTCCAGGTCAGTCATGGAGCTCTGACCTCTCCTACTCTTTTCCTCTTACCCAGAAAATGGCACACTCGCTTGGCTAAGCCAGCTTGACGCCACCTCAGAGCCTTTAGTCACGGTCTGATAAGTGATTGACTGAAATGGTGCGCTGTCACAACAACACTGGGCATTAAACTCACAGACTCACAGATATCCTGGTTACCTGCTGATGCTTGCCGACAAAATCAATTCACCATTAAATTTGGTTTGTGGACGTAGAGTCTCCTAGAGCTTGTACGGGTTCCTTTTGTTTTCTTACCGTATAGCTTTCTATGGACCAGCAAGTATATTACTTGCACAATTTCTGTGTCTTATAATATATCTAAGAAAGCTCCAAATGGAGTGGTGTTTACGCTGCTAGCACACCCCTGTAGATATAATTCCTGTAATACATGGGACAGAAGAAAATGGTGGAAAAAGGTGGCGGAAAACAGTAATCAGAAAAACTGCAGCCTTAAATTACAGGATAGAAAAATAGAACTTTGCTGTGCTTCTAACTTCTTTACCCACAAGATGAGCTTTGGTAGAGTCTAATTAACAGTTTGTATGATTTCTATGAAAATAATTAATTTTTTTATATCTGTATGACACAAAAAAGTAATCTCCCCTCTTATGATGAACCTTAACAGATAAAAACCCCTAAATACCTGCATGATACTGCACTTTTCAAATGTATATAAAGCTTAACACTCTTGTCCCCAGGTGCCCTCTTTTATTCCTGTTTTTTTTTTTAAATACATTGTCAGCTAGCACCAGTTTAATTAGAATCTACACACAATAAGTCAGATTGACTTTTGACAAACCCATTCAAGCTTGCATTTAAAGTCTTTAAATCCTCACGAATGGTGTAATCTGTCATACAGTGTTATGAACGATGGGATGGTGAAGCTAAGATTTGTCTCACTGCACTTTCACTTATGAGTCAGTGTCGGAGCACTTATATCCCACCCAGGTTGATGCGTCTGTATTATTGGAATAGTTGATAGGACAATCATTAGCTGGCAGAGGATTGTGTCGGTGTAGATCACAGGCTTAACTGTTGTTATGCAAACTGACATCTCTGGCAGTGCAGCTGTGAAAGTAGTCTACAGAGATTTTTCATTTGGCTTCCTTCATTTGATTTGAACTAATTGCAGTTATGCATCGAGGGAAAAGAGGTGAAAGGAGGAGCTAATTCATGTGGTCACCTGTCTGATATGAGCACGCATCAGCCTGATGAGAAGAGGCTATTCTTGTTTGGAGAGGCTGTGAGATGAAAGAAGTGGTCTGTTAATAGAAGATTTTAAAGGTAACGTGCCCTAAATGTGGTCATGTATCAAAGCCCTCCATTGAGCCACAGCTTATGTGTGAAAGCTGCTGTTTCATCATGCCATTTTCTTCTCAGTTTATGAAACAGGCATTTTATTTTCAGGGCATTTCTACTATTCTATTCTATATAAACATACCTGTAGAGAAATTTGTTGGATGGGTATCCTTGTAATGAAGGATAATCCCGTGACAGTGAGTGATAGATGGTTGAAGAGAATGAGAGCTCTAAAGGAGGGAGAGAGAGGCAAAGTGACTATAATGAAGAGTACGACCTAAAAAGAGAGTTTGTGGGGCACGCACGCCGCAGGGCCTGCACACCTACCACAGAGGGATTAATGATGCCAGGTCAGACCCGATGCTTGTTTACACAGAGACACACAGCTGTTTCTACTACTGCCGGCTTCCTTTGCTCTGCTGGAGGGCATAAACTCTACAGTTGGCCGCTGTTGCGATGAACCTGAGGAGGTGGAGAGGAAGTGCCGCATGTGTGTTCTGCACGTGATGAAAAGACAGGGGTTTAAACAAATTTCATATTAAGAGTGAAGCAGGTTAATTAAGGAGTGTACGCAGAGTTTAAAGCTGAGTATGTGAAGGATGGAGTAGAGGAGAGATGGCCTGTAGAGAGATGAGGTGGTCCCCTGTGGCTCTTGAGGCAAACTGGCTCTGCATAACATACTGTGGGCTTGTTCACTGGACATATTTAGGGCTACCAAGTAGGGCACAGGTGTACCGCCTGTAGAAAAGAGGCTTGTGTTACTAAATGAGTGCCGTAGAATCAGGGAGCACTGAGAGGATGTTGTGTTGTGTAACCTTGACCAAACAACAACTTCAGGCTGTGGTGAGGGTGAACTTTTCAGTAAAAACTCCCTGTGCACTGTACTGGAGGCTTCATTATTTATAAGCAAATACCAGACACACACTCCTCCACGTAGTATGTGTTAATGGCACTGACCCGGGTCGTAAGGCTGCTGTGTGGTATCAATTACGAGAAGCTGTTTTTAACTGAGAGGGCCCACTTGATTTAGCTGAGACGCTACTGTAGGTGACCTGTGGCCAAACCGCCAGATTGGCTGCTCCACTGTGCTATTTTGAATATAGGACACTATCAAATCCACTTAGTCAGCTCTCTGATGCCATAGCTGTGCCTCTGCTGACAGTTGTTGGTTTGTGAATGCATTCTCTCTGTATTTGTACATATTACATTTTCTGAGGGATGCACTTTAATTGTGTGGAGGCAAGAGTTTTTTGTTCCAATCTAACTTAAAGTTTCTAGGATGACAACAAAATAAGAGATACTGTGATAATGTGAAAATGAAAGTAAAGTTAGAAGGCAATGTTCTGGTCAGAAACCTCATCTTTCTAGAGGACAGACAGGGCTTGTTTTACCACAATCAGCCCCACCACTTTCTGTGCAGACTATGTCCTACCTTGCCTAAGCCAAGTTGATTTTTCAATGGATTGGCAAACTGTTCTGTTATTCAGTTGTGTTATTAGGACCATATTTTATTAATTAACTGTGCAGTTATAGTCAATTTATTGCAGAGTGGATTAAAATGTACTGTGATAACATTTGTATATTTGTCTATTAATATGCACAGAAACATTTTCAAAATTAAATTATTAGATCTTATTTTTTTAACTAAAGTATTCAGATATTTTTCCGCAACTTTCAAAAAAATGCATCCAGGTGGATCCTCTTTAAGCTCCACAGTGACAGTCTCAGAATATCATGAGGGCAAATATAGCAGTACAGCATCTTGTCAGGGTCAAACACCTGGCAGTGTCAAGGTTTAAGGAGCAGCAACCTCTGCCTATCTATCTTCTGCCATTGTTGGCAGTGTTTACTGAAAACAACAATTCTTGTTGGTGGCAGACAGACAGAAATGTCAACATGCAGGAACCGCAGCACAACTAACAAACTCCCTCTACTTCTTTGCCTAGCAACACATTGCAGTGACAGCTTACATCACCAAGCTTTCTGGCAGAGTCCTCTGCTACATGCACCTATCTGTAAATGTGAAAAGGCAAAGCATGGACTATAAGAAGTGACAGGAAGTACTGAAAAGGCCTTCAGCTGTCAACAGGCGCATATTGTATTGGTATTGTTTTGTCACTTGTATGTGAATGGTGGTCTGAAGTTATGCCCAATGGGAACATTTATGATGTTCATCATTCACCTGTTTACTGTAGATATCTAACAGAGACTAGGCTTTATGTCATTTATTACAGTGGAACAGCAAGAAGCATAATCATCTCTTAATGACTTACAAAGCCACGGCATCTTTTCAATCAACAAAGCATACAAATATGAATAATACAGCGAATATGTATTATATCCTCAATAATCCTTACCTATTTTTTCTGTTGTATTTGCTTTTTCTCATTTTCCAGACAAGTGTGTCATGGTTTAGATTGCATATTGAATTTAATTTGACGCCCGCACCCTTTCTCCTGAATCCCGGATGGCATGAATGCTGAAAATGTTACTGTATTAGGTAAGGCAATTTAGCTGCCATACTGACACAGTTGTAGGCACACAGAGACCTATGAATGGCATCAAGTACACCATGAGCATCTACAGATATTCTGTGACATTAGGTATGGTTACATTGAAGTTTGGGAAATTTCATTTATGTATCTGCTTTGGAATTCTGATGTGGATGTGACAGTTGCTGCATAGATATTGTATAAATGGAGTTACCTCCATATAACATAACTGTGAATATCTTGTCTGTGCTAAGAAAGAATGGCCAATTTAAGATATACTGACTGTGATCGCAGATGTTAATCTAAATACATTTTACAGATGTAAAAATATAAGCATAGTTCTAAGGGTTATACAGGGATATTAGATGTTTCAGAGTTTAGTCTTGTTCATTCATCTTGCTGGAAAGAAAGGTTTTACAGCCACTGAGTTTTCCACTCTGTTCTCTCATGGCACATTGACTAATGTGACCACTCCAGTGCCAACCCCCACCAATATGTCTCTTAGGAGCTTGTTAGCCATGGACCTGCACTGACCCAGACGCCCTTGCCATTCCGCTTAAAGCTGAAAAAGTTACTGACTTTCTTTTTTCTTCTTCTGACTGACTTCTAGTCAGATGGGAAAAGTCAACTTGAGGCAATTACCTATTAATGTCTCGGTTTCTCTCAAATATATGTATTAAAGTTCACAAATAAACATGGAGAGCGATGTCACTACACAGAAAGTTGTACAACTGTATGTAGTAATGAATTACTTACTAAGTTGGAGTGAGTTGGAGAGTGTTTATAGATCGATCCATAATGGCTGAGCACCCTGCTCATACTCAGATGCTGATTGGTGCTGACTATTGCTCGTCCCAGCCCATTGCCCCCTACTGAGTGTTCCTCAGATTGACCCCGTCCCCTCCCCGTCCCTCATTTGCCGATCGATAAAGCTGTGAAACACACCTGAATGGTTTCCACCTTAATGCTGGCGCTGAGTGCCTTGGTGGAGTGATGAAAAGGCTGTACGGAGCTTAATAGCTGTAACACGAGCATCTGGAGATCATGCTGCAAGGTTATGGCTAAACTTTAAAGAGGCTTTTTGAATCATTATTTGTGTGTATGTGAAATGAGACTGCAAAATCATATAGATATGCAAGCTATTCAGTCCTTAAATCCAATCCTTGACCTAATTATCTGTAATGTTATTCATAGTTTTATGTCAAGTTACACCGCACATAACAATTTATATCACAAAAATGGCCTATGAGACACATTTGGAGTCTTTAAGTTTTGGGAGTGTTGAAGCACTTAGAGGATTTATTATTAAAGTAAATGACACATTAGAGCAACAGGCACTGCCTGAACTTAAAATAATTGCAACCGTTTGTTTATTCTCTGAACTGAGTCAGTCACAGCAGAACAGGGGTATCAGAGAGCCCAAGTCTCTCTGTCTTCGATATGTTCCACCAGCTGCTCAAACCCAGTGAGAACTGAGAAATAATTCCTCCTGGGAGACCTGGATTCCTCCCTTTCTGGGCTTCCTCCCAGCTGCCAGTACCTGGTGGACCTATACAGGGAGTGCATCCTTATCAGCTGCCCCTTTCAAACCTTAACTGACTCCTCACAAGAAGAGAAGCAGCAGATTTACTTACCCTCTCCCAAATTACCAAAGTTCTCGTCTAATTTCAGAGTGTAAGGAAGCCACGCTGTTGCCGTCAAATTAAAAAAATTATTGTTAAATCAAGACTGTTTGCTTATGTCTGAACAGTCTCATGTCCCCCTTATCATCACCCATGAACTACGTCTGTGTCTGGGATGGACTCAATCAATAAAAATATGCAGCACTGATATTCTATTTGAAGTTTTTTCTTTCCACCAGATAAAGTTGATGAGAGCTCTTTCAGCCTCCTGACACTTCCCACTTGCATAATTATTTGACCTCTGCAAGTATCCAGAACTCCGCTGATCCCTCAGCTGTCTGCAGTCAGCTGTTGAACCACTTCACAGGAGCAGTGAGGCTGTAGTGGCTTCTTGAACACTAAATGTTGATGGCTGCATTTTACAAACACGTCTGCTATCTAAACCCTGTCAGGTGACCCAGGCGGCAGTTTTTCCAATGTTTGGAGAGATTTCTTTTCACTGCATTTAATCTCACACTTACTGTGTGATTTGTTGACCTCTTTCCATTTAAATGGTTATTATTGCTGTCATGGTTGCATGTAGCAAACAATCTTTCTTGTATATGATCCACTCACACTTTGTGAAAACCTTATGAGTACTAGCTTGTTCTCCCTTCTCATCTTAGAATCCTTCTTTAATCGTCATTTGGTATTTGTGATATTTAATGTGTCAAACCCATTCTAAGTTTTATGTCTTGACGTCTTGATGTTAGGTGACCTTAAAATGGGGGTAAGTGTTCCTTTACTGGCAGTTTGAGAGAAGCGCTTGGCATCGTCCTGCTGTGTGTCTTCTCTGCTTTGATATCTAGAGGATGAGTGTGCTCCTTTGTTTGTTGTTATGTGAGTTCTGTGTGAAATGGAGCATCACAATGCTGGAATTTGAATCTGTACACATTTTAAGTCACCTAATTTCCTCAGGCAAATTTAAGTCTTTATAATAAAAACTTCTCCTGGTGCCAGAGCACTAGGATCTGAAATCATGAACATGGCAGATACTGTAGCTTTCTTGGACTTGACACTGCCTCCTCCTTTTAGCACTGAAATCTCATCCAAACTTTGAAAGAAAACCTGCAACATGTTAATTTTCTATTACCTCATCAGGGATTTCTATGCATGTAAATTAAAAGGCTTAAAATATTGGGAAATTATTGAAGAAAAATGGAATAAAGCTGTTGAGCTGGCTCTGGAGGGCCATTCCTTATTCATCAAGCAGAGAGATCTTCAATCGATCCTACTGCACACTAAGCAGGCTCAGATTAAGGGATGATTGTTAATGTTAACAATATTATAGAGGAAATAAGACACATTATCTCTCTTTGAGCACTGGATTAAACTATTGTTGAATCTAACCGGATGACAACAAGTTAAGATCTGTTTTTTAAAGAATGGCGCTTCTTCCAAGTCTTCAAAAGACTAAGAACAGACATATAAATATGAATTGATTCTATATCACACACAGTAACTGTCAAGACATAAACCTTTCTGTTTACTCTTAAAGTTTGTCTTTATGTCTTACTTATTGGTACAATTTACCACCTCTTAATGACAAATGTCAGCAGTGATCCCCCTGATCACACTGCATGTCATTCCTCTGCTCCACCTTCCCTCTGCTGCAGACAGCAGAGACTTTTTTCACTCTTGGCAAAGACCCACTAACCTCTGGCTTCAGCTAAAGTTGGATAAGGTACAATAAACACTCACATCCAAAAGATTCAGCTAATGTCATACTTCAATTGATTTTGTCCACGTAGTATATTTACAAAAAAAACAGCACAAACTATGGTACACTGGCTACACTTTAAATGTAAACCTTAGAGCTGTTTCTAATCATGTGATATATACAGGGTCGCAGTGAAGGAACATATTTCTGTGACATCAATTTTCTTCATGCAGAGAGTTAATATTAACACATGTTAGGTTTTTTCGTTTCATATGCCTCCTGTTCTGTTTAAGCATGCATAAATATTATGTTAGCTTTGGCCCTGCTCAAGCTGTCCCAGTTGATGCAGCCATATCCTGCTCATTAAGTCCATCACCCATCACACAACAGTGTAAACAGATTCATCACTTTGTTGCACAGCATGATTCCTCAGATGAACCCACTTGTATAAATATTTAAAAAAAACACCTTAAATTACACACACACACTCACTCCCTTCACTTCAGCGTTGTGCCTTCTTTTGCTTTAATTTTTTCCTTGTCAGTTTTCACACATTTCATAATTGGGAACATTTGTACCTGCTTCCAGGCAGCAACATAACACATCCATCACACAGCGCACGTGCCTGACACATCAGCACAGACACACGTATACTCAGGCATAACAATAATGCCTGAATGGACAGAATCTCCCGTGTTGCCTTTCATGGCCTTAATTGGCAAGAAAAAGCCAGTTCACCAGTGCATTCCACTGTTATGTGTATTGACAAAGTGCATCACTCAAATTTGCCCAAATCCCAGTTGATCCTTTTTTTTTATTATGAGCAAAGTCTTTTTCTTCTCTGAGCTGTTTATTCCCTCAGTTTTTCCACAATTTTTCATCAATACTTAACAGCTGCAGGGACAGTAGTCTCTCACCTCTGACCTCTGAGGATCAACAGAGCACCAAGCCACAGAAAAGCATTAGTCATAAAATATCCTTATGCAGATTACAAAATTCAGTCAGAAAATTAAAGCCCGTTTAACCAAAAAAAAAACAGCATCAGATTAACACAAATTATTCAAATCCAAACTGTGCATGATGTTTAGTCCAGTAAGAGGCCCTGCTGCGCTCCCAACTTTGAGAAAAATGACACAGGAGACCATTTAATGTCTTCAATATGGCATCAAATCCTTCTGCCAAAGAGAAGAAGGCTTTGCCAACACAGATTTTCTTGGGAATCTGCAGTTTTCACTGCCCCCTCCTGGTGTCCTTCACCTATAGTCGAGTCCACATAAAAAGAGTCAGGGAGGTCAGAAGTCAATAAGCTCACCAGTGTGCTTTTTAGCAGAGCGGGCCGTGTTGAAAAAATCACTACAATTTAAGCAGAAGGAAGACTAAATTTCCAATATTCTCACCTCAACTCACCTAGTGGGAAGTTTACATTTGTACACGCAAACTTGGGCTGGGTGTTGGAAACTGCTGCTAAAGTATGTGTTTTACCTCTGTCTGAACATCTCCTTCAGGAGCTCTTTCAGGGAGAAATCTGTATGAGGTGCTTTTTAGTGGGCCTAATTGGCAAAGACAACTTGATGTTGGTTGGTTAAACTCACAACTCCTTTCTGTTTTATGTGGCAATCAGCTGAAACAAACAAAAACAGCTGAACAAAGGTGGATGTAATCAGAACTGCAGTGTGAAAGGTGAGCTGGCACAGTGAAATTAGTGTAGTACAATCTCTGTGTGAAGGGGGCTTTTTACATATTACTTTATAACATCATTTAGTGAACCCAGTAGATCCTAGACCACAACGTAAACAGGAAGGAAAAATAGTCTGCTTCTGTAGACAATCATACCAGCCTTGAAATACTGTTGAAAAACACTTAAGGATACATTTACCATTTTCAAAAATCCTCCATACCTCCATTACACATGACATTTTTCATGTTCTGTATTACCGCTCTTGTTTTCGCAAATGTTGCAGTCAAATCATAGAGTATGGGCAGTTAATAACCATATTGCATGCTGAAGAGGAACACAGATGTGGTTGTCAGTAGCAACAGTGTCAGGAGGCAAGAAAAAAAATCTCTGGGATCCACAAAATCCAGTATACACCTCCCACAATGTGCTGCCCCACTGCAGATAACTATGAACACTGTGAATAAACTGTGCACATGTTCAAGACTCCATCAATCTGCCAGCAGCTTCTCTCTCTCGTTTATTGGGTTGGTGTTGTTACTATGCCCAGATGGCTGTTAAGTGCCATCACTTTAGATGCTCATTTCATTTCCTAAAAACAGAGGGAGTGTTTAATGTTAAAGGTAAGCATGCTGAAGTGTGTGTGTGCTTGTCTCAATCAATTTTAATTTCCCCCCATTATTTAGTCTCACATTTCAAAAGACTGGAGAGAGCAGGTGAGGGAAATGGAGAAGGAACAGCGAGAGAGAGAGCCTGAGAGTAAAAAAGAAAGGAGGATAAAGGTGGATGAAATCAGTACAGAACGTGAGAGGATGGTGAGACAGACAGGGGATGAGCTGAGACGATCAGGGGTGGGAGCACAGACTGCAAAGGGAGGGGGGGCATGGACAGTGTGGGAGAAATGATCTACAGTCGGCAAATGAAAGCAAAAGTGAGGAACGGAGATGGGTATTTGTCAGGTGTTAGAGAGTTTCAGAATGAGAGGAGAAAGTGGAGCCGAGGAGGGCTGTGTGCAGAGAGCGATGGAAGAGTTATTGCCTTGGATGAGTTTGGGAGAAGAGGGAGGATTTCTGTTATAATGGGAGGCCTGTGTGTGTCTGTAAGTGGAAAGATATTGCAGTGAGGTAAAGTTGCCTTAATAGCTACAGTAAACTTTGTGTCAGCAGACAGACAGACAGACAGACTCACCCACAATCACAAAAACAGACAGACAGACAGATAAGAATGATATGTTGTTAAATGATAGTAACATTGTAATTTAATGAAGTTATTTGTTTCCCCCATTTTTTTTTATAAACACTAATTAATTCCAGTCAGTTGTAATGCTTCTGTCAGGGACATCTAACGTTTCCTTGAAAGAGAACAGATACTTATACTTGACCAGAACTTTTAGTGATAATAAGGAAAGAAAAAGAAAAACACAACATCCTTGTCCAGATGCAATATATTAAATTTCAATAAGATATAAACGCATCATAATTACAGGACTTCCTGGTAAATCACGTGTGTCTGTTCAATTGCTTCACCATCCTCCCCCATCCTCTCCATAATTAGCCTGCACTGCTGAATGATTGAAGAGACTTAGTTAATTTCATCATATATCTCACTGGTTACTGTCCTCCTACTTTATTATGGTGCCTTCTTTTTTTTCCCAGCAGTTCTCACACTCACCTAAAATACCTGCATGCATTCAAATATGTTTTTAACAGCATGTCTACAAGGTGGTTGTGCTTCTTCTCCTATTGCTTTTTTTAGTTGTTATCAGATGTTTTTCACATTAACTTATCTTGATAGGAACTTATTTTTACCTTTTCTGTGTAATATACAGAGAATAGAGAGAGTAGTGTTGGTGTTGGATGACGTACATTCAGCACCCAGTCACCCAGAGCTGTAACTTAGTAAACATTTAGCCTGTCGTCCTCTTCTCTAAAGCTTACCTAACATCAGGTTTGAGACACTCACAGCCTTTTTATCATGTTCTACCTGTTTGTACTCTCTTTTGCAAACAGAACTGTTTTCATGTTTTTGTTCAAAGTGGGAAGGTGTGTTATCTTGGATGCTATGTGTGAGATTTTAATGAGTTTGTTTTTGCTTGTGACAGTTAGTATAGTGAACAAACAGGGGCCGCAGTAGAGAAGAATGGGTTTAATGATACTTTTTTGAAGTAGCAGCAGATGGTGGGGGGGGGGCAGCAGACAGTGATCTTAGTTTACGTATGTCTCTGTTGTGTTTCTGTGTGACGGTGACATGTTCATTGAAGTTTAGCTTATTGTCTATGGTAAGTCACATGGTAACATATATGAAAGTACTGACCTGCCCATCTGGTTGACCATGGATGGTGATCGGATTGTGACCAAGGGGTGTTTTTGTGTATGACCAGCTCATTTGTTTTGTCAATGTCAAGTTGGAGGTAGTCAGAACACCACAGTACAAAATCTGTGATGGAACAGTTGTCTGTGAGTGGTCCTAGTACGGCCGTGTCATCTGCTTATTTGTAGTAAGTGGTGGTGGGTAGTCAACTCATTTGTGTAGAGCAGAGGAAGGGACACCGGTGTTGAATGATGGTTGATGATGTCCCTATTTTCATGGTCTGTAGCCTATTGCTGAGGAAGTTGTGTATCCAGTGAGTGAGGAGAGGGGTGGCATTCAGGTGCTGTAGTTTCTTGATGAGTTGACAGTGCTGGATTGTATTGAATGTATTGATAGCAGGCAGCATTAGAGGGTGTGCACAGAAACATGTCACACTCATGTTATTATTAGTGATGATAACGGTTTTGGCAGATTTTTGTCATGTAAAACTTTTGGATGAACCATTATGTTGTTTTTATGATCCCATGTGATTAAAGAAATAAAAGTGATTCATTACATCCATCACATTGTCCTTGTTTTGTTATTATAAACACATCCCATTTAATGTTGAATATATGCCACCCAGTAGGTCACAGTCATTTTCCTTTTTAAAGTTAGTGTCTGTTACTTTGTACCTTTTGACTGAGCTGTTTCCTGTGATCTGTAATCCTGTGATCCTGTAATCTACATAATGTTGCAATTGTGCTGTAGAGGGAAATGAAAAGAAAAAAAAAAGAAACCTTCAGTAGTAATGCTTCATAATTGGTATTACTCATAACACATTTGTATAGATGATATTTATTAAAATGATTTTGAAGATATTGAGGGGGGCTGAGAAGGATTTATTTTCAATTTACCCTCTAATTGTTTTGTATAATTACATTAGAGGATAATTATTTAAATATCTTCATATTCATTATTAAGACCAAATTTGAATGAGTTTATTAGATATATGTTTTCTACTAGTATATTATATACTATAGTATATATAGTATATAGTATACTATAGTATATATTACTAGTATAATAAAAAAGCTTAAAGTGATATGGTTTAAGTCCTTCACAGTATTTTGCTCACTGACGGTATTTTTCTTTCAGGCTGTTGGAGACCATGTAGAAGTGCCTGTGCATTATTCAGTTATTACTTAAAGCCTGTCAAATAAGATCTAAAGAGAGCATGTTGTCAGAGGATGCACGTTTTATCACCGCTCAGTTTCCTGATAGGAGATGTCAAAGTGCTTTGATTCCAGCAGTGAACATGGTGTAAAAGTGGTGGTCTTGCTCAGGCCATTTTAAAAAGTGTAGTGCTTGCAGGGACCTGCCTCTGCTTTGTGAAGGATCTAAGCAAATGGGACATTTTTCACTCTACAGGCAGAGGTGATGTGTTCATTCCCCTGATGGCTACTGTGAATATGACATTCACGTGCTAACAAAAGCCCACTTCTCCTCGATTTGGTCTCTCAGGCAGCAGCTCATTTTCTCCAGAGTCTTTATACCAACTAATAACACACCCCAGCCTGCACACTTTCTTAAAACGCCTGCGCAGCACATCCAGCAGCCTTTCATTACAATATGAATTGACAACGAGAAATCTTGAGATCTAGAGTGGTTAGTGTGGGCGGCTAAACATTAAGCACTGGCTTCTTATATTCACACATCTGGTCCATTTGTTCCATTTATCTGCAGGATATTTATAGGGTACCCTGAATTGGGGTCTTGAGACAGGTGAAGCAGGGGGAAAGGCTTGTCCTGGCTGGTGGTGATTAATGCATGAATATGCAAGCTTTATCACAAGTCCGGCAGCCCCAGGACCAGAAAATGTCAGTGCAATTAAAGGCGAGTGGCAGATGTAAGAAAAGTGAGGCAGTGTCTATCTGCAGATTGCAGGCTGAGCCGGGGCACGCGGGCAGCTCGGTGAAGGTTCCAGCAGCAGCGTCTATTCATTCCTTAATCACCTCCACTACTCATTAGGGTCTTCTTTTGTTCCAGCCGTCGCCTTTTCCTGCTCTGTGCCAGCAGATAAAATATGACAGACTCACAGGAGAGGGTAGCTTGGGGAACCCCATTAAACAGTGACAGAGAAAGAGCAGAAAATGAGGGGGGAAAGGACAGGTGATGGCGGGGTAGTGGAGTCAGCCAGCTGAAGACATAGAGAGGACTTAAGCTATGAAGGGCAGTGACAGCAGAGTATGAGACAGCGACAGAACTATCCAACCATAAAGACTTGTAATTCCTCTCAATCTTTCCTTCTGGGTTGCTGGGATGTTCAAGGAGAATTTAACTTATTAGAAGTGTGAGCATTCAAATTACCTCTGCAATAATCTCCTCAAGCCTGCGAATGTCTGTGGATGTAGAGTGGCATTTCTAGTACTGTAACCTGCTAGAAGTGGCTGGTTTTATCCAATCATGATTTGCTTATTAAGAGAGCAGGGGAGTCTTCTTCCTGCTGCGAGACCAAAGTCCTCTATAAGATGAGTTCATTATTAAGACGACATGTGTTCCATGGAGGGTATGTTCCCTCTGAGTGGTTAAAGGGGAATATACTTGTGTTTTTTGTGTACAATGACAGATTATCAACGCTGCAGGAAAAAAGTGTCATATTTTATTTCAGGAGCAGCTGTCCCTTTAATACTGGTATGTACTGGGAGAGGATCAGCACTCAGAGTGGCACTCTAAATGCTGCATGAATATTTCCCTCATCTTCATGGATGATCTTTTGACTGAAACACTCAGATCCCCATAAGCAAGTGACTGACTTCTTTCAAAAAGGCACAATAGAGACTTTAGTTTGAACTCGGTGTTCTTCCTGACTCAGTGAGGTAAAGCAGGCTTGTCTGCCTCTGGTTTATTTTGGGAGATGCCACTCTATAGCACGCTCTTTTGTGTTGCATTCCTGCTGAGAGAAAGAACAACAGGGGGTTCTGGTGGGCAATGTCTGAGTCCTCCACACATGTTTTAGTGTGACAAAGTACAGGTTAGCATCGGACGTCCATGAAAATAAGGGTCAATGAAGACACACAGATCTTTTTTTTTCACAGTGCGTTAACCAGGGGGAAAGGCTTGTTTAAAGACATCATGTTCACATTCTTAAAGCCAACAGGCTAAACAAATAAAATGCCTTTATCTTGCAAGTACCAGCTGGCTGATGTTTGTCTTACATCCCTTACAGTCTGCTGTCATCTTACCAGTAATAGTAGTAACAACTCTACTCACTTTTTGCGAGGTTTAATGTACCACTATACCTGACTGTTGTAGGCAAGCAGTTTGTTTTCTTCATCATTCTCCGCACACCTGGCTAAAGGTTTAGAACAACCATCTGACATTTGTTATAATCAAACAGCGTTGTTGCGACTCCGGAGTACAACAGTTGTTTTGAGTCTCTGTGCCAAATCATTATTTGTTTTATCACAGCAGAATTACCTTTTGCCTCAGCACTGTGCTCAGTAATAAAACTGCTTATTGTTGATAAAGTAAACTGAAAGTCATAAATTCTCATCAGCGTTTTAAAAAAAAGAGAAAGAAAGAACAACAGCAACAAAAAAATCTGCTGCCGTGCAGTTCATTTTCTCATGAAACCCTATATTTTACAAGAATATTGCAGTGTGGCTTTGAAAGCTTTCCACAAACTCTAAACATGACTTACCGTAAGAAAAAATGAGGATGTCAGAGCTTGTATGAATGAAATATTTACCTACCCACACTTCTTTTTTCCCCTCAAGGCTCAAAGGAGAAGGAAACTATAGTGTGATTAGATTTAAATGTATTTATGGTTACGCTTTCCCAGAAATCATCACTTTCCAGCAGTGGTGGAGGAAGTACGGAAGCTCGGTACTTAAGTAAAAGTACAATTACTCAGCAAAATATATACTCAAGTAAAAGTAAAAGTGCTACATTAACAATCCTACTTAAGTAAAAGTCTTAAGTACTTACTTTTAAATGTACTTAAAGTATTAAAAGTAAAAGTACTCATGCAACGAATACATATTAAACAAACATTGTAGAAATGTAGTGGAGTAGAAAGTACAGATAATAGCTGCAAAATGTAATGGAGTAAAAGCATAAAGTATGCACTATTTTTTTACTTAAGTAAAGTATAAATACATAAAAAAATTACTTAAGTACAGTAACGAAGTACAAATACTTAGTTACTTTCCACCACTGCTTTCCAGTACACAAATTATAAGATTGCGGCGAAAGCCACAATATCACCAGCTTTGACTCTGCACATCCTCCAGCAACACATCTGCTGCATGAGAGGTGGATAGAATGTTTTACAAGAGACACCTTCTTCTACAGTGACAATGATAAAAAAAAACTGACAAGCTTGTCTAAACGTATTAGTTTTGCTTTAATTAGCATGCTTGCATTGTTATCAGTTCGGCACATCCTCCTGCCTGGCAGATATATCCACACTTGCAGTGAGATGATGTGTTAGCTTACTGTGTCTTTTGTCAAGTAAAATTCCCACTGGCTTGTGAGGGAGGAAATGAGGAAAGATCAGGAGGGAACCTGGAATCAGAGACAGGAAATTATGCTGTTATCTTATGTCCTGAAGAGATCATCCAAAATTTTTACTAGGCTTACAGAGAGCTTCCAAAGTGCAGCATAGCAGGAAGCACAAACAGGTAACGAGGGTAACAAAAGAGATGATATATTAATTGATACAAGTCTTGTGTATTGTGAGCCCCTGCAGTGCAGTGTCTGTTTGACTTTAGTGAATGAGCTTAAGATTGAAAGATCAATATGAGGTTCTCAGATCTCAGTGGACCACATGTTCAGTGAAGGCATTGATTCAGGGCCATGGACAGTAACAACTATCCTTGATAAATCCTGTTGGGAAAAATGACCTTGCCTGGCCGAAGAAATACGAAGAGAGTTAACTATACATTTTGAATATTGTAGGAAAATAAAATCGAAAATGATCCAAACAGGTTTAGTGGTCATTTATTTCATTACATACTCAGTAAATAAAATGTCCTGGTACAGCTGAGCTCACTCTGCAGCATATTCCCAAACAGATCATCAGCCATCATTCTTGGCATTTATTCCACAGTACTCTTTCCCTTTCCTTTAGTTCCTCAATATCGGTGGGAACCTGTCAAATGCACGATGTGGGGAGGATAAAACATTTTCATGAGGCTACCGGGCAACAGCAGCTTGAGCCTGGCAGAGAAGTATGCAGTGTGAATTTTTACATTATTCAGAAAACTGACAACAGTGTTGCTGGAGTCAAAGTCTGCAACATCCTTATGTATTTGCAAGGCAGTAAAGGCAACACTTACACACATTTTACTAACACACTTACGTCTGTAATGACATAATGACAGCACCACCCTTGCAGCTTCAGCTCCTATAGACACAGCCGTGCTAAGTGTACTGTAATTCAACTATTGTAGCATCTTAATAGAGGGGTGGTGGAGGGGATGGCACAGAGAACAGGAAGTTCTTTGTGAAGTTGACAGCTGCAGCATTTTAATTCTTCCCCCTCTTCTCCCTGCCTGTATTTTGTGCATTCGTGATGGGTGTCCTGACTCTTGGATTAAAGGAGACGGATAAGGTTTTAGTGCATGAAAACTGCCATTTTTAATTATTGTCATATTCTACATGTCAATGAAGATGCTCAGTCATCCAGGTCCTTTTCATTCAAAAGGCTGTAGAGTGTTCTTGAAGACGTTTCACTCCTCCTCCAAGCAGCTTCATCAGTTTTCAGATATTTAATAAGGTCTGGCAGCAAGGTTGTTGTAGTTTACCAATCCTCCAACATATTTGAAAGGTCAGAGAATGTATGGAGTTATTGAAGAGTTGTCACATTAGATTTAAGTTCACTTCAGAGTAGTAAAGGGACAGGGAAAGAGAAATAATAATATACTGCATGTTTTATAGTTGTTTACTTATACAAATAATTCTTCTAAAGACTGGGAGAGTGCAGAGTTTGACTGCACATGTTGAAGTCATTTTAGTAAACACTTTTATGTGAGGTGACCTGGAGCAATGCACACAATATGCATTCACTATGTGCCACTGGTGGGAACCAAAAACTATATTAGAAACCACTGAACCTCACCGGAAATCAAATCACACTCTGGCCATAAAAATGCTAATATATATGGGAGTATAGCAGCCGTCTCTCAAAGCAGCATCTGTGTTTGTGCGCATGCATGTGTTTCAGCTCGTATATGCTTTTGCTACGGCTGTGCATTCATGTTCTCCCTGGAGACAGTAGCTGTGTTAATGAATGGAAAGCTATGTGGGGTTAGTGCGGTGTGAGGAGGAGTGAGGAGTAAAAGTTCATTATGTGTGTACTGAGGGGGATTTTTGTGTAGTTGTGTTGTGCTGCATTAATCATTCTAGTTCCTGCACTCATTTAGAAACCCACAATATGTGTTTGTGCACGGAGGGAAACTTTAAATGATGAGCATCTTTTTTTTGTCTCTCTGTTGATATTGCTATTTATAATGACAGATATACAATTTACAGCTTCTGTTCTTTTGCTTTTGCATACTGTTAAACACAGAAATTCTACCAATTTAAATGTATTGTTAAAACATCAATATTTTATATATATGATATCGTTTGATATATATATATATACATATATATACATATATTTGATATATATATACATATATATATATCAGGTGGTATCAAAAATGATATGTTTTGATACCACCTGCATGCTGTGCATTACACTGCTTGTGTTTACTTTGTCCTCGTCTCTTCACATGTTATCTGTCAAGTTAACCGTGGTTGGTATTTGTTCTTCTCCTAGATTCCTCTCCGCACGCACGGCAAAAGCAGCCAGCCACGGACCTCTGCTACAAAACTGAAATCAGCAGCCTCATGGACTTCAACTCTCCGGATGCCTCACTTGATAAAGGTAAAATTTGATTACTTTTGCTGAATCAGAGCAGTTTAAGGGTTTCCTTTCTGTTACACTTCAGATACAGATTCAGATTTCATTTCATTTCATTTCATTCATTCATTAGGTCAAAGCAGTGGTAGCACTTCTAAAACTTCATCAGCTGTCCTAGCATTTGCTGTTAGCATCATCACATGCTACTGAAGCGAGAAACAATTGTTGTGTATTTCTTTAGTGGGTGTAGCATATAATCTTTAAAGACTGTATTTATGTCCACAAGATATCTGACTGTTATCTGACTGTGGGGTCACTCAGGTCTAACATCACATGTGTGTGTTGAATGTTCCAGCACATTATGACATGATCCTCTCAAGGAAGTCTTGCAGAGAGGATCAAATATGCACCAGTACAAAAGTGACTCTAGAATAGCTTTTCAGTAAAAGTTGCCAGCTCCAGTATGGATCCCATCCCCCAGAGGCCCTTCCCTCATTAGGATGTCCTGCTTGGGGTCCATTTAGCTGCCAGTTCTCTCCTATTAGTGTTTGTCAATGCCGTGAAAGTAGTGAGTGCTCAGAAAAACAAGGAAAGTCACTCCTGGTAACTTTTTAATAATAACTTTAATGTGCATAATATCTATATAAGGCAATTTATTGTTTATTTTAATGTGCACATTGTTATAAGTACACACTCTCCTGCAGCATAAAGCAGCTGGTGCATTATGTCTGTACTCATTTTCTGGGTGTGCAGACTCAGGAAAAAATACATACAGTACACACACACACACACACACTCACAACCCCTGCAGTGGCCAAGGCCACGTATATCACTACAAGTTTCATCAGAATGAGAACAGAAGGGCTGTGTTATCAGCAAATTCATCTCAGTTCTGCAGTAAGACAGAGACAGGGAAGGAGAGGTGAAACAAACGTAAGCAGCAAACACTGGATCATTATGGAGACAGGTGCTGCTTCTGCACATTAAGTGGCAATGATGTCACAAGCTGAATAAGCCATGATGTGCACACTGGTTTAAATAGGAAGGTCAATGCAAAGAAGTCAAACCAGACTTCCAGGAAAAAATAGGCTTATAGGAGGGACATAGAGACAGAGAGGGAGAAGAAATATTCAAGAGCACCGTAGAGAGGAGGAGGACAAGAACAAGGTGAAAGATTTCATAAGGACACAGCTTTGCCTGCATATGTATTCTGATTAATGAGAGAAAATCATACAGGGCAGGGGGAGTATAGGGAACAAAAGGACAGTAAAGAAAAGGGAGAATGTGGAACTGTATGTGTGGGTGTGAGTGCTCTCTACTGAGCACTTCCATTTTTTCTCATGTGCTGACACTTTCCAAAACACCTGCCCCCATCGAAGCCCTCCTTTAGCCTCTGGGAGAGTGGCAGTTAAATTGTTTCCAGCAACAATATCCAGGCCTGTCCACTGTAATTTACACACATCAGATGTAGATACTCAGAAATGCTCAGACAGACTTGTTAGAGTTGTTTTTTTTATGTGACTCACATCATATAATTATACCAGAATGCAACAACTGGGCTGCACAACACTGTTATAATGGATATGTAATGGTACCGTATAAAACCACACACAGATTGACATTATCAGCCAGACCTGTCACATGACCACAGAAAAGCATCAGGGAGTGTCATTCCGTTAATTCAGTCTTTGTGTGTCTGTGCCTGTGTGTTTCCATGAAATGCTGCTGAAAAGTTGAACACAGCAGTCTGATTATATTCAGGCTTTGTCACTTTCTCACAGCTTCATTAAAGAGGACTGCTGAAATGTAGAACTCAAAAGGTCATCAAGTCAAAAAGTTGCATTTCCAGATGTCTCGATTAGTCGTGTCAGTGCTGGAAGGCTTTATTTAAGCAGTCTTCAAAGGAAATATTTGTTTTTAAGGATTGTGTGTTGGTACAAGTCTGTGTGCATGTCTGCAACTCACCGCCACTCAGAAGCCGCTTGTGCTGCTGAATAAATTAGCCTTTCAAGCTGTTACTGTACGTTTAACTTCAAATACCACACTGTAGTCTAATTTTAGATCTGGAGATCAGTTACATCACTAACAGTCGACACATTTTACACACACTGCGCGGCTGCATGTGTGTTTGTTCTGGAGCACATTACATTGCTTAAAAGATATCCTATTATATGTGTTTGTATCTATTGACTTCTGTTTTTATTTTCTTTTACAGAAGAAACTAACCTAAAAAATTCAATTTTGAGTTTGGCTTATTGCCAGTAATTGTTTGGGCACAGGGTTTGCTATTTTGGGCTGAAAATGTCAGGAGTTTAAGAGCAAGAGGCAGACAGCATGCAAAGCTTTTTATTATTCACCTATTCATCTTTGTGAACTAAAAGTGACCAAAACACTACAGGTCCAAGCAGAGATGAGTCTTCATCACATGATACCTCGCCCTGAAAAGACAGTCAGACTTGCTGCACCATCTTTGCAGCCCGGAATAAAATGATCATATTTTACAGCACGTTGTGTACATTGTGTTTGGCACTTCTTTTTGTTTGTGTTTATTATTATTAAAAGCCTTACAAGGAATTTCCACTTAACACTTACACCTCATTTGCTCTTGGATCCGTGATGTAGCATGTCTGTGCCAAGGTGATACTAGAGGGGTGTTTTCTATTTCTGAATTCCACCTTGGATTCAGGCTTGACACAAGGCTAACAGCCAACTGGTGCAACCAGTCGCCGGTTGTAATACCTTCTGCCTGCCCTTCAAATGGCCGTTAAAAAGACCCACGGGCAGCTAATCTGGGCTGATGTCTGGCAGCAGCGAATTGGCAGCAGAGGTGTCGCTGGAGAGAGAAGGTGGCTACGGAAGCTTGCACCTGGTGGCTGCTGGTTACATTTCGATGAGGACTAAACATAAGTTGCTGGATATTACACAGCTTATAAAGAAAGAAAAGATTGCTGGTTGTGGCTGCATAAATTGGTCACAAGTTATGATAGAATGAAGAAGAAGAGCAGGCAGTTAAGCTTGAAGATTGATCAATTTTAGACTTACAGCACATCAGCCTTATAAGGTTTCATGCCTTCAGGCCTCTGTTCAAACAAAAGCTTCGAGTTGACATTTTAACTTTGACCCACCCTCCTCATGTATGTGCCTTGCCTGGGGTAAAAAGAGTTAAAAGCTGGGGTGTGTGAAGATGATTATGGGAGGAAAAAAATAACATTGTCTTGAAGGTCATAAATCTGGGACCTTAATATTCTTAGTCTGACATATGCAGATGTTCAAAAATCAAAAGGAATGAGTAGAAATGACTGCACCTATCCAATAAAAATAACCTGTAGTCACAGGTACTGTAACGCACTGAGATGCAGCTCAGGAACTGTTAATATAATCATTTGTCATGATAACATCTGCAGTGGGCAAAGTTAGTGTTTCTGTCTGTAAACAATGAAGCTAACTGGAGCTTACAAAGACATGGAAGGCTATAAAAAGCTATCAAAGCCCTGCTGCCTCCAGTCTCTACTGTCATTAAGAAATTGCAGTTAAGGGGAATTGTGGAAGTTAAGAAGAGTTCTACTGTGGAATAAAACCTCTGCTGGCTGAAAAGCAAAAGAAAACCCTTTACATGCCCGCAAAGAAACAGCAGGAACAACAGCTTTGATGCACAAACAGGGCCTATCAGAAGAAATCCTCAACTGTTATAATATTGAAAGAGCTGCATTTCTTTCTTAACTATTAAAGCAGCAGCAATCCTTTACTAGGTACTTAAGGAAAGTACCTGCTTTGACCTGACTAATTGACGTGTGGGTGGTGCAGCTTAGTTGAAAGTTGAAGCTACAGTGAATAATGCAGCAGCACTCTTCTGTTTTATGTGATTCAAAGAAGATTTATCCTTCAAAATATTTTACAAGGACTCAGAAAGTTGTAACTACTACATATCCACAAGGTCTTCTATTATATATCTGCTGTGGCATAGGTGATAATACATTCCACCATTCTTACTTTGCCTTCTTCACCGTTCACTGCTATTTTTTCTCCTTTAGTTCACACGCTGCGACTTGCAGGCTGATATTTCATACAGGGTTGTTTCAAGGTTTTTGCAGTGCAAGGCTGCACTGTTGAGAAGAGGAGCACAGAAAAAAAGAAAAGAAAAGAAAAGAAGGAATTTATGAGGAGAAAGTGTCCATTAACACGTGCATTGTGTATCGTAACAAAGGCCAGGGAGACTGAAAAGATAAACCACACTCTGTTCACATAAAAGACCTGAAGTGATAAAAAGTTTGATTGCATCCATGCACACATACACACAAGTACTCCTCTTCATTCTATTCTCTCTGTATTTACTACCATCTCTTTCAGTAAAAGGTTGACATATTCTTGGCTGTGTGAGGCGGTGCTGGGTGTTCTTTCAGGTATTGTGTGTCCCTGAGTATAGTAAGAGGAACTGGCTGCTTCGATACATTTTTATTTAAAAAAAAGTTTGTCCCCTGCTGGCATGTGTTTTCTTTTAATGATTTTGCAGTCTAAGCACAGTGCCACAGATAGCTGTTCTGCTGTCTTCCTTCCCTCAGTCCCTGCAGTGTGATTTGATGCTGTCTCAATGTAGTGTAACTAGCCAGGTACAATAATTTAATTAGAAAGCCCAAGAAAGCTGATTAGCTCTGTATCTTTATACCTGTCTAAAACTGAGCTGCAGTTTGACTGCTTCCTGCTTATTATAGCTAGCATGTCCCAAAAAAAGTTTGGAACAAGAATAGAGTATTTAAAATGTTGTGTGTTAACATGATTGTTGTATACAGTAAAAATTAATGTCATAGATTAACCAGGTCATGCTGTGTTTCAGGAACTGCAGTCATGCTCAAGCCCCCAATTTTAACACCATAATTAATTATGTGACATAATAATCTATTGGGTCACATGACAAATTCCACTATTAAATGTTTTCTCACTTAACTTTTCCTCTGGAGTCACGTCTCATCTTTGGATTGGTAATCTTAATCCTAGGCACGGGGAACATGATGTCCTTTATAGCCACTTTCACTACACATTTTCTCTGCACTGACATAAATTATTTGTTACTCTGTCATGAAATGGCGTTGGGACTGTACAAGGAATATAAGTTCCACCAAAAATCAATGACTCGACTCCAATTGTGTCGCACAGTGTAAGCCAGCAGCTTTGCACTGAAATCATCATTTTGTTACACACACATGTTCACAAGACAAATTGCTGCAGTATGATCAGGCCTCACAACAACATATCAAGTGGTGTGTCAGTGCGCTCAGTGTTTTATTCTGATGTGTTTCAGTTGAGCACAGAGGACGAGGCAGCTGAGATGTAGGCCCACAAACACTTCTTCAGCTGCTCTATTGTTGTGTAGAGAGGGATGGTATAAGTACAGTACATTGAATGACTCTCAAATGTCAGTCTGCAGAAGAGCCATCAAGGTGTATGCCATAGATTAATACAGACATCTCAGTCTGTTGTACTAAGATGTATACATGGCTATCCATTCAAACAATTAGAGTAAAAGTCTTCTGACTGTTATGAGCTTCTGTTGTGTTACATGTCAATTTGTACACAACCCCACAGTTAAGTAGTTTGATTGGCCTTTTTAATTCATGGAGCTTGAAATAATTTGGCTTTACCAAAGACCAGTTGGGACCATTAAAACCTCCAGAGTGATGTATGAACCTTTCACTGTGCACTCACACATGAATGTGGAAAATGGTCAGTAGGGATCACCACTCTGAAAAAAAAACACCTTGTTTGGCTGGATTCCCTAAACAACAAAAAAATCCAGCAGTCACACTGAAGTGATCCGGCCATGTGTCTCATACACAACAAGCCTGATAACAGATAACAAGCCAGACTTTCACACAGGGGGCTGAGGCACATCTCTTACTGTCTTTAAACAGCATCCTGGCTCCTCACAAACATCACATTTTATGTGGTACAGTTTGAGTTGGTTAGGTTAAGAAAAAAACAACATGTTTTGGGTTCTAATAGCTTCATTTACAACATAAACAATGTTTTTCACAGTAAAACTGTCCCACCCCTTCACCAAATTAGTAGCTAACATGGTGATGAGTCCCAGTCCAAACGACACTTTTACATGTGCCGTAGTCAGATAGATCTAGGATGGCAACAAATATGTAAATATTAGACTTTTCATTGTGAAGAGCATAGACTGTAACCTTTACAGAAACGTTTGAGTATGGAAGTGTGAGATGGGAATAAAATTTGTGTCATTTCTGTCTGCTCGCTGCGTTATTCCTAATTCTTCCAGGAACAAAGGGGAACTAACTTTAAGATACAATTAATCAGTCTCTGATGAGTCTTTTATTCTGCTGTTTTGTCCTTTTTATGACTAATTCTCTTCGTGCACTTTAATTGTAGGATTTACATTTATGGTCTGAGTCATCACTCTGCTCATTCAAAAAGGTTTTATCTTTGTCCCTGCAGACACATGAATATATCTTAATTATTGTATAAGCTTATCACCTTTCTGTAACATCTTCTGCCCGACTACTGGCACATTATCAATTCTCCATTCACTTGCTTGCCTGAACAACATGTCACTGCTGAGGGTGGCTGAGATTAAAAGACAACAAAACATGCATACACAACTTGTGTAAACAAACAGCACATACCTGTGTCTGTACTGAGACTGAGTTTGTTTGGCTTCCATGCCAACCAGAGACATTAAAAGGATTGAAATTAAAAAAAAATGCAGAAAGCTTTAGAAGATTCCTTTTACAATGAACTGTAAACATATCCAGGATGATTTTAAAGGAACTTGGACTTTAATCCACTAAATGATGACAATATCCTGTGTGTCTCCCATGTTTTTTAGCTCTAAATCCATGCATTATTGCACTGCCTGGGCTCCTACTTTACTTGGTACATAGCCCTTATATGTTACAGTAGAAAAGGAATGCTCAAAAACGTGTCCATCAAACATCAAATCAAATTCAAATTCAAAAAAGTATATAAGTAATAAGTAGCGAGCGTTTCCCGCAGCGGTGTTCATTTTAATGGTGCTAAGGGTTTTCCTAGTTATTTTAAAGGTATTAGCTTACTTAGGCCTCAGAGCCTCAGGCGAGCCAGCAGCTGGCAGACCTGTTGCATTGCAGCCTGCTGATATTAGACTACACACACATCGACACCCACCTGCTTGTAAGCCCACACCTTGGCTTCACTCCTTTCCTCATTGGTGCATGTGTGTGCTCAAAGCTGCCTGTTTGAGTAATGTGGGAAAATCATAGTGACAGCCCCCACTGAGCTCCTCCTCCTCCCTCTTTACCTAGTAAACTATTTGGAGGGGGAGGGGCCAAGTGTACTGTATTATTCAGCTCGCAGGAGTTGCCTTGAACAGGTACAGTCTCAGCGGGAAAGACACAGCGATAGCTCCTGGATGCATTTCCTGGTGCCAGCTGAGCCTGATTTTGGTCGGATTAAAGTGAAAATGGGAATGGTTTGAGTGAGGGCTGCTTCAGAAACAAGGATTTATTTGGGGGGGTGGTTTCTGTCCTTCTATCTGTCCTGGAAGTGTCCAGCACACACTGACAGATCCTGGAATCCTCTGGAAAACACCCCTCAGAGGAGGGGATGAAGTCAGAAGGGGAGCAAGTGAAGTCTGGTGAGTGGAAACAAGTGCAGCAGTCTTTCACTTTCAAAGGTTTCACGGTGAAAGGAGCTTCTTCTTGAAAAGGCTTCTTTTCAGTGTCTGTCTGAACTGAAGCTCCCAGGAGAGGAGATTTGTCTGCTTTTTAACCTGAAAAGCATCATGTTGACATGTTGGCAGGTGTCATATCTTGTAGTGAGTCACCCAGTCCGTCACCTGTTCGAGTGTAGAGCCGTTGGGAGACTTTAACCTGCACTGACCTCAGCTGTTATTGTGTAAACATGGGAACTGACAGTCCACCATTAATGAGCCTTTTTCCTCGACAAAACTGCAAAGAATGGCTGCTTGTAGGAAGATTTAAGTGCAGACAATGACTACATTTGAGAACAGTGCTGTCTCGGGACAGTACTGGTGTTGTTTTCACTCTCCAGTAAAGTTTGTCCCCAAACAGCTGTGTTTTGTGGTCATGTAAAGTCAATATCTTGTGTTTGTAATGTAAACACTGTGGTCTGGGGTGGTCACGCTGCAGTTTTTAATCTGAATGAACATCTTAGATTCACATACCACTTGTTTCGCTGCATTAGCCGGAGTGGTTTCCGACTTTTTAACTGAAAAGCATACATAAGCTTACATAAGCTGAGAAGTGTTGCAATTGTGAGGCGAACTTCAGATATCTGTCTCTGCTGTTTGGCCTCAAAATACCTGCATTCCATGTGTACACTGGTTGTTGACCCTCCTTTCAACCTTGGACTAAAGAAAGCCCTAACACAGAAGTAAAAGTTCATATGATGGCAGACATTTCTCTGTGCTCTCTGCCTGTTCTCTTCTAATCAAATGTGATGTAAACTGGTCATGATGAGTTTTGCAGGTATGTCATGTAAATCTTTTAAGCTTACCTGGAGGTGTGGTCGTGACACTTAGTGTGTTTAAAGCAAAAACACCTGAAGGCTGTGGATGGTGGTCTTTACTTAAACCTTACTATCACAGGTGTGGTTGTGTATTTGTAATTGTGCTCAGTTACTTCCCTCCCTGTCTTACATTTCTCTGACAAGCTCTGTGATTACCACTTAGGTAATTTGTGGTCTGTTGTTGCAAACTCGAATTGGTCAACATTAGTCATGCAGCCATTATTGCTTGTAACCATAGCAACAGATTATATATAATCATAGCTGTTGATGATTTCCAAGCGGAATAACAGAGAAGTGACATTCACTGTGTTTCTGCCAGGACTGCCAGTCAACCACCGTCATCTAATTTATTCCAGATTACACTGCTGCCTTATGTCCCACAGTTGAGACAGAGGAGTGACATGGTGTCATGAGTGGCTTCACCCAGTAGATTAACACCTTATATTAACCACACTGTAAAACAACAGTCCCTACTGGTTACCATCCCACAGAAATTCAGGTCATGGATATGCCTTCAAATGCCTGAATACATGGCAATCACTTCATACATGCATGTACACGTGCCTGCTTGAGTTTCCTGTTGCCGTAGTTTGACAGCATAATTGTGAGAGCAGCTGATTGCAAGCCCTAGTTGTGTAATTGGCCTTTTTCAGCGTGCCGCAGGTGAGTGCAGCTCCTGCAGGCTCCTTCAGGTGCTTGCTGGTTTCTTTAGTTGTGGCAGACACGGATGACAATTTAGAACAAGTTACAGATAATCAGCTGCCTGTCAGAATCAAGTCAGGGATAATGGAAAAGCAACTATAATAATCATGAGCTGCAGTACGACAGCTTTACCACTTTCGGAGAGCGTGAAGTAAATTTCTATTTCAGTGGACTGATTGGGGCCTTTATTGTGTTCCATCTATCCCTCTGTTTGAACACCTCTGTGCCTAATTACATTTACTCTAAAGCAAAAGCAATGATTAATTTTGCTGCTTACTTTGTCACTGTCACAAATCAAATTCATCTCCCTGTTGGGAGCAGACTTCAGACAGTCTCCTTCCCTCTGCAGTTCATCAAATATACATGGGCAAATGACAGAACCTGCTCTTTGTAAGTCACCTAAAAGGTAACTCACATTTGCAGTGACAGTCTTTTCAATCTTGTAGCTTTATTTAATGAAGCTGTCAGCAAAGGCTTGTCTCATTTTGAAAACTGAACAAATGCAACTCTTGTCAACATTTCAGTCCTAGAATCTGACTGAGGATCGTTTTGGCACTTCCATATTCTAACTTCGCTGCCAATTTTCATCCTGGCATAATACAGTCAGGTGATGTTTTGTTTATGTGTGTGGTTAATGTGAAAGATTGCAGGGTTTTATCACAGTAGTTGGGGCCGCCGCATGCAAGTGGCTTTTTATGTGTTTGGAGTTTGATGAAATATCCATGGTGACACAGTGTCTGCTCTCTCATTTGGCCCAAACTATTAATAACAACACTGTTAGCCTATGGCACAGAAGGTCATTCATTCAGCTGTATGCACACACACTTACACACACTCTTCACACCTGCTCTGTCATACAAGCATTGGCACATATCCAGACACCTCTTAGCTACCTGTCTCAGCACATCTGTCCATGCAGTTAACAGAATCTGAATATGTTTCTAGACAGCTCTGGTCACACTTACAGACTTCTTCTCTTCTCCACAGACCTTGTTTATTGCCCTTGTTGCATAAAAAAGTGCTGCATTGTTATCTACTTGGCACCCACTTATGCACAACAAAACCCTGAGAAAAAAAAATTTGTTAATATGTTTGCAATATGCTTAGGCACCCAGGGAAAATTAGGTACACTTAATAGCACAGTGTTAACAACACACACCAGAAAAAGAGCATTAGGGAAAAACTGTGCAAAACTCCTGACACATTGATAGCTAGATGCTGTGCAATGACTAAATGAATGACATGAGTATAATAGCAGCTCAGCTCATCAAGCATAGCCATGGCTGTTATTATTGCATGGCTCAGTGCAACCAATTAGCATTCTCATCATGTCTGGTATGAGCTGACCAGAATAAAACCACAAACAGTATCTAGCAAAAACACCTTCGCAAAGCCCAGTTCATTAGCTCGCCAACTTAGACTGTAGTGTGCTCATAATTAGTTACCCCCCCCCCCCCCAAAAAAAGCAAATAGTGCACATTTTTACAGTTACTCTATCCTACAATTGGCTGTTGTACAGCATTTGTTTTCTTCCTGAATGCCTAATACAAAAAAACAGGAGGCTGAAAATAGCGTGGGGCGGATAGTTGCTAACTTGCACTTTTAGTGAATACCTATGGAAGGGTTGCCATTTTGTTCGGTGCAGTATTTAATGGCTCCATCAATTCCTCCTTCTATCTACCACTTATCTTATTTGCCATCCAAGCCTTCACCCCTTTGTGACCTTACCCCACTTCTCTGGAGACTCTGCTCTTAATCTCCATGACGAAGAATTTGAAAAAGCTTCTAGTGTATCTGTCCATCTGCAGCCTCAGAGGGACAGTAATCTCACTGTTTATGATTTTCACTTCAGACATGGCTGTAGCCTTTAAAACAAATGCATTGTTCTGATGGATTACTGTCAATTCAATGCCAGTACGGACTGTGAAAAAAAGAGGGTCGCTTATGTAATTCTGTGAAAGAGCACCAAACTGAAGCTGGACTTAAATCTCAGTCCATAAGAGAAAAGTCAAAAAAATGCAAATCTGTATTTTTTCCCATGTAACTACAGTGTAGTAGCTGCATGTTTAAGATAATCTGTTGGCATTTATGTGAGAAGTGCATGTTCTTGCCAGTGTTACTGATAATATCCACAGAGATGCTGGTGGAATGTGGCTGAGATTACTGCCTATCTTTCAATCCCATCATTTGTTTTTTTGTTGTTTTTTTTGCTCGCTGTTGAGCTCTGTTCTAACCCCCACTCTCACACTAGTTCACCCCCATTACTCCAAGGACCTGAAGCATGAAATAGGCTTGCCAGCATGTGGATGTCAGATTCTGTGATGTTAAAGCAGAGACCACTTGATCGACACTGGCTGACTAGAAAGGAGGGAGTCATGCAGTGAGTGACGTATCATTTAAATACCTTAAGTGATGAATTTGTTGATGAGTTTGACAGCCTAAGATCCTATGATATAAAGTTAGTGGTTTGTTTAGGTAAAGTATTAAATCATGCAAGATGAAATGTCAACACAAAGTAAAGTTGGTCTTATCCTCACCTATTGTTGGCTGAATGGTCCCATACGTTTGTATACTATGTTGTAAGCTTCAGTGACCTCTTCATACATAATCTTTAAGTCTGAGATCATGAGTTTAAATGAGACTGGCCCATGGAGACTGGAGGTTTACCCTCCATGCATGCATGCTCATCAATAAACAGCAATATATCCCCTGATGTGTTATGATGAAATTCAATATGTCTTCATCATTGTCTCAGTTAAAACAGAATATTAAAGTCTGATTTCGATGATGGAGTGGCCCGAGGCAGGTGTGTTTTTTTTTCCCTTTTTTTCTGTTTTCATCAGCCGTGACCCCGTCATCTCCTCAGGCAACGCAGGAAGATTGTTCTGCTCATGAGAATTGACTAGCTAATCCAGAGCAAAGTACTGCCAGACAGAGCAGACACTGCAGGCAGCCTTCATCAGTCAGAGCTTAGGCGTTACAACCGTCACGAGCAACTGATGAATTTGCTATCAATGGTCCATAAAAATGAGTGTGTGAGAGACAGAGAGACAGACAGGCACTCTTGAGTTTTATTAATGACTCCAGCCGCTCATTTGAGATGAAAGGCTGTATGAAATATATTTGGGGAATCTGCCCTGAATGATGTGTGCCGGATCAGAAGGCAAAGTGTGAACACTATGCTTTCACTCGCATGTGAAAGTGACGCATGTCACCTTTGCTGCCCTTCTGGTTGATTTTGAATGCCTCATTTGCACCTGTGACCATCACTCTCTGTTTAAATAATAAATGACAGGCAACCAGGTGTAATCACATTAAAAGGAACTCATCAGTGTATGTGCAGGGATGACAGAGGTTCCTTACACTTTATATATAGAGGCTGTATTAGCAGTGGGAAATTGTTTGTAATGGTTTGGCACAGATCAGCCACAGTGCAGAGTGTGTTTGTGGACCAGAGTGTTTGCTAATTAAAAGTTTTGTACTCCATCTTTCCTTCATCAGATGATGAGCATTTGATGCATCTGAATCTGGGTTTGTGAGTTTCTTTGCCGGTTCCTTAACTGCTTGCTCTGGGGGTTCAGGCTTTGCAAAACACCTTAGTGAGTGTAAAGCTGTTAATATAATGTTGATTGGATTAACTATATTGACAGATTCTTTTAGAAATGAAAGGTCAGATAATGGGGGTGTTTGTGCACATGGCTGTAACAAGCAAACACTAATCATTACCTCATCATGCATATTTTTTATTTCTTCTGCTAGCATCTAAGTGTGTTGTTGTGTAAGAGAATTTCTTCCCATCAAGTAGTACATTAAATAAATTGGAATAACCAACTCAGTGTCTTTTAAAAGCATTCATATTCATCTGTGCTGACTGTCTAACATATTGCGGATAAATCTGTGAGGTTGATGTGTTTCCTTGGGTCTAATCATTAGAGAGGACTGGGTGCATTAGCCCAAAGGCTCTCTTCCATGTAGTTTCCTTTGGAATAACACTGCTGATCTTCATGGATTTTATAGTCTGGCTGGTAACTGTGGAGGAAA
This sequence comes from Parambassis ranga, assembly GCF_900634625.1. Classification (NCBI taxonomy): domain Eukaryota; kingdom Metazoa; phylum Chordata; class Actinopteri; family Ambassidae; genus Parambassis; species Parambassis ranga. Next base: position 11,689,694 of record NC_041028.1, on the reverse strand, counting down.
CAGAAACAGAGACAAAATACCACAAATACCATCAAGCAAGAATAGGCAAATAGCATTGTTGTATAGTTGCAGAATACAAGGCATATATTTTTGGTGTTGTATATGACTTATAAATAAGTAATACTAGAGTCTGACATGGCAGTGTTCAGTGAACTGATTGTGTTTATGCTATAATGTTCATTATTTGACCACAAAAGAGTGATTAAAATAATCTGTCGACAAACTCAATCACATTGGCATAGGCACTCCAAAATCGACAATTTATTGTCAGTCCGTTCAAAAGAGTATTGCGAAGGGTTAAGATCTCACCCCAGCATGGTACCATATGGATATTAGAGAGAATCAGTATTATTCAAACAGAGCAACGATGAGTTGCCAAGCCCAAAACAAATAAGAGGATGTGGGCTGTTGCCTTGCTTCATGAAAGCCCTTGCTGCTCACATTCTTGACCCTGACTGCTCCTTTATTCCCTTCTTATTTAACACATTCCTGATTTGGGTTGTTCCTTTTGTCTCATGCAACTGTGCTACAGTATGCTCAGCACTCACACAGCAGACAATACTATACACACAAACATTCATCTAAGCAGGAAAAGGATGTTAGAGACTCGCCAGCGCTGCATTGCTTTATTTTCCTGTCATTAAATGTGACATTCTTCATGCTAAAGGAAGCTGGACTCGATTTAAGGGGCTGATGTAGTCAGATGGGATATTACATGGTGATGCTCGGAGCTGAACATACACATAATGTGTCTAAATTACAGTTATTATGTCAGAGACATCAAGCCTTTTCTCTGCAGGCTGGGCACAATATGTGCTGCCTGTATGTTTTATATGTGGCCTGTAACAGCATGTGCTATCATCAGCTTCATACTGGGGGACTGTATGTCCTCACTGCAAGCTGGCTGAATGAGAATTCTATGGGAACAATTGGACTGTTAATTGATTTTGTCTCCAGTATGAGGCAAAAATTGAACCCCACCCTGTCCTTTCCTCCCACCCACTCTAAAGAGGGAAAACCAATCTAAAAATGACTCCCCTCTAGACACTTACTGTCATTCCCTATCAATTTTTGACCTCCACTGCCGTTCCAACCAAGTCCAATTTCAGCTGCCTTGTGGCCACTGGACTCACTGACAGATTGCTAGACCTTTTGCAACTTTAGTATCTGAGTCCTGCTGATTTTCTGGAAGTGGGAGCAGAGGAAGGGACAACAACGTAGGACAAGTGAGTTTGAAGGAGACACAGAGTGACATGGACACGGCAGAGAGAGAGCCCCCTTATATTGCCCTATAATTATCAAAAGTCCATTTTCTCCTTAGAAAAGTTTAATCTTTTTTGCACCATTAAGTCTACTTTATGAAGAAAGCATGATGAATTTAGTGTCCCCAGAGCAGTGCTGATATTTTAGAACAATTTTATGACTGGTTTCCAGCATAGCAGAGCTGTCACTCAAACGCTGCAGGATTATTCAGGACGACAGTTTCAGCCATTTTGCTTAAATCATACAAATAGGAAATGGCACTGATCAGATTCATAATTCACTGGTACCAAGTGCATGTCAGCTGATGCATGGCTGCTATTATGCAAATGCACACATTTAAGCAGTCATTTACATCAGTGGCCATGGAAGGAGATTTTATTTACTGTTTCAATGAATCATAATGACTAGAGGCGAGTCTGTTTAGGGAATTGGAACGGAATGGAGACAGACATGCAGGAGGGGAGGTCAAAGAAATGCACATATTTCTTCACTGTTTGAGGCAGAGACAAAGATCAGTCATCATCATTAGCCTTAGTTTAATCCCTGTGGCACTTGGCTGTTGCATAAGACTTTGGTCAGACATTCATATTAAGCCCATACTATTAAAAGACGATTAAATTCCCCCTTTGTATTTTTGTGGTGAAGGCTGATACTTTAAATAGAAAAACTGAAAGGAAGTGATTTGAAAGAGAAATGAAAAAAAATGATGGTAGTAGAAAAAAAGCCATTCTCCTCAGTATAAAGGAACAGTCACCTCAATTCACAGCAAAGTCTATTTGTTTCAATGAAACTGCTGTCACTAGATTAAGAGCCAGCCAAAGTCCAAAACACAAGATGATGAAGTCGCTTATTAACTTTGCTGCTCCATCCACATTTTTAACCCACTCCTGTTGTTTCACAAAGAGAGGAATGACTCGTACACAGTTGGCATGGAGACAGAAGTCCACGGCACAGATATTTCTGAATGTACTGTATGAGCATGCCAAGATGAAAAAAGGAGTAACAACAGTGCACCACAAACAGGAACACAAAAAGCAGCACTATCATGAATGACTACGACTAGCATGCTCCCAGCTGGCTGGCTGTAGTTCACCAACAAGCACTGTGAGTATAGTGCAATCTGTGGAGGTGCTCAGGTCTTTGTCACAGGGACATATGCTGCAGTGGAGAGTTGATGTTTAGGTGCTTCTGTCTGCTCTTCCATTGCTGGCTTGACCATTGACCACCTTCAGGTGTTTGGTGTGTCATTCAAATAAGGAGGTGATATTTATTCAGCTTGTGATTATAAACCACAGTGGGGTTGCTGCCTCTTATTCTTCTGACACACAGGCACCAGCAGGGAGTGCACCACATCACCACATAACATAGAATCCACCCCCGTAATGTATGGCTGCTTACATGAGGAGGACTTTAATGACGGTGCAGTTCAGAGATTTTCAACTACAAATGCTCAGAGTGGCTGCACAAATAAACACACTACTGTTTGTAGACATGCTGTCTAAAGTGTTAATGGCCATGCCAACTGAGTTTTTTTGACTCCACATTTGAACAGCACTTTAAAGTAAATGTTTGATGTATTGGTGGCCAGCTTTGAGAAAAGAAGTGGTTCTGTTGAATGTTCCAACTCTCAAAAGTTGAGCTTGTGCTCTTAATGTCATAATCCTGAGCCACAGCAGGGAGCCATCTTTGACAAAAAAAAGCTCAACACACACCAAAAAATAGCAAATAAACATAGTATATAGGAGGGACAACTGCACTACTTTTATTGACCGGCTAGCTTACAGTTTGATTCCTTTCTCCTCAAGTGGGCAAAATAATCAGTTCTTGTGGGATTATTTATTGTTCATAGGTTACACTAGGATTTGAATGATCTTTGGTTGGTAGTACCATAGCAGCTTGTGGCCGCTATAATCCTGTGCAGGTAGGAGTTATAGCAGACTTAGTGTGCATGATGTAAACAAGGCTTAGATGGTCAGTCAAACTGTGTGCTTATATCTGTTAAATGTTAACTACTATAAGTCCCCTTAGATGGCAACTGTCATTTAACAGTGTGAAGCTCAGCCTGTGCTGGAGAACAGATGGTGTTAAAAGCTGAGCAACCAGAGTCACCTACCCTGATACTATGGCTACATCCTCTCATCGCTGGCAACACCATCACACTATTTAAGACTGATACACATCCATGTTGTCACTAGATGAAGAAATATATATATAGAAGATTTTTGCAGCCAGTTGAGTGCAGATAAAAACAGCTGCCTGTCTGTGAATGAACAGATTTCATTAGGAACTGTTGGAAAAACTCTGAAGCATACTCATACCTTTTAATTCAGGGTTAAATGTTTTTCTCTCTTACCTTTCATCTGGCTTTTTGTTAAAAAAATCTAGTTGAGGCTCATGTTACAGCAGCTTTTGATCAACAACATTGATTTGGTTTTAGATTTTTTTCCCCTGTTTTTTTGCTAATTCATAGCCTCTGCTTCATTTTAGTTTTATATGTGTTTCTCTCCACCTCATGTGGAACACTTGTAACACATGGAAGGAAAATCAGTTGCAAGCGTGCCGAGTTGTTCAGTTGATTTGTACAACATTAATATGAAAATAACTGCACAAAGTAAAAAATAGAGACAAATATGATTTGAATAAATGTTTTAAATTATCGCACTTTACTTGAGACCAACGTTGGCAGCCGCTGCATGGAGAACCCATCATGGGAATGAAGCTGTACACAGCCCTAGAGGGGAGAGCAGGAGAGATAGTACTTATCAGGAAGCTCCCACTCTGTCATTGTAATGCAGAGCTACAATGTGTGCTTCTTGCCAACCTAGAGGCTATGCGGACATTGAAAAATAGGTAGCAGTCTCTTCACCCACCTCTCCCACCCTCCACCCACCGCTCCCACCCTCCACCCAAACGCTGACTGTCTTATCTGGAATGCTCCAGCACTGTGCTCGCCTGCAGAAAGCTGGAGAAGACAATAACATATCTGTTTTCACCTCACACACTCCGCTAATAATTGCTGTGGCATATTTAGACACTTCATCGTGCATTTCCTGTCACAGATATCGAGGGTCCTCTTGCTGGTAAAGTGGAGGGATTTGACCACTTATCACTGTTTCAGATGTAGGCAGCATCTGAGTCTAATTATTCAATGTAAAGACACATTACTGAGTCAAGTGTTCAAATCAGGAAACAAGACTGTAAAATGTAAAAAAATACATATATTCCTTAACATAAAAAATGTAATTAATCTGTGGTAAATATTTGGAAGTTTACTAGAAACACTGGTCCTGTGGTTATCATTAACTTATCAGTTCACAGTTAAGTTTGATTATTGAAATGTTTCTCAAATGTCCCATTCAGAACTGTAGATATCTGTAAACACATTAGACTTCATATGTCAGTTCATATCTAATCATGTAGACATTATGTTAAAGTTTGTTGTGGTAGATTAGTCTTTGTCCTTTAGTTATGACTCCTTGTGTTGCTGCTGTTGCCCAGTCTTAATGAATATAGGATATAGGATTTTTTAAAAACAAATGAAGTGTAGCTTGCTGTTGGTTGTTTCCAGGACGGGGGGTGCAGCTCCATGTGCTGCCAATAAGAGCATTGCTGCTTGAGTTGCTTTCTAAAATGTGGTTCTATTATCAGGTCCATTAAGTATACCTCTGCATAATGACACCCCACTTGCCGACATTTTTCTTTTGACCCTTCTCCTAATAACCCCTTTTACATTTCATTTTGGTTATTTAGCGGGCAGCCCTTACCCTCAGCCACTTACGTTTTGTCAGTGAACACAAATTAACAGCCTCTGGGAAGCAGGCACATGTCATACAAGCAGTGAACTGATCTTAAAGGTTCAGAGAATGAAAGCTGAGAGCTAAAGTGATCCAAGCAGTCCTTAAATGTTCACATCCTCTGTTGTGTGTTTTTTTTGTCACAGTCTGCTAGATATCAATCAGCTACCAGGTCAGCAGAGATAACACCAGGCCTGGTATGAGAGCAGTGAAATTTCCCCCTCCATTATTTTGATAAAATAATCCCCCAACTTTTATTTAATTGCTGCTATAATTGAGTCATTAACTTGGACTCCAGTATTTTGGCATGTTCTGTCTCCTCCTTCCCCCCATTCATCTCTGATTTTATTTTTTTTACACAATAACATTGAAGCTGAGATATTAAAATATGAAGTGTGATTTATGCAAGGCACTTCAATAATGGAGCCTTGGGAGATGGGGCTGCTGAGCAGTTTTCACCCTCACCCGCCACCATCCTCCCCCTTTGCCCCGAGGATGCATGAAATTGAGCAGAATGATGCTACTCATCCCGCTATAAATTACTCTGTATATGCTCCACCTAGACGAGCACATCCAGTGTGCAGAAAAACACATTTTGGAATTAAATAGTTCTTTTTTTTTTAGGTTTGATGTGAGAAATTGGAGTGTGACATTTGGTCTGCGTGGCTTGTTTTTAAAGCAAGTGTAGTCCTCTCTCTGATGCTGACACTTTCAAAGCACTTTGAAAGTTTTCTAGTGAGTCAAATTGTGAGAATAATCTATTTTTCTGTGCCTCTGTTTTCATTTCATTGTTTGCTTCTTTGTGACAACGGCAGGGAGGAGCACTTTAAAGCACCATTCAATGAATATTAAATAGATACACCTCTAGCTTTTTCTCAAACAGGAGGTTCAACAGGCAGCTTCAAAGACTAAATTCATTACAGCATCACTGTGTTGTCTGCTCTGACACCTATCTCTGTGATGCATATTACTGACAGTAATTTGGTGTTACAGTTATCTCAATGACAAATGAAACCGACCTCCTATGGCAATGGGAAATTGATTTTGAATTTCAAGCATTACAATTCCGGCTGCTTTGTAGCTATTGAAAGCTAATGCACCAGTATGATACTGGATTCTAGTGTGTATGTGACCCTCTGTCGCTGCTAGAGTTCCATTTTGTTTTTGTGTTTTTTTACTTTGGCTTAAAAACTAATCCACTCTTAGGTCTATCTGGTGAAATGAAAACCACAAACACTGGGGCTGTGTTTCGGTGTCAGCCTGATAAATCTCTCTCCTTTTCCCATTCTCCTATAGTCCTGCTGCGCGAGGAGGTGGCCCAGCTCCAAGAGGAGGTGCACCTGCTGCGGCAGATGAAGGACATGTTGAGTAAGGACCTGGAGGAGACCCAGGGAGGCTGCTCGGCCGACGTGCTCTCTGCCACTGAGCTCCGCGTGCAGCTGGCCCAGAAGGAGCAGGAGCTGGACCGAGCCAAAGAGGCCCTGCAAGGTAAGAACTTCATCAGTTTTTGCTTAGATATGTTCTTGTTCTTAGTTCTCCCATAACTATATTCATGGAAATTCATTGTTTATTTGTTTGATTTGCCTTTTTCCTGTGACCAGAGACAAAGACAATCATTTCTAAAAGCCTGTCTTTATACAAAGATAAAACATTTTAAAAATCAAATTATTAAAAAGGTGCTTTTGTCACTGGTTTAAATTGCAGTTAAAATACTCAAAGGGCAATCAGATACTACATATTATGCAATGCGCTCAGCAAGAACAGTGGCACATGTGGAAGGTGAAATGGTTATATGTAAAGCAAAATAGCAACAACAGCCACTTCAAGCTATTCTCTAACCATTCGCTACCGAGCAGCATCAGAGTTTCTGTTTTCCACACCCACTGCTGCTGAGAAAACCTGCTGCATTTCACCTCATAGGTTAAAATCTAGAGCATCTTTTTCTTGTCACTGTAATTTTAACATAAGTGTCTGTAACAGTGTGTTTAATGCAGCCCATTAGCTGCATTATGGTTCATTCGCACCTGTCATACCCCAGAGATAGAGTGGTACCTTGGGGTAAGAGAGGACACAGATACTTTGACTTGCCTGTCTGTCGTCACCCCTGCACTCAGGTAGTCTGATGCTATAATTTCTGAGATATACTATTAATAACTTGACACTATCACTATGAAGGTATGTAATGTGGGGATATTACCATCTTCGCAGACAGTGTGATCATGGTCAAGTATAATGAACAAGTTCTGCGTGGCAGTGCACAGTGGATTTCAGGGCATCAAGCAGAGATGTCATCAGCGTGGCAGTGAATCATTTTTTTCAAAGAAATATTGCCCATAGAATGAGGCAGAGCACAAAACTACCATTTGGTATCAGACAAAAGCATGACGCGCTGTCAGGGGATTTTTTTTTGCCACGACATTTCAGTTGACACTCTCAGCCTACGCCTTCTGGAAGAACTGAACAGAAACAAAATGGACTGAGGCAGAGAAGAATAGAGCACACATCAAATAAATACTTATCTCTTCTTCTTCTTCTGAACTGACTGCACACAGGCTCATGCAGTCATTTGTATGACTCAGGCCTGTTAATGAAGGCCAAAGCCTACCAGCCCCAGCAGGCACTGACAGTAATCAGCGGCTAATGAAAGCTTTATAAAAGGGGACTTTGGTTGGCTTACAAGGTCCAGAAACGTTAAGCAGGGTGGATCTGGTCTGCAATTAAGATGGGGTATGTGGGAGGACAAGAGGAAATTGGCTGTTGTCATATTCAAGTTTGGTTTTGTCAGAGTAAGTTCAGAAAGGTGAACTGAAGCAACTGTGAGTTTGAATTTGCTGCTATTCTTCCATTGTTTTTATGGTGTAAAAGAAGCAAGTGGCTGATGTTCAAGAAGAAGTTTTGGCCAGAGAATGACCCAACACATCTTTCATTTGCACGTTAAAGCAGAAAGAAACCTGAATTATTTATTTTATTGTTATTTTCACCTGGCTTGTAAACAGCAGTAGCTGCTTCTCAGCCCTTTTGTTAGTCCCCAGTTGCCACCCACTGTATGAAAGGCCAGCTACAGCATTAGCAAGCTCTTTGCTCTTTGCTGTTTGCTTGTGGTGGGAAGCTGCCAGGGAGTTTTGGCAAAATTTTCTTGTTTACAAGCAGAAAGTGGAAACACATCTGCCATCACACTTTGTTTCATTTTCTTCCTTTTGTTGCTTGTCCAACTGCTTTCACTCAGCAATTTATGTTCACTGTTGCAGATATTGGAACATGGTAGCAGACAGTGCATGTGATGTTTGTTTATTAAAAAGGACATTTCAACCCAAAACAACATATTTATGTTTTTCATATAATCTGCTATGTATCTATGCAGAATAATTTTGAAAATTGAAAATTATTGGTTGTGCATTTTTCAACATTTTGACAAGTAGAAAGCAACACCTGAGAAATATCTGCAGAAGCTTTCAGGTATCAGTATACTTAAAATAAACTAAACTACAGTTAATATGTCTGAATATAAAGACCCTGCGTGGCCATGCTGGAGGCGGAGGAAGTGCCTGTCATATAAAGAGGGGTGCTAATGGTCAGGGCACACACACACACACACACACACACATACACACATATATAAATATAGCACTATGGTAGGTACCTGTGATGTTGCATATAGTAGTAGAAATGTTGTTTTAAAGAGGAACAGATACATTTGAAGCTTAGTTAAAAAACACTTCTAAAGAATTTTCTAAGGACAAAAAACTCATTAACTACAGCAATTTCTGCATGCTGTCAATTGATTGGAGGCGAGGCGTCGGCTCCATTTGATTTTTTTTTCAATGAGTCTGGCATATTGTGAACATCTCACCAGATGCTCAGACAAAGTGTTTTTCCCTGAAGAATGAGAGCAATGTTTGGAGAACTTTAGCACCCTGGGGGGTTTTTATTGAAATGCTACCAACAATTATTGTGAAGCAGACTATCTCTCTTTGTGTGTGTGTGTTTTTTTTTTTTACTCTGGTTCTGCTTTGGAGGAGAAAGCTGTAGTGAGCAAGCAACGTGAAAGCAATGCATCATCTCCTCCTTTGCTCTCAGCCGCATGAGATAATACCTGTTTACTTTGGGAATGGTTCAGAGAAACTGTGTTGCCACTCCTACCTCGGTTCAGACTGTTTGCAGCTGAATTACATGCAGATTTTTGGTGCCTATGAATACAAAATGGAGTAGCAGCGAAGAAGACTATTTTTCAGTCTGTTTTCTTTCTAGTTATTCCTCATTTTCTTCCCCACTGTCTCTCCCTTTATCTCCTCAGCTGCCTTTCTTTGTGGTGTGGTGCTCAGACTGTTTCAAACTTAAGGTTTGAGCTCACTCCCACCATGATCCACACTTTGGCCTGTGAGCACTGTAATTGCCATCGAGGGTAATTGCCAACTTCTTACAATTGTTGGTTTTGTTATGTTGCCCGTGGGCACTCAGTCCAACCGAAGAGCAGCATTTACAATTGCCTGCAACCCTAAAGTACACAAATCACAACAAACTAAAATGATGGTACTTGGAAGTTTACACCACTCTTATTTGGACTTCGTCATCAAAGTTTACTTTAATGAATTTTCAAAGTATAGTTGGGCCTCGCTGCTGTTTTTAATTAGCTTCAGCTTTGGCTAATTACTATCACTGAGGGACTTCCAGTCAATCCAGAGCCCATATGAAAGCAGAAGACAGCTATGTATCATCAAAGCACAGTCTGCCTGCTCTGTTTAGTGTCATTTCACGCTACACTGTACTCAGAAAGCAGCTCTGTCCTTGACTACAAGGCTCCTTTTCTCACTAGGTGTTTAAACACCAATACACACACACACACAAACACACACAGTGCTGCAAAATCCCATCAGGCTACTCAACTATAGATACTATTAAAGCTGTTTTTGGTGTCTTACTTTTAATCAAATCGAGGCAATCAAAAACAGCGGTGCTTTTCTAAACCTTTTTTAGTGTTTCCTTCTCATTAGAAGCAGCTCGCCATATTGTGCGATGACTTTAATATTGGTGTTCCACCTCAAAATATTCAAATTGGAAGGTCATCCATGAGAGCAGGTCATTACATCATACAGTGGTGATCATTCCCCAATCTTAGATGTTAGATAGGGTGGTCAGAACCCATCAAAGCATATCAGAATTAGGATCAGCCTAATATATATATAGACTCTACACCAGCAAATGTATCAATCCATAATGAGAGAAAGGGGAGCACTGAGGCACTGTGTTTGAGCATCATCCTCTCCTTGATTCCCTAATGTGTCCACCCTATAAGTAGCTGTTAATACATATCCACCATAATGAACAGAGCAGCACCAGTGTTCCTGTCACGCTGTCATCATGTAGATGAATGCCATCTGCATGATGACAGTGTGCAGCAAAACACACGTGTGTAACAAAAAATAAATAAAATAGCTTTTTAACAAGGTGTGTGGATTTTCTACAGTAACCAGATCATAATTTGCTACAGAGCTAATTGGTTTTTCGATGCTTTGAACACGAGAGGCATCAAGTTCCATCAAAAAGGAACAGCAGAATATTCGACTTTGAACTGTCCCTTTAAAGAAATATTTATTTCTACTTCTGTGCAGAGTGAAGGACTATGGGAATTCAACCAATGTAATGATCGATTGGTTGAAGAGTTGGCTGGACAAAGATGAATGCAGCAGTTTACCTATTAAGTTATACACACTGCCACCAAGTGGCAAAGGACAACCACAACGAGTAGCCAGCAGCTGCCAGTGCATGGACAGCATAGTACTGATGTCAGCTTCTTACAACTTATGAGTTTGTTTTGTTAGGAGGTGAGCACATTGTGCTGCTCTTCAGCTCCTACATTATTATTCAGCTGTCAGATGTAAAATCCACAAACCATGAACAAAGGACACTGTCCAATGAGCTGGTGTCTCTTTTGTTCTATCCCAAAATAATGATGTTAAGAGCTGACTAAAAGCCTGTCCTTTCTCTTTAGCACTGGATTTATAGGGAGTGATGTCAGAATGCAGAGGCTTCTCATTACGAAGGGTTTTGATAATCATGTCATTGTGATCCTGTCATCGCGGGTGGACTGAGGTATAAAACTTGCTTAAGCACAACAGTGAATGCACATAAGTATAGATAAGTGTATTTGTCAGTGGATTGACACACTTGTGTCTTGTATGCATCCAGCTAAAAATTGTCTTCTGCAAGAAGCCAGAGGGAGTATTAGATTAAAACAAACAAACAGACATGTTATGTGTCTGCAATCATGGCTGGAATTATGTTGTATTGACACCCTAAGAGATGCTGCACACCAGATAATGAGAGCAGTTATTTATTCAAACAGAATCAGTAAGCAGGATGTGAAAACCACAACACAGCAGGCACAAACCATGCAAGCCCAGATGGCGTAGGTTGACCTTGTCTTTTTTACAATTAAGAACAATCAAAGTATTTTCCTAGAGCCGAATAACATGTGATATAATTATCTTTAAGGTACCAGTATAACTCTCACAGACTAGCCTCCACCAATCAAACCTCCAAACTACTTACTGTCAACACTGTGCTGTTATCACACCTAAAACCTAAAATCTAGTAGTTCTTTACATGGTATTGATTGGCTGATAGCTTTATGTAACCCTATTAGCTAGCTTATTTTACTAATTTTAACAAATTGCTGCGAATATGTTAAAAACACAAAATGCTGTGTTATATACTTAGAGCTCATATAGTCATATAAAGGTTAGGAACCACTTCTTTAAGGTATTTTTATTACTGGAGTGGACTCCATGAGAGGCTCGGTGTTTCTGTTTAGAAACTGCCTAATGAGTCGGCCCACTCATTATGTCCTCCAGTGTGAAAGCATCATAGCAGAGTCCAGCAGACAAAGGCTTTTAGAGCTTTTATGTGGCAAGGTAAAAACCACTTATGCAGATTTTAGAGAATGTGTCAAGAGCATGATAGAGACAGGTGTTTTTGTTTTCAACATTGGCCATCCTGTAACAGTGGGTTGGACTTTTTCATGATGAATGTTTCTGCAACAGACCTGATATGCTTCTTTTCTGTTTAAAAGGAGTAGCTTTTAGTATGTACATTTGCAAAATCACACAAAGGCAGCTATTGAATACCACAACCAAAACTCAATATGAAAAATGCACACAAATTCTGTAATGAAGCGGAAACAAAAAGCCCAGGATCTCATCAAAAATGGAAACTTGTATATAATTAAAGTTTTAAAGCATTTTAACATATGACATGTAAAACCCAACCTAATTACAGATCAGTGATCACATTAAACAATGACGATCTCCCTTAGAGAAGACAAACAGGTACAGAGGAACCCCAGAAAGAAGTCAAAGGACCGTTGTAGTAGTGACTCCAGATGGGAATTAGCATGTCTACACTATTTCAGTTGAAAAAAACGAGCATGAGTAGAGTCCTGTTGAATCCAAGTTATACACTTATGTCAGTAACAAAAGGATGAAAAATATGTAGTTGTATGTATGTAGTATGTATGTTTTACGAGACAAAACCCATAACTGAAACATGGCCTGTAATGTTATGTGACTCTGGACTTAGACACCTGCTCTAAATTGACACAACACTGCAAGTGGGGAAGGATTCATGCAGCAGGAGGACCTGAACCTCAAAACTTTTAAAGATAGATTCTTTATTGTCATTTTATGCACCACTTAGAAACCAAAATAAGTTGTACTCATCCACTGCTCAGCAGTCAGTGCACAACAAAACAGTGAACCAAGATTATAAATAGTTAAAAAGTGGTTAATTAGGTTTGAAAGAACTCATTAAATATTAAAGAAGACCAAGGTGTGCTGTCTGTCATGAACACTCCACCACTTGACCTCATCATCATGAAACTTTTAAGGGGCTGCTTGCAGAATAAGAACACTAAACAGCTCAAGCGTGTGGTTTCAAAAATAAGGCATGACATATACTATGATATTTTTTAAATCCACCAAATTGTGATGACAAAAACTAACTTGAGACAGAAGTATCTCTTTTGGATCCCACTGTATTAACTTGGATAGTAAGACAGAAAACAGATGTCTCCATGATGCGAATCATGTTTCCATTAACTGACCACTAAACTGCTTCCAGTCTATGTTGTCTCTATGACTACCTCCTGTGGCCCCAAACATTTTCTTGAACTCCAAGTGTCCTCTGCATGTTTCATCTGGTAATAATTGTTTTATACTTTAGCAACAAGCCGCAGAGCATGTTTGTCATTACTATGGCTAACATGCTCCCGTCTCTCCCACATTCTTTGGTGTAATGTAATATCGTCTTTGTCCTTTAGAATTGTTAATGCATCAGTTGTAAATGGTAAAAGAAAATGGTGAAAACTTGAATTTGCAACTGTGAATGGACCCCTTCACTGAGACACAGTGAGTGCTTTCTTGCACACAACACCAGGAAGGTCGCTGCTGCCAAGTGGTCACAGGTGCAGGATGTGAGGCAGTAGCCGCGTTTCTGGCTCATCTCAAAGACGGCTTTGATTTCACTTCCTGAGGCAGGTGCTGGGAGGTTTCCTGTTTCTCTTGGTCAGGGAGGGATGTTGTTTGTGTTTGTCATCATTCACCTGCTAGTGTGGCCTGGATATCCCTTTTGGCTGGGGATTCCACCTGTAAGAGGAAGTGAAAGGATGAGATATGAAAGGGTGACATGGAGGGGAAGGGAAATGAAAGGGTGACTATGTCCTTGTAGAACTGTTTTAATTGTACTTGCCTGAACACGTTCCCCTGACACAACTTGTGAATGTGACACAATTAACCAGGCTGTGATATAAGTTAATTAATGACACACAGCTGGCTCGGAGGTAGTGGGGGAAGGGGGACAGAAAGGTGAACACAAGATAACAAGCATCAAGAGGAAAACAGAACCGTGTGATGCTGTGAAATACCAAGCAGTCAGAGCTGTGGTGCTGCAAGGAAAGAAATGTCAAAAAGGACGAGGACAAAGGTGGACAGAGACAGTGGATGCGTAATATATAAATAAATCATACTGTGTGCAGGCAGTTTTGAAGTGTAGCTGGAGAGAAACTCGGCTTTAAAACACATGCCTGGAAAACCACCTCGCATGAAGAGAAAGCTGGAGAAGAGGCAGATGCAGAGAGAGAAAAACAGAGATGTTGCCTTTGAGAAAATTAGAGCTTCTCTGAATAACCACTGTGAACCATATTCTTTATCACGATGCGTGGGTGAGGTGCCAGAGGATTAGAGAGAATGTGCGGTGGAGAGACAGATGAAAGGAGAGACTTGGCCTCTAAATGAAGCAAGCAGCAGGGAGAAGATTGACAGGTGGGCTGTGTGATTCACTTCTTTATCAACACCGTCATGCCAAATTAGACCCACAACAGCAGGTGGATTTAATGATTTTACTTACACACTTCATATCTGAAGGAACTTAATAACCTGGTTATTATGCATAAAGTAGCTACTGCAGCATGGTCTGTACATGCCAACTTAGTAAAAGCCAATGTGTGTGCACATTATGACTAAGGAAGACTGACTGTGCTTTGGTGTAGCAGCTGTTTCTTGAAATTTTTTTTCGATGCCAAACTTACTGCCAAGTGAAACTAGTACATTCTTTGACCCTTTTCTCCTTTACATGTAAATATACAAAGGGCATGAATGTTAAAATGTCTGATGTTAACAACAACCCCTTTCTTTCTCTCTGTCATGCAGCCATGAAGTCGGACCGTAAGCGCCTGAAGGCAGAGAAAGCCGATCTGGTAAATCAGATGCAGCAGCTCTACGCCACACTGGAGAGCCGGGAGGAGCAGCTCCGCGACTTCATACGCAACTATGAGCAGCACAGAAAAGTATGGCCCCCATGCACCTTCCTGTATGCAAACACGCAAAGGTGCATACAGATGAATAAATGAACATCGGTCCACAATACAACAACATAAAATAAGAGCATAAGATAAGATACCACAGCAGAAGAACATGTCATTGTATCTATGGTGTGTTGTACATATACACATATACAGCACACAACTAAACAGCTAAAATACAGCTTGAACATTGTCCACAGTCTGTTTGCCTATGCTTGAAATGTGAACCAATCCATCAGGATATGTATGTCTGCTAGGAGAGCGAGGATGCAGTGAAGGCACTGGCCAAGGAGAAAGACCTCCTGGAGAGAGAGAAGTGGGACCTGCGACGGCAGACCAAGGAAGCCACGGAGCATACGGGGATGCTGCGCTCCCAGCTTGACCTCAAGGAGAACCGCATCAAGGAGCTGGAGGCTGAACTGGCCATGGTGAGACAGCAGGTGGCAGATGGAGAGTCAGCAGCCAGTCAGTTACCAGTTATCTGTTTCATTAATTATGAAGGTTTTTAAAATTGCAGTCTTAGCCGTCTCAAGTGTTAAAACTATTAATGGTGAAAGAAAAATATTGTACAGACGAGAAAAAGAAGAACCAGTGTGATTGTGTTTGTGTACAGTACATCTGTCTGTCATTATGCATAGTTTTAGGGTTACATATGGAAAGCCTTTGAATGAACAGTATAGCCATCCCTCATGTCTCCAACCCCCAGATGAGTAACTGTGTCAATCAGAGAATGGAGTTCCGGGTGTTTGAGCGGCTTGTGGACAGGGACTACTCTACTAGGGTCATGGCGGTAAGATGGGCGCCCACAGCTTTAACGTTTGACTTTTCTTGCCCCTCCTGCTCCCTGGAAATCTCTCCTAGTTGTGACCTAGTTGTGGTTTTGGAAAGCACGTTGTTGACTAACCCTCAGCCCACCCCGTCTGATCCCAGTGACCCTAACATCAGTGGTCCCTCAGATTCCCACTGTGATTGATCTGAATGTCTTTTAGGGCTAAACTGCTTGGGTGGAAAAACATCAGTAATCTGATTTCTAATGATCACATTGGAGAATTGTGATTGTGTTCTGTTTTGCATGTGAAACACTGTGGTTGATAATAGTTTGACTTGGTTGGCGGAGATGATTGCAGTGAAGCTGATTGTGTTTCTAATTTGCAGCCTGCTGTCGCTTGGCATGATGATAAGATTCACACAATAACAAGATTTCAAGCATTTGTACAACATCATGTCAAGGCAATCAGAATACACCAACACAAAGAAAAAAAGTTTTTATTGGCACAGAATCAATATGCACAAAAAACATCTTCCAAGGTTCCTGCAGCTCATTGTTGCTCCTGCTAAAAGGCACCCTAATTGTTTTCAGTTTCTCAATTTTTACACCCCAACAAATACCAACTCCCACCCCTTAGGCTGTGGCAAACACATCCTTTTGAGAGAGATTTCACATTGCTAAAAGAAAACAAGAATACAGCTGTATTTTTCATGAGACAAGAACCACATGAGGAGCCCAGGGGAGAACTCACACATCTGCATGCACTCATAGGGTTGGACACTCAACATGTGTATTTGTTTACACATAAAAAGACCGAGAATAAATGAGGTTCACTTAAAATGTTTTTGCAGGATGTGTCACTTGCTCACTGATTGCATCTGTCCATCTACCTTCTTAAGGCTAAACAGTCACTAGCCACCCTGACCAAGGACGTGCCCAAGCGTCACTCTCTGGCCATGCCCACAGAGGCGGTCGTCAATGGCAACAACCAGGAGTGGGTGATGCAGGCTGATCTTCCTCTAACTGCTGCCATCAGACAGAGTCAGCAGACCCTCTATGTTCACACGGGACATCCAACAGACAGACAAGGTAGGACAACATGAGCAGAAATAATGCAGTCGTACCATCATTTACCCTTTGCATGCTCATCTGAACCTGCTTCACACACATTCACTCCTGCCATCTGCTTAGTTTGACCACACGATGATGCTCCAGTAGTCGTGACATGTCATGCGCTTCATGTGGCAGTTAAGGTGAAGAGATTTTTGGCTTTACAGCTTCCATTTGTCTTTGCCACACAGATATATTTCCAGTATGTCCTATTTGTTGGGAATCTTTGCAAGTAAATGGATTTGAAGGCTTTTTCTCTTACTTAACTTTTCTTGGCCACACAGTACTTCAGTATTTTCAAGACCCCTTGTAACATTTGCCAGTGCCATAGCTGTGTCCCTTGACCTGCATACATCCCAGAGGAAGGGAGAAACAGCATCTCCTGTTGCAACTCATACACGCAGACCATTATAGATGAAGTGCAGTCAAGAACTACGTCGGAAACTCAGTTTGAAATCTTTTTTCTTATGTAGCTTGTTCACTTTGAATTGTGTGACTCTTTTCAGACGGAAAACAGAGGTGTGTAGCAACACAGCCATTAAAATGCAGCACACCCATTTTCTTTTTGTTTTTAAACACATTTGCTGCTTTTCAGGTGGTCGGTCACACATGCAAGTAAAAAAGACCAAAAAAAAACATTGTTCTAAAAAATGCCTAAGAGGTTCATCCTCAACTGAAGAAGTGCCATTGTGGACTACACGAAAAAAGAAGTTCTTCAAACATTAGCCCTGTAGCCACCAGAGTCCTTTTCCATCCTCTCAGAGACTGTTCAGAGTGCACCTCACACAGGTTGCTCACTAATGGGGACATCTAGAGAAGAAAGCACACAGTCCAACAATAACAGGGGAAACGTGTGAACAGTCACAAACCCCAAATTCATATGCAATTGGTACTGTATGTACCACCCTCACTGGTTTTCACACACACACACACACACACACACACACACACACATACACACTTGCACATCCTCTCAACCTCTGTGAAGCTGTTTTTACTGTTGCTTAGCAACTGCAGCTGATTGCAAATCATTTCAGGCTTTTGGTTACAGGCTTATTCTAAAATACATTTTTATTTTATGGATCTCGTGCTATTATTGAGAAGAATTTGGTATTCCCTGTTCACTACTCGAGGTGCACAAACACCCAAGAAAGAAACGAGCCTTTTCTCTTCTCCCTCTCACCCCGTTTAGTGGCTGCCGTGCGGGTGAGCCCCTGCCACTCGCGTCAGCCCTCCATCATCTCTGACGCCTCTGCAGTGGAGGGAGACCGATCATCCACACCCAGTGACATCAACTCCCCACGCCATCGGACTCACTCCCTCTGCAATGTAAGAGCTGCCCACCACTGCATCCTCCCAAGTAATCACCTCCTTTGTAGCAAACTGCTGACTGTCCTGCTGCCTGGCCACTCTTGTTTCCTCCACCATTGTTCTGGCTGAGTTCATGTTTGCCCCACGCAGTCTGTTGTGTACTCACTCTGCAGTAGAAACTTGAATTTGTGTGAAAACCAAGTCTTGTTGAGTAAGTGCATGCCTGGCAGCATGTCAAGTGTCGCTTCCCCTTTGTGCAGTGATTTTTATCTTTTTTGGTTGTTATCACCCACTCGGCACCCCTTCACTGACTCTGCTCTTGCTTTTCTCTCTGTTCCTTTGCACCTCTTTTCATCTTTTTTTCCTTCCTCTGCTCCCTCTCTCCCTCTTTATTCCTTCAGTCCCTAGAAGATCTGGAGGAGGCGAAGCGTAAGAAGAAGAAAGAAAAGATGGGTCTAGGCTCTCTGTCACGTGTCTTCGCCCGGGGAAAGCAACGCAAGTCCCTCGACCCTGGTTTGTTTGATGGTACTTCAACACCTGATTATTACATAGAGGAGGATGCAGACTGGTAAAGCACACACGTCCAAGTGAACCACCTGAAGAGCCTTTGTGGCAATTATCAGAAGACAACATTATGTTAAAGTGCGCATGTGTGACAGGCTGAGTGTGTGTTTAATGTCGGTGCGTATGCGTCTATAAAACTTTGTGTGCTTGTGCAGTCTCACATGCATGCTGCACATGTATGCGTGTAGTGCGGGTGCATGTGTGTGTCGCCCATGGTCACAGGCCATGTCAGAAGCCGGAGGCGCGTCTTGCTTCGCTGAAGTGTAAACCTTAATTTCACCTGTATGTATGTACAGCCCTGTAAATAGTGTGGAGAGTGAAACACAGCAACACCGTGGACATTATTGTATCTGCCCTCCAAAAAAAGGCTGTGTTATTGGATCTTTTAATTGTTCTTTAAGGTTTGACTTTTTGTTTTCGTTCAACTGGAAACTTGAAGGACTGCTGTACTTGTAAATAACAACAGTTGATGTGCACTTTGTGCGTGTAAATGTCTCCTTGTCCTGAATGCCTTTTGTTATTTTTGACATGGACTCCCATCCCCTCACTACATTTTAACTTAAACTCCTCCCTGTTTATTGTCCTGCTTGGTCCATCCCCCTCCTCCAACACTGCCATAATGAGAACAGTTTCCTGTAGGCAACATGCAGACTCCTCAAATCCACCTCTAATTCGTGTGTTGTCCCACAACCGCCAAACAGAAGCTCTGCAGCCCTTGAAGTTTTATTCAAAGAGACTTCAAAGAAGCTGCTAAGCAAGGAATGAACTTTCTATGCAGAACCATTTGTTCCACAGCATCATGAAGCCAAACAGGAAATGAAAGAAATGTGTTTTCTATCTGTTTGGATAGAAGGTACATGTGTAACGTGCATGAACGTAGTCCCAGTCCCCAAGTGCATGCTGAACAAAACCCTACTGAACAGAAATGTCTTCCCCTATGGTATGTTGTTGAGAAGGTGACAAAATGTGTTTAAAAAAAGAGAGGTCAGTTACCAATTTAATAATGGCTGTTCATTTTAAATCAGCTTGGCCCTCTGTTATTCCAACGTGCTTTGATTATTGGTTAAGAGCTTAGTTTGCACCTACGGGGCTCTTTATACAAGATCACCTCTGTAAAATTAAAGGTCAGCAAAGTCAACAGTTGTGAAGAAAACCCAGCACTACTTTAAGTCTTTAAATACTGTAATTACTCCACTTATACAGCAGGCTTGTTGCCTTTTTCTGTCTGTAGAAAACAAATCTGCTGGGTGTTAACATACCAAAGTTATCACAAATACATAGTAGCATCAGGTACTTATATATCATAGCATCAATTAGGAGTTACACACATTCAGTGAGCTACTATAACATCAGCTGTTGTCAAGTCTGACAGTTACAAATCAGAATTTATGCATGCTAATCAAGCAAATTCATACCTTCTCCCATAACCCCTTGAACTCACCAAAAATTCCAATGCAAAGTTCAAGCCATTACTGAAAAAAAGCAATTAACTTGGTGTTAAAGGTTAATAGCATTTCTTCAAGCAAAAGGACAGACATTGGATTATTTTCCTCCTTTCATTGGATTGAGTCAGAGTCTGCACTGCCCCCTCAGGAAATCTTTTCTCTCCCTGATATTGAACTAACGCTGGGTATTTGTTGGCCTTACCTGAAACACCATAGAGTCCCACATTATGCCAGAGCTATATTTAACCATAGAGCTTGTTAAAAGAGCATCCATGTACTGTAAGAGGTGAGGAGAGTTTCATTTAACCCTTGGCTCAACCTACAATTGGCTCACAGATATAAAGATAAATCATTAAGCTTACCAATTATAAGTCAACAGTGTTTCAGTTGTGTGTAGAAGAACAACAACTCAGCCAGTTTATTCCATTAAGCCTTCCAAGAAATGAAAAAAACTAGGCTATATTTTATTTTATTTTTATTTGGCAGACTTTTATGACCCTCTGCTGAAGGGGAAAAAACATATCAAATGAAAACATTGTATAATTTTATGTTTTGAGCCACCAGCCTCATTGTTTTTTTTCACACAGATATTTTACTTTTTGTAAATGAGAAAACATTACAGAAATTATTATTATTAAAGAGTTTTATTTAAAGTCAAAGATGTAGGCCTCAGTGGAGGATTTCTATTCTGAAGTCCTGAGATGTTTAGAAGTGGATTGTAGCAAAGTTTTAAAGGCATGGCAACAAAGTTACACTCAAAAGAACTCAATGAAAAAAAAAGATTATTTTAAAATAAAATAAATAACACTGAATTTCAATGTGGCTGTCCTCTCTTTCCCTGTGTTAATGTCTGTGTGTGTAAGTGTTCGTCTGTTGTGACTCTAATCCTGAGTCGTCCCTTTATACTCGGGTGGGGGGGGTTCCATTTTTAACATATGTGATAGCTCCTCTCGGCCCTGCCAGTCCATCTGTGAGGGGACTGCATCCCAGAAGTTCCAAATGGCCTCTTTTCCTCTCTTTTGTAAATTTTGCTGCATGCCAACATTTGTTTTTTCTTATTGCATAATATTGAAATCGATTACTGGAAAAGAAAACTAAAGAAGAAGAAGAGAGGAGATGAGGCCATGTCAGATTGCTGGCGCAGAGCTCATATGTGTCAGCACATGTTGTCGATAATGTTCTGCTTTGATTTCACCCCTGACCTCTAACACTGATCCTTTTTGTCTGACCTCCATCGGACTCTCAACACAGTGAAGCGACCCAAGAACCAATCAATCAGACTCAGTATAGGACCGAGGTACAGCAGATCAAGTTGTGCTGGGTTGCAGACTGTGTTTGTAGATGCCTTCTAACTCTCAGACAACATCACTAATCGACCGGATGTTTAGCACTTCTTCAAGTTGAATTTAAAAACCAACTGAAAACAATTGATTTTCACAAGTATGAGGACAACAGTGCATCTCTTTCTGTGATCTCACAGCAGTTCAGGAAATACGTCAGCATATCTTAAGCAGTGGGCTAGAGTTCATTTAAAATAGCAAATTTATGTGATATGCATCATTCTCAGAAAGGCAGTGATTAGAGTGCTGTCAGATTATGTCTCTCATTCTACCATCCAGTCTGAGATGGAATACAGAGGGAAAACTTAGAACTATCTGTGTATTAGTACAGCCATAGCTGTGAATCTGATTGTCAGTAAACAACAATCAGATAAGCCTTCCAAAAAAGTAGGCGTTCCATTACCATTACCATTTACTGGAAATGAGACATAAAAACACAGAGAAAACAAAGAATGCACAGTTTATTTTTTTGTTGTTTTGTATTGCCTAAAACAGTGAACAGCATCTTCAGGTTTTCTATAAAGAACAAAAGCAGATATGGAGAGTGCACAACCAGCAAAAAGAAGGACAAGGACTGACTAAGAGTGCACTCAGGTAGATGCTTTTAATGCAAGACTCATTACAGTTTGAAGCTTCATGGTTACAGCCAGTGTTCAGCTTATTTTAGGGGCTGATTCTGCAGGCATTTAGTCGGTATTAGATGAGACAAGTGACTGAGGATTTTCATTATCATGGAAAAAGTGTTGCTGCACAGGCAGAGCTGAGGGTACTTCAGAATGACTGATGCTGAGGACTAAACTGTGACTGGGTTGCCACCCACTGGTAGAAACAGTGAAATGAATCAAAATGATCCTGATAAAAATGCCTGCTGTTTACTTGGACAATAGTGAGAAAAAAATATGACATATGACAGGTAAGAACGACAGGGGAACAACAATAATGTGAGGTAGATGTGGTCATAATGCATCACACACATTTGTAATTGCATGTTTTATAATTTTGAAGAGCTGTTGCTGCAAGCTGATTTAGACAGATGAGCCACATTAATTCATCAGCTCAAACAGCTGCTGGTTTAATGGACTTCTTAAGTGAGGAGCCTGTTTATAAAAGCTGCACCTTTGTTTACATCGTTACTGGCAAACACTTGGCTTGTTGTCTGGCAGCCAAAAGCTTAGGATGCTGTTTAAAAGGTGTTTGTTCTCTTACCCCACTGGGCTGGTTTGATACTAAATTAGCTTTTGTTGCAGTGCATTGCAATTAATATTTTTTTGTTCTTTTCATTGCTCACTGTACCTCACTGCCACCTTTGCCTTCACTCACAACCTCAACCACATCACCCATATGTCTACCCCCTCATCCTCTCACCCACCTGCCCACCCAGACTCAGATAGCCTCTCCAGCCCCACCCGCCACAGCCTCAGCCTGTCAGATGGGTCAGAGGACCAGCTAGACCGCCTCCAACAGGTTGAGCTCGCGAGGACCACACCCATGTCTCAGTGGAGGGCGGGCACTGTGCAGGCCTGGCTGGAGGTTGTCATGGCGATGCCCATGTACATTCGCGCCTGCTCGGAAAATGTCAAGAGTGGCAAGGTTAGTGAAATATGATGCAGTTTTTATTTTTGTTCTTAACGGCACTGAGATTTAACTGTAACAGTTTGACATCTTGCAGGTTTTACTGGGACTAACAGATGAGGACCTGGAGCTGGGTTTAGGTGTCAGCAGTTTGATGCATCGTCGCAAACTCCGCCTGGCCATTGAAGATTACAGGGATGCTGAGAATGGTAGAGGGTGAGAAGGGGACAGAGGATTATTGTGAATGCCATGTTAGACGGTAGCGTAAGAGAGCCATCTGTTGGTGATTTATGGTATAAACCACTTACTGTATGGAACAATCAAATCTCAAGAGTCATGATATTAACTTTAAATAGACATGAGTCCAGCATTAGTTTGATAATTTGTCCATTGTTTAAGTAATTTTGAGCAATTAGTAAACAGTTAGTGCACTTAATGTTATGTGCTTAAATGAAAATAATACATACACTATCAGTCAAAGGTTTTAGAACAACCTAAGTAATTCCAGTTTTTTATTGACATTCAAGCAGTTCCAATATATATCTTGACATGGTGCAAAGATATGTGGTGAACTGCCTGAGGTTAAAACAAATCAAGGTGTCAGTGAGTACAGATTTTTTCACCCTCAGAAGGCTCTCTGAAGCTGGGGGAAACTCTGACAAGAAGAGGTCTGGCAGACACAAAGCTGCAACAGAATCTGAAGACAGGTTTCTGAAAGTCAACAGCTTGCAAGATAGGCAGCTCAGGACAACAGCTTCCAGCACAGCTCAACAGTGGTCATATTAAGTTAGTCTCAGTTTCAACTGTAGAGACAAGACTTCGAGCTGCATGTTTGATGGAGCTGATGCTGGATAGTCATTGGTAAGACATCACATAAACAGACGCTTGCCTGGACCTTCTATACTCTTTATTTCAGAGGATATTAAACAGCATAATTTTGAATAAAAATTTTAAACATTTAGGTGTTCTAAAACTTTTGACCCGTAGCTTACTATATTTATATATCGAGATGAGTGTGTGACCCTTTAAGGCATTGTGACACACAGGCTGTCCAGGGCTGCAGACATGGACCACCACTGGGTGGCCAAGGCCTGGTTAAGCGATGTTGGCTTACCTCAGTACTCCCAAGCATTTCACACTCACCTGGTAGACGGGCGCATGCTGAACTCATTGACACGTCGTGATCTTGACCGCCACCTCAACATCACCAAGAAGTTCCACCAGGTCAGCTTGCTGCTGGGAATCGAACTGCTACACTTACTTAATTTTGATAAGGAGGTAAGAGAGACACAGGAGGACGATGAAAAAAACTTGGGTGTGTGGCAGTGCAGATAAGTAGAAAGAAATGTTTGTTAAAATGGTTTTCAGGCACTGCAGGCTCGTCGGATGCACTGTGAGCACCAGAATGCGGATCCATTGGTCTGGACTTCCCATCGTGTCATGAAGTGGATCAGAGATATTGACCTGAAGGTGGGACATGCAAGCAAACACTAAACACATGTAATGAAATTAGTCACCAAAGTTATATTTTTTAATTTTGAATATTTTTTATTTAATATTGACAATGAACAGACACACTATAGTGTTGGTGATGGAGCTTGTGTACAGCACTCCCTATCTCCAGAAAACAATAACAGGCTGAACCTACCTGATAACAACACCCGTCGAGTTATAGCCTTGTGATGCAATAGGAATATATATTTCAACACTACTACAGTCAGAGTGTACAAAGATAAATCTATCTAAACTGACATTGTAATAATAGCCTCTGCAAGTCCTATTTACACCAATATTAACAAATGTAATCAATGTGGTTAATCAAAAAAACCTGACAACATGAATATTGATGTCTTTTGTGTGATGTCTCGTCTTTTCCTATTTGAGATTTGATATTTTAAATGAAAGTGGTCACTTTTTGGCCTTCTTTCCTCCCTTCCTGTGCAGGAATTTGCTGAGAACCTCATAAACAGTGGCATTCATGGAGCTGTCATGGTGCTTGACCCTACATTTAATACAGATACCATGGCAACAGCCCTGGGGATCCCCAGCAGCAAGCACATGGTTCGCCGACACCTTGTTGAAGAAATGAAAACACTATTTGGCCCAGCCAGGTAAGAAGCATACAGACACTGTAGTTCTGCTTTCCACACTCTCCTAAGAGATTCATTAAGTCGATCCTGCCTGTTCTTCCTGCAGAGCGGAAGCTAAACAGGACAATGAGCGTTTAGGCCAGGTAACACCACCAACCCTGCTGCGCCAGAACTCTCTGGGCAGACCAGCCAGCTCGAACAGCCGACAGACTGATGAAGAGGGCTCACTAAGGAGAAGGGCGGTCAAGGTGTGAAAAAACTCCCTCCATTCCCTTCCTGACATATGAGAGGCCATGCTGCAAATACTATTTTATATAGTTCTGTTGTATTTCTCTGTTCCAGCCTCCCGCTGGGTTCAGCCCTAAAGCTCGCAGTGGCCGGGACTTGAGTTGCCACAACAGCTATGGCTCCCTGCCTCGGGAAGTTCGAGAGCACACCCCACCCAGAGCTGAGGGAAGTCCAATCCGAGGTTACACCAGCATTGAGGTCACCAATGTGTGATGTCCTCAGAGTCCGACAAACAACAGTCATTAGGCTTCATCACAGCTAAAATAACAACATCGAGGTTTGTCACCAATGTACACCTCAACATGGGACTTTGACAGGATAGAGTGCACTTTGTAAAAGCGTTTTTTTTTTTTTTAAGTTTTAGAAAATTGTGGACTTTTGGTACATTTGTGTTTTTGAGGATAATATTTTTATGTCCCCATCTCCAGAATTAAGAGATGAAGGACCTCAGCTAGATGATTATTTTTCTATTTTTATGTGTGTAAACCAGCTTGTTATGTGCCAGCTTGTCTTTGTTGAGTGGCTGCTATGGGCAGACACTCTATTCTGAGGGGAATAAGTAAAAAAAAACACTGTATTATACAGGAAACCTAATGAGAAAAGGGTAAAAAAAAGTTTAATATCAGTATAAACTGCTCATGTTTTATTAAATACTGCTGTTTGTGATGCCTTGTCAGTATGGCTGAGGGAAAAAAAAAAAACAAAAAGACTGAGTTTTAAACTCTAGAGTTTATGTTTGAAAGTCATTTTTCATCTTGCACATTTACACTGTTGTGTCTAAAGACATGTAGCACCTCTTCTGATGTTTTATACTGTGCAGTAAATATAAAATATTTGAACAATGCCAGCAAAATATGACTGCAGAACTGTGTGACCATGGTGAAAAGTGTAAGGATGCACTTTTGTGGAAATAAAAGAGTGTTCCTTATAATGAAATAAAGATGATCTAATCTAAAATATAATTGTAGAAGGTCAATAAAAAGCTCACAGCTCCAACACGCATGAATACAATTCACAATTTATTCACAATTTTTCAAAGAATCATCAGGCAGTTCTACACATGAAGCCACTAAAGATAAGAACTGACTAAAATTCATCAGGTAACCACTAAATAAAGCACAGCAATGCAGATTTAGCAGCTTTAAATAAAACACTAAACATGCAGAAAATCAAAATCCCCCCAAAATTGTTGATTGATCATACTTGCAAACATTTACAAATAAAAGGAGCTGTGAGGAGAAAAGGAACTAACATAACTAACAATGACAGTAGGTTATGGGAAGTTGCCATAGAATGAATGCGTTAATATGAGCTCATTTGCTTGAGGAAGTGTGTGTGGTTCATTACCTCCACTATAATGCAAATAAGAGTCCACACTAAACTGAGCTGTTATCTCTGTGCACCAACACTAAATGTATACACTTGATTTATTCCTAGGCTGCAAATCACTCCCACTCACCACTTTCTTCCTCTACTCTCTGTTGGACGGGTCACATACCTCTGCGCAATATGGTGCAACTTCTCCTTACAGTGACTCAGTGATGTTTTTGCTAAGCCAAGAATGACAAAGCACAGAATGAGACACGTTATATAGCCTCCAGCTATCTGCTTTACTTCACATTTCTGATGATCCACCCACAGCTGGCTGAAGCCCCCTGATATGGGAAGTTCCACCTGGGAAATGAACTGAACTACTACGGGAAAACATCTAGATGAGAAATGTAATCACCGGCTCGCCCAGCAGCCATAAAATCAAGATTAACAATTGCATGCCCGTATAAGGGAATGAGATCACAAGTGGAAAATAAGCAAGAAACTGGTTATTTTGTCTGAGATAGTAGGTAATGTTTAAGTCAATTTCCCAGCCATAATGAGGCCATGTAGTTACAATTTAACTGTAGTCTACTGTGACGTTTCCTGTAGCTGCCAGTTAATTTGATTACATACTGATAGTGATAAGGAATCAATCCAGACTACCAGATGTAATCAAAGTTAGTTCAGCGGTTCTCTATCCTTCCGTGTGTGGTAACACAGAGGAACCAGACAGGAGGGAGCCCACAACAACAAGGTTGCCTCACTTAAGGAACAATGAACCATACGGTCAGGGTTGAGGACTGGTTTTGTCATTACTGTGAAAAAGTACAGTCCAAGTGCAGGACACTGGGACAAAGGAAGTGGAGCTGAACGAAGACCTTTCTTTTTTCTGTCTTTGGGAAATTTGGGAAACTCTTCTGCAACATGTAAATGATATGCTGCTTGCTTATGATGAAAGACAATCTACGTCATCTGAGAGAGGGCAGGATCAGTCTTTGAGGTTGGTCCTGTCCAAAGAGCTGAAAAGGTGTGACAGTGAGTAGGTGGTAAATGTACAAAGAGGAAGTCAAAATCACATCTGACTAATAAAGGCTATAAAGCTGTATTCACTGTGTGTGTCACTTACAGTGAGTCTTTGCTGATTGTTGTGCAAAGCGGAGAGGCAGAAATGTTATTGTATTTATAACTTGTGGTTGGAAAAGTTTCGAAAGAAATGTGTGCAACACTGAGATGACAAAATCTTGTGGTTATCTTCTCTGCTGCTGGACCTTCGTTTTTTAAGCAGTAATTAATGGTGCACTGCTTTGGGGTATTTCCTGATGTGATATTTGTCTGCACAATCATACATGAGTCATATATATGATTCAACATGCACAAAAATAGTGTCACATATTTACAAAAATACATTTAAATTATAAAATAAAAGACACACCACTGTCTGTAAAATACTTACAAGCCTATTCATTCATGAAAACTGCATGCTGCTCATAGCCAAATGACACAAAGCTGATCTGTCTGCTGTGACTAAAGCCTCCCTAGATAGCTTAGCATTTAGCTGTCACTACAAAATTACATGTAAAGTGATATCTTTCCAGGAAAAAAATACTGGAAGTTGTAAATACTTGCTTCCTGTCAGTTTTTGTGAATTTCCCCGTGGGGGACTAATAAAGGATTATCTTATCTTTTGTCATTATGAGTCATAAACCTTGACCTCTTTCCGTCCATGCTACTCTCACAGAATAATGAGACAGAAATCATCTGTCATCTTAAACGATCAGCTGTTGAAGCATACATAAAAGATTAGGTAAAACAAGGGGGGGGGGGGCACTTTTTGGCATAAACCATAAAAATAACTGTCACATCAGATGTTGTGGACATGTGTTCCTTTTTATATCTGTAACCAATCAGGTGTGGCTGTTAAAAGTTAAAGCACACGAACACATAGATCTGTCAACTCATCATTCAGCTGTCTACAATCCTATCGTAGACCGGAGAATCCTGCTCCAGCTGTAGTAAAATGAATACCTGAAATATTTACTCACACACCCTTGCTCGCTCTGCAGTCACCAGCGAGCCGGGCATGAAAGGGTTACAGAAACTGGAAGTGTTTGGCGGCTCGGAGCCCCCTCCTTCCTCCTCTGCCCGGGCCCATCCATCTTAGCGGAAGGTTCCTGATTCTCAAACGGTGTTTGTGATCAAACTGAGCCACGTAAAGGGCGGAATAATAAACAACTACCCCTCCAGGCGTGGAGACGACGAAGAAGAAATTATAAATTGTCAGGTGATGCGAAGGTGAGTGTGACGCTGATACACACCGTTCGCTCAAGTATCCCATTGAATCGCTGAAAATGTCAGTAAAAGTTACAACCGAAGTTTTTTTCTTCATGTTTTCTTTTATTATGAACTTAGAGTGCACAAACGAAACAGGGCGCTGAGTGTTTGTTTAGTAAAAAGGGACAGAGCTCGGTACGCTGTGTTGTCGGAACAACTAAAATATGTTTACTAAAGCCCTCACACACCCAAAAAGCATCGCGGGCAGCGCAGCGCGGGGAGTATGGCATCAGACTGAAAGAGACACAAAGTGTCAGATTGTGGCTAAAGATGTTCCACAAAAAGTCATTAAAACATAGAATGAACAGGCTTATTGTCAATGTCTACTATAAACCTACTATACTGCGCCGGGAAGTTCATGATCTAACAGTTTTTAAGCTGGACTGCGCCCTGTACGCATGTCCACAACATGTGACATCTTCACATACATTCCGCCTCTGGATTGCACAACGTGCTTGTGAGCAGGACAGCAGAGCGTAGTTAGTGTAATGTCATTTGAGCAGCTGTGAGTGTGAAAAATTCATACCATGCATTCTTTAGAGGAGGAAGCACCCCTAAAGTGGAGCTGGGTTTATCTGCTTAACCCTCCATTCCTACAGGTCAGCACATGTCTGCAGAGGAGACACGCTGTTAGAGAAGAAGAAAAGAAATGTACACTCAGTGGTCGGTCATTGCCTTTCAAAGAATCATTTCACTTTGAAAAGCCCTTATGTTGGATTTACATATAAATGATACATGATGTAATATTTAATATACTAACGAGAGAAAGTAATGCAGTAAATGTGCATGTTGATTAGATCTTATATCTTTTGTTTTACAGTGGCTGTTGCGGTTGTTATCTACCTTTTAATGTGTCAACAATAGTGACGAATGCTATGACACCAGTGACTTTGAAAGGCTGCTGTAAATTTTTTACCATGCAGCACACCTATTCGCAGAAGCCTCGGTGGTATTTTACTTCAGTGAGTTTTATGTTCACTGGAAAAAGGGCCTGGACTCACATAAAGAACGGATCTGTGTGCAGTAGTGACATGTTTGGGAGTTCTTAACAGGAAAACATTGATTGGTGAGAGCCATGCTGCATACACACTGCTGTTCCTGTGTCAGAGTGCAGATCTGAAGTTATTGTGTAACATTATTGTTTTAATGATTTGTGGTACATTCTGGAGTGTACTAAGTGTAGCTTTTCTCTCCACAGTTTTTGACCCTGGTTCGACTGAAGTTTACAGACTGACAAGATGCGTTCCACTGTGGATGAACCACCAGGCCCCGCTGGTGGCAGCGGAGGGAACCGTAGCAACAACAATAACAACAGTACTCCTGAAAACATTGGAAACTCAGGTTCCCAGTATGCTCTGTGCGCTCTGGGGGTTGGACTTATTGCCCTCGGCGTTGTGATGATTGTATGGAGCGTGGTACCTGCAGAAGCAGCTGTTAACGGCAGCAGCAGTTCAGGAGGAGGAGGAGGCGGCAGCAGTGAAACTAGTGACAGGAAGAATAAAGCATCCTCTGTAGCGTTTGTCTTGGCAGGCTCCGGGGTGGCGATGCTTCTGTTATCCTTGTGTCTGGGAATGAGGAACAAACAGCGAGAGCGACTCAGGCTCCAGGAGGCCCAGAACCACAGAGTGGCAGCAAGGGAGCTGGAGGAAAGAGAGACGTGAGTTCAGTCGTGATCACAATCACATGACACCTCAGTGTTGTTTATGTCTGCAGACAGAAACTTCTTGCAGCTTTGTCAGCTACATTTGTTAGTCCAGGGACTGGTGAACACACAGCTTTTTCCCTTAAAGCACGTCAGAAACATTCGGACTATGTGTACTTCTTTTAGATTTTTTGACATTGTAAAGAAGTTATTTGTTAGATAAATCTGCCGGTACATATAAAATCAAGAACACAGAGCTGCTTTGTAATCATTACATAACTAATGGCTGGATAACATTGCAAAATACAAATAATGGTAAATGGCTGATTTCATATTGTTCTACTCTAAAGTGTGTTATCCCTAACTTTCAGTTTAAGATAATGTATAATTTAATTTGTGCCATTGATACTAGTATGTTTCTATAAATGTCTGCAGTGCTGCGGAACAAGCCCAGCGTTATGCTGTCCCCACCTATGAAGAGGTGGTATGCAGCGGACAGTATCCAGTTCGTCAGAGCAACTTTCGCCCAAGCTCTTCCCAGCTACCTTCCTACGATGACCTGGTCCAAGTTGATGGCATACAGTACGAAAACGAGGGTCCAGAGGTCACTACAACTGGATCCCAGCCTGCCCCTGCTTCCTCTGCTGCTGCATCAACATCCAACCGCAGACCTGGGAAAAATAACCGGAAGCTTCTGCCTATAAAGATTCGCAGAATTAAATCAGAGAAGCTGCACATGAAAAATGTTGATAACTCTCAGCCAGCAGCAGGAATGAGTATTGAACCGCTCACCCCACCACCCCAGTATGAGGATAAAGTGCCTCCGCTTTGAGATTAACCTGATGGTGTCTTAAAACAATTTAGTGGAATACCCAGAACCACCCATCATCACCTTTTGTTGCTCTGGATCTGCTTTGTTAAGACTTGAATACAAGTGGCAGTTTGTGACATTCATTGTGCCAGCACTGAGCAGTAGAAACATTTCTTTTATTTTGGATCTCACTTGATGTCTTTATCTGACAGATTGTAATGGACATGGTTGCTTTATCGTCCTTATAGTGACAGATCGTGTCACATTATGGCAGAGTGGATTTGAAGTATACCAATGCAGTTATATTTATTATCAAAATAGCTTTCTGTTCATTGATGACCTTTAGGTAACCAGCAGCCAATGATGAAAGAATGAGTTGAAGTAGGGTCAGACTTCTCATAAGGGCTACAGTACACTGAGAATATGCTTCATACTTAAATACTCCTCATTGTCAGTTAGCTGCCATTAAGGTTTGGATTAGTACTGGAGGCCATTTGCTGGTAGCTGTTTAAGCTCCATATTGAATGACATGTGCATGTATGTGCCTTAATCTGATGTGGTATCATCCTACATGAAAACAGATGGTGGTCAACAAGAGATTAGCTGCAGATAAGAGGCTATTTATGAGTTTAACTTTGTGATAGAGTCAGTTGTCCTTCACAGAGGGGAAAGTCACTTCCCACTTTAATGGTTGTTGTACTATTTTCTTGACACACTTTACATTTCTGGCATATTCACCAAGTACAGGTTCAGTGACTCTCAGCAACTATTGTGAAGTCTTGTTTTAATGAGTGCCAACAAAATATCCTGGATTATCACATAGGTGGTGTCGCCTTTTGAAACATGTACATTCAAGCCAAATATGTTTACACATTGTTGATTGAGCCTATAACCTGGGTAAATCTCTGTATGTTTGCTGTATGCTGGAGTTGAGATCTGGAGGCTGTGGTGACATGAGCAACTGGCCTTTGGGTTGCTGATTGCTACTTATGAATCATTTACATCAGGCCTTTGCCCCCACATTAGGCCTTGAAATGAGCATGTAGTTGCCATGCATGTTTTATGCTGGCATCGGTTGTTAAGGTGCAATCAAACGGCGATCCACATGGAAACTGGATGGATGTCACTGAATGAAACTTCCATTCATGCACTGAATGAAACTTTCATTTTGCTATAGTGCAGTAGCAGCTGTTACCACATATATCCAGATTCAGTTACCATGTAAGGGAAGTTACTGTGTAGGCAGGTATGATTTTCCTGAGAGCGGTGGTAATTATGACTGACTGCAGATGCAGCAAAGACTGTACAGTTGTAAGTGCCTTTGTGCTTCCTTCAACATTTCAGAGTCTGTGTATGACTGATCCTGACTCAGCCTTACTTATTTAGTTTGGCATTTACTCTGGCAAATGGCAGACAAAGAAGGCATGATGGAAGGACTTGTGAATCCTGTAACCATAGTGCACACTGTTGTTGTGAAGGCTGAGTCTGATTCTCAGGGCCTTTTTGTTTGTATTCTAGATGGCCAACAGAAAGACTCTTTGACTGTGTATCTATTTTGCCAATATCTGTCAACAGCCTTCTTTTAGCAATAGGGTAGACCCGATTAGATATAACAAGCTGAAGCCCAGTAGTCATTTGGTCTAATGTTACTATTTTTAAGTTGCACAAATAAGATGTTTTCTTTTCTGCTCTGCATTGTGTTTAAGTTAAACTAATTGCAAAAAACTCTGCTCTGTCATCTTCAGCTCAATACTTTGTTCATGTTTGTTATGAAATTAGCTGTCTACATTTGACTTGTGTTTATTTAAGATGCTAGTCAATATCATTGAAATGTTTTACATTAAGGAATTATAGTGTTTGGATTTAGAAATCACTTTGTAGAGAAGTTTCAGAAACAATATTCTTTCTGGTCGGTCTCATTTATTGTTGCTTTTTTACTTTAATCTGTGTTTTATATGTACTGTGAAAATGTACTTTTCTATAATTCTAATAAGGAAAATGAACTTTTTCTAAAGAGTGAAAACATATTTATCTCATGAATATTTTATGAGAAATAAAAGGAAGTATTTAAGTATTTAACTAAAAGTTGTCTTTCTTATTTCATGTTGATTCAAGTGAAGATTTAACATTCATATTTACTAACCACCATTTCTGTAACCACATCTAGGTTAACAGCGGCACCTGTGTTCTAAATAAAAGGTAATAAAAGGTAGCAGAGAGGAGCAAAGAACTTCACAGACCACATTGTACATCATGGATGTTTTTGCTGATGTAAAAGCACTTGACCAGCCTCTTCAGAAGTTGGTCAAAACCTGTGAAGTGAACAAAGAAAGCAAATGATCTCAATTTCCTGTTTTTTTGTGTGCAGCCAAGGCCTTTGTTAAATTGAAACTGTTCCTCACTGTGTTGATCCAGTTGATGTAGGAGCTGACTTGTGTAAAGACGGTTGGCTTCTGGAATACATTGCAGCCCTGACCTGAACCAAAGCTCACCACGCCGTGGACATCCCAAGAGCCATCGGGGTTCTGGCAATTCAGAGGGCCGCCGGAGTCTCCCTGTAAGGCAGCACACAGTCTGTTGGCCAGCAGGACAGGCTAGAAGGTACAGCTTCTTGATCATTTGCATTCATTGTCTCATAGTAACTCCTTTCCTTGATGTCCATTGTGTTTTTTATTTGACCATCAGATCTTTTCCATATAAACGTACATTACAGCCAGCAGTGATGCCATCACCTCCAGCACAGACCATCTTATCTGTTGCTAGGACACTCCACCAGTCCGGCTGCAAGCAGATATTGTGGCCAACCACTGGCAGGAGAGCCTGCTGCAGGATGTCACCTGAAGGACCACTGGCTGTGGGGAAGAAACATGGTTTACTCAGGTAAGAATGGAACAAGACTAGTTGAGCAAATATGTTATGTCATATATGGAGAGCCAATAAAAGCTGTTTACTGATGGAACATATCAGGCATTTCAAGGCAACACTGAGTGAGAATAGTAATAGAATCTGTAGTTTTGACCCTATATATATGATAATAAATGAATGTACATACAGTGAGTTGTGGCCACTATGGGAATTAAATCCAAACTGCATGCTGTGTTGACCAATCTGTGGTTGATTAATATTGTACATTGTTCATTGACTCACTGGAGAGACGACCCCAGCCAGTGACATAGCATGGGGTGCCATGGGGCAGGATGACACCCTGGTCTGGAAGGCAGACGGGCATGATAGTGTCAGAGAGGGTGACAGGGGACGACAGCTTTATCAGGGCAATGTCATGACTGTAAAACACACAGCAAAAACTTAACTAAAAAAGATCATTTGGACTAATGAGGTGAACTGTGAGGTTTGTTGCTGTTACCGACTGCGCAGGGTGTTGTAGTCCTTATGGGTGATGATTGTAGCTGAACTCCGAACTACTGAGCCCTCCTCACTCGTCTTCAGGTTATGTCTACCCAGCTCCACTCTGTAGTTGTAGCGGTTACTGTGGGATGGCAGTTTGCATGGTTTTGGTCATGGCCTTGAGTTTTTCAGACAGCAGTATTGAATATTATGCCTCTATGATTAAGCAAACCGTCATGTGAGGCTAATGGTTTTCTTCAAGTGTTTTTTTTTTCAGACTGGTTTCTAGATGGTCGTCGGATTGCATTTGTGAGCTGCAAATCTCTTTTACTCCCCAAAACACATACGCATATATTAAGGATTTTACTTTTTTAGGAGAATGTTGTAATATTGCAACATTCGGCCTGTAGGGTAGAATTCCAGTGATATCGCTCACACTGTGGACACATGTAAAGGACCAGCATGGGTTCATCTGCAATCTTTACTGCTAATAAAACGCCATAATAGTAATAACTAATGATCACACCATAATGATGGTGATTCAGGGTGTTAGAGCTAAGCTTGGCTTTCTTTGCCCTTCTGTGTACTCTTTTTTTATTTTATGCTTTTTATCTTCATTTTATAATGTAACACATTTGTGTTGTGTTGAGTTAAACTTGCTTTATGCAGTGTGCAGCAGACAAGACCCAATGAGAGGAGATGAGGATACCCCCACAGACATGCCTCCAGCGCCCACTGCTGTCTGATTGGAGTGAGATCTGGGCAAAGTGAAGAAATTAGAGAATCTGTAGTCCTTAAAATATACACAGTAAATATTAGACTGGCTGTTAAAATGCAGGATTTACTTTTTCTGTGTGGGGTGATAACATAAAATGTAAAGTTGATACTGTTTTCATGCATTTTTTTGCACATTTAGAGCAGACCTTACCTGCCAGGGCCAGCTGTGAGGTCTGGCATCCTGTCCTGCCACCACCCTGGTCAGCACAGGAGGGAATGTGGGGAGGCCACACCCAGACACTAGAGCAAGGTTAGTCACATCAGAAACTTAGTTTCAACTTGCATACATAGGCAATGCAAGATGAAGACAAGATAAATATTGAAATAGCCAGTTTTGGATTAATTGTAGAGTCTAAAGAGAGAAAAACTTAATCTATGAAATTATTTTATTTTGATGTATTTTGAAAAAAAATCTGTCTCTTACCACTAGCTACCAGAACAGTGAGAACCACCAGCCTCCTCATAATTCATGTGTGTATAACTGTATGCTTAAGCTAACTTAGTAACAGTCTTGTATTTATACTGTATGCTTAACGTCCAGTTTATAGGCTTTCCTGGGAAACCTGCTACACACATGCAGAAAAACAAACAACACTGAGGGTGGAAGACAGAGCGGCTGGTTGGTGATATGATTTTCCCATCAGCTTTTTTTTACACTGGTAAATAAGAGTTCGTCAGAGCAAATGTTTTTTTTTAATTTGTTAACTAAGAATGACACAAACAAAAAGTTATGTAAAATCTCAACTTTTTATTTTGTTTATTGTCCCATGTTAATTTAAATGCGCACATGCAGTAGTTGCTTTGATCCTAGCAGGTTCTTCTCAATAGGCCACCATTTTCTGTGAAACAGATCATACAGACACGTCAGATTTAGTACAACATGGTGTTTTCAGCTGTATCACATGAGGTAATTATGTGGATATATGTTCTTGTCAATTTTTGTAGGTCTAAAGTTCCTCTACATTCTGTTAAGTGATTTAAAGAGGAGTGTAGGAGCTTACAGAGCTAATCCAGTC
The DNA here is from genome assembly GCF_900634625.1 of Parambassis ranga. Lineage (NCBI taxonomy): Eukaryota > Metazoa > Chordata > Actinopteri > Ambassidae > Parambassis > Parambassis ranga. The sequence continues at coordinate 11,653,059 of NC_041028.1, read as the reverse complement.
GCTGTAGGAGGTGACGCGGGTAAAGACGGTGGGCTTCTTAGGGAAGTTGCAGCTGAGCCCCAAGCCAAAGCTGACAATACCATGAACTTCCCAGGCGCCGTCAGTGTTCTGACAGTTCAGAGGGCCACCAGAGTCTCCCTGAGTCATATGAGAGAAAACATTTGATGAGTGGGCAAGTTCCACACTTCACTGTAACTTATTGACCATAAAAACACCCAGGGGGGGGGACCAGACATTCCTTACTAGTTTATACACTTCCTACTCTGAAATACTTTATTATATTCTCCAAAACAGTCTTCTAGAAACAAGAGGTGTCAGATTTTTGTCTGCAAGAACAGTTTTAGATGAGGAATGTTTGTAATTGACTAAAATTTAAAGAAACTAAGCAACTATTATTTGTATTGCTGTTTAAGACTCACATTGCATCCAGAAACCACTCCGTCTCCACCTGCACAGACCATGGATTCTGACACCATAAAGCCCCACCAGTCAGGCTTGGTGCAGGTGGCATGGTCCACAACAGGGAGGAGAGCCTGCTGCAAGTTGTCAGCAATGGGACCTCCAGCTGTTGGGAGGAAGCACAAGTTCAGGTAAAACTAGTGATAAACCATGGCCTAGGGACAGTCGTCCTAGTGATATTAGAGGTTAAGATAAACTTAGGAAAAAAGAAGAAGAAACCAAAGTGTGTCCTGGATCATATACATAAACATGCAGCTTGTGTTTTTATAGAATACAAATTAGACTGTAGCACACAACTGTTATCTGACTATATATATAAAGAGACTGGTTTAATTTATCTGCATTTATTTCAGTTCAGAAGTGAATGTGTTACTCACTGTAGAGGCGACCCCACCCAGTGACATAGCAGGGTTCATTGTGGGGGAGGATGACGCCGGCAGCCGGAAGGCAAGCAGCCATAATGGTGTCGGAGAAGTCAACAGGGGACTCCAGTTTGATCAGGGCAATGTCATTACTGACAAAAAAACAACAAAAAACAGTGTTATCAAATGTTCTAAAGCTAAACCTACGGTATATATTTTTATTATTGTCTATATTATCTGTATGCAGATGATGCTGTTCACAGTTGTCAGGGGTAGATTATATTTTACCGGATAAACATGGGGTTCCACTTCTCATGCACAATGATGTTAGCAGTTCCCATGAAAACAGCGCCCTCCTCTGTCTCCACCAAGTTGTGCTTTCCCATGGCCACTCTGTATTCTCTGCCTTTGCTGCAGGTTGACAAAGCAAAATGTGAAGCAGATATATATTAGCCAGATTTGCTTGAAAATTTTTGAAGTCAGTTGCTCACTATGTCTTTAGGATAGTTTAGGATAGTTATGTGCGTACCTAGCAAGCATGTTAATCAATAAATAAAGCCAAACAATTTATTTAAGAGCTTGAATCAAGGCAACTGGATTTGTGTTTTGTGAATTGTGTTTTTCTGCTGCTCATACAAGCAGCTATGAGACTGCTTGGAAGCTGTGGTGGTGAAAACAGGTTAACAACCCATTGTTTTCACCTTATTCCCAGGAGGTTTCACCCAAAGTCGCCCCTGTCCAGTCTCATAGCTGCTTGGAGGAGCTGCAAAACACCTTCAAGCATTAACCTCTTGAATGAAAATGACCTGGAGGAGTAAGAATCTTCATTGACACAATGGATGGATGCTATTCACCACACCACTAATCCTTTCACTTATACCTGATACAGTGAGCAGCAGTAAGAACCCACTGGTTGGAAATCAGAGTACCTCCACAGGTATGTCTCCATTCACCTTCTCTGTTGTACTGCAGGGAAATCTGAAAATGCAACAAACAAACAAACAAACAAACAAACACAACAATGTGTGATCACTAAGTTTTATTTAAGACACTGGTACGTCTTTGCGTCTCTCACCAAACCCCTTTGCCCTTTCAAAGGGGTTTGGTGCACTCAAAAACCCATTAAAACATTGCACATGCATCACAAGTGGTGAAAGTCCTACAACTTTGCTTAATTATTTTGTTTACTCTGTTCTTATGTTCTTTATTGAACTTAGGACATTAAGTTTACCTCATTGTTTTCCTTCTTGGATTAATCACACTGATGAGAATATACAGGTTTTATTTTTTTACCAGATATCTTATTTCTCCAATAAAACTCTTCCCTTTACCTGCCAGGGCCAGCTGTGAGGTCTGACATCCTCTCCTCCAACCACCCTGGTCACCACAGGGGGGAAGGTGGGCAAGCCGCACCCATAGGCTGGGGGTGAGACAAACTCTTTTAAAAACTTAGTGTGGTGTGTGATGTTTTTAATCCAAAAAAAGATCCTTACCGCCAGCAACAAACAGAGCAAGAACCACAACCTTCATCATGTCTGTATCTCCACGTGTGGCAGTTAACATCTGGCTTATTTATAGCGTCCACAGTGTTATGCAACCTCAACCCTACATCAATTTCTTGGAAATTTGCCTTTTGACTAAGCTTAATCCTTGGGTGGAGCTAAAACGTAGACCAAGAGGAATATTAGGCCAAGGCCAAAGAGTTCAGGTGTTCAGTTTATGTATGTATTTTATCTTGTTTATTGAACATGTCACTGACGTTTTTTTTAGGTTTTATTATCAGCAGCTGCAGTTCAAATAGCAGCCTTACCCCATACCCATTATGAAATGATAGACCTATAATGCAACGACATATATACAGGATTTCATTGTTCGTGGAAATGCTTAATAGCTTGCCTGCTGTATCCCTTAAATACAATTGAGTTATGCACAGTGGTGGAGGAAGTATGGAAGCTTGGAACTTAAGTAAAAGTACAAATAACCAGCAAAATATATACCGTACTTAAGTAAAAGTAGAAGTGCTATATCAACAATCCAACTTAAGTAAAAGTCTTTAGTACTTACTTTTAAATGTACTTAAAGTATTAAAAGTAAAAGTAACCATGCACTGAATACATATATTTGATCTCCATTGCAAAGGATATATAAAGAGGTTAAAATAATCAAAGAAATCATCTTAAAATTAAAATGGACAATTTACATTTTTAGTACAGAAATCTTTGAAATGTGCCCAGAACCAGCTATGGACAGGTGTGTGTGTCATGACACAGGCTGTGGGCACAGGCTGGTAATAAAAAACAGGCATTCACTATTTTTACTGTGCAAGTATTCCTGCTTTAGCTTAATGTTATGTTTAATGTTAATCAGATATTAAAGGTAGGAAGGAGATTTCATTCTGATGTACTTTTTGTTAAATTAGTGTAACTTCACTTCTTCACAATCCGATAGCAACCAATTAGTTCGGCAGTTTCGCATTAAAACGAAGAATATGAATCAGCTGTGGAAGCTATAAAATGCTAAAAACATCAGCCAAACCTCTGAGACGACCCGATGGCCAAAGTCACAGACCGCAGCTCGTCTTCAGGTAATGCGCGTCCATGTGATTGGGAGGCGTGGCTTCGAGGTGAGCTCCGAGAGAAAGGGGCGTGTGTTTACTTTCGAAATCTGGTTGACTCTCACTGAGTTTTCAAAATCTTCTACCCTATCTTTAATGGAGGGATTCATGTTAGCAAACAGTAGCTAACTAGTCAGCTGAGCCAGTACACCAGCATCATGATTGAGGCTCATTATAGAAACACAGCTCGCAGCGTGACACCACCTCCATGCAGAGTCTGACCTCACATCAGTCCAGAAGTACAGTCCAGCACAGTTGTATGAACACAACTGTATTCATAAATGTATTTGCAACTTTCTACAGACATTGTAGAAATGTAGTGGCGTAGAAAGTACAGATATCAGCTGCAAAATGTAATTGTTTAAAGTATAAAGTATGCACTATTATTTTTACTTAAGTAAAGTATAAATACATTAAAAATAATTAAGTACAGTAACAAAATACAAATACCTAGTTACATTCCACCACTGGCTATGCACAGTTACTCAAATTATGCAAAACCAATATACACACAATATTAAACCCACTCATAAACTTCATATAAAGCAATGTTTAACACATTCATTGTGTATAGCCCAGTACAATTGTATTATACACATAGAGTGAAATATTTTATTTCCCAGAAACAAAGTGGAACAATGCAGAAGATTAATGTTAAGTAAAAGAATGCCACAGCTGCTGAACCTGCAGTATCAGCTTAAAAAAATAAAAAAGAAGAGATAAACATAGAAACATAGTTAACTCAGGTAAGAATGGAACAAGACTAGTTTGAGTTAAGACATGCTAATCATGCCCTTAATGTTATATTAGACACATTTTATGTTATATATCAGAATCAGAATCGTGTTTATTGCCATGTAAGTGAAGAGGTTTCACATTACTAGGAATTTGCCTTAGTGATTGGTGCATACATAAAACAACAAATAACATGAAATAAGAAGCATGCAAGGGTTAAAAAAAAATAAAATTAGATAAAATAAGGTCACGTAAACAAATTAAATAATGTAATCTAAAAGTAAGGCTATAAATTGACATGACATTACAGACATACAAAGAACAGAACATGAGTGGTGGTTGTAATGGCAAACCTAGACCTATGAACAGAGTGTAACTGTAACAGGTACCACATGGATAGGTGAGGTGGTACTAGTGTGCAATGTAGTGCAACATGGAAAGTAAACAGTGCAAATAGTCATCATTGTGCAGTGACTATACTAAAGTGTCATTGTGAGGTGACAGTGCAGAGCAGTATGGTTAATTACAGTTCAACAGTCCAACAGCAGAGGGGAAGAAGCTGTTCTTGTGGCGTGAGGTTCTTGTCCGAATGGACCACAACCTCCTGCCTTAACGGAGTGGCTCAAAGAGTCCATGTCCAGGGTGAGAAGGGTCAGCTGTGATCCAACCTGCATGCCTCAGAGTCCTGGAGATGTATAGGTCTTGGAGAGATGGCAGGCTGCAGCCGATCACCTTCTCAGCAGAGCGCACAACGCAGTCTGTGCTTGTCCCTGGCCATGGTCCCAGCGTACCACACAGTGATGTAGAACTGGACCATCATCCTGGCTGGCACCTTGAGTTTCCTCAGCTGCTGCAGGAAGAACATCCTCTGCTGGGCTTTTTTTATGGAGATATATGGAGAAATGTTTACTGATGGAACATATTGGGCAGTCATTTCTAAATGAATTGTCAAGGCAACACTGTCAAGTGAGAATAATAATAGAATCTGTTTTGACCCTATATATATATATCATAATAAATTAATGTATATATAGTGTGTTGTGGAAACTATAGGAATTAAATCCAAACTGCAGACTATGTTGACCAACTTGTGGTTGTAAGTAAAAATTTATTTATTCATTTATTTATTTATTGAAATTGTTAAATAAGAATGACACAAACAAACTTAATGTAAAACCTCAGCTTTTTATTTTGTTTACTGTCCCATGTTAAATGTGCACATGCAGTAGTTGCTTTAATCCTAGAAGGCTCTTCTCAATAGGCCACCATTTTCTGTGAAACAGATCATACATACAGACACGTCAGATTTAGTACAACATGGTGTTTTCAGCGGTATCACATGAGGTAATTATGTGGATATATGTTCTTGTCAATTTTTGTAGGTCTTCCCTCTAAATTCTGTTAAGTGATTGAAAAAGTAGTGTAGGAGCTTACAGAGCTGATCCAGTCGCTGTAGGAGGAGACGCGGGTAAAGACAGCGGGCTTCTTGGGGGAGTTGCAGCTGTTGCTGACAATACCATGAACCTCCCAGATGCCATCAGTGTTCTGACAGTTCAGAGGGCCACCAGAGTCTCCCTGAGTCATATGAGAGAAAACGTGTGATCAGTGGGCAAGTTCCACACTTCACTGTAACTTATTGACCATAAAAACACCCAGGGGGGGGGACCAGACATTCCTTACTAGTTTATACACTTCCTACTCTGAAATACTTTATTATATTCTCCAAAACAGTCTTCTAGAAACAAGAGGTGTCAGATTTTAGTCTGCAAGAACAGTTTTAGACAAGGAATGTTTGTAATTGACTAAAATGCGAAGGAACCAACTAACTATTATTTGTATTTCTGTTTAAGACTCACATTGCATCCAGACACCACTCCGTCTCCACCTGCGCAGACCATGGTTTCTGCCACCATAAAGCCCCACCAGTCAGGCTTGCTGCAGGTGGCATGGTCCACAACAGGGAGGAGAGCCTGCTGCAAGTTCTCAGCAATGGGACCTCCAGCTGTTGGGAGGAAGCACAAGTTCAGGTAAAACTTCAATGACAGATGACATCATGTAGCCTAAGTTTGTCCTAGTGATATTAGAGGTTAAGATGTCAAACTTAGGAAAAAAGAAGAAGAAACCAAAGTGTGTCCTGGATCATATACATAAACAGGCAGGTTGTGTTTTTAGAGAATACAAATTAGACTGTAGCACACAACTGTTATAAAGAGACTTTATATACAGTCAGATTTCAGTTCAGAAGTGAATGTGTTACTCACTGTAGAGGCGACCCCACCCAGTGACATAGCAGGGTTCATTGTGGGGGAGGATGATGCCGGCAGCCGGAAGGCAAGCAGCCATAATGGTGTCGGAGAAGTCAACAGGGGACTCCAGTTTGATCAGGGCAATGTCATTACTGACAAAAAAAACAACAAAAAACACTGTCCAATCAAATGTTCTAAAGCTAAAACTATATATTTTTATTATTGTCTATATTATCTGTATGCAGATGATGCTGTTCACAGTTGTCAGGGGTAGATTATATTTTACCGGATAAACAGGGGGTTCCACTTCTCATGCACAATGATGTTAGCAGTTCCCAGGAAAACAGCGCCCTCCTCTGTCTCCACCAAGTTGTGCTTTCCCATGGCCACTCCATACTCCACGCCTATGCTGCAGGTTGATGAAGCAAAATGTGAAGCAGCTATATTAGCTCCAGATTCACTTGAAAAAACAAATTTGAACTATTTGAACTACCCACTATGTCTTTAGGATAGTTTATGGAAACGTGTGTACCTAGCAATCATTTTAATCCACTATTGAAGCCAAATAAGTTCACATATTTTTCATATTAGCCAAACAATTTATTCAAGAGTTTGAATCGAGTCAACTGGATTTGTGTTTCGTGAAGATGTTCTGCTGCTCTTACAAGCAGCTATGAGACTGCTTGGAAGCTGTGGTGGTGAAAACAGGTTAACAACCCATTGTTTTCACCTTATTCCCAGAAGGTTTCACCCAAAGTCGCCCCTGTCCAGTCTCATAGCTGCTTGGAGGAGCTGCAAAACACCTTCAAGCATTAACCTCTTGAATGAAAATGACCTGGAGGAGTAAGAATCTTCATTGACACAATTTATGGATGCTATTCACCACATCACTAATCCTTTCACTTATACCTGATACAGTGAGCAGCAGTAAGAACCCACTGGTTGGAAATTAGAGTACCCCCACAGTAATGTGTCCATTCACCTTCTCTGTTGTACTGCAGGGAAATCTGAAACATGCAAAAAACAAACACAACAATGTGTGATCACTAAGTTTTATTTTAGGGTGAATGAGGGGTAGAAGACACTGGTACGTTTTTGCCTTTGCCCTTAAATCTAACAACAAGGGGTTTGGTGCACTGAAAAACCCAATATATCTTATTTCTCCAATAAAACTCTTCCCTTTACCTGCCAGGGCCAGCTGTGAGGTCTGACATCCTCTCTTCCAACCACCCTGGTCACCACAGGGGGGAAGGTGGGCAGGCCGCACCCATAGGCTGGGGATTGAGACAAACTCTTTTAAAACCTGGCTTTTACAAGTGTGGTGTGTGATGTTTTTAAGCCACAAAAAGATCCTTACCGCCAGCAACACACAGAGCAAGAACCACAACCTTCATCATGTCTGTATCTCCACACTTGGCAGTTAACATCTGGTTTATAGCGTCCACAGTGTTATGCAACCTCAACCCTACATCAATTTCTTGGAAATTTGCCTTTTGACTAAGCTTAAACCTTGGGTGGAGCTATAATGACAAACAAGAATATTAGGCCAAGGCCAAAACGTTCAGGTGTTCAGTTTATGTATTTTATCTTGTTTATTGAACATGTCACTTAAGTTTTTTTTAGGTTTTATTATCAGCAGCTGCAGTTCACATAGCAGCCTTACCCCATACCCATTATGAAATGATAGACCTATAATGCAACGACATATACAGGTTATATCTATATATACAGGTTTTCAATATTCATGGACATGTTGAATAGCTCACCTGCTTTATCCCTTAAATACAGTTGAGTTACGCACAATTACTAAAATTATGCTAAACCAATTTATAGAAATAAAACAGCTTTAAATTTCTCTTTCAATTTCAATTTCTCAACTAGATTTCTTTACAGAAAAAACAAAAGTGCACATCCTGTTTACACCAAAACTCTTATGTAGTGTGGTTTCACCTATAAAAATTGACAAACAACAATACAGACGGACTGCCACTGAAGCTTAACATGTCAATGCTTTCTGTAAAATCCCATCGGGAGGCATCTGTGTAGTTCACACAGAGGTATTGGTGAGGAGTATTTGGGGATATCTGTGGTTACTTATCTTCAAGGTTGATTTATTTTTCTCACCATTTTCCCCAGGCTGTGCTGGGGTAAATGTTAAGCAATACACCTGATGTGTCTAAAAAAGTGGTTGATGCACTATATAAAGGGGAGCAACACTCTGAACGTCTGCTGAAGACAGTCACAATGAAGTTCGCAATCTTGGCTTTGTTTGTTGCTGGTGGTACGTTGGTGATACTTTTCTGACAAGAAAACTATGTAGGCAATATTTTTGTTTTCTGATTGCAACACCATCACAAATCATCACATTTCTTTTGTCTCTCAGCGTACGGGTGTGGGCTGCCCACTTACCCTCCCGTCCTCACCAGAGTGGTCGGTGGAGATGATGTGCGTGAGCACAGCTGGCCCTGGCAGGTATACACCTCTCAGACTTTTCTTTAAAACTCTGTGCCCTCCTTAAATCACTCATGGGTGCTGTTTGCTTTCCTCAGGTGTCTCTGCAGTACAAGAGTGGCAGCAGCTTCTACCACACCTGCGGTGGCACTCTGATCTCAAACCAGTGGGTTCTTACTGCTGCTCACTGCATCGGGTAAGGCCAAAGAACAGCTGGCATTTACAGGTGTGTCGCAGACGAGCAAGTTCACATAGGGAAAATAAAAAAAAGTGCTCTCAGTTCTTTACAATAGGTACCAAATTATTAGTTATTGGTAATCTATCAATCCACCTGCTCACTGCAGAAAATGCAGATTTAGAGAACATTAGTGTCAGCTGAACAACTATTGTCACAAGAGCAATACTATCTAAATTGTGCTGATGCTTCTTTCTATATTTTCCTTTGTGGCCAAGCAGCAGTCGCACCTACAGAGTCTACCTGGGCAAACACAATCTGAAGAACGACAATGAGGCTGGTTCCATGGCCATCAGCCCTGCCAAGATTGTCGTCCATCCTAACTGGGACTCTTACAGAATCCGGTGGGCCAAATATTGTACTTATATAGTGGGCTGGATATGAAACTGCTTTACCTGTGTTTCTAAATGTGCTCTTCATGTTTGCACTCTAGCAACGACATTGCCCTGATTAAGTTGTCAACTCCTGTCACTTTCTCCGACGCCATCATGCCTGCCTGTCTTCCCGCCTCTGGAGAAATCCTGCCTAACAAGGCTCCCTGCTACGTCACTGGATGGGGACGTCTCTGGAGTAAGTTCGATCGATGTTAATAAGGAAGTGCTAGTAGCTGTGAAGGCTGTAAACCTTGTGCTCCTGTCATATCTCTAATGTTCAATCAGAATTCATGGAGCACAGATGTAGTTTTTCTCAGCACATATCCACCTTCTTTCCGTCCTAAAATGTGTGAGAAGAATATGTTACACAGCACTCCTGAGGTTAATCATAAACTTGGCCTCTATGGGTCATAAATCTGAAAAGTCCTTATCCAGTTTCAAGAACACTTTTTAGTGTCTTCTTGCCATTTCTTCAGAGTTATGTGATTTATTTTCACAATAATTATAAAATTTGTGTACTGCATAAATAAATACATTTTTAATTTATTAGAAATATGAAAGTATGTTGAATATGATGGATTTTACACCACAGTAAAAACACTTTGTTCCCCTCTTAAGCTGGAGGTCCCATTGCTGACATCCTGCAGCAGGCTCTGCTCCCTGTGGTCGACCACGCTACCTGCTCCAAGTCTGACTGGTGGGGCAGTCTGGTCACCACCAGCATGATCTGTGCTGGAGGAGATGGACAGCTCGCTAGCTGCAACGTGAGTCAGATTCACTTCATTTCACTCAGTACTGAGACATGTCTCTATTATGTCTCTGTAGTTTTACATTTTTTCGAGAGGTTTTTAAATTTGCAGATGGGGCTAAATGATCATATAGAATTAGTTATCAAAAGGAGAATATGTTGCATATATGTGTGTAACTTTCACACAGGGGGATGAGGAAGCCTTAGACCCACTGTCTCAGGTTGTGGCTTGTAAAAGGGTTTTCTTAATGTTGGTCTCTGTTACCTTTTAGGGAGACTCTGGCGGTCCCCTGAACTGCCAGAACTCAGATGGCTCCTGGGATGTGCATGGAATTGTGAGCTTTGGCTCCAGCATGGGCTGCAACTACGCCAAGAAGCCCTCTGTCTTCACCAGAGTCAGCGCCTACATGTCTTGGATCAACAATGTAAGTAGAAAAAAGCACTTGATAAATACATTTGTTCAGTGAATCCCAAAAAATATACAATATACATTCTTCATTATTTATGGTGTAGGCAAACAAGTCGTAAATATTTCCACAGACATCCACTGTTGACTCACTTTAGAGATAATACCAAACAAAATGAAAAGACATACAAACTACTGATGGGCAGCTATTTTTTTTTAACATTTGGCAAAAAAATCTAAATTGTGCAGCAATTGCTGAAGCAAATGAAGAAATACTACTGCATTCCAATACTGTTTAAATTCATTCACCAAGTGCAGAGAAAATATCCTCTTTACACTTAAAAACAATCTTTTAATGCCCTTTGTTTTCTTCCAGGTGATGACTACAAACTAAGATATGGTTTGTTTTTTCTCATACATGGTTGGTTGTTGTACCATCAAATAAAGAATGGAATGTTTTAAAAAATGTCTTTTGTGTTTTCTTAATCATACATCCACATTGATTTGTTAGTGAGTCACAAAATATGTTACCACAGTGTCCTCCTGCCTTCCTTTTATTTTTTTATTCCTCTTTGAGTTTACTGACATGAACTGTTTACAAGCTTTGAATGTACATGTTGCCACCTCACTGCAACTTAAAGCTAACATCACTTTTTTGAATCAACAGCCCTACTGTAGAGCTGAATCCAAAACAATCTATCCATAGGCTATTTTCTTAAAAATTTTTTAATGAAGTTTTTATTATTATTAAAAACATATCTAGTTAGTAATCTAGTTATCTAATATAATTGTCATTAGCCCAAATGATTGCCTCACGGTTGTGGCAACTATGATATTCTCGTGCTGTTTCAGTCGAGATGTCACAAGTAAAAAGAAAGAAGCGCCACCTTGGACCACCTTGAATTAGCCTACGCTTGTGCCCATAGACATACATACGTAGATGCCTCATTGAGCGGGCTGGCCCGTCGTTGCGGTACGTCAGCGTGACTGCCATATTGGATGCTGCAAATTTACCACTAAACTAATACAACAAAATAGACCAAACTTCATAAAGCGTTTAAGCAAATGTCCGTCATTGACCCATTGACACACAAACAGTAATATACGGTATTTGGAAATCAAACAAGCACCAAAGAAAACATTTCTATTTGTTATTTTATGTAATATGATTAGTGTTTTTGTTTTGACCCTGCTTTTTTTCTTTTTTTGAGTCTTCTTTTACCTTCCTTCTGTATTATTCTTCCTTTCTCATCCCATGTAATTCCTGTATATAATCTAACTCCATTTTGTATAAAGAACTTTACTTTATTAATTGATCCATTGTATGTTTATATTTACCTGCCTCTTACAGATAACTCATTAATTTATTATAATTACTATCACTATTATTACTTGATTGTTGTTTTAATTTCTTTACATGCTGATAATGTAATTGCTGATTCATTCGGTTTACCATCATTGCTTACACACTTCTCACACACACGGTCATTAATATTATTTATTAAACCACAGTATTTTTTTTCCTTCATAGGCAAATTAGTACATCACATTGAAATCACAAGAAAGTCTTAATAAAGAAGGGGAAGTGTTACTCAGTTAAGTTCTATATATACACTCAACAAAAATATAAACGCAACACTTTTGTTTTTGCTCCCATGTTTCATGAGATGGACTTGAAGATCTAAACTTCATTCCAGATACACAATATTACCATTCCTCTCAAACATTGTTCACAAATCTGTCTAAATGTGTGATAGTGAGCACTTCTGCTTTGCTGAGATAATCCATCCCACCTCACAGGTGTGCCACATCAAGATGCTGATCTGACATCATGATTAGTGCACAGGTGTACCTCAAACTGCCCACAATAAAAGGCCACCCTGAAATGTGCAGTTTGTTTCTGCTTTATTGGCGGTCTGGGGACTCAGAACCAGTCAGTATCTGGTGTGACCACCATTTGCCTCATGCAGTGCAACACATCTTCTTCGCATAGAGTTTATCAGATTGTCTATTGTGGCCTGTGGAATGTTGGTCCACTCCTCTTAGAAGAATACGATTTAGGTCCCTCTTCAGAACATCAGTACCACTAACAGTGTTTCACACCAGATTTGGCGGAATCTGGGAGACAGAGTCAAGTTTAATTGTCCAAGCTTGAAAGCAATTACTGGCAACAGTAAATAATAATATTCTATTATTATTACTATTCTGATATTATTGTGCCAAGATTCTCACAACTTTGTCCACAGACACAGGCTCAGCTTCTTGGACAAGTTGGGAGCAGTCAGGTGACAGGGTCTCCTGTGAGGTCTGAGATGTCCTGGAAGACACAGGCTAAAGCCACGGATATAAGACAGAAATTAGAATGATTCCTTCCTATTCAAAAGAAAAAAACACTTTGAGACCTTTTGCCACATGCAAGATGGCGGCGGCGGAGGTGTCGCGAGATTAATCGCACCGTGAGGCGTCTACGTATGTACGTCGATGCTCGTGCCGGGCAGCTTCTCCTAGCTAGCTAGTTTCGCCAGGTGTAACGCCGGTAGGTTTGTTTATTTTCCGTTCCCTCTCCTTAAATGTGTGCTTTACAAGACCCACGTTTGAGGCCCATGTAGCATTCGTTCATTTGATAATGATAGTATGAGTCCAAAATACAAAATACTGCAGCAGCAGGCCAGTTTATGTTGCTGCTATGTGTTTGCAGAGATGCAGATGAAAGAGACATGAGGTGTCTGCGGGGCCTGCAGGTGGTTCATTTACCTCAGGCCGTGCTTCAGGCCTGGAAATGAACAGTTGTAGCCTAATACGGTGAATCCGTAGCAGATGGGTAAAGTGGTAGGTTAAAATATTAGGTAACTTCGTAAACTGTAGTTTATAGTCTGTGAGAAAAGCGGCTCCTGACCAGGTTATGTTCACAGATTTACAGACCGAGTCAGTGCTTGAGTTACTCTGGTTTCTCAGGGTTGAGTTTTCTAACTTTCTAAAACAGAAATCCCAGAGTTCCCACTGAATTTGCTCTGTGAGTGAAATATTACATCTGCTGTGCCTGAGCACAGAATAAAAACACGGACTTTACGAAATTCGTTGCAGCTAATTAATTTGCAAAAGAAGTTTGGTATGATTTAGTTATTCAGCCTAGAGGGCGCTGTGCGCAGTTATGCACACGGAACGGGAGATCAGTGGGATCTAATAAAGGTGCGTCGTTTCTCCTCACACTCTGAAACTACACTTTGAAAATATTTTACTCCTTCATCTGGATAAAAGTGTCGGAAATGCGCTGTGGGTTCTGGCGCCACTTGGTGATTTAGTCCGATCCACCTGAACACAGCTGTTCATCTTTGAGACGTGAAGCACCGGGCGGGGTAAACGACCTGACCCACCTGCAGGTTCCGCAGACACCTTGGGCAACAGTCCAGTCGTCTGCATGTGCATGTCTGCAAATCCACGGCGTGTTTATCACACAGCGGTGCATTGATGGTGATGATCATTACCGGGTAAACAATGGCATGCGTTGTGCAGGTTAGGGGGCACAGTGACTGACTGGGTGCACATTTATTGATCACACCAGTTTTAAAGAACTCCTTAAATAACTTCTTGTTACATAAATTGAAAAAATCTAATTATTTACCATTGGGCCGTTTATAATTGTATTTTTATATTTTTGATTTGGTCATAAAATCATGTCTGAAAAACAACGTGTTTTTTAATCATGTCAACAAACGTAGTTTCTTCATTTTTTTTCTCTTATACTCACAATTGAATATCAAATGAACGAGTCATATGTGGACATACTGGACAAGGATGTGCAAAGCAACATTTTTAATTACAGTCATTTGCCATAGGCTACATATTTGGACTGTCATACCAATATTCTCTCTAATACTAATTTTCTGTGTTTCACATTCTTAACTCAAAACCCCAATTACTGTCTTGTCTTGTACAACAGGAGATTTCATTTATAACCAGATATCCCAGAGTTATTTTTAACAGAGGACCACTGGGGCCCGTTTTTTGCTCCATGGGCTCATTTGCATGTTAATTATCATTAGCAACTCAGGAAACCAATTCACCACAGTTAAATAAGCAGCCTTATCCGTCATACCGTGTACACCATCATTCCTCTGATGTTGTTTGATGACTTATATTATCACTTCTATTATAACCTCAGACCGCATGCTCTCACTTCTTTCAGTTGTGCCCATCTGGGGTTGCCACAGCGAAACATCGGTTTCGATCTGACTCTATCCTCTGCATTCTTCTCTTATGCTTTCACATTGGTTGTTCATTTTATGCATTTCCAGGGAAAAATGATGATAATGATTATGTTTTTTTAAAAAAAAGAACTGGTGTTCAAATGACTGAAGGGATTGTTGTGGTTGGAAGACAATTTTTCCCAAAAAGAAGCTCATTGTTTGTAACTAATCCCTAATAGATAGGCTGAGCTACAGATTAAAGATCTTTGTCTCTTTATTCCAGGTGGAGATGCATGAAGGAACAGATTCCGCTGAGCAGATGCCTGTGTGGCATTTCACACGACAGGTAAGACTGTGTTTCACTTGTTTTTCATAGAGACTAGAATATTCCTCCATCTTTCCTTTCACAATATGGGGAAATCAGTAAAAAGGTGCTTGAGCTCAGTGTGCTAAAACCTAGCAGAGCACTCTTTGGCCACAAGATGGCAACAGATTACTGTTTGAGATTTCTTTGACATGGAACAGCCTGCCTCGCAGCAGTGTCTCTGTAATCCTCACAGTGCGGCACGTGTGAGGTTTTCAGAACATGCACTGAACCCTGCCAACAGTAATGTTGAACAAATGTAACCTTTCAGCTTCTTTTGTGCTACAATGAGATGTTTTTGGCACTGATGGCTCTCTCAAACACTGCTTTGACCCTCGACCATCTGTTACCATCTCTGAGGTTAGAAGGCTACTGAATACTACACACGTTGTTGGCCTCAGGGTGTGGGCAAAATATTTTGTGTGTGAGATGGATGATGTGATGGACTTTGAGTTGCGACATTTGGCCTGTGCATTGACTTTTGAAGTTCAAGCATGGTTGAGCCAGTTGTATATGCAACGGATCTGGTAATTCACCTTGCATAATCTGCACAGATAATAATCATGTGTATATTTGAATTAATCTTTGTGTTCAGCAGTTTCTAAAAATGGTTCAGGCTGACATCTCAGCTCAACAGACACAGTAATGTAAAAAATAAATTAAAAATAAATTGTTTCACTTATTAAGTGTTACTCTATGCCACACTGGTATTAGTCAGGGTTTTCTGGCCCTGGCAGGTTTGCTGCTGGGAAATTTAAACATAGCTCAGAGTTGAAGCTGTTAAGTGGCCCCTCAGCACCAGCCCTGACAATGCACATGACCAGTGTTTAGCACCACTTTGGTTCTAAAGAACATGATTTTAGTGTGCCAAGTGAGAACCGCGGTGACTTCATGCCAGACATCCTCCAACTCGCCCGTAGCCTTACACTTTGCACTCCTGGGTGTGCTAATCACCTCCTTCAAATGGGGCCATGAGATCACAATCACATTTTCTTGTATAAGACCACTATGAATGAAAAGATGCAGGTGTGATGCTGCTTTAGTGATATTAAATGTGTTACATTTTTACCCATTTGAATTTCAACACTTTTTAAAATGGGATTATAAATTGATGAGGTCTCATTGTTACAATTCAGTAATTTATAGTTTGGTATCAAAGTTTTATTTACGCTCATACCCACATGTGTAGTTGCACTTGTTATGTCAGTTGTTTATTAAATGTCCAACTCAGAATGTCTGATCTTTATTGGTTTCAGCACTGCAGACATGACATGGTGGTGTGTCTGTTTTTACTTTTCACCAGCGATCCATCATAGGCCTGGGAGTTTGTAGTGGCATTTTAGCAAGAAATGGTGGTGCAGTGGGTAGTGGACATGTAAGCAGGCAGAAACTTGGTAAACATAATAGTGAACATGGACAGAGAGTGTTCGTTTTAACTTTTTGTTGTGTTGTTCGAGAATTAGTACACTGTGCAAGTGAACATCTCCTGTCCAAATGACTTGGGGCAAAATGGCACCTATATCAAAATTGGCTCTTGGTTTGCTGATGTCATCACCACCAGTCTGTGTGCACTGAAACAGACTCTGCCCGTGTGGGCATCAAGGGACAAAGTAGTCTTTATACAGTGTGCCGAGCTCCAAGGCAGAAACATTGTTGAGCAGTAAAACATTCTGTAACTAAAACCACATGTTCCAGAGTGTACGACAGACAAACACAGGCTGCCTCTGCAGCTCCACATCAGGAGTTGGTGCCCTATCATCAGGGGCTCAGGGGCTCCATTGTGACTCCAATGCAATGCTCTCATTCAACATTGTGCATTTTATATGTATCAGGAAACTAAAATCAAGAACAGACTCTCAGACAAAAACTGCTGAAACAGATGAGTGTGGGAGGAGAACAAAGGGACAAGCTTGGTTTGACACATTTAAAGTTCAACTGAACATGTCATTTGCTGCTGAATGTATGTAGAGATTTTAATTTAAAAAGTATTCTTTTATTCAGCAGCTGTTCAAGTAGGTATGCACCTTACACAGTTTGATTATCCAATAGTGTAGCATTGCATATGTAGATGGTAAAATAACAGCCCAGATAATAGCCTTGTGTGAACATTCTCACCTAAACTCTTATAGCATTGTTTCTTATTCTCACTATCTTATTTATAGGATTAAGTTTTTACTCAATCTATGGCTTAAAAAGGGTGACTAATATATTGGAATATTTGCTTATTGTAGTGTTTTCCTTCATAATGCATATGTGGAAGCTGGAGTGGCAGATTTTTTTTTGTTTTTCTATTTATTTACTACTTTACTTTGGTAAATAGTAAGTTCGTAGGAGTTTTTTCTCCAGCTATTCTTGGTCGATGGGGTGCTTTGTCTTAATACTTTCAAATACTTCTGCCTTTCAAGGAGGTCAGCCCTGGTTAAAGGGACAGTATATCCTATTAGCCATGCATAGAGCAAGTAGGTAACAGCGTTTAGATCAGTTTGCCCCCAAGGTTAAGATTGAACCCTTGACCTAGACCTATTGCCCTAATTTCCCTCTGTTTTTAATGCTTGCTTAAACATTGCGTAGCTTAGCTGAATGTCTGCCAGAGTTTACCTGAACACATTTTCTTTCTCTGTCTGTTTCTCTTGAGGTGTCTCACAAATCTATAATACTTGGTTTTGAGCCTGTGTGGTTGAAATCAAAAGAGCTTTTGTGATATTCCTCCGTGCAAGTTTGTAAAGACTAACTAAAAGACAAAGATAATTATCTAATTATCAATTGACTCTGTTAGACACTGTTCAATAGACTGCATCCAATTCTGTAAGTCCTCAAAATGGACATGAACTCTCAGTCAGAGGTCCATTGAAATTTGTGATTGTTAATGTGTGTTTTATCTGCTTTGGCTAAAAACTATAATTGTCTGTTGAAGTGCCGAAGCGATGTGTCAGAGGCCATGTTTGTGTTATTGTAGATCCTCTGAAAGCCCATTGTTTGAAGACCTCACAGGTTCCCCCTAATCTAATTGGCCACGGATGTCCTGGCTCAGGACCTTTCTTCATGCTCTGTGGATTGACAGGGCTGTTTTGGACTTGAAAAGTCACTTGTCCAAATACAGCCTTGTTTAATTACAGAAGGAGGATGCATGCATATCATCGCACACAATCCCTCAAGCCCAATAAATGCCTAGTCTAACTCTTTTCAGACTAGATATCCAACTCCACCTCTAAAAGAATCTCTATCCAAATAGGAACTGGATTTGTGTCTCCTCTCCTCCTTATCCCAAAGCCCTTAAGCACCCTCCACTTCTTCTCTATTCACCTTCACTTTGCCCAGTGACATACCTCCCAGTGGTTCTCCATCCAGTGTAAACACTTGGAGATTCTCCTGTGCTATTACTTACACTGTACTTTTATGACCTCCCCTGCGCCTCCACCCCCACACCCTCCCATCTCCAGCCAATCCCTGACCACCTCAACCTCCACCTCTATATTCCGAATTGCCAATCTCAATCTAATTTATGGAATATTTTGGAGGTAACTGTATATGGCGGCAGGGGAGATAACATCTCCAGGCCCCTGTGAAGGACAGGAACTCAGCAGTGTGTGCTTAATAACATAAACTGCTGAAAAAGGGCCCGGGCCGGTGCATTGGCAGACGAGCAGGCCAGTGAGACGGATAGAGAGAGAGCAGAGAGAGGGGACCCAGTGTTCTGGGGTGGGGTGGGGGTAATTGAGACCATGTGAGCCTCCCCCAGTAGAGGGATTAGAGAAGAAACGGAACTCTCTTAGCCCCAAGATCGCTTTCAATTAGATGCGCCCAGAGCAAGGGTACTAGGGGAGACAGGGAGGGTGAGAGACTAGCATGGCCCAATATGTCTGGGTAGAGGAGGGAGGAAAGGTGAAAGAAAAGTTAGGGTTGTGTTCTCACTTCCTCCTCTTTCTGCAAGTCAGTGCCAAAGTCTGGCCTGTCCAGGTCATGTCTGAACAGATGATCTATTTCATAAGGGATAGCATCTCTTCCAGCCTGCTTTGTCATTCATTTTCATCAAATGATGGTCAAGATTGCTTTCTTTTCCCTTTAAATGTACCTTCTGACTTCTAAGATTAACATGCCAACCATGGCTTTTCTCTGCTTTCACTACCAAGCACTGCCAAAATGCTTAAATGGCCACTTGAGGCTGATTCCAAAAGTGAGTGAATAGACCATAATAGCTCTGACACTGATTTGATTCAGAAACATTGATCAGCCTTCAGTCACTCACACCCCAACGATATTTGGATTAATTTGGCAAACACTTTCACTTTTCAAAATAATGATGTACTCTAATAATAATAATTAATAGCTTTATTGTTTTTTTCCACTAAATTAAGGTATTTAATTAAATGAGGCCTTTGTGAATCTCTACACATTGGCAATGCGACTTTTAGTGTTAGTTTTATATTCAGAGCATTAGTGTTTTGCTATACAGTGTAAAGACTATCGTCACGTTACATCAGCAATAATTAGAGATGACACTTTTATGTTGTGCTGGGGTTTCAATGCCATTTGTGTCACATCACTTTGAGTTTTAACACCTAGAGTGTAACAGATGTAACTCATACAGGGAACTAGAACTTTTCTGACATGACATTTTTGTATGTGACAACCACTGGGCATGCTGCCCACTGCAAGAAGAAAAAAAGCCATAATGTGTCTGCCTTATGACCTAAAGCTGGCCCTTTTGACATCATAGCTGTCATACATCAGTATTGATGGGTTGTGAATGTTACAAATGTACATGCCATGTCTGTCTTTGGTTTGCCCAGTTTTCCTACTGACAAAGAGAATATGCCATTTTTACATTTACATAGTTTCAAAATGTATTATCAAGTTGAGAGGGTCAAATTTGGAATGTCGCACATGAAAACTGTGTAAAAATGTGAAAGATCAGTTGGGTTAACTGTTGGGACAATCCAAGTAGAAGACAGCAACGAGAAAATTGTCCTTGTGCAGTGGTTTATAGTCACCTAAAAGAAGAAAAAAAGTCCCAGTACATATTAGGTAATGTCTTAGAGAAATTTATTATGGTATATAATGTGTTCAGACACAAAACTTAACAAGCCATGTAGTGTTATTTACAAGTTCAACAGCTACATTGAAACCTTTTTACTGTGTTTTATTGTCCAGTGACTAAAGGGCCAGACTTTCTCATGTGCAGCATCTTGCCACTTTCTTGAAATAGCTTATTTCCGTTCATTCTCTTATGCCCCTATGTGAATTTAGCATCTTTTTATTGCTAGCAGAAGACCATTTGTTGATCGTGTATGACTATACAGACGTTTTAAGTGGAAATAAAGTAGATGTTGTTTTCTGTATCACAAGGCCATGAACCTGATTTAATAAAATGTAGATTATTTTAAGGTAAACTAGTTATATTCTAATTCTGTATATGCATTTGCATGCATTATATGGGTAATATGTGTCTAAATGTCCTCAATATTTAATGGATGAGTCCCCTCATCCATGAAACCCCCACAGATCTTATACATGGATCATTTAATGGGTGGGGAGGGGGTGGGCAAAACCTTGCAAAAGCCCTGATTGTTTAGAATATGATGTTTGTTTTCACAGTGCCTAAATGTTTTAGAGAAAAGCTATCATGGAACAGACTGACAGAACAAAATCTTTATGTTATGCTTTCAGCATCATTTAACTCAGACTGAAGGGTTTATATGCATGCAGTTTAATTCCTGCAGTCTGCTCCTGTTGAATTTAAAAGCAGATCCCTTTGGGCATTTGTATATAATTTTCCAAAGGTCATAAACTTTCACTGCTTGAGTTGTGTTGCTGGCCTGAGAAGTTGAGATAGATAGCCTAAATGCCTTGAGTCACAGCTGCACTCTTTTGCTAGCGCTGGTAAAGATGAGCCTCTGTCGTACAGTACCATCACACATACAGTACTAATACTGTACATAACTTTGTTATGTTGCTTTTACAGTGAAAAAGACCTCGGCTATCACTTTTACCCAATGTTCATTTCACCCTCTGGGTTTGGCTGTTTTATCCCAATTTATTTTTTAAAATGTATCCCGTGCTCTTCTCTCATGTGTGGCCTGAAGCTTTGGTGTAATCTTGCAAATGATTGTGTAAGTTTATCCACAAAAATGGCCTAGTCCAGCCAAGTGACATCCCAAGCTGCAAGCTTGTATTTCTGCATCCCAGCTTTGCTATCCTTGCAGGCTGGCCAAGCTTGATGTTAGGCTGTAGGTCATCTTCATCCTTCATCACACTATGAAATATGCGCTCCATAGATGATGCATTTTAGATTTACTAATATTTGTTTTTTAAAGTAAAAACCCCGTCTCCTCTCGCCTTCTCTCCCCAGAAACACTGTGTGTTTTCCTCTGTAATATTAACCTTCAAATACCATAAATAGAAAAATACTGACTGCAACAAAGCAGATTCTCACACCATACAAATTATACATGGCCTGTTTGTTTGTATCGAGTATCATCACGTGTGCACCATAAATTACACCAGGTTTACATTTTACTTCCTGAGCTAAAAGGATAGACTGTGGAGCTCTAAATGTACTGGGTTAAAGGCCAGAGTCATTGCCAGCACCTATGAGGTAATTATGTGTTTATGTTTATAGCGTGTTGACTCCCCACTCTGTCTCTTCTGCACTCCATCTTTCTGCCTAACTCCCCCACCTCCTCCTCTCTCTTTCTTCCTCTCTGTTCTTTGCACAAGTCGTCTCCCTCTGGGAAGAGGTGCCTGAGATGTTGGTTCAGCCATACATCTCTGTCAAAATCTCTATGAATAAATTAACCTTTTAAAGATTAGTCCACCCTAATACCTCAGGGTTTTTTAAACAGAAGAGTGCAGCCCCTCCAGCCCCCACCCATTCTACACCCGCCTCCACAACTTGAGGGTTATAGTGGAACAAGAACTTTTAAAGACAAATATATCTTTTCACCTAGTCACAGAGATAGAGATGGGCTAGATATCCATCCATATTCTGAACCCCCTTTGTAGTTCAGGGTCATGGGGGTGTGCTACACATCATTCATTTTATATTGTTTATATTTTATTTGTTCCTGTATTTTTTTAACAATTTAGAGCCTATGGTTTTAGTCCAGTGGCCTAGGGAAATTTGCAGGTTTTAGGTGTAATCAAAGGTGGCAAATATCACCACACACCATTTTCAATTGCAGTTAGGTTTAGGCATTAAAACTAATTGTTAATTTTTCCATCAAGGCAATTTCACCTTCTTGCTTCTCTGTGATTTGCTTATATTTATTTGACCATAGGAGGGCACCAGATAAGGAAAAATACAACAGATTTGGTTTTCTCATGATGAAACAGGTATTTCAGTGACATGTTTATTGTGCTGGTCCAAACTATATTTAAAGTTTGCTTATCAAACACTGTAATAAACCTGAAAAAAATGTCTGCCAGGTTAGTGTCTGACAGTTAAGTTAAAAACACAGATGTCATCAAATGTTTTAAATCTATATCTCAATAATTACTTAGCTGAATTTTGAAATCAAACTGCAACCTTGATATCAAATGGCTATCCTTAAACATTCCATTCACATCCAATGTGAGCAATTTATCAGCAGCCTGTTGGTTGATTTTTCTCTCTGTTATTTTGAAAATGAAAAGAATCTGATTTTATAGACAATTTAAACCATTCACTTGCCCAAATTTAAATATGTTTCCTACAATCTTTTTCAACACAGCTCTGGGAGAGTGTCCAGTAATTCGTGTTGTTGCTTTACATAAAA
This sequence comes from Parambassis ranga, assembly GCF_900634625.1. Classification (NCBI taxonomy): domain Eukaryota; kingdom Metazoa; phylum Chordata; class Actinopteri; family Ambassidae; genus Parambassis; species Parambassis ranga. The sequence goes on along the minus strand of NC_041028.1, from coordinate 11,630,124 downwards.
ATGTCTCCTCAAGAACTGGTGGGGGATTACGCCAAAAAAGCAGGGAGCAGTTGGATCAGACTCCCTGGCCCTTTTCATTGACTATTATTTAGATGGAGAACAGCACCTGGAGAAGTTCCAAGCACCCCTAGGCTCTCAGACTGAATGTATGTGATTTACTGCCTTTAAATATGCAGGTGATGTCCTAATATTCTGTCCTTTTAAACAAATTTGAATTTGTTGTGCCACAAAAGATCTTTACTTCTTCCACTGTAGGGACAGTACAGTACATTTCTTCATTGTTTTGGAAATGTGAAAAATGATGTCTTGCTGGAAAGCATTTTTTTAACAACCAAACATAACAGTGGTCTCTTGTTGGCATTTGAGCCAGAGCTATCCACCTTGGTTTTTCAAACAAATCAGGATAATTATAAAGAACAGGTTTTAGGATGAAATTCCTTGGAAAATAAACCATTTTTGACTGAGAGAATATGACATGTATTGGCTATGTCATTGGTTTTAGATTTCACTCTCAGGGCAAGCAGAGGCGTCTCTTGGATTTCCTGAGCTCTAACGTGTGCCAACTCATGTACTGGAGAACTGGAGGTCCCCTCCCTCTCTATTTTGGGCAGAGAGGTAGAGTGAGAGCGGGTCAACGAGAAAGGGGTGAGGGACAAGAGTTTCTCCATTCCACCAGTCCTCCTAGTTCTCAGTCTCCCCTGTTCGACCTCATCACTCAATCTTCGTTTAGCCCCTGACATGTTTTAGCCGAGTACTCCTGGGCTAATTTATGTCTGTAAAGACAAGCTTGGCAAAGGGGAGCTTCCAGTAAAAGGCCACTGCCTAAGCCATTGACCCACACTGCTGCAAAGTGGCTAATTTAATTTCTTTTAGATGGGAGGAGGAAGAAGTAACGTCTCTATTACCACAAGAGAAAAAAAGTCTGCCATCTTGGAAAATTTTGAGCTACACAGATGTTCTCCTGGATGTGTTTATTTTCCCTTAACCCATACAGACAACTTTTGATGAGAGTCAAAAAGGCCATGCTGACCTTTGCTGCAAATCTGCAACGGTTGACAACATGTAGCTCCCTAATACACAAAATACATCCTCTCATAGTAGAAAGGCCAGCACTACAGAATTCTGCCTAATTATCTGAGCTGGCCTCCAGACAAGTCTTTGCCCTTGAGATTTATGGCCTGAATTCCCACATGTAATGGTAAAGTAGAAGTTATTAACTTTTCAAAGTGTGTCTGTCTCCCATACCCATGCACCCATGTCCCCCTCTCTTTTTGTGTCTGCACAAGCTTAGTTTAACTGCCTGATTAACAATGGTTACAGCTGCTCTGCAGGACAGAAGTTGTGGGGGGGAAAGTAATTCTTAAATTAACATTTTTATGTAGTTGATGATGTGACATGTTACAGCAATGTTTTTAAATATTTGTCTATAATCTTGAGCATGTAGAATACAGGACCAGAGGTGGGCTATTGCCTTCTGTCTGACACTCACTGGTATTGGGAAAGCGTGTAAGATGAGAGAAGACAATTTCTATCTTTTCTCAGTAGGAGGCTCCAGAGATCACACAATGCTTCTGTCTGTAGCTAAGCTGAAAGAGCACGGCCCATCTTTTGGGCTGTGTTCTGCCCCTTATGCTGCCGGACCCATAACAGCAGCAGAAGTCCACATATGGAAATGCTTGATTTGATATAGTGTCATTTTACTTTGCAGAAATGAGAAAATGCATGTTCTCCCCCTTTCTGCAACCAGCCACCACCACTGCTATAACCCATTGAGGGTAATTGTGACCTATGGTTACTACCAGTACTGTTAAAAAAAGAACACACTTGTTATTAAATGGTTATATACTGACACAAATGCATTATCAATTGGAACTTGAAGATATTAGTTTACTCTGAGGATCAGTCTGAAATGTGTTGTGCAAATACTAGAAAAAAAACATCTTCATCAGTCAGAATAGAAGTGTTTAAGGATTAATGGCAAATTTGTATTTAATGGGTATGGATAGATAAACAATTTGTCTCACACGAAGCTGTAAGCACCCACCCTTATTTTTAACTCCAAACTACATTCACTATATTATGTTTTCTGATGTGCTGGTCTTTTACCCTGTAAGCAGAACACTGCATGTACAATGTGTATTTGGGAGGAATTCAAAATACATGCCATCTCCAGCTAAATTTTCTGAAGACCAAAGAGGAAAGCAAAGTGTACAATGTTATGATGTAAGCCATCAAACCTTCAAAATAACAGTGCCAATTAAGATTTCCTGAGATTTCCCAGATTTTTTTTTAACACCGGTAGTAGACGTCATTGCATCGTCAGGAGAACTTTGTTTTCCTCTTTTTGGGCTGCTAGCTGTTGTGGAAAAAAGGTTCTTGTTCCAAGTGGTCAAATAACTGCAGCGTTTTCAGCTTCTGTGTATAGCCCGCCTGCTGAGGTGTACGCAAGGAGCCTGACAAAACCAAACACAACAACTTTATTACCTATGCAGAAAACATGATGTCAAATTTGAACACTGGATTAGAAAGAAGTACAGATTATGGAGGTCAGTGTGTGGTAATATCTTAATATCATCTGCACTGTACTATAATCCACTTTTTGTTGATAAGTATTTCTCCTGAACAATGTGCCAGGATCAATCTTGTGTAACCACCAAAGAAAGGATTTTCACATGTGAGATGTCATGGGGAAAAAGGACAGAACACCTATCTGTTACCTTTTACAAAGAGAATCAGAGTTCCTCGTAACTGAACAAATGGATCTGTCTTGTGTGAGAGGGGGACAAAGGCATTCTCACTTTCAACACCCACGTCACTGCAGCAGCAGCCTGGACTGCTGGCTAAAGACCAGTAAAACTGTTCAAATGTTTCCTCCACCCCAGAGTCTGGGCTAGTTCCCCTTAATCTCACACTAGTTGAGACCTCAAGAGTCTGTCACCTTTCCTGTCACGCTCGGCTGCCTGCAGCCCATTGGCCGGCAGCAGATTTATTTCTCCCTGTCAGGGCCAATAGCGTGGCGATGTGGCTCAGCCCACTGTTTAGTTACAGTGACAAACATGCTGATTAGAGAGGCCCCGATGATGGATGGCTCCTTGCTGGAGAGCGGCCCAAGTTTTTAACGGGTCATAATGGGTGTGACACTGCACAGCCCCTCTCTCTCTTTTTCCCTTTCTTTCTCTTTATTCTGAGCGGATAGATCCCTCCCCCACAGGTCACACTCAAAAGGTCAGGAGTTAACGGGCCAGCCTTTGCGTATTGCCGCCATATCAAAATGACCCTGTTTGGAGTCATATTTGTAGACACTCCATCATCATCATGGCCACTGCGACACTTCTATTCCCTTCTTCCCTGTGGCCTTTTTCTCCTGTGACCACAAGCTCCCATACGGGTAAATAGGAGTGTAAGCAACCCTGTTGGCTTATTTAAACTGCTCAGCCCTCTTACTCACTTTTATATAGCAGAGACACTCATGTGCCCAATACACACAAGCACACACTCGTTTCTTTAATGCAGCTTTTCTTTGGGTTGTATTGAATTTATTTCTACCAATTGGATTGAGCATGTAGCTTACAGAGTGTGTCGGGGGCTGTTTGGTATTGAGTTATGCTTGAGCGACTGTTCTATCTGGAAATATAGGTCTACCACTTAATCCACTCTGAGGTCTGCAGCACTCAGACCTCTGCTGGAAGCCTGTACCACTAAAGCCTCTGGGATGATTTCACCAAAGAATATTTCAGCTGACCTTGACAGTGAGGCCAAGTTTGTTTCACTCTTTGCTACCTGGCTCACACTTGGAACATAAGGGTGAATAAAGTCCATGCCTGTATTTTAACAAATACTGTTAAACAGTCAATGCATCACAGATCTTTCATTCTTGAGCTGCAACTTAAGGAGGGGTACTGTGAGCCAGTATGTTGATTTGTTAGAGATTTGCTGCATAGCTTTGAATTTGAAAGGCCAGATGTTTAACTGGACTAGCTATTTTAAATATGCAGGCAGTCAAATCCAAAGCGATGGTTCTGGCTTAGCACTGTGGAGTCCACGTCCTAGGGGCCACTTTTTCCCTGAACATCAGGATGTTGTGCCCTGAGGCTCATTGCATTTGTGTGTGTGTGAGAGAGAAGCCGGGAAAGTGGAGAGTAAGACAGCACCTCATTTGTATTCTTTTTGAAACAGATGCTTCGCTGCATTAATGACTTCTAACTAAAACATTCATAAAGTGTTATTGGATTTTTAGCAGTGGGGTTAAAAAGTGTGACCTTGGAGGTCTAGGGGTTGCCAGCTTTTCTGTCTTGTTTCCTCCCTCTAAGCCTCCTCCTTTTTCCTCTTTCTCTGTTTGGGTGATCTGGTGACATCACAGCAGCTCCGCTTCAAATTGGATGCAGAGAGTGAGAAGTTCAGCAGTAGCCCAGGGCAGTGAATATTTTTCCATTTATTTATGGGGAGTGCAGGAGAAGAATGGGGAGGGGGCCAGGACATGCAGACAAAAAAAGGGACTGAATACATTAAAGGTTAAGTAATAAGTAATCAAAATAGTTCCTTGTGTGTGTATGCATACTCCACTCAATCTCATGGTTAAGTGAGCCATAACTGTGCTTGCGTAGAGTCCCCTTCAGACACCTGGCCATTTTGATGAATAAATAAACAACGAGATTGAGTGAACGCACAAGGGGCAGACAAAGTAAAGAGGTTCTCAGCAGTGTATTCTGTATCACTGAGACAAGAGTACAAAATTTACAAAACTAACAAACAAAATTCCTGCTTGAAACCTTGACACAATGTAGTCAACATATACCTACAACACAAGTTTTAAACAATTCTGAGTACTGTAGGTCAGCGGTCCCCAACCTTTTTTGCACCACGGACCGGTATCATGTAAAACAATACTTTCACGGACCGGCACAGAAAAAAAAAAAACAAAAAAAAAAAACAAAGTGCATAAACAGACTCTTACTCTTATGCTTAATTAGTGGGAGCCTTTGAGCTTTCCCAGCAATGAGGCGGTCCCATCTGGGGATAATGGGAGACATGACACCCGAAGTGTGTTTCCAGTCCACTCCGTAATTTTGTTTTGGCCGTCATTAATTGCTTCAGTCGTTCTTGTTCATGTTTTCTTCCATGGCTCGTCTTTTAATGCAGGGTGCTCGGTCTCGCAGTTTTGAAGGCTTCGTTGCCTCATTTGCGAGTCTGTTGCCACATATCACTCAGAGCGGACTTGGTGTGTGAGAATCACCTGTTGCAATAAATCCGTATTTTAAATAGGACTCCTGATATAGTCTTTTAAATGCGGGTTTCTTTTTCTTTGAAGGGGTAGGCTCCTCTTCTTCTGTCTCCTCGTTAGGCCTTTTCCCCTTTCCGAAGAAGCTCTCCAAAGACGTTTGTTTTTTATTTATTTTTGCTGCTTGTGGGCTTAATTTTGGGGTTCCGTATCCCGTGACCGAGACAAGCGTCTGGGCAGGTGCTTAAAGGCACAGGCGGATGAATCTGATCGATTTATAAATGAAACAGCTGTCAGACTCAGATAATGAATAATATATGTTTTGCTCAGTCTTTCTGTGCGGCCCGGTACCAAATGACCCACGGACCGGTACCGGTCCCCGGCCCGGTGGTTGGGGACCACTGCTGTAGGTGATGTACACTATGTGCTGGAAAATGTTTTACCAAGCTGAGTTAAAGGTCAGTGTGTTTTCAATACCAAAGAAAGCCATGATTTTTATTGTTTTGCATTATACTGTCCACATAAAGCAAAGATAAACAAACCTTCTGTGATGCCACTTATAAGATTTAAAGCTCAGTGTGGTGGCACTAGCTTTTGTTGCAGTTCATCTAATTCCTGGATAATGTAAATACAGGCTAAGTTGTGGAGCGTTTTTCATTTAAAAAAAATCAATGTAACCTTTTCACTGCACTTAAACAACATGGCCGAGAAGAGCTCGTCCCTAAAAAAGGCATGATGGAGGTGGTTAGTTTTTGCTGCATCAGAGACAGAAGCATGCATGCCATTCAAAAACGTTTCCAGTAGTAGCGTGAATAATCGAAGGAGTGACAGCTCTGTCCTTTAATTCAAGATCTTTAAACAACACGCAAGTTTTTGGTCCATGTCAACAAACCGGACAGACTACTGAATGATGCGGGCTGAGAGACAGAGCACTGTAGTGTAATGCCGGAGTGAGAGTTTAGACTGGGTGCTGTGTGTGTTTCTATAATGTCCTTCAATCATGATGCCGGTGCGCTGGCTCATTAGTTAGCTAACCTGTTAGGTAGTGTCTGCTAACATAAGTCCATCCATCAATGACGGAGTGATTAACATTAAACCAAAGTAGGAAAACGTTGCATACTGTCAGCTAGTATCAGTTAAAATACACAGTAGAAATAGGGATTTCCTATTTTGATTCCATTTTATTATCATCCATTTTGCAGCCTCAGACTTGATGTTGCCCATTACTGGTTATGCTGAAAATTCAACTACACATTGTCAATTTTAACTTTAAGATGTTTTCTTTGATTATTTCAGCACCTCAAACAGAGCCATGCAGCCGAGTGGGAGACGCCTACATTTAGAGAATCATTTTTAACATGATCATTTTAAGAAAGTGGAATTAAAATTGTAAATTGGGTTTTATGTGAAAAAATCTCACCCAGTCCTCCATTCAGCCACACTGTTAAAAATGATAGTGATGCTCATCAGTCTCACTTTTTTGAATCCTGTATGTTTGTGGTCATTATGATACTGGCTAAACTATCCACCATTATCCCACTACATAGGCCTGTATGAGTCACGTCATTCCTCAGCCTGTCCCAATGCTGTCTGAAAAGTGTGTGTGGTTTGTGTGTGCAGCCATGCAAGTGTATATCCAGAGAAATCCAGGAAATCCTAGGCTCTGGTCCCATTTCTTTAAATAATGTGTTTTTTTTCTGTGTGCTGTGGACTTGTGTTAGTGGCTTTCAGCCTGGGCCTGCAGGGAAGGCCACACGGAGACAAGATCATACACAAATAGTCACAAATTGTGTATCGCGTTTTGTAGCTGGTATAGAAGTTATGGTTGTAGTCAACAGATCACCCTTGATGCTATACATTTAAAAGGAATTACATAATACATTTTTTATCTTTTATCACCTTTCTAGAATATCTGGCAAAATGGATGGGTAAATAAGTTATGGGTTGGCCCCCATAACGCAGCAATTATAATCTAGTCGGAGAGAAACTGTTAGGCCACAATAGTGATTTGGGTTTGATGCCTGGCCCACTTTGTCTCGTCACCCTGCCAAACCATCTTTGCAGAACAAGGAAAGTCAGAACAGTATTTGCTCTAAAGCCATCCACCTTTAACTAAGCTGACCAACCAGAAGGAGAACAACCACTGAGATCCACATGCTGAAATGAATGTTGAAATCCTCAATAATAATAATAATAGTAATAATAAAAACCTTTCTATCAATACTCGCTGCATATAAGAATGGTGTGGGGTTTCCATGGAGACAAAATATTTTTGGCATTATGCAGTTGTTGTTGTGCTGTGATTTGCCTGGTGGATTCTTGCTGGAATGGTTCTCTATTATGTTCCTGAAGAGATGTAGCCCAGAGACTGCTCATTAAAACTGGCCACCCATGCAATAATCATATTAAATAAACCACAGATTAGAAAAGGCTGTTTTTGTTTTTTTGTTTTACCGGCCTCTCTGCAATGGAATTGTGCTGCCCAGTTTCGAGATGGATTTGATACCTCTTAATAGTGTCTGCCTCTCTTTCATAATGACCACTCTACAATGCTAGACCATGCTTTATTGGACTGTTTGAGTCCGAGCACAGAGCTATTATCTGGGGCCAAAATAGCCCATAAATGTTGGGCCAGCCTAATTATGTGCAAGTCTTATAATGTAGAGTATTTTGGAATGTGTCAACATCATTTTTTTGTTGATATCTAGACTACATTCTTCATGGTAATTAACATAAAACAGTCAGTAACTGGTCAGGCACTCTTGAATTTACTTCCTCAAAGACCTATACTGATGACTGGCGTAACCCTAATTTTTATTTTCTAATGGTCCAAATTTCAACATAGGGGGGGCATTATTCACAACGATTTCCTCCTAAAGGTGGTGAACTTTATTTCACTTGCATACTTGGATGTGGAATGATTAGCATAATTGTCCCATGTCCACATATGGCTCGTATCGACAGTGAAGCAGAACTGCATATCAAAGAGGACTCCATAATCACTATAATTACAATTGAGGATGCAATTACGGATATTATTGCCTTATTAGTGTTGATTTTGCTTTGCACACTGACCAAAACTGAACAAAGAAAAAAAATGACAGAGGTTGTGTTGTATGTGAACAATATTCTTTTTTAACTGCCTGCCCTGGTGGTGTTAATTCTTAACCTCTGCTGACACAGCTTTCTTGGCCTCTTCCTCAAGGTTAATATCTTTAATAAAAGTTAATATGTGGAAAAGCTAACACTCTCCTGGTCTGTCCCAACAGACACCATTAGACTTCTCACTGAATGACCTCTCTATATCTTTTTTTTGTTACATGTGTTTGCCAGTAAATTGCTTTCTTATGCTGAATGTTAGTGCTACAGACTGCAGGCTTCTCCCTGTTTGTCTGTTCTGCTTTGATATAAAATCTTAGAGATGTGACTTGCAGCTTAATAGAAACTGCAGTGAGATTCTTCTCCCTCTGATCACCTTACCTTGCATAATACCTCTCTTACCTTTTCCTCTAAGCCAGATTTTACTCTATTTGTTGAGACTGCTTTAAGGACAGTTTGCAAATGCATTTTCATTCACGCTGATTTCGAGGGATCTCAAGTCTGTGTGAGTGTTTCCTATTTTTTTTGCAATAACTGTAGTTATTCTCCTTTTTTCCAGTGAGATGGCACAGTGCCATTTTTTGCACCCAATTCGATTTAATTTAGTTAGATGCCCTTAGGAGGGTGGAGTGGAGATCATGCATGCCAACGTGCAAAATACGTACATAATATGTAACATGTACATTGTGAATAATATGATGACACATATTTGTATGCATGGCAATACTGAGATTATTAAATTTTCTGTGTATCCATGTGTGTGTGTGCAGACACATGTGCTTGGAAGCGTAAAGGCAGCATACCTTACACGCAGTCACAGTCAAGGCCTCGGGCCCTGTTTGCACTGGGTGACAATAACCCCTTTTATTCTGCTTCTGCCTTTACCAATGTTTTGATTTCTACTTAAAGTTTTATGTCAGTGCCCTCCCTCAAGGGTGCCATTACCTTGTATGCTAATAGAGCTATGCATATTCTATTACTGCTGTCAGGGCAAGATAAGGGACACATTCAGCAAAGGAGCACTTAGGGGCCAATGAACCCAGCGAGGGGTCCTGCTGCTCCTGCATTATCAGTCATCTTCACATCTGAATGGAGCTGGCTTATGGGCCTTCTCTTCTCTCTCCCACTCCCTCTCTCTTTCTGCAGTAATGACTAAGGACTCTCTTCCGTAATAATCAGTCACTGGGAAACTGCCCGATTCCTATCTTACACACACCCAGACACAGACGGCCACGTGCACGCACACATACACACATGCTGAAACCATGCACAGCTGCAGGCTCAATCTAAACCGACCACAAAGAATTCAAGAGCAGGGCAATAACACTAACACTGTCACACGGAGACAAACATGTCTCATTTGGGGTCAGTTTGGATGGGGCTAAGTAGGTCTTTATTTTCAGACTGACTGAAGTCTTCTCTCCCGCATAATGGTAATGAAGCCATATGGTATGTGGAATTGGATTACTAACAAATGTTCCATACCACCGTCTTTCCCCTGGCTTTTTTTTCTTCTCTTGAATGCCCCCCACCCCAATCTCCCACTCTCTCGCTTATGCTTTCTCCTTCTTTTTCCCCTGTGTCGCTGTCCCCCAATAAAGCAGCCATTTCAAATTGGAACAGCATGTTGTCCTGGAGTGCGCACCTCATTTATAAGATTAAATTAAAAGCCAGCCATGCTCGGATGGCATTTTGTGATGATGAGGAAAAGGAGGGAGGCTATATAAGGAGAGAACATTTTCAGCTGCACACAATCATCTTCCTGTCATGTGATTTGCTGGTTCCTGGTGCTGACGCCGTCTTCCTGTCACCTGTTATGATGTGTCAGATGCCACACCTAAGACCCTAAGATAATGTGTCTAGGGTTATGAGCTCTTGACTTTTTTTTAAAGTTTAACCATACTTTTGAAATGTTTTAGAAGCCTTTTTAACACTCGTTATAAAGTAGCTAAACATGGTTACAGGTTTGTGCCTTGTCGCAGACACAATGAGATGATATATCACACTATGAGCTAAAAGGCCCTTGCAAATTATGCTCTATAAATGGGAGAAAATCTCATTTTGTTCTCTACCTAAAAACAGATGAACTTTTATTGAAAACGTGGAAGCGATTAGTTTAAGGGGCGTCTTTTAGTGTAATTCCCAAATGAAACGAGCAGGGCTTGTATTTATGAAGCCCGTAGCACAAAGCAGGGAGCTCTTAATGAGGCAATTAAGCTGAGGGGTCGAGAGACTTTGATCTAGAGCGCAGTGATTTTTACAAAAACATCGCACAGTGATAGATACTCATAACTCAGGGCCCTTAATTGTGCTTAATTTGTTTGGAATAGGAATGTGCTTTCAATTAGAGTGTGGATTTGGGCCCGTGTGTTTAAAGGAGGCTGTCAGGGAAAATTAAGAAGCAGCTTGGTTCCCCTCCCATGTTACTGTTTTTTATCACGACCAGAGAGAGTGAGAGTCAGCAGATAGGCAGACGAGGAGACCAAACAGAAGGTAGAGAAAGGTAATTAGGCAACAAAAACAGATCCCTCAGACAAAGTCATGGATGATTGAACTTAGGCTGACGAGGAACTACTGCATTTCTGCAATTTATATCTGGGTGTCTGGTTCAGCAGTAAACATGTGGGCTTTACATTTTGGCCTGCCCCCAATATTTTATATTTACCAGTTTACAGCTTTATCAGCGCAAGTAATACAATGCCTAGTTTGACATGAGACAATGGGCCATTAGTTATGGGCCAACCTATACACGGGTTTGTATGTTTGTATGAGTTAACATCCACCTAAAGTCAGTTTGAACATTACAGAAAAGTATTAAGGAGCTTAAAGTTAGAATTTTGACAACATCCTTAGTTAAATGTCATTTAGCATATAATTTAAAAAGAACTACCCTCTGTTCATTTCCCTTTATACATCACATTTATTGTTACTTACATTTAAATCTATCTATGCTATCTGAAGTATTTTACACTAATACACGTTGAATCAAAAATAAAGAATCAAGGCCACAACCTGATTTTATAGCTCTTGTGACATGTGTTGCAGAGTTAAATAAAAACACCATTGTGTGATGGCTAGTTGTGTTGTTTATGTTTTAGATTTTTTTAGATTTGCTTGATTTGGTCCACGCTTCATTATTATTCAGTTGAATTGTTTCAGTCCTTGTTGTCTTGCATGGCAGCATTTACACTACAAAGCAACAGAGTAGCGAAAGTTTGTTCTAAATGAAGCGTAAGTTTAATGCCTTCTTACAGACGGTGAGCTTTTTTATAGTCTTTAATTTAAAGACAGATTCCAGACACCTCCAAACATTTGGCCGGTAGATGTAAAATTTGTGGCTGTGAAAGAAGAACCTATATGCTACATGGATGGTGCAATGCAGCAGTATGTTTTTTTCAGGGCAGTTATTAATCAATATAAAGTTGGTCATAGAAACTAAAAGTCTTATGCCATCAGCAAATGAAGCATGCCTGCTGAACAACTAATAACATAATGTAATGCTAGGGGCATTTACAGATATCCTGGGTATATTGATCATTTCATTTATAGAGACGGTGGGGTAACAATTTCTGAGTAAATACTCAGTTTCAAATGCCAGCACATTTTAATTTTATTCCTATCTCACTACTTAAAGCAGATAATTCATCATGCATGCAACGTTAACTACTGCTCAGGTGTTGCATCTAGTGACCTTCAGCCAATTTCCAGCAAGCGGCATGTAGTTTAAAAAAAATGTGTGTTTGTGTGTGTAAAAATGTCAGAGACAGAGAGAGAAAGACTGGCTGTTCTGTGCTGACAGGCAGATGGTCTCTCTCACTGTCTCCCGAGGTCTTCTACTTCACACCCCATTACACCCGCCTCTTCCTATCAGCCTGGTGTCTGTCACTCACTGCGCTCTAACATCTACTCTCTCTCTCTCTTCGCTTCTCTTCTTCTTTGGCTAGCACTCGAGCCCTCTCACTCTCATCTCTCCACGCTTGTCTGCTTTGTTGGCTGCATGTCAAGTGTCAGGTGCAATCCCAACTGACTGATCCGCTGTGGCATGTGCGTGGGTGTAAAACCAGTAAAGTGATGTCCCTCTCTCCCTCCCATTCTCCCACATCCCTCCCTCTGTCCCCCAGGCTGTCTGCATTGGTAAAGCCACTGCTTATTTGTTGAGAGGCCAGTAGGCCCTCAGCAGTCTCCAAGGAGCTGTTAGGGTGAAATCCCCCCAGCAAAGATACTTTGCAGCTATTTACAGCCACTAGGGATCGAACCTCCACTGATCCCACTGTTGTACTACCACTGCTGGCGAGTAGCAGGCCATCTCTGAGGCATTCTGGAGTTTGTCTCCTTTGACCAATTGACCAATCTGATTTTATACAAGTGTTTAAGTGAAGGACCCTTCAAATATTCTTCTCTTATGTCCTATAACTTCTTACTACTGGCTAGTACCTAAACTATTTGAAGCTTATACAAACAACTTGCACACAACAGAAGGTAGCAGGCTTTTAAATGTAAGTGGTGACGGGCTTCTCTTTGCTTGAGTTTCTTTGAACTCGGTGCCGACTGAACATTGTACCAGTACCACTTGAACAGGATGGATGGAATTGGTGGCTCTGACTAGAAAATGTCACAGATAGGAATAGATGAAAAAGTATGGTGTGTGCCTAGATGTTCAAAAAGATCTGTACTGCTTGCCATTTATTAGATTTCAGCCACTGTACGGACAAGGTCTCTCAAAATTGTCATTGTCCTATTCGGACCAACGCATGTTAAAGATTTGCCAGCTAAGCAAAATTGCCTGGGCCGTTTACAGCTTTTTTCTTTGCTTGCATTGTTGTGGAGGTAAACCTGGCCTCCCAGGAAAAAAGACCCTTTAATTAGCTTGAATAATAGCCATGCATGTGTGAACTTAATCCCTTTGGCTAGCGCTACTCCGTTAATGGTTTCCTTGTCACTCACAGGGCATTGCATGAAAGCACGATCTGCTTTTCACTCCCAACACCTTTCTTTCTTTCTCTGTGTCCCTCTTACCCTCACCCACCACGCCATACATAAGCATCCTTCCTCCTGCTGACCACAACAGGTTTTTGCTTTTATTCCTTTTCTCCAGCTCGTCATCTGCTTTAGGACTCTCTTTCCTCCTGAACGAGTGAATGCTGCTACTAAAAAGACTGTAGACTTGCCAAGGAACTGTTGTTTTTTCATAAAAGTGTTTTCACTACTGGCAATTTTTTGTCATTAACTGCAGTGTAAAAAGAAATTTTCTTCTGAATTTTTAGTGGGATGCATTGTGGGATGTATGAGTGGAGGCTTATGTTTTGAGATTAGGTATTTAGTGTAAACCACTGTATCCACCTGAAATCATCATACTTCTGTCCTTAACATTGGGTGAAATTTGTCAAATGTCATAAGAATGGTCAATGGCTATGCATTGTGCTCTGGGCCCACTGATGGCAGAGGAGAGCTGAAGCTGTTTCAAAAAAAGCTTCGCATCCAAAGACTCTTAGATGTAAATCAATAAGAGATTGAGCAAGGCAATACATTTTCATTGTCGAGGCTCTGTGTGAACTGCCAGTGCGTGACCTGCTCCAGAGGGAGACGGAGCATATAGCTCACCAATACCTTACCAGGAGCAATATTGAGCCAGATTGTCCTTCCTATTCATTTTCTCTGTTTCTGTCTTTCTCTGCGTGGGTCTTACATTTTGAGTGTTTTTTTTTCTTTTGTCTGAATGCCAAGAGGCAAACAGGCACAGGTTTAACATTAAAAGACAATAAATAGCCATGGTTGTCTATAGGTGAAAGTCATTCTCCCTTGCAGTTCTAGGGGCCTAGTATAAATCTCTTAAATTATAAATCAATAAATAGTTAATACAATAATAGGGATCTTTATAAATATTTAAGTATAGAGGATAGAGACAGGATGGAGGCTGGGATAGGAATTCAGAAAATCCTTTCACATACACACTTAGAACGCAGTGTGCGTTTTCACCTGTACAAGGGTTCTGTGTAAAACTCATCTATAACATGTTATTATTGTCATTTGCTTAGGCTGTGCATCTCCAATAACTTTCTAGGCAGGGAACTTTGTTGTTACTGTTTTTTTTGGGTACTGCTTTTTTTACTACCTCAGTCCTGTTTTTAGCTGCAGACAGGGCGCTAACACCAACTGCAGCATCCACTGAATTTATGTCTTCTAACAACATAACTAAGTAAAGGAAAACACAACAAATAATTTTCTAAACACACATGTACATTTTCTCTCCTACTGCCCGTTTATCCTCCCATCCTTCTATCTCTCTGACAGCTCTAACATTGTTCTCCCTCTCCATCAGGAGTTAATTTGCTGGAACATTCCCGCTGCACGCTGTGATCACCTAGTGAATACCCTCATAATTCTCTATGCCTCTGCCTTTGCCTCTCATCCAGCCATGGAAATGACACCGAGGGGTTGACAGTTCAATTTACCCATAACGGATGGTGGCTATCACGGCTGCACCCGTGCGCCAGCCCTTTCCTGTTGACTTTTATTTTTACCTACCGAGAGAGATGCTGCTTGAGCACGTCCTGCCATTCACCCTCCCAGACTCAAGCAGTGCCTCCTCTCCTCATCATCACTGCTGGTCCTCTGGGGAGAGATGCTGCCACTTGTTTATGTGACCCTGTCAGTACTCCCCCATTTCTCTCCCCTGTGTACTTATCAAGCAAATTATTCCTCCATTTCCACCCCTCCTCTTCTCATCTCCCTGTTCTTCATAACACATAATGGAGGAGTTATTGATCTATATCTTTGGTCATGATGCCTCTCAGCTTGTTGCTGTTACCCCCTCATCATGCCATTGATACACTCCCCCTCCTCTTCACTTCTGCCAAATGATTTTCTCCTTCCTCTCGCCTTTTTTCCATTATCCAGCTCCGCTTTACATAAATCCACCTGGTCATTAGATCCATCAAAACCTAATGAACATCATCCATTTCCTCCACTCCTGTCTCCTTATTCACACTGTCAGTCTGCAGATTTTGTTTTGCCTTAGCGCACACATTCTTATGCACATGTGTATCATGCACACATACAGCATAATCTGCATACTCTACATACAATGGCCAAGTAGCTGTTGTGCTGCAGGTGAACTTAGAGGTTTTGGTTTTTGATTTTATTTAATACATTTGAATAAGCCCTATTTTAAAATCAGTTATAAAATACAACATTTTATTATGGGCTGTGTGTAAAATGACAGCTTAAATGTCAGATTTATTCATTTAAAATTACATCTACAACACAATTATTTGGGGTCTGCCTTCGAGTCTATGTACTCGACACATGCAGCATATTCACACACGTTCATATGCACTCCTTTTCTCTGCTAGGTCTCAAGGAGACACTCTTCATCTTGACATAGCTGTCAGCTGTGGTTCAAATTTGTGTCATTCATTTCTTTCCTGTCTCTTTTGCTAATGAGCTGCACTTATTATAAAACAATTATAGATAGGGGGCAAATTCACTTAGACGTCTCTGGCCTTCCCCCCACTCATCTTTTCTTTTTTTCTTTAATAGACATTAGCATTTCTGGTCTATACAATTAGTTGGGTCTTCTTGAATTGTGTCAAAAGACATCCCAAGAGTGTGTCTGACAGATAAATGATGGGACAGAGATCCATGTCACTCATTTGTAATGTTAACCAGGCAGTCAGGTGGGCTGCCCATCCCCTCAGTGCCTTGAAAATGAGCTTGTCTGTCCCTTTGATGATGCATGTATGTCATAATGGAGGATATATGACCATTGCTTTGTCATTGAGCAAAGGTTGAGGCCTAGATAAAGACTAAAAAGTCATTTTGCAATGCTTAGACTTTATAAAACTTTGTTTTTTGATGCCAGTCTAGATTAAATTGGTGTTGAGTATGAAGTTTCAGGTCCCCTTAGAGACATACTAAAACCAATAGATTAAAAAGCACCCTAGTACCTGTCGATGTATAATCAAGGACAGGGCCTTCCCCCCCTCAAATGTCCAGTTTAAGTGCTGGCACTGAGGCGATATAAAGGTGGGCACACAGGGGTACACAGGTTTCTCTCTGCAATTTGATCTAATCAGGGTCTGATTCAGATTAGGACAGGACACCTTGTGAGAAAGCAGCTTTGAGCAGCTTGCCAATCAGCCGACTAGCAGCAAGAGGGGACATCCAGCGCTTCTGGTGGGGACCCATGGCTTTTATAATCACCGATACAGAATAGGAACTTTCGGGATAACAAGGCTCTTTTCATCCACCTGCAGGGTGGTCTTGACACTTTTAAGGCCTACCTCAGTCAGTGATTCAGGAAATAACATTGTTTTTGTAGTGCAGAGAATATTTTAGTAAATCATACTCTGACTTTAGTAATGCCTTAAAGTGCTTAAAGCTAAATATATCTTGAAACTACCTTGTCCATTCAGGATTAATACATTTTGTATACAATTCTAATGTTAACTTATGGGCATATTTTTGTAATTGCTACAGAGTCCTCACAGTATACTATGATTTCATATTGAAGGAAAATATTAAAACATAATGTTCCTTACAGATTCTATATGTGCAGTGAATAAATATAAACCTCAGTGAATAAATAAAAAACACATTTACATTAGCACATTACTATAACATTCTATATACATTATTTTATTAGCATTGGGGATGCTTATTTTAAAGACCAGAAAGAAAGACCAGTACAATATCAGTAAACATACAAAGCATACTGCATTTGTGTATGTAAGGTTATTATCAGCCTGAGTGGGGAAGAAGTCCCCACTCAGCACCTTGTGAGCCTTAAACTGCAGTCATAGCAGTGTAATGGGAGAGAGAGAGAGAGAGAGACCTGGGAAAAATGATTTTTCAGCAGATTTTAGGCAAAACATTCCTTCTGCTTCCTCTGTCAGCTCTGTTTAAACATCACAGCCTGCCTATCCTGAACAGGAGGCCATTTGAATCTTTAAATAGAAGAAGAAGATGAAATGCATCCCCAACAAAGCCATGGTTAATGTTTAAAGAGAAAATAATGGAAATACAATGTCAGGATCACACCAGAATCAAAATGTGTTTTAATACAGGCGAATATGACTAAATAATATATTAGATGTGCATGTTTTACATCATTGTGAATATTGAAACACCACTGGATGGGTGGGATGTATACTAGGTGGTGACAAGGTAAACAAACAAGCAAACAGTATTTTAATGGATGGTGCAGAATGTTTGATAATGGATGCAAGACTACATGGGCATGATTTTCTAGACAAAAGGACTGTGACAGTTTTGCTTGCTCGTACTTTTTGTGATGTTCTTCTAATCCTAATGTATTTGAGAGGGCCACTTTTCCGTGCTTACACAGGTAGGCTTGCATGAGCAATTCATGTGTATACATTTCAAGGCAGGTGTGCACACAAAACATGCTAAAATATATTTTTACTACACTTTTAATCAATTATTTACAATCATTTTATGCCAATTACTCATAGTGAGCTTAAGGCGTTTTTCCTCCTTTGTGTTCTTGGGTGTTCCTACACAAGAAAATCCAAACATTAACAAACATGCCCACAAAGTATCCAGCTGCACTGTCTGTGAAATGTGTTCAGGAAGGTCAGAAAACTGTGGCTGCCCTGAGGACAGCACTAAAGTCATTCAAGCCTGTTTTAGTGTGGACACTCTGGTACTCATACATATCTTAAGTATGACCTGTGGCAATGAAACTGAGTACAAGCCTGTGGTCTCTGATCATTTGCATGGTGTCCTTGGCTTTATGTTTGGCCACATTTTTTAAATACATTTGGAACTGGAAAGCTATAGTTAATTGTTTTAAAGTTCAAACAGGTGTATGGTGGCCAAGTGAAATGTCCAGTTTGAAATGTCAAAAATCTGTATATTAAAGACATTTTACAAATGCACACATTTTGAAATCTGGCAAAAATACAAGAAGTGTGACTACCAGCACCGGACATTTAGAACAGTTCTGCCTGAAGTTAGAGCCACTGACACTAGGGGGAGCAAGTCTATTAGAAGTACTCGCTAGCTGATTGAATTTGTGCTACTCACTTTTGTACATTAATAAATCTAAATAAGTCATTTATTTGCCAGAACTTACTAATAATTATTTTTTTCTCAAACGTAAGAGACACAAAAACACAGGCATTATTTTATTACAGATTCCCTCCATACAGGTTCCAGTCAGAACAGCTGCAGTTGCAGTGTCTTAAAACTCAAAAAACTGCAGGATGTTAAATGCTGACCGAGGGAGAATACAGACGTTAGCTTTGGCTGCGTTTAACTCTCACCACTCATGGCTAAAAATAATCTGCACTGTCCAAGAACATGGAAAGAAAGGGAGGTGCAAGAAAACCAAGGCAACTACAAAATGGTGTCATTAGTTTTTATAGTTTGCTAAGGAAACACTAATAAGCCGTAGCTGGTAAACCATACCTGTAATTACATGAGAGTTGAGGCAGGGCATGCTATTTATTTGTGAGCTATGTAATGCCAGGTTGTGGCTTAGGTTCCCACACCTTCACTGGGACAGTTATGGTTGCTTTTGGTGAGGCTAAAAGCCAGGAAGAGATACTTTCCTGCCTTAAAGTGGTTTAACCTGCCCAGGACACCACAAAGCCAATATAAAATACTTCCCATACAATCATTAGCAATACCGTTTTAACTTAACAATGTCAGTTATGGATTTTATGGCAATATCCAAGTGTTTACATGTATTGACAAGCCTGCATTGTGCCCTACTATTCTAAAAATGGAACAGTGGCTTGTATGCTCCTTCCTGCTAACAAACTAACAATGAAATTCAATACTATATATGTGATGTCACAGCTGCAGGAGATGGAAAAAATTTCAGATTTTTTTGTCTAATTGATAAGTATCCAAAACAGGAATGTGGTGCAGGGGCAATCATATTTGTATCAAATTCCCTGGCACCGGGTCTTTTTTCCTCTCTGTTTTTGTCGTCCTTCCGCTGTTCAAAAGATTAGCACCACAACCCAAACATGAACTGTGTAAACTTTGTAGAAACGTCAGAAGGTTATGACCTTATGTGACCTGTTTCACGGTATCTTATTATATTGCTTCCCTGTAGGTCTCTGTATCTGCTCCTCTTTGTCCCTCACCTTGGTTGAACATTTATTTGCTCAGTGACTGATCAAGTTCAATGGAGCGTCCAAAGGACGTCCTGGGTTTGAACTGGAGCCAGTATCAGCAGCACTCAAAAGCCACAAGCTACCACTACCCCCTGAGGTGACAGTAGCTTCAGGGTGTGTGTGTTATTGGCTCCAGTAGTTATACCATCATCCAGTCAGTGGTTTTTCACTTTAACTTCTGCCACTAATCAAGATAAGGCTGCAGCAAGATGTAGTTAAAAGCAAGTGTCTTGCATGCATGGTTGATTTCTCCTGTTTAAATGCTAAGTTATGGAAATTCTGTTGCACATCTTTGTCTTTGATCGTGTTCCAGATGACCAGATGAAGAGTCACAGTTCTGAAGAAATGTTTAAGGCCTGTATTACACAAAAACATTAGTCACTCATTTTTGTGATTAAAGATATGCAGCAGCTCATTTAGGGAGAAAAACAAAATCCCTTTTTCAGACCAAACTCTAGGCCCAAACGAACCCCGACAGATGACATATCTCCCTCCGAGTTAGGTTTATGTTAATGGCAGACCCTCGCAGGTGGAGGTCTCCTCTTACACAAACACCAGCCAGTGATTGCCTCCACTTAGGACCAGTAAAAGTAATAAATGATGACCGATCAGGTCACACTGTAAATTCTGTCCAGTCAGTCTGATGAATGGCCAGGTCTAGGTGTGGTCTAAGCCAGGTCTGGTAGGTTTAACAGTGCTTGGTTTCCTCCCATGAGCTTTTGTCTGTCTGAAAACCCTTCCAATGGGAAGTCACTGTGGAACATTTTTTTTCCTTACAGAAGAATCACATTTTTTATGATACATTGTACATTTTCCCTGACTCAATCTTTCTCATCCGGTGCTCCCTACTGTAATGTAAATACATTTTGCTGAGCTTCAGTCTATCTGATGTTTCCCAGATAGGACGGCTAAGCCAACAGGAGTATAAGTCAAGCTTCAGACTGTGCTTAGTTACATTGTAAAATTTAACACATCAACCTCTGTCAAATGTTTAATTTTGGTTTTAAAACAGGTTCAGCCAGCACAAACTTAAACTTATTAGATCACTTTAGTTTTTATTTACCCTGTCAGGTGATCATCCAAAACCCAAACCTTCAAATGCTATTCGGATTTAAAGGGTACAGTACAAGGAGAACAAGTGATGTTTACTTCCATGTCTGAAATATCATGAAACGTATAGCATCATGCCAGACATTTTTTAATTTATACATCACAGTATGCCCTAAATATTGTTGAATGTGTATTGCTCATTTTTTTATCCTGTATGGCTGTATAAAGGTTAAACAAAGAAGGAAGAAACTATATTATTCAACATCCATCTGCTATTTGTTGTGTGGATCTCTGTATCTGTGTGGTCACACTATCCAGAACATATTGGTAAATATCTGCAGTCTTGTTTGACTTGGCCCTTACACATCCTGTGGGGATTGTGCCGAATCCCTTTCCCTGTGGCTCTGTGGTAATCTTGGTTTTACATTTAAAATCTCTAACACATTGCAGAGTTCTCTGTGTTTTCATAGAAGTCCATACAGGATGGACTTAACACTTGCGAGAGCAAGAGCTTAGTTTAAAATGATACAGCTCAGGCGTGAATATTGCTTTGTGACGTGTGAAATGTGTCAGTGCCAAAAAATAGTCTTGTACAAGTGGGATGGCTTTAATTAATACAGTAAGATTAAATCATTTTTATATTTTTTTATTTTTATTTTTTTTTTAGCTCTGAAAGGAAGTATATTGTCTTACTTTCCACTACTTTTTATTCAAGAGTGGGAATTAAAATGGGCATTCAGGGCTGTTATTGAACTGTGGTTTTACTCAACACAAAATAAATCTTTTTTGTGGCCACAATTAAAAAAATCCCCCCTCTGCTATAAAACTTACAATATTATGTTCGGTTCTCCAGGGTTGTGATATAAATCCATGCTGTCTGCCACGATTCACTACGCCACATTAAATTCTTTTAGATCAATTAAACTTCCCATCTCACTTTACAAGCCACCAGTCTTAATGTTGGCTCCCCCTCACCCTTTGAGCTGGGGAATACTCTTACAGGGAATGTGACGCAGGGTGCTGTTCAGAATTTATTTTGCCATTACCAAAAGAATGGTAGGGGTTAAAAGAAAGCTTGAATTAGTTGAATTCAGCATTTTATGTGTAGGAAGTGAGAAAATTTCATTGGATTGACCCTCCAAGTTTTTTCTAGGTGCCTGTGCAGGGTCACACTTAAGGTAGTGGTCAGCATTTTGCTGACATTGTTTTGTTTGACCAAACAAATACAAGTTTCATTGTCTGATATTTCATACATAACCAAGGCATTATTCTGGCACTTGAACAGTCATGGCTGCTTAACAGCAATATGGATGCAGATTATGTATGGTTCTCACTTGGTTGCTGTTAACGACTGAGACTTGTATGGATTCCTCTCTTTGTATTTTTAGCAGAGGGATGATCTGATAGTGAACAGGTGGAGTCGGGCTCTGTCACCAGTAGGCAGACAGATTTGCAGTTCTGTTGTCTGTGAATGTTTAAAATGCTCACATCACCTCTGTAACGGAATGCTATATTTTTCCATGTGGTCTACATGTGGTGAATTGCATGTTTGTTTATAAGTGTACATGTTGCACTGTGCTATTTGTGTACACTGTAAAGGTCATTCTCACTCACTAAGTTTTCACCCATAGTTATTATTCACATTCACAGACCATTAAACCTTTAACAAGCTGTAAGCTAAGCCTGAATATCAATTATTCTATAATATGCAATACCAAAGAAAATAACAGACTGGCAGCCTATTGTTAATAAAGTGAATGGGACCAGGTGTGCACCCTGAACACATCAACATGTATATATTTTTGGAGCCGTTTAAAAAATTAATTGCTGTAATTTTGTCTACCTTTCCCGCCTCCTAGCCACCCCCTGCAGAGACTTAAAGAGTTAAGGTGCGTGCTGAAGTCAAGCTAAGTAAATTCACTTTATGACACTGCTGTGACATGTGCATCTGTGATTTCACACGCTTAATGTAAAATTTACAGTTGCTGTATTGAATGTCACATGGGTTGTAGGGAGAGCTGGGGGTAACCGGAGCCCCCAGAGAACAAAGCAGGCGTTTTGGCCCTGTCCCCCCTTGCGCATGCCTCCCCGGCTGCCACCCCTCCCTACTGCTCTTTACAGCTGTGGAGGTGTGATCTGAGCACGACGGTTGGCCTTATAGCCGTTAAGCAAGCGCCCTGGCGCTTCTAATGGCCAGAGGCCTTAATGACCAAAACACCTGGAAGTATGGGAGCTTAGGCAAATGTGCATTTCTCAGGGAGCTTGTAGATGTATTGCCGAATAGCTCGTCCAGTTGTCATCTCCCACATGGGCCCTTACATATGATCATCTGAGTTACCATGCTTTGAGACAGCTTTGGAGGGTTCGGTTAGAATGGAGTGGTCATGTTAAGAGCAGAGAGGCCCACACTCAGTTAAAGTTCAAACATGGATTAGGCACGCTCGTCCCATGGTGTCATGTTCAATGGCAGACCTCCCCCTCAGGGAAGTGATCCCCACAGTATTGATTTAGTCCTATATAGATTATCAACCTAAATCGTGCGATTAGGCTGCAAATCCTGCATTGTATAGATATAAAAAGGATTTTACCAGGTATTGTTTTCCAAGTTGCTCAGGTTATTTGAGATCTGCCGCCATGACCGTCCTAACATAAATGTGTTATGCCTTATGTTGTGCTTCTGCTGCCACTATATTATATGTGGATTTGTGGTTTTGGATGTGGAAGGTTCCAATATTTATTAAAGAAATAAATGAGATATAGCATATCTCATTTTGTGCCTTCCCTATTGAAGCTGAATCTGACTTTTAGTCTGTTATTAACTACCTGGTATTCTGTAAATTCTTCCTTGATGTGCTCCTAATAGGCATACAGATGCATCCTCTCCCTTTTCCCATCTTCCACCTATAAGGAAACAAGCTGCTGTTATTCCACCAGTAAGTTGTAAACCTGCAATAAAACTGGCATGGCCCCTATGTGCAGTATGGGTAATGCTCCATATATTTTAATGGTACACTGGACCAGGTCATATATTTCTCTTCTTATGTGAGATTCAAAAAGCAAGGGTAGGGATGTGGTTTGTGGCCCTGTGAGAGGGTTTGATGTACTGCGTGCATCTTAATGAGTACCATCAGTGGAAAGAAGACATCGTCTGTCTCTAATATTTATATAGATTTGCGAGTGAATAATGTTTGTTTAAAAAAATAAAAATAACCAATTTGGCTCAAAAAATGACATGAAAAACATACTTCTATTAAAGAAAAAAAAATATACGTTTACAATAAAATTGCGCTGTCACAGAACCTTTAAAAAATTCACTGTTTGGTATCTGCTGGTATGTTCTTGTCAGTTCAACTTATTCCCATTTATCTTTTAGAAAACACATGACTAATTCACTAACACTGCACTGCATGCATGCTCTGATCCTAACCATCTCTTACAAATTTCATAACAACAAGAGAGGATAGGTCTTTCACCACCGCAACCGCTAAACACTCCTCTGAATTAGATCCAAATGTGGTAATAGACAACATGTATTTGAGAGTGCAGATGTAACTCCGGGCTGCAGCTACATGATACTGACGATCAGCACTAAGTTGTGGTTGAAACAGATGTCTAAACACACAACAGCGCTGACAGACTGAGGCCCAGTGTTTACAGTTGCCTGAGGGACTGATGATGCTTTTTGGTTGTGAGGGAAAGATGATCAGATGCACAAATACAGCAACACCCACTACGGATTTACAGACATTCATAGGAAATCCATAATAGGCACTGAATGGGGTCTTGCTTTTTGTCAATTAGTAATTTATTTGAAGATCCACTGGTATCTGCAGACCATTTTAACCATATGTAAAGTCTGATCAGAGGAACCAGTTAAGGTGGTTTGGGCATTTGGTTTGGATACCCCCAGAACACCCCCCCTTCAAATGTGTAACAGACATGGCCATCACAAGACTGACTCAGGACCTGTTAGAGGGATGACTCTAAAGTACATGTGGTGTTACTATGGCCTTGATGGATTAAGCAGTTATGAACCGCTGGATGGATGGACAGTTTACCAGTTAAGGCTACCGCGTGGAAGAAGTTGCATGTGTAACACTGGTCTAATGGAATTCATCCTAGAAAACTCTGTAGTCTGTGCTAATGAATGCTGTGTTGTGTACAGTGAAGGCCATTTCCCCAATTCTGCTTTCTCCCTCCTGTCCTGATTTACAATTTAAGCCCTGTGTATCTGTTCCCATGGTTTGCACTGCTTTACATACACACCCAAGACACATGCAAACACAAATCCATATTCATGTGCAAATCCTTTATTCAGTCTGTGATGGAGTGGTGACTTTCAAGGTGTATACTATATTGCTTTTAAGTAAACATGGCTTGGATTTTTTTTATATGAAACAACAATTGTGTTTACTGAATTTACCATTGGTAATCTTGTGGAATATAGATTATGTTTGCACAAATTTTGTAGTCAACAGTGGAATACATATTAGAAAGTAACACAATCCAGGTTACCTCCAGCAAGGGGTTTCTCAAAACAGCAGTCATTCAGCCCCAAATCTGGTGTTGAGTCTGTGGCTAGACAGGAAATTGATGTGGAGGAAAATGGCTCAGTGGCAAAAAACTTCAACCATTAACTTTGCCACTTATGGTAGAGATAGGTGTAGTCAGCAAAAATTGGGCTCCACACAGGCAGTTGCAGGTTTTGCCAGACTGTGCTTCCCTCAGCTGCGGCCTGTTCACACCTCGTTGTCTCCATCCACCTCTACGCGCTGATAATCACAGAGCAGGTCTCTCCTTTTTTGCACTCCTTTCCTTTTCTCCTACTACAGCTTTGGCCAGGAAGGAGCTTTCACAACTCAACTTGTGTGGCCACCCAAACAGTGTGGCTGAGTCCAAAGTTTTGCAGGAACTCTGTAGAGTTAGTCCTTGGGTTTCCACAGGATTGAGGAAATGAGAAGGAAAAAGGAGGAAGAGAGAGTGTGTGTAATACATAGAGAAGCAAGAGTGCGAGCTGTGTGGAAGCACACCAGTGGAGAAAGAAACCTGATTTATTATCACCAAAAATCAACTACAGATGTCAGCTCACAGATTCTCCTCCTGCCGCCAATTATAGACACTCACGCAAAGATCTACTCAACCCCAGAGTCTGCCTCCTCACACACACACACACACACACACTTAGACAAAAGTGCATATTTACGCTAACCAAAACATCTTTGCATG
Organism: Parambassis ranga; assembly: GCF_900634625.1. Lineage (NCBI taxonomy): Eukaryota > Metazoa > Chordata > Actinopteri > Ambassidae > Parambassis > Parambassis ranga. The sequence goes on along the minus strand of NC_041028.1, from coordinate 11,604,384 downwards.
CATTTACACATATAAGCCTGCACATATTCTTACATTTGATGAAATCATAACCCATTGTAATGGGAGGCCCTTTACCCACCTGGATTATTACATGCTGCTCTGTCTTAAGTGAATGCCAGTGATGGATAATGAAGATGTCCATAAAAAGCATTTAGTGGTGTGATGTCAGCAATAATACTCCTTGGAAAGATTTCTACCCTCAAGCCTTTTTCCCCCTGCATGTTGTTCCACTGTGTCTATCATTATGTGCCATTTCAGGTCGTTACTGTAATCACCAAACCATCCTCTGGATTTAGCATAATCTGGCTGCAGAATTTCAGATTTCATTGTTTAGAGAAAGAAAGATGTGAACTTGATAATGGCTCAAATCATGTACAGGAAACTTGATTGAGATGCCATTTTATCCACTGTTGCGCAGTATGTGCATATAATCATTGAGGCTGAGAAAACTGAATTTATTTTATTTTATTTATTTAGAACATGGAACCTCTTAACAGACATATCTGATGGAAGCCCTTGCGAACTTAGGTTAAAGATGGCATTGAGAATTGGTCTGCAGCAGGACACTCATGCTTTTTATTCAATTCATTAGGAGTGACATTGATGTATAAAACTGTTCTATATAGAGCTATATTTCTTTGTTGACAGGTAATGAGTCAGTTTGTGATAACTGAGTTGTAGATGAGCAGATAGGAATTTTTGTGGTTTATTCTGAATCTACTCGGGTGTGTTTAAAAGGCTGTCTTCAGTCTGCCCAAGTGACACTCTGAATAGCAAGGTTATTGATTTTAATTTAATTTAGCGGGTATGTGTCAGTTTCTAAAGTGAAATCCATTGTATGATAGATTTAAAATTATCTCTTGGGGCCAGTTCACTCAATCCTCTTTTTTTGGTGTTTTGTTATCAACAGTTTTTTTTTCTCTTTTTTTAGAAAACACAGAAGTTAGAGATGTTGTAGCCCTTGAAACTTATGCTTTCCTGATGAACCAAATGTAATCAAAAAGCTGTTTAGTCATTGTTTTTTCTAGAAAATAAGTAAGCATGATAAAGATATATAATATTAATCACACACAGGATGTCATTTACATTTTTTTAAGTAAAAAAACAACACACTCATCAAAATGATATTATGTATACCGGACATCGGTAGCAATTGCTAATTATTAATATTATGATTAATTTCTTTAAGTATTTCATTGCTTCCACAGGTAGATTGACCCTGTGATAAATGATGACACAGTATTAATATACCAAACTAATCAAAGGTTAATGTTCTGGATTACACTAACGATTAACTAATGATCTGTGGCCTAAATAACAATAAAGCACAGCCCAATTAGTATGTTTATGAGACTGCTTTCATTTGATAGATGACTGAGCTTTGTTCAGTGCCTCTAGCTAGCATGGCTAAGCTAATGTAAACACCTCAGTGGTCCAGCACTCTGAGTGACACACCAAGTTGTAAAAACATTTATTGGATTAAAAGGATGGTGAGGGGGGTCAACAATGAATGTGTGTAGGTGTGTGACTGTCAGCTGATATACTGTCCATGTAGTTTTTTTCTGCTGAGTAGAGTGTTTTATAAATTAAGTTGAACCCCCCCCCTCCGTGGAGGTAACGAGTCTATGAATAAATTCTAGCTCTGTCACTTCTCCAGAGTGCCAAGGCAGTTGTTGTACACACATTCCAGTGCATGCAATCACACTCACACACACAGTCACACTTAATTCCCAGTCAAATGTCCCTTGTAAAGTATTTATTTTACTTTAGGATGTGACTGCAGAGATCCCTGTGGCATGTTTGACTGGAGTGTTGTATGAAGTCAATTATGTTTGATTAATGCCACCGTTCTCCTAATATTTAATAGCACAGCTGATGCCCTGTTAACATTCATTTCTGTCATTCATGCTCAGCCTGAACAGCTTTTTAAGAGAACACGTATTCAAGCTGATATAGCAGCATTGTCTTTTTTTATAGAATCTTTCCATTATGTGAGAATGAGAGACCTAAGCAGAAGAGTTGTTGTTGTTTAATGTTAGAACGCTACATGTTTCATGACCAATATCATCAGTAAAAAAACTCATAAGCATATAAAGGGGCATGAGTATATCTGTGGTCTGTTAGCCACCCCTTTGCTGCATGTTTGTGTAGGATATTTTAGTTTGGTGTATTTATTTCGGTAAAAATGCAGTAAGCCCTGCAAAATCTGGAAATTAAAAAAAAAACTATTCTTAAAGAAACTTATGAAGGCTTTATGAATGTAACAACAGGTATAATTTGTTTCTGTAGGGAAATGACTGTCCTTTTGGATGTGTTTCTTTTGATAAGACCCTGTTTAATGATCTTTGGCAAACAAATTCTATACACAACAAACACAAAAAACACAAAAAAACTCTATTTTCTCTCTAATGGCTAATCAATTATGTTAAGCCAGTCGTGATAAATATACAATGTGGTAAGGCGTCTTTTGAGGCCATTATTAAGCATGGATGCTCCCACTTTGTTCAGTCAGCCCATGTTTAGTCTCAAATGAGTTAACACAAATGTTCTGCATAGTATTTCAGCTCAGACCTCCCTAATTGGTTTAACATTAGCAACCACAATCAAACATGTGCTTTTCTTGAGCAGGGGAAGTCGTAAACCTCAGTATTTACTTTGTGTGCCCCTGTTTGCACCATTAAAACAGCTAATAGGTAATAATGCCTTTACCCCAATTGATAACAAGTGCATTTAGGGCTTTGAGGCTGTGTGTGGGTTGTGATTTGTTTGACTGCAAACTTGGAGAGAGTGAACTAATGATACTGTTAGGGTCAATTTTAAGGCCAGCTATGTTCTTTTTGGACAGCCATTGCCAGCATATTTATGTTAAATGGGTTGTTCCACAAATATTGTGAATTAAAAGCTTACATTGGCATTATAATGATCGACTTAATAACTGCAATCCACCTTCTCATGATCTGACATTTTCGCCATGCTCAGCATATCTATCATTTCTGAGACACAAGCCTACCTCCTATCCTCGTCCAATCTTACACCCTGACACCTACTGAAATCTCATCCAGTATCACCAGCTAATAGCTCAAGAGTGACTTACCCCCTCAGCTGTTTTATGACTGGTATTTTTTATGAGACCACAGTGGGCCTTCCAGCCCTGAGAGGTCAGGCGACTCGACAGCAGCGGTCAGAATGAATGGCTCATTTCCTAGCCGTGGCGTGATGGAGAGGATACAGTTCCTCTAGCCTTTCCTCCAGGCTGTCAGTGACGAGACACACAGAGCAAATCTTAAAGTGTGCGTCAAACCACGGTCTGCAAGCCCTGCTTCGTGTACTGAACACCACATGGGTCATTATGAGCTGGTTCAGTGCGACAAATCTCCACAGAAGACACAGTCACAGATCACTCAAAAGGATCTGTTTCAGTACTGGAAAAAGGTAGCTTGTATTTAGCCACCCCCAGAAGATGTGGTTGATTTCATTTTATATGGAGTGAAACAATGAGTCAGGATGGGCTACTGCTGAGTTCTCATTGTAAAAGGCAGCTATCCCATCTGGAGATGACCAAATGGGATTTAATTCAGCCGGCACTGGATATCCTCGCTGTCGTCTTTTATATGTTCATGAGAGGAAAGCAGCAAAGGACTAGGAGTGCAGAGGGGGGGCTGTGTGGCTCTGAAAATGAAAAGGAATTTTGGCTTTTGCCTGGTGCATTTTATGAGAACTCAAAGTAAACGTCACTGGACAGCCCACTTGCAGCTCAGGCTCCTGTGACTATATGATATCTCTGGTTTCCATCATGACGAGAGGCGCGTGCATGAACACCAAAAATCATGTATAAAGGGACAATTATTCACACGTGCAAACACATCTTTACAAAAACGCACACATTTATTCACATGTATCATTGCCAAGCTCATGTCCCAGTGACTACTCTCAAACACATACATTGCTTGCACAATATGTGTATTAACCTCATGTCAAACACACAATTCGTTCTCTGTGTCTCTGTCCCTCTCACACACACACACACACACTGCAGTAAGAGTCTGGGAGCAATCAAATAGCTGCACTACACAGCCAGTCTGAATCCTGTTTTCCTGTGCGTCTGCACCCATGTACCAGTGGTTCCTCCCCAGTGCTCCAATAAAACCTCACTAATGATCCCCCTCAACCCCCTCGCCCACACCCTGGCTCTGGAACCCGGCCTGTAGATGCACATACCGAGGGGCACTTTACGAGTCAAGCGGCCGTCCTTACCCGTGATGTCATCCGCAGCTCTCACTTAATCCCGCCAATCCCCCCAAGAGCTGCCAGGCAGACACACTAGAATAATACAGCTTTCTTCCTCATTTTTCACCCCTCTTAATGTCTTCGTTTCTTGTTTGTTTGCTAGGTTGTTTAGAATGCTGCCTAAGCACCGAACACACACACACACAGACTTACTCTCTGACTCTGTGGGTGGATATTTTTATAAAGGGCTTTTCCCAAAATATACTGCTTGTCCAATTACTGACACATTAACTGCTTCTCATCTGACGTACCAAGCAGTGAGCGGACACTGACTCACTGTTTTCAGAATGACTCTATTGATGGAGCATAGAGGGATTATAGGTTTCTTTCTGCCCTCTACACAGCTACCACCATCCAAATAGGAAGTACTCTGACATGCACTCACACTTTGTAAATCTCCCACCTCACGCTTTTTCTTGGAAAAACAGACGTATGATCTGCTGTATCTGTTCTTTTTTTTCCTTTTAATTCAGCAACATTTGCATGTAAAGAAACACACATATATGTTAAAAACATTATTTAGAATGAGTAAAGTTAGCCACCTATTTTATAAACATAGACTGAAACTCTCTACTGCGCTCGCTCTTTCTCTCTCTTTGTCTCTCTCTCACACACACACACACACACATTGTGCAGAATCCAGCATTGGTTGCTAATTATGGAGGAAATGACCCCTTCACTCATTTGAAAAGTATCCAGGCAAGCTCTTACAACACCTACTCAATTAGCTGTCATTTGTCCCCATGAAATGAATGGCACTCTCTCTCTCCTCAGTCACCCCAAACACATGAACAATTTAGTCTTTGATCTGCTGTAGAGTTAGATCAAATCTTCCACCAGTGAAGTGAATAAACATTTAACACTCAGATGCTGGAGAAGTGGGAAAAGAGTGAATGACTAAAATCTACAAACCTCTTCAAAATTGGACTTGGAATTTGTTAAATGTAAATTTCAACGTTTTTCCTTGGATACATTGGTGAAGTATGTGTTCAATGTGCTAATTGTTGCTGCCATTTATTTGATTGGAAATATGCAACTTAGGATGTAAAAACAAGGTCCTCTTTAGGAACTTGTGATTCTTTTCTTTGTTAGTTCTGTTAACTTCTAGTCTGAAAGGATGTTCAGGCCAGAGAGGACAGGTGACCTGCCTTCATCCTCCTTTCTCCTATTTTTGAAAAGAAAACAAGTCATAAACCAAAAAAAAAATCTCAGCTGAAAACACTAGCTGAATGGAGAGAGGGAGGGGTAGATGGAGCAAGAGAGTCCATTAAAAAGAATGAAGGCCACAAAAAAAGAGGAAAAAATCCCCACGGCAGCACACAATGCTATAGCTGGGGTTAAGTGCTAGGATTTCAGTCGATGGGGGATTTGGGGGTCCCTGCGTTTTTAAGCCCCTGTCCCCAAACCTTGCCTTCATCCTACCTCCCTTCCCAATACTCTCTTTCTTTCTGTGTGTCTCACTCTCTCACTCACTCTCCCTCTCACACACACACGTACGATTCTCCTAGATCTACCATCTCCACCCCTTCCACCCCCAAGTCCCAGTCATCTGCCATAATCAGAACGATGATATACGGGCCCCATTAAAAGAGAGGGGCTGCTGACATGCAGGACAATAGCCCCTCACAGCGTGTCCAGGAAGCCTGCCCATCCAGGTGCACTCTCCCTTACAGCCAGAGGCCTGCCACTCTCCCTACTTCTCTTTCTCACTCACTCTCCTTCTACCTCTCTACCCCTGTTTTTCTCTCCTTTTCCCCCAGCTCTTCAAACGCAGTGTGAGCCTATTGAGAGGGGAAGGTAGAAACAGGAGAGGAGCAACTGGGGGGGAGGGGTTGTGGGGAGGTAAGAAGGGATTTACAGGGCTGAGATTCAAGAGAGAAAGAAGAAGGGGTGAGGAGAGTAGGGGGAGAGCTCAGGTGTGTTGAAAAGACAGGACATTTGAGCAGTCATCGATGGGGGGGAGTGGGGTTCAGTGAGCTTGAAACAATGGTGATAATAAAAGTCTCCCCTTTCACCCCATGTGCCTCACTGCTTCTCTTGCTTTCTCTCTTTTTTGCTCACCCTCTCTGCCTACCTGACCTACCGCAGCGCATCATGGGGCACAGAGGAAGGCTAAAGTGAGGGAGGTGGAGGAGGGACGACTGATGGGATGGGATTGGTGGCGAGGGGGTTGGAGTCCATCACCCATCAGCACATCCTCACTGACAGCCACCAGCCTGTCCATCACCAGGTAATTTAAACCTTAAGGGGGGCCTACACCCACACACGTCTGAGAGAGTGGACACACCCACTGTGTAGTTTGTTTTTATTTTTATCCATGGTCCACATTATAACACTGCAATTATTTTAATCTTTGCATCAGAAATAGTAAATGATGGGTTGGTTATGTGCAGGTTATAACATTATTTCAATTAGTTTCATTAGAGGTAGATGAATAAGATAAGATAATCCTTTATTGGTCCCCCACTGGGGAAATTCAGTGTTACAGCAGCAACAGCACATGTAAGAAGAAAAAATATAAAAAATAGATAAATAGAAATGAACACAAGGTGAATGAAAATGAAAATGAAAATGAAAACGAAATACTCAATACTCATCATAACCATAGGAAATACTTTGTTCTAGCCTGCAACTGTGCTAAGTAATAGTTATGTATGGCCATGTTTATAAGTTACATTTCAGTATGTACTGTAAGTCCTAGTCCTTTATTGAACCATGAAGGCATACAGTTGCTGCCTTTCTATTCAGCAACATTGAAGGCTACTAACAGACCCCCAAGTGCCTCCAAGGTCCACTGCACAAATCCCCCTTTGCGCCAACCAGTCCTTTTATACACGCCGACTATGTGCCCTCGGCACTCTGTGTGGTCCTCATCTATTCTTTAACAAAAAGAAAGAGGAAATGATAAAGACACTGGACATCTCCATCTCAGATGCTCCTTTTTTACCTTGTCAATGACCAAGACTCAGTTGCAATTTAGATAATAGACTCTATTATCTACTCCTTCTACTTGCAAAGGCACGGTCATCAGATTCTTCTGAGATTTCTTTTGTTTTGTAATTAACTATCAATGCACTGAGCCAGAGTTTATCCTGCATCTTTGGGCTTCTCCCTCCTCGTGGCTCCTGAACTCCCACAGATAGCATTGTCTGTCAGGTCAGCATTGTTCTACAATTAGATTCATCTCAGTATTTAGAGCTGTTTTACAGGCATCTCCTCCATGTTCAGTTTAAGGGGCATCTCTGTTTTTAGCCAAGCTCTCCTTCCTTACCATCTCTTGCCTTCAACTCTTAAGAGGGAAATGAAAGCTGGTTGGGGAGATGCAGACAACAAGGTGGTAGGAATTTTAATGACTGGCTTTCTGCTGCCTTTTCCTCTCCCACCGTTTTGGCACTCAAATAATGATCCAGCAAGCTTTGCCATTTGGCACCCACTGACTTTCCTCACAGAAAAAGGTGGTGGTGGACAGAATAAAGGGCAAGTCCACCACATCCCCCTTCCCACTCCCTTGATAAAAGAATAAGTACATTTTAATTAAAGCAAAGTCAAAACAGCATGATGGATCTTATTTTCTGAAAGCTTTTTTTGATTTCTTATACTTGCACCTGCATTGTTCATTTGTTCTCTTGTTTTTTGTTCAGACTAGATGCCCCAACATTATTTAGGGCATATATATATATATATATATATATATATATATATATGCTATATGCTATATGTACCTATATATATATAGGTACATTTTATATGCTCATACTCAGTCACACGCTTGCATAATGATGAAGGTGACAGGTTGTCAAATCTCTTGCAGCAGACATTACTTGAGACCAATGAGCAGAGAGCATTCGTCATGACCAATCAGAAGCACCAGTAAAGTTTGTTTTTCAAGCTCTGATTTTGGACTGGGCTGCTCAAACACTCAGCGGTAGGTAAGGCAGACAAACTCCTGGGTTGTGTATGTGTGTGTCATTGAAGTGTGTGGCACACTCTATTCCTATCAGGCCTAGCTCTCCTCCTGAAGCAGAACAGATCCTCTGGATAAGCTCAGCCAGTGGCAGAGAGCCCCCATATCCCCCCAGCCTTATATACACTCACTGCTATTCCTACATTGAACACCTTCCCTCCTTCCATCCCACCATCTTTGCTGTCTTGATCGAATGCTTAGTGCATAATGGAACAAAGCAAGTGTGATTTTTGTCTGTTTCTTTTATTACGCTCTTTTTATTTTGTATACTATAGATTCCTAACTATACCAGTGCAAGCAGGCAGCCTGCCAAACTCGAGCAGGACTGAGCCACTGGGTGCAGGCAGCTGCTGATTATGAATGTGAGGAAACAGAGCAGTCTGCCTGGCTGTAATCGTCGGAATGAATGATGACTGATGGTGCTGTATTGATACCCGTCTTACAGGATGTGTGTATGGACAAAATTATTTCCAAACAATATACCAAGACATGTACGTTTATATATCTTATAGCAAATCAAAAATTGCTTTTATTTCTCTGGATTGGATTCAGTATTTTTTTTAAGAGCCTCTAGATTTGAGGCAGTAATTAGTCATTCAATGAATGTAAACCAAGCTGAAAAATTGTTTTTAGAATCCCAAGACATCAGCAGATGTTAACTGTGGTTACATCAGACTTATGGCCAGTTAAATCAAAGTATAGTACGTCACTGAGGTCACAACACAGTGGTAATGCGAATGCAGTAGAGCACTTGATGGACTGAAAACACACCAACATTTACATTGCATTTTACGGCAACTTCGTTTTATGTTGCAATGGATGTCAACGTTTATCTACATGTGTTTACCTCTTTTGTGCTGAAATTCAATTCTGTGCATTAGGGGACGTGGTGGGAGGTGTGTTTCTGTCAACCTGGTGTTTTCATTATTATATGAACTCTTCAGCTCATGTTTTGGCTTTGTATAACATATGCTGATATAATTTCCATTTGAGTAGTCGTAGTCGTAGCTTTAGTATCTCAGAAACAACGCTTTCAACAGAATGGCACATATTTCTAACAGTGTGGTTTAAATGTGAGATGTGCTCACCCGCATGTAGATATTTCCCTGTAGTTTACTATAGTATAACAACATAATTGCACACATATACAGCAGGGCTGACCATCCCGCAGGACTTGGAAAGTTGAGAGGTGCCACCACGACCCCAGGCTTACAGGTGACTGTAAGCCCAGTCTTCGACCCACTGAATTCTTGACAGCCGACAGGCTATAAGTGTCCCACAGTAGCCTTTTTCCAACTGACAACTTCAAAAGGTTACTCTGCATGGGTCACAACAAAACATTATTTTCAGCATATGTGTGACATGACGGTGGGGGGAGGGGGAGAATCCCTAAAATAGAGTGGCATGTTGTCCAGTTTTACCACATGGCAAATGTCACCATGTGACATATATATAGGCTTATGAAAATGGCAAGTGAGGACAGGGTGGATCACAAATCCAATCGTTTGTCACACTTTATTAGCACAAGCAGAAAGACTGACTCTTTCCCATCTTACTGGTAGAATGTGACACATTTGGTCCACAGATGAGCTGCATTGTAAAACAAGCCCTTGGATGTTAATAGAAACCACACTGCCAAATAAAATCCTTTCAATGATGAGCAATCAACATTAGTGTGTGGGCTAACATTGGCACATCAGCGACCCACTGTGCAACTGTCACTCCTCAACCTCATCTGAATAAACATCACTTTGAAAATGTACCTCAGCTGTAGGATTTTTGTAGAATGAGAAGGTCCAAATGGTATCAATTTAGACTTAATAAACTCTTCTCTAAGATTCTCTGGCTTCAAAAGAGTAGTGTGGGTGTCCTGCACAGCGGTAATGGAATTGTTAAGCATGCTTTGGGATTTGGCAGCCAGTTCCCATTGGAAAAGAGCAGGAGCAGAGGATGACAACCTGTAAAAATCCAACTTTGTTTTTCTCCCCTCTAGTGATTAGGTACAACAAGGAACACACGCAAGCACTAGAAGATTCATACAATATAGGCTGACTTCTTTCATGGTATAAATACATATGGTGTTCACAATTGAAGACAGAATGCCATTTTATTTATATAATATGCAACTTGTGTACATTTATATCCATGTGTTCAGAGATGTTCTGAGATCTGTTCTGATGGGCCTTCTTCTTCCAGCACAGAAGCTACAGAATGTCAAAAAATAGAGAGTACATTGTGCAACATGTGTTTGTGTGTCTGACACAGGAGGGCAGTCTTTCAATGCTTCACCCCGTCTGTGGTATAGACCAGTTTACTGTGCGTGTGTGTTGTAGTACTCTCAGGTAATACTCTCTGCAAAATTAATTATATTCATCTTTGATGTGAAAAGGTTTAATTACTCTGTATTACTTGATAATGACACATTTGCTTAGCATGAGGTTTGGGTACTTTGGACTTTCCCTGTTTTTTTTTTTTTTTTTGCTTATTTCTGTCATGTTTTTATCTTCATCTGTTCCTATGTTGAACCTTTTGGGCCAAGAATGCCACAACACCTTCTTGAGTCGTCATAAGTAAAACATGTCCAGAGTCAATATTTATCCAGGTTGTGCATGAAGTTATTTGCCATTTCAGCACTTGCTGTGCCCCTTCAACAAACAACATGCAGCTCTGAAGAACACTGAAATTCCTCTGCATGTGGTTCTCTATGTCCCTACCTCTTCCCTCCTCCTCTGTTCTTGCAGTTAGCTTACTAATTATACAGTTCATCCACCCCCTTTCTCTGGGTGATTGTGTCTTAAAAACATTTTTCATTAACTTGTCCCTCGTCGTCTGTAAACCCCTGTTGAGACACCCCGGGATTATGAGGAGATTTTGGGAAGTGGGGTGGTCCTACAGAGGAAGTGGCGGCAAACCCCGGGAAGTGCTGTTGTTTTTGATGTGTTGCTCGAGTCCCACCCAGCCCCCACCTCCAGCCACCATCGCCACCCTTGACTGGAGCTCCTATTAATCATCCTGTCAGTCCAGCAAAACATGCATTTGCTTTCTTGCCGCAGACACACATACACACTTTGCAACAAAACAAACAAATAAATAATGTAGCTGGTCACTGCATGGCTAAAGGAATCTAAAGAGAGAATGGGGGGGGGGGGTTCTAGATCGAAACGGTGTAGGAGAGTGGCTACATTTATTTGCTACGTGCAGTGTTTGCGATTCGGCTGTTGAAACCTTTATTGGCCTTTGTTGGGTTGTAGAGTGTTTGTTGTTTTATGGTTTGTTTCCTATGTGATGTCAGGCTCATAGTGTAAGTGTGCAGCTTGGTCTGACTTTTTTTTTTCTCATGCTGGGAAACCACCCGCTCCTGTGGGGAAGAGAGGCTAACTTGAAAATGTTTTCCTCAGAGTACAATATAGAGTGCTTATAGCACAGCACCAGATCGTGTAAGCGTGTGCATACACATGAAGGAGTGTGTGTGTTCATTTGTATTTCTAACAGAGATGTTTGAGTCATCTTTGTGATTTGCTGAATTCCTATGGTGCTGACTAACTTGGACTGAGGGCCCTGGCAGTGGAAACATATAACTGACACACAGGTCCAGTGGTGGATGAGAGATGATACCTTTGCTACAGTGAGTAGCTTCTTTACAGGAGTATGATTGAGAGATGCATTCACTTATGTCCAAACTGAACAGGATTCAGCAGTGTTTTTGCTTTGAGTCTGGGTGGAGTAAACATTTCAATGTGCAGCTTTTGCCATCCCTCTTGTTAAGCATTTTCACCACTGTGCTGTGTTCTGGGGCCCTGCTAGAGCTGGTTGCCGTGACGTCACTCCCCACATACATTATAATACATCAGGGCTGTGTGGAAACTGTGGGATTTTAAGCTGTTTATAAATTGAACTAGGCATCCTCCATATTCCTGAAAAGGGATTTTCACTGACCAGAATTTTGCTTAGGGATCATAATCACTTTATATGCCAGATGTTCAATGTACACAGTGTGATTTGGTGATGCAGTGCACTGAGCCAGCAGGGCACACACTTGTGCTTGTTGAATTTTATTTCTCATGAGACTTATTTAAACAGTTGGTTATAGTTTGAAATTGACATTATTCTGTATTTGTGATTATCAGTATAAATACACATTGAAAGAAACTCCACGTGTCCATTACACTTTAAATACACATTTCCCTAAAGCTGACTGTGCTATCAAAGCTGCTATGATGAGAACAAAATCCCAAACCAGACCTTTACAGGAGGTGAGAACAAAAATATCAGGTTAGACCTTCAAGGAGGTGTGTTTCAAAGATGAGAACCAGAAATCCCAGAAGCTGGTGGCTTCAAAGGGCTGCTGCCGGGTGGTAGACAGCTCTCTGGAGTCCTAACCCACTGCCATGCCATGCTGGTGTGAAATGGACACTTGTGGGCTCGGCCTGTTCTGTCTGTCCACAGTTGTTAATGATAACATGCACTGGCCGCAGCACTTGATGCTGCTCACATGAGCCTCTTATAGCCTGCCAAGTTGTGTGTATGTTCTTAGCGCTAATACGTCCACACCCGTGTTTGGTACCTACTGGACTTATTCTGCATAACAGCTCTTGATGGTTTAGTGAGCCAGTTGCTGCCTTCAGCAGCTTTTAGGTCTGTGACAATCACAGTTATTCAATACTTACAATGCTTTTCCTTCATTTTTCAATCCACCTATTTCACCCTTAATTTAACACAAACATTCTTCTGGCCTGTTTTACATCGAATTAAACCAAATTTCCAAGTGACAAAAAATAAAATAAAAAGTACAGCTTTACTAATTCTTTCATTTTTCTTTAACACTTTTTTCCACTTGTTTTTTTTTATTATTCTTTTTCTTCTTTCATCAGTATATCATCAAATTTTGTGGTATTGCTTTAGCCACATGATCTAAATACACTGATCTATTTTTTTCATCAGTTACAAACACGTTTGAGAAGCCGATGTTATAGATAGATAAATAAATATTAAAAAAGGCTTTTTACAGGCCTAGAGGCCTTTTCGGCCTACCGAAAGTGTGAACGCAATAATGATTCCTCCAAATAATTACTGCAATAATGTGTTCGGTAGGCCTACTGTATAGCCCAGCGTTGTTGCAGCAGGCTTCCTTCGTGTCACTAAACTTGCATAAACTGTGCGCTCTTTGGCTGAGGTGTAAAATATGACAGGCTATTTCCCCCCACCGCTCCAAACGAAAAGATTAACACTGTGATTCCCAGTGTCCCCTCAGACACTTTGATTGATTACATCATATTAAGGTCATTTCTACATCGGGGTAATTTTCACTCAAGCCTCCCGGCGATATTTTAATGTGCAGTTGTTTGGCGGGGTGTCGGCTCCTCGCTCCTCTGATCTGCGGGGAAATGGATGGCGACATTAACGAGCGATTAATTAAAAACAACAACATTAATGATGATTGGACGGCAGGATCACCCTTTTTTTGAGGGGGCAGCCTTAGTTTACACATAATTCCCAAACAGGTGGAATCAGATTTAGTTTATTCTTTGTTTACATTTTGTTCATTTTTCTCGTCGGTCGTGGTTTCATTTTGCTTAAATAATTTTTGCTGAATACCAGCCTATTTTTTTCCAAGCTTAGATGATGTGATGTTAAATAGAGGCAACATTAAATCTTAGTTAGTTTTTATTTTCATAATAAAATCTCGTCTGTTGTCTTATATATAATAGATTATATAGTACGTTTTAAAGACATTTGTTATTTGTGATTTTTATCTTGTCGAAGCAGGCAATCATTCAGTAGTGTTTCTGTAGAAGTCAGCTTAAATTAGCCTGTTTTTTAAACGTCTGACCAACACACTGAGAGTTTAGTAGTGTTATTAACGGCATTAATGACACATATTCAGTTCAACAATAATTTCGTATATCCAATGTACACACACGTTTCACATTCCTTGTAGCGTATTTTATTTCTTCTTCTTATATGAACTGAAGCTTCCCTCTGGTGCGGGCCTCCAGCTGAGCGTCTGTATCTACAGCCGCTGCCCTCTAACCTCTTCATATTCCTGCTATCGGTAGCTGCGGCGCTGCGCCCGTCTGTCTCTGACAGCATGTTAACAACACTGCAAAAGGCCCCAAAGAAACGTCTTGGATTAGCGGTCAGATTTCCCATTTCCCATAGACGCACAAGGTCCTGAACCCAATTAATGACTAATAATTACCAAGGCACTTCACTATGACCGCTTCTGGGGACTTCATTAGAGGGAAGGTGGGAGCGGCCCGCTGTGGAGTGTCACTTCAAACCGAGAACTAACATGGCAAAAAATGGGATCTTGTAATTGATTACCTGCTGGAATCTTTGCGAATTTGTGCTTATCGATCTGTAAAAAACAGGCTGTATCAAATTTGTGGCTATCATTCCTCTTATCAGAGGTGACAGCGGTGTATGTGGGTTACCGTCCCCTTTTCATGCAGGGACATCTTGCCAAGTGTGCGCGCGTACGAGCGCAGGTCCCCATGCCCTGCCGCAGCTAGTTACCGTGTTTACTCTCCCATTACATCAACTGTGGCAGAATTACAGTTAGCAAATTTACAATGCTCGAGGCGCTCACAAAAGGGCCTGCTGCGGTTTTTTGATGTCCCCCGCCTCGCCTCATCCGCAGGCCGGACCGCGAGGTGCTCCATTTCACATATCTAATGTGCGCTGATGTTATCTGCGCGTAACGTCTAATCCAAAGACTCGGAGCCTTTTCCACCGCGGATAAAGCTTGGGTTTCAGCGGCCTGTGTGGGTGTATGCGGGGGTGGGAAGAGAGAAGGTGGGGGGTACAGTCACCGCAGTCTGACCACACAGTCCACAGTGTTATAAACTTTTGTACACCCCCCCCCCAACCACCCCACCACCAATCCTTGCACTCGCGCGCCTCCCCCAACACATCCACGCGCACACCCATCATCAGTGCGCGCGCCGAGAGATTAAAGATTGTGATAGTCTTATTGCCAGATTATGTTTATTTATGTAAGATTTCCAAATTAATCTTTTCGAACCACTATCACTGCTTACTGAATAACGCATGTAAACACGCCACCCTCATGGCTGTTGCGGCAACTTTAGCCTGCTCTATTACTTTTGGTTGTAAGTGTTAAGCCTGCTTGTATGGCAGAAAGCACAATGTCGATGTAACGCGCAACAGAGCGACCGACACATTACTATAGAGCTGTCAGTCCAGACTGTGTGAAGACGTCAGACTTCATCAAGATGAGATTAAGGAAAGTGACGCAAATGTGTCCTTAACAATGTATAGCCCCGCCAAACAATTAGCCTCTGCATAAAACAGAGGCCTCTGACATGCATAAAGGTTCTGTTATGTTGGGGCCACGATATGGACATGCAAACAATGTGCACAGCTGCTTCATATAGACAAATGTAATCGCTTAAGGATTAGACTAAATAATAAACATAACCAACAATAACAAACGTTTTTAACTGGATATTACCAAGGGTTTGTTTGTGTTTGTTTGTTGTCACATTCCGCTGATTACGAATATCATCCGCTTCTCTTCAGTCTAATTAGGGGGGATAATAAAACTGAGTGGGACCCTTTGCGGATGATTGAACAGGAGTGCAGCAGCGCACCTCTCTTCCGGGCTCTGAGGCAGCGGCGCTGCCTTCCTGCGCTCCTTCCAGATGCAAGACAAAAAGGGAAAAATGCAGCCACATTTCTGGAAAGCAAATCCTCCAAAAACGCAAGCCTTCCCATGCACTTCCACAAACCCCTTTAAAGGTCGGCGTTTAAATGGTGCAGAAAAGTATTCCCCAACGGGCCAGTGTCGGAGAGCAACACTTTTCTTTGCAGGCTTAATCACAGTTAATTGCTCTTTTAAAAAGGTGTGCAGCATGTGAAATCATTTTCCGAGCCGATGTGCAGAAAATATTGTGTGGCCTGAACAGTTTCAGGTGGTTGCTGGAAATAAATATCTTAAAATGGAAACAAAAGTTCTGCTCAGTTTCATTCCTCCTCTGACTAAAACTGAAGGACAAAATATTGATGAGTACAATCGATTTAGACAATCGATTATTGATGGCTTGTCGTCACGCTCCCACGGAGCCTTTAGACACTAAAAGGGGTAAACAAAACCTTTTGTCCACTATTGTTATTCACATAATTTATTTGTTTATCGATCTATTTCCTGTTTTTCCTCCACTGACTACAATGTATTGGGGCTTGTGCCTTTGAAAAGTGATGTTTAAGGCATAATGATATAATGACACAAGATTAAGAAAAAAAATATTTACAACAAGCTGACCACCAAAGTATGAAAACGTATTCATATACATTTGCATCCAAGGCAATAAAATAAACCTGCTGGCCTCGCGATGGAAGACAGACTCCCTAATATACAGCTAATGTATGCTAATTACTGCTGATTATTATTGATTAATGATCTCGTCATTTATGCCACTTCAACACATGGGAAAACATCCCACGGCAATTTCTCTCCAATATAGACTGAAGACGTATTTGATGAACTCAAAGCCTTTATTCAAATCAATTGTTTCATGTGCATTATAATGAGCAACAAGCTGCGGGTCAACCACAAAGAGAGCAAACCAAAGAAATGTCAGGAACACCGCGGAACTACTTGTAATAGATGTAGCCTATAATGTAAAACAAAGAGCGTTAATAATAATAATAATAATAATAATAATAATAGTCGATGTGCATGTGCTTCAACGTGTCCCATAAAAATGCAGTGTGATTAGCGTCCGTGGAATTGATCCCTGCTGCTCTCCCAGCAGACTGCAGTTGCTCCATCACCACCGATCTTTAATAGGCTCCAGCATAGAGCCGCCTTTATTCAGCTAAACTAGACGGAAACCATTCCCATATGACATGTAGGCTAAAGGCCCAGGCACCACATGAATATAACGACCAGTCTGGTGGAGGCAGGCTGGACATTTAAGAATTATTTAAGAGCAATTATACGAATAATAATAAAAAGGGCCGCTGCTATTATTTTAAACTTATTTTAAAAATGTTTTTTTCATCTTTAAAAAAGATTTTGAGTCTAAATAGAAATAATAATAATAATAATAATAATAATATAATAAACTGGAAATGTAAAATGTAAAATATAAAAGTAGCTGCACAGAACTTAACTATAATGAATTATGACGGTATCAACGTACAAAATTATGAGCGACTTCTTTGCGTTTGAATGAATGCATTATTCGTTGATAGAAATCTCAAAGTTACCTTGTAGTTCTTCAGGCTACATCGAACTGCTGGATGTACAGATTAACGTAAAGGCGATCTCCTGCCTGCAGCAAACAAACAAACAGGTGCAAAGCGCAAAAGTCACAGTGGCAGAGAGAAAGCCTGCAGCGTGTCCACCTTCCTCCAGGTGATGAGGGCAGGGTTGCTAACAGAGAGCACAAGCTCTTCCCGAGAAATAACTGTTCCTGTAAATATTACAAAATGAGAACATAGAATGAATGAAAGAAAAGAAAAGAAAAGCCTGGACGTCTCTCCGGTAGAGGACTGTGCTGGTGGAGGCTCCATGCATGCGTCAAACAGCTGCTGGCCGCTGCTTGTCCTGAGGGCAACAAGGTTTACACACTCACACACACTCACACACACACACACAGAAACACACACACAACCAAATCATGGCTTGTAAAGTTGCAAAAACAATCGAGCCTTGGACCTATTTACACCTGCATGTGAATTAATGAAGTTAAAAATAACCTCGCAGCGCTTTTGGCACAACACACGAGCATCAGCTGCATCACCAGGCTGCACACTAACTTTCTATAAATTCAGAAATGAAGTTAGCCTATTATTCATCTAAATTATGACTTATTATTATTAAAAGAAAAATATACAAATAATGTACGTTTGCGAATGTGTGTAATGATATTAATAAAATATTAATACTGTTATTAATAATAATTCCTTTTATAATACGACCTTGACCTTAGCGCCATACCTCACTGTGTCCACCGCTGTGCTGGAGAAAACCAAGTAGTCGCTGTTAAAGGGGTAAAAATCCAAGAGGGTTCTGGCAGGAGCTGAATGGGCGGGTGGGGGTGTAGGGGTGAGAAGGGGGGACGAGGGTAAGGGGGATGGCAAGGGGGGAGGGAGGGAAGGTGAGATGGTGAAGAGAGAGCAGGAGGAGGAGGAAGAGGAGGAGGGGAAGAGATAAGTGATCTAAAGGGGAGACGATAGGACAAAAAAAGTGATGATGATGAATACATTGGAAAGTTTTTTGGCCCCGGCGAGGGTGTCAGATTGAATGGCCTGTGCGCATGTGCGAAGGTGTCCAAACTGACAATGCTGGTGAGATGAAGATAGTGTTGTTGCTGCTTCTGGGCTCACGGAGGACGACGAGAGGAATCTACAAGCCGACAAGATGAGATCCAAGGCGAGGGCGAGAAAACTGGCCAAAAGTAGGTCTTTATTTTCCCCTTCTTATCGCTTTCTGCCGCCGGCTCCAAACTCCCGGCTCTGTTGATGTCCAGTGTGTCCTTGTCATTTACCATATCCTTAAGAGAAGATGGTGCGACTCTTTCGTCCAGAGAGAACTTTTCTGCTAGAATGATGTCCCGCTACGGCGGCTCCCCCTTGTTCCCCTGCACGCGGTGGTGTTGGCTTCGCTGGGTCCAGCGTCAGAAAGTTTCATGTGTGATGAGAAACGCCGCTGGTGCTTTAGTTGATAACAGTCCTTAAAGGCACAAGTAAACACTGGCGTCCTACTCTCAGCTCGATATTGTACTTTTACGCTTTTGTTTGGTTGTCGGTGGGGTGTTCAGTGAAGGCAGAGATTCCTATCCAGAGGGTACCGAGAAAGTTGTCGAAATGGACAGTAACTTTTTTTTATAGCGCCGTTCCAAGTCTTGTGAAATAATATTCCCGGCTTTTGAAATAGTGGGCGCTGTGGCACTGCTCTGCTGCGAGCTGCTGCGCAGCACACGCTGCACTCCGCTTCTCGCGCCTGCAACGCGGACACGTCGAGATTTGAATTTAGAACGAAAGAGCAATATTTTAATTCGAGCTGTTTTCAGTCGACCCTGCTCAAATCGCACAAGATATCGCTCTCTGGCAAAAAAAAAAAATACTTTTGTCCCATGGCCACCGGACTGCTGCAGCCTGGTTCCTCCTCGAGGGAATGCCAATCAATAATGTGCCTTGAAAGCGCCCATACTACTACTACTACTTACTGGACTGCTCGCGTCACCCGGAAAATTCATGTATTCAGTTTTGTGAACATGAGCCCTTTGGACAATGTTTATTGTTTGACATTTGTTTAGTGTTGGCTGGTTGATTTATGAATTTCGTTTATTTATACCGCAATTTTTTTTTTATTGAATGTGCTTTGTTTTCTCCGGCCTGTTGTGTGGGCCAGTCTGCTTATTTATCCACAATTCAGCTGGAAGACAGAAAGCTGTACAACATAAGAATCTCTGAAGGCCTGCTGCTGTGTTCTGTTGTTGTTCCAGAATGCTTGTTTTATTCCGTCCACCGCGACTGTCGGTGTAGTTTTGTAAAAATGCGCAGTAGTCAGGAATTTATATTATTATATTTTTAAGATGAAAGTAATTATTTGTAAATACAGTATACCTGCTGCTTACTTACTTATTTGCATGTTAACAGGCCTTAAAAAACTCTAACTTTGCCAGACACACACTTGAAGCTATTTAGAGAAAACTACATTACAGACATCAATAACAAGTGTGTGTGTGTGTGTGTGTGTGTTTGTGTGCACTCAGTTTTAAAGAAACCTGAAACGTGTTTAATTTAATAATAAGTCTTAACAAAAATCAATTACACATTATAGGGTTATTATTACATTTCCAATAAGAGCATCAACGCTGACACAATCAAATAAAAAATAAAAAAATAAAAAGGGAGGAAAAAGCAGCACTGTTGTTTTTGTTGTTACCTTATTACTCTTGCACGTTCTTCAGGACTGGACTGGCACAGGGATCAAGTTCCCGCACAAGTTTAAGACAAAGAAGGAAAAGAAAATGAACGAGAAGCAGGACGCTAATTGGGCTTCTTTGTGAAAATACTTAAACATGTCGAGGATCCTGCTTCTTGCCAGTAATTGCACTTGGTCCTGATCTCTAAACAGCCTTGATAGTCTGTTGATCCGGGTGCTAATGAACACAAATACCTGGCTTTGTAGCACTCAGATCGGAGCACTGGGAGCCATGCAAAGGCCTCTGATTTGTTGTGTTGCTGCAGCAGAGCAGACGGACAGACAGACAGCAGCCATGGAAAAAAAGTCTTGTTCTTAACATTCAAAACATGTAGACCCACAACTTTTGAATACAACGCGAGGGAGTGTTTCACTCTCTCTTTTTTTCCTGACACTTGGGTAAAACAGCTCCCCTCTCTCGTAGCTGCAGGCCCACAGCAATTTTGCACCAGCTGCTTTATCATTTTATTTTTAACCCTCGTGTGTAATTTCTTCTCTCGGCAGATTGCAGGCACAGACTGCACATGAAAGGCCACGACACGGGAAACCTTTGCCTCCTGCACTTATGCAGAATATGAATATGCGTGCTTTAATGAAGACGCACGTTGATCACCCATAGCTCGTTGAGTAAAATATTGTCATCACAGGTTTATTTATTATAGAAATAGTTTCCTAATTTATCCTAAGTTTTCCAAATTTACATATACATTTGTGATTAGTGTCATTAATATATTAAAATGGATTTAAAGGTCATTTTTCTTTTGTTTTTAATTTTAATAAACGCCACGTTTTATTTCATGGAAGATTGGATATAAGATTTGGCCTCTTGTTATCTTAAAAACAAAACAAAAAAAATCGATACAGGCAATCTAGCAGAGAATAGAGAACCAAACCGACAATATAATTGCTTTTGGCACCTGAACGTTCATTCAAGTTATGTTTGCCATAGTCCCTGTCTGTGTGTCTGCGCGCTGCACAGGGCTGATTGTGTTTGAAAAGTTTAACACCTCGCGGCTGTTTTGTTGTGGTATTCTTCTGGGTCTGTGTGTAGCTTTAAATTGGTTTTGGATTAATTAAGACTTCCGGATGAGTGAGTGGATATATTTTCTCCGTATTTTTTTCAGTGCTTAGGTGAGAGACACACACGCTGCTCTCCCGGTCTCCTGTACGCCTACACCTGCACAATAATAGATACCTAAAGAAATATAATTAGAATATAAGAAAAAAATGAACGTTTTTTCCCCTCATACACATGCTTTGAATCCGCGCCCAACCTGACCGCAGTCGTATGTATTGATTTCCTGCACCTATTTTAGTCTGCTGCATTATGAAGTCAGTACATAGAGAGGTAGCACAGCTTTTTTTACGATCTGATTTTATTAGTTGTTTTTTTTTCTGTTTTGCTGATTTTGCACAAAATGCTCCCACCCCTCCGCTACTCAAACGCACATAATTTCTGACAGCCCCCCATCTTGCCCTTTACATATATTTATATATAAGCTACTAATTGCAAGATATCCTATTGATCTTTGTGTTAAATGCTCTTATTAGATGGACTCCCAGTCATGAACTTGGCCTGGCTCAACAGCTTCTGATGTTTTGACAGAAGTAATAAAACCCAACCCATAACACTTTAAAACCAACAATGGTAGCTATGTTAAACTTCTGGCTAAACGTTCAGGGTCCCGTGCAGGCTCCAATATATTACTGCCATACAGCTGTAATGTGTGTCAGATAGCACTCCTTCATGTTCACAGATTAGAGCCTGCACATAAAAATGATAGGATCATCAAATGAAACAGAAATATTATGTGCAGTAATATAATGTTTTTTGAAACTTTATGGAACCGGACAGTTCTTGTTGCTTTTATTTTGAAGATAGAGCCTTGGTGAAGACAACATACATTTTACTTTTTTATATAATTAAATTTTAAATACTATTCCTTTGCTAGTTATTGATTACTCATTTATTCATTTTTATTAATGGGATGTCTGTAGTTCTGGGCCTGTTTGGAATGAACGTGCCCGAACTTCTTATTTTATTGCTGCAGTTTTCATTGATACAACAGGATGTGAAACCTGACACTGTAGTGGTTCCTTAGAGTCCATTTGGATTCATGTGCGATGATGTGAATTATCCTTTCAGAACTCTGGTGTAACACTCAGTTTTGCAGTTGCAGTTTCTGTGACCAAATACTCTCAGACTAAGACTGCTGTGTAGTCTTTTTTTTCAAGACAGAACCCATATGAAACCAAATTTTTTTAGTTAAATTCAAAAACAGTTCATTTTAATTTTTCATGCTGCTGTGAATTTGGGTCTGGGTATTTGGAGTCAATTTTTGAAGGATTGAAAAATTGTGTAGCCTAACTAATTGCATCAGTCCACTCTTGGTTTGGCCACATTTGCTACATAAGTGCCTCATTATGGAAGTTTCTTGGATGTCAGTTCGTCTCCACATGTAGGATGTAGTTCAGCGTGTGGTTCTTTTGAGCACTTGGGCTCACGTTCTCTTTTCCATACTTATTTCCTTATATTTTTTTTCAATGTATACATCTAAAAAGTGCTTATTTCACAGAAGCTAAAGGAATTGTTCTACATAACACATCTAGGATTTTGCCCAATTCTACCTTTTTTCTTTCTTTCTTTCTTTCTTTACAGGAGGCATGACTTTGGTTAAGGTTAAGGCAACAGTTTTAGTCATGGTTATGGTTAGCTCACCATCAAGCCCCTGTCTGTTGCAGTAACATATGGTTAACATTTGATTCACATAATATGATACAAATAAAGATGCATTGCTTTTAGGAACCACATCTTCCAATTTGCTGTGAGAGCAGATTCTTGAACGGTGTTCTTTCCAGTGAAGTATTCGTATTACCCTGAAATGTGGAAGGCAGTGTAGTCTGAAGTCTCAGTCCTTCTTGCTGCTCTTAAATCTTTGAAACAGTTAGCCCATAAAGAAAACTTGTGTGATCTCTTCCACCTGTGCAGGGAATTAAGGAACTGGTTAAGCTATGATTTACAGGAGTGTAAAGCTTTAAATAGGAAAGATTAATTTATTAAAGGACAGTTCAGTTGGAATATTACAGTTATTCGTCTAAATAGTTTGTTTTATGACAGCTCTGCTGACAACTTTTAAATGTTTTCTTTCACTATCTTTGACTCCTCCTCCTCCCTGCAGAACATTGGGTGAGACAGTCCTTTATCTCCAGGGAAATGCTTTTATTGTTAGTCAGTCAGTTACTGCGGTAATTGCGCTGCTGCTGCTGCTGGTGCTGCTGTTTTGGCCAAGTGTCCATTGGAAAAGCCACAGCTAAGATGCAATTCTGGTTACGTACAAGTGTTGTTAAATGTAAAAACAATCTAAAAGGTGAATGTTTGAATGAGTGAATCCAGGTGTGAGAGTTCTTTGTCTGGCTGATACTCTATGTTCAAGACAGTTACAGTATTATATTCTGCCTACAGGAGGGAGACATAAAGGCAAAGCTTTGGTTTTGAGAGTAAGCAGAAACAACTCTACTTCATGAAGTCACAATGACTCGTCAAGCTTGATTGAGTCTCGCTGAAGGCTTGAAAACATTTGACTGGGCTTTCATAGTTCTCCTCTTTGCGGTGACACATGCACACATCGAAACCGTACACACACAGTAATGCAGATGGATCCTGCTTGGACACACACACACACACACACACCTCAGTGGTGACAGATTTTTTGTGCATTGGTATGATTTAACCCCAATCAATCACAAACTAGAAAGGTTGAGTGTAAATGTCATCCAAACAGCAGGAGTTGGCACTGTTGGCTTGCTAAATGTGTTTGAGTGTGCGAGGATGTGTGTGTGCGCACACCATTTTGCGCAGTTGTTGGAGGTCCTGTCTGTGTTTGCAGCTTTGACCTTGGCCAAGTCTGGCACAGCAATGGGTGGGCACCTGGACACACGCAGGCACTCTCACACTGACACACACGTTTCAGCCCCATGCTCGTTGCTCAGTCTCATGCTGGCTAAGTCAAATTTTGAGTTGACATTCAAATGCCATTGCATTAAGCTCTTGCACATGGCTCTAAATCCCATTCATTCCATTGATACGTTGACCTCACATTATCCAGTTGGCAAAAATGCCTCTTTCCCGTCTTGCACCATGACCTCATCCGCCATGTTTGTAAAAACACAGCAGTCTCCCAATCGTTTGGAAGTGGAGACTTTGACATGCCTGAGAGAGTTGGAGATATATCGCTGATGTTTTCTTTTTTAGCTGCCTCCTGTTTTTCGTCTCTTCTCATGCCGTTTGATTCCAGCCTGCAGATGGGGGCAGGGTCTTGTTAAAAATAGAAAAATGTAGAAGTGTGTGTTAGTGGAAAGCCATTACACTAAAAAGGTTTTTCTCTTGTCCTGCCTCCGCTAATCAAATTATGTCTCTAACACTCCTGGGTCATGTTTGGAAGATTCCACCAAGCTTTTCAGGAACTAAGAATACAGCACAACTGCTGGAGTCCGATAGGAAATACCTCATCTTTACTTCAGAGTATGCTGATTAACACTAAATGATTATCTCTCTGTGTGTCTGGTGTGATTGTGCACCACCCGCTGTTTAACAGTGTGTGTTGTTTGCAAAACAAGGGGGCAAATGTGTCGAGTCCCTAATTAGCATGTTCCAGCAGCCCTCATGATTCCCCCTTGCATTGTAATATCCCTGGGATTGCTTAACATTGTGACTAGTCTTATCTGGGACTAATCCTGATTTGTTTGGTATTAACCCACACAGTTTCTCCCTCTTTCTCTCTCACCTCTTTTTTCCCTTTCTTCACTTGTACTAACACCTCTTTTCTTGTCCTTATGTTGCTCTCTGTTTCATTGATTCATTCTCTGGTAACTGTGCAGGTGTATTTTAGTGCATGAATATGTGAAGGGAAAGATATAAATGACTGATAGCATCTAAAATTTGTTTGTCCGGTTTCACATATTGTAGCAGCAGCAGCCCATCTCAACATACTCACACACACTGTCTATTCCCAGTCCGGCACTGCTGATTATGGCTCATCCTGTCCAGATATGATAAGCAGACAAACTGCTCTGTCCCCTGGGCTGTTTTTGCCTGTCTTCCAAAACAGACAGTGGTGTGTGTAGGGGCAGCGTCGCTCTAAACTCCCACTGCTGCTTCCCCTTTCATCAGACCGACAAGTTCAAAGCCTTGGCTCCATCTCCGCTTCTATCTCTCCCACTCCTCCCTCCCTCCCTCCTCATCACTGTCTTTCTCGCTGTGTTTCGTCATTACCACAAAGATGGGCAAGCAGTGTCTCATTAAAGCGGATTAGAGACATCTCCGCGTCTCACAGGGGCTGAGCGGGACATTTCTCTTCTTTGGTTGGCCCCCCACCCTTTTCTCTCAGAGATCAGGTTCTTTGATTTGGCCAGATAAAGACCTCTTTCATGTTGGTTTGGGACGGTTAGCGATTACACTGTCAGACCCATCGTTTTGGTGAGTTTGACAAATTTGCCGTGCTGGGTGGGGTGAGTGTGGGGATTGTACTGCAGAGGGTGGTGTACAAGGAGATTCACAGTAATTGAGCTGTCATTATCCAGTGACCCTGCCAGGCGCTAGTGCATAGTGCTCACCAGTTCTCTATTTGTTTAATACTTGGCTAACTTTCTTTGTGAGTATGATGGATAGAACAAGGAGAACCGGGTGGAAGGAGGGTAGCGGCCCCCAGATGAATGCCTCTGCTTATTTGACCACCTCTCTGGAGCGCTGCTGTCCATAAAAATTGGCTCCACTACATCACCGTTGCAAGTTTCTTTTCTCACCCAGCTCCTCCCTGGTGCAACACAATTAGGCCCATATCACCAGCTGCCATTTATTTTCATACAAAATGAAAACTGGTGGCATGTTGATTACAGAATTCCCCAGAGACAAAAGGCCACTATTGGTGTGGTTTAATTTCATTAAGTAGAGTGTTGTGCACAGGATAAATATACTAGGAATTCCCTCTTACCTCAGCCAGTTTGTATGCTAAACAACTCCTTTGGTGTTAGAGATGTGGAATTGGAACAAATCTCCTGGTTCCCTGTTTCCTCTTTGGCCCTCCCATCTGTGCCAAATGTAAAACAAAGCTTATTTTTAAAATATATATTTTAATGATGTATTTTATTTTATACAACTCCTCTGATTGCTGATGCTTAGTATGGGTAGTGTTTGAGATGTGAGCTAAACAGATGATGTCGGGTGTGAGTGAGGGGGAAAAAGTCTTTTCCTGGCAGTATAGTGTGACTGTATTAGCACAGAGATTTTGATGAATGAAATAAGAGCCCTCCTTGTTAACCTGGAGTCAGATTGGTTGTAAAGTGATGAGTAGAGTGGAATGTGTGTATAGCCATTCATGAGAGAGTGTGTACTTGTTTGTGTGTGTGTAGGTGTTGGAAGGGTCCTGGCTAAAACATTTCAAGATGGCCCATTAGCCGGCACAGGCCCGTCCCCTCCTGACACTAGGATTCCTCTGTGTTGACCCCCTCTCCTCCACCTCTCAGCTTTTCTGTCCCATAGGGCCCCAGCCTCATCCTGCCAAGTGTACGGTTCCAAAGTAACGATGAAGCTGCCTTCGTGTGAAAATATTGAATTGCAAAAACATCCCTGGGTGAGAGGGTGTGTGAATGGAGCTTTCAGCACCGAGCCCGACCCAGGCCCTGCGCTACTGACTGATGGACAACAAATGGCATTTTGTCCGTAGAGAGAGAGAGAGAGAGAGAGAGAGAGAGAGGGGACAGAGAGAGAGAGGAAAGGGAAAAGAAAGGAAGAGAGGAGACACGGAGAAAGGGGGTGGGGGGTGGGGGGTCTTGAGATTTTTCAGGCTTCTTCGTTTGGGGCCCTTCATGCAGGCTTGCAATGCCTTATCACATGACCTGTCTGACCTCTGGCCCCCACTCGGCTAAGGCTGTCAGCCAGCTTTCCAACAGTAAGCACAAAGCTTCATAGCCTCAAAGGCCACCATTCACCCCCCTGAGCAGCCATACTCCAGAGGTAATAGGTAAAAGTAATGTCAATGACCTTCACTTTCCATTGCTCTGCAGGAGGGCAAAACTCTTAAGATTCCCTGATAATGTTAAAGGTAGAGGGTGGCTGTTTTGGCTCCTGATCCACTGCTTCTGTTCAGCTCCCATGCGATGAAGAGAAGCAAGCTGAACTGCTTCTTTTGAACAAAAGTCTTGTTTTGCTTTAGGAGACAGGTTTTCATGTTTTATGTCCCAAACCTGACATGAAAAAGAACAGCAATTTTAAAAAACATTATCAGCTGCTATGTACAGAGAATATTGTTGTGTAACTCATCACTATGTCGTGTGTGTGTGTGTGTGTGTGTTGGACAAGAGTGAATTTCTGATGTCTCTGAGGACTGACTGGGTCATAGTATGACCGTAACCTCCTGTCTCGCTTTGCAACCCACACACTGCATCTCTCTCTGTCTCTCTCCTGACCAAGTCCTAAGATTCTTTCTTCTCTTCTCCTTTTCCCCTCCTTCTTTGGAACACTGGAGTTTCTCTCTCTCTCCGGTCTCCTTTGAAAAGATGCGGCGTCTTTGTCCAGCCTGATAAAGGATGCCATAGTTCCCCTTTTCCCCTTCTTTGTGGCCCGGGGCTGGCGGCTCCTGTAGAAGTGCAAATGGTATCCTCTCGGAGGGGCTATCCCCGTGGGCCTCGAGGTCCCTCTCTCTCCTCCAGGCTTGGCTAATTACCACCCTGGCCCCCCGCCCCCTCCTCAGCTCCCTGGTCCCTGGAACCATGGACGGCACATTCCCACAACCAGCACCTGGCCCTCTTTTCTCCTGGTCTGCTTTGATGGCTGACACCCCAGCCTACCCCTCCCTCCTTCCTCATCCTCTTCTTCTCTGCCCCACTACCTCATCTTTCTTTCTCTCCCTCCCTTTAACTTCTCCCTCTCTCACTGACTCTCATTAATAGAGGTTTTAAATTGCTTTCTGACCCTGACAAACTGCTCTTGTTGAAAACGGAGATGTCAAAGAGGAAGGGCAGCGGATGTGAACAAAAAAATTGGAGAGATGAGAAGCAGCAGTGGAAAGTTGTTGTTTTCAATCAGTCCATAACATGTTTTGTCAAACTGTGTTTTTGTTGCCTTAGGACACTTCAACACATCACACACCTAAGTTATATCGATAATAAATTCAGCTTTGCAGTATCAACATCATCAAAATCAAACATAACTTTGTGGTACTATGCTCAACAGAAGGGTTTAAAAGGATAATGCATTCAGAGGTCTATGGCAGCTGATTAAGTTTTCACTGCAACAGTAATGCACACACACACACACATTTGCTCTCTCACACACACAAACACCAATATCTAATTTAGTTGCATATTTGCGTTCCCCTAGCCGTAGGCCTAATCAATATCCTGCCCCAGTGGAGTTGACCAATTCATAGCTGGCCTTTGTGCAGTCTGGTGATCCCAGTGAGAGCATTTGGACAGCTTTCTGAGGAAAACAAATAGCTCTATTACAAGCTTGCGTCTCTGTGATGCCCAGTGTCCCAAAGGCAAAGTGCTCGGCCAGTATTAATTGTATGTTCCCCACACTGGAGAAGGCTGGGTTTTCAACACAGCCCAGGCTCACCTGGCTACACCCAGAAAGGGACGTTTTTTTTTTAAAGTAGTAAGTAGCTCACAAGCTGCTGTTGTGGTTTTTTTAATGAGAAAAAAAATGGGGCTGATTATTCATTTGGCTAATATCAGCAACTAAAAAAACTACCCATATTTTAAAAAATCTAAGATTAAATTTAAGTAGAACATGTAGATCTATAGAACTTCCTGTTGGTTTGGATATTTGTGCTGATGTGTCTTTGATTTGGCATTTGATATTTAATGTGTAGAATATTTAATCATTGTATAACAATGATTAGTTAGATGTTCATATTTTAAGAATTTTGTTGGACTGATATACTCGATATATCACATATTTGAGAGATGGAATCCTTTAAAAAATAGACTGTGCCAGAAGGACAGAAGAAGACATTTGTGGTCCTGTTTTTATTTTTACTCTTTCCAGTAAAAGAAAGTGCACACACTCACACACACACACACACACAAACCTCTGTTCACTAAACTAGTGGTTGCATGTTTTGTACCGGCTCACTCAACTCACAGGCAGAAGCAATGGGTGGCACTTGGACTTGCACACACCCAGACCAGTTACACTAGTGTGTTTGGCCACGGTTATTAATACAGGGTTTATCTTTATTCTAATAATAACAATAAACAATATTTATCCTCTTATGATTTTGTGTTAGATAGACAATACCCTGGTTTGAGCTTAAGAAATGTTTCAACTGACTTTTGATTTTTATAAACTGGGACTTTGTGTGAATGTTCGATTATCACGTACCAAACCAGCAAGTCTTTACATTTGTTACATCTCATTTCAAACACCACCCGCCTTCCTGTCTGATTGCCAAGTATCTCTGTGTCCCTACCATTTCCCAGACACAGCTGCCCTTCCCTTTACAAATCACACATCATCACCAATGGGACTTGGGTGATGTCATGAACTGGGCTGCTTCTTCTCTGCTGTGCTCATTTGGATGTTACATCAATGTTGGATCACACATGCACAAGAAGGAAGTTACACACTTGGATACATTTACACAGTCAGATATCAGTTTGTGCTCTTTGGTGCATTCCAGATTTTTTTCAAAGTGAATGTGCTTGAACATTAAACATGTCTCAAGTCAGTGCAGTAGCACTGTCATATGTTTATGGATATCTAGTTAAAGAAAATCTCTTTAAAGTCTGAGATGATACAAATAGAAATTCTACAGCTTTGTTTTAGGAGAAGCTTCTCATGTCTCATGTCTCCCTCACTCTCCACCTCTCTCCTCATCAAGTCTAGCCACATCCTCCTTCATGAGTACAGAAAAGGAAAGAGGAAGATCCGGTTTCTGAATTGTGTTTTATGAGTGGTTGAAATGGGCACTTCTGTGGTTTTTGTCTGTCCACGCTGACCATTCAATTCAAAGTTCCTAAAGTTCCAGACATTTCAGTTAAACTGTTTTAATTGGAAAGATGTTATTCCAAAGAAATGTTTGTACTCTAGGACCTGCACATTGGTTGTATTTGAGGGTGGAGGCAATGAGTTTGTTATATTTATCTGATTTAAGGACGGTATTGGCTTTGCAAATTTGTTTGTCTTCATTTTCCTGAATGCAGTAAATGCTCAGCTGCATCGCTGCAAGTACACACAAGCACTGACAGAGGCATATTGTTTTTCAACGGCGCTGAAGAGCAGTAAGTGTTTAAGAATGGTGAAGCAATGAAAAAGCAAACAAGAGGCAGGTGGGCGAGGCTGCTGCTGGTCTGTCACCGGCTTGGCGCTTTTTAAATCTCTTTTTATAAATGTAATATTTTCATGTTTAAAGGATAATATTTATTAAAAAAATCTAGATCATAATGATGAAATTTTATGAATATGTCAGCAAATCAACATCTGGAGAAACAAAAGTGTCTGGTCTGGGATGTGGCTCTTGTCTCTTTTAATTAGAACTAGATGTAAGGTTTACTGTCCGTTCTTTTGACACCTCCCAATTTATCTGCCGGACACGGGCTCAGGGCAGGACCTACAGAAAAGAAGGGCAGTTTTTTGTTTTTAGAGAACTGCAGGGAACTTTGATGCCAAGTTCCTCCGCGGCAAAAGGCAAGGCCCCGACCCAGCACATCTGAGAGTACTTTGGTGAAATAACAGCAAATGTTTGTCTTGTATTGTATGGCACGCTGCTGGAGGAGCACTAAAGCCCCTTCTTCCAGCGCCTAAAGCACCTCTTAATAAAATAGTCAAGAATAACTCCTCCACCTTAATCTTCCCCTCAGATTACTGCACTCAGGGCGGGAAATTAGCAGCAGGCCCAGGCGATTCCCTCTCTGTTTAACACTGTTACATCTTTATTTGCAAGTGCCTGCTCTCTCTTCTCTCCCCTCTCTCTGTCTGTCACCTTATACCTCCTTTAGCTGCCTAATGTTTTGTTTTCCTGTCTTAGTCTTTACATCCCTCCTCTCTGTGTGGTAAACTGAACTCTCTGTGGCAGGGAGAATGGCATTTTATTGGGTCAGCATTAGAAGCAACATTTGGCTAATGGGTAGTTGCATTTTCCATAGCCTGGTCTTCATCAGTGGAGAAAAGGAGCTTAAACAACTAAATATGGCTGCTGACAATTGATACGAGCCCTTTTAAGTAGACCTGGGGGGAGATACGTGTGACTGGATACATGCACACATATGTGTACATTTACTATTGCATGTTAATTAGTCTACTAACAGACACACACCAGCTCACGATCCTTTGGGGAGCATGTGTGTCTGTTCTTTGTGTCCAGGAGTGTAACCCACACCTTGAGTACAGTAGCGGCAGGAGCTTTGAGCGCAGTTCATCCTGCTGTCTGATCCCCGTAACCAGAACTCCCCTTTACTGCTTCCTGTCCACTTTGCCCACCTTTGCTCGCCTGCCATCTGCGTCTGCCAAGAGACACCCACACACACCCACACACACACACACACTGTTAGGACAGTGGTCGTCATGCTCTAACCTGTGTCTTTTACTTACAACTGCTGCTTTGAAACCAGTATCACAGGGAGGAAATGTGATAAATGGACTCCATCTATGTACTTGATATTTCTCTCTGTTCTTTTGTTTTGACATAAGGTAACAAATGTAGTTTTGATTTTATAGTATATACAGGCTGTATTTTATTGTGTGATATTCTTCATTCTTTTTGATTGGTGGTTTTCATATACCGGTACATGTGAGCGCAGATTTTCAAAAGCTTGCCAGTTTGGCAATATTAACCAAGACAAATGGACACATTTACTTTGTCATTTAGTGTATTTACAAAGAATACAACAACATTGAATTCCTGTATTTTGACCCAGTGTATAGGCCTATATATATTAATGATTTTACCCATTATTCTATGGCAATACTTTAAAGTCAAACATCTAATCATCCATTGTTGTGAAATATTTGGGTCATTTTCATTTTTTTTTATGGTAAAATGCATCAGAAGGTGCTGTTTGTGCAAATAGCAATAGTCAAAAGCCTGGGAAAGTCCCTTAGAGATATAAGATCACTGTGCAGAGAGTTCTAATCAAGACAGCAGTCAACATGTAACACAAAACAATTTCACACACTTTAAGTGAAGAACAGCAACATGTTTTCTAATAAAAGACCTTCTAATACTCTTTGAGTATTCAAAGAAGGGAGTGTTTCTTAGGGTAATTGTGTTTTGCATCAAAGCCTTGTAGTATTCCAGGTGGGTGTCTAAATTACGTGCCTGTGAAGATAGCATTTCCGAGCAGGGGGCAATGTGGTTTTCAGTATCAGCTCTGGTTGACACTTTGATCACTTCCTCTGCTCTTCATACCTTCAATGTGTTCAAGATCACATCACACACAGACACACACCATAGGTCTAAGTGTCAGGTATAGCGGGGAGACGGTTAAGAATGCGTTGCAGCAAGCCAGCATGGTGTCTGTGACAGTGGCTGTGCGTTTATCACATAGAGTCGCAGGGTGTTTGGGGAAAATTTAAAAAATGTTATTTCATACATTTCGAACATATTCAGTAAATTATCATCTCTTGATAAAATAACCATAAATAAAATTATTAATATTATATTGAGTGCTGC
Organism: Parambassis ranga; assembly: GCF_900634625.1. Taxonomy (NCBI): domain Eukaryota; kingdom Metazoa; phylum Chordata; class Actinopteri; family Ambassidae; genus Parambassis; species Parambassis ranga. Next base: position 11,571,503 of record NC_041028.1, on the reverse strand, counting down.
TCTGCAACTCTATTTTTTATCTATTTTTATCAAAATAAATTTTAGATGGTTTATTTCATCATTCAGAATTTGTCACATTGCTGCCACAAAATGCAGAAGCTTCATGGGAACACCTGATGGAGGTGGATAAATAGAATTGTTTTCACAGGTTGCTTACAAGGTGATGAGGGTGTAGGCAGGGTGGGAGCACAAAAAAAGGCAACTTATTTATTTTCAGTGCCGCAGGTGCCCACTCACAGCTTATTGGTTTTTTGGATGACTCTTTTACTTTAAAGAGGGCAATTTATGTCTCTCTCTCTCTCTCTCGTCTCTCTCCAGAGGCGAGGGGCTGAAGTGGCTCGCTTATTTTAGCAGGGTCTCGTGGTCATGACTTGTGGCGACATATTAATTGAGCAGTTCCTCTAAAGAAAAGAAAGGCCAGTGTCACGATTGGTCCAAGAGTGTTTGTAGAGCTTTGAAAATTGGTTTTGTTTGGCCAGAAAGCACTTTGGTGTTTATTTACACATCCAAATGTTTCAAATGGCAGCTGGCTCTGTCTTCTTTCTGTATGTGTGTCTGTGTGTACATGTCTGGTTGCACATAGACTGTTTGCTCCCTTATGTACGTGCCATCTGTATAGTGCTTGTTTGCAAGGCTGAGATAACGAATAAGAGATAGAGAGAGACAGCTTCCCTAGCCTATACAGGCCTCTTGAGTTTCCACATAGGTCGTCATCCTTGCTGTCCTCCTCATTCATTATTGAACACATTCATTCACACCAGCCACCAGAACTCATTACAACTCAAGAAGACAAAGTCTGATCATGGTCCTGTGCCACAGGCTACTAAAAACTTTATTTGTCAAAGAACTTTGGTGATTCATTGGGTGCGAGCTTCTCATTAAGACAAAGGTGAGCAGTGCAGAGTGATAAGCTACAGGTTTGTAAGATGTTGTGCTAGAACTGTTGTGAAATTGCTTTGTCCGTCGGATACAGCACAGACAGTAAATGTGTATAGCCTGCTTCCTGAAACTTAGAGAAAAGAGCTCAGCTGTTTAGCAAAGCCAGTGAATGACGGAAAGTAACCAAGACAACAACTGTTTTAGCCGTGAAGACAAATATTGGAACAACATCATGAGACCATAACAGATTATCCAGGTGGAAGTTTGTAAAAGTGACACATTTGGTCTGTGATTGTTCTAGATGACATACCTTGTTTAATAAAATACTACTTACTATGCCTCCACCTTTGTTTTCCATTAGCTACGTTTGTAGTTTTTAGTAGAATTTCAGGTGATGATAGGAATGATGGCAACACTAAACTAGAATTCAAGAATAATATACAGGGTTAAAAACTGAGAAACACACGCACACACACACACACACATTGCTTCATGTGCACACTTGCTAAATTTCAGTAGACAGCTAAATGATTCAGATGTATTAGCTGTCTTTTAATGAAGTGAGACTGATCTCTCTATCTCAGTCTTTCTGCTCAACTGAAGTATCAATAATAAGATTTATCTGTCTTCCCCTGCAGCCTTGATTCAATTATCTCCATCTCTCTCCCGCTTTCTCTTCCTCTGCACCCACCCCCTCCACCATTTGCCCCATTCGCCATGGATCCGTTTCCAATTGAAGGCAGGTCATGCTTTGTGTTTCTTTTTGTCATGACAGGGTTCCTTAACAAAGTGAAGGCTCCCTTCCACTGTGGCTTAATAAGATCTAGAAAGGAGAGAGGTAGGGAGGAAGGGATGAAGAGCGGAGAGGTGGGGGTAACCAGGTAAACGTGGGGTCACAAATAGTTTACCTCCAGATCCTCATTGTCTGCATTTCCCCTCTTTAGGAAAATTAGATTTGTGTGGTCCCCCCACCACCCCCCTCCTCCTGCATGTAATGTGTGTGTCGTGTCCAATCTGAAACCTTTGAAGTTTGAAGGCTCCATTGCCCCTCCACTGCCCACCTCTGCCAAAACCCCCCTGGTCCAATACCCCAACCTTATCTTGCCCCTCTCCTTGTACTTCCAGACATACCTCATTACCTGAGGCTGTATTGAGTGGCCGCTAATCAAATTGACTCTACTGGTTTTCTGCCATCAGAGGAAGTGCTGGCCATTGAGGGGTCATTGGTTCAATGCATAGCTTCAGAAAAAAAATGTCATGAAGTGGGGAAAAAACTCTGGTAGCCTTCAACATGTACCACTAGATATATATCCAGCTAACGGTTTTTGCATTGAAATTACAGAAAACTGCAGTCCCCTCCCCCTTAACTGTCTTTAAGCTGATAAAAATGCCACAGGGTATCACAAGACAAGTTAATTCCTACACAAACCAAACCAAAGTGTTATATCAGTTGAAAGCAACCATTAATGCTGTAAAGCTTAACTGTCACACAGTTCATTATGTAATTTGTCATGTTCTCTGAATAAATTGGCTTGGGCTAGGTTAAATAAAACAGCTCATGTGTCACTTTGCAGAAATAACAAAACTAGTAAACTTTCTGAAAAAATTTTCTTTTTTAGCCAATTCCAAGACCTCAAAATTTTAAAAAGAAGAAAAAACTACAAAGAAAACAAATGGAAAGTGAGTGAAGGCAAATTCAGAGAGACAGAGGTGAGTCTGTTTATAGTTGGCCAGTCTGGAGTGTGAACATCTTGAGCTGAGCCTCTGGCTAACTTCACAGAGGCTGTGAATGAAGTCTTTCTTATGGCCTGCGCTATGCAAATGGCTTCATGCATACACACGTACAGTAAGTGTGCACATGCACCATGTGCCTCCCCCTGCAGAAAACCACACACACACACACACAGGAGGCATGGGGCAGTGCAGCTGTTGAAGCAGCCAAAGGCACTAGTTGGTATAGTTTAGCAACTCTGCGTTAGCTAAGTGTGCAGGTTAGATGGGGTTGTATCCTTGTTTAAATTTGCTCTCAGCTTTCTACAGAAATATTCAACAGATAGTGAGCATCTGTCCTGCTTTTTGAGTTGGAGTAAGGCCTGAGCTTTTTATTAGACATTGATCTTATAGGACTCCACAGGTCCACTGTAATATCATGTGTTGCCACAGTGATGTCACTGCTTGATACTTCCATACCAACATAATCCTAACCATATCAGAGATGCATCATTGTACTAAAAGGAGTCTAAGTCTGTCAGCTGTCATCAGCCTGATCTACAGTGGTTGTGTTACATATGCAACTATTGGCATATTTACGATCTGTGTTGTGATGGTTGTGAATTCATGAATTGTTCTTTTCCACAGCTGAGTCATAAAAGCTGGCCAGTGGTGGAGAGTTAAAAACAGTGACATTCACAGGCCCGGCTGTAATAATTTTTACAGTTTATTGTAAAAATCACCAGCTTTGTCTGTTTTTATTCTTTCATTTTCAGAGACGAAAGAAAAAAATCATTTAAATAAGAATTTTGTCATGTTTTAATAAATGTATTGCTCACTGTGGTGGCATTAATGCTGGCCTGCAATCACAAAGGAGTAAGACACTAAATTGTGGTTAAAGTCCTCATGGGTGTGTGTGTGTGTGTGTTTGTTTATATAGGAGAGTGCAGTAAGAAGCATCAGCATATTTTTGTGTGCCTGCACTGGCAAAGGGCAGCAAAAAGATGAGCTATCTTTGGTACACGTCCTCTGGATTTGGCTTTGTGTTGACCTTTTACCCAAATTAAACTTCCACAGTTCTCTGCCTCTCTTCTCCTCCCTCCACCTCTCTCCATTGCCCACTGCCAGGCACTTTTGTTTTCACATGGCCAACTTCTCAGGGAACACGCTCATATTTGTGGCTTTTGGGGTTGGCAGCAGAGTGTGCTGCGCCTGTAAAGTTTTTTCACTCCAACTTAGCCCAGCACCCAAATTGAACTGTTTAGTCATTTCCTGTCATCCCCACTCAACCACCTCCCTGTCTCAGAGCTGCCAATAATGTCAAATTTCATTGTTGAGTCCACTCGGGCAAAACAATATGGCCTATGGTGCGTCTTTTATGTAAAAAACAGAATTACTGAAAACCTTCTGAATACAGATTAGAAATTAACAGACGGCTGATTAAACTTGCAGCAACTTTTGGCTATTGAGTGATACATTTGTTTCTACAAAGCAGAAACAAACATTTAGGTCTTATTGAGTACCTAAACCGTTAGCATGAGCACATGGTTAGAGGAATCCTCCAAGAATAGGCCACGCTCATCCAAAGTGTATCACTGAATGCATGAGAGAAAGAGAGAGAGAGAAATTGCAGAAAGAAAGGGAGAGAGCAAGATGGTTATCTGAAGTGAGGTCAGAAATGAAACATGTCATAGCAAATTAGAGCCATGTTGTTTGAATTACTCCGGCTTGCTTCTTAAAGAACAGACTGCACGTAGAAAAAAAAAAGTGGACACTGTGTATTAAGACAAGCAGGAGCAACAGGCAGAGGGAGAAATAGGAAAAAGAAAGACACGAGACAATTTACAGTGGGAGCAAAAGAGATAAAGACAGGATGATATGAAAAGAAAGAATAACAAGTTAGCTAGAGAGAAAGCTGGGGGAAGGGGGGGGAGCTTGACAGAAAAAAAATTATGTTTTCTCTGGAACAAATAATATGACTTGGGCTGAGTCATGGGCCTACCAAGGAATGATGATGGTGATGATGATGATGATGAGGAGAAGAAACCTTGGAATCATTCCTGCTACGAGCTAAGTTTGGGGCATCATTTACTAAACTACTGGAGAGGGGCCCCTGTGTATATGTGTGTGTATGTGCAATAATAACCACATTCTCTAAGCAACTTCGGCCACCAGGGCCTGTTTTTATAGCTGGGAATAGGGATGGGCCAAAGCTCGTTAGCAAGACTATTTCAGAAGATGGGAGGGGAAAAAAAACTTGAGGGCAGAAAGATGACCAGAAGGGGGTGTGCAGAGGGACAGAGAGCCCACAGGCTCAATGACGGGCCCATCCAATCACTGTGTGTTGTACCAGAGATGAGACTCCTGAGACTAAGACCTGAACAGGCTTCCCGGACGGGATTTCACAACTTACAAATGAGTGAAAAACACTGAGAAAGCACTTTGAGCACTGACTTGATGGATGAAATTTACTCATGCTCCTTTTCCTTATTCAGTGTCTGAGCATATTTAACGTCTCATCTTTTTCTGTTTTTAGTGTTGAAACTTGCGTGTCACAATTTTCAGCTTTCTGTTGTCTGACTTTCAAGTTCCTACTACTTTCCTGCCAAATATGAAGACATCACATAAGCGCAAATTATGTGTTTGTGTGCACGAGGGGGAGTTGGCGAGAGATATGTTGAATTCTGCAAATTGTGTAGCCACCAACATCAGGTACAGTGTTAACTGATGCAAAACACACACACAAACACACACAGGAAGGGAAAGAGTACAAAACAACCAGGGATAAGCTGAGCTGGTAATCTTCCCTTCAACAAAGGAATGCCTTTACAAGACACGTGTTTGTCTGTTTATGTGTGCCTGTATCTGTGTGTGTGTGTGTGTGTATTTGCACTCCCACAGTGTAAGTATCTCATTTTGCGTTTGTATTGTGTAGCAGGCTGCCACAGTGCAAGTCATGCCACCATAAACACGATGGAGGACGGGCGTCTTTGAATAGCAGCAGTGTATGTTGGAAGACATCGGGTAGTGAATCCATCATGTTACCACTGACAGGCCCAGCAAAGGGAAATAAATATTTATTCTAAGCTTCCCCAAATCACAACCAGAGATTTCTCTCAGTGCTTTCTGTCTCTTTTTCTCCTGTCCTTGCTTTGCGTTCCTTTGTGCTCTTTCTCCTCTTTCTCCTTGATTCCTTTCTCTTTACCTGTGCAGTGACTGTCTCATCCTTCTCCCACCCATGTGTCTTACTGACATACTAATATTACAGAGGGGCTCACATAGATGTGGAGCATATGTTATGTTTCCACTGAAACACTCAACAACAAAAAGAGGTCAAAATGTATACACAAACATGCCCATGACACACACACACACACACAAAATCAAACTGAGATATCCATCTGGGATTTGTCATGTCAGACATGGCCCATGTCTCTCCCTTCTGTAATTATGGCAGTATTTATTTTTTCAGATCATCCCGCTGGGTTAGGAGCATCCAATGCTGTGGTTTGGACATGGAAACACACTCTGCTCAAGACATGCAGCTTAGCAGAAAAATGAGCACACAGATCATTGACTAGAAATTGGTAACCTGTTATTCAGAGATTTAATGTAATGTGAGTCTGGGCTGTTTATTTATTTATTTATTTTAAGAGACGACTTCTTGTGTCTATTGTACTGCATTTCTGAACTGCTGTGCTTATCTGATTTTGAAAATTTTCACTATTTTGCACTTTTACTTGCACTTATAAACTAAATAAATACTCACATATTTCAAATGCAATTACACAACTTACATCTTTTTCAGACTCTACAGTATGATGCATTTATCCACAAATTATCACACAGATTTGAAACATGTTTTATAGTTAAAACAAAGTCCTGTTTTCAAACCATTGCAAATTGTTGGGTTGGAGTGAAATTGTAAACATTTATTTTTTTTTTATGCTGCAATTATGTCTTAAAGCTGTGTCTGCTCATAAGGGCCCTTTTGGTGTCCACATCCCACTCCACTGACAATCCTGGAAAGTCTATTCTGTCTCTTTTCTTACCCTTTTACTGCACGACCCATAGTAATGACTGTGCGTGTGTGTGTTTGTGTGAGTGTCTCCCCAGCTGAGAGGAATCACCCTCTGTCCTGGGCACATTCAGTGAACTTGGCACTCACGCCACCTCATTCACCACTCTGTGCCTCCTTTCACTTTCTCTTCCTTGTCTGTCTGTCTCTCTCTATTGCCTCACAAACCCTTTACCTTCTCACTGTCCTTTTTTATCTCTTTCCTTCAAGCTCCTTTTATTCCTTACTTGACAAAAACACAGATGAGTTGCCTTACAAAAAAAAAACTACAAGATAGAGATAATGGCTTGTTCAATCAGCCCGTGGTGTTAATCAGCAACCATCGTGGGAACAGCATAGAGGGACGGGGGTGTCGGTGGTGGAGGAGTTGGAAAACCAGGGCCATTGTCCCGGGGAGATTAAAGTCCCCGAAAAGGCGGCATTGTCCAATGACGGGGATAAATCTTCCTCCTCCCGTCACTCAGGGGCCGAATTCAATTCTCCTCAACCCTTCCTAAAAGAGAGGCTTATCTCCTGTTCAATAGCTTGTTGCGCTACAAGCCAGGCAGGAATGCACCGAGTTGTATCCCTGACACCCGCTCACTGAGTTAAAAAGGAATTAGGGGTGAAAAAGAGAGAGTGAGAGAAAGTGAGTGCCTGAATTGCGACCCCTATTTTGCCAGAGGATGTGCGCTGGGAGGCAGATTGTGGTGCAGATAGAAGGTGACAGAAGGAGAGGGGACGGGAGAGCAGAATTGATTGACTGCTGCCGGGGGATTGAGGCCAGTGGAGAAGAATAGAGGCCCACTCAGGCTGCTCTCTCTGGGGCCGCGAGCAGCATGGTAAACTACTGCTCCATTGGAGGACAGAAAGCGGAAGAAACCACTTGGGAGCAGTCATGGTGCCACCTATCAAACTTACTCCCTCTTTCCCTTCCTGTATCTCCTATTATTACAGAAGTATCCCTCTCACTCCAGTCCAGAGCGCATTACTAGTTGCTAAGACCCACTTCTTCACAACACTTGGATGCCCTGCAGTCCCTCCAGATTCAATTCAGACCCCCCTGGTCCCACAATAAGTGATAGACAGAGACAGAGAAAGGATGGTTGGCAAATAAAAAGAACTTGTGCGGACTCAGGCCCATAGTCCTGCTCTGTTTGGCCTGGAGAGAAAAACAAGCCCAGTGTCCCCATTTTTCACTTCCCTTTCTCCTTTTCTGTTTTACTCCACCTCCATTGGAGATATCTCTGGGAAGAGACACAAAAAGAAAGAGTAAGGAAAGCAAGAGGAATGGATGGTAAAAAAGGGTAAGATAAGATATCCCCTGAAAGCCCCTTCACTTCACAACTCGTCTTCTTGGAAAAAAGGAAAAACACAATTGTCTCTTCTTCTGTTCCTTAGCCGCTACATATCCAACTCCCTTGTTTTTCCATTTTTGCCACCTATTTCCACATTTCTTGTTTATGCTCATTCTGTCCTAGCTGTCACAATGCACCCCCTCCCCAATTCACCGTGACTTGGCTCCACTTAATGATGGGGCTTACACCTGCTTACAGGATTAAATTAATTAGCACGAAACGGGATCTATGGAGGGAGGGGTGAAGAAGAGGAAGAGGCGGGTGTGCAGTAGGAGGACAACAACAGGGGGTCAGGAGAAAAGTACAGCAGGAAGAGGGCACAAAGAACAGGCTGCTTGGTGGCTGGTGCTGCACGGGCCTCATGTTCTACCGGATGCTGGGGGTGGTGGTGAATGAAGGAGGGGGCGATGGCTTGTTTTCAGTAGAGGAAATGAAGTTGGCCAAAGAGATGGGGAGACATAAGTGATTGGTCAGCACATTACAGGGACAATGTCTGGATGCATATCGTCAGAGGTAACAGCAACCATTGTGAGGGAAAGTCGAGACTTTCCGCTTGGTTCATAGCCTCCATAACACAAAACAATAACCAATCTGGGTTGGACTGAAATAAAAAGAACTGAAAATATTTGAATCTTCAAGCATCAAATTGCCTTTAAAAATCATTATGGTTTATTTTGTAAACTTTCATTCAACTCACACTACATTGTGTCATGGTCCATTCTCTACATTCTGCCTGTTTGTGGTCGGTTACTGTATATATATCTATTTTCATCTGCAGGCCCAAGCTTTGCCCAGTGTCTCCTCCTTGGGCATGGCTATCTTCTGTCATCAGTCTTATTTCTCATGGCCTTTTGTCTTCTCTCCATGCTTCTATCTCTGTCCCTCTCTGGCTGTTAGATGTGCGGTTAAAAAGCTTGATCCATCATGATAAGCATTCACAGATGGGCCTTTGCTAGCCTTAGTCATGTCAGCACATTTGCTCAGTTTTATTGTTCTACACTATGGCAATTTTCATTGTACACAGACCAAATAAAGTATATAGTTTGCTTTCTGTTTACGCACCTATGTTTCTATATGACAGCACCACATTCATGTTTGGCATCAATGACATTACGATGTTAGATGGCCCCGAGACATTTGGCTACTCTGCACAAGCAATCAGGTTATAGCTTTGGTCACATCAGTTAGTGATTAGATACAGTACATTATTCTATGACTATCAGACTATCAGACTTCAGGAAGACACTCAACCTCAACATGTAATGCTTCATACACACCCGCACACACACTGGTTCACACACGGAGCCTAGTGACAGATGCAGTGTGGTCCAGGCCTTTGCGTGGCAGTGGTCATTTCAATCCCTTCCATATGATAGTGATTAGGCAGGACGCACATAATGCTCATAGATCTGTGCTCTGCCATCTAACACACACAAACACATGCAGGCGCACTCATACACACCCCACACTGACCCCCATTCTGCCTGGCTTAGCACATTCCATACCTGTATTAGCAAACAGCTAAGCTATTTGCTTTCCTTAATTAGTATGTAGTACAGTGCACTTTCCTTATGTTTTAATGGTGCACTAGCAGATTATGTGTATAGCAGCACAGTTGTACTGACTGTGGGGATTGTGAAGAATAGATGAAAGCACTACAACAACGATATGCACAATCCTTATTTATTGATTAAAAAGAAAACTTATGTTAAGACATTTCATAGTGAGAGTTGTACCTGTTGATCTGGGTGTTTTTGATTGTGATGTGTTGTGGTCAGAGGCACTGCTTGTGAGTCCGGTAGTTTGTGTGTGAGAGAGTTTACAGCTGTGACAGCGTGTGGCCTTGACAAATTGGGTTTCATACTGATAACACACTGACAAGATAGTGGGAGACGCTGTTGGTGGACTGTCTAAACAGCGACTTCCATCAACAGGCGAGGAGCAGTATACAGCTGCATGATGTATTGAGTGTTCTCTATCTGAACTAACCAAGTCAATAGATTTATTTAGGCATTTTTCAAGAATCAATGACCATTCAATAGTTATCAAAGATTTCATGGTAACTTTAGCTCTGTCGTATAGTTTTAAGTATTCATCAGTGAAATAATATATTTGCTTGGAATAGTTGCAGTTTGCTGAGAAAATTATATTTTTTGGTACTAAGCAATAGAAAGAAATTTGGGACTGACTGCCATTATCCTTGCCCCATGAACTTTCCTAAAAGCAGCTTCCCCCATGCATTCCCTCAATCCTCCTCTCTCCTGTAACAGTTTTTCTACCCTCTTGCATCAGAAGGATCTCTCTGCACAGAGTTTAGATAGTTCATTGGCTACCCATTCCCTATCCCCTGCTGAATGCAATCAGTAGACACTGTTGGTAATAACTTACACTCACACTTTTTCCTCCTCTATCTTCTCTACTTGCTTCTTTCCGTTTCACATCCCCTACCTCTCTTTCCTCTGATTATGTCCTTCCTTTCCTACCAGCTATGCTGTCAGAGAAAGGTGCCTGAATGAGTGCATGTTAACTAGCATGATGAATCACATCCTCAAAATTAACTTTCATTTAGCAAATGATGGTAAAAGAGAGAGAAAAAGAAAGTGTCTGGTGGAGAAACGTGGCATGGCATATGTACTGTATGTGTGTGTAGCATTTAATGAGGTATAAGTTCCCATGAGATCATTATTATTTTCACTTCCCTATATCCGTATATGTATTATATTTTTGGAACAAAGGAGACTGTATTTTCTATTATACGTAGGGCTGAAATGTTTCTCAGTTTTCATTTATATGGTGTCTCAACTGTTTCTTTGAGCCCAGGTGACTAGGCTAACCTGCCAGGTATCAGGAAATGACTTCTTTGAAAGCATTGTGCTGTGTTCAGGCTTCTTTCACCTGCATGATCTAAATGATATCATTAAAACAACAAAAGTAAAAGTGCTTTCCTCCCAACCTGCCATTTGCCCCAGCCACATGATAAATTGTGCACTTAAATTTAACGTCAACACAGGGGGCAAAAAAGACAAAAGTGACCAAGAGCCCAGTGGCATCAAAGCAATTAGTGGCTTCCCAGGTAACGCCCCCAATTCTGCCCCACCCTCCTCTTCTCTCCTCTTATGAAGCTAATTGAAGACAAGCTTTTTGAGACGGACACACAATAGAGCCAATGGTAGAGTGGTATTTGAGACTCAACGGGTGGACTGCAGAAAGAGAGATGCTGGGGTATTCTATGAACACCCCCCCACCCACCTCCACATCTAAATCCCTTTCTCTGTCCTCCTTTTTATCCCATGGAGTCTCATTCAGGGCCCTACTTGACATAGCTCGACCTTTGAACCCAGAGTTTATGAACTGAAGCAGCAGCTATTTATTTGGTGTGGAACTAATGTGTGCCCTTGCCATTGTGAAGAGATTTGAGGCAATGTTAGCATTGTGTTTGAGTTGCTGTGTGTGCTTGGATAAGCTCATGGTCAGCAGTGCTAATGCTATTTCAATAGCACTAACTGGGGTTGACTGAATTGTCATTTGTCAATGAGTCACTAAAGTTAGGAGAAATAGCTTTTTTATTTATTTTCAATATCAAGCCTTCTCTTCTATCAAAATTGCATGCCTGCAGAGGTATCTCTGTGTGGAGTTTTCATGCTCTCTCTGCAGCTTCCTTTTGTATAGGTGCTGCAGTTTCCTCTCATGCATGTCTGTTTCTTTTTTTCCCCATGTGATACCCTGGTTAACCTGTCTATGGTGCAGTCCACCTCTTGCTCTTGCGACTGCTGGATGCTGGATACTTCAGTTTTGAATTTTAATTCCAAAAAATTTTTTTAAATTAAAAACTGAAGTATCCAGCATCCAGCAGGCGTGATTATTATAATATAACTATATAATTGCAATTTTAATTGAAATGAATGGATCAAAGACAGTTGACAAACAAATTCCTGATACAGATTACTTATGTTGTACTGTAATGGCACTGTGAAGCCAGACCGCCTAGTGGTACAGGATCCATGTCCTACTTTTCTATTATGAGGTAGATGTAAGCACAGGTACAGCCATTTAAAAAAAAAAATAGGGTAATAATTACACCATTCAGTAATCCAAGCCTCCACCCACTGTGTAAACAGTGGTAATCTTTATAAAAAAAGATCAGTCTTCATCATTCATAGTTCAAAGGTCAGACTGTCATACTCATCTCTATGACTATTTATCAAATCTGCCTGTGTTTTGAGCCTACAACGTCAACTTTTTACTTGGTTGGTTGACTTACAGTCAGTCAGATATTGTATGCCTTTGGGATTCAAGTTTTATGTTTAGACACTAAGTCCTTCTGAAACTGTTTGCAAGTTGTTTACAATAGTGTAAGTTTATCAGAAACTGCTGCAAACATGCTGAAATCTTAAATTAGATCCAATTTGATCATATGCTCAGACCAAAAACACTAGGTGTTCATCAATAGTATGGGTTCCTTGAAAAGTCAGTCACAGATGAACAAGCCACGACCTGTCCATTTTGCTACCTGCTACCTTGTGCTTATGTGTAGGTGTGTAAGTGTGTGTTTAAATGAAACGGGTTACGTTTACTAAGCAGTTGTATTGTAGTAGACTCTTTGGAGGACATGCAGCTCCAAGCAAACAGAGAGCTGTGCTTAAACAAACAGAGGAGGACAGGAGAGCAAGACAAATGATGGGATCCACACAGCTTGCATACACATACGCAGATGCACGTATACACTCACAAAGTCACTAGAGCAAAGATGAGAGGAATTTGTCCCCGGAAGAGGAGTGGTGGAGATAGAGGTGATCTTAACAACAGGATGAAAAGAAGGAAAAGTCCCTGTCTCTATTTTTTTTGTCAGATTCCATCTTTCCTTATACACCACTAGATTCCAAACATGACAATTCTTCATCCAAACATTAGTATTATAATAAACAGCTATCATCACAGATGTAAAATCTTGTATTTTATTGATATGTGTTCGCTGTGTTCTACATGTGCATGTGTCCACACCAGCCCTAAAGCGCTGACGGCATTGTGCAGTCCTTGACAGAAGTGAATTAATCAGACCCCTCTGGCCCATTTGTCTCTATTTGGGGGGCTAATTGGAAAAGAAGCAGGTGTTAATAGAGAGAGGAGAGCGCCAGAGTCAGAGTGTGTGTATGAATCAGTGTGTCTTGTGTGTGTGTGTGCATGCACACATGCATGTAATGGAAGTCTCAGTGCTAAGTTAACCAGACTTAATTAGGCATGTTCAGGCTCCAGCCAACCTTACACATTTCTCTGCTTATCTGAGGTGAAGGCGATGCACGAGCTGGAGGGATCAGGGAAGAAAAAATGAGAATTGCCGTCTGACATTGTATGTGTTGGTCAAATGCATGCTTAAGAAGAAAAACAAACAAACATTCAAACTAAAACCTGTGAGTGTCTACATGGATGCAAGCAGTAAATCTACACCAAGCACACAAAGTTGAACATGTGTAGCCACATGCTGTTTAGAGTGGGTGCAGTGTAACAGACAGACTTGCATGTATAGAGGATAAGAAACGCCGCCCTCACCTCGCCTGCTGGTGTCTGGGATTGTTTGTATAAGATGCTCAATTGCGAGTGTGTGGCAGGCCTGTGTCCTGTCCTGTAGGTAGCTGGCGATAAAGTTTGAACCTGTTTGAAAGCTCAATCAAAGGCCCCACTGGCTCGTTAGCTCCCTGCATATTTAGCTGTCTAAGTGATGTCAGCAAGTTTTAATGGACGGCAGCTTTTCTCAATTACGCAGGAGGGAGGCAAGCAAACTGTACCCAGTGCTATATGTGTATGTGTGTGTGTGAGAGAGCGTGTGTGTGTTTGATGTGGTGTTTACTCAGTTGAAAGCTGTCTCCTGTGTGGTCTCTCCACAGAATTACCCCCCCCCCCCCCAAGATCACACACACACACTCACCTGAGGCAGTGTACGCATGTTTGTTGTGCACATGGAGACTAGTAGTTGTAGGTACAACAAGTGACGCATCTTTATAAATGTGTTTTGTGGGGTATCGATATCTGGTACACACATATACACAAAGACATATAGAGCCACTGACACACACACACACACACACACACACACAGAAACAAGACATAAACATACAACAAAATCTTCCATAATATTTAGATATTCCCCTACACACACAACTGCTGACATGTGCACACCCATATAATACACACAACGGCACATTATTCTGACTTCTTTCTGTCTGGCTTCATATCTGTTTTTGTTTCAGTCTGACACACACACTCAAGAGCGCAGCGGAACCAGTGCTTCAGCAGTCAGACAACACAACCTCTATTCATGTGTCCATACAGCTGAATGGATGGCTGAGATGTCTGTATGTTTTGGTATAAAAAAATGAACAAAGCTGACACAGAGTGTATCTTGGAAGTTCTCTGAAAAGTCTGTATAAAGAATCCAAAGGAATAAACCTTGTATTTATTGTTTATTCTCTCTCTTAAAAAAACATTCTAAATTAATTATTTACCCCTCTCTTAATCACTGCAGCCCTTTGGATTGTTTTTCTCCTTGCTTCTTCTTTGCTTTTCCATGTCCGTATCTTTATTCTTCCCTCCTCTGTCTGCCAAAGTTGCCTGCAGCCACTTTTCATCAACACAATTATTTAAACACGAAGACTGTTTCATTGACTTAAGTCTGAAGTGGAGAAAGCTGTGAAGGAGCCATGTGATGTTAATTTATGTTCAGTGTAACATGTTTATTTATTTGAGGAAAGTTTTGTCTAAAATGTTCAAAGCTAATGGCCGTGCGTGCGTGTGTGTGTGTTTGTGTGTATGCAAAGGGTGTGTTAATGTGGCAAAATATGCATCTATGTGAACATTCTGCCCTTCTGAACCTGGGATGCCCCCTGACACACACACACACACACACACACTAGTTAGAGGTGGGATGGCTGCAGGCGAGGAGGCAGGTCGGCAGCGATTAGAGGAGCTGTGTACATAATGGTTGCCATGTGCGGAGCCATCTCATCCACCATTACACACACATGCAGCGCCCACCTCCTGAATCCCTCCAAGATACCGTACACTTTTAAAAACATTAGCCACTAATGCTTTAATGCCCTCGTGTCGACGTGGGGTTTGACTGGAGCTAAAATGGCAGACACAGAAGAATGCTGGCTTGTGTTTGCTTAGTGTATGAGGACAGGATCTGGCTGATTCAAACATGATGGAGCTACAGACCAGCTGCAAGCTCGGCAGAACATTTCATGGATGCATTATACCCAACAATACAGTTGCTTTTTATAAGCACATGAGCATTTGTTGCGTCATATTTGACATAATACATTGCACATACTGACGCATTGTTTTCGTTAGCTTAGATCATTAATCACAGGCTTCCATGCAAAATGCCGACTGGTGTGGTTATTTACATGAGAATGGTGCGGCCATGCTGCCGAGCTACTAATGACTAACGAATGCTGGGCATGGCTAGTGGCCTTTCTCAGAAGTGTGCCAGGTGTGCGTTCCAGGCCAGGCTACATGAAAAACAGCGTCTGACCTTGAGACAGGCAGCTGAAACCTGAGTTGTCGCTACAACTTACAATGTCGGGCACCTGAAAAAGTCTGAAACTCCTCCCCTCTGCTTCTGTTTTTTTCTCTTCTTCTCTCTCCTTGTTCCACTCGTCATAATGTAAAAAAAGGTCCCCTCCTCCTCTATGTTCTCCTCCCACTTTCACCATATGCTCATACAGAACCTTTGGTCATTGGACACTGAACAGCTTCCTTGTGTGTGAGCTTGTGAATGTAAACATGACCAGAGAGGGTGCAAAAACAAAAGTGTTATTGCGAGGGATTCATTGTGTCAACATCTTAGTTGGTGAGCGCCATAAGGGAATAAAGGACACAGTCTAGACTATTTACTGACAAAGGCGAGGGTGCACAAGAGACTTATTTAATGTACAGTTCACCCTTACATGCACTTGGTTAACTAATCAGTAAAAGCAACATTTTTGTCACGAAAGGTATACTGAGATTCTCCTCTTGGTTTTCTTACAGTGATATTACTGTGCAGATTCATCACATTCATGGGTATCAAAAGACAAATTATTCCCTTAAGAGTTTAGGAGGGCAGGAAAAAAGAAGTTAAAAACAAGGTCTTAATGTTAGACCCAGTGAATATTGGCATTGAGAAGACCAAGCCTTCTAGGTCTTATAGCGAAAACATTATTGGTCTCTGTTTGGCAAAAAGAAGCATTACTTGATATATGAATGCTTTTTTTTTAGCTTGTTCCTAGAAGGCAGGCCAGTGAGAGACATATTTAGAGGGAGCGAGACCTCACCTGACCACACTGGAATAGTAAGGTGTGGTCAAGAACCGCATGGGAAAAAAAAAAAATCCATTATCACCAGCAGATTTCTCAGCACTGGAATTGTGAAAAGCAATTGTTTCTTGGGTCCTGGTTACTAATTTGGGTGAAAGAGTGATAATGAGACTGCTAGTGCTTGGCACTGCAGTGCAATTAACAAAATCAGATCGAGGTTAATATAGACACTACAAAGTGCTCTATCATTTTGTCAATAGAATAGACTGACTTCTCCCAGCACCTCCTGTAGCTGAATTCAGAGCTGTGATTACATTTGAAACCAATGGCAAGACCCTCAGATGTTTGTTAGTGTAATGGAGTGAATAACCACATCTTTATAAAAGTTCTGGTGGCTTCTCACTTCCAACCAGAGCTGTTATTTTTTAGTTATTTTAAAAGACTGAAAATTTACGCTTACATATTTTAGCATGGCTGACTGGCCGCTATTCTTTTCCGTTTATTGAATGAACTTCTTACTTTTCTGCAGTTTGCTCTAATCTATCTCACTTTGCCTTTAAAGATTGACCAAGTAGGGATCAACTTGGGATCAATATGGAAAGAGTGCTCTTGATTTCTCCTTCTTTGTTTGACTGTGTTTCTCTCCCAGTCACTCTCCTTCACAGCTGACTTGTCCCCCGGGTATAGCAGATTAATAATGCTAGTTCTTCACCATTCACTGAATTGTAGAAGGAGAATTGTATAGAGGTCCTTAATGAACTGGGTGGCCGTTGTTGGCCTCAACACCAATTAACACAGCTTTTAATTATGGCTTTAATCAGAGCAGCTGATGGCCAGACTCCCTGCATCTCCTGCAATACAGGCGCCCTACTGAGCCATGCAGATGCACACAAGCACTACTACACACACACACACACACACACAGAGGCACTGCTAGCTTTAGGGGAGGAGATATGTGCTCATTTCCAGAAACACACATTCCTTACTCTACTCATTTATCTCCAACTTTTCTTTTATTGTTGACCCTAGACCCGTCTGACCCAGCTAAGAGAGCTGGAAAAGGATCTGGCCTCAAAATAGCCAAAACACTTTTATTTAGAATCTCAAAGGCAGCGAGTCAAGGGTACATGTTGCCTCCTTCCAAAAACATGAAGCAACAGGAAGAGAATGTCTACTGGAGTTGTCTGCCAACTTCCCAAGCTGAGGGAAAAATTGGTATTTTTATTATGAGGAGAGGAGTCTAACTGTTTGACATAGAGCTCATAGAAAAGTTAAATTCTGTCACAGGGGAAAGACAGAGGAGTCACGCAACAGGCCAAAGTTATGAAAAGGTCAATTATCAGTGTGTTTCCCTGAACATAAAGCACTATTTTTGTCTTAGAGCCGAGTTTGCCTGATTTCAGTTTCAGTGTTTCAGCAGCTGTCTAAGAAATCGAATGGCTGCCAACCACAGTGCATGCTTCTAGTAATAGGGATGGAAGTTAAGCTCTTGAATGTGTAAGTGCTATTCTGGAATCACTTTGACTTCTTTTGGATTAGACCATCGACAGGGCCTGGAATAGGGCTCTAGCAACACTCTCACTTCTCAGGAATATTACAGGAGAATATGTAATTTTTGGCAACAAAAAAATAAGTAGTTAGCTGAGCCAGCTCCCATATGAATTTGATTTGTTACAATTATGCATGTATTGTAATACATGAGTACACTGCATGTGTAAGAGGTGAGGTATGAAATGTTCTAGTAGGACAACTCAGATCTTCCTTAAAAGACAATAGTCTGCTTACTAAGAACTAAGTAACATAGTGTGCTACTGAGTTTGCATGGAAAAACAACACAAGCTGCCATCTTTCAGCATCCTGTATGTCCTCAGTTGTGATTGGTGTGGATCAATAGCCAATATCAAGTGGCTCATTTATGTCATGACTCCTAAATGTCAAGACTAAAATATGGATAAGACGGTAGCAACCAGGTCATACAATGTACATGTGTTGCATGAGATCATCTGTGTCAGTCATATTGGTTATATTATCATATTTTATCGAGGAGGAAATGCAACAATCCACTGAGGATCTCTAAAGCTAGCCTGACACTGCTCGCCATCTTTTTGAGGAAAATATGCTCATGAAAAGCACTGACTGCAAATCCAGTGTGTTTACGAATGCAAAAAATGGTTGCCATCATACCTAAAAGGCACCATTAACTGCCAGTACTTCCTCACCAGAAGCTGATTGAACTGGGCCACCCCTGGTTTGACTACAAGCACCTAGCTTGAAACCTGACAGGATGGATTATTGTGAATTTCTGATCTCACAGCTACCTCTTTTCTCACTCTTCAAAAAACAAAATGTAATCCAAACTCTCTTAGAGCACTCTGGACTGACAGGTGTTGAGGTCCCTCTATTCCTCACAGTTTTTTCAGTGATTCCTTTTTAGTCTTTGTCCTCATTATTTCATCTCCATCTCTTTCTTTTGCTTGTCTCTTTTTTGCATATTCACTGGGAATTGTTAGCAAAGCTCACCTACTGTTTCTAATCAGCTGCCTTTGTAGTGCCTCCATACCAGAATATGGCTCACACAGGCAACACTCACATTCACACACACCGGGAAAAAAACACTGTTTGAACATTTGTAGAAATGTCTTTTCAGTATCCTTGCCTTTTCTATTTCACTTTGTCTCTGCACTGGCACAGATACACACAGATATACTCATTACAATCTAGTGTACATACAGACAGTGAGATAGTGGAGCAGACAGGCTTGACTGACACTAAGAATGTTAAATAGAAGAGGATAGTTCTGAAGGACAGAGAGAGAGAAGCAGAGCCCAGAAAATGACTCTCTGTATAACCTGTTTGAGACCACAGCCATCCACACTCTTGGAACTGGCAAAGTAAACTGTCGGGAAACTGCCCGTCCATCTCTTGGGTCTCAAAAGCGGCCCGTCTTTTCTGTCTCTTTCCTTTTTTTGCACTTTTTTTCTGTGTCTTTTTGTAACTCTCCAACTTGGTTGTACTTCCTGTAACCCTGGGAGCCTTTATTCCTTTCAGTGAGAGAATTGGTTTGTAGTTGCACTGCAGCTCCCAGTATATTGTCTTGCTTTAGTGTCTGGTGTCGATGTTCCTTTTCATCTTTAAGCAAGGAAAAGGACTGAACTGGGATCAAGGCAACTGTCCTCCGCCTCTGCTTTATTTGAATGTGTAATTAAAAAGTATGCTGTTTATGATTTTTGTGTATGCACAAAATTATAGTTTTATATATCTTGTTTTTGACAATTTTCTTTTTGACGATTGAATCAGATAAGAACACAATCACAACAGAGCTATTTCACAAAGATACATCATTATAGTATAGTATTATGTCAGTAATATTATCAGTTTTTGTCCAGTCTTTTGAGTATCTATAAACACTGAGGTTGATTTCAAGAGTCCTAATTTTTTCATCACCTGCTGTGTTTCATTAAATCAGCTTGTACATCTGGGCCCCAATGGTGAAACAATGCATGCACACACACACACACACCTAACCTAACCTAATTAAAATGGCCTGTTTAAGCACTGTGCGTCGGGGCATAGCAGGGGTAGGTGTTAGGGCATGTGGAAGAGGTTGGGTGTTTGTAGGGTGGTGGTGCGCAAATCTCAACTTAAATGCAA
Source organism: Parambassis ranga (assembly GCF_900634625.1). Classification (NCBI taxonomy): domain Eukaryota; kingdom Metazoa; phylum Chordata; class Actinopteri; family Ambassidae; genus Parambassis; species Parambassis ranga. The sequence continues at coordinate 11,551,554 of NC_041028.1, read as the reverse complement.
AGAGATTAGACAACTTTTGCAAGATATTAGCTGTTCAAAAATGAGAAAAATGTCCCTAAGCCTCTTGTACAAGCACAGGATGGGGACAAGGCTTGCTTTTGTTTCACAGGCAGAGAGATGGAGCACTGGTGGTGGTGGTGGTGGTGTGTGTGTGTGTGTGTGTGTGTGTGTGTGTGTTAGGGAGTCATCAGACCAGGTATTATCAGTTAGATTATGTTCTTTCACTTATCGGTGCCTCATACCTCTAGGTGACAGACAGAAATGAGAGACGGAAAACTAGTTTATGAAGAGGAAATTATACAATGTATTGGAGCAAGAGAGAAGGAGAAATAGAGGGATGCAAAAACTCTCAGGATGTATGAGTGCACAGAGAGGCTAAGTCACTGTAATGTTAATCTTAGTCGAATGCAAAATGTTTACAGATCACATGACACAACTTCAGAGAAAATGTATTTAGTTGTTAATGAATTAAAAGACATCTTTTACTTCAGTCAGTGCTATGTTATTGGTAGCTATGGTTAAGACTGACTTGATATACTTATGGAGGTGCCCAGCAAAAGGGGCCAAAATGATCTTGTGTTCCTTAATGTCATGTTTCTATTACCACTTGAGCAGATAAACACATGTTAATGGTTTATAATGACTAAAAGCCTTATTCTTATTTTTCTAAATACTTTGAAATCCATATCTAATAAAATTACAGCTGATTATTAGAGTAAAATAGACAAGGTGGCCACCCACACAGGCAAGTCTCACTATCTTCATTAGATGTGAAATGCATGTAGCCAAGGTTCAGCACAGAAACATAAAAATGTCGCCCCTTAAATCTGAATTACTGAACCTAAGTTTTCTGCATGTTATTTTTTTATTGTTTATCAGCTTCCTCTATTCATACATGTGCCTGTGCATGTTCATGTGTACTATATTTGTCCAGCAGCACTGTGTTGCTTTTTTCCAACATCAGAGAAAAAGAGATAGGGAGGGAAAGAAGAGGGGTATTTAATGAAGCACTCTCTGCATGATAAGAAGAGCCACCAGAGTCCCTGGTGTGTGACAAGGCCTGGCCCCTGTCATCACAGAGCTCCTGTTGTGGCTGAGAACTATCCACCTCCTGCTCCCCCACCCACTTTTCCTCATCATCAGTTTGGAGAGAGTACGAGAGGTGGGGAGACGGTCCAACAGACAGAGTCCAGACAGAGGCCATGTGAGTGTGTGTCATATGGAACAGATTTAGTGCTAATGACCCCCTCCACCTCTCATCCCCCTCACACTGTGCCCACCCTCTGCCACCCCTATGTCCAACCCCCACCCTACATCGCTTTGTCCTGGTCAGTATCATCCCTTCACAAGGAATGTTGGCCTGTTCCAGCTCCAGTGTCCCATGGCTGTACCCATCCAAGCACCTATTCACCCCCCTCACTCCCTCCCTCTGTCCCCTCTGATCATCTCCTTTCCAGATACTTGGACTCGAGTCAAAATTAGGTCATAAAACAAAGACCTTGGTATTGAACAACAAAGGACACAGTGCAGTTAATCATCTAGAGGGGAAGTAGTTATTTTTAAGACTTAAAATGACTAGTGATGTATTATTTAATACTCCAGTCTTGATTTAAACATCTTTCTAAAGTCATTGTGGGTGGGTGCTGAGATGGTGTTGTAGAAAGCAGACACATTGTCAGGATGAGTGAGTGGTGGATCAATGATAGAAAAGGAAAGGATTAGAGGAAAAGTAGGAATATTCACAGGAGGTAGTGTTGAAAAGGTTTCAAAAAATGTGAGAATGTGTTGAAAGAAAAGGTGGATTTGATGTGAAAGTGCTTCTCTCACTTTGTCTCACTGCAGTTGTCACACAGCCTGAGCAAACATTCAAACTCAAAAGACACATATTGGCCAATATAGCATTATGTAATACTAACACATATTTCCTAAAAAAAAATGTGAGAATGGGAAGACAGAGTGCTAGACTTCTAACCACTCTAGGACTTGACCTCGACATCGACCTTCACCCAGCCCATCGTCTCCCTGCACTTTCCGTATCTCTGTCTCGTTGACACTGGCATTCTTTCACGTTAGCGCATCGCAGCGCTGCAGATAGGCCTGCCAGACACCCCTTTTACTCTCCTAGTATCTCTGCGGCACACAGACACACACACACAGTTAATTGGTAACCAGAGTTTATTGGTAGCTGGGAACTCATAGTTCGACTACGTTGTTCGGAGACGCATGAGATAATATGTCAGCTTTTGGTGAGTTATGACTACACGTGTGGGTATTCAAGACGTATGTTTGGATTATAGACACTATGTGATATAATGGTCAGTGCATGCATGCTAAATTGTGAGGTTTTGTGATGGTCATTTCCGTGTCATGGCATTGTTTGTTGCGAGTGACGGCTATTTCGCATTTAAATGTGGACAACTTACGGCTTCGGTTTGCACACATAGGATTATTTATTTTTCGTTGCTGGCTGTAATTTATTCTTCACAATTTCTTTTTAAACAAACCCCCCGACTTACTCAATATCAATAAAGTGGTCTAGTTATCTATTTTCCCCTTCTTCAACAACTAGGGGATCAATACTCATCTGTCTTGGTTTCACCACTGAATGTTATCACTTGTGCCAGAGATTAACCTGCCACAGCATCTTATCCTGACATTATCCTGAGTTATGTAGGTTAAAAAGGGAGGTCTGTCGGAGGTTACACTTGTCAATTGGCTTCACATTGAAAAATATTTAGATATTTGCAGAAAGGGACTGTTGCAAAATGAACACATCTAAGATCTAAGCTTTTTCTGACATTTCACCACTCCGCATTCTTAATTAAAATAATAATAATGATAAAATTGTTATCATACAAATTTATTATTTATTAGTGACAACAACAAAAACTGTCCTATCAGCTGAGTTCTATCTAAAATGTAATTGCACATGTTTATATTCAGTAACCTGTATTTTAGCAGATTTGTCTGCTGTGTTCTTTACATTTTCTGTGCTGATAACTCCATTCTTCTTTCACTTACTGGCCAGTTAACCCTCCTTGTTAATGTGGGACCCTTTCTGCTGTCACACCGGTGCAGTAGGTGATCCATTTCCCAGACTGTCACAGCACCCAACCAGGTCCATCCTTCATTCCTTTCTCATCTTTCAAGTACTGACCACTCTCCTCCATCTGTCTGTCAGACCAGGACTTGACCTCTCACCTCTGGAGGCCCGCCTATCTTGTTACCCCTAACCTCTCAGTTGTTTGAGCCACTGGCCAGGAATGGTTAATGTGAATTCATTTTCACAATGCACATATGTGTCACACAGTTTATGGAAGCCTTTAAAATAACATTTAGAAAATTGCTCAGGCTCAGTAAATGTATGATTTAAGGCTCTAGCCTGAGTGGATGTTTGAAATAATCACACTTAGTAGGATATAGAAGAACAATGAGTTCAGATGACTTCAAAACAACAACACGGTATATACACACATCTTCCTTCCAGTTAGTTGACAAAATCTGTAGCAGGTGTTCTCTTTTAGTGGAATGGCACCATGATGAAGAAGTATTAAACAATGTAAATTCACTTATTATCCTTCTTTTTTACTTTCTCCCCAATGATTGTGCCTTGATTCCTGCTTAAAGCCCAGACTGATGAGCCCAATTTGGACTGGTGCTGCATCCAGCACAGCTTGATTAATGGCTCTAGGAAGGGTAGCATCCTTGTCCTTGTTTCATCACGCACACATAGCTGCTCATTGCCACCAGACCAGCCATGTAATTGATGACAGAGGCCTAACATTTGCAAACCAAATGTGAAAGAGGGAGATGGAGCTAACTTCTAACACCTCTCTGCCTCTGCTTTTTTTTCCCCCTCTCCCTTTTTATCTGTCCCTCCACCTCACTGTCTGCACACCCACTCTCTCATTAGGCATTTGTCACATTGATATGAAGGGCCAGGGCAGCATTGTGACATGCTCAGAAGGCAGTATAAATATTTGATTAGCCCTAATGGAAATCGTCACAGTGCGCTAATTGCACCACACATTATCTGAGGTGCAGTATCAGCGGCGGACATCCCCTTTGATCCTCCCTCCATTTGCCCCTCTCCTCTTCCTTTAACCCTCAGCCCCTCTCTCTCAGCCTCTCTTTCTTTTGTTTACACAGTTTATTTTGGGTCATATGTCATTATCTGACCCCACCACCCCACCCCTGCGCCTTCCTGTCTTTTCTTGTCACTAGACTCTCTCGTTGTTATCTTTCTCTCAATGCACATTGACGTCTCTGTCTGCCTCCCTCTCCTCCTCACTGACTGTATTTGTGTCTCTCCTATTGTATGGTGTCCTCTGTTGCCCTGTTTCCCTCTATGAAGTAGCTGTGGCTAAATAGCTGCAAGGGCCGCATATGCACAGAAATGGATGCACACACAGGGGACTAGAGGACAATACATCAGGAAAACCAGATGGACACTTCTTTTGCTCTCATTTCCTGATATAAAACTAATAATACACTATATGATACAAATATTACATGATACTATGGAGGGGGGCTATAACATATCTGTGCTCCTACATTCTGCCCACAAAACTTCTTTATGGGCTTACTTTTTCACTGTTGTTGTTTTACTTGTTCACTGTTTTCTTGCTGTACTTTATGATAAATATGTGTCCTCAAAGCAATTGTTTTCAATGTAGACACCGGATGATGTCCTTCCTCAACCTCCATCCTGTTTATATTTACTTGTTGTTATTTACGGTGCGTCTCCTGCAAAGATCAGTGACATTGTTTGGTGTCGCTCCCCTTTTTTCTTTCTCTCTTTCTCTCACCCTCCCTCAGACGTTTCCATTTAGCCAAAGACAAAACAAGTTAATTAGATCGGAAGTGCAGGCCTATCAATGGGGAATCAGTATTCAGATCAAGACCTTGTCTGGACACAAACAGCAGGAAGCCAAACAAGCACTACTGAATGGGAGGACAGCAAAGAGAGGGTGAGAGAGTGAGGGTGAAGCAGGGCAGTGTACACTCAAACTGTTTTGGTGCTAGATCAATTGTATATCTGGATTTGGGTGTTCCAGTGGATCTCTTGGTTTCTTTTCTTGTCTTTTGAGATTTGCATGTGTGCCTACACACGCTTAAATGCATTGCATTACTTCCCTGTGAAGTCTTGCTACCTTTATTTATTCTTTATTCACTGCTACAACAAAGGTCCATGGTGAAGAAGATGAGCTCTTCAACATATTGTCTAAGGGTCAGGTAAATCTCAGGGGTCCATTAAGTGGGCTATTTTCTTCTAACAGAAGTATAGTCCAACTCTGTGATGCTATGTTTTAGACAATCGAAACAGGCTCTTGTTACCTTCCCCACCACTAGATTACTGCATATATACAGTAGTACGGTTTATTCCTCAGGATGAGTTTCTTGTGGACAGCCTGATAATGAATAGAAAAGTTAGTCACAATATTACTTTTATGTATTCAGACACAGACACACATAAGTGGGGAGAAGCAGTGAGAGGAGGAGGAAAGGAAAGTGTGGGGGTAAAGCTCCCATTATCTCATGTGGAGGACCACCTGAGCTAAAGACAGCCATTTGTTCCCAAATCGACCTGTCGACCCCCTCCTAATTACCAGCCAATTATTTCCAAATGGACCACGTTCACCCCACACCCTGCACACTTCCAGAGGAAAGGGACAAAATTGCCTGTCTTTCTCACTCTTTCACTCTCTCTCTCTCTCTCTCTCTCTGTTTCTCTCATGTCTTATCTCTACTTTTTGATTTCCTTCTTTTATTTTTCTCTTCTTACAGCATTGTTATTATTTAAATCTGAAATACTTTTGCCAGTAATGTTGTGGGCTTTGCAGCAGTTCCCCACACACACAATGCACAGTGGTGCACACTCCTTATTTATTCCCAGTTCCCTCTGTGGTTCTTTAAGTGTTAATTAAGTGGTGTAATTATGAGAAGAATTGACACCTGCGTGTCAGTCACGTTATGTATGTATTTAAGCTAATGCATATAACTATATGTATAATTACACCTGTGCAATATTTTTGTGACTTTGAAGATGATGTTTTTTTTCACACGTGCATGATTATAGAGAAGGGTAGAATGTGGAGTTATGAAGCATCATATCTCCATATTCTCACTCTCTCTCTCTCTCTCGCTCCCTCCCCGTCTCTCTGGCACCGGTCAGTCTCAGCAGACCGATGTGTATCGATGGGTCCGGCATGCAGGAGCCACCCGGAGGAGAAGAAGGCTGTGCCCCTGTTCCCAGAATTCTTTGTGGTTAGCCTCCATTGTTCACAACCACTTGTATACAGTATTGTCAGATTGATTGTGAGCCTCCGCTCTCGCTCGCTCCGAGGACAGCGAGAGAACGACCAGAGCAGTGTAGGGAGACGGAGGTAGAGAGGATGAGGAGGAGGAGGAAGGGAGCAGTAAGCATTGTGTCCCTCGCTTGCCATTCTCCTGGCTTTCCATCTGTTTCCCTCTCTTCCTTCCTGTTTCTGTGGGATAGTGAACAGATTAGTAATAGCACCGCCGCAGCTCCTAATAGGGGAAGTCATGGTCGGGAAATACGATGGATCGGTTTGAGATATCATCTGACTGAGTGGCGCAATAGTTTTGAACTCTGACACCTAGCTGCTAGCTGGCTGACTTTGATCACTTTGGTGCAGAGTGATTTGAGTGGTGTATGTGAATGCACAAGTGAGAATACAGTGCATTGTTGTATTTCTGTAACACTTTAACCGTTTTGCTCATCAGTTTATTGTTTGCAGGATCTATCCCTCATTCAAAACTTATTTTTTTCATTGTTCTTTTTATTAAAACGTTATAAACATTTTTTTCAGATTTTTCAGAACATTTTGTCTATAGTATATTCAAAAAAAGATTCAAAAAGGCTGAAAAATGCTCTTAAATGCATGATTCTCATGTTTAAATTGCATGATAAATAAAATTGAACGAAACACACTGTTACTAGAGTGATTATCAAAATATGTCTGTCATTTTACTAATCATAACAGCATCATTTGATCATATTAAAATCAAACAGGATTATAATAAAACCTGAATTCTAAAAGCTCAAAGCACAAAGATGGTATTTTCTGAAGGGCTATTGAATTGATTTGCTTTATATTTGCAGGTCTTTGTGTTAACATGTTGCTCCTTTTTCATCTCCTATCTTATACATCCTATTGAGCACCAGCTTAATATCCCCACAGGGATCGTTTAGCTTCATCAGATCTAATCTAATATACATATTCTGGAAAGTTCAGAGTTACATGGCTTAATGTGTCTGTGTGTGTTCTGCTCGTTGCGGGCTGCATACCGGCCTTCTGACTGAGTTTGAAGCTAAGTGGATTAGCATATCTACCATGTCAGCTCCATTCAGTGTGACAGCCTGATGACATGGGACTGTGTGATGGCTGTGACCCACCTGACGTCCACAGCTCAGGCCTCCCAGCAGGTGGTCTTACTCTGGGAAGATGTGAGCGAGTAAGGGGAAGACTTTGAGGAGAGAGTTGAGGTAGTTGGCAAATATGGCTTTATGTGTCTCGTTTCTATGTGTAGGTCTAACTGTGGCCAATAAAAGCCCATGTTCCAGTAACAAAGCACACAGTGGGGTAACATTTCTGCATCATAGTTCTCATAAGTTTTGTTCTTTTTTCTGCATATTATTTAGCATGTTACACCTGTAAAATAACTTAATTCATCACATAGCGTGTGTTTAGAGACTCCTTTATACGTTTTACAGAAACTTCCCCTTATTCCTATCCTATTTTTGTTCTTGCTTGTGTCTCGTCTTGTCGAGTAATTTTCATTACATATGACTTTGTGTAAGTATCCTCATATATGTGGTTATTTTCTGACATATATTTCTTTGCTTCCTCACAGCAGCCCTCTTGCACTGCCTCCATCTCATGTCCTGCTTCTCTTTGCCCTCACTACCTTTCAATGCTCTCCCAGGCCCTTCTAGTCATCTCTTTCTTGCTCACCCTCTCCCCCTACAGACACCCCCATTCTCCTCCTCCTACACAGTCTTGTGCCAGCCTAGCCAGGCAATGCTAACACTTTTGTCAGGGTGATTAATAGCACGCTCGATTGTCGTTAATTCACTGGCTAATGACTGGAGGGAGCAAGCAAGAAGAAGAGAGGAGCAGGAGCAAGGCTGGAGAGTAATAGACTGATGCATGGGTATATGCTGTTTTCAGTCCACCTTCACTTCACACAAGTATAGCCTTAGATTACACAGTGAATATACATCCCAAACAATGTTAGTTATTTAGAAAGAATATTCAAAAGCACAGCTGCACATTTCAATCAGAGAAAAGTAATTACTAATAAAGTAATATGTAATAACCAATTTAAACTCATGAATCTGTTGGCTAATTATGTAATTATGTTGGTTTCGAAGATGACAGGGTGAGAATATTGATGCCAAAACAAATGGCTGAGATCTCACAAGATTCTGACTGAAAAAATTCTACACATTTAATATTAACCCTACAATAAAATTTCCTCTTTGCACACACGAGCATATGTATGCATACAAATGGACACACTGTTTGGACCTCGCTCCTCCCTGGTTAATAAGAATGGATGGGTTTGTTCTGCAAGCTGTCTGCCTTGGTGCTCCCTTAGCTGGCTGTCTAGCCTCCTGAATGGCCTGCTAAATGAAGCTGCACCAGAAGTGGGTGTGTCAGGACACACACGCACACACACACACACACACACACACACACACACACACACACACTCTCAGATGACGAGACAATGAAGAGTATTGCAATAGTAGAAGGTCTTTTTAAAGTTTAAAAGACTGCTCTTCTTAATATGTTATGCTCTGCCTGTGACCTTTAAAGCAGTCTTAAAAGTAAGTTATTGCCAATAGATTTTATTGATTTCCATCTTTTCTGTGGATATTGACAGTCTTCCTTCCACTGACTGTTTGGATGTCTTCATAAATCACATTTTGCTCTTTAAAGATCTAACCTATTGGAACTATAAAATTGATTCAAAAAGTGCTCTATATGAAAATTGTCCCTGTAGTCTTGCAGAATGTGAAATATACAAAACGTGTTGTTGCTTAAGGAACATTGTCAGCCGCTGCAGTGGGGATTTCTACATAGGAATACCATGGCCTGTATCACATACATTTTCCATGGCCGGATAAGTTTATTAAAACGAAGCTGACTCAGATCTTTACTTTAGTAACTGGTAAGATAAGACTGGGTATTTCACCTTCTTATCTCATTTTTCTTTGTTTTCTGCCTTCTCTCCTCTTTTCCCCACGTTCCTCTTCTTCCTGCTCCTCCACCCTCCCTCCTCTCTCCATCCCTCCCCCTTGGGTGATGTTTGCAACTCAATTTGGCAAATGTAACTCAATATTGATTATTATTAATATTTATCATGTTTGTGAACATGTTTTCTCCTAGTGCTATTAATCTGCCCTGTTAATAAATGTCTGCAGCAGCCTAGTCCCCAGAGCCTCTTGAGATCACAGGGCCACCACACGCACACACACACACACCTGCTCTCAGCTGCAGGATGGTGCCTGCTGTCCTATACTGCCAGCCTGCAGGCTTGATCTCAGTGTATACACAGACACACACACACACTTTATTGGAGGATGGAATTGCTTTAGGCTGGTCAGCACAAATGACACATCAATACATCAGCCGTGTTGTATTGGTGTTACTCACAAACACAAAAATGCACACTCACCCGTTTCTTACTGAGCTGCTGTGAACAAATTCAGTTCTTTTTAAAAAGAAAATACTCATCTATTTTTTTTCCTGCACACTACTAAATGAGAGAATGTCTCCCCTCCCATTCTACGGTCAATATGAAGACACCCATATAAGCACAGAGAATACATTAAAGGCAATACTCTGAGTGTTAGCAAACACTGCGTTAATGACAGCTTATGCAATACATATATTGAAACATAGCATAGCTATTGCTATACTGGGAGCACGCATTTCTTTCTTTCTTTCTTTCTTTCTTTCTTTCTTTCTTTCTTTCTATAGACTCTGCCTCCACTGTGTTGCAGTTTTAAGCGTTGCTTGGAAATGCTCCCTGGTGCGTTTACAAGGGGAAACAGTGTGGTGTTCTCTCAGAGAGGCCTGCTGGTATTGTAGCTGATCATGCCTCCATTGCCCACTCACTACACACAAATGCACACAGTCAACTCCTTTGACTGGCTCGTCTCATCCTTCCATTTATACAATATATATATATATATGCACATAAAATGGCACTATGGAAAAAAATGGTGTACAGTGTGTGGACAGAATCATCAAAGCCCTGCACACTACAGAGGAACAGGTACTAATTTCACGATGTGGCCCAATAGGCCAGCTAAGTGGGACCATATTGACACAATATAATGGCATAAACAGCAGATTTGGCCTGGCTTTCCATGCTGCCCCACACACATGTATGCACCAAGATACCACATCAAAATATTTGGTCATTTATTGCTCAACCAGCTACCCATTTTTCATATCTGTCAAGGTCCACACATTCTCCTTCTGCCTTCGATTTTTTTTTTCTTTCACCAGACGATCTTTTCTCACCATATTTGGAGTCTGTGCAGAATTTAGCATAGTTTTGCCTTTTCCCTGGATACTGTCTTTTCATGAGTGGCTGGCTTTCTTTTTGAATTGAACCAGATCAATTTACGGCCAGACAAAGATACAGTCTGTGTATGTGTGTTGGATAAAGCAGCGAGAGAAAATAGCGTGCGTATGCGTTTTATGATGGCAGTCACTGGGACACGCTCTCTTTTTTATGTAATCATAACTACATTACATTACATTACACTATGTATAAAGTAAAACATGCACCTGGGTCTGTATAAATTCTTTCCAAGGATCTGCAGTTTTTTAGGTTCAGTATCTGGATCCTTTTGCAGAAATAAAATTGTATCTTTGACTACAAATTTCATGACTTTTTCATTGAAGTCATGACTACTTATTCTGCAATTTTTTTAGCCTGCATGCAGTCAGTTTTGTTTCTTGTTACTCAGACCACATCGACAATGCTGCTCAGTCCATATGCCACAAAGCACATGTGTTTGTGTGCGTCCAGGCAGACGGCAGAAAATGACTCCAGATCTCTATCTTTCTGCATTTAAGTCGAGAGTGCTCTGATTAAAACACAACCACAGAACAATTTGCCTGTTGTAAAGCCCTCCGATTAAACTGCTGATTTTCAGCACCATGTCAAGTTATTTTGCCATGGCAACGCTGATTACAATGTTATCAGCATTTGATATCTTATTGTTTTTTTGGTCCTGACTCTTGAAAGGAAGCAATGATTGAAAGTTTTTTTTTTCTTTAATCGCTCCTGCTATTGTTATTTACCTGTCCTTTGAAATATTGGACATTATTAGAGGTGTATTTTAGATGTTGGTGTCTATAAATGTCATATCTGTGTCATATCTTGTAATTTGCCTGTGACATGTAGTAATTATGAGATATCATCTTTACCTACAACACCATCTGATCTCTTGCACATGTGTTTAGAGCATTGTAACAACTCCTTCAGTTGCAAACAGATGTGTGTTTGTGTGAGAGCCTGCATCTGTGCTCATACGTGCCCTAAAATCTTTGTTATTGCAAGCCGTGCTACAAAGCAAAGAGCTCCGTTTATGGCACGCATTTACAATTTATCAAATAAATGGGATGCCTTCATGTGGCCTAGGCCTGGCTTTCAGGCAGAGCAGAGTAGTTTTCCACTGAAATAACAGCCGCTGAACAAGCAGCCCATTGTAGCCATGGCCAGCAGTGGGACCCCCAAGGTGCGAATTAATGATTGACCCCTGATGTAATCAGGATAAATAGCTCACCGTAAAAGAGAAAGAGATGGCGAGAGGAACAGAGAGAGAAAGAACAACATAAGGAGCCAGGGAGAGGAAGGCACTATCTGGCCCGGGTGTTTTTAAGAAGCCCTGAGGGAGGCGAACCTAACATCTCTTTCTGGGTCTTTTGAGACCCAGAGTTAACACACAGCTGTTTAAAAGCAGCTCAGTCGTCAATTGTTAGACTCTTCACCTCCTCCTCCTCCCTTTTCTTGGCCCCCTATATTTTTCTGGTTACTTTTCTCATCAGTTGTTTTTTTTTTTGTCGTCGTCATTAGTTAAACATGGTCTACTACAGGGGAGGAGAAAGAGCTTCCCCATTTTTCTCTCACACATCTCCTTTTTTATGAATCAACTTAAAATTACTGAAAGCTGAACTTGTGCAATATCACACTGTTTGCCACTTCTGCTCTCTCTTTTTTACAGATTCATGTGTTTTACAAAAGATGTTTTGTTCATTAAAATTAAAAGGGATTTTTTTTCCTTCTTCTTGTTACTCAATTATTTGACGTAGTGATGTGTGCATTTTTCGTGCACAGAGGCTCTTAAAGCCAAATGGTATTTAATAGATTTTCCGAGGCTGTCTCTCTAGTTGTCAAAATTGCTCTCAATGGGTCAAGTGCCAGTGGGGGAGTGAAGAGGGAGAGTGGGTTAAAAAAATGTTTAACAGCCTGAAAACACTTTTGATTGTGTAGAGAGAGCAGCAGATAGGGCTAAGTTATAAAACTTTAATTGATCTGTGAAAAGTGGAAGCTACTGCTGGCTCGCATGTTCCAGTGCTTAATTGCACGCCTGGTCTGAACCCCTATGAAACAGTGATCATTAAAAAAAACGGTTTCTTTTCCAGTGGAAATCACTGGATGACGCAAAATCAGTTATAAAAGGCTGGCTTTTATGGCTTCAGCTTTTATATGATAAGTTTCCCGAATCTACATGAACAGGGTGCAGGTTTGCCAGAGGCTGAAAAGCCCTTGTCGCATGCTTTCATAGTTTCACATTACACATTTAAATCTTACATGTCAGTTAACTTAACAACTTTCACACTCCACATCTGGCCAGAAACCCAAATATTTATCAAAGAACAAAAAAGTGATTCACTACAAAATGAATGTGCTCGTACACATTTTCTGTGATGACTCTTTTTCAGCTGGGATTCTTGATTAGCTTATTCAGCCTTCCTGCAAGCAGATAGACATTTACAGTATAAATACACAGATGTGAACTTTATGTAACTTTATTTAACTTGTAACCTTTTTATCAAAATTCAACCAAAAACTTTCATTTTAAAATAATAAATGTCCCTGCAATAACAAGCAATTTTTAAAATTCCATGTTGCAGGTCCAGTTAAAACCTCGGGCAGCAGGTTGGCAGCAAGGAAAAATGCCCGCTGTAATTTTGGGTCTAGTTTGCCTGCTGTTGCAGTTGCCTGTGTTTAGATAGTGATAAGTGTGGTAGTGCTTTGACTAAAGACACCAAGACTACCCAGGAAATAAAGAAGATGCACAGAGATGTGCTCAACTTAGTGAGTAAAAATGCTAATGTATGCACTTGTTGGGACTGATTAAAATCTATGTAGAAAAAATGCACATTTTTACAAACACTCACTGTCCACAATAAATTCTTTAATAATACACTGAGATAAATTCGGTTATGCTCAAACCTTTTTTTTTTTTTAAATCTTTATTCTCAGTCCCATTGGTGGGAATCCTGGAGTGCTGGCACAATCATGCTGTCAATATCAAGTTGTGACAATAATAACAAGTGACAAGGCTAAGCAGGTCACTGATAAATCAGACTATTATTTGTAAGATGAATCTTGGCAGGACTGGGATGAACCTAAGAACTGCTCCCATCAAGGACTTTGCCAACCAACGGTTCCTTCTCTTCATGTGCATGACTGTTCTCAGATTCTTCTGGAAAATCACTGAACTAAGCATTTTGTAGCTGAAGCCCATCTGATGATTATTTTTTCATTGTATAGTGTGGTTTTCTAACAGTTTAGAGGTTTGGCGACTGAAGTGTATTTTTAATTTAGAGCCAAGAAATCTTTAAATATGTAGTGTCCTAGGTTGAGGTTGAAGATATGAATTGCTGTATCTCTGGCATGAATTAAGCCAGTATTAATTTTCCCTCCATGGTGGTTGTGCTTCCTATTAACAATCGTGTATGTGTTTCTGTTTGCCTTCAAGATGACAGTGAGCCGTTGGACAGCATGTACGACACAGAAGCTGATCTCCCGAGCTTAGCAGCTGGCAGCAGAGGTGGTGCTGACAGCCCAGAAGAAGACGCAGAAGACAGCGTCGTCAACATGTCCCCCTTACCTTCACCAGCTCCTTCCCATCCAAACAACAACCATCACCACCACCACCACCTACTACACCCCCATATCTATGCCTCACACCACCACCTCCACAACAATAGCAGCAGCAGCAATGACCAGGACTTCACTACACCTAAGGAGGGCTCGCCCTATGAGGCGCCTGTCTACATTCCTGATGACATTCCCATTCCCAGCGACCTGGAGCTGCGGGAATCCTCTGTGCCTGGTGCCGGCCTGGGTGTGTGGGCCAAGACCCATATTGGTGCTGGTGAGAGGTTTGGTCTGCACAGCACAAAGCATCACGGGGCCGCAGGCAAAGACAGCTCCTTTGGATGGGAGGTAGGAACTACTCTAGCTTTTTGTGCATTCTTTACACTTATTTAGTGTTTGTGTCTCACTTAATTTCACTACTACTATCACACACTTTGTACCACAAACATCGTGAGGCATGAAATGGAGCAGCACTGAGGAGGGTAACTAGATGAAAAAGCCCCTCTTTACTCACACATTCACATTTCGAGCAATCACTCTTGATGCCTGCAAGCATCCGTCTTATCATTGCCATAGAAGCTCCTTCCATTTGCACCTCTCATTCTTGAACACACAGACACATGCACACAATGCACTCATCCAGAATTCCAGCAGCACAGTAATGTCAGATGGAAAAATCTGGCTGATTAGTGGAGGTATCAGCTTTTCTGGGCGTCGGTCTGAAGCGAGCACACTCATTTGGTCACGCCATCCGATATGGAAATGGAAGAAGCATGGCCCAATGTGGTGGCGGCATATTGAACTATTAATTTTCATTTCAACATGACATTAGAGGATATTGAAGTTGCTTCAGTAAGCTCATTAGGAAAAAAAGGAACTCCTGGTCTCTGTCTCTCTCTATGTCTCTGTCTTTCTTTCTCATATGTCTAATCAGAGATGAAATATACTGGCTGACTTTTCATTTCACTCACTCCTAGATTGTACATTTTTAGGAGGCTGGTCATTCACATAGTCTTGTGTTACATTTGCATGTAATGGGGAATTGGGACAAGTTAATCACTGAAGCACTGTTCTGTACAGGGCATGATGTGCTTGAATCCGACAACACCCGCTCATGTACGCAAAAAACATTTGGACCAACAGGCCAGGAGACTGCACATTTAGCACCTATGTATTTTTAAACAAAATTTCTGTCTGAAATGACAATAAATGTAAGTAGTAATTCATTATAGTTGTCAATCTTGCAATTAGTTTAAATGGCTGGATTTATGTATTTTTTTTCTTGAGGAAAAATAGTAACTATAACCCAAAAAAACGTCTGAATCTTTCATTGACAAGGTTTTAAGGCATTCTCTAACATTCCCATCATAGTTTCAGTCTGTATTTCCACTCTGTTTTCTTCCCACTAGTTGCTGTAGAAGCATGCAGGCGATTAAAGCACACAAGCACACGCTTTGTGGCAGTGTGCCAGACTGAACATTTTCCTTTTTAAAGTTCGTATTATGGCTAGCCATTTGGGGTGCTGAGGGCTTCTCTCCAAAAGCTACACTCTCCCCATAGCTCTCATGTTTTCTCTCAGTTTTCCTCCTCCTTCCGTTCTTCTCCCCCGACACCAGACTAATGCATATTCATCAACTACGCTTTAGCTGTTTAGCTTGTAGGAAAAGGCCACCTTCAACTCCAAAGACATGCATTCACACCTTTCTCCTATAAAAGTGTTTTTACAGCATTTTTAAAAAAATATTTTTTGAAGTCTTTATCCTTTGTAGAAACAGAATGTGTTTTTAAATGTTGTGTCTTTTTATGGTAAAATCTTGTCATTGCCTCCCAAACTGTTAAAAGAGAAATTGATCCCTCCTCTGTCTCCTCCTGAATGACCATTGCAGGACTAACTATGGTATTTTTAAGATGTCTAGTTTGGGGCTGGAAACCTTCAGAGGCTCTCCTCTCCCAGACTCCTTATCACAGATAGTCATAACAGCCAGACGGTTGATAGTCATCAACAGACTCCCTTAGGAGTCCCCTGCACCCCATTTTACCCCACTTTCACTGTCTACCGATCTACTACCTCTGGTCTTAGACAAATAGACAAGAGAGGGAGTAAGAGAAGAAAAGTACAGCTAAATAAAAAAAAGATGTTCAAAGAAATAGGAGAGTAAAAAATATGAGTACAACTGGACAGAGGATGAGAAGATGATGCAAAAAACATATTTCTCACAGGTTTTGAAAGACAGGATGAGGAGGATAATACTGTTCACAAACATTTCCTGAAAATGTCTGTGTGTATTTCTGCAGTCCTTTGCCAAAACAGAGGGATCTGTTATGAGAGATAATAAGTGAAGTCATCCGAGATCTCTGTGGTGTAAATATGATCATATCTAACCAAGATCTCATACATTACAGCTTTGTCTTTATTGGTAGGAAGAGAAAAGTGAATAAAGTGCTAAAGTTAATAATCAGCACAACTGCACTTCAGTTTTATTGAAAAGTGAATATCACATTTTAAAGTGGGCTGGAAATGTTTATTCTCATGTCAAAAAATTATAGTTGCAGTTATATTCCATCTCCTGTAGTACAGCTTCCATCACAGTCAACACTTTTTGTGTATATAGACTGTAGTCTTAAGAATAAAGCGAAACCGCACTGCAATCACATGTGGAATCAGTGTGGAAGTGATGCTTGGTGGAGAGACCGAGAGAGTGAAAGTGTATGACTGAGAGGAAAGAAGAAAGGCAGAGAGGAAGCCTACTATTGTCTGTCCTGGGGCATTGGGATCTGGAAGAGGTGTTAACTCAGACTCATTTTAGCGAGACGGACAGCTCAATCTAAGAGCTGCTTCGCTGCAGGCCATGGCCATTCTCTTCTGTCTCATACGCCCTCTCTGGGCCAGCACTGAGTCATCCATTTAAAAACCATTATGCTCTCCCTTTAGCACAACATGATAGAACGCCAGGGCCCCAGGTCTGCCATATGTGTGTGTGTGTCTCCCTGGTTGCGCGTGTAGGACTGCAAAGCCCTCAGGATAGGAAGGTCTGAGCAAGCAGACTGAAGTAAGGCCCACAGAGAGTCCAGTGTGGGGATCTAACTGTCAGAGTGACTGCTACTATTATCTGGCAAGTAGATTGGCCTGACTTGTCTATTGATAGAGACATGCTGCCATACACTGGCTGGAGGTATTGTGCTCTTTACTGATTGGCACTGAGAGAACTCACTGATCTAATTCTCTTTATGTGGGGTTTTAGGGATGGTAGGAGGTGGTAGGCAAACACTAATGCTATGATTCCTCTATAATGGTGTGAATGCAGTCTTTAGAAGAACAAAAAGGAAAGTAAGATCTCTGTTTGTATTCTGAACATTACTTAAGGAAACAAACCACACTGCCAAGCCTTTTCACCAAGATATTAATGGTGTTTACACCTTCTCTCTCCTCTGTGACCGCTGGGCGTATCTTTAAATCTCTGAATCACATCATTTAAAACTCCTCCAGCACCTATTAACTTTGTCATTCCCCTCTATTGTTACTTTCTCCATTTTGAGTGCTTGCTATCTTGAAGGCCACACATCAGGTGTTGCCTTATGTTCTCACCAACTGTGAGAAGATGGAGCCACTTTCTTTTCAGCAGTATGTCTTCAACCTTTCAGTGACTGGTACAGTGGTACCTTGGTATTCTGTGTTTATGGATCTATGTGGTGGAGAGAAGGGAGTACTTTCAGGGTATATTCTATTGAAGAATAAAACGAGAATAGTTAATAGTAGATTAGATTAGATTAGATATAGATTAGATATTTGGACAAGTTTAAAACAAATACTTTTTACACACAGAAACAGAATACATTACAGAGTCGGCCGCACAGCCATGTCTGTCTTTCTTTTTGCACCTTGGGGAGACTTTGTTGCCAGGCAATCTTCTTCCTTGCTGTCCCTCATTCTTTTTCTGTTTACCTTTTGTGGGGTGATTTTCCATATCAGTATCATTCATCCAGCAATGTGTGGAAAGAGGCGAAAAGAATGCTAACTCTTCTGTTTAGCCAGTTATTGACTTAGCGATAGGCTAAGACGTCTGGCGAGCACTCTCATGTCGCCAAGGTCCTACGTGACGTGTACCCATCCAGCCATGGCAAGATGTATTTCCGTCACCTTCCGCCTGGCACTAAATCTCCCCCTTGACAGTTTGCTTTTCATGTTGTGCTCCTTTTGTTCACAGCCTAATCGCTGAGCTAAGCTGACGTGCTTGTTTTTTTCAAACGAATGGGAGAAGAAGTCCTGGCGCACCCTGACACTTATCTGTCCTGACCCACCTCTTGAGTCCTAAAGTGTTTGCTTGCCTTTTGTGTTTAGCCTTTGGAGGGCGGATGGCCAAGTTCTTATGCTGCAAGATATCCCTATAGGGTATTCAAGGTGCAGCTTGCAACTTGTCTGATCTGTTTGCCTTTCACAGAATGGTGTTCTTTATCTTTATGTTTGACCCTTAAGGTGCCTGGTACTGAACTGATAGGAAACAAAACTCCCTGGGATTGCCAGAAGACAGTAGTCACATCAAGTAAAGGAGTAAGACAGAGGGAGAAAGAGTGGAGTGAGATAACAAGAGTTCCTGCTTGATTTGACTAATGTGCTTTCCAGTGTTCTCACAGTGGCAGTCACATTCTGATGTTTCAATTATGGGTGTTGCTCAGACTGAACATTATACAGGAAACATTAATCCCATATGAATCCATGTCCTCATCAGTTCCAGGATTATTTTAGTTAACTTAAACCCCTACTGTGTGACTATTGTATAGCATGAAGCTCTTCATGTAAATGGGGTCATTATCATGTCTTTTAGTAATCAAATCAAGACCATGCTCTGATGAGCACGGCCTTGAGCTGAGAGTGCTTCTCCTTAAAGGCACTTAGCAAAAAAAGAAACAGCAGGCCTTGTTAGCTTAACCTCCTCAGATGCCAATTTATTGTCAAAGTAGAGAAGGTTAGTTCACCTAAACCTCCTTATAACCTTATCCACGACTGTGACTCCTGCTGTCTCTCTTATAAAAAAAATGACGAAATTGTTTTTTAATAGCATTGAGTAGTTTGGAAAGAAAAAAAGATATAACAGCACATATATTTGAAAGCATCTTCATGCCAACCACGTTTTGGTGTGCATGGGTCAATGTTTCCATTAAGACTGTAAACAAAATATCTAGTCCTTCTCTCATTCACAATATATGTAACGCTGCACAGATAATAATCACAACACAGAGCACACAGGCTCTTCTTAGTTTGCATTCATGTTGTGATCTTTTGAGAAGATATTTTAAAACTGAAAATTTCTGAAAATTTTTATTTTACACATTGTTGTGCTTACGCTTCTCAAGATGGCCATATGTAATCATTGGTTAACATAAGGAGTCATTTTGGCACATAAACCTACAGTCCCACATCGTAATGAAAGGGATATCAAACCTGTGGTTTCTAATAACAGTATTGACCAACAGTATGTGGTTTTCTGTCATCATTATTTGACTTTGACAGAAACCCCAAGTTTACACACGGAGCAAAAACACCAGAGAGAGAGCGTAACACCACAAGTCCCGGGCCTGGGTGCTGTAATATCTTCCATTCACGTTCATTTTATGTAGGTTTTAAACATGCCATTAGCCAATTTAATCCAATTTTCCCAGCTTTCGGAGCACTCCAGTGGAACAGATTCCATCTAATATTAAACATATGGTCGGCGTTGCCCCTAGAAACACCACAGCAGAGCTGGGCTTTTTTAGGAACCTGTTAAAGACAAGCCTCCCGTGTCCCTGTTCAAACCATTGTCAATTATCTCCAATGAACACTGTAATTGATAACGAGGAAGCAGGGCAGCAAATTAAATGTCAGGTTTGATTAGAAGCCTGATGCCTTATCATTTGTTCATAACTCGTTACCAACATCTGTTAATTAGTTAATAAATGAATCTGCAGGGTCCAGATGAAAGGTGCACAGGCTCCCAAGGAAGTACGTGGGGCAAAGTCATCTGTCTTTGAAGGGAGTAGAACTTGACAAATATTGTCCCTGGGATTTGGACTGTTATTACTTGGTCACTGGTTTCAGACCTCAGCCTCTCCAGCCAAGCATTCTCAATGGAACCTCTTGTTTGCCAGAACAACCCCCCACCCCACAATCTCCTCACGCATCTACACCACAATGCTATCCTTTATTGCATGAGGTTTCTCTTTGCAGACATGTTTTAAACATTAATTTAAAAACCCTCACATTGGCCCATCAGTCCTGTGTGGCGAAGCACAGGTAACTCCTGTCCTCTGCCCCACTCCTCCACTATGTACGTATCTAGTGAAACCCCATCATTTATCATTGCCCTAGTAAATAGTCCCATCAGTTAGGGCCTCAAGGCAGAAGTAGACAATGACACTGCTCTTTGCCACAGAGGAAGATGATGATTTATGATGGTTTATGGTAGTGCTGAGATTTACTTTCTAATTTGATTTGGAAATTATGAGGTGGATCCCTCCAGTGCAACATCATTGTCCATTACAGATCAGTTTCTTTCTTCCATTTATACTCACTTTCCCTCTGTTTCACTTTAAATCTCAATCCCTTGTGCTGCTTAACATTTCTGTGACTCAAGCAGGAGGTGGTGACCTATTAATCAGGTTCCCGTGGCTGTTGTGATTGCCATTTTCCATAATCAGATACACAACACGGCCCAAAAGCCTTGGCTGTAGAAAGACTTATTTTCATTAACTCCTTGCAGTTCCTGTGCTATACTGTAGATCTCAACTCATGAGCAGTAAGCCTAGGAGGAAAGTGAAGCACACGGCTTTTAATTACTTTTTATTAGGTGCAAAGACTAATATGTTTCAGCACAGTGTGTGTCTTTGTTAGAGTCAAATGGGAGAGAATATAAAGCGCCCTCATAAGCATATGATTGGTCTGACACGATAAGGGAGGACTCCCTGATGAGTCATTTTATAAGAACCTAAAAGGTTGTTTCATTTTTAAGCATTCCTGATGATGTCAGCATCAATGTACTGTATGCCAGGGTGAGTTCATATACTTTAAAATTACTGTACACTGAATGTGTAGAAGCATATGAAGCATGAGCATACATCCACACAAACATAGAGAGACACAGGCAGGCGGGAAAGACATTCTCCTATGTTTTTCTTTCCTCTACTCTGTCGTTTAGAAAAACAGGGCAGAGTGAGAAGCTAAGCACGATGACGACATCAGATCTAAAAACACTGTTGAACTGTTGAAGTGTCAAACATGCAGGGATGTCTTTACTTTGGAAAGTGTCCGGAATCGCTCGAGTGATTTTCACTCATTTTCTCCACGACTGTCATGAGGAGCAAAACCTGGCGTCTTGTCTGCATGAGACAGAACAAACGTTTTGATAGGTCAAGATTTGTAGAGGCGTGTTGATGTGTGTGCATATGCGCCGACTGTGCACATGTCCACATTTCCGTTAATCATATTGAGCAGAATCAGAATCAGACTCTCCCAGCAAAAACAAGATCACACTTGTAATAGCTTAATTTATTATGAGTGCTTGTGTCAGGGTTTAAACTGAGGTTTCCCAGTCACTTCATTCATGAGATATCATTGCCAAATTAGATTTATTTGTATTATTCTGCACACTAGTTACCATGGAAGTGTGTTTTCAGGCTTTTTAAAACACAAGTGCACTGGTTAATTAATTGTAATTGTGAATTGTAAACTCTTGTTTTTTTTTCAAAGAAGCTGTACCAGTGCGCACTTACAACAGCAAGAAGGGGAGCTTTATTGGGCTAGTTGTTGTATATTAGATAAATCATTTCTTAACATGCCCAACAAAGTCTTGGTTGTTCAGGCAGAACAGAAAGGTGAAAGAGGCTAACTTGATTTGTGCAAATCTTCTTAATGGTCAAAGCAGCACACTGCAAGCTTCTCAGTCAGTCTGTCCTTGATATATGTCATATGATTCTGCTCTGTGCCACTCTTTCTGGAGAGGAGGTGAGCTGATGTCACTGCAGCTGGTACACAGTGGTACCAAGCATGCCACCTCTCTGAGACTCTTAGCCCTGAGCCTTGTGATACAGAAGTGATGCCAAACTAATCTGAATGCAGAAAGAAACAATCCCAACTTTATCGGCAGACATAAAGTGGTGGTTATTTGGCTACAATGAATGTGTTTACTGTCTTGGCCTGTGGCCTATCCTGTGCTGTCCTTTCAGTTAATCATTAATTTAAGGATTATTGTTTATAGTATTTAAAAACTAGAAATCCTATGTCATAGTGACATTTTGTTTGCTGTTATTTGTTAGGCCTGAGTGTTTCTGGTGTCAAAGCCTGCTCCCCTCTGCTGGCCAAGAGCTCACAATGCCTCTCTCTGGTGCCAAGTGCTTTTTACCTTGTGTAACTGATGTTGTTTCCCTGAAGTGAAAGAGGCAGACATTCTGATTTCACAAAACATACGAGTGTACAGTGTAAGAACATACTGGCAAATACACAAAGCACTCACAAAGCACAAACAGTTTTAGAGGCATGCACTTAAAGTAAGGTACCTACAAATTACATCACATTAAGTACAAAAAGATCAGCACTCTCCATCCCTTATTCCCTCTTCCTCCTCAGTTCAGAGTGGTGACAGATCCCTCTCCACCACTGTTCCTTTTTCTCTTTTTATCTCTGTCACCTTTACCTTTTAGCAGACTGTAAGCTCTTGCCACATGCTCATTGAGCTTTTATGACGAGGTGCACAACATGTGCTCTGATTATACTAAGATCAGACACAAATCTTTGCTTTTGTGAGCCATTGATTTTTCAACCCGTCTCTCAACCTTATGCGGCCTCTCTATTTCTCCTCTCCTTCCTTTCTTTTTTGCTCCATCGTCCTCTTTTCCTGGCCTCCGGGGTCCTAGTGATTCTAATTCAGCCTTATCAGTGAAGTAATTTAGCTGCCACAGCTTGGGTTTCTGTCGCGCGGCGAGTGGCCCCATTGTCCGGCCCTGCTGTTGCTGAGATAAACCCTAAGATTGAACAAAGTCCGTGCTGACCTTTACAAACTCCCAAATCTCACTGTGTACACCCCTCCAGCAGAGATTCTCTCTGCCTCAAGCTCTTTTCATTGGATGGCGGGGCTGGGGGCACATCAAATGGGAGGAAGAAGGCGAAGGGAGAGTGTGTGCATGTGTATGTGTGTGAAAGAGTAGAGTGTGTGGGGTCAGGGTGGATTGAGTGAGCGTGAGATGGACAGGGGAGAAGGATTAAGATGGCTGACTGAGCTTGTCTATATTTCCAATGGCACTTTGCTCCAAGAGGGAGGCAGAGAAGGAAGAAGTGCACTGCAAACAAAGCATTCAAGTGTGCATTTTTCTGTCTCCTTCAGGCTACTAGAATAGGATTTGGTGAGCCACATTCTCTTGTCCTTCATTCTTCACAGAGTTCAATCAAAAATGTAATGTTTTTTGATGCAAAAGTCAGTTTTTCCCTCAGTTCCTTTAAATAGCTGTTGATGTACCTGAAACAGCTCATTGAGAGAGTCTGAACAATTGCAACACTGAATTGCACGTCTTACCTCCTTTGTTATTTATCATGTCCTTCTTTCCTTGGCAGAAGGCCCAAGAGGAGTCTGTTGGGATTTTTGCTTTGACCCACAGTAAAATGACTGGAGTAGAACAGTTGAAGCCAAGTGGCTTTGGGGGTTGGGGTTTGGGTCATTGCTCTGGCTGGGAGGTTTGCAACACAATGCAGCAGAAGTACCCTCTCCATTGTGAACCACTGTCATCCTTCAGAGGCCACTCGACTTGCTCTCCATACTGCAAATCCTCTCTGTTCTCTATCCCACCCGTCTGTCAGGCAGACAAGGAACCTCATCAAAAGGTCTCGAAGTTAAGGATTGAGAGAGAATGTAGAAGGGGGCACGGTGGTGTCGTTGGCTGAGTGCTGCCTCACACTTAGCACTGCAATGTTCAGGTGGGCAGGTTTAGTGTTATGGAGGATTGGAGACAATCTCTACCTCTCTGTAGGTCAGGGTGGCCCAGTGTGCATCCAACTTTCTATCCCTTCATCCATCCCTCTTCCTTTCCATCTCCCCCCCACCCAACGCCACCTGCCTGCAAGCCACCACCAGTGTTCCCAGGGAGATGAGCGCCACAGAGAAGAAGGCCCACAAGGGATTAACTTTTCACATGGCTGGGAGTCCTCGTCTCAAAAGACCTGACAACCCCAGACGGCTTGATTAAAAAAGAAAAGAAGAGGAAAGGGGGAGGGAGGGCACAGGAGGAGGAGAAGAGGGGGAATTCTTCACATGATGGCCCTGAGAGAGGGATTTTGGATATTGGGTGTCTTTTTTTCCTTCTCCCAAAGCCCCCATGTCTTGGTTGAGAATGAGCAAATTGTTCCTCCTGTTCTCTCGCAAGTCCCTGTGTTGCCCAGCCTAAAGATGTGGGTGGGCACAATTATTGACTCCTTGCAGGAAGCTCAGAGATGTCCTCCAGTTTAAAACCATGGTGGAAGTGGTGGCTTATTCTCCTTTCCATCCTTCATTTTTCTAATATTGTCAAATATATCATAGAACTAGGAAATTGAGTTACCCATTCCAGTTAGCTTCAATGATCATCATGATGTATTATTTATTAATGCACCATTAATGTATTATCAAAAGCCCTCTGTTATTCTGTGTATGTCAGCATTGCATTACAGTCAAGGAAGACATTGGCAGAGAGAGTCGGCGAACCGTTGCCGGCTTAAAGTTCTAGTGTTCAAGTGGCAAGGCGCCCTATTTCCCCTCACTCTATCCCAGATAAATTGGGCATCTCAGGTTTGTCTGTGAGAAAGAGAGGACAAAAATCAAAACAAATGCTCCCACTGAAGTGAAGATGGGAGTTGGGGTTGGCTTTCCTCTCTGGCTAACGGATCAGCAACTCAACCTAGCGGGACAGCGGGCCACTTAATACCTCCCATCTTGTCCAGGTAACAGAGTGGCCCGACAGGGAGGTCAGGGAAGGTAGCAGAGTATCATTTTACAGATCACCACTCACCCTCTGGCTTCCTCCACATGGCTCACTTACCCTCTTCTCATCTCCACTGCAGGGATACACTCACCTTCTCTTCCCACACCCCCTGGATCTAAACATTCACTGAAAGTGTACATGGATGTTCACACACAGTTAAAGTTTTGCTGAGATGAACCAATGACATCTTTTGGTTTGACAAAGACTTTATTAGCTAGTTATTTTAAGTTGGACTTTATTGAGAGGTTGACTTGCATGTAACAAAACATGTTTAGAGAGAATAATAGAGCTAAAATATATTGACACTGAAAGAAAAAAAAGTACTGATTGAGTTATGTCCGGTCGAGTCCAGACACTACAGATACAAGAAGTAACCAATTTGAAGGGTTGCTAAATACTGGACAAATAGAAAAAAAACATATGAAAGAAAAGAATCAGTCGATAATGTGAATTCTACTCTGCTCAGTAACTTCTGCTGTCAACACAAGCAGTGCAAAGTCAAGAAACCCCATATCCAAGGGGCAGCTAACACAGTCAATTAACCCTAATATCAGTCCAGATTTGTCATTAATCATGCTGCTTACTAGCCATATGGACCCAGACTCCAAGGAGGCTCTAACCCTATTTTGTGTGCACTTGACCTTGCTGATGCCCCCATGGGAATACAAGAGCCGAGTTCTGTCCTCCAGGATGTCATGGCCCTTCTTCCTACTTTGTTGGATAAATAGATGAACTCACTGATAGATTTACAGAGATCTATTAACACAACAAAACCCCACAGTGTTTGTGTTGTACCTGCAAGTCTAAATATAGGCTTGCAGGATAATAATAATAAGGGATAAGAAATCCTATTAGAAGACGATGCTTGCTTGTTAGCTATGCTTACAACACACAGATGAAATAAGTATCCAATTAATGAATTATTCATCAATCCTTTTGTTGATAAGTCATTTATCAAAATATCTTGTTATGGTGTATTTGCAGTAACCAAACACCTTACTTTTAATCTGTAAAGCAAAGGGTTGTGCAAGTTGTGGTGAAAATTTAAAAGCACTTTTAGTTTCACAGCATGGACAGTGGGCTGCAGAGTGTGTTAATGTGACAAAAAGTGACAGCAAGTATGTAAAGTATGTGATCTCTAATAATATCCCTTTTAGAGCTTGGACCCCTGCTATTTCTGAAGTGACAAAAAGTGACAGAGGAGATATGATACACTGACTCATATTTTTCTGACCCTTACACTAAATCAGTATCCAATCAGTATTTCTTTGTCTGAGCACTCCTTCCCTCCAGCACAGCTATCATTAAGTGACTCATTTAGTCCATCTCAGGTAGGCCCACATCATAGCCTGCTGGTGGCTTTTAATGGGAAATGGAGTTCTTTCTACTGTAATGCATGCTGAAGTAGCTGGGGCTAATGCGACCCCTATAGTTTGGCACTGCATTAGTGCCAGAAGACCCAGCAGTGTGCCTTTAACCTAGAGACGACAGGGCCATGATTATGTTCTCCACAGGGTAGGCTTGTCCAGGGGCTCAGCTATACACACAAAGGGACTTGCATACAATGACTCGCGTAGACATGAGGGCAATTATTGCCTTATATTTTCTACAAGTTAGTTATATTTTTAGTATTTTTTTTTACTGTAGAATGTCAAAATGTCAGTACAGATTGAGATCCAAAGACATCACACACAGTAAGCACCTAAAAACCAACAAAATGTTGTTTTTTTACATTTTTTGTGCACAAAGTGAATGTACATATGAATTTTCATATTTATTTATATACGTACAATAATAAGAATGCATACAGGCATAGGGGTACTCACACATCCGAAATGTGCGATTTAGATAAAACTGGCTCACTGCCCATCCCTTCTCCTCCCCACACTATATGAGCTCTAGAGTTACCATGTTTACTGCCTCTATTCACTTAGTTACTCTTTCCCTGACTGTCTCTTTTGCATGCACACACACACACAGACACAGGTTCCAGTTGTATTTCAAGATAATTCTCTCCTCTCACTTCCCTTGTCTCAGTGTCCAGAATCACTAGACACTAAATGGACCACAGGGAAAGCTGATCTCACAGACACATATACATGCACACACACACAATCACAAAACTGTGTGTGGTCCTGCTGTTTCAGTCCTCACCGTATTTTCTAATGCTTCATCAGGTCCCATGGTCAGGGTCTTGGACTTAAGACTAATCTTTTAAATTCCTGACTGTGTCAGTCCCTTTTGTCTCATCAGACGTTACTTGCCCACCTTTATGGCTTTCTCCTCTACTGTTTCCTTTGCAAGGTTTCACCTCGTCTAACTACAGAAGGTTTGGTTGTTTTCTTTCCCATCTTCCCCTACTCTTTCTATTTTCTTCCTTCTTCTCATATTCCCTCTTTGCATAATTCAAATCAGAATCCCCATGTGAGTATCTTGCTCTTGACCTAGCTTAGAAAGGTCCTGATTGCTTTAATAGCAGTCCTTGGACCTGGAAGGTGGGTGTCTTTAAGGAACTCTGGTAAAAATGGTGTGTGCTCAGTGTGTACTACTGAAGGGTGGTTGATTAGAACTGACCTCAAGAGTGTCAGGAGAAAAAGAAGTACAAATATGCAAAGTGGGCGTGTGTGCTTGCATAATTGGGGCAGAATGGAGTGCAGCAAGGTCAAGTAGAACAAATGGTCAGTGGAGTAGACTCTAAGTCTATAAAAAATATACAAAATGTCACTATATATGCATGCGTAAGTGGCTTTAAAGTAAGAGAAATGAATGTGTGTTAGAAAAGTTCTTCTGTGTCAGAGATGAGGTAGATGCTTGTTTTTTTTTCTTTGTTTTTTTTTTGGAAGCTCCCAGATGGAAATTAGCGTAAGTGTGTGAAGTGTAGCTTTACTGAGAAAAAAACCTTTTGTGTTTTGTCGGCTTACCCTGGGCAAGTAAGATTTACAATATCAGTTGGCATACACAAAAGTATAAAAGCAAGCCGACGTGTTTTGCAGAAGAGGCACAAATGTGCACAAGACTAAACCATTCAACAGTGGGATTGCCCCAGCATTAGCCAAAGTCAGGAGCCCCAAAGTAAGCCCAGCAAAGGTTGGGGTGAGACCTGTCAAACCCAAAGATTGAGTTTGAATTAGGCCCACCATTCAAACCTACTGAAAGGAGTTCCTGAGCCTCCTTTTCTCTACCAGCAAATTGGGAGGAAATCTGGCTATTGTGCAGAGTTTTGAAGAGGCTGGTGCTGGGGAGGGGGCTGCACACTGTGCTTACCTATAGATGAGAGTAGAGACAAAGGGTCCTGGGACATCCAGGAGAGGCTTTGAAATCCCTCTTGGCTAGAGACGGAGGCAGTCCAGAGTAGCTCCTGGTGTGGAAAAGGTCAACAGCACTTTGCCAATGCAGACACCAGGTTTAACCTGTGAGTTTACAAGAATGAAAAAGATATGAATAAAAAGAATTAGATCTCATAATTTCTAATAAAAGGGCCTTTAACATGAACTGAAGGTCTAGCAGCCAGTGATGCTGTATCAAGTATTCACTTTAGGCTCTGACAGTGGCCGATGTCTTTCCAGCTTGAATTAATTGCACTCAGAATTTGCACTTTTATTGTCATCATTATCATTGACTTTTTCTACGTTTTGCTTGCAAATCCTTAATCCTTGTTCCTTGTTTAGTTGATGTTGCTCTCAAATTATACACATTTTTCACAATCAAAACACAACAGCAACAAGGTTCATTCAGTGTTTTCCCTTACAACTAAAACAGCTTCATAAGTGTGTGAAAAAACTACCAACAAAGCAACATGTGATGATGGTGGTGGCTGCCTGTTAGGAGTTCTTTGATGGATGAGGATTGATGTGACCCATGTTGAATTGTATGTGTCTGTCTACATGAGTTTTGGTGTATGAGAGAAGACAGACAGTCCCTTAGGCTAAATAGTCAGGGTATGAGCAGAATCACACACACATAAACACACATGGCCAGTTTAACACTGCAGCTACCCTCTTCCTGATCAGCAGTGCAGCCCGGGGCTCTTCCGGAGTCTCTCACCCCAATGAGAGTCCAGCTCCCCCCTGTCTGGCCTGCTATACCAATGCCACCCCTCTCGTCTTATTTTCTCTCTTCTCCTCCCTGTCTCTCTCTCTCATTAATCAATGTCAAGCTGTCCAACAACAAGGCCAGCATTCTTCCCCTGCCTGCCTCCTCCGTTCCTTGTATATGTCATTGTGACCCTCCCCCTCCACCAACTCAGCGGCCACCATCATCCTTTCACATGGCCGCAGAGCCGAAAACCCAGGCCCACTCTGCCAACATGAAAGGTTGTTAAGCAAAAAGAAGAGAAAAAAGTGAAGGGGAGGCATTTCTCTCACTTCTTTCCATTCTTCCTCCCATTTCCTGCACTCATCAACCTGGGGACAGACAAAATTGTGTTGCAAAGAAGTCAAATAAATTTTAGATGAAGTAGTCGTGGGCTGTGAAGGGATACTTATTTTTCTTTGTGTTCTCTAGAACTATGTTGGTCCCTAACTTTTTTTTTGCTGACGTCAAAACTTGATGCAAAAATTATTATGCTAACATACTGTACCTAACATATGTATTGCTTACATAAAACTACATTAAAACTAAATTTGATTATGGTGAGCTATGCTGATGTCAGCCATAAGGACACACTCAAAGACATGTTTGCATAATATTCACTCATGTAGGACACTCACACACAAAGAAACTACTTAAAATCAGCACCTGCAGCATTTCTATACATCCCGTGGGCCATTGACATTTTCCCGTTACCAATGGGTGTCCATTTCGTTGTCATAGGCTGCATTTTTTCCATACTGTATTTTCCACTATTAACCCCGCAATAAGTAAAGCCAATCACAGACCATTCTATCTCTAATACCCTTTTTAAACACTTAACTGTCCACGTTTACATTGAATAATGAGACCACTTCTCGCTTGAGCTCCTCGGCATCCTGTTTGTTTACAAAAAGGCAGATTGCCTCCAAATCAGCAGTCGTTTGTTGAGAGGGGGGGCATGTGCTTAAAAATCCTTTCACTCTCTGCGCCTCCTTCCCACAGCATCTGTATGTATTTGTTGTACTAATGAACGGAACAAAAGTTTCCAGGGGGCCCTGTGGAAGGGGGAACAGTAAGAGGGTGAGCAGCCATAGCAAGACTGAAGTGGACTAGTCTGAGTGGTCAGTTGCCATGAGGTTGACAGTGAGAGAACAGAAGACAAGCCAGAGTGATAAAGACTTGACCCCTCCAACCTCTTAGGTCCTTTCACTTGCCTTTTGCTCCTTCTCACTAGATGATAGATGACCTTCTCTCGTATTCATGTCAAGCGCTCTGCCCCACAGACCTCCAAGGTCACAATTGTATTGTCTACAAATGTGCATGTACACATATGGATACAAACTCCACATACGCACACTACTGCAGTAGTCTAGCCAATCACCTCATCAACCCAAAGACAATGGAGGCTTCCTCATCTGTATATAGTAGTTACAGAGACTCAAACCTCTCGACCCCACCTACAGACCTTGTAATAAGCACATATATACAGGCGTCACTTCCACAGACCATTGCCTCCAAGCAGCAGGTATGAATTTGTTGAAAATAGAAAGATCAGGAGAAGCGCAAGGAAAGAGGCAGAGAACAAGGAGTGCAGAACAGACACTGTGCAGTAAATTACTTTGCCAATCAATCTTCCCCCTGGGTACCCTTGATGAAAGCTGTCCAAACTTTTCCCCAGCACTAAGTAACTCTCCTACAGTTTGTCAGTGGAGGACTGGGAAATAGGAAGACAAACAAGTGGCAACATTAAATGTAGCTGCGAGGAGAGAGGAAAGGAGAGGAAAAGACAGAGGCACTGTGCAGTCAAGCGATGATGTGTTGTATGTGTGTAGTGAGGGGGTTGAGAAAAGAGAGAGATCCCTAGTAGAGACGCTCATACAGTATATAATGTGGAAAGTTGTTAAGCATGGTTTGCATTGAGGAATGCATCCCATTTCATCTTGTGCAGACACACACACACGCACACCTAGGCATATGGGTCTTCATGGGTGGCACAACAGTGTGACACACTGAGACTCAAAACAACTGAAACCTCCCAATTACAAGCTAAGACTGCAGGGATCTGCAGATGTCCATAATATACAGAAATTCAACAGTTGCCACAAGTGGAGGCTCACCCACGCGCATGCAGAACATAATACACACAAACGCACACACCGCTACATGCACCCATAGAACTTTCTCTTTTCCTCTTTTACACTTGTTTCCTGGCAAGTTTGAGAGTGTCTTTGCCCAGAACTGTGAAGGGAGAGTAAGGGCTGTTGGGAATGTTAATTTGGTAATTTGTTGTTTTATATAAGCAGGGGAAGGATGGCGGTAATGGTGGTGGTGCAGTACACACAGTCTGTGTGTTTGTCTGTTGGGGGGAGGTTGTGGTGTATGGAGAGGGTAATTCTGGGTGACAAGGTTCAGCTCAGTGATGCAGATGACTCCCAACCAAGTTATTTTTCTTCAAGAGAATCAGGCAAAAATACCATGACGGTTGGAGAGCAAGAAGCGCCCCATGCCCATAGAAGGTATTAAGATGTCTCTGATACATAGCTGCCCTCCTCCTTCTCTTCCCCATGTCTCTTGGTCTAAGTCATTCTCGCACTCCTAAATCTGGGATGGTGGCCAAGTGCCACCAAAGACACTAAGGCTAATAAATCATCCTCGTTTCAACATCTGTCCCAAAGGGCTGCCCACTGCTGCCACCCCACCCCTTGTGAAGATGGGTCTTTGGCTTTATTCCTCTTTCAGCATCCTTCCATACTCCCCCACTGACACCC
This sequence comes from Parambassis ranga, assembly GCF_900634625.1. Taxonomy (NCBI): domain Eukaryota; kingdom Metazoa; phylum Chordata; class Actinopteri; family Ambassidae; genus Parambassis; species Parambassis ranga. The sequence continues at coordinate 11,519,575 of NC_041028.1, read as the reverse complement.
CCTCCCAGACTGACAAAACGTCTATTGTCCCATGCCCAAGTGAAGAAGAGACCCTCTTTTCCACACTTTGACAAAAGCCGTCTGAAGCCAAGATGGGGTCTGCCAGCAAAGATGCCTGGGACCCGGCAGGGGTGCCCCCTGTCCCTCTTCTATTTTTCTCCCGCCTTCTGGTTCATCCATCCCTTGCTCCAGCTTTCTTTTTTACTTTTAATTCTCCCCTCCTGTGGGGGTCACTCACTCAGCTCACCCCCCATCCCTTTCATACTGGTGAACTCCCAGCCTTGCATAAAGACATCAAGTGACAGCATTGAGAGAAAACAGCCAGATTTGGCAGAAAGAGATATTCGACATGGCTGTCAGTGGCCATTCTGCATGCCTTTTGTTCCCGTGGGTGTAGTTGAAATAGATAAATAAACAGTCATAGGCTGAAAAGCCGGGATCAGAAGCTTGTTGCATTTATTCATATTGAACAGAGAAGAAAGGGAGGCAAAAACCTGCTGCTGCCAATTAAGAAGAATAAGACAAAACTCAATTCAAAGTGTTTAGATTTGTTTTCATGAGGGAGGCTAAAACTCAAAGCTATTCAGTGAAGGATTTCAGGGGTGTGCTCCCAAGATGGCAGTGGATCTTTATCATTGTGGGTGTCTCCATGTTGCTGAAATGATCTCAGGAGTTGTCCATGGACTCATAAGTTAAAGAAGCACCCTCTCCACGGTTACTTACAAGGCTTCATTTACTGTGAATGCACAGCACTTTTTTCCCAGCACCTCCAACTCACCCCCAATGACAGGGAGTACCGCCCTTAACTGTGCACAGGCCAGGCTGCAGACTGTACTGTCTGCATGTAAAGAGCAAAGGCACACCACTTTGGAAATGAAAAACAGGCTCAATAAAATGATTTTTATCATATAACTATATGTTTACTCTTCAGGTGTGCAACTGCCAACGGTAGTACACCAAATGCTAACAATACATCACACTTTTCCAGAGTTTACTGGTGGGTCCCAAACCTTAACTTTATGCAAATGTTTTCATTTTGTTGAAACTGCTCAAGCAGGGAAGAACATTTACCAACAAGGTCCCGTGATGAATTAGTCAATTAGTGTTGCTGGCATTTTTGTTTCATATTTTATGCTGAATTATGTAGATGCAGGTACTGTAATTAATGTTATTTTTGTTCTTTCTTTGATGGAGTCATTATGCATGGAAATGTATTTGCCTCTAATTCTGTTTTTTGAGTGGTTGCTCATTATAAGTGGCAGTGGTTTCGGGATCGATGCATTTTTTAACCATTTTTTTGCCTATAGTTTTAATAGTAATGTATATATTTCATCTAAAGCTGATTTCCTCTCAATGTAGTGATCTCTGCCATCTAAATAATAATGTTAAATTATGCTTGTTAAAAAACATAAAAATAACATCTGTAATCTGATTTTCCGCTCCCATTTAAACCACATTTCTTCACAGCTCTTCTCTTGCCCTGCAAAACATTTAGATTTCCAATTAGCCACTGAGAAGAATGACTAATTTACCACAGCACGCAGGCGCCTGATGTCTCAATCTGCTGGATGTCAGCTCTGTGAAAAGGAGTACTCTATATCCATGCAGGCACACAAGCCCATCAAAGAAAGCCTGCTATAGACAGTAAGGGTTAAACAGATGAAATCCAGCATGAGGAGTACAAAAAAAATTAAGATGCATAAAAAATAAGGCACAACAAATAAGTTAAGCACACTTTAAAACACATGTGAAGAAGGCTCTTATTGAGGCACTAGAGCAGGACAGGCAACAGTTCAGTAGTGGCCCCAGATTGACTCGTCTCTGAGTGGACAGCCAGCCAGCTTCTCCACACAACACCCACATTGTCCGCTGTGCCAACGAGCCAAAGCAAGGCTCCGCGCCTCAGGGGGCTGCCTGAGACGAACACATTATAGATACATGTTAGCCTTGGCCCGACCTTCTGTATACTGTGTGAGGCATTCAGCGGAAGGGAGACAGAGGAAGGAGGGAGGAGATGAGAAATGAAACACATATGGAAGTTATTGGAAGCTACAGAACGGATAAGCCTATCCGACAGCTTAACAGCCTCAAAAAAGTCTTAAAAAGTCATATGAAGAGAGCAGTCATATCATTCTTACATCTACTAAATTTAAATACTGTGAAACTGAATATACTATTTCTTCACGGGGGGTAAGAAGGAAAGACATAAAGGGAGAGAAATGCTGTTTTGTGAGACAAGATGTTTGCAAGAATCCATTTGCTTCACATCTTTTTTGTGTGCCCTATGAGGCCCCCTGCATGGCCTGATGGGAAACCTCAAAGCAGCAGCACTATGATCCTGCAAATGGCAGCGCTTCCTTCCTTTGCCCTGATGGGGAGAGAGCGGGTGCCTTAAACACCATTAGTGCGTCTGCTAAACACACACAGTTCCCTCAACAAAATGTTGCCTTTTTAGCTTTTATCTCACCACTGTCATTAACCAGAGGCTGTCTGACTGACACTTTCCACTCTGTCTACAGATCGGCAGGCAGTGCATCATTCACTTAGAGCCCATCAGCCACCACAGTCTTTATCTAGCCCAGGGCAACCATGTGATAACACTGTTAACAACATGTGCGGCGTGAACGAGTAAATGAGCTGCCACTGTCAGGCTGTATAAGCAGGGTCAAGGGCTTTAATATCTAGTGACGGTGCACCAGATCCTCCCAGTGCAGGGTGTTTCTTCTTCCCATGTCCATCCTTTCAGTTTTCTTACCCCTTCCCTTGTTCGCTTGCTTTCCAATGTTAACAGTGTGGGGGGAAAAAAAGCCTTGACGGAACTGGGCAGGACTGTGCGGGGCCTTCTCTCCCCTCGTGCCTTAGGGAAAACACTGGTGTTATTTTAGAAATCACACTGTTAAAGATTAATGTGGGCCTGGAGGAGTGTGTCATCGTTCCTTAACGACAGTGCCGAGACGCCTGAATAAAGCCGGCACTGTGTTCTGTCCCTCAGCCCAAGGACAGATAAGTTTCCTCTCACCAAGCTCAGCACTGCTCTCCCTCCTCCTTTGTCCAATAACTCTCTCGCTAAGTCCTCTCTTTCAACCGCAAGGGCCAAAATGAGCCCAGATTTAATGACTGAATCACTTCAAAATCAGACTCTTACCTCCTCTTTTCTGTTTTGTTTTTGAAATACACCATGGTATGGGTGAAAAGCAGTGTACACTCAAACACAACACAAAAAATTAAATAAAAACAACAAAAGAAGGGTCAAAAGGGTATTTTCAAACTCTTTCCATGTTGATTACTGTAGTTAGATGACTAATGGAAAGTCCTAGCTTCATGTTATGAGTGTGCTACTCCCCCAATAAAGTCATTTGTCATCATCCAATGGACAGGCCAGACAGACAGCTATAAACCAGGGTTCAGAGACCAAAACAGCGCATCCTATCTGTAGACTACATATCATGCCTTTGTTAATCCAGAATGACGATGATAGCTCTATTTTAAAAAAACAAAACTGCTATCACAGACACCATTGTAGATAGTAATGATAAGAGTCTCTAACAGCTGATGATGGCAGTGATAAAGGCCTCTGAGGTTTGATGAGTGTCATGTCTGAAGTGTGCAAATGGGACTTAGTATCCTTTGCTGAAGGTTTTTGCTGATAACGGAAGCACTCGATAAGCTGGGGAACATCAATCTTAGTGGCAGAGATAGTCTCTGCTTCACACTAATAGGGTTGTAAAGGACCTTCACCTTATATGGCCCAGCTAATAAACTCATTCGTGATGAGCCCGAAGGTCAACCAAGAGAATATTCATATTCCCCTCTATATTAGAAGTGTCTTTGTCTTGTCTTTGGTCAAGAGTATTTGAATGTCCAACAAAGCTGATAAAATATGGTCATACGTGTGATGGTTGGTAATGTAACAGTTTTTAGTTCACATACCTAAAAGTGATTGAGCTTTGCAGTGACATGAAGTGTCTGCCAGATATTAAAAACCTACTTGGCAGTGCAGTGCACCACAAAGTCCACATATTTTCCATTCAGTGCCCTAGGATAAGCAGAAGCATCATATCATCGCTTTTGCAACATCATTACCGCACGGTCTTTTGAAGTCTGAGACATCCTAGAAATTATCAAAGTTGTTGACACTTCAACTTGGGTTTTGATGGCAAAAACTTCAGACAATGGCCTTTGTACAAAGGAGTGGGATTGCTACATTATCTCTACTCAATTATATCTTTTTTCGAAGAGTCCTCAAGGCCAATCCAGACAGTCTGGCGACAGAGACTCCAAAGATGTAACTGTATCAGTCTTACCTATGCCATTTGTCGATTTTGGCCTAGAATACACAAACTTCACGTTGGTTGTGGTAACAGGACAGTAGTGAATCATGCTATTACAATGTTCTGGGACATTGTAGCCATCTAATCAATTTCATTAGCTTTATAAATCACAACAGCTTGACATTTATAGTGGAGGTGATGGGTTGATCCTGTGGACTTGGAGACAGGTCTCATGGTGATAAATGTTGCTATCTCTTGAGAGCAAGGATAAACAGAGCAGAAAGACAGAAGGAAAAAAATGGGCTCAGAACGCAAAAGTCCCAAAGAGGTTGCTGTGCAGCAAACAGTTTTAATGGGTGAATCAATAGGTTTAGAATGCTAGAGGATCATTTGAATAATGGGTTTGATCTGCAGCCTTGGTTTTTCTTTTGTTTTTTTCCCCCCAAAAAAATTAGTGGCCTAATTTTTTAGCTTATTTTTTTTTTTTTTTTTTTTTTTTAAGTTTGGTCATTTACACAAACAGTCCAGCAGGGACAGTTGTGTTTTTCTTTATTCAGTTACAGTGTGAAAGGTTGTAGACGTTTTTATGGCTGTATTTGGAATATATTTAATTGTCCATGTTTAAATGGCTGGTGGAATAATACAATCTGAAAACAACAAGTCATCATCATTTAGAGGCCATTATATGCATTTGGCAATGAAGTTTGATGTCTTCATTTTTTTTCTTTATATAAGCTCCTTGCAGAATCTCAGGCCACCATAGTAAAAGAAAGCTTTTATAGCCAGTATCTCCAGACAGTATCTTTTGGCAGTAGTGGCCAGCTTAACTGCTCTGTTCTTTATACGTTTCCACCGTGTAAATAATCTGATTGGCCACCAAAAGAAATCACAAGGATAAACAGCACACTGGTTACAGTCCATTTATTATACACAAATGCTTTTTGTGTTTTATCACCACATCATCCTCAAAATAATACACATGCTAATAGCAGCCATTAGAACTATTAAGCTGCTGTTATTATTGTTGGTATTTATATCGTGTACGTGCTTTCCACGTGCGTCAGTGGAAATTACATTTTGATCATCTTTAAAAAAGTTTTTTGACTGAAATTTCTGGTGTCGTTTTAGACTCCAGCACTGATCCAACAAAACAAAAACTTGTTCTATTCCCAAAGTGAATGACTAATAATATTTAATGCAGTGTTCAACATGTCTTTATTGACAAAGTTTGTTTTATGATCATTAGGATCTGTTTTCCTCACACATACACACTTCACTGTTCACATCTGTCCTACTGATGATCTGTCATCTAAACTCCATGTAAGCGCAGAAGCCACACAAGCACAAAAAAAACATTCAGAATGAAGACAGACTGATGAACATGTATGCTGAAACTTGAGTGCCCAAGACAGAGAATCTGCTGTAGGTGTCTGATGATTGATCTGTATAATTGTTAGTCTTGTAATCATGTAATAGTTCCAGTATGTGTATGATTTGTTACTGTTTGGTGCATCAGATAAAGCTCATTTTTACCCTGCTGCACACAAACAAACTCATACCCTTGAGCAGGAAACCCACGGTCAGTCGCTGTTTGTTTATCTGCTGGAAAAATCTCATCAGCGAGTCACTTGGCGTGGCTTTGGCCTTCACAGGCATCATCATAATCATCGCGTGTAGGGCTTGACCTCGGTATAAACCCTGAAGTCCCGAAGAATGCCCCTGCTTGTCCTAGGAACCAACCCATATATACATGCACTTAGCCTCCAAGTCACTAGAGACTTTTCACTTCTATGTTTGGGCTTGTGTCCAAGCTCTTTCTATGTGTGTGTGTGTAAATGTGAACCAAAAAATGCAGAAAAGCCACGGCATGGATTTGCAGGGGGATGCCTGACCAACAAACACACACAACACATACTAAAGTAGTCTCTCAAGTTTCCTCGTATCCCTGCACAGAGCCTAACATCTGTCTACATATAGTCTTCTTTGAGCAAACCTATCCTTTCAGTCCATATATTGGATTTGAAGAGAGGGCAAAGAGAAAAAAAAACTACACAACCTCATCTGTTTATGTTGAAATATGCTAACAGTGTAAATGTTTAGTCAGACTCTGATAAACTATATGCAATTTACTCGCCAATTGTCAGTCGTCACATGACAATATCTCAGTGGTTGCTGTCCAGAAAAGCTCTGATGCGATGAGAGATCCCCTTCCCTGAGTTTTGCTGTGTCCTTTTCTACCTACTAAAAGGAATTCCTGGTTTGAATTAGAGATTCATATTGGCACTAGAGAGATGTACAGACAGTGTGGTCTGGTGTATATGTTTCTATATACACAAATTCAGTTTGCAAAGGGAAATGGAGATATGAAACATATGACATTACTGAGCTGAAAAGGCAATATCAGATTTATGTAGTGAATAAATGTAAACATTCATATATGCATTGGTTGCATAAGCATCTCGCTCAGCTGAGGTGCGTGAAATGAAAAGTATCTGTGGTATGACCTTTGATTGGATCTATATGCCCTCAAGTCAAGACCTTAAATCTCACTCCCATAACCTCCTGGTTGCTAAAAGGAAATATGTGTCACAGGAAGAATAGGAGATCATTAGAAATAAAGCAATATTATTTTTCTTCCTGCTGCCACATGTCAATAAACTGCAGCCTTTATTAAAATGAGGACGGAGGATGTGATATATCATTATCTGAAAGCCATGTTACTGCAGCTGCCGATGCTGCGTAGGCAATCCTCTTAGGCCAAAAGGTAGAGTTATTTATTAGGTCTCAACCCTGCAGCCGTCACAGCATCTGCTAGTGGAAGATCTATTGGCACACCCTTATTCACTTATGATTATTACTGATCATCTGCCCAAATGACTTATCAATAAAGCAGAGGCCAAGCAGATAATTTATTTGTATGGTTCTGTCGATATCAAGTTCAGAATCAACAGCCTTAAAAGGATAAAGGGCCCTTGGACGTCAGGTGATGAATGGTTGTACAAGGCTCCCATGAAAATATGACCCTTTTAATAAATTTGCAAAATCTGCCCCCCCCCCCCCCCCCCAGAACCTCCGTTTGCATTCCTCTTCCTCTCTTTTTCATGAAAGTGAGCTTCCTTCCTAAGAGTTGTTTGCTAAGTACCGACCATCGCTTTCCTGAAGAGGAGTAACTTCAAACTCTGCAATTGTCAGATGTATGAACACAAATATTTGAGTTGCGCATTTGCACCAAGTGTTTGCCATCCAGCCTGCATGTCTGTGCAAGATCTATGAATCATACAGGACACTGAAATGATGAGACAAGCCTGTCCAGGGTCAATGTAAACCCTGCCAGGATATTTCACTATGGCATTCTCTTCATAAATCACACAAAGACTCTCAGGACACACAGGGTCAAAGCTCATTCTGTAAATATAAGCCACTTTGTATTTGTCAAGTGGCCGTGACTTTCCAGAGTCGCACAATAGTTCGGAGTGTTTGCCTTCCAAATCTAACCTTTGTGCGCTAAGCTCTATCTCACCAACACTTCTTAGTTCCGTCACGAGCCGCACCCTGACCCATCTGGGTTAGGGTTGGGTAACAGTGAGTTAGCTTTAGCGCCTTCTGATAAGAGTTAAGCAAATTTGATCAAATCCAACAATATTTGGCATCTTTTGCCTTTAGCAATGAGCTACCTAATAGGCCTTAGGAGCAACTGTATTTAACAATAAATGATTAGTAATAATGTCCACATTTATCCTCTGCATCAACTAAGAGAAAGAACATTTTCAAGAGAGTGAAATATTTATATCAGCAGCACCTTTCTATTTTGTGAGGTCACCATATGAGTTTGTTCTTTCTGGTGGATGCCCAGCTTCCTGGTAAGTCAGTGATGGTTGTCTTCTGCCTGAGCCAGTTCCCCACTTAAGCTATGAACAACCTCATTGTTGTGGCATGTTTTAAGAAGTCATAGCCCTGGTCTTGTTTTGGGTATGCTGTCAAAGCCTGTATCTCTGGGAAGTCCGAAAATAGACACATCTTACACCCTTTTAAAAGCACCAGCCAGAGAAAAGACTTGGAACAACAAGCAGGCACTATCTGACGCGATGCTAAAAAGCAGACTCAATTAGACATGTATCCATAGTCAAGCAGTCTCTGGCAGGAAAGTGTAAAAGGTTTGTTATCAGGGATTTCAAATGATAGCGAGACCAAATGAATAACACTGAAGGCTTGTTAGCCCTGCTTCGTTTTCTTCCTTTTTGGGGCAGCTGTGTCATTTCATTGATTGCAAAGTGTTCCGATCAGATTTGCCAGTACCTAGGAGTCAGAGGAGTCAGATCCATTTGTTGAGATCATGTTTGACACGATGGTTAGCTCTTATTTTAAAGGCTCCAGCAATGAGAAACAGAACCCCCTCTTTCATTTTCTTTTTTCATCCTAAGTCTGACACAAATACACTTTCTCTGTAGTTTATTATTCAACACGACCCAGAGTGAAAGACCATTTCCTCTCCCATCTATATGTCAAAAAGATCAATAACCCTTCCAGGGCACGGCCACCACAATGAAGTTCTGTCAACATGCCAAGAAGCTGCAAAAGTTCCCAATAAATACATAGCAAAACTTTCAATTTGTGGCTTTCTTGGTGTGGCTCTTGAAGCCAATGGGTTGTCAGTCAGGGCCCTGGTTCAAAAAGCCCTGAGGTTTGTTTGCTGCTGGTTCTTTTTGGAAACTTGCGGCTTTGTGACATCCATGGCCATCCATTGGGCCATGTTGCTGTATTTCTCATATTATCCAGAGTTGAGGAGAATTGTTTTTGGCAACAGAATGCTAACATTTTCCTACGATGCAAACCTCCAAGTGGGGCCCTCTTGTTTTTCCTCACGCCTGCAAATGATGATGAGCAAGCTTTGTAAGATCCTCCTCTGGTGAAGTTGCTATAGCTACACACTCAGCCTTCTGAGTTCATTTTGTTACTACAAGTTTGCTGTGTGGGTTGACTTTAGCTGTACATGCAGAACCACCATGTGTGTTTTATGGGCTCTTTGCCTCTAGTGGTATTCCTGCAGTTCTTTTTCATATTAAATGAATTGTGAAAATAAACATAAGAGAGATTTCGCTCTGTCATGTGTTTTAGGCTGTGACGGATCTTGTAAAAATAATGAGGCTGTTCACTCACTGACTGTGTCTCCCCATGTCATGTTTTCTTTTGTCTACTTGGTCATCATGGCATGTCAATATGAATGGTGCTAAAGTGGTGTTGAAAAACTCCTGACTCTGTCCAATAACAAAAGCTGTGCTATGAAACACTAATAATGGTGGGGTTTTCCCATCCTTGGTGAAAAAACACACACCACAGGCACATACACACTGTCACTATACAAAAACACACACAGCTACGTATATTCCTAATGAGGGTCTGGACAGCTTGTGGTGGAAGGATTCTGCAGGTGGCTGCACTTTCATCAAGCCACGACTGGATTTGTTTATGTTTGAGGTCATATGGGCCAGAGAGAGAAGTTTGTGTGCCCAGACACACATTTTCACACTCTGTCTAATTACCCTCACTTCAGTGTTTTCGCTTTTCCATAAGACATATTGACATGTCAGCATTCAGCAGGCTAGATACAGAACAAATGGACAATTTTACCTCTCCTTGTGTAGTGGAAAATCTATCCCTCTCAACATAGACCAGTCTGTATTTGAACCTGTCTTACCAACACAGAGTAAAAGTCACTTTGAGATGACGATGACACGTGCAATAAATCATAGCTCCGCCAGTCAGTGGCCAATCACATTTTCCTTTCCTAATTAATAGCTTATTTATTTGTTTGGCTGGGTCCTGCTGCAAGGCTGGAATATTCAGTGTGTGTTTGTGTGGTGTGTATTGGTAATTAAATAGAGTCTGTGTGTGTGCACACAGTATGCCAGTGTTGAAAGAGAATATCCACCTGTTTTTGTGTTAAAGTTATTGTCTTCATTACACAATCCCATGGGTCAACATAGGACTTGAAAAAACAAAGAAAAAACATATTAACTAATGGTCATCGTCAAGAAGCGTAATAATTAGTATATTTCGGACAAAGAACTTATTGTTTCTGAATCTGAAACTGAGGTTTGGAAGATAGAGCGCCTACGCAATCCAGACCCCCCACCAAAAGCTGAAAGACATTAAGGCATCAGTAAAACCGCTCATGTCTGCTCGCATGTCTTCTAGAGTTTTAGGTTTCTCTTGCACAATTTGATACACACACATATTTACACTTGGCATGTAGCTGAACAGAGCAGGGGGAAAGTCCAGAAATTGTCCTATAGTTGTTGAACGCCTGGTAGCATTTTAGATGACCCAGCCAAGCTGCTGGTTTTGTAAACTGTTGCAGCTGGTTTGATGCATTACGAGAAACGGGAAGCCCCAACCCCCGCCAGCCCCAGCCTTTTCTGCACACTCTCCCTGTTGTACTGTCAATGTGCAAAGTTCACAAGCAGTTTATTTACTTATACATCAGACATTTTATAGTATTTTATTAACTTTACAGCAAATTATTTTAGTAACTACAACCTGATATATACTACAAATATTAAAACAATGAATACAGTTCTGTCAATTCCCCTCACAAGGTGATACAGGGCTTAGATGATCAAGTCATAACTATTGATAAAGGAAGTTGTATCCCACAATAAGCTGACAGAATATTAAGGTTATATAAACCTAAAATTTATATTACACATCTAAAGTTTCATTACCAAAAACCAACAAATCTGATGTTAATGTGTCCAGTATGAATGCACACATCGACATGGATACTGAAACTTTCATCAGATGTTGTACTTTACACAACAGTTACTTTACAGTTGTTTTGTTTGAAGCACATTTCTGATAGAGGATCCATCTATTAAGATTAAGATGATGTGTACAGTAAGTAGGTTAAATGCGCTGCTGTAAGTATCTGCAGTGTAATTACTACCATTTGGTGAGGCTTAGAAACACATCCCCTGACAGCTTAATGTAGGAAACCATGGAGTATGGTACATCCGTGTGCATGTGGCTCATCTGGTTCACTACACAGTGAGGGAAGAGAAAGAAGGATTCTGTAAACATCTGTATGTTTTCAGTTAATTGTTTTTCACTGAGAAATACATTTTAATCTAAAGACACATGTGAGTGTGCACAACATAAAGCTTAAATATGCAATTCATAATCGCTTCCTGTGAACTGCAACCTTGTGGAAACAGTTGCATAAAAGAAGTTGCTGTATGCCTCAAATAAGCCCCACAGTCTCCCAGGGAGATTCTACAGCAGATAAATGTCTCACTCCCAATCTTGGTGGGCCACACCAGTTAGAGAAACACAAACTTTTATACATCAGGTCTAATACAAAGGCAGCCAGTTTTGTCACATCGCCCACACAACACACCTACTGTTAAAGGGCAGATGGGGAGGATAGGGAGCAGGAAAAGGAAGGCTCAGATATGCTGTGTGTCTGTGCTCGAGGAAGTTTTATAGGCCTAATTTAGCCTAAACGCAGTAAAGTACTGCACTGATCGCTCACCCCGCCTAAAACTGCTCTGAAAACAGTCTGCATCTCTTCTTTGATCCTCATTTGCCATCAATGGGCTTCAGAAAGAGACAGACAGACGAAGAGAGACTGTAGGTTACCATTCTGTGAAATGCTCTCTCATTGCAGTGAAGCAGCCCCATCTCTTCATCATTCCCCCTACTTCCTTCATTTCCTCTGGCAGACACTGGGAGCATTCTACCACCCATCTGCCCCCAGTAAATATTGCTTGAAGGCTTAATTATACACACACTCACTGACACACACACAACCACACACACACACACATCCTCTGTGAAATTTCCTGCAAAGCTGCGGCAGAGAATTAACGTCAAATGTGGGGCGTTCATTCATCAGAATGTGTGTAGTGTTATGTTTGCTTCGGTGTGTTTTTGTGACCCCTCAGTCCAAAAGTTATTATTATTGGTCACATTTAAGCGTCTGTGTGATGAATTTCGATTTTAAAAACTTTTTATTTTATGTAAAAAAAAATATATAAAACAGTTTTTTTTGCCTTACATCTTCTTTTCTTATATTGTGGTAATTTGTATAATAATATAATATAGATCATCAGACAACATCTGACACAATAAACAGGTAGCTGATGACCAAATTTATATACAAATATAAACAATATTAATAAACAAATGCTTGACCTGAAGAGTCAAATTTGAGTTCTTCAAAGAATTGATTTATCAGGGTAAGGAAAATAAAATATTTGTTTTTATTTTTCTCACAGATGATGAATGACCATGAAGATGACTCCCCTGATAGCTGTATTAAAAAGGTAAGATAGTCACTTTTTATACTGCTTTCCCAATCCTGTCTCTGTACCTCCCATCCCACTGACTTCATCAAAAATAAGTAATATAAGTCCTTGCATGAAATAATATAGCTATCACAAAAAGAAATGCGTTTTCTAGCAAGTGTGACAAAAAGGGCTCGCAGCTGCAATCTATGAAACCCGCTCCTTTTTCAGAAATATACTGATGCTTATGTCCACACTGTGACCGATACATCTCATTGACCAGTCACTGACCACTTTATGAGGTGATAAATTTATTGAAGAGGCTGGGCAGTTTGTTTTTACGGCCAGTGTCAGCGGGTCAAGACAGAACCACAAGAGAGTTCATGTCCGTCTAATGGTCCATGAAAGAACAATGGCTCCTTGCTACAGGGGGGCACACTTTGTGAGAATTACAGAAGCTGTGCACCGCAAAGTCAAGGCTGTTACAGGGAGTAATCGGTGGCTGGAGTGGGTGCATTACAAAAGATGAGGTTATTGATGGTCCAGGCATAACTAGATTTGGTTGTGTGTGGACTTTTGTAGTCTTTTGTCTTGTTTCCTATGACAGGATGGTCTATGAGTAGTGAAACTAATGGGGGGAATACTTTTCAATACAAAATTCAGCTCCACTTAGGAAGCAGTGTATGAGCAAAACATATGTGTGAACTACAGGACGGTCTTATAAGCAACCTTTTATTTCTATTTCATTGAAAAGAATTTGACCAGTTTGGTTCTTGGAGACACAAAAATCCCTTAATTTGCATTACAGGTCAAGGGTTGGTGCTGCACCCTCTATAAACAGGCAGGCGGCATGTAAATCACTGACTGCTTGGTTGATTTGAAATCCTACATTAGTCAATGAGCTTATTTTAAGAGTTAACCGCAGGTGGTTAGGGCTGTTCAGTGTTTCCCACATGTTCATACAATGTGGAAAAACCTACATGGTTTTTATAAACTACCCAACCACCTCCCATGTGAGAGTGGCCCATGGACTGCACTCTGTTCCACGTGCTCTCATACGCACAAAAGTACACACAGATAGCAGCCTTAAGTTGTAATGCACACACTGACACAGGTGACACAACACAGACATACATAATATGTCTACCTACAGTTCATAAAATTCACACACACATACGCAAAAGCACACTGGCCACATCTCATTATGCAGAATGTGAGTTGCGGTGGGCCCTTGTCGGGCGGTGGCAGACCACATGCCTGTTATGAATATGAATGAAATTATGCATGAGCCATTCCTTATGACATGACTCATTCATCCACTTGCAGTCACACATGGACACAGGGCATAGGCACACACACATACACAGACACACACTGATTTCTTTTGCCTCCACCATGTCATTTCCATTGCTATGCTTCATTAAGGCAGAATGTTAATTGAGTTGTAACTTGTGAATAAACTAGTTCATTGCTGAACTGTGTATATGCCTAACCGAGTGTTATTAGATCATGTTTACTCAGTACAGTTCCAGATCAGAGTGTTTAAATATAATATCTACCTACAAAAAATTATTTTATCACTAACAGAATTCTTTATGTAGATGGATATGTTCTGATAATTGTTCTGATAATTCTCCATGTAAAATATGATAATCCTTGTATAAAACCATTTATATCATGAATATGACAACATAATTAAAATATAAGAAAAAAAATAGTGTCTCTATTAAAAATCCATTTCATATATTTCCTGATAGAAAACAGCTTCATCCTTCTCTGCTGGGTCAGACTGCAAGTCTAATGTGAGGCGTTGTAGAGTCAGGGATAAGGCAGCGGATATAATGGAAGCAAAGATAATATTGTAGCTTCTCCAGCTCACTTAGCAAAAGCTGCCAAGAGCAGCCCTTACAGCTGTATGTGTGTATACAGTATGTGTGTAAGGTCTTGGATCATAGCCCTGTTTGCTGAGCCGTTTTGGCTTACACACATGCAGTATAAAGTCACTTGCATCCTCACACCACACTCATAGACAGAAAATACAAAGATCTGTATCTGAATCCTTTCTCTGCTCACTTCCTCCATCATCATCCTCCCATTTCATCCCTCTCTCTTTCTCAGCAGACAGGAAGGTGTTGTTGTAGCTATAGATTGCTATCAGTGGCTATTGGTGATAGGATCAGGGATTGTTTGGTTTCATCTGGTCTGACCATATAGAACAGGACTATCTGTCTGTTTAGCTGTCTAGGCCGTGCTTATGTATATTCTCCTTCACACTCTATTCATACACAGGTCTGTGTGTGTGTGTGTGGGAGTTAATAGGGTATCAGAGGGCTTGTGTTTCTTTTTGGATTCCTTGGATTTAAAAGTGGTAGCTAGATATGGAGCTGGGAGAGGACAGTCTGCGCTCTGTGTATTTATTTGTGTGTGTGTGTCTGAGTGTGTGTGTTAATCCTCATCTTCAGAAGAGCGCTGCTGTCCATGCCGACGTGTGTAAACACTCCAGCAGATCAGATGGCAGATAATGACTTCCAGATAGACACCCTCCATTCAACCAGCAGAGAAAATCAATGAGCACTGATTGCTTTTTTCCCAAGACGATCATCTCCCCCTGAAGGCTACTATCTATCTCTCTCAATTTCTCTCTCTCTCTCTCTCTCTTCTAACCCCATTCATTCACCTCTCAATACCACTGAGATTGAATCAATTCATGCTGCTTGTCAGAGGGGATTCACTGTGAAAAGATACAGAGCAATATCTCTTTAGGTGACTGTTATTCCATCTGTTTTGCTCCATTATTTGTTGACATGCTTTACTAATTCATCTTATATAGCACTGATGCATTTTCATCTACTGATGCATGTCTGACTGATATGATATTCTGTGTTTTTACTCAACCTCAACCCCACAACTTAATTCTATTCTTTATATGTGCCATTAGTGGCAAATGGGAATATGATGGGGGTTGACATGAACTCTGACCTATAAGTAGGTTTTTCCCACTCCACGTTGAAAGACTAAAGAGCCAAATGGGGGTCAGCTGCAGTTGTGAGCCTCTTGGTGTGTATGTGCACATACTGAGTATCTTTTCTTCCCCTCCATATCAAGCTGAGAGAGGTGAGTCTCTAAATACACTGGCTAAATGGCCCTAAATGTATGAGGGCTATTATGTGGACAGAGGGAGGCTCATGGGTCACAGAAGTGATCCAGTGCTCCAGGCCATAGTTTACCCTCTGCCAACAGCACCACACTCCCCCATGCTTTCCCCCTGCTTAAATAGGCTCATGATTGATTGATAATTATGATAATTTGTTTGAAATGATTATCTGGATATTATAATCACTGCCACCCCTGGTGTGCCACAGGGGCAAGTCATTTTTCATAATGCCGAATGTCACAAATACCCCCCTGCTTCCAGGGGTGGCGCTGTGATGCGTGTCACATATAGTGCATAGTGCAGTTTTTCACTTATATATAAAATATGTTGTGTTTGAATTGTTTTTTGAATACAGTAGCATAATGCTCAAATGCATTAGTATCAATAAATCTCCAACTATTAATTTAGTAATCATTTATCAAGCAAAAATACAGAAAAAAAACTCCTCAGATGTTAGATTTTGATTAGCTGTCATTTGTATCCCAAAAGGCTGTGATTAATGATCATCACTAAAATCATTAAAGACAGATAGACAGACACACCATACCTGTGTGATAACCTTCACTGGGAAGTTTCCAAACATCTTCTTGTCAGGCAGTGAGCAAACACACCATCCAATCATCTTGTCTTCTCTTCTGTCATCCAGAGGAAATGGAGAGCAGTCTGTGAGTGTGTGTGTGTCGGACTGTGGGTGCAGGGGATGGAGGGGGCAGGAATAATATTTGCGGTTTTTGCTTCATCCAGAGATGACTTAATGATGATATGGGTCTCTTTCTTCTGCTGGGCTGGGTTACATTTTAATGGGCCCTGAGTGACATGTTTTCATTTGGCTCTGTGACCTAACCCCCCCCCCACACACACCACCAATACATCCACTATCCAGCACCACCACCACCATCGGCACCACCTTTGCCACCTTCATTCCCTTCCCCCATTCAAAATATACACTACGAAATGCTGCACTGTGTCAGGTCTGATCGGAGGCGGGGGTGGGCGTGATCTGAAACCAGAGGCAGGCCCTCTAAGTTTTTACACAGTGATTATGTAGAGGCTGTGGAAGGATGAGGTGTGGTCCCGTGCATACAGACAGACAAATATGCACACACTCAAGTCCAAATCATGTATTGTAGGGAATGTTTGGTTACTTCAGATAACCTTTCAATGTCATTTTCTTCCTGATACTGTATGCAGTAGGAGTAGTTTCTATTGAAGCTAACTTTTTTGTTTCTTTCACGTGGCTGAAGTCACTGGTGACATTAGAAGATTCATATGTCCAGGCCTTGTTGACCAATAGCGTCGATTTGTGGAAGATCACATGGTTCAGACAAAGTCAGGGTTGTTGGAGAGGAGGTGGAGAGTAGGAGGAGAGGTGAAGACAGAAAGAAATGGTCTTTCTCTTTCCCTGTCTGTCTTGTCTGTGGGAACTGTCCCAACTATGGTTACTGCAGAATGCTGTCATTATGTCTTGTGAGGAGCATTCACTCAAAGGCCACGGCTGTGTGTCACTGTGTTCATGTATGTGTGTGTCTGTGTGTGTGTGTGCCACTTTTAACTTGCATTTGCACTTTTAACTTGTGTGTGTATATCCAGTATGTTTGTGTGCACGTTTGTGTGTGTGTGGGCCTTGACTGACGCATCTCTGTTGTTATCGTCGATCAAAAACCAACGTCACATTGGAGTGAAGCGCTGGGAGAGGAATTCAAGTGGGAATGAGAGAGAGAAAGAAAGAGAGGAACAGATAGAGAGACAGAGCGAGGGGGCGGAGGAGAAGCACGAGGTGATCGGAGGCACTTTCACATCAGCTGGCTCGCTGACCTCTGTCTCTCTCTCTCTCTATCCATCTCTTTCTTTTCTTCTGCCTTTCACTCTTTCTATCCTTCCCTCATTCCCTCTCTTGAACTCTTTGTCTCTTCATAATCTCTGTCCCAGTGGCCATTCCCACCACATTCTCTGGGGTCACCCAACAAAAGAAGGAGGGCGATAGTCTGACAGTTGTGGGGGCTTGTCATATGAGTTTCCTCACACATATCCTCACACACTCTCCTTCATACATGTGCTTTAACTATCTGTCCTAATTAAAACTCTCTCAATAGTATGTATTGAATACAAATGTCCTCACACTGAAACTTTTTTGAGTACACCTTGCCCTTTTTTAATCATCAGTAAAATCATTACAATGACCTACAATAAATAAAAATGGCTCCTTTGCAAATCTACAGGCCAAACCAAAGGTAAATTTCTTCTTTGTATGTTTTATATGTGTGTTAATTGTAAAACACATCTATTTGAAAAGACATATAAAAGCTTTTGAAAACGTTGTCAAATTTGAAACAACACTGGTCACTGATCACTCATAGGGATACACACAAAAATACATGCACACACACAAAGACATACACACACACACACAGACATGCACACACACACACTGCCTTGTCTGTCAAGAAAGCCGTGAGTCCATTAAGGCGGATAGAGTGAATACAGAAGGCCGGCTGGTCAAGCATTGGCGATAATAACATGACAATCCACATGGTGTTGCCATGGAGATGTAGAAGTCAGGGGGTGAGTGAGAGTGAAGAGTTGTGTGGTCCTGCTCGTCAAAACTATTTTCATGTGTCAGGCGAGGGAGATAAAGGTTCATCTGCACATGAGAATGGCTGGGAGAATTTGATACTTCACATCAGAAGGGGGGAGCATTTCTTTGTGTGCGTGCTACATCCTCTCTCACATGATACTGCAGGACATACCTACTTTTTCATATGTCACTTTCAACTGTTTCAATGTGGAAAAGATCTTGGAAAAATCTTTCTGATTTTGCATAACATATCTCTTTGTTTTGTTTTTCTAACACTTAATTATTAAACCTAAAGGAAAAAATGAAGATAAATACATCTAAAGAAACAGTGATGGCGTGAGCGTTGGTGAGGTGTTGACACAGCGAGGTGTCTATAGATAGACAGGGGTAAAGCAAGAGACTTGAGCGTCAGTAAAGATGGAAACGCTCAGAGGGCAAGAGACAGCCGGAGGCAGGGGGATGGGGGGCATAACAGGGAGGAATGCCAGAATGCCCAAGAGAGGCAAGAACTGCCAACCCAGTCACAGACAGAGCCCGTCTGGGGAAGAGAGACAGAGAGTGGGGGTAAAGAGGCTGGCCCCGTCAACACAAGGTCATGTGAAAAAAGATCCCTCTTTCTTCACCCACCCACCCACCTACCCATCCATCTATCTATCCCTGTGTCCACAAATCACTTTGCTCTCTTGAATATTTTTGGTAGACAAAATATCAGAAGATTCATCAGAAAAAAGAAGAAACTAAAAAGTAGGGAGGCAAAAGAACATGAAGTGCGGGAGAGATGTAAGTGAAGGATGAGGAGATGGTGGGAGACAGTGGGAGTGTGTCTGGGCGTAACAGGTCTTAGGGGAGCTTTTAGCCACAGAGTGGTAAGTGAAGCGTGCCGTGTGTTGAGGCTGTTCTGGTTAACTGTCTTCATACTTAGACTAAGAGTCAGGCTTTTTTTGCTGAAAAGTTGCGAAATTGTCAAGCCCACAAGAGTTTGAAAAATCAGCCTTGAAATCATTTTACGACAAATACAGGAAATGATGTCTGTGAAATCCTGGGCTTGTTTTTCAAAACCCCAAATGCAACAGTAACCCAGAGAGGTAGTTGGCAATTAAATTACTACAACCAAACAGATAACGCGAAGAAGAAAAATGATCCTTTGCACACAAAAAATGAATGTTATATTGTATTTAAAGCTGCTTTGATATATATTTCTTCTTCATTTAATTTCATATATAATATCAGCTCCCCCAGTAAAACTCTGAAAGATAAAGGGACAGTTGGCCAATTACCTCAGTATTATATGAAGACCAAAACAGAGGTGGCAATTTCCCCTCTGTTTCCAAAATCCCTGTGTCCTCAATGCATCGACATCTACATTATTTTAGTTTTCTGGGAAAATGGGAAAATCTTGTGTAAAAGATTTTGATGTTTCTACTGATGTTGTACAACCTTTTTTTATTCATGCTATGTCAGGATAAGAACAAATTAATTGTAGCATTGTGTTCATTTTCTGATAGCATCAGTACCTGTTGCTGCAAATTAGGATAATCCACCCTCCAACACATTCTGAACATGAGGGTTTCTGTCCTCTCCATCCCTACTTTATTCTTTATCCTCACTTCCTTCCCTCTCCCCCTCCTTTCATCCCTCGATCCTTCCCTCCAATCTCGGCTGAACAGTATGGTCTTTGACTGAGTCTTAATCTTCATTACAGGGCATTAGTCCACTGGGGAGGCCCTGTCTCGTCTCCCCACAGCGCAGCCTGGCACTGTCCCACAAGGGACGTCCTGCCACGGCACAGCACAGACACCCTGCCAACCCCTCTTGCCTCCCACCGGCTTCACCTTGGTCGCCCCTTCGCTCAAATGAACTGTTAAATAAACGGCAGGCCTTAATCCACATGAAGGAGTGGGGGTGGAGGTTGTGGAGTAGATGGTGAAGCTGGTCAGGAGAAACAATAGAGTCAGCCCTGGACGCCTCCATTTAAAGCAACCATCAATCATACTCACCATGAGATTTCACTTTCTTTCTTTTTTTTAGTGCAGATTTTATCATTAATGTCTAAATCTTGGAGAATCAGAGCGACAGTAATCTGAGGCATGTGGCTCAGCACTCATATGCAGTCCACGAGCATGGCCTAGTGTCTGAGAAAGTGTGTGTGTTTGTAAGCATGTTTGTGCTGTCTTAAACGTGACATTGAGACTTTGAATTTTCTATCACATGGCTCAGAAACATACACACGTTTTTCTCACATGCAATGCTGCATTTTTAAGGTAGCATAAAAACCTGCACACATAGCAGAATCTCACACACACAGTGTATCGCTTCTTCGTCAAGCTTGCTAACAAGGACAGTTGACTCGCTGTGAATTAGATAATTAAAGAGGATGGCTAATTGAGTAAACAAGCATCGGGGCCGTCACCCCTAATTAAGTGATTACAAGGAAGAGCACACTCAGCCAGCACAGTGCTAATTAACACATACCCAAACACACACAGACACGTGTGAGGACATGGAGAATTATCTGTTAGAGAAACAGTGATTAGGCTGAGTGGGGGATCCCAGGAGAGGCGAGCAATGACACACACAAACAGCATCATCCCAAGAGAGGGGTTTCCTAAGTCTTAATTCAAAGTGGATAGTCCTTTTATTCAGCTACCAACAGTGATGGGAAAAGTTTACTGCACAGACACACAGCTGATATAAACCCTTACTGTGCCCATAGTCCCATAGACGGAAAGGCTGATCTACAACAACGTGAGGCAAAGGTTCAACGACACATCCTTTCCTTTCAGTGGGGATTATTATCTCAAGTAATAGAATTCCAGGGAAAAATTCAAATACCCAAATGTAATAATCCAATCAAAGGTCTGTATACATTTACATATTTTGTTGTGGTTCTTCAGTTTGCTGTGTTAACACTATTTTTTTACACACCATGGGGATACACTAGCTCCACTGTAATCTTAGTTGTGACATTTCAGATCAAGATGCTCATATGAGGATATTATCATAGAGAGCGTTTCCCAAGAGAGAATTATCCAGAACATTAACCAGGGAGTCCAAATGATTATTTTCACCCGTGTGTCCCTTGGGGAATATAAAAGCATGAATATGACATGATTTATTCAAATATAAATTATATCTAGTCAAATATTTATATGGATATTAATGGCTTTGTTCAGTGAAAAGGGATTCAATAGTGAAAATGCGAAAGGTCAGTCTGTAATTGAAACTATACCAAATTCAAAATCCTTTTTTGGATTCACACATTAGATTTAATTCCACTCGAAAAAAATGAAGAAGAAATTATTGCATATTTTCACAACTCATTTTCAATCAGCTGTTTTTCCTTAATGCACCAGGTCAGTTGTAATATTTTCCTGAGTGCAGGATTTTCACAGCAGAGCTCAAAAGCTGATCAGCTTGGCTTAAAATCCACTTACAAAGGGGAAAAAAAAACATGCATTAATTAAGAATCGCTCCAGGGATGAAGTCTAATTATTTTTGGAGGAAAAAAGAATTTCCATGTTGTTCAGGATAACTGTGGTGTGGTGTTATCTGCTAACAACAAGGCCAGCTTCTCTACTCCCCTACCAGCACCATTGTAAGGGCTGATTTAAGATCCCCAGCTAATGGGCATACCTGCCTGACAAACATGACTTCTTAGCAGGTGACTGCTGTCAAGTATGTCTGAAATAACAGGTAAATGAATTAGCAATAAAATGGACTTAGGGTTAACAGGCAGGGGTGCCCATTATTACAGCTCCTAATCACTAAAGAGATGCCATTCACTTGCCTTAAGAAGGCAGCATTTTTCACCGCTTGCTGGCCACCGGCCCCCTCAGAGCCACAACACATTTCTAATGGAAGGCTCTCTGCTTGAGCTCCAACCTCCCGAAAGCCCCCAACCATTTCTTTCTTTCACTCTCTTTTCTCTCCTCCACCCACACCCCACTCCCCCCTTTCTCTCCTGTAAGATTATCAGTTTTGATTACCGCCGGCAACAGGCTCTTACCAGCGGTCGGAAGCGGCGTCTCACAGACCTGAAAGGCCCTCAGCAGGTTGCAAGAAGCTTTTGAAATTATGGGGCTTGGCTCAGAGGGAAAGTGCTCTGCGCGCCGCTTCGTGGCCATTTAATCAACTCCTGACTTTTGATAGTCAAATAATGGCTAATTACAGTAGCACCTGCCCACAGGGTTAAAGGGTAGAACAGATTTAATGAGAGAAGGGGAAGAAAGAGACAAGAAAATAAAAGAAAGTGAAGAGTAAAGAAAAATGGAGAATATGTTCTATTATCTTCATGTCTTTCTGATTGGGTGCAATGAATCAGTAAACCCTGTGATGCTCTTATGTGCCACCACCTCTCCCTTACAATTAGAGTTGTTTTTCTCATACAGACCACATGATTGACGAGGGTGAAGTGGTACAAAGTGAGCAGAATGTGCGATTGAAAAAAAATATGATTGACTTTGATTAATTGTTTGTGTTTGTACAACTGAAAATGTTGAGGGATGCTTATCTGGGCTCCGGCCATTTTGTCTGCTGATGCACAATTTGTAGGTCAATGTTTCTTCAGAAACTAAAAAAAAACAAGTAATATTAACTACCCTGGTTGACCAAATAAAGTCTTTTCATGGTAATAGTTCTGTTTTGCTTACTAAATATTACCTCCATGACATTCTTTCTTCAAATAGGGTTTTTTCCACTTCTCAAAGGGGCCAATTGAGATAATGAGTGAAGAAGAATACTATTAAAGAGACATTTCACACCATATCCGGTATCCAAAAACAAGATGTGCTTGATAGGGCACACCCCTCCCCAAACACACACACACAGACCCAGCTGGGGCAACAGATCAAAGCGTATTAAAATGACCTATGTCTCAGTGCATTGATCTAAGACCAGGTGGCACCCATATATGCAGGCTGTGCTGCTTGTTTGCTTTCTCCCCCTCCTTCTCTCTTTCTTTCTCTCTCGCCCTCTCTCTCTCTCTCTTCCGCCTTTCTTGTGACCAGCAACAACTTAGTCCTGGCACTCTATTGTTCAAGCACAAAGGCTATGTAAAGACACGTCAGCGATTACAAAGCTGCAATGGCACAGCTCAATTACTCAAACGTTGCTGTGTACCGCGCTGGGATACATGTGTTTGTAGGTGTGTGTGTGTGTGCGAGAAAAAGTCTGTATGCTCACAGTGAGCGTGTAGCCCCTGTGAGATATTAACTGGGTTGTGGCTGTGTCAGCAGCGCTGCACTGTGTTTTTACTCTTTCATGTTCCATTTATTTGACCCCTGACCCTCAAACACACAGCAGCCTCACTTCAGCCCCCCTTTTACACACCTCTGCACCTTTCCACAAAAAACACACACACACACAAACATCATTGCACACAACACAGTAATCCATTTCTCTCTCTGACCCTCTCCCTTTTTGGGCTATTACAAACCATATTTGCCCCATCCAATCAGTTTGATTAATCATGCGCCAGACCACAGGCTTGCAATCAGATGACCAGAGCATTGTACCCCTCTCCACACATAAACACATCCGCACACAAACACACACTGGTGCTTGTGGGGAAGTATTTCCCCATAGACATCCTCGGTGTGACAACACCATAAACTGGCCATTTATCAAAGTGTCCCCCCAGCACACACACATACAAAGAAACTCTGACACACACACACACACACACAAAGCATATTGTTATTTGTTCATAAAACAGTGCATGCAACTTTCCAGATTTGTTCTAGTTGCTACTTATATATTCAGTGTAAATGTGCAAAGCAATCTGAACCTATTGTCTTAATCAACCAATAATAATAAAGCATATGCAATTTTAGTTTTTAATCTAAAAACTGACACTAAAACCAGCTGCAGTGTCATGGTGATAGGCACACAATGTAACTCACATTTTAATAAGTTAATTACTCAATTGTATTGTCTTAGTGCATATAAATTCACAATTAGCTGTGAGAGTAATGTGGCATCAAAGATGTGAAAGAGCTGAATTTGAGTATGTGAATGTGGCAGTGTTTGTTTGTGTCTCCATGAGCCTGTTGCCCTTTTAGTAATATCCACATAATTCTGAGGCTTGAGTAATGCAGAGCCCCTGCCATTCTTTATGGCACATGGGTCAATAGTAATAATAGAAGAGATAGTCATAGACATGTAGGGGGCTCTCACTCTGCTATATAAGATGAAGATTTAAAAGCCATGTTTTTGTTCCTTATTATTTGTATCTCTTTCACTCTTTTCAGCTAAGTGGAAGCAGTAAACCAAAAGGCATCCTATTAATTTCTACAGAGCCGTTTTTTTGTCGATGAGTGTGTACATTGTGCACATACTCTATATGCACAATGAGAAAATATATCACAGTAGAAATATACTGTAACATAGAAAAGTTGTAGCTTCTGTCTTAGACCACCATATAACCATGCAGGCAGGTTTGCAGCAGCTCACTGAAGCCTTTTTATTGCTGGCCTGTGTTCCAGAGGGCACTCTGTGTCAGTAATCAGGATATGGGGGTTATCCTGGCTGACCTATGTATTGAGCTTGCTAGTGCAGCCATTTGCAGTGCTAACACAAGGTAAAAGCACTGATTCTCTCTGAGAGGCAAGGAGAGCCCCTGGATTGCTGCCTTTAAACAACATGGTTGTCCAGGAATGAGCTGGCTGCATCACCTGGCTTCAAATGTTTGAGCAAATGTTGTTAGAACTTTTAAAGAGACAGTCTACAGACACAGTTTATATAACTTGCAAAGTCTTGTAGCACAGAAATGAGAGTGATTGTTAATAAGCATGTTTCTTTGAAGGTTCAATTCACTCACACAGTAAAATGTGAAACATACAGCCACATTACACATTAATTTATGTGTCATTTTCCAAAGTTGTGATTTAACTAAGTCAACCTTTTGACCTGTAATATATTATTTGTTTCAACTAGTAATGTAACCCTTGACCTTAGTGCCACTAAAGAAGAGTTTTCTAAAATGTCCATCATTGTCAAGAAAGTTAAGACAGCTGCTGAAGGAGAGAACAACATGGCAGCTGATTGTTTTCTAAAGGAATTAGCTTGCCCTGACCCTCTCAAGCCTAGCCATCTTTGAATGGCTAACACTTTATTTGTTTTGTCCCTGTAACAACAGAATCTCCCGAGCACTGCAGCACCCGTTCACCCTGGTATTGTCACAAACAACTAGACTCACTTTTCCTCTCCTTGTCTCTGTAGTGTGGAAAAAAAAGCCCCAGGCTTTTTACACAATCACAGGAGGCAATGTTGAGGTATGTGTGCGCTGTGATAAGACAGAGCGATGGGAGACAGATATGGGAAGGGCAACGGTGGTCACGCACTCATATACATAGAAACACTGGCTCAGCTAGTATGCTCAGAAAGCAGATTTAGGGAACATCATAACAAAACAAAGGAGTACTATTAATGTAAGTTTATATTTCACAAATGTGTGGCACAGCCTTCTCTTTTTTTCTCAGTTTGTGTGTGTCCTGTATGGATGCAGCAGCTTTACTTGAATGTCCAGCTGTGTGCAGGCGCCCCCTATTGCACTTACTTTCCTCTGCAGACAGTAAACAAGTAAAAAGTTACACATGTGAATAAAAAATCAGACACACATGTATTATCTAAATGGATGTAGCAACAATCATGTTATCAAACCCAGCTTGCACACTGTTTTAATCTTCCACAGTGGACCATTTGTCTCACAGCATTGTCAGACTTTATAGTGAAACAAAGGTGCTTAGCTTGCGTGATCTCATAATAGCCCACATCACTTCCCTTTTCTGCAGCACACACACATACACATAATTCTCACCCATCAATCCCGGCATGACCCCGTTTCAAATTCATTAACAAGGCTTCAAAACTTGCAGACACAGCAATCACCCCAAGCAAAATAAATTCCTGCGCCAGAGGATAGAGAAAGTCTGTGTATTTGTGTGTGTGTGCATGTGTGTGTCCCTCTGTGTGTGTGTGTAAATTATAGCAGTGTTGTGTCGTCCACTGCAGAGTGGAGTGAGGAATCTGTTTGGACAACTGCTGAATGTTTTGGTTCCCCCACGGTGCCTTGGAAGGCCATGCAGCCGCTGTATCTTTTACAAATTAGCCTGCGTTGTCTACCAAGCACTTTCTCTTATCCCCAGCCTAAGCTCTGTCTGCCCACTGTGGGACAACTTTGGGTGTGTTTAAGGCAGGTGGGGGCCATGAGAAGACTGTTGAGGAGAGAACAAGCAACATAATTATATCTGACACTACAAAAATCAGACACAAACACTTTAGTCATAATTAATGCTGGTGAATTGTAACCTTCAACAACTTGATTAAATTATGAATGAGTTGTGTTTTTTACTCTGACACTATCAGTGTCAATGTTTTTGACAATACATTTTTTTTAAATGGAGAGCATCATATGAGGCAGGACAAATAATTACAAAAAAGGACCACAAATAGACTACAGTGTTGGAGTTCAACTATGTGAAGTTCTTTCCATCTTCTGGCTGTTGTAAATGTCCATCTGAGTCTGGTTAGCAGTGCTCCTAAAGGCTACAGTAGGCTGAGGTGAGAGATATTTGATGGAGAAGGTCAAAGCTAGTCATGTGACAAGTGGAGCTGCTACACAGAGAGATGTTTTTACTACTGATTTATGATGTAAAAGCATTTGGGCTGGGGAACCGATGGAACAGAACCCATGTGTGAGTAAAACAGTGTATCAGATGGTGCTATGCAGTGAAGGTAAAGATGTGTGTGTAATGAAAGGAATAATTGTCTGTCTGCTTCTCCTTCAAAATCTCTTACACATACTTTCAACAGCTGCTGATTGCCAAGTTCAGTGTCTATTGAGGGGCATTAAAACAAGCAGGGATTTGGGTGTAACTGTCCATCTAATATAGGGCACTTCATTGCCTGTGTGGTGAAAAACAGAAAGTACTGATCCTACTAGACAAAGCAAGCATATGTGTCAATTTACCTCAGTTACTTTGTTCTCTCTTTTTAATGAGTGTCTTCTCTGGTCATCATGTAGCATGTCATATTGCATTAGGTGGTCCGTGCCTGAGGAGGAAATCCTCTGGGCTGAGTTGAGTCGCTGCTCAACAGTTTGACCATTGTTCACCGTCTCAGACACCCCCTTTAAAAAAACAGCGAGGAACCCGTCAGGCAGCCGTTCTTTAAACCTCACAGCATGCCACTTTAGGAGTGAGGAGACGAAAGGTGTGTGTGTGTTTGAGAGAGGGAATGGAAGACAGAAGTACTTCGATCCCTGAACAGATTTGAACCCAAGATGTTACACGCATGATAACAAGAAGCAGGGTTTCTGTGTTTACATTGTCCCACTCTAACATGATCTTAGAGTTGGAATTGATTCGAAATTGATTTTTATTGACTAAGTAGAAGTTTGTACATGTTGTTGAACACCTGATTTCTCTGCCATGTTTAAAAAGCATTTCTTCTTCTGCTTATAAATACATGAACACCATGCACATATACTATGGTTTGGAGAACAGACCTGAGGCATTATAAGAAGGGAGACACATGCACCCACATCATGTCTGTCATAATTTACACATATTTTTAAAGGCACCAGTGTAACAACCAGAACACCTCATCCCAGCCTATATATCACTTCTTCTCCTTGTCAGTGTGACATTTATGAAAATGTCACATAGTTTACAGATGAGGAGGGAACGTGATGAAAATCCACCTACTCTCCAAAACAGGCCGTCCCTTTTCAATAAATGATGGTGTCAGCAGCTGTCATGTAAAGTAAACTTAATATATGTTACAGAGCCAGAAACAGGATGAAAATAAGCACCTTTTTAAAGGATTTTTTGGTGATGGAGGACTAAACATTGTGGTCATATGTAATGTATACTGCTCTAGTTCTTTAGTGTTAATTGGAAGAACATAAATCATATACCCTTACTAAAGAATACACATAATAGACCAACAGTGAACATATTCAAAACCTGTAATTTAAACAGGTAACAAAGTCTGCGCAGGCTTCTGTTGCAATGTTTGTAGTCATAGAGCCTTCATAACTAACTCAAGCTTGTCTGTAATTGTAACCAGCACATACATGAATATAACATAAACCAGAAGGAGAATTCTGTCTGGTCTGTATTCATCCACTTTATTTTAAAGGGTCCTGATGAGTGGTTGTCAGCTGCCCTCTTTGCCAGCACATAGACCATGTGTTGCTGGCTGTTATCCTGGGCACAGAGTAAATATTTGTGGTAAATACTGGTGCCCTTAAAAACTTCCACCCATTTTTAAGTGTCATTAAATGCTAAGAAGTGGTATACATGCTGATTTATTCTTGTTCTTTCTAATTGAAATTAAAATAATGCTCCCATAAAGTCTTTTCTTAACTAATAACACTAAATCCAATAATTTTATCCAATCATTGAGCTTCCACTCATTGCGATTTGTCATGAAAGTCTGGTGCAACAACAATGCCACTGACACAACAAAAGGAAAACATGGCAAATATATAGCCAAACAAGAAATAATAGGATGACCAAAGACTGTTTCTGGGTCATTAATGCAACCTTTTCCACCAGATGCCGTGCAGAAGTTGTACTATGATAGTGGACATACATACATTCAGAATTTGCTAGAAAGAGCTTGGTTAATAAACAGCAAGTGGAGATATGCACAGATGTTAGATGTATTCAGTCATGTGTGACGTGGCTCTCTAGAACATGGAAAAGCAAACCTCTCCTTACAAGGTTTGCAAGTTGAACCAATAGAATGACCAGCTAACATGTCAGTGACCCTAGGTTGTCAACCACTGCACACACACACACACACACACCAAGACTGCTGCAGAATCTTCGTTTGCAGCACATGCATACACATGCACACATACTCAGAGCTAGACACCCGAGGGGGAATGTTCTCTCACGGCGGTGGTGCTAGTAATTGAATCAAGCCAAAACCGAACTCTGCTCACCCCCGCACCCCCTTGTTTCGTTTCCCTGCTTGCCCTCGCCTCTGCCTTAAAAAGGTAAGCCTTGTGGCTGATGGGAAGCAGATGTGGGCTGAGTCCTGCATGGTAAAGGTGCGGAGTCAGACCCCCACCCCACATCCACCTCTGGCCAGGAATATATCTTCATTGAGGAGAATAACGGTGTCCACTTACATCTGCTACAGCACATCAAATCACACTCATCTGTGTGCAAAGGAGAGCAAAGGGGTTAACGATAACGTTGTGTGTGTGTGTGGACCCCTGGGATATGACTGACACCCATCCCTATCACTAGACCCTGACAGCTCTGCACGTCTGGCTCCAATATCCCCCCACTGTTTCTGCGGAAACACCATCCCATACAACCATCCACAGCATAGTGATACTTGTTAGCACGTGCATGTGTGTATGGATGTCACTGTCTAGACTTTAGCAGTAAGACTTAGCTGCAAAATTTAAACCATAAGTATATTTTTATTAGCAAAATGCAAAACTCTACTACTTTTTAGCAAATTCTACAATGCAGAGCACACATAATACCTGAATAAACCATTTAAACTAATTATTTAATTATTTACATGACATTTATTTCAAAGAACTGAGTTTATAAATAACCTAATATCCAAACAAACAAAAAAATCTGCACAGTACTACTTTGGTCACCCACAGCACTTTGTCCTAATTTTGCTTTTTACCAGGCATTTTCTATTTTGGACCCTTATACTATACATATGTAATTATGGTCTATAACACTATATGTTGGGCCTCAATCTGGCTTGTCTCTTGAAACCCTCTGGTTTGCTACCCAAAACCTTATATAGCTGTAATTTTCTCCAGCTGCTGCTTAAACTACTACTGAAGTGATTTTTTTTCTTATGTTCTACTTTATCTAGCATTATTATTATTATCTTAAAAAATAAAAACAAGAATGTACATTTAAATCATTTAAATGTCCAAAGTAATGTGCATCATAATACTGTGAAATAATAATAGTTAACAAGTCATTGTTCTATATAGTAACATAAAAGCTTATTCATCATCTTAACAATTTCCTTTGTTTGAAAATGGCTTGATTTATTTGTCATGACATTTTACATACTTGTCTGCTCTCGATGCTGTTGGAGATAAGATCCAAAACACAAAGTCCTGGACTTTCCCATTCTCCCTCTCGATCATCCCCACCCTTCACTTCTACCTCAGAGGATTTGGCAGTTGCCGTAAGCAACAGGAGAAGAGGAGGGCAAAGCGAACCGCGACCTGTCAATCTCATCAGTTTTTAAAAAGGGAACGAGAAAAAAAAGAGATGATGAGGAGAGAGGAAGGAAACGAGGTATTTGCTTTCACTGTGTTGTAAAGCACAAAGGAATATTCACTCCTGTCACAGAAACGATTTTTAATATGTATTTTTACATGTTTTTATTTGAGATGACAGTTCACTTGTGTCATTGCTATGAATCTCATTCAAAACCACCTTCCTTTTTTAACTTTTACTTCTGGGAGGAGTGTTTTGCTGCTGTTGTCCTTCAGTGCCATGTTCAGGAGCTGCGAAAGTAGCTAATAATAAAGGCAGCTATTATAGAACTTAATGCAAATTCGCTTTGGGAAGAAAACATGCAGATGATCAGCTGATTAATAATTCCACTATGCATTTTTAATTACTTATGAAGAGCACAGATAGAAACAAAGGATAACATGCAAATTAAGCAACAGATGAAGAGTCACTCTATAAGACAAGTTAAAAACAGACAGGGAGGGAAACCACCGACTGAGTCAAAGCAGAGGAGAGAGGAGAGATTGAGAGCCAAGAACAAGGAAGGAAGGAAACGTGGAGATGCAGAGGCAGCGCAAGAAGAGCCGTCCCAAGAGAGGGATGGGTAGGGTGAGTTAGTGAGTGAGTAGCCCAATGACAGACAGACTGAACCGGAGATGAGTGGGGAAATTCCCTCTGTGCACACATTCAATAAAATCACCCAGCTGCAAAGTGTGTGTGTGATAGTGTGAGTTTGTCTATGTGTATGCACACTGTAATTGAGACAGTCAGAGGGGTGTATTCAGTTTATACAGTCTATTCTACCCAGAGGACTCCCTGTCTATATTATGTCATCCAAAAGCACTTATACAGACCTTTTGCTGGAACACACTCACACACATGTATAGCCCCTAATATATTCAGAGTCATAGGCCTCCCACTCTGTCAGATGGCCGGGAGCTCTTCTGTTAGTTTGGATATATTTTGGCTGGAGCTTCCTGCCTGATTTTGTCTTAATATTGTTCCACACTGTATCCGATGGCCTTAACACACATGTTTTTTTTTTCATGCCTTACACACATACAGACGATTGCATTTTAACACACACCTACTCTCCTAGGACTACAGATCACTGTATGCACATAGAATATACAATGGACATATTTTTTCTAGTTTCTCTCACTTAAAAAATATTGTTATCCAAGTGGTGTCATCTTTTCTAAGTTGTTTTCCAATGTCAAGTGATCTTTTATTGGAGGAGCAAATGGCTCATCTTACACAAAAATCACTTTTTTCTGTTCTACTCAAGTCTCATTGCATGCAGCTGCAAGAAACTCTTAATTGCACTCCTTAGGAACAGATAGTGGACCTTGAGAAAGAGAGAAGAGCAGAGACATAAGAGATCCATGCCTCATTGTGTCAGCCTCCCACAGTGTAGGACTAAATATGACACCTCTTCACCCCGACCCTGTCTTACAAGGAAAGAGTAAGGGAGACAGAGAAAAGGAGAAAGAGACAAAATGCTTGGTAGTGACCCACCTCGACCCTGCCAGCTCTTCCTGACCTCCCTTGTAGCCCCATGCCGCTTAATTCTCCCTAATTACATTCCTCACTGACAGAAAGTTGGCCCCTGACCGCCCCCGCAAAAAGCCCAGGTAGCAAAACTTGCTATAGCATGGCTGGAGGATTCTTCCACTGTAGAGGTGAAGGCAGGGGGGACAACCGGTGATGACAAATTAATTAATGCAAGTGGAGTAGAAAATGTGCACACATAAGTACACACACAGACACACACTGATGTTTAGGTGCGCTGCAGTTCATGTGCTCCAACTTCAATTGACTGGTATATCCAGTGAGCTCTGTAGCGTGTTGATATGACAGGCAGTGATGGATGGTGTTTAGTGGTGGACTCAGCAGTAAGTGGGGAAGTGGGGGCAAACCTGCTCCACACTCACTTTTTTTTTCAAACCAGCAGCATGTGTGAATCTCTGTGTGACAGTCTGATGAGAACGCAGTAACATATTGGCTTTTGGAAGCAATGACCAAAAAAAGTAAAAGTGTTTTCTTTAGCACTAATACCTATTTTTTAAAGAAAGAAGGACGTCTGCATATGAAAACATTGTACGCCGCACTGGCTCATTGTTTTTAGCAAGAGTCTGTGGCCAATGTTTGGTTCAGCTGCAAAGGATAGGGTTACAGGAGTTCGCCAGCATTTGTCTTTACAATGTAATTAAGGGATTTTTGGGCCCTATGGCCCCAGAATGACAAACTCTCCTCTTGCTTGGAGAGCGAGATGCTTGATAGGAAATCTATTGGCAAATAGAAAAGTAATACATCTTGTAGCCACCTAAAGGTTGTTGCTTTTGAAACGACTTTGATTCTCAGCTTGTTTTCTTTTTTTCTCCAAATGTGTTTATCAGGAGTGTGCTGGTGTTACCATCAAGTTGTATACCACCAGTCCATTTATCTGTAACATTAGTAAGCTATTTCACTTTCCACTCAGTGGGCCACACAAATTTATCTCAGACTATTAACCAAAGTTCAAATGTCACCTCTGAAAGAGTGGATTGTCACAGAAAACCTGTGCATCCCCCTGGCAATTACCAAGCCTCAACTCAATACAATGGTGCAGGTCTGCATTTGATATTCCATAAACATAATGGTCTCATGTGACTGTGTGTAGATAAATATCATGGACTTAGCCTGAGGGAGAGAAAAGGGGGGGACGTTACATTTTTTTTATATCACATAATACAGCTCTTGTGTTCCCACAGAATACAAGGGGGCCTTCTCTTGGCCCCCTTTGCTAAATCCCTCAGCTATCTTTCAAACAGTGATAGTTACGGAAATTAGCAGCGCAGAAATCCATAAGCGTCCATCATCGGGGGGCTTATTAGCGTCTTTGTGAGGTTATGAGGGGAGGACAGAAGGCCTGGAGCGCCGCAGGGGCTCGGCTGAGACGCTACCTTGACATAACACACATGCAAGGACATATTCAAACTGACACATTGTTATAGATAAACATAAGCAAAGACACGCCTGCATGCACTTGAGAGACGACAAACGTATGCAAGAATAAGACTTCTGTGTAAGACGTCTTTGTCTTCAAGACAATGCAGAGATTCTTACTTTTGCGCCACCATGAGGTTTAGAGATTTATCTGTCACTGTGACTGGAAGTAGTCGAACTTCACTTACTGCATTAGCACAGCTGTGAAGTACCATAGGATGCTGGTGTGGAAATAGTGTTTTCTCTTCTTAGTACAAAAGCGTTCATCAACAGACAGATTATCAACAAATTGCTGCTTAATGTCTTAAATATCCATACAGAAAAAAAATAGACATTAGCAGTGTTGACACAATTGTTATTGTTGTTGAATTGACAAAAAATATCTCCCACAAAACTACAGGTACCTGCTTGCCTAAGAAAACATTCTTGACAATACAATCGGTAACAACATCATTATCAGTGAAGATGTAATCAGATCTTTATCACATTGATGCACAGAAAACAGAGAATTTATTAAACAAGTTTTGTTTTCATTAGTTCTGCTCTCTATCCTGTTCTTTGGCCTTGTTATAATGCTCTCTTCATAAAATATGGGCTTCCCTGCAACAAGAGACAGTTGCCCTGAGTTTCAAAATTGTGCTTATCTTGAAACACAAGCGTACTGTAAAGCACACACACACACACACACACACACACTCAGAGATTCACAAGCCCAGCAGAATTTCCATGCTATAGAACTTCCTAATATCCCCCCTTCACCTCATTTCAGTTTATGTTGCGTGCATGTGTATTTGGATCCCTGTTTGTGTGTGTGTGTGGTTGTTTGTTAGGGTGGTGGTGGGGGATAATAAATGGTGGCAGACATGGACATCGATTTTGGTAATAACACGGAGAGCAGAGCAGAGGCAGTGGCAGACGTCAGCCTGAGGTCCATCCATCTATGAAACAGGACATGCCAGTAATAGGAAAACACCACACACCGTTATGGCCAGGGGCAAAGCACACAGGCAACTTATCACAGCACTGAACTTTGATGCTTCGCCGCGCGCAGGGGAGAAAATATATATAATTCCATTATTTCTTCACAGATGATGAGACACAGGCTGCGTGTGTGTGTTGATGGGTGTGTGTGTGTGTGTGTGTGTGTGTGGGGGGGGGGGGGGGGGGGGGGGGGGTTGTACCTTTGTGAACCAAAAGAGATTTTTGCACACATCCCACACACACACAAAGGAATACAGTGTTTCTGCTGAGTTGGGAAATACACTTGTTTATTTATTGAATTATTATAATACCTTTTTTCCCCAAGAAAGGTGTACTCTCCAGGGCCGTGGCCAATTGACTGCTTTGTGAGTGTTTGACCATCTGTGAGTCAAAGTATACCTTATATGTCTTTGTAATCGTACCTTAATGTACATGTCATGTGACTAGATTGTCCATTTATTTTCAGGCTTGTTTAATAAATCAGGAAAAAAAATGTTTTTAAAACATACAAACACAAAGCTCACCACTGGGTACCAAGCAAATCCTGTACAAATCTAAGCGTGTCTTACAGCTCCCTGATAGAGAACACAGTTTAACTTCAAACGTTGAAAAATGAATCCAGTGTTTACGTTGGCAACTGTGGGTCAAAAAAATCATATAATAATAAACATGTTCATTTCTCCAATAGAATTAGAAGCTGCTACTAGTCTCTTATAGGGGCAAGGCTGTGGCGAAGGAAATAGGATACAGGAAATGTCCATACAGCACACTGACTCATATATAAACCTAATATCTGATTATTGTTCTACAATCAAGATAATAGATCCCAAACAAACATGGAAGACAATTTTTCCTAAACAGAGGTTGGCTTACTTTTCATCAATGAATTGAAAAGAATCAATCATTGTGGTCTTTGGATGATATTGGCAGCAGCAGCATTTAGATGTTGACATGGAAATGTTCTCATCAGCTTAAAAATGCTTAATCACTTCCTCCTATGCCCCCTACTGCTATACCTTGCAACCGATAAAGCAATAAAAAGTGCTGATTCAGGCCAAAAACTTCAGCTGTGTGAGAGGGGAAAGATAGAGAGGAGCTGATGGGTGTTGGGGTAAAGGGAACTGTGAATGGTGTGAGAAGTATTAAGTGCCAGTAATAATTGGAAGCGGGCCTAGAGAATCCAAATATAATCTTACAGCGGGAACTCTTGTAATACATTGGTTCTGGAGATGGGCCCAGAACATATGCACACACACACTAGCACTCACAGTGGTTTCTCCTGGCCTCCTAAAACAAGGGAAGATGTAATGCCAGATGCTGACAGTGCTTGCAGATGCGCCGGCCGTTGCCCCCTGTTAAACCTGCAAATCCCCCTCCATTAGCATCCATTTGGCCAAAAGAAACATGGCTCGTGTTTTACCTGGCATGTTCCAGAAATCGTCCTTTGCTTTGTCTCTGCATATTACCATACACCGACTCTGTAACTCTATTAGGGAGAAGAAAACATGTTTAAAAAAATCACTCCATACGGTGTGGTCTGTGTATCAATCATCATTTTTAGTTTATATGATCATTAAATAAATGTATTTTTAAATTTTAAAATACAAGCTGTATTTTTGCTTGATAAACAATGTTTTGTATACAACATTTAAATAATAACCAACCCACTTCGTTGACTATTAAAATGTGAATGAGAGAGGGTCTTGGTGTCCTGCAGGCATCTGTAGCAGGTGCCAGCAGCAACTTGTCAATAACTGTTAGGAGGAAGCCTGGTGGTTGGTCCATGCATTCCAGTGGCTAGCCTGCCTCAGGTCCCTTGGCTCATGCTTCATGGCCTGCCACAGAAATGCCAGCCTCTCTCTCTCTAACTCTTTCTCTCTCTCTCTCCACACACACACACACACACACACACAGCTGCTGAACCTCACACTCCACCAGTATTGTATTTTTAGCTGTTGCTGTTTTGAAAACCCCATTTAGTTTTCAGCATTTGCCTGGTGGCAAGAGTTAAAGTTTTATTTTTGGAGTGCTTGTGTTTCCAGTCCTGGGAAGCAGGTACTGGGTATTGTGGCCCTTTGCTGCTATGAAAGTTAAACTTTAAGCAATGCAGCATTTTTATTTTGCACACTCTGTTTTTTGTTTTTTTCATCCTCTGGGAGGTTCTGGGAATTTCTTTCCAACAATCAAGTTTGTGGTGTGTGAGGTATTCCTATTTTAATCTGTGTCCCTGTTTGGAAATGATAATTTTATTGAAAGTTTTTTTTTATGTATTGCAAGCATCATTTTAAAAAGGGGATGTTCAGGATTTTGTTGTGTGTGTGTGTTTTCATGCTCACGTGCACATGTATGGCAGGATGCTGCTGCTCTTGCTAGGCCTGCTCTTTGTCACTATAATTCCCCCAAATGAGGAGGTGGAGTGAGCCTTCGTCCTTTACTGCTCACATTCACAGACCCCATATCAGATGCCATGCTCTGTGCACACCAGCCACAAGCACTTCATTTTTATACCGGCCCACAGAGTAAAAACCGGCCAGCCTCATTCCAGCTGCCATTCGGGTGCACTGTTCTCCCCAGCTCTGCAGACTGTGGTAGGAGTGAGCCCCCTCTTGTTCAAGCAGTAAATGTTTATTGAATTACCGCGTGTTTTTCCAAGCAAAAGGAGGAGTGTAGCATAACAATAGAGAAAGGTTTACGTTTAGTCTCCCTGCCTGCTTTGCTACTCCAAAGTACCCCTGACACTAGTCTTTTCCCAAGAATGTGGAATTCCTCCTCCTCCTCTACGTGAACCCATTTCCCGTTTTTGCAAGTGCTACACTAAATCTTCTCAAACACCTGCCGTTTATTTTTCTCTTATGTTGTTTTCTCTGCTCTTCTCTTCTCTGCACTTTTCTTCTTTGCACCTCTGAACTCTGATTATTTTCCCTGCATCTCCCATGACACCTTGTTCCTCTGTGGAGAATCTTGTCGGTGCTTGTATGTTTATCTGAGGGACGGCAGCTTTCAATAAACCTGGCCCCTGGACAGTGCACACACACACACACATTGACACTTATTTCTCCCCACAGACACACAGGCCTTAGTAATTAATCTAAGACAAACACATAGCCTCACACATACACATGTGTAAGGCAGAAGTACCCTGTAGGAAAATAATCACAGCGGAGAATGCGAGTCTTAAGCTACGTAAGATCCTGCCACCATGTACTTTGGATGGGAAAACATATCGAAGCGATCTGGAGGAGAAACACTAGTGTCTATTCAATAGACAGACATGGCTGTAAGCTGATAGGAGCCACAGCATATCCTGTTACCTCACATGTTCTGTGATTTCGTGAGGTGGCTTCTGAAAGTGGGAGGAAGAAAGGTTAATTGCAACTGGATAAAATAAATGCTGATGGATAGAGTAAGTATCAGATGTGAGATGTGGGATAAAATGCATGAAGCTTCTACTTAAAGGACAGGTCATACAGGTGACTTCAGGGATAGAGGAACATCTCGAGGGAGGAGATCAGACTTCACATGCTCTTGCACAATACTACCTAAACAGAGAACAAACCACATCTGTGAATTGTGAACAAGCCATAGCAGGAGGAAAAGAGGGGCAGAGACAGGCGGACAGAGAAAGAAAGCTGAGCTGCTGGACCACACAGATAAGAGCATGCTCTGTTCTTTTTCCTCTTCAAGGAACCTGGAGGAAGAAACTCCACCTTTGGGATTAGGGTCTGTGTCTCCCTGATTTATTGCCATAGCTCAGAGAATGTATTTTCTCTCCACTCCATTTTTTTAATTTCTAGTATTTTTTATGCTTTGTATTATATTAAGTAGGTTTTCTTCCTCATTGTTTAAGTATAGGAGATAAACTGCGTTGTGATGCTGAATGGCATTGCCATGACATTAGGGCATGCACTGTTCCATTTACTGGTGGAATTATCGAATTTGCTGTGCGCTGCCCCTGAACCACCCTACCTAACCACAAGAAAGACCTAGAGGAGGAGACGAGAGGTCCACACAAACACACACACACCCACACACACACGCATGCACAGAGTCTGTCCCACTACAAGGGGATGCTCTGCACATTCCTCTAATTGCTTGTTTCAAGCAGAGGCTGATTGTGGAAAATTATACCCTTTGCATTTTCTTCTCTGCCCCCCCCTTTTCCCTCTCTTTCTTTGTGTCTGCATATATGCATACATGTCAAGGCACAAAATCAATCAGTCAGAGCCTTGATGTGTACTTTGTATGTGTATCAGTGTGGCCTTTGTGTATGTTTGGAGTTCTTTGCATGTACTTTTGCACTTTAAAACAAGAGATCATTATATCCTGACAATCTGTATAGAGATTATGTAGAGTAGTATGAATTTTCTGTTCTCTGGAAAACAGTAAAAGCAGGAAGCAACACAAGCCATCATTGAAGGATCTCCTCCTCCTTTTCATTTTCTTCCTGGCCTTCTCTCTCTCCTTCCAAACATGTGGCTTCCTTATAGTGAAAGCTGCCAGCCTCACTCAGTATACAGTATATGTATTGGCCAAGAGCAACGCATAGGTTGGGAAACCCACTTAATCTGTGTGTGTTTGTGTTGTGTGTTTGTGTGAGGTTGTGAACTTGGTGCGTCTAGCCACAAGGTGGGCTTTGCAGGAGAGGCTGTGGTGGTCCCACTACTGTAACTACATAAGTGAGGAAATGAATTAAGTGGACTTCAGTGAAAAGGTGAGTGCAGATGAAGTGTGTGTGTAGGTGAAATTAGCAAGTAGGGAAAACACCTCAGTGCTACAGGTTTTTCATAAATAGCATCACATGCAGACTCAATATCTTTGTTAAAATCAACAAATGGAGCACCTAAACATGAACACACATACTCCTCTACATGAACACACACATGCACCCAGTCTGGTCTGAGGGGCCTCGTCTTTTTCTAACAAGGACCCTCTTACAGTATATTCTGCCTCGCCTGTCTGGTGTGTTTAAGGGGCCAAGTAAATCTGTCATTTTAGCCCCTGAACATTCAGTCATTCACACACACACACATACACACACATACAGGGAGAACCATGCAGCTGGAAGGAATTAGGCTGTCTCTCACTACAGCAAGGTTGATAACCTCCACTGCTCGCCATTCATGATTGGAGAATCATGATTTTAGCTATTAACAACTGACTTGTTGGACCAAACTTGAAAAGACAGACAACCTCTAGTGTTTAGGTGAAAGGAAAGACTTTTCTTTAGCTACTGTATCCTTTAACTGTATATAGAAGTGTGTATGCGCGTGTGTGTGTGTGTGTGCTCAGTAGATTTTTACTTCAGTGAAATTTATTTTCCGTGATCAGATCTATGCTTTTGTCTCATGATGTCCCTGTAGTGACCTACACAGACACTACCTTGCTGTGTATGTACTGCAGCAGAGCAGTGTCCAACAGGCACAGCCTGGCTGTGGAAGGAGGTGTTGGTTTAAAGAGCTCTGTGACAACTAAATTGTCACCACTTGTATAAGGCTTGAAGGAAATGATGTAAACAGCCAGCCTCTTGTTCACATTGAGCAGCAAAGCCAGCAAAGAAGAAGAGGAAAGCTAACATACATTTTGGAAGACAAGCCATTAAAGTGGATCCTTACCTCCTGACCCCTCAACACATGCACCACATTCTGGAAATCCACACCCAGTCTTTCACTGCATGTGTTCTTCAAATGAAAAGAAAGCCCACACTCACCCATCAAAATAAGTAAAACACCTGCATGTACCTGCTGGATTATTTGTCTTTAACAATGAGCTCATTACATTTTTTCCAAAATTCAGTTTTCAGAAAGGATCTGACATCAGTCCTGAAGTGAGGATGTTTTATTCCAAAAAGGGCAACAAGTTTTTTGAGTATGCGTAATGTCTTTATCGTCTGTCCTTCTCATCTGATGTGATGTCATTCTGCTGCTGTAACCTAATAGCATAACTTTCGTGTAGATCACTGGCATTACAGACTGGATGATAACACCTATAAATACATCCATCAGCAGCAGCAGCAGCAGCAGCCAGGCCCTGTCTGTCTATCTATACCCATCTCACCATTTTGGAATGTATGACCTTAAATAGTCATATAAGAAGACATTTGTGCACACACTGTTTTAGACAAAAATGACAGAGTTTCTATGGTTACATTTTTTGCATTTTGATGTCAAATGCAGTTATAACACTTATATATCAGTCATTTTCACAATGATTTGGGCTTCAAATCTTATTAAATGTTTTTTATTACTTTACAAATAATCTCTTCTTAATTTCTGTAAAGGTTTTAAACTAAGGTGTGTTTTCAGTACATATTCTAGATGCTGTATTCCCTGTGCTATCAGTTTCTTTCCTACTCTTCCAAGTATATTTAGTCTATTGTTCTCTCCCTTATTCAACATCTGCACAATATGTGTGTGTTTTTTTACAGTGAGGGTTGCTTTATATTTGTCAATTAAGCTACTACGGAGAGAAAATGAGAACAGGGAAACATGAGGAAATGGGCAAGAATGTGGCAGAAACATCCAGTGTGTGAGTGTGTGAGTGTGTGTGTGTGCTTTGCTTGTAGCAGGTGCTTTCCTTTGGGAGTTCTCTTGGCCAGAAAAGAAAAATTGAGGATGTGAATGTAGGATATGTGCAGCGTGGTGCACCTGCAGAGATCATGACAAAGACCACACAGAACATAAACAAATAGACACACACACACTCACACCAACAAAGGACATAGGAAGGAAATACAAGATTCCAGTGCCCATTATCACTGCAGTTATATGGCTCGTTTACAAACACTAAAATAAATGACTTGAGAAGAAAAGAATGTTAGTTAAGTTATTAAGGTGGTGATGTTTGCACGCTCTTCACATGAAAGAAAGATGACAACTGCAGTTTAATCAATTGGAAAAAAATCATTTTTATTATTTTTCACTCTATATGTTTTGTATTAGACTGCATTTTTTTGTCTCTGAGTTATTTTGAACCAGCTGAAAGAAAAAAAAATTGTTTGATCAGTAATGAAAATAATTATTAGTTGCAGCCAGGTTTTTATCTTCCTCCAAGTAAACCAGCATCAACTTCCATCCCTGGAGTACTATGGCCTTTTGCTGCACCACTGTATGTTATCACAAGTGTTTAGACAGTTGGACAGTAAATAGACTGCTCTAATGGCACTAAACACACACACACATGCGCACACACCTCAGTCCTGTTGTCCTCCTCCCAAGAGACCCAGGGTCTCCATTCTCTCCTGCTGGCTGCTGCAATGACTGCGAGGTCGCGGGGTCTCCTAGATAAGACCGCAGGGGTTTTGTAAAGGGAAGCTTGACTTTCAGAGCACAGGAAGGAGGGATGAATAACCCGGAAGAAAGGAGAAGAGTAGGGAGTGAGGTTGAATGAAACTCCATACCACCTGCGCATCTGATAAGGCAGCGCACATTAAGGTGAGCGTAAAAGAGAAGGTTAGCAGAGAAATGTCAATAAGCGCCCAGAGAGAGGAGAGTCCTGAGCTGGAAGGAGAGAGAGTGAGGGAGATATGTAGACAGGCAAAGGAAAGAAAAGCTGAATCTATCAAAGAAAGATCATGCACACAAAATATGAGAGGCTGAGAGGGACAAAGAAAACGGATGAATGAATTATCAATGAAAGAAAGACTACAGCTGCCGACCTGAAAAGGTGATCTTTGACACAACACAATGCTGCTTTGAAATAGAGAAGTTCACAATCATAGGAAAACATCAAAAATATTTACACCCACCATGCCCGCCAATAGCCTCCTGACTGGAATGCGTTGTAGTTTTGCACATTGACGTATTGAGCGTTTATGACAAATGAAGTGTGGGGGACCTCAGGTAGCTCTGCATGGAACCATTGATTTTTACTGTCTGCACAAGGCTGCTGATTGATACGGCAACACTGGAACCATTAGATACATTCTCAACCAGCATCTTAATACACACACTCAGAGGAGCATGCAGTGTTTAACAGATGGGTGGGGAGTGAGTAGCAGTGTAAGAGAGTATCTCTGTCAAATCCATATAATTATGACCATATAAGTCATGTTAGGGATAATTGTGTTGTTGAATATTGGAAAGTCAGTTGTAGAAGACTTAAATCTAACAAAACCATTTATATATTTTATTGTCTCAGATATTCTGTTGCTGCTCTCTGTTTGAAATCTGTCCTGACCCCTGTGGCCTTTTGTCATAAGCCCAGTATTTATGGGTGGTGTGAACCCAAGGCCAAGGTGGAGGGCTTACTTTACAGATCTTGCCATAAAACGTTCAGCTTGAAAATTTGAGAAACTTGGCAGGAGGACTTGGCTACCTTTAGGATCCTATTGCAAACTGGCCTTGTTTAAACTGGAGATGGACAACATGTGCTCTCAATAGAGATGTCCTTACATACCTGTCTCTTTCTAATATTCCTCTGCTGTCATGCCTTGCTCTACTTGCTCTACTAGGAGCTGACTGTCCTGATGTTAATGTTGACATTTGACATTTAAATAATGATTGAGCCAGAGGGCCATCCTGGCCACTGAGAAGGAAAATGTTACCTTTTAAAAGGGGATAAGGCCGGGTTTGAGATTTTCCCTGGGTTTACATGTGAAGACGATGCACGCTGGAAATGAGCAGAATTAGTGGAAAGTGTTGAAAGTCGGAATGTTTGCTTTGTGAATAAGATGAGATTTCTGACTCCATCATGAATCCCAGACTTCTCCTAAGCCATAGGGCCTGTGAATGTGTCTTTGTGAGTGGGTATACTACACACTCTCACTCTCACACAGCAGCTGTGCATTTGAATTTCACCTCTAATTTCATGCAGTTTCTAAACATTTCTCCTTTTTAGACTACAGTCATTCATCTGTTTATCTTTAGTTTTATCTTTACTGCAGCCACTCTATGTCATAAAGTTCAGGGGTATTTAAAACCAAGCTGCAAAGGCAAACCTAACTTGAAAATGAATATTATATAGCTCTCAGGTATCTTTATTTATTATCTGATGTATTCAGGCTATAGGCTATTATTTAACTTTTCCCTAATTAAACCTATACCTTTATGTATGTTTAGAGGCCTCAGTGAATTTCACGTGGAGGGTCCTTCAAAAACTTTGACCTAAGAGGTGAAAGATCAGTAGAACACACTAAAGAAAACATCAGAGCATATTACATCTGACAGACTGAGACTCTGATACCTGCTTTGGGGATTATGACATGCATGTCTGTATGTGCACAGGAACTACAGAGTTTAAAAGTTAACAACTCTTGAGGTTTAACAATCTCATTCTCTTACAGTATCACACACATGCACGCACCCCAGGTCACAATCTGAATTCTGTGACTTGTTGGCCTTTCTACCAAATGAAGCATTCCACGGATCAGCGAGCCCATCAGCCTACACTCTCCTCCTCTTTGCTCAAATCTCAGCAATTATATTTGACATGTAACATCAATAATCTCATTTATTTTCTTGCCCCCCTCTTTCTCTCAGCCAACCGCACACACTCGCTCACTGAAGGGTCTGCTCTCTGCCATTCTCTTATCTGTGTCTGCAGGAAATGTGAGCCACACAGCATTCAATAAAAACAATTTTTTGCACCATTGATCCCACAGCACTGGTTTCTCCTCGTGGTCCTCCTCTGTGAAAACCATACTTCTGGTGGTTTTGTTGTTAAACGATGAAGTAAATGTTAAGAGATGTCTGTGTTTATAAAGAGCAGCGGGAGAAAGACTGAAATGAAATGAATCACCAGAGGAGAAACGCACCACGCATGGAGACGGGTCGCTTACACAAG
Organism: Parambassis ranga; assembly: GCF_900634625.1. Classification (NCBI taxonomy): domain Eukaryota; kingdom Metazoa; phylum Chordata; class Actinopteri; family Ambassidae; genus Parambassis; species Parambassis ranga. The sequence continues at coordinate 11,475,308 of NC_041028.1, read as the reverse complement.
ATGTGTTGCACACTGTTAAAATCACACACATATAACATGTGCATATATGTGTGTGTGTGCGTAGAGGTAAATCTGGGTATGCCTGTTATTTTATGTGGACATTGTCTCCACTGAGTAGAGAAGCTATGCAGACTCAGTGGGTGCCACTTTCAGCTCCCTCAGCCACAGTACCCCAGATCAATATAGCTAAAGTCACCCACCTCCACACGCTCAGCTTCTGTAATCATTCCCTACACTGTGTTCTGCTTCACTCCCTCCATCGGCCAGGTTGTTGTTTATCCTATTATAGCCCTAATTGCCATGCTTATGGTAACCTTTCTTCAGCTTGCAACCCCCTGCATTAAACTAATGGGCAATAGCAGAAAGGCTAATGCAACCAGGCTCATTTGGCTGGGCTTAGACTATATACCCTCATGGACACCTCAGCGGAGCACAATACCCACGTCCATCATTCTCTTACTGTTTTTTTTCCCTCTTACTTGATGTGGTTTTTCTTCCTTCACAGTTAGCTACATTAGTGCTCAGTTCAGTGTGTGGCACAGAAGCAGGTTGTAGCTAATGAGTTACCTTAGTGCTCTCAGTGCCATGGTTTTTTTAATTAGTGTCAGGGTACTAAGTGTCCTATACGGACCCTTCCCAAGCCCCTCTTGATTGTCATCCATCACACCATTCCTTTTGTTTGCCTCTCATTTGCATATAAGCACAAACCTCAAATTAGCTAGTGGCTCGTTAATTGCACGTGTGGGGATGTGAATGGATGGTGGTACGGTGGAGTAGAGGTGCAGTCAACATGTTTACCTCCTAAATACCCCCCAGGACCACTGAGCTGCAGCACATAGGGAGGTCATTGTGAATACGCCCCTCAGGCTAAAAAGATCCAGTGTGCTGTTTGGAGTAATTAGTACAACTAACAAGCTCAAGCCCACATTAGGAGAGACAAATGAATATCCGTTCTCTTCATTTTATGAAGTTACAGAATGCAGGGTGATGTTGGTTCATGAAGTACTGAAGTGCTACCAAAACAAGTGCAAAGAAAAGGGACAGTCATAGAGATTAAAGGAAATGCTTTTGCTCTATTCAGAGTTAAAGGAAGTCTTTTATGATGTCATAAAATTGACTACAAAGTCTATCAAATGAAGTTGGTTATGCTTGTATTGAGTTCTTCTGGCTGAACTGATCGATAGTCAGTCAATAATGGATAATGATGTCTAAGTGCTGAGAGATGACCTGCTGTACCTCAAGTGTCCTCAATGTTATTGATCATCCACCAACAGTCTCACAGACCAGTAGTTTTAGCAGTTTTATTAATTTCCAGGTCAGTGGATGATGGCCTTTCATCTGCATATTTCCAACATGAAAGAAAGACCTGCCATGGAGATTTTAGCTGATTTTATACAATATGTTCTAAAAACAGCTTTGTAACTGTAGATGACTTCAGTCAAAAATTAAAGGAGAGGAGTGCTCTATAACGTATCACGTATTTCCAGCAGTATGTAGGCTTCCTATTGGCTTTCTTTAAGCAATACAGCATATTGTCTTCTCAGGTGAAATAATAGTAAAACATTATTTTTGAGGTTGGCGTTTTGTCTACATGAATATATCCAATAGCCTCACTGTGTGAGGTATATCGTTGTGTTTGTTCCCTCTGCTGATTGGCCAATTATGCCTGATTGTGTTTCTTTAGGGAAACATTCTCCAAGAGTTGTTAGTGAATGGCCAAATTATGCCTTAGCTTTTAATATGACCATGGGGAGCCCAGGACCACTCCAAAAAGTTTTGGTCTTTGCAAAGCCACAAGTAACTTGTAATGACAGCCTTATTAGTCAAAGGATAGTTTGAAAGTCATTGTTATTTGCTGGTGTGATTTTAATGGCGGCTCAGACGCCGTGGGCCGGTTTAGCTTTAATGAGAAGTTTCCAGGTGGGAGTTAAAGTTGGGTCTCTGCCCTTTCTCTGTCCTTCATGACCTCTCTGTACAGAGCCAAACTCTACATACCTTAATCGAGTCTGCATTTTGTTGCTATTATTTGCCCTGCACTGAGATGAATAATATATAATGATGAATAACACAATATGTTCTACATATGCACAAAACCCTTGCTCATGCACACATCCTGAACTGTAGGTGTTAGGACCTTACATACTACCTGCATTAAGTCTCTAATGCTTCTCTAACATCATACAGTCCATGCCTGGATATGTGCATGTGTGTAAGTGTTGTTAGGAGCACTAAAGATAAGCATGTAGTGTGACATGTTTGAAGCAGTATGGAGCAATATATTGTGTCACCCACTAGTAATCCCACTCTATTTCCTGGTGGTGTGTGTGTGTGATTGATGACACTACTAATGGTGTGTCTAAACACTGGCTGCCCAGTTATCTCTTATCTGACAGAGAGGAGACGGCTTGTGTCAACAGCTGCTCCTCCTCCTCATTTATCTCTCGCTGTGTCATCGTCTCGTCCTCCTACGCTTTTTTTCTACCTCACACATCAAAGGGTTACTCATTATTTCCTTGTTGTCAGGTGTTACTGCTTAACTTCTTTTTGTTGTGGTATTAACAATTTATCTGTTGATTCATTAGTCAATTAGGACATTTCTTTACTAATAAAATGACTTATTATTATTAAACTAAATAAATAAAAATATCATTATTAATTCAGTTTTCCTGGATCCCTCCCTGCAGTGCTAACCTGCAGCTTCCAATTGCTTCAAGGTTGTAGTGAGGCCTTTAAGTCTCTTTATGCTGCTCCACTATGGGCCCCATCTCCTCCATGGGCCTCAATCACCCTAATGTGCCTGTTTAGCCATTAGCTTCACTAAGGGGGGGCCATATCCATCCATCCCTCCATATATCCCGTCATACATTAAAAGGCAGATTGATAGCCATCAGCCAGGCCTCAGCCACTGACACACTTTTAATATTGTGCCTAACACAAACCAGATGGCTGCAGGGCTCTTCTGCAACACACATGATACACATTCCTACCCCCAGCCATTCCTACCGTTTCCCCCTCTCTCAGGAGAAGGGATGAGCGTTCTTAATTAAAAGTTAGATATATGGGCCTCTGGGTGGAGGTGGCCAAGCAGGATCCATTACCTGCACCTTGGGGCCCTCCAGAGCCAAAGTTAGGGTGAAGGTTAAGATGATGGGATCGGGGGATGGGGCACAAGGGATATGGTGAGTTTGCCTGTGCCACATCCTGGTTGAAAAAAAACAGCATAGGAAAGAAAATAAAGAGGCATGTATTGGGTTTTTAACTTGGAGATGGTAGCTCTGGGCACTAAAGCTAAAGCCCAAAACACAGTGCAGGCCAGGAGGTGCGAACCATGATCTCAATAGCTGTATTGTGTTCACACTTGAACAGGAGCCAAAAATCCTGTGAAATATCAGAGCAGAAAGAGGGAGAGTGAAGTGTGGAAATGAAACAATGGTTTACACAACAGTGAAATAGGTCTTTTCCTCTTTTTCTTGCCAGCAGGCCCAACAGTCAGAGAGCTTTATTGGCCCTTCTGTTCTGGCTAGTCTCAGTCATTGGTGGAGGAAGAAGTGGCGTGCGTAGGGCTCAAGATGTGTGTATGTGAGTGACGAGAAGTAGAAGCTGAGGCATACACGGAGAGACATGCAGTGTGTTGAGCAGCCACCCAGGGTGCTCAGATCAGAATATACACACTTTAAACAGAAGGAGAACAGCCAGATACTTATCTTATCCTGAACGGGGAGAATAGTGTGTTTTAAAGCATAATTTATGTCTCTGTTACTCTGTAGCTAATCTTAGGACATTTTCGTCTCAATGCTGACAGTTGAGTATTCATTAGCTCATTATGCTGTTTTTCTCTTTAAGAAGAAGCTTTTTTCAGGAAAGGAAAAGCATAACTCATTTAACTCTTTACAAAATTACCCTTGCATTTAATTTTTAAATAACAAAATAACAAAAAACTCAGATGTTGATAATGTTTTGTGGATATCTGTCTAGTTCAAACAAAGATGACATTCCTGCCTCTGTATTTGGGTAAACGTATGTCCTGTGAAATGGTGTTGTTTGATGGTGAGGCATGAATATTCAAAGGCAGATTTTTTAATGTTGGATCATTGGACTCAGATGTAAATCTTTTCAAAGACCTACAGGTGAGAAGGGTGTTAAAAAAGTGGAGTCTGATTGTTGTAGTAAACAAAACTTTCTGCTCAGATGGTTACAATGAGTCCAGGCCTGCAGCCACACAGGGTTTCCTCCTCATGCTGTCCTGCAGCTGCTCATTTCTGCAATATCCTGCACAATGCAGTTTTCTGCAATTGGGCTTACAAGTTCAAGCCTCCAGCAAACCCAGGTGATCTACAGGTGATGATGGTAGCATGAGGAGGACTTTCTGGCTCTGTATTTTGAGTGTCATGTTGTGCACCTCACACGGGAGGGACGGGAGTTCACTTTTTGTCTCAGATCTCTTGTCACGCCAACTCATTGATCTCAGTGCACACAAGGACAATGCAACTTACTAAAATGCAGGGACAAAATGGCATTCCACCAAAAGACAAATTTGAAGGAGATGGTTGGAGACAGATTTGACATTTTCTGTTTTGCGTCAGTGTGTTTCTCAGAGATTCAGTGAATAGGGTAGTATATGGGACAAATGTTCATTTGATATTGAGCAGCAGCTGACATGCAGAAGGAAAATTTCTCTGGAATTGTCTGGTTTGGATCAGTAAAAATATGATTATAAATGAGTGGCTTTATCAGTGCTGTGCTTTCATTTCCCTCCATCATTCTCTTACTATTGCCATGTGTTCCACTTCTCATCTTTCCAGAGAATTCCACGGAAGTATTCCTTTATTTGGGTGTTAATAAATAATTGATAGTGTTATGTGCTCTATAAATTTGCCCCAAGCACCGCTTCCCTATTTGTGTTGCACATTTCCTGGAATTGTACCATTCTGTGTTTCACTTCCGATGTCAGTCGATAGAGTGGAGGTCAAGTTGTGTCAGTGTTGAATGCAGACTTCCTTTCCTCATTATTATTTGTCATTATTCTTGGCATGGAAGCCTAAGATTTGACTGATTTAGTTGCTTTGCTTGAGCACAGGAAATTTAGTTCTATGTCCCCACTATGTAAGACCTTTTTTTATTTATTTAATTATTTTTTGTGGTCCTTGATCTCATCGTTGTTGAACTGTAGAGGTCTATGATTAGGAGCCAAACCCTAAAATGCAGACAGTGCGTAATATGCTAGGACGTGTTTCTGTGTATGTAGATTCCTCCTGAGACGAGCCCAATATTAATCCCTGCAGCCAATAAACAACCACTTTACTCAATGTGTGATCCTTCCAACCAATAAACACATATGTTGCTTCCCTCTCAGTTAATATTCAACCCCCCGGTTTGTGCTCCTCTTGAGTCTGGACTGTGATACATTTCTTGTATTCTTTGCTTTGAGTTTGTAGTAATGTGTCCTCCTGTTTGTCACAGACATACGTCTGGGTCTTATCCTTCAAATACCACAGACAGAGTGTGTGACCATCATGTAGTGTTCATATATTTCCCCATTTATACTGCACCTGCTTCACTATAATGAGCCAATATATCTGCTCACTAATTGCCCTAAATACATATCATAAAGGCCAGCTTGTAAAAGCAGTGCAACAGTAAAACAGACATAGCATGATGGCAACCACTGCACACACACTGAACATACCCCACATAAAAGACACATGTAGACAGGCAAATAGTCACATACACCTGCACATACACACGAGATACACAAGCATGTGCATCTACACACACACACTCATCCAGCCTTTTAACAAGGGGCTGTAAATAACACAAAGCCATTTCATTAACGAGGTCCAGCCTGAAAACTCGCTGCCTGTCTTCTTTTAAAGCGTGCACACTTCCTGTTTTAAGTTACCCTTACCTGCCAACCCTACACATGGCAACCTGCTCATTCAGATGAGCTGCAGGGGTGCGGAGGTGGACACAGTGGTGTGATGCTAAAAATAACACTGAGTGGCTGCAGATATGCAATCACTGGCTTCACAAAGGAGAAGCTTCTCTCATGTTCCATTGATATTATTGACACTCCAAAAAATAAAACTAATGTAAACACTTATAGCCAACAAATGTACCATGAAACAATTCAAAAATGTACAAAGACACATTATGTTTTAAGACAAATTATCAGCATTATTTACAATATGTGGTACATAACTTAAGGTTATTTAGTAATGCAAAAGCTAATGCCATTAAATTATCCTTTACATTTTTTTTTATTTTTTTTTAAATTCATGTCATGGTTGCCTATAGTGTCAAACAAATTCAGCAGTTCTGAGATTAAATCAGCCACGTTGCCTCACATGCATGGAAACTGTTATTCTTGTCTTATTTACGACAAAGGGAAATGTTAGATGGGTCAGACTCAAACAAGATGAGATCTGACTCCTCTATGATTTGTTGAGTGCTGAAGAAAAGCAGCCACACTTTTGACATGCATGTTTTCAGTGTGGCACATGCACACTGACTATAAATGATAGCTGTGTGTGAATGTAGCAATGTTGATTTAATAGAAGCAAGTTGGGTCATTAGTGAGCAGGGCCACATTCTGACACTCACACTGCATGTAGACACATGCACACACACACACACACACACACACTACAACCCAGATGGCTTTTACAAGGCCCCAGGCCCTCCCTGGCCTGCCTGCCTGGTTTTTAATTATGTCGATGGCTGCCCTGGCCAGATAAAATGGGTCACATTTAACACGCCTTCACTCACCTTCACACACAGACACACACAGACCCACACACTCCAACACCTCGTATACATATATATCTTACTTCTGATACAACCCAAGCTCTTACAGGCACCTTATAGTGCCATTCACCTGGGCCAGACAGAGACAACAGGCAAAAAGTAAACAGTACAATGCTGTATGTGATATTCAACACAAGGGCTCTGGCCACAATATAATACATGTGTGTGTTGTGTGTGCTGCGTGTGTGTGTGTAGATTTACAGCCTGTTTCCTTTTTAGCTGTCATTAGGCTGCCAGACATGGCTACACAGGTGTACTATTACCAGCATCAGTAATAGGCTTTACACACACACACACACACACACATACTCACTCTCTCTCCCCCTCCCTCTCTCTTTCTCTGTTTTTAAAGGCCATTCTACTGAATCAAAATTTTGTTGGACAGTATTGAGTACATATGTAGCTGAAATGCTAATTCTCACATTTATGATCTTAATTGTAGATGAGAATTGATACCTATTTTTTAGCTGCATGAATGGGTGGAGAAGAAACGAGATAAGGCAGATCGAAATAAAAAAAAAACTGAATTAGATAAAAAGTGGGGGGGGGGTGTCTGACAAAAAGGAAAATTATTTTTTTTTCTCTACCCTTATTGTAGTGCTAAAGAATGAATTGATAAATGTCAAGCTGATGCAAAAAATTGGTGTGTGATGTGTGTCATAACAATTATAGCTTTTTATTATTATGTGGTTCAGTATTGTTTCTACTGCATATATGTATAAATAATGGTATTAATAAAAAATACCTTGTAACAGTGTAAAAAAGGGAAAAATATATGATTCATTCATATACATACCTGAATAAAAATCCCTGCCTAATCTAAATATTTTGGGTATTTTCATCTTCATTATCATAAAATCATCTAATTTTAACACATTTTATTTATTACTACAGCATTTTATTTGTTTTATACAGGATAAGAGGATAAGATAATATGAGATGCAACCAAACTTACGAAATCTGTTAGTAAAATTTTACAAGCCAGGCAATGTAATCAAATGTAGTATTTATATATTTTTTTTATTATTCTGTTTTTCTTCTTTTTATTGGCAGAGCTCCTGTGTGCCTGTCCAGCTCTCACCTCCACACACACAAATATAGACAGACATGCACGCTCATTTAGACTGTTGACAGATGTGGTGGGGTAGGGTCTTCTCTGCAGGTCTCCATCCATCACACATGCACACACACATGTGAATGAGTATAAACACATAGGATTGGAGGCTGTCGTGATCTGTACTCTGTCAGCTGCTTTATTAGTCTGTGTGTGCGTGTGTGTGTGCATGTTAAGGGGCCTCCCAACTGGAAACAGAGTCATTTCCAGAAAGGATACACACTCTAACACACACTTCTTTATTTCTTGTTAGTCGTCCTGCACGTTAATTTGTAACACCTCTAACAACCAGCTCTGCAGCCCACTTCACAGCCACTCAATCTGTCACTGCCACTGCTGCATTTCCATGACTGTCCCTCTCAACAGTGTACGTGTTCCTTCAGTAATTCCTTCTCTCTTTGCCATTTGTTATATTGTCTACAACCACCTTGTGTTTCTGCATGTACAGCTGCCGAGGAAGGGAAGTTTCATTTCCACTTCTTGCTTTCCTACCTGAAGAGCTTTCATGCCAGACTGCCCCCTAGCTCCTTCTGGAAGAAGTGCACACAATCCTGCATCCCTACCTTTTTATTTTTTTAATCTCTCTTTGTTTCTCTTTTTCTACAGTTTCCACATATGCTAGAACTAGAAAGATTAAAAGCAAGATTAAATTTCAAAGCTAATCTGCTTTTTCTTTACTTCTCCCTTTTAAAATAACCATGTTTGTCTGTAGGTACACCAGAGAAGATGTAGCCTTCTACATGGCTTCGTGTGTTTTTTACAGGCAGAAAAACTTTGAAAAAAAAGGAACCTGCTCATTCATTTCTCCATATCAGAATATTGTACTCTCACAGAGACAGATGTTGCATGGTAAACTTGCAAAGCAAATCCGTTCTTAAGGCACACATCTCAAAAACACACATCGTTTGAACAAGTTCCTGCAGTTTTACAGTTTTGAAACAACACCTGCTTAGTCCTCTTCTACACATACACGTATACAAATGCATGCAAACTAGGGTGTGTTCACACATTGACATGTTGGGCAGTGTAACAAAGGACTATGATCACACTTCATAAAAATATTCCTTCTGAGACACACAATAGCTTAGCAGTTATGTCTCACATGCTGTAAGCCTGCTTCTATCTCCATCTCACATCAAAATCACAATCACCACTGTGCTCCGAGCTGCCATTTCCATTTTCTGCCCTCCGTCAAACAGAAAATAATATGTACCTTGTCACCAACGTCTACCCTTACAAGCAACTTTCCTCTACTAATTCAGCCCAGTGCACCACACACATCCGTCAGATCTAACTGGTGGAGGAGAGGGCATGCCGAGACAGCCATTAAAGGTTCCTAGCTGTCAAAGGTTCCCCTTTGTGTTGTGAGGAGCGATATAAGTGTCGTGCTCTTATCAGAGCTTCCTGTGGAGTATGCTCTGCATCCTGTCCACTTAGAGCTGCTTCTCTTTCAGTCAAGTCTTATTGTGTCTGTGTGCCTGTGCGTGTGTTGTGCATGTTTGCTGTCAAGTGAATCGTTTTTGATACTGTTTAATCGAGTCATACTATACATCAAGTTCTAAAGGGAAGTGTTTTTTTATTTAGAAACAAATGAAGGTTTTCTTTGTCAAACTTTATGAAAGGATCATCTGAATGAGTTTTACTATAATCCTCACATAGATCAGCAGCCCTTATATCTTACAGTATTAAGCCTGTGAACTGAAGGAGCAGAGATAACTTTCAGTAGTTGAGTAGCCAAGTTTGCTTTTGGTTGCTTTGTTTTGTTGAAACTTTACACGTGGAGCTGATGATTTCCAGCCGGGTCCTCCTCCTTCTCCTCCATGTGACATGCGGATGGAGAGGGTGGATGGGGATGAAAAAGAAAGGTAAAGGTAAATAAACAAACAATCAGCCGCAAGCTTGTTCTGGCTCTCCTTCTCTGTTGCCCCTCATTTGAAGCCTTATAAATCAGACTTCCACCCTGAGACAGGGTGTTAGCAGGCCTCCCGGACAACACTCACTTACACACACATACACACACATGCACACATACAAAACGGACAAAAGGCACAGGGTCTGCTGCTCATTAAGTTCATGATCAGACCCTCGGGTGTGTGTATAAGAGAAGGGGTAGGGGGGCAAAATCAGAGTGTATGAATACTGCCATGCCTGATATGGCAGAATTCATACTGTGTATGTGTGATTGTGTCCTAAATAAAGGAATAACCTCACCTTGGCTCCACCTGGATCTCAGCGTTTCTCCATGTGTTCATAAAACATGTAGGATACCTGTTGCAGCTCCCCAATAACCCCCTGACAAGTGCACTCTGACTCCACTGGCTGCAGAAAAGATTATGAGTGGAGGTGTGTGTGTGTGTGTGTTGAGGGCATGCCTGGTTAGCATTCAGTGACTGTTTTCACACATAAAATAACAGCCTGGACTTTATCAAGCTGACTTTAAGTTGTAAACTTGGAGCAGACGAGACAGTACTTTACATGTAAGAGACATATAAGAATCAATTTTAGTTACAGGCTCTTCTAGTGGACACTGAATATCTGTGTAAAGAAAAAAAAACATAATGGAAACTAATTTGCATAAACAGCCTGTTTTCCCACCCTCTCAATCAGCAGCTTCATTTCCATAAGCAGCAGCCACAGTTTCTATTTATGGCTCGTGAACCTGGGCTTTTAAATGCAGGTTAAGGTTTTGATATTTGTTATTTTTAGCTGAGGCACTAACATATGTTGCTAGTGAAGAGAATAAACTCACACTTCAGGTGAAAAGTAGCACAACATTGCCGTTACCTCAGCTACGTGTAAGTGCATTGGCCTAAAACAGTCGCCACATTTCGTACAAGGACCCGGCAGTTCTACCACACCTCTGTCCAGGCCCTCTACATATTTACTCACCAAACTTGGCACCTGCACCCCCACCCACAAAAATACACCTTCTGCACGCGCACATGAAGACAACAAGAACATGGCCATTCACACTTTACGAGCTGGGGAAAAACTAACACATGGACATGACTTTGAAAAGCAGCCAGTTAGAGAAGTTCACGAACTTTGCACATCTAAAAATGTCAGATGGCTTGTTGGTTCTTCTCCATCACACCTCGATTTCCTTCAGCAGACATTTGACTGTGATTAGGAGTGCAGAGAGTCAAGCTAGAGGTCAGTGCCGAACTCAGGCCAGGCTGATTGGTAGTTGTAATTAGAGGAGTTACTCTGTCTCGGGCCACTTCTCCCCGGAGAATTCACACAGGCTCAGTATCAAACGGAGCACAGGGCGAAATCGGAGCTTCAGCCTCTGCGTGGTGGAAAGAGGGTGAGCTTTGGGGTTTCAGCCGCCCCCAGGTTCCTCAGCACCACCAAACTTTCCCCCTGCACACACACACAGAGACACACAACAGACATAAATACACAAAGGGGCCAAAAGTAGAAGGCAATACTGCCTTTCATTTCATTAATACACCAACAGGTATTTTTTCTGTCATCTAAAATGTTAAGATTTGAGTTTTCAAGGATCCATTGATCCGTTCAGATTCAGCATTGTTACTACGTCCTGGTTTCCCCCTCGCTCACTTCACAATAAGCACCCTCTTCTGTTCTTCTGCTCCCCCTCTTCCTTCTTTACCAGTACCTCCATCCTCCTTCTTCCTCTGTGAAAGCGGGTAACATTAAACCCTCTCTTTGTGTCTCAGGGGGCTGTAGGGGTTACAAAAGGTGATCAATATGTGCCAGAGAAAGTCTTTAGACAAGTCAAAGAAGCCACAGTTTGTCTACTCCCTCCTCCTTTCCCTCTTTCCTCTTCTTGTTGTCAGGATTGACAAGGTTAGGTGGCCCTAACACCCACTGACATGTTGCTTCTGTGTCTCTTACAGTTAACATCAAAGTTGACATCAAATTCCCTATTCAGCATTTTTAACTTCCTTATGTATTTCAAATGATGGTGTGCAAAAGCCTGATGTTTGTTTTTAGAAATACCCCTTTTGTCTCTTTTAATAATATCTAACCTGTTGCTCTTCAACAGGTGGTGGACGACATGGGCAACATCAAGTTTGCACTGGACACAGGCCCGGATGCTGCCAGCAACAGCTGGCTCAAATATGTTCGTTCTGCCCCTTCATTTGAAGAGCAGAACCTCGCTGCCTGTCATCTCACAGGAGACCAGGTGAGTTATGTTGTCCTGGTTGAATCTGGGGTCCACATGAAACAAATAGCAACGTGGTATAAGCAACAGGAAGAGATGTGGAGGAGGGGCAGTTGTTGTGTCCCATTGTGTTGATGTGTGTGAGTGGGTATGTTCACTCTTGTGTGTGTGTGTGTGTTTACCATTGTGCTAGAGAATGTGTGCGTTGGTAATGACCAGGGAATGACTCTGTTGTGTGTCTGTGGCCGGGCCAGTTGCCAGTGCTGTTAAGAATTGACCTATGTAAAGAGGCTGAAGAATAGTCTGACACTTCTGAGTCCCATAATAGCCATTATCCAAGGCACGGTCTTCTTCTGTGGGGGCAGCCGTTTCCCTTTTTGTTTTTTATTCCCCGTCCTCTCTCTCTGCAGAGAAACCTGGGTAAAGCATTGCATACTTTTGGAAAGATGCCCAGCCATTGCCCATAAAAACCCCAACTGCTTAACTAGACCCTAACCCCATGCAATATGTGTACCACAACTCACTGCTGCAATATATTAGCACATTTCTCTGTTTCTGTTTATCAGGCTCTTTTTGTTCGGCTTTACTGGCTCTTGTTGTAGTGTCTGTGAAGGAAATACAGTTGTCACACACTTTTCATTCAACTTGGACTACTATGACAACTCACAATCATGTATGGGGTAGCTTTGAATTATTGTGTCTTAAACAGAACCGGTGATTAAAAACTTCAAATAAGATTTAGATGGCACCAGAATTAAGCACAAGACGTGACAACAGTGTGACAGTAGCCAAATGCATCCATATGACTTAGCTGTGTGTTTCCACATTCCTGTCACTCCACTCTTATTTGTTTCCTAATCCTTGCCTACATGGCCCTTTCCCCTTCCTGTCTCAGTCTCAAGCCGCCTGTTCCATGCTGACTTTGTCTCCTTTCTCTGTCCTCGTGTCTTGATCGCCCACCTGTCACTCTGTCACACCAAGGGGACAGGCTAGTGTGTCCATTTAAGCGTCAGACATTAAGTCTGAACGATAGAGAGAAAAGGAGCTTGTGGACCAAGTAAGAGTGGGAATGCACAGGGGCCTCCAAGATTGACAAGCACCAATTGGCTGGCAACACCAACCCGCCTAATCCTTTTAAGATTTTCACATCAGTGCCCCCTGCCACTGCCACACAATGTCAAAGAAAGAATCAGGGCACCAGAGAAAATTGTGGAGAATTATCGGACCAAGAAAAGGCCACGTGCACGATTGCTTTTTGATGTGTTTTGCAGTTGTTTGTACTTAGCAAACAGCTTGGCTTTTGTTTGGCTGGCCAGTTGCTTGGGGTAGTGGCTCACAGGTATGAACCTATCATTTATTTACAAACAACACGGCACAAACACACACGCGTACACACGTACATATACACAGCCACTCAGTTTTAAAATGTATAATTTAGCAGACCATTCAGTGATTTTTCTTTTCTTTCTTTCTTTTTGTTTCATCATGCACAATGTATGAGTTTATGGAAATATTTGCACACTAGGCAAATTCAAATGCAGGTAAATGCAAGTGGTGAATGTATTTGTTTGTCATTAATGATGTAAGATGAACAAATGTGTGCAAGATCATGCATAATTTAGATATTTATGGTCATGCAATAATATAGCAGAATATTATACATCTTCTATTCACATGTTCTGGATACAGTTTCTGTAGGTGTTTTTCTAATGTGTGTGTGTGTGTGTGTGCTTTATGTGGGCATCTCCACACTCTCCACTCTTTTGTTAGTCAATACTCACACAGTCACACATATTCCCAGCAGCTGTCCCAGCAACAAAGCTCACTTAATGCAGCTACAGTTTAATACAAATGCAGTATTTAGGACACCTTAAATGATGTCTGAACAAAACAAGACAAAGCCACATTTTCCCATGTGTATGAGTGACAACGTGTGTGTGTGTGTGTCTACTCAAATTAAATAGTTCATATTCATTTGGAATGCCAAACAGAGCTTCTAAGGCCAAGTTGCATCTTGTGATTGAAATGGCTGTGAGTGCAATGAATGGTGTGTGTGTGTGTGTGTGTGTGTGTGTGTGTGTGTGTGTAGTTGATGGGGCTTTAAAGAGAAGATGAACCTTGTCCACCTTCTTGTCAACCCTTCATCTTTTGTATTTTGGAGTGGAGCCCTTTCCGACGCTGCTTGATCTGCCCTTCTACCCCCAGATGGATCCATCAAATCATGGGGACTGTTGTGTGTGGGTGTATGAGTGTGTGTATGAGAGAGAGTGTGTGTGTGTGTGAGACCACAGTAGGGGATTATTGCAGGCCCTACGGCTGGCATTGATCGATGAGGCATCTGTCTCCTGAGCACTGGACGGAGATGTGAAGAGGTCAGGACAGGTCTGAGTGTGCAGGCCTTACTGTAGAACACAAACACACAGATTTTAAAAAATTCAAACGCTGCAGATATACAAATATTAATTAGAAATGTAATTAAAAATTAATTATTAAATGGCTTTATTTATCAATAAGAAAAAGGAAGTACATATTTTCTGTTAATAGGTTGATGTATAATCTTGTCAAGAAGCGAAGGTGTGCCATTAATATCACAAATTAAACTATTTTATAGATTGATTTTTATAGATGGAGGATGAATAAAGAAAGCCTTTTGTTACACACAAAAATGTGAAGCATTTACACTGCAGAGCCCTTCATCATGTTTCCCTTCAATACCCATATCATTTTTTTTGTTTAATACAATTAAAATGATGGAATAATATTAAACAATAATAGTAATAATTTATATCTTTTTAAAATGACAGTTTGATTATTTAAATGTAAAATAATATATACATTTTTATTTTGTCAATTCTTTCATTTTTGACGTTTTCGTACAAACTACTTTCTGTTAATATATATTCTAAATAATGCCTTTATTACACCACAAAAATAATAATAATAATTCGTAACAAAGGTAGGCCCTAACCATGTTTTCTCGCTGTATCGATGTGAGTGTGTGTCCGTGCTGTGGTTGTGAGTGTGTGATAGAGTGACTGATAGAGTGAGTGCAAGTCTGTCAGGCTGCTTTATCCATTATTTACATCAATAATAGATTTATCAAGCGACCAAAGCGGCTGCTGGGTTTGGAGATGCGGGGAGGGGTCTGCGCCGCAGATCCCTCAATCCTTTTGGCTAGAGATAAGACGAGGAGGAGTGGCCGACGGGTAACCGAGAGAGCACCAAGGGGCAATAGGGAATCACTAATGAGAGAGAGAGAGTCAGAAAGAGAGACAGAGAGGGAGAGAGAGAGGGAGAGAGAGACTCATCATCATCATCATCAAAGACGCGCTCACTGACTAGATTAGAGAGTAGCCCAGCAGCGCGTCGGGCTTCATCCAGCCGGAGGGAACGAGCGTCAGCGATCCTCCGCAGCGCTCCTGGCCGTCCCGCGATCGCCTCTCCACGTCCGTCCCTGTCCGCCTCAGCGCCCGGCTCCCTCCCTGGTCGAAAGTACTATGGGTTGTGTCGCCAATTCCACCGGGACTGAAGTACTACTGCAGCTGGAGGCTCTCCGCAGCGCCGCGCAACTTTCTCAACTCCTCCGTCTCACCGAGAAAAGAAAGGTCAGGTCCAAAAATATAGAGAGGCTGCGCAGCGGCCAATTGTTGTAAATACGACGCAATAATAATAATAATAATAATAATAATAATAATAATAATAATGATAATGATAGCCGGATTATGCGGTGTTTTCTTTGATTTTCGACCTTTGTCCCTTCTCCCTGCTCTAAACTGCTCTCAGTCTTAGAAGTTACTTTCACCAGCCTGTGTGTGTGTCTGTGTGTGTGTGTGTGTGTGTGTGAAAGAGTGCAGCCTCCTCCACCAGTCTTGTTGTTGTGACAATTTTCACTTGGTGCAGAGCGCCCCCACGTGTCCATAGATCGCGTCTCATTCAGCACTCAGCGGGCGAAGACGTGGTGGTTGTTCGCGTTTTGTTTATCGGAATGCACAAAGCTGTGATATTTTATAGAGAAAATATAATCATGATGTTGTTGAATGGGTTTGATTTAAATGCGCTTTATGAACGCAGTATCACGGATTCTGCGGAGACTCTTAATTAGGAGGCCTCGGCTCTGTCTCTGTATGGCCTCGAATTTTGCCTCTGTCTTTATTGTGGCAACAAAACAAAAGTGAAATTTATGTCCGATTGCGCACATTAACTTCAATTAAATGATAATTTTGTGCGCGGATAAAGACCTGCCTTTTCCAGGCTTGCTGCAGCTGTTGACTAGATTATTAAACACACACACACACACAGCAGCTCAGCTCACTGAGCACTTTTCCTTTTTTTGGCATTTGCATTGTCTGGATTTCCTATGCATATTTTTATCAATGTTTTGAGGCAAATGTATTTTTGATGCATTTAACTTATTTGTAAGGAAAATAGGTGTGTGTATTCTACATACTTATTGTTTGTTTATTTCACACAGTAAATGTTTTATTGTTCAGATTTTCGATAGGAATTTATTTTTGATTATTTATTATTAAAAAATAAAGTGTGTTTCCATAATATTCTACAATCTTGTCGGGCCTCTTTTAGAAACTCATCGTGTGTCTTTATAACTAATTATCAGAGGTGGGCATTAAGATATTTACCATCGGCCTGTGGGGATCCAGACTTATTCATTCCATCATGAGCAGAAGTTAAAGTCTCCCTCTTTCTGTCACTCTCTCTTCTCAGATTTATTATAAAGCTGTCCGGGACATTGAAGCAGGGGAGGAGCTTTTAGTGTATATGAAGGACGGTATTTTCCCTGAGGGATCCATGGCACCCAACCTACAAGGTAAGATTAATGCGCGTCATTAGCGCACATTTTAAACAAACTCCAACCTGCATCCTGGGCTGCTTCGCGGCCAACACACTCCATTACTGGGGGGAAAGAAACCATCTCTCCCTCCAAGATTTTTTTTCCTCCTCCTCAAGAAATGTCAATTATTCGAACCATAAATTTCCAGGATGGAATTAAACCCCGCATTAAAGCGCATGTTTGAAGGCCGTTTTGGACTTGTCATTTAAAATAGGCTCGCCAGTAACGAAGGATACATTTGATATGAATTGTATGCTTCACAATGCTGCAGTGTAATAGGCCTGTGTGCCTGAAATACTGCATTAGTGCGTCAATTGGCACTTGTCATATTCCATCCAATGTGAGCAGAAATTTTCTGTTAACGGAAAGCTGAGATCAAACAGAAATTACTCGCTAGCCATGCATATTATTAAGAACACATTATAAAGAAAAGAAAGCGGTCTTAAAACAGAGCATGGAGAGGACATGGCTTTTATTTAAGTCGGATGGAACGAGGCCATCAGGACGAGCCGACACTTTACACCCAGCAGGAGACGTCACTCCGACATAATCAATGAGATAGCAAAATTAATATATATTTTTTTAAAACCTTGAGTAAATTAGGAACTCACATTTAATATTTGAACAGGTTTCCTGTATAATCAACGAATTGTACATTTTTTATTGTTTATCCAGATACTTGAAGAAATAACAGCGAAACAAAAACAGAAAACAAACTAACAAAATAATAAAAAGATATAGAAAATTACTGAATTTGACCCCAACGATTGTTCTATCTATCTATCTATCTATCTATCTATCTATCTATCTATCTATCTATCTATCTATCTATCTATCTATCTATCTATCTGTTTTAGTCTTTGCCTTGTTGAGACGCCTGTAAACTGGCTCAAAGAGCTCATGTGTGTTTTTTTAGCGCTCTCATTCTCCCCTCTCCTCTCTGACTGAGTAACCTGACTCACTGTGCCCGCTACACTTCAACCGTGCCTGTTTACGTCAGTGTGAATATGTCCAATATGTTATCTCACAATCTAACTTGGACAGCTGTTCGCTGTGGATTCAGGTTTTTCTTTCAAACTTCACTAAAGCGGAAAAGGGTCCGTAGTTCCGCTGCATTTCTCAAAACATCTTGGACTTATTGTGGTAAAGTGTCGTTGTCAGGTAACATTGTTTTGTTGTGTTTCCAGTCTTTCTGGAACCAAGGATGAAAAAAAGGTTACTGTTACCTGTCAGTGGTGATAAAATGGTGGAGGGTGAACAAGATGTTCGTGAGATGTGCTGCAGTCCCCCCCCTCCATGATGCACAGGTTACGCACAGATCTCCATGCCAAAAGAGCAGGAGGAAACAGGAGCCCAGCGCAAGCTTGATTATTGAAAAGAAGCAGATTGGCACATTGTAGGAGTGTGTCAAAGATGGAGCAGACTCACAAATGATTTGCTCAGTTCACATGCGTGTGTGTGCACAGTTGTAGGGAGGCAGACAGAGAAAATTCCACCTGCCAAAGTGTGTGTGTCAGAGCCAAAGTATTTGGCTTTGTGTGTTGGTGTGAGGAGAGAAAGGCAGACAGAAAAATAACATTACATCTGGTCTGCTGTTTGAAGATGCTTATTTGTGATAGAGAGAGAAACGGAAATAAAGAGTGGACGAAGAGAGACAACATCCACCTGTGGGGATGATGGTGTCTGTTTTGTGTTCTTGTCTCCATGCGTGTGTGAGAGAGAGAGAGAGAGAGAAAGGTAGTTGGGCTGAGCAGGAGCTTGGCAGTGCAGCCTGGCTTTCTGTGCCTGGCTTATCGGAGAAGGAATTTGAAGTAGAGGACTTGAGGAGTCCCCTGAGACCTCACCCATGCTCCCAGATTAGCTGCTAAACTGCACATAATTGTGCCTCCCTTCGTCTCCCAGAGAGCTATTAGTCTCCACTTTATAACCCCCCCAACCCACCCTACCCCATCCGCCCAGGCCAGACTAACTCAGGCACACTGATACACACATGTAAGCACCTTTGTTTGTATGCATCAGAACATTTAGTCACACCTGAGCATTCATTTTACCTTGTATTCCTCAACACGCTTTTTAAATGTATTTTTCACAAAGGTTTTCCACTCTTATAATTGGCAGACAGAATTATCTGAGTGTTCGAATGTTTGACAGTTACTCTCACTGTAAAATGTATGAAAAATGAAATCTGATGAAATACATGCACACATTGTTGTCAAAGTGAGCTAGTTAGTTTAGTATTTGAGCTCAGTGTAATGGTCCATTGACCAGAAGGTCATTTATCCTTCTCCCCAAGGTTAGACACATTGATGTTGCCACACTAATGCCCTTTTAATGTGTCCAAGAAGTTCCAGCTGGATAAACGGTCGCATGCAGTAGAAAACAGGTGAGCCATGCACTGTAAGTCATTTTGGATAAACGCATTTAGTGCAACTTGATGTGATGGATGGGCGTGCATGGCGTGCTTGGACACCTGGGTGGGGGGGGGTGGCCGACTCAAGTGCTGGCTACGTGGGTCATAGCATAGAGGGTATGGCAGGCTGGTGTTGAAATCACCATGGGGTTGGCGCCACTGTGGCCCTGCTTTACCTCTGTTCCTCATGGCTCGTTTTCGAAAATGTTCACAGAAACACAGGCACACTCACACATACTCACTGCACACAGTTTATGCACAAAAACACTCTACTGGGCTTTCCCCTGATCTGTTGAACTTGGCATCTGACTCAGGAACTTGCTATTGAAAAAGCTAGGCCGAGTTTTATGCATTTGACCTTGGTGGTGAGAAGTATTGTAAAGGTTATCAACATGGAAGGGGAAGACCAACCCCTATTGTTTCCCCTGTGTGCTATTACACCTACAGTCTAGAGCGAACACTTGCTTTTAACATGTAATTAACTGCGTTAATGAAGGCTACATTTCACTGCTAATTGATTTCCATTTTATGTGAATGTCAATTGTAGGATTGTTGCTTTTTCTACCATTTGTAATGGTCTATTTATCTGTAATTAAAAGTAGGAATATATTTTCCTACATGCAGCCAAAATCAACAGTTTTAATAGTTTTTTACAGAATTGGTTTTACAAACAGCTAAGAGGAATTAGTAAAAACTAGCAGAATGCAAAATATGAGTGTGTATATTTACTTTGTGCGCAGCCAAGTCAGTATTGTCTTGACTCTGATAAAATGTTATTTTTGTTGGCACACATTAAAAGCCAGTGCACAATTAAATGTCAGCCACAGTGGGAGGTCTGTTGTTCTGCGTAAAAAAAATATTTTTGTCCCTCTTCAAAAATCTGTAATGGGTTTATGCAAAACAAAATTAGATCATGTTTGACATTTGCACTTCACTGTATTTCTGTGCAGAGACACAGACACGTGCAGTAAGATATTCTTGTGTCCTGTTTTATGCATATTTTGTAAAATAATAAAAAATTCTACTTTACTGTTGAAAAGATTATTCAAAATTGTGCAATACAGCCTTTTTATGTGCCAGATATCAACCTATCACACGTAAATATTTGATTAATATTGAACATCAGAATCTGTGTGTGTTTGTACAGACGAGCACATGTACCGCTGTGAAGACTGTGATGAGCTCTTCTCCTCAACAATTGAGCTGCGGCGGCATCAGAAGTATTCTTGCTCCAGTGCTGGTTCTATCTTTGACACGCTGAGAGATGACTTCAAACAAGAACGTGAGGACAGTGACGAGCCCGTCCACGAGTGTAAAGACTGTGAGAAGAGCTTCCCAAATGAGTACAGGTACACAGACTCATTATTTTCCACAGGACAACATGCAGCCCACCTCTTCAGTGTGCGTGTTTTGAGTTCACTGATGAACTTGTGTTTTCTTTATCAAGTTTGGGTCAACACATGATCGTCCATACAGAGGAGAGGGAGTACAAATGTGACCAGTGTCCAAAAGCCTTCAACTGGAAGTCCAACCTCATCCGTCACCAGATGTCACACGACAGTGGCAAGCGCTTTGAGTGTGAAAACTGTGATAAGGTACAGCATACCCGGCACGTAAGTTGTGCACAGGACACACCAGTTTTGTTATGTAGGATTCATATGGTTACTGGACACGTAGTGATTCTGAAAGTATTGATTCTGAAAGTTAAATATGGCATATTTTGTTATTTACATTTCAGGTGTTCACAGATCCCAGCAATCTGCAGCGCCACATCCGCTCACAGCACGTGGGGGCACGAGCTCACACATGTCCTGAGTGTGGTAAGACCTTTGCCACCTCGTCAGGCCTCAAACAGCATAAGCACATCCACAGCAGTGTCAAACCTTTTAGCTGTAAGTAAGATCTTTGGAAGTTAATGGTCAACATGTTCATAACACTTCATTTGATTACTATTTGTAGCTTCCTTTATTCCTCCCCTACACCGCAGTCACTTTTTGTTACCATGTACCAAATACACAGGTCCAGGGGTTATATTTGTATTACTATTATTATACTTTGTCAAACTTAGAACAGCACATCACATAGTTTAAATGTGTTTGCTAATGTAGCACTAGTGATCAAACATGCTACGATTTTTAGTACTGTTTCAACATTTTCTGTTTGGATGTCAGTGTTGCTGTGGATTTGGTATACAGAGTTAGAGACAGTGTTAAATCTGGTTTAACCAGGCCCTGATGGGCTGCATCTTTCTGCTCCCCTAGGTGAGGTATGCCACAAATCCTACACCCAGTTCTCAAACCTCTGCCGCCACAAGCGTATGCATGCTGACTGCCGCACTCAGATCAAATGTAAGGACTGTGGACAGTTGTTCAGCACTACCTCCTCCCTCAACAAGCACCGTCGCTTCTGTGAGGGAAAAAACCATTACGGCTCTCCTGCAGGGATGTTCAACCCCGGCATCCCCATGAGCTCCAGCCCCATCATGGCTAAGGCCAAGTCCCACCATGGACACCTTCCAGGTCTGAACCAGTCAGGTTTAGGCTTTACTGACTACTTTCCTTCTCGACCTCATCCTGGCTTGCCCTTCTCCCCGGGACCCCATGGCTTCCCGTCTCTCCCTCCTGGTTTCCCAGGCATCTTCCCACCATCACTGTATCCACGACCACCTTTATTACCAGCCAGTCCGTTATTAAAGAACCCACTGGGTGGCAGCAGTCAGGAGGTCAAGTTGCCTCGGAGTCCTCTAGATGTCCCTCCACTGTCTCTGGTCAGTTCCACAAACAGCAATGGGGTTAACAGTTTGAGTCAGGCAGAAGACAAAGAGAAAGAGAACAAACTGGATTTGTCCTCTAGCGGTGAAGCAAAGCCAAAATCTAAGATGGCAGAAATGTCAGATGGTAGTGACCTTGAAGACGTGAATACCACAAGTGGGACGGATTTGGACACCACCACTGGTACTGCTTCAGGTGATGGCTCTGACTTGGAGAGTGAAGGCGAGAGTGAACGGGAGCGCAGTGGTAAACGAAGGAAGCCATCTAGCACTGTATCAGGTCCAGAAGCTAACCAGTTAGAAGACACAAACAGTGCACTGACATCAGCCATGTCTAGTTCAGGGAACCTCTGTATTGACCGTCCATTTCTTGCTTCTGCATCATCTCAGCACTCCTTTTTCCCTCCACCTGATGAACAAGCCCTCCCAGCGACCACCACAAATGCCAACGCAGCTACCACTGATTCCATCAAAGCCATCGCTTCAATTGCTGAGAAATATTTTGGGCCAGGTTTGATTGGACTTCATCCGGAGAAGAAGATGGGCCCGTTGCCCTACCATTCCATGTTTCCCTTCCAGTTCCTGCCTAACTTTCCCAACTCACTCTATCCCTTCAGTCCTGATCGAGTCAATCCTGGCATGTTCTATAAGGCAGAGCCTAAGTCACCCCGTGAACAACTGCACAAGATGGTTTCTAGTTCTCCAGGAGTTCCTGCTCCTACAGCAGAGTCACCGTTTGATCTCACAACAAAACCCAAGGAGGCCAAGTTAGCTCCTTCAACCCCAACAAATCCTTCAAACCCCAACAGTACTGGGAGCAGTAGTGGACCTCTAGCAATATCTAGCAGTGAAGAACAGCCACTGGACCTCAGCATTGGCAGTCGGAGCCGAGGCGGTCATAATGGAGTTCCAGCTGAGCCACAAAACCGCAAGAACCACATGTATGGAGTTGGAAAGGGGGTCTCCATCAAGGATGAAATCGCATCTGCTTTTCCACACCCCCATTCCCAGTCGTTGCACCAATCCTCCATCACCCAGCACCAGCAGCCGCAGGCACAGCCACACCAGCCACCACCCCTGCACTATGCCAAGCCTTCGGCATTCTTCATGGACCCCATATACAGGTATTTCAGCCACGATTAGACCAGGATCTACCATGTAAATACATCTAGATTTGTGTGTACTTACTGAAGAAGGTAAAGATCGATATTAAGTGTGATCTCTGACCTTGGTATGTAACCCTCTGCCTTGTTGTCGGTCCAGCAGGGTGGAGAAGAGGAAGCTACTTGACCCTGTTGGAGCTCTGAAGGAGAAATTCCTCAGGCCCTCGGCACCACTCTTCCATCCGCAGGTAAAATTACAGTGCATATACTTTTAAAATCAAGAAAGGCACGTGGTGTAACCTAAGATAGAAACTGTAAATACGCTTTAAACAAAAAGTACAGCAAGGGAATACCAAACAGGGAATTGACCTCCAGGTATTGCACACCATCTGATTATTCCCAGATTGTATTGACTATTATTTTCAAACTCTGTATTATGTGAAAATACCTCATTCCTGCCTCCCACGCTGCTGCAACCTGAATTGATAGGGCCCTGTGCGCCATCATTCCACAGTGTTGATGTTATTTTCTCAAGGGTTCTGTATGATTTCTTCCTTTGTTTATTGAATGGCGCCTGTGTACCTCGTCAGTTCTACCTTTTTTCAGAAGACACAGTCTGTTATCGCAGCCCCTTTGATAATCAGTTACATTGTTTGACTGTCCCCAGACCTTCCCCACCTTTACAAATCTTGATTACATGCAATGATAGTATTAATGAAAGAGAGAATAATAACCTTTTGAATTGTAACAAGCTGCCTCTCTTGGCCATGCTAATCTCTGTTGTGGCATTGTTTTATGTACTAGGAGCCCACAGGCCAGCTAATAACTCAGTCCCCTCCAAGTTTTTTTTCTTCTCCGAGGCTGGCTGGCTGGTTAGATAATAGCACCGTGTCCATCAAGGACATCCTGTGTTTGTGTCCAGGAGAATAGGGGGCTCTCGTTGGGGAAACGGTTTAATCTGACCTGAAAATCTGCGTCCTCTATCAACCATGACTTTGCAATACACACATCTGGTGCACATGCAGACAGATAAATGTACCACTCGTACTTGCATACATTATGTGTAGTTATGGCTGTAACATTTGCGAGCACCCCTTCTCATTATGTCCTCTTTATGGTTTCATCAATCAATGAAAAAAACATTGTATTAATTATATTTAAATTCCCTTAGCATCATCTCATAATCAATCAGTATTCCTGGTGATTAAAAAAAAGTTTTCCCATGTAAAAACGTCTCATATCAGAGGATCTCAGCTGTGATCCTCCCAATCATCCAAACACAATGCCACCTAATTCAGTCTCATGACGGAATTACCCCTCTCCCCCCGCACCGGTTCTCAGACTGCGAATAAACACATCGAGACGTAGTGTCTGTCCCTGTGTCTCTCCCATCCCGTATTCACTAAAAAAGGAAGGATGTAAGCTGTTTTTGGCAAATAAACTCCTACATAACTACCCCCCTTTGTTCACGAGCTTCAGGGGGAAAGGAAGCAGCTATCAGTTGGGGGTATCACAAACTATATTGTACTGCTCCAATTGAGGATCTTGAATGCCTCATTTAGCCGTTTCGCCTGCCTGAAACAGCAGCTCTGGCAGAAGCAGGTAAGAGATAGAAAACAAAGCATAAGAGGGGGGCATTGGTGAATGTGTTATAGGTCAAGGAGGTGACTTGCCTTTAACACAAACAACAAGGCTAGCTTCTGATATACTGTTTCCTCAAAGCTTCCGCTCTCTGTCTCATTCTCTCACTACCTATTTCGTGACATTGTGTCTTTGTTCACACACATACACTATAGTACAAATACAAACAGTAATTAAAAAAAAAAAAAAAACATTTTCTGTCTCCTTCTAGATGTCAGCCATGGAGAATATGACAGAAAAACTGGAGAGCTTTGGCGCTCTAAAACTTGATGCGCCGCCCAATTCGCTGCAACACTCAGCCCATCCACTGTTCAACTTCCGCTCACCTCCACCCTCCCTCTCAGACGCCATCCTTCGCAAAGGCAAGGAACGCTATGCTTGCAGGTGAGTGCAGTGTGTTGATTTCAGTATTCATCAGATGCTTGCTTTGACAATACTCAACCAGTCTAACTGGCCACTCTTTTTCTAGGTACTGTGGGAAAATCTTCCCTCGTTCAGCAAACCTCACCAGACATTTGCGGACACACACAGGGGAACAACCCTACAGGTATGTTATTCTAATTCAGTTTAATCTGTAAACAGCCTGTTCATGTTTTAGATGTATTTCCTTTTAGTCAGCTGGTCTTACCCTCTTATGTGAAACTGTTCTGTTTTAATTTTGTAACATTAAGTAAGTTATCCGTTTTATTTTAAACAATGGCAAATATGAGAAAATCTGTTGAATATTAAGTGGTTCTTGGCCACCTCAGCAGGAAGACAATCAGTCTTTATTCACAGGACAGCCCCTGCTCCCGCTCCTGCTCTTTCAGCACTCAGTAACTGTGAATTCTTCTGTTCTCCATTGGTAGGTGTAAATACTGTGACCGCTCCTTCAGCATCTCATCCAATCTTCAACGCCATGTCCGCAATATCCATAACAAGGAGAAACCCTTCAAGTGTCACCTGTGCAACCGCTGCTTTGGTCAGCAAACCAACCTCGACCGCCATCTCAAGAAGCATGAGCATGAAAACATTCCTGGTCAGTTTGAAACATCTATGGCTGCTTTCTCTGAGAAAAGTGAAGTTGTGTGAACTGAACTATGCTTATTAAACAGGGAGTGTTTCGTTAATGGGCTGCATAATGAATGGCTAAACGTTTATCCGCTTGGAAAATTTTAAATCACCACCTCAATAAATGTTACGTTTAAAGTGGGAAAATCATTTGATTAAAGGATTCACACCTGCTTTTCCTCCTGCATTTCCAATTTCCATTGTGATGTGAGTAACTTAACAAGAGGCCATTCATGAATAAGATGCCTGTGGCAGATGTTTTGTTTTATGCTGTAGCCTTGAACCTCATTCCCAAGTCAATGAAAGTATACAAAACATTTTCAATAAAAACAACAGATACAGACAAAATGCCAACATGTGCCACACTGACTCTTTCAGGCAGTATATTAAGAATATATTGTGTTTCATCAAAATGTTAATACACCCCAACACTATTAAGAAGCACAAACAATCAATTTTGTGTAATAAACCATGGCTTTCCCTAAAACACCCATACAAAGCAATAATTGTTTGAAAAATACCTATAATGACTAACATTCTGCCTCGTGTATGTATGTCTGATGGTCATCAAACTTATCATGCCTGTCTGTGTGTGCACATCTGCACGCTTTCCCCAACAGTGAGCCAACAGTCCGGGATGCTTTCCAACTTAGGAACCACCATCGCCTCGCCAAACTCCGAGCCAGACAATCATGCACTTTTAGATGAGAAGGAGGATTCATACTTCTCAGAAATACGCAACTTCATTTCCAACAGTGAGATGAACCAGGCCTCCAGCTCCACGGATAAGAGGTAGGACAAAGCCACACTCGCACAGATCACATTCACATTATGATTTCTGCATTCAGTGAGTTGTGCATTGGGTTAAGTATTAAGTTAAGCTAAAAAATGTGTACTGAACATGTAAAAATACAGAAAGACGCATAAAAACAACTAAATTAAAATAAACAGCTGCATATGTAGGTCTCTTACCCCTTTCCCTCTAATCAACAGCATGCAATCACTTGGTGCACAGTGCTCTCTAGTGGCTTGAACATGCTTGACAGTCACCATCAAACCTACTGTTGATGTGTATACTACACACAAGAGGGACTTACAAGAAGCAACTATCAGTTCAATCAAAATCTTTTTCTTTTCATATATTATATTTTTTATATATATTATTTTTTACCACCATGCAGGACTGCAGTTGTTGATGGGCACAGTTTGAAACTCTAATTACTCTGCTTATAAGTAATAGTAGCAGGAGTATTCATTCACCAGCCTGGCCAGTCGATGAAAGGGTCAGCTTCCTGCTTTAAGTCCTGAAATCCTTTCAGTGTGAAGCTTCAGAGGTTTCAGGCAAGAAGAGAGCATTGGAAAATAAAAAAAGAGGATGAAATGTTTTTTTTCTCTTTCAATCAGTGGTTTACCCTCCTTCCTCCACTCCATACACTCTTCATCTCTCCCTCTCATTCGTGATGTGAATTCCTTTCTGGTAGTCTCACTTTCTGTCTGCCTCTTCCTCCATCATCCCCCCTTCCTCTTGTCAACACACATTATGGCCAGCAGACCCAGTGGCAATTTAGCCCCTCTGCCATCTGGGATCAATACTGAGCCTCATCCACAACAAGCTGGCCTGACATTTTAATATCTGTAATTCAGACTAAGTGTTATGCTTTCTGTCCTCCCACCAGACAGCCCGCTGTTTATTCTCCCTCAGAGTGACTGAAGTCAAACAGTGAACACAAACACACATTCATGGATGACTATCTGTAATCACTCCTAACCGCCCTCGCAACATAGTTTCTCCCCCTTCAGAACTCCTTTTTCAGCAACATAGCCAGTCAAAATAAAAGTCTCTGGTAACTTGTGTTTTCACATGAAGATTTGACCTATCTCCAAGCCTGGGATGCTGAGACAGCACTGCGGGTCTGAGAGGGGAAGTTTCAGACAACAAAAGTTAGGGGAGATAGATGTACACAGATATTATCTGCACTGCAGTGTTAGCGGTGTCTGTCTCCTCTGGACCATAATCTCAGGCCATGCTTTCATGGCTTTATGGTTTGGATAAAACTACAGTTGGAGCTGGTTCCTCATCTGGGACTGGGTTACAATGGCTGGCAGTTTGGACCCTGAAGGGGGGGGGGGACTCAGGTTGAGGAATTTATCTAGGAGATCCACTGATGATTGAGCTCTTCCCCCATCCACCCCGTACCCATACCCCCCGCCTGCTAACACAAACACTCAACTGACGTGTTTAGACTAAATGACAAAACCCAGGGCCCCCTATGTCAGAGCTTCACTTCTTCCTCTGTTTGCAGGCATGGACTTTTTCCCCGCCAACCAGCACTGCAATTTGATTATGGTGATATTTAATCTAGATTGAAAGAGAAGAACTTTTTCCCCCCGTAAAGTCCCTCTACCCACATTCACCCACCCACTCTGTGTGACCCAATCCTGTCCCTGTGCACCCCTTCCCAGAGGTAATCCTGTCTGATTTGATAAATGTCCACTGTGTGGCAAAAAAATGGAAGGGGTAAATTTGCCATCCCAAAGGAAATGATATCATGAGCCATGACATCGTGGTCTGGGAGTGATGGAGGGAAGCGGGGGGTTGTTGGGGTGCAGGCTGGAAAATGTACAGATGGCAGGTCATAATGGTAGTGTGCTGATAGCCTGTTTGCAGCCGAGCCATCGTCTTCCTTCAGTCGCACAAACTATGTTCAGAGTCTAAAGGGGTGGAGAGGACCCAGTCTGAGGCAGAAACATCTCCTGCTCTGTTTGTAAGGAGCCGGCAAATTAATCATCTGCAGACCATTTGAAAAGTGCTGCAGGCAGACTGTCAACACCCATGTTGTTTGTGTGGACAGTGGAGTCAGACTGTGCGTGCTGTCATCAGATTATTTATGTTTCTCTCTCTGCTCGTGATGAGTCATGCTTTTAGATGATTAGGAAATGTAACAGACATCCAGCTTTAGACTGGACATTAAGCTACACTACCCGTGTTTTAGATGATTTTCTTCCTGCTTTGACCTTTGATCCCTTTGCAGGTCGGACCAGCCTGAAGAGGACCGCCCACCAAGCCACAGTTTGTCCAACTCCAAGCTAGGGCTCCAGGGGCTGGAGGAGGAGGAGGAGGAAGTGGAGGGAGATGACGAGGAGGAAGAGGAAGGCAGCTTGACTGAAAAGTCCCATGATGAGGCTCCAGAGTCCCCGTCTCCTGTTACAACAGGGGTATATGAGGAGGATGAGGAAGAGGAAGAGACGGCTCCATTAGCTATGAGCTACGAACACACTCGCAGGTATTCATTAAGTTAGCTTGAGTTAAACAGGGCTCATGAATGCTGGAATCTACCCTAAACAAACACTGTAAATATTGCCCATTACTTTTTACTTTGATTAATTCAACTACTGCAAATACTAACCAACAATAAACAAATAGAGAGGAAGCATTCAGGTGCTCATGAAAGTCAGACATTTAGCTTTTTTACAGCTTTTCTCCTGCTCTCCCTCTGCTCTGTTGTCTTTATTAATCAAAGCTCTGCTCTTCTCTTCCCCTCACATTCTTTTTCTTGACTTCTTCCATTACTCTTTCTCTCCTTAATGACATTAACTCTCCGTCTGTCTGATTTCTGTTTATTTCGATTTATTTACCTGCCATCTTCCATCCTTAACCTTTCCTCTGGCCCTGTTTCTGCCTTCCATCCATGCCTTGGTGTGCAGGTGTATAGAGGAGGAAGGCTCTCTTTTGGACCTAGAGGGTCTGCCCAGCTTTCCCAAGAGCCTGGATGGTTTACGTAAAGCAGCCAGTGACGAGCAACCCTTTGATGTTAAAGACATATTTAACACCTCGCTAGAGTCTGAGGCATTGAAAGAGACATTGTACAGGCAGGCTAAAACCCAGGTATGTGGCTGGATTGCAGAAGACCATTAAAAGAGGGAAGAAAGACCTGTTATTCTAATTCTGAGGAAGACAAGAGACAGGAGGAAGGGCAAAATACATCCAGAGATAACGAATCTATTTTCAGGAGCTCAAACTGTAATGAAACATTCCCTGACCTTTCCTGTCCTTTCCTCTTCTTACTTAATATACTAACATACTGCACACAAACTGCTGTTACGTTGTGTCTTCTCTAGTTAGTCTCATCATCTCATTCATATATATTGTAGATGTAATTACATCTCTAGAAATATAGCAACAATGTTATGTCTAAAAAAAAACTGAAGTGGTCGGACAGCTTTATTGCCTAAGATCTACATACTGTACAAACATTGATCTTTGAGTATTTCCTTTTCGTGTAATTAAAATTCACCTCTCTTTTTCTGCAGGCTTATGCAATGATGCTGTCTCTCTCAGAGAACAACCCTTTGCACGCTCCTTCCCAGAACTCTCTGGACGCTTGGCTGAGCATGGGAGGTGGACCGTCTGAGACGAGCAGCTTTCACCCACTCAACCATATCTAGGCGAGAGAGAGAGAGAGAGAGAGAGAGAGAAGGTGGGAGGAAGAGTTGGAGAAACATTAGTTTCACACATGGATAGAAACAAGACACTGAGTGGACATGAGCAATGGGAAGACATGAAGACTGGGGAGGAATTCATTGTCACATACATTCAAGATATGAGATATTCAAGAATGAGTTTGTATGGATGTGTGTGTGTCTGTGTGTATCTCTGTGTGTGTGTGTGTGTGAGAGAGAAGAGGGGAAGATTGTCCCTATAGGTGAGGTTGCAAGACTCTGTCAAAGAGAAAGCACTGCTAAGCTCCTGTTGATGTGAAGGACATGATGAATGCTTCTCAAAAGCATTGAAACTCTGCATTACTCTGCTCCTCCCCCAAGTGCACACGGCTCATGGCAGCATCACAGGGACCCTGTGTAAGGCTCTCCTAAAGACAACTAATGACTGACACGTCTCTAAAGTCTGTGTACACCTCTTACTGCAAACATTGCAGCACTGCGTTGGCACTGCATGTCCACCAGGTGGCACTGTTTCACCAGGAACACAGTGGGCGTGTGCACGTTTTTAACTCCAGGTTTTTTCTGCCAATCATGGGTGACTCATTCACTGATCTTGTTTCAGTTTTAACAGCAGAATCAAAAATAGCACCACAATAAATGTTACTTAAGGAATTGACAGATCCAGTAGACTGTTGATTTTATGATTGATTACACAGAGAATGATGTTCAAATGTATTTTTAATGAGTTATCTGGGCCACTAGCCATTTTAATTGGTCACTCAATTTGATCTTGTTGAAATCATGTTTAAAAAAAAAAGAAGAAAAAAATGAGGAAAGTCTTTCTCTGCTTGTTTATTTCATCATCATTTGTTAATTTTATTTACTTTCTTTCCTCTTAGATACCACAGTATTGTTTCTTTGTAGGCACCACCGTGCTGAAATGTTAATATCATTATTTTAGAGAAGGACCAAAATTGTATGATATTCTCATATGATGTACAAAATAACCTAGTTGTTCATAACAAGAGTGGTATGTGCCAAATAACCCATAGAAAATGTTTTGTTCTCTGACAATCATTTCATTTCCAAGGGGCTTGCATTTTTTTTTCTGTCTTACTACGCGCTTATATATTTGATTTCAGAAGTGTGTGTATGTATTTATTTTTTGGTTGTTTTGTCATGACTGGAGGAGTGAAAATGAAGAAGTCATTTTATCCCTCTCTCTCTCTTTTTTTTGCTGAAGGAATGATCGCCTATCGGAACTATCGCAGGAGATTCAGAATCTCTGGTTTTGGTGGGTTTGTGTGCCAAAATGGAAAGAACTCATGAAATTAATTGTTTTTATTTATAGTGAAGTATAGCTGTAGTTAGGTTTAGATTCTATTTGGCATTGAAATGTCCTGCAGTGTTTAGTCTTATTTTGTTTCCTTGTTTCAATTCAAACCATTTTTACCCAGTATGGTGAATGTGTCTTGTTCAAATTGGTTCAACTATTATTTGGTGGGGAGGAGGGGGAGGGAGAGGGGTAGGGGGTAGGGGAGTGGACAGATTTCACTATGAATGTCATAAAAGGGCATTACATAGTCACACTATTGATTCAAATTCTGCAACATCAAGCTCCCTTTAACCTCTGTTTGGCACTCAGTACATGTAGTATAACGTCACATTTACATGAACATGATATAATCACAGATTATGCACGAAGAAAAGGCCAGGACTCATGAACCTAAAAGAGAATAGTGGGCTGTGCCACAGATAGTGTTAAAACATTTTAATTGGACATCATAATTCTGCTGGTTGGCCCATCTAAACATGTCACATGGGTGGGGAAAAGAGAAAAGCTTGATCATTTCTTAACTTTATATTCCCTCTTCTTCTTCTGAGAACAGACTCATTCCATGTGGTCTACAAGGTGTGCCGTGGAGGGCATGGGTATTTTACTGTAGATGGCTGCAGGATGGGGACAGAACATTGTTGATCACTGTTCGTCCTGCCGTTCTGAGGCTTTATAGAACCAGGCCTGATGCTGTATATTCAAACTAGCACTTAAACCATATGGGTCCAAGCCATAAATTGATCAGGCTTAGGTCTATTAGATACACTTTCAGACTTTCAGTAGCTGGGCAGGTTCTGTTCAACAATAGAGAGATAAGGATAACAGAAGCACTGTAATTTTTTCTTCACGACAGCAGGTGGTAGTGTGATGCTGGGACTGCTGCATCATCTCATTTTTCTAAAGACAGAAGTCTTTTTATGATTCTACTGAATGAGATTCCATTCATGGTAAACACATTGTTTTCCAGCTTGTGGTTACAAAATGTAAAGACTTGGGGCACTACGTTTTTAGGCTGA
The DNA here is from genome assembly GCF_900634625.1 of Parambassis ranga. Taxonomy (NCBI): domain Eukaryota; kingdom Metazoa; phylum Chordata; class Actinopteri; family Ambassidae; genus Parambassis; species Parambassis ranga. Next base: position 11,442,643 of record NC_041028.1, on the reverse strand, counting down.
CTGTATGTAGTAATTCATGTCATGGACTACTGTAATAAGTACGCGCTGTGTAAAGCAAAGGAATTGATGGCATTGAAGAATTCCATTTTGCCACCTTCAGAAAGTATTCTGGCAGATGGTCACTGAAATATGTTTCAACATTATAGAACATGGTTGCTGTTTGCCCCCATTACAGGAGAAAGTAAAAAATATACATTGTTTCTTTTTAACTGTATAGTATTTTAAAGAATGAAAAACAAATGGTGCATTTTGTCTGAAGAAAAAAAAATCATTGAAAATATGGGTTTAAATGGATGGTGCTTGTTTTGTTTAAATCTGAGTTGTATATCACCTCTGTTATGTTTATTGAAAACAAACAAAAAAAAAGGTTATTGTGCATGACGTGTTTAGCAGTCATAATGATGTCCATTTGTGAAATGTGTATCAAATCAAAAAAAAGAGGAAAAAAAAGACAAGAAAAAAAAATAATGAATCCGTAGATGCACTTATTGTACATGTGGTTAGGTTAGTAGGTTTGACTTCAAGTTCTGACTGCCTCACAGATGTTTGGGCAGGTGGTTCTGAAAGACATAGAAAAGACATGTGGGAGAAGACATAATGAAAAACAATAAAGGATTGTAGAATAATATTGAACAATTCTGAAATTGCAGTTCTTTTGATGCTTGTGATTATTGCAGATGTACTTTAGAGAAATTTCATTGAGAAGATATGACTCTGATGTTAATTCTGTAGAATAGCAATGTATACCAAATGTAATCTTTCCAATGCTATGAAGAATTTATACATGAAATTGATATGCAATAAAACCTGTGTGCTTTTTAAATGTGACGTCCCCACGTATTTGTCAAGTCAAATGATCAGATAAACAAAGTTTAATATTTTTTATTAGGAACCAGAAGGCGTCTTATCATGCAAAATATGTGAGTGTCAACTTTTTAAATCTGAAGTGTTGCTGCTTTTAATTGTCATTTCAGGAAATTTGGGTCTTTCTACTAAAGTTTTTAAAGAGATGATATATAGATATAGATATAGAGCAAATATGTGAAATCTTATTGCAACAATCCTCATAGAATAGAATAGAATAGAATAGAATAGAATAGAAATCCTTTATTTATCCTAAGCTGGGAAACTTTGCAAAATTTCATGTTAGTGTTTAGAGAAAGGCTATAAAAATGATGGTATTATATAATTGAGGTATGTATGAAGTGGTATTATTAATGATTTATGAACACATTTATATTATTTTAGATTTGAATTTGCAAATCTGATGAATATATCCCCACACAGAAGGTTTCTTAGTTCATGTTTCATTACACAACTCTTCCAGAGCCAAGGTGATTACTTGAAATGTCTGTTTTTCTTGTATGTAGGCACCAGTCTCTGTCAACGTTTGTGAGAGGAGCAGACACAGGTGCAGGACGCAGAGCGGTTCAAAGTTAAAGAGTCTTTTATTTACAGGCCAGGAGGGCAAAACAATACAAAACTAAAAATCACACTTGCGTGGCAAAACTAAGAAAACCCGGCACATGGCGAAAAAAGGCGAGAACAAAAACAAAGCATCAACAAGGCTTCTATCTGGAGCACGGTGAGGTCAGGCAGAAGTACATGGCATGGAAGGCGAGGATCTAGGCGTGGCATGGCATGGCATGGCATGGATGAGACATGGAACGAAACAAACCCTACAACAGACGGGACGAACTAGCAAAGACAGAGGGGAAGACACAGACTATATACAAAGGGACCAGGGACGACAACGAGGCACAGGTGACACACAGGGGGGCAGGGCAGGTAATCAACAAGGAGGGAAAACACAGGAAGTAAAACACAAGACAATACAGAGGGAGGACAGGACTACCAAAGTAAAACAGGAAACACAAGACAAGGCTAGACAACTAAACACAAACCCAGGGAAACAAAACACCAGGACTACAGGAAAAATAACAATAACCAAACACAGATTAAACTAAAAACCCAAAACAAGGAAAACTAAACCATAAATAAACACCAGGTTGTGACAGTCTCGAGTCTTTTCTGTTGACAAGAAGACATTTTATTTTCAATCAGAATGTGTCCTGTTCACAAGGTACATAAAAAAGTTCACAGAATCCAAGAGAACATGACAATAATATAATACATCTATATCATGATTGTAACTGAGGTCCCCCTATATGTCAACATGTTAGCCTAGATACTTACAACAACAACAAAAGAAATGGTTTAACAGGTAAATACATCTGGCATTTAATGGGGAATCTCCATCTCATAATGTGATGATAACATTTCTAAGGAAGATTAAACAAATCTAAACATGTAAAGAAACAGACTGTGAGGGTGACAGATGAAGCACTCTTCAGCGTCTACATGGTGAAAAGGAGGTGACCGCTGAAGGTGGTATGGCGGTTTCCATTATCAAACATTCTGGTGTTAATCCATTGACGCAAAAACACAGTGTCGCCCACCTCTAGCAGCAGTGTGATACCATTAGCAGCACTCACAAAGGAGTTTTGCTGGTGTTCATACGCAATAAAGAAATGCTGTCCATTCTTGACCAAGACAGCCCCTGTAGCATGATTGGGATGTCCATGTGCAGCTATGTAGAACTCAAAGTGGTACGCTCCTCTCACTGGTGCTATGAACAAACCTGTGGGACATTTGTTGTTTGTTAGAAAAGGAGATTTGACAGATTGTGTCACCACAGACATTACATGTCCACATACTGTACAAATTCACTGTTATGTTGATAATAATCAGCACATGTTGGATGAGGTTGACTAGAATGCAGGACAACAATAAATACTGACATTAAAGGTAGGGTAGGAGATTTTGAATACTCAGTGAGAGTCAGCCAGATTTCAAAAGTAAACACACGCCCCTTTCTCTCGGAGCTCACCCCGAAGCCACGCCTCCCAATCACATGGACGCGCATTACCTGAAGACGAGCTGCGGTCTGTGACTTCGGCCATCATGCACGTACCTCTCTGGTGCGCGCAGAGCAGGAAGAGAGTGACAACCAGCCAATACTCCGCACAGGGTCCACCCAGAGGATTGGCTGATGTTTTTTAGCGTTTTATAGCTTCCATAGATGATTAATATTCTACGTTTTAATGTGAAACTGCCGAACTAATTGGTTGCTATCGGATTGTAAAGAGAAGTTACACTAATTTAACAAAATGTGCATCAGTATGAAATCTCCTACTCTACCTTTAACAAACAGCAGGAGAGTGCCAGCTGTCTCTGTTGCCTTAAAATACAAACCTCACTGTCATTTCCCCATGAGGACGTGCTGCAAATTAACACACTGGTTATCTTAAATTGTGAATTTGAGTACCTGTATCTGGCTTGTAGGCATTTCCGATATTTGTAAGTACATTTCTGAAGATCAGTTGGGTGTGTGTGTTATATGGTCCAAGGGTTGCTGAACCAGAAGCTAAGAGGGACGCTGAGAAGGCCACTTGTTTGGCTGAGAGAGACAGAAACATAAACATGATTCATGTGACAGTGATGTGAGCGTGGCAACAATGAGCCTTTTTCTCAAACCTCTTCCTTCTCGCTTCAGATCCTCCACCTGGCTTTCTGTGCTGTTTGTCTGGGCTTTAATGATGACGAGCTCTCCTGCATGCGCTGAAATGAATGTGAAATAATCCAGTTTGAAATATTATTGATGATCACTTATTTTCTGTGGATTGGTTGTAATAAATACAAAGAATGAATTGTCTCTAATATTTGATTTGAATATATATATCTGTCAATGTTTCACTCACTCTGAGCCTGTTTGGTGAGTTTGTCCAAATCAGCCTTTTGTGCCTCCAAAGTGCTGCTTTGTTCTCTTAACTTTACTGCTTGTGCTGAAGAAAACAAACAACACAACAGTCAGACATTTTCTTTGTGAACATCCCAATGCTTCAGAGCTTTACAAATGTGTTACTGTACCTTGATTCTCTTCCTTCAAGTACCTCATCTCCACCTTCAGTACAGCCAGGGAAGCGCTCATCTCTCTCAGCACAGCCTGGATGTCTTCAGGATGTGTTTGCAGCTGGCACGAGGCATTAGGTTGTTTCCTCTGCTGGGATGCAGCTTGACTCAAAGTTTGAATAACCTCATTATCAGACTCTGGTTGAAGCTGGCCAGTAGAGAAACAGCAGGTTAGCAACAACAATGACAAACACTTCATTGTCATCTCCATTATCAAAGGCTGTGCGGCTGATTATTGTGGTCTGTGTGCCCGTGTCCTGGCTATAACTGCCAGACTCCTTTAAGCCAAGGAGTGTCAGATTAATCATTAATCAACCAAACTGTTCTATCAGTTCTATCAATCACAGAAAGGAGATAATATCTGAGACTTTGACTTGTGTTAAAAAAAACAAAACACAGAAAACATGTCTACTACAACAACAACGACTTTTTCACAAAAGGTTAGATTTACTTGAAGTTTAATATATGTAACGTTGTGATGGACATCCAAATTATTTTGAGCAGCAAGGGCAAACAGTCAGAATAAAAGTCTCAATAACCAAACCTAGGCTTTGAGTTAGGAAAGCAAGTCAGTGTCTCTCCACATAAAAAAACCGCTGTCAACATATGACCTTCTAGTAGCACTGAACATTTATGGGGGCACCATGATAATAAAAAAGCAAACTGTCAGATTGTGGTGAGATAAATGAATAATGACTCTGTTTTGGAGTCCATGGGAGTTAACGTGCACACCATCAAGGACCGGGGCAATAACAGGTGACTAACAAAGGGCATGTTCTCCTCTCCTGTAAAATGATCAATGACAACCTATGAATATCAAAATCATATAAAATAAAGTTCTCCACTGACTAATCAGTAAGTGCAGCAACAGAACATTTAATAAAGAGTCTAAGTGTTTAAATGTGTACCTGACCTGTCACTAATAATTCTTTAGTGTGTGAACTCAACTACATTTTCCTAATCTTCAAAGGTGTGTTAACAGGTAGATGACAATGTGTTAAATATCACAAACATGACTTCAACTAATTTTGAGACAGTAATAAACACTCAGGCACTCTGTAGAGGCCTTAATCACTTTTGCCAGGTAAATGTAGTTTCTGAGGTGAATTGACAATTTAAAGGTGTGTTGACAGATGTAAATGGGCAGGTTGGATTATAATCTGTTACATATCATAAATAAGAATTAATTCAATTAATGTTGAGGCAGAAGTAACAACTCAGACACTGTAGAGGCCTTAATCACTTGATGCAGATAGAGAATGTAGTTTATGAGATGTATTTACCCTTTAAATGTCAAAGAGGAAAGAAACACTTTGTGAAACCTGAGTTTCAACCTGATAAATTAAGTAGTAAGTACAAAAAACAGGCAGAATAAAATTCTCAAGATCAAAACCTTAAGCTTTGAGTTAGGAAAGCAATTCACTCAAAAACTCAACATATGACCTTCTAGTAGTGACCTCAACTGCACTGAACATTTATGGGGGCACTATGAGAATAAACCCAAACTGTCAGCTTGTGGTGAGATAAATGAATAATTCACTCTGTTTTGGAGTCCATGGGAGTTCACGTGCACACCATCATAAAGACAAGGACCGGGACAATAACAGGTGACTAACAAAGGGCATGTTCTCCTTTTCCCTCCTCAATAAATATTGAGTAAAATTGATCAATGACAATCTATGAAGAAACATCAAAATCATTTAAAGTAAAGTTCTCCACTGACTAATCAGTAAGTGCAGTAACAGAACATTCAATGAAGAGTCTAAGTTTTTAAATGTTTTGCCTCAGACCTGACCTGTCACTAGTAATGTGTTAGTGTGTGAACTCGTCTGTGACCATCTGAGTGTCATCATAAAGACAATGCACATAACTTACAGAATATAACGGTTGGATATTGGTGTATTGATTTATGTGTGAACTGATCCACTGTGAACAAAAACTGGTTAATGGAGGGATGATCTGAGGAACCCTGTCCCCGCCCAGCCTGAGGCGTCAGATGGTTGCAGGAAGTGGAAGGAGGGAGGAGGACGGTGACAGGAAAAGCTTTGAATGTGGCGGCGCCAGCGGAGAGCCGCAGCTGAGAGCCGGTGAAAAATGCTTTGATTGGATGTATTTAATCAGAAAATAGTGGTAAAAATATACGGATTGAAACGTTACGTTTGTTAAAGTGAAAGAGGTCGGGCTGGACGTGCCGTCTGGAGAGGAGCGTTTCACTGAAGACGCACTGGATCACAGCGTCTCAGCTCCACGGATCATCTGGACCCGGTGAGATGGTTTTTCTTTATATTTTCCTAAATATGTGTCTTAATTCGTCTTCGTTTGTTTCTCGGAGGATAAATTGTCAATACAGCAGAAAGACTGGTCGTGGACTCATGACACTCAGGGTGTTTGCATAATGAATTAGTCTTGTTTAATGTTGGTTTATGGGGAGAAGAGAAGTGTAAATATGCAATGTGGTGTTTATTTCTGGGACTCATCCTAAAATATGTTTGCAAGGTTGGTGTGTGTTTTTATTCAGAAAAATATGAAATAGTAATAGAAAGAACACATCTGATAGCCCCAGCTGATTGTTACACATTGCTGCTTGAAGTTTTGTGAACCCCTTAGAATTTTCTATATTTCCGCATATGATCCAAAACTTCAGCCAGTTTTCACACAAGTCCTGAAGGTAGAAAAAGAGAGCCAACAGAAATATTTCACCAATATATATGTGGGAACAGGATGCACTTCAATGATTAGCAGTTTATTTGAAGGCCAAATTAGAATCCATCTGTTCAGAGGTGTTTTTCATCAATGGAAGGGGGCAGTGAGTGATGTATTAACATCATACATGTGTTTGTGGAAGTCTGTAATAGCATAATCAAAGGATTTGCAAGGACATTAGTTGTTGCTGCTCATTAGGATGAAAAAAGGTTACACAATCATCTCTAAAGAGTTTGGACTCCATAAATCCACAGACTGTGTACAAGTGGAGGAAATTCATGTCCATTGAAGATCACTCGAAAGCGAAAGGTGTCTCTCACACTGGCTACTGTTAAAGTCGATGGATCCACTCTCAGGAGAACACTGAACATCTATGGTGTGCATGACAGAGCTTCAAGAAGAAAGACAGTTCTTTGTGGACGGATGAGATCTGAAATAACAATGAGAAAGAAAGACCACCACCATCTGTTAAACATGGTGATGGTAGAATCATGGTTTGGGTGTTTTGCTGCATCTGAACCAGGACGACTTGTCAGCATTTTTAGAACAGTGAATTCTGAATTTACCTGTGAATTTTACACAAGGACATCTGTGTCTGAACTTAATCTCACAACATGAAATGCTTTAAAAACACAGGCTAAAGAAGAATGAAGTTAATGTTCTTATCTTGTCAACTAAAAAGGTGTGAAGCACCTGACAGAAATAGCTCATGTGAGGAAACTTCCCACTCAGATTGTAGCTGCTCTATGTTAAAAAAGTGATACTGAAGGTAAAGGCAATATTAGATCATTTTAGATCTTTAAATATTTGCTGTGGGGGCTGGTTGGATGATAATCTGTCAAATAATAGACAAGAATGCATTCAAGCCATTTTAAGGCAGAAATAACCGCTCAGGCACTTTTTGGCAGGTGGAAAATGTTGTTTCTGAGGTGTATTGACCCTTTAAAAGTGTGATCATAAGTGGGCTGTTTGGATTATAATTTGTTAAATATCACAGACAAGAATGAAATTAAGGCAGAGATAACAACTCGGGCACTTGGAGAAAGACAGACAGCTGCTGTAAACATGATCTATATGTTGCAACGAAGACAATGATTTTTATGTGACTTGTTTTATCTGGCAGAGTGAATAAATATGTGAAACTACTGTCATGTAATCCACTGATCTCAACAATGTAGCTGTATTCTAACTATGTAACGTCGGTACATGTAATCCGTTATGTCCCAACACTGGTTATTAAATAAGATCAATTCACAGTCCTGCAGCACAACCTCCTAAACAGTGGTGTAGGTTGCCTTAAACTCCAACTAGAGGGTGCTGTTATGTTATATTATATTACAGTAGAGTTGAGTTGAAGTGCTATGATGATGTAGGGTAGCCTCATTAAAACATTTCTGTAGGTTTCACTCATCCACCCATTTCCCTAACCTTTGTCCTGTATTGAGTCGGGGGGGGGGGGGGGGGGGGGGGGGGTGGAGCCAGTCTCAGCTGTCAATGGACTGGACGAGAGGTGAGGTACATACTGGACAGGTCGCCAGCCCATCGCAATCCTGGAGATTAAGTTTTATGGTTTGTCATGCCCTCTGCCCAGGACCACAGACACAAACTATTTGGCTTTAAGATGTAATGCGTGTAGTGAATTGCCTGTTAATATCAGCGGGCTCCATGTTGTCCCTGACTTATGAATCAAATATTCTAAGACCGTTTTAATATTTGGTCTCACCAAATGACAATAGTCTATTTACTTTATGGTCTTCCTTTAATATTCGGTAACTTAACCCGATAATTAGTTTGAATAATAATAATAATACTAATAATTTGTTATAGTTTGTAATAGTTTGTTTTCATTATTATTATTATTATTATTATTATTATCAACAGGTTAACACGATGCGCATGCACAGGTTAACACTGAGATTGTAAATGTAAGTGCGCGCATCCTCTCCAAACACCTGTTTGTGGTGTTGGCGAAGTTAAAGACACAGTGTCCCTTTAAGAGGAAGGAAATCTGAAGGGGGAAGTGGAGCAAGAAGGACCCACTTCCTCGTTGCCTTCCCAATCAAAACATTCGTGCGCAATGGGTGAGTGTGCATCCACGGGTGAGCAGGTTTTAATCTAACAGCTAGCTCACATCGGAAAGCTCGTCGAACTGCTTTTGTTCAGTGATGCTTCAGCTCAACGACACGATGGATCCGGAGAGTCCGGGTGCTGCGGTCCTCCACCCTGCAGAAACCGAGGAGGGGGTCGAGGTTGCCTTTACGCCCCCGGAGGCCGGACGAAGCCTCGGACACGGTGCCGCCGTGGCCTGCTGCCCCCCGTTACAAACCCTGAAGCCTTTTCATGTCCACAACCCCACGATGCAGGCGAAAGTAAAGGACTTCTTCGTGTTCAGGGTAAGATGTTTCATCAACAGCGCACAGGCCTGTGTGTTTTAGTTAGTACACATGTGCATCTCCTGCTCTCATGCTCTTAAATGTACTTGTGAGTAAGCGCGACCATGGTCCACAATGAACAGCTGTCCTCTCTGACATGGTGCTGATGACTGACAGATGTGTGATGCTGATCTCAGCCAGGTACCATTGAGCAGGCTGTGAGCGACATCAGGACTGTGGCACTTCCATCTGAGGATGGAGAGGTGCTCAGCGTCTGGCTGTTAGCAGAGTAAGTATCCCACCAACATGTGACTGTTTATCATCAGCCAGAAACAAGAAGAGCTGCTAATGTGTGCACTGCAGGGTTCATTTCTAAAGCACCTGTTGTGTGTGTGTGTCTTCTACAGAGTTGACCACTGGAACAATGAGAAGGAGAGGCTTGTGCTTATAACTGATAGGTGAGTCAGTGTTATAGGTAATACACTGTGAGCACTGTGTGTTGATTTGGTGTGACCGTTTTCTGTTTTTGTGTGCAGGTCCCTGCTGGTGTGCAAGTACGATTTCATTAATCTGCTGTGTCAGCAAGTCATCAGGATCTCTCTCAATGCTGTAGACACCATCTCAGTGGGCGAGTTTGAGTTCCCACCCAAGTCTCTCAACAAGTATGTCAGTGATTAAATATAAAAATGTAGTTCTTCTTGGTGGTAGTAGTGGCTGATCCTCAGATGTTACACTGTTGTGTTGTCTTACAGGAGAGAGGGCTACGGGATTCGGGTGCAGTGGGACAAACGTCCCCGGGCTTCCTTCCTAAACCGCTGGAACCCCTGGTCCACAGACATGCCCTACGCCACCTTCACGGAGCACACCATGGCCCATGCTGATGAGAAAGTGGCCTCTCTCTGCCAGGTATAATCCCTTTAACTAAATAAGCCTAAAATGCATTTTGACTTATTCCTCCAAATGAATTATTTTAGGTTTTAAAGTCATCAACAGAATCATGCAATGCACAGATATGTGTTCTGTAATAGTTCCAGAAATCACAAGGTGTCTCAAGACTTGAGAAATAGACTGTTACAGTCATGACTTTGTGTATGAATGGTTATTTTCAAAGCTTTGTGTTTATTTCTTATTGGCAAGGCAGGAGCAGGGGCAGTTTTTCTGAGGATATTTTCTCATTCAGAGCTGCTAGCATTGCTGCATGCAATAATTTTGTCTGTCAGGTCTCAATTGTATCCATTATTCTATCTATTACTCATTTGAGAGCCTCCTCCAGGCATCCTCAGTCTAGAATTCTAATTGAACGCACAGTCAAATTATATACTATGTCGGCACATGTTCTGGTTTCATATTGTTTTTCCTGTGTTTCCCAAGTTGGATAACTTCAGAACCCAGCTGGTGCAGGCAGTTAAGAAAGCCCATAAGGAGAATCCCATCCCTGGGCGGGCTAACGGTGTCCTGATCCTGGAAAGACCCCTGCTCATTGAGACCTACCTGGGCATCATGTCCTTCATCAACAATGAAGCCAAGTTGGGCTATTCCATTACACGTGGCAAGATCGGCTTCTAAACAGTTCCCTCAAACCCATGTGTCTGTGTTACACTCCACTGTCTGAAGGAAGCTACAGTGTAATGTGCAACCTGTCTGTGTGTGTTGAGCTCAAGAGATTTCTACACCTCCTTTAATTGACATCACAGACAAGTGGTCAGGTAAATGATGTGCAGTACTGCATGGACTGTCTGCTCATTTCTTTTATTTTTGTGCCACCAGTCGCTGCACAGATCTTCCATCCACAAAGGCCTTTGGGAGCGTGTGCCCATGTGACAAAGCTAGGAGATAAAGGACCCGACAGTTGCTTTAGACTGAGCTTCTTGTAGTCTTACGCTTCTTGCTTAACAACAGAATGACAAATGACCGTGTCATTAGCCAGGAATATGGTGCATATTTGCTACATGATATGGTTTGAAATGATTGCATTATTTAGATCAGAGACACAGATATTTAGAACTGAGCAACTGAGGATGGATTCAGTTTTAAAGTTATGTCACATGATTATTGTAATAAATGCTACAATATGGAATTTGGGGTAAGAGGATAGCACTGCTGTGCTTAACAGCTGAGCTTTGTTACTTTGTGGAAAATCAAATATTTCAGCATAATGACACAACAACTGGGCTTTAAGATTTATTTAATGACATGTGTCTTTGTCTAGAGAAGGGAGCTGCTGAGCCACTTTCAGAGCTTAATGTGTGTTTGTATAATGCCTTAAATGTTCTGCAACGTGTAGGGATGACAGTACATTTACACTTCACTGTGTTAAATGCTACAGTGGGGACAGCAGATGGATTACAAACTGAAATACACTAAGATAAAGCTTAAATGTATGTACATTATATTGTCAATACGATTCCTTTCCTAAACAGCATCTGTCATTGTCAAACCAAAACATTGGAGACCATACTTCCATGCTCAATAATGCCAACAAACTGTATCCCTCTGTTCTACTTGTGCATGGTCCCTGCACGTTGAGTTTGCATGACAGATTGTTTTTTTTAATATCCTAAGTGATTTTGTAAATAACGATTGCTTAATTTAACTTTAGTTCTGATGTTAGAAAGTTAATATTTCATTGCCAGTTCTGGAGCATTTTATTTAGGGAGATTAACTTACTACAGATATGTTTGGATCTAGCACTCTATCTACAATGGATAATAAATGCCTACATGTTTTTGTCATGATTGCAGCCCTGGTTGTTGAATATGTAAATTTCATTCACACGGTCAAGGAATACATTTGAGTGACTTGAAGTTAACTTCAAGTCAGCTACCATACAGACAGAGGGGGTCCTGATATGGTCCTAATTCATCAGGTAAGCACTGCCTCTCAATTTATTGTCTTTTGGTCAGAGCAGGTAACAACTAGTAATGATGCACTATTTGCAGGTTAAAGATAATGAAATGTATGTCATGAAGAACTACTTTACAATTACATTATCTAACAACCTGCCTGTGTTTGTTCATCTATCAAATACAAACACTCCGAATACTTGCACATGTATTTTTTTTTTAAGTGTTTTCTGTAACAGCTGTATGAAACACAGGGTGTAGAAAAATTAAAGGTGGCTCCACAGATTTAATACATCACCTTAAGAAGTAATATTTAAACAAAATTTATTAATATATTATACAATTTCATTGCAACACACATATAAAAAGTAATACTAAGTCTACAGTAAAAATCTAAAACTTTGTAAAGTTGTACATTCTTTGCTAGTGCTTCACATCAAAAGGAGTCTTTCAAGTGGAATGTCACGTCAGGGTTTCCACATCCCAGTAAACCTGAACGATGCTTTAAACCCTTGGTGAAGAGCTACAGTCTAATATATAGGGGCTGGCATTTACAGGAGTGTTCCCATTGGCCCTGACATTAGCACAAGTACTTATGGCTAAATAAGGCAGAACTATAACTGTGTTATTCTTGAGACGTTTTACTTGTCTTAGTCAGAGTCCATGTAGCACAAACACAGCTGCTCTTTTCCAAGCAGGACCAGAGAGTCTCCACTGCAGTGCCAGTTAAGGGACTGGACTTGAAACCCACCTGGGAGGACAGAAAGAGGAGATGACAGTCTACACACAGAGACATTTAAGGTGAGCAAAAAAAGGTTGAATTCCATCTTAAAGTGACCCCAAAAACAAAAGTACAGTAACGTAAGAGTTGTTTCTCTGAAACTAGACAATAAGCAACAATCATAGAAAATATTTAAAACAACTGTAAGGAGCAACAAAGTGTATAACTGGACAGATTGGTTCAATTTACAAATGGATTCTTCTTTATGACATTGACTTAAAATGTTGAGCCAGAGTCAGTGCACAGAAGAAAAGAGAGACCTGCAACAGATGGTTGGCCCCACAGAGCCTTAAATCTCTGATTAAATCAGATTACACAATGAGACAAACCCCTAAGTGTTAAGACATATTCTACAGTCTACGGTGACTTGCCCTGAGAAGTGTAGGCTCATTCAATTAAGTTCCATTTTGTGTATTGCTGATTTGATGCAATGGTTTTGGAAGATTTACTCTTGCATAAATGTTTGATTATTTAGTAGCCACATAAAAATTAAGCTTGAATAAACGGGCCAGTCTTTGCCTTGCACAAGAAGGATCACTTTAGAATGAAGGGAATAAGAAAGAAAAAAGCACTTAATTACCAATGAAGTGTCTAACTTAGTGTCTAATGAGTCTTTAAGGGGCTGCCATCCTGCAGATAATGCCATGAGCAGCCTAAATAAACAATGATGGGAACGTCTGTGCAAAATGAGCTGCATATTGTAGCTATTTGACGGTTACAATTCTTAGTGCCCAAGCAGTGTTACCTTCAGTGGGGACTTGAACAGAGACACAGCCCCCTGGAGACCAGAGATAGAGTTTGCTGTTGCCTGTACACAGTGCCAGCCGGGGGCGTCGGGGGTCCCACTGAAAGCAGCGTACCCCTGAAGTCTGCTCTAGCACAGCCTCCAGGCTCATCTTCTGCATGTCCCACACCCAGACAGCACTGGCCATGTTGTCTTAAGTGAGAGAAAGAAAGATTCAGACTGTAGCTAAAATAATGTTGATAAATATAATTACATAAAATAACTGTCTTACCATTTTTGGTGGCTAGATAGCGACTGTCTGAGCTAAATGCCAAAACAGAGATACCAATCTTGGGATTCGCTCGGTCTGGGTCTGGTTTGACCACAGGAATTTGGACTGGCAGAGGGTAGATCTCATCTGTGTGAGGAAACAACAATTTGTGATTAGAAATGTTGGTTACTTAGCACTTTCAGATACTACTTTCAAATGTGTACTGCAGGCTTACATTTGCTTTGAGTGTTGAAGAGGGTGGTGCCAACTGAGATATTGAGTAGAGACATTTCATCACTGCCAACAGCTGGTCTTTTCTCCACTTCCTTAAACATTGTCTAAAAACACACCCAACAGTAAACAGACTGTGAAATGTGGTAGAGTGGCTGAGGGCTGTAAAATTCTGGATTAATACTCCAATCTCATCAGAGATGTGGGTTTGAATCTCACCACAGCCAAGGAAAGCTTTCAATAATTGCCCTTAGGGATCAGTACAAAGTTTCATCATGAAGTAATACTTACTGCTTTTGTGTTGTCAATAGTTGCAGGGTGCTCAAACTGTGCAATTTTCTTCCATGTGATGTGATTGAGAATGCGAACCTGGTAAAGTGTGAAAGTGTATTAACATTATCCTTGCTGATATATACACATATATGCATACACACACACACACACACACAGTGCATACTTTTTCATCATAGCTGCCAATAGCCAGGAACTGGCTGCTGGGGCTCCAGGTCACAGACTTGATACCCAACGACCACTCATAGGCACTGTAGGTTGATAATAACCGGCCGTCCAAAGAATACAGCAACACCTTGTACTGAGGAGAGAATACGGACACACACAAAAGTACAATATTGGCCTTTTGCTGTTTCTTATAGTAGCAGCTTTCATTGTGGAACATAGTAGCTTTTTAACTGTAAATTTAATCTATTACGACCTGCAGTATGTAATGCACTACATATCAGTTTCATATCACATCATAATCATGTACTTTTTTAAATTCAGCCTTTACTCAGGAAATCTAAATCTTATCTTATATGGTATGCATGTTTATAAATGTTTTAAAACTCTCACCAGACCGTTCTAAACTAGATGCCCCTTACATGGTGACAGTTCTTATTATACTCAGTAGTTGAATACTGACTATGTAACATAACTAAACTAACCTCCAGACAACTGTCCCACACTGCCAGAACACAGCCATTGGGTGACCACTCCAATCCTGCCAGGTCCTGTGTCTCAGTCTCAAAATGCTGTGAAAGAATTAAGAGTAGAATTAATTTAGTAACTATTAACTCATTTCACATAATTTGCTTTACAACATTGTTGTGCCAGAGAATCAAAGTGTACACTAATGGACCAAAACATTATGACCACTTACAGACAAAAAGACAATGTGGGCTATAATTTAGGCTGCAGGTAAACATTTGGTTCTGAATGGGAGCTTGTTATTTACAGCTCCTGTTTTAACACAGTAGTTGATTCATTGTAAGAATTGTCTGAGCTGGTGTTGGCCTCCTAACACAACAGCTGACTCAAATTCTGGTGAGCAAAAAGGAAAATATTGTTTCTGTTCATATCATGGACAGTTGTGTACTAAGTGTACTCATCTTAGTATGTGATAGCTGAGAATATCTGCTGGGAAAACCCATATATGTATTCACATAGATGTGCCACCAACTCAAATCATTGTTAGACCATAAGTGGTTAAATTAAACTAGGTAAACCCTTCATGAAATTGGCAGGGATCTCTTTCAGCAGAACATTGCCACACTCCACTCATTGTTAAGGAATGGCTTGAAGAATACGAAGAGCTTAAGGTCTACCCGTGACCTCTAAATTCCTCAGATCTCAAAGCGATCAAGCATCTATGGGATGTGCTGCAACAATGAATCTGACCTGAGGTGGCTCCACTTTACAAGAACTTACAGGAACACTCTTGATGCCAGATAACCTAAGACAGGCTATGCTTTTTAGCCTAAAATTGCATGCAACTGCATATTAGGAAGGTGTGGTCATCAAGTTTTGGTCAATAAGTGTATTTGCAACTGATTTATCTAGCCTAGTAGTTTTATTTATTACTGCTTACAATGAATTTATATGGTTATGAAAATACAGCAAAATGTAATAATATCCAACTTACCCTTAGTAAATGCCAGTCATCACACACAAATATACTAACATAGTCTTTACAGTCACGCCGTTCAGCCAGGGCCATGTAACACCCATCCCTGCTGAAATCTAGACCTGCGAGTGAAAAATGATGGCAGAGAGATCTTTAAATTGGGCATCACACTGTTTTCCTTGTACATAGTTTTCTTATGATTATTGCTTTATTTAATTTCACAATGTCACAACTTTTGTTATGACTGAATATCCGGTTCTAAATGCATGTTAAGAGGCCATTCATATATTCAAGTTATTCACCCCACATCGCTGAGCCCTATTTTTTGGCACCATCAAGTCTGCGGTATGCAGCTATCATGGCCATATTATTTATATGACAGCTCTGAAGCTACACGGGTCACAGAGGGGCATAGTATTGCATGTGGAAAATGGGAAGAGTCATAGACAATCATTTTTCCACAAGTTGTTGACAGGCCTGTTATGAAGAGCATGCCCCATTTACTGAAGAGGCACACAGCTGTCAGCAGACAGGGACCATAGTTTGGACACATACCCTGGGTTGTGCCACAAGGTAAAGAACGGCATGTGATTCATGGGGCACGCCAAGCCACTCAAACGGACGGCTGTGTCCTCAGGTACTCCAGCGGTACAAATACACTCATCATATTATTCTTATACTCACCCTTCTGACATGCTTTAGGGTACTTGATGTAAGACACAGCTTTGGTGCAAAGGGACCAGACCGTAATTCTCAGCTGTCCAGGCAACAGGGAAAAGAAGGAAAAGAAACGGTGAATTTAAAAGTAAAAAAATAAGGGGAGGGTGTGCCTCAAAACAAGATTAGTGGGCTAGCAAGGTCTGTTAAGCCTAAAGTCAGAGTTAGCAGGATCATAAAAGTGGCTCACTTGTAACCTGGCTATGTTGCAAACCAACATACTTTACTTCAAAACATTTTCCCTATGTGGTACATAAAAACATTTATTTTTTTAACAATATAGGCTAATTTTCAACTTGATACCAGAAAATAGGGGTTAAGTTACAAAGGGTTTCTCTGTGCTGATTGTACTGATTTACTTCATTACTCTAATGTAAGCACATAAAAAATAACCTGCACAAAACAACTTCTCAACACACTCAAAAACAGGATCAGTTTATTTAGAAGCCAAGATGAAATGTTAGACATGTTAGATACAAGTGTGACAAATTAACAGCACGTTGTGTAGCCAGCAAGTCGTGTGCATTCACACAAATGAGATGCAGAGCCAAAGAATAGCTATCTGACCACAAGTCGGCATAACAGAGACCACATGTGTTAATACTCAGTTTTGACAGCAGTCACTCAAATACTTACAAGTTGCACTTAAGCAACCAAGATTCATGTCAACAAACGCAGGTGGCACTCGGCCAAGAGTGAAGCATATTTTGATCCAACCTACAGCATAATATTTAGCCCTTCAAGGAACACCAGATGGACATTAGAACACAAACTCTTTGGTTTGTTCTCCTGCTGCCTGTCTAGGTTAATCCTTTATGGCCTTACTAGTAGTACTCTGTTTTGTTGCACATGTAGCCCTAATTACTTGTCTTAAAAGACTTTTTTAGTGAATTATCACCCAGCTTTACCCAGTATCACACAGCTCCAGCTTGCAGTTGCAGTTTAACACCAACAAAGCTGGGTATTCTGTAGAGACTAACAAAAATAGATATCTCTGACAGAAAAAAAAATATTAGCTTACTCTTCGTGCTGTATTTGAGAATGTGCAGAGCTATACTACTGGAGGGACAAGCTTTCATCAAAGTGTCCAGACAGACATTTGAACTAGGCAAAGTCTGTCACCTAACTGGGCTGAAGTGTCGGTCCTCCTGTTTGGTTAAGATATCCAGCTGTGTGGGTCCTGTAATAACCCTTCCTTAAACACTTCCTGGACATCCCCTCAGAAATGGTGCCATGGCAACCAATATCCACACTGCTCAAACACAAACAAACTTACACTTCTTAGATGCCTTGAACCCAACACATAGGGGATGCAGGGAGATCAAGACCCCTGAAGGCAGTGTAACTTTAAACTGGGTAGAGGAAGGGTAACATGAGGAAAATAGGTGGGAAATGCTTCTCTATGTGGGGTGCTACGCAACCAGATCCTAAGCTGGTAAGCTACCCTTTAGATGAAGTATCTCCACCAAAGGTGAGCAGCAGCTTGGAGATGGGGCCTTGAGGTTTGAGGGTGGTGTGAAATGGCAAAACTCTACTACTACTGCAGCTGCTGTTGATCCATCAGAGCTGGATGTCACAGTGCTTTGGTTAGCCTAACTATAATGATAACTACCAGTAGTATTAATATTAAAGACAAGTAGAGCCATTTTGTTTTTGTTTTGTTGTGATAACACCATGCAGGAAAATTACTACTAGTAATAAGTGGCACACAATATTTCATACATAGAGTGGTACTGTGCAAATGAAAATACTGTTTCACAAAATGTTATGGCAGCTGAGAAGTCATTTGTGAGTGTAATTAAGATAATAACATGTTATGACAGGACTTTCTGAATGTGCTGCCAAATATGGCTAATTTGTCATCCTATACCCGGTTAGTATGTATCCCCAAGTATTCAAAATGAGAAAAAACCCCCACAGAATTAGGGAATTTCCCCAACAGGACAGCCTCTGGGCAATATGTATAATATGTAACACCAATCTGTTGTAAGCAACAGTTACTGACAGAAACTTGGAATCCTAACCTATCCATCAACCACTCTCATTGCACGCCTAGGAGAGTGCAAGAGAATGGGCAAGTGCATTTGATGGTATATAGGCCTATCTGTCAGCAGAGGATTAGACTGTAAGCATTCCTCATAGGCAGCTATCTCAAACCAATATAGCCTATTTCTCCTGTTACAGCCTCATGATTCTACCAAGGAACTGGAGCCCCTTGCAGCCTGCATTGTCCCATACTGTGGTGCATCAGCTGCCTGCATTTACAGTTGAGTCCAGTAGCATTGTTGCCAACAATTCTACACGTTAGCAAGGCTTCAGCTGTACCAGCCAAGAACGCTACTGCTAATCTGATCCCAACAATGTAAAAACCATTAGAGAAGTCAAGCTCAGCATTGTCCTTGGCTGGAGTTTTTCCACCCCCAGTTCATCACCCCTCAGCTGGTAAAGATGGAATAATGTGGATGTGTGAGTGGCATTTTGTGAGGTCCTGAGATAAATGATTGGAATTCAAATACGACTTGCATGGAGTCTCACGATACACTATACTATTAAACCTATGACAGCTGTTAAACTTCTGCGAAAACAGACATACCTTGATGCCCTGAACTGCAATCACAGTATTGTGTCTGGAATAGTGGTGCTCTCTGCTGTCACTGAAACCTGCTAGCATGTTTCTTTCTGTCACAATGTCATTTTTGAGCTAATGATTTATTGTGTACCTGGTTTTGGCTAAAAATATTTTAAAAACAAAGACAGTCAGACACACTGCCAACTAAGCAGATTTACTAACACATAGGCAGACAAACACACACACAGATGCATGATCCACACCACAGGCAGCTGTCCCTAAACAAGTTAATATAGCTGGCTGTTTATGAGAAGGGCTGAAATTTAAGCCTGACACGAACTCCCGCCTGGCACAGCCTTAATGAAATCTTAGGCTGGGGTGAAGGTAAGTTCAATGGGCTCCTTGGCAATGCCATAACAAATTTTTGTCTGTTAAATTACTTTTGCAACAAACTGTGAGAGATGTTGTGGAATAGGCAACAATGAAAAGCTCCCCATCACTGACAAACTATAAAAAAATACACAAATAAATCGCTTTAAAATTCTGGCTATGACAATCATAAAAGAATCATGCCATCTCTGTTTTCGTAGCATCTGCAGGGTTTGTACTTAAACTGAGTATAATATAACCTCACAGCCATCACAATATATATGGATCAGAAGGAAGACAGCAGTTATTCTGAGGAAAACGTATTGAAAGTTAATTTGCCGATTATTTTATGTATCGGCAAACAATTAATCATTAGTATTTTTTTCCAAGCCCAAAATGAGTAAGAAACTTACTTTTTCTGGGTAAGCTCTCAAAAAAGGCCCGAGCACCACTTTGCTATAAAAACACATTGTAGTGATACTGATCAGTTAAAATTGTTCATACATGTGCTCAAACACATGACTGTTAATCGATGTGCATGTCCTAAGACATAAGCAGTACTGCTACATACAGATCCCGTACCTCATTAGGGAAGGAAACTGCATTCTTTTCTATCCTCTTACTTTTTTTTAGAAGATGCAGACAGACACAAAGCGGTCATACCACAGACACTTGCACTCCCTGCACCCTTCCCCAGACCAGACACAGTTGTGCACTGGACCACAACACCTGTCAAATGATTCCTGGAGTCAGGTTCAGCATGACGGACCACGATGCCTCCGTCATATCCCACATGGTCTGAGGATAGCTGGCTGCTATATCTTCTCACCCATTAAAACACATTCTTACTGTGGAGTGAATATAAAACAGGAACTGGGAGGCACACAACTAAAGACATCTTTATTAGTCTGGGTATAGTTTTGCAGACTTACATTAACTTCCCTCAGCATCTTCTGACTGTCCTGAGCTGATTTTAGCAATCAGATAAACTACAAACAATTGATTTTGATTACTACTGAATTCTTTAAGTTCAGGTCATTAACAAAATACTATCCATAAATATGGATGATATGATCATTGCTGCCGGGCAGTGTGCTGCTTGTCATTAATATCATATTTTAAAAATCTTTACATTACATGTTTACACAGTACTGCTTATGTCTTAGGACATGCACATGCCTATTAATTTAAATTAATTTATGAAATTCATAATTTATGAAATGTTGATTTTTTTTTTCCCCAGTCTCGTTTGATTTAGGAGTTCAGCTGCTGAAAATATGGTTCTGAAATTGTTAAACTAGTTACCCGCTCACAGAATGATCTTCTTTATCTTGACTTTTTAAAAACACATTTTGTTCTTAGTTATGTTGCTGATTGCTTCCAATTAACCTATTTAGTTGTAAGATGTTTTTTAGCCCTGCAAAACTTAACCAAACATTTTTCCTTGGCAAAACTTTTTTCAAAAGGCATTGCTGTCATCAAATTCAAAATGAGCTGATATTATTCACTGTTATTAAGTTTATTACCACTATTTTTTTATGAGCCATAGAACATCATTAAAAAGACTTGCTGCCAAAGAAAATACCAGACCTACATCAGAAGGGCACATACACATTCCCCCCATGCTCCAGAGGTACTTGAGACCCATGTATGACAGGATGCTAACAGGAGGAGAGCTATGAAATCACGCTGAATACATGCAGCAGGTGGGGGGGTTGCAGGGGTAGTCAAGAAAGGCTCTGGTGTCTGGCTATTTTCAGGACCCCCTTACTTGCCAGCCAGCAACAGTTGAAACCAGACAAGCATATGTATAAACACACTCCATGTGCATGAATGCACGCACACATGCACAAACCAACTTCACACTTACATGGAACTCAGTGGTGTTGAGAATGTGACGTCCGTCTGGACTCCAGCGTGAGGAGACTAGTCCGATTGAGCCCTCATCTATCTTACAGTGCCAGTCTGGCTGTTCAAGAGACCACACCTGAAGAAAAAGACAGAGAGGAAAGACAGAGACAGGACAACAGCAATCCTGATGACATCGTTCACACCCGGTACCTTCATCAACTTCATTTCAGATAGTAAGAAACACTTCAACACCAGAAACCATGAAAGACTGGCGCTGGATACCTCTTCAAAGGTAAGCTGCTTTCTTTACAGTAAACTCCCAACTTAAAAGATATTAAATGTATTTATAAAGCAGGACATTTTCATGTATAACATGGTTCTTAAGTCATTACATGACAAGGAATTTACCAGAATTTTAACTGTAACTCTTTAAACAATTACTATATACTTGTGAATTTCATTTGAAAAAGCCGCCTCCGGGTCTCAGATTTCTAGTGTGCATCATTGTATAACATGCTTGATCTGATCTGATCGCAATATTGTGAACTGTGTATAGTATAGACACAATTTTATTAATAATATAGAACAGACATATTTGAGGTGTACTCAAACTAAAAACAAATCACTCCAGTGAAGTGAAATACGTTAGCGTATGATTACAAAATCTGGGAGTATGGCAGATTATCATTATTAGTAACTGGCAAATAAAATCATTTATCATCAATTTATCATTCAAGGCAAAATTCCAAAATACAATAACATTTAACCACATTGCTGACCCCTTGCCATAACCTACCTGAACCAGTCCTCTCTTGTACATAGCACAGAGAATAAAGAGAGAGTCAGAGGACCAGTCCATGTGGGATATTTGGTCCAAGCAGGTGTAGAGCTGCAAGATCTGCAAGGTGCTTACATCTCGTACAACCAGCCTGTACTGCACACAGGTAGCCTGCAAAGTACAGTCCGACAGAAAAGCAGAAAGGACTTTTTAGCTGGAAACTTAACAATAAGGAATTACTTATCGTTCCTGCAGTATATCACTAAAAAAATACAACTCACCAAATACTTTCCATCCGGGGAAAGTTTACAAAGTTGGTTCGATTGTTTGAAGACCTCCGAAAAATTCATCTTACGCTTTTAGCGGTTCCTACACGTGGGGAATATTTAGCTATCATTAATATATCAATATCAATCAATTCATTTAAATAATCAGACGCATGAGATTAGCTAGTTTTCTAAACAGATGTAGTTTCCAAATTTGAACACGTGATGGCGACAGAAGTTCACAAATCCTACGCTTTACATTGAAGTTCTTCTTAATACATGGATCATCAAAACATTTCTACCGTTACATCAGGACGTATTGCGACAGGAGGAAGATACGTAACTGCACAAAAGCTGATTTAGTGAGTTTCAGAATAAAACGTCGCTGTAAGGAGCTACGTGTAGCTAACATTAGTTAGCCTGACTGACCGACTCTCCAAGAAGCAAGTAGAAAAATAAAGCGACAAAACAACAAGTCAAAACATTCATCCTTTGCGCATTCTTTGTATCAATACATATGACCCACAATAAAAAAGAATCCAACAGTACGTACAAAGTAAACTGCTACCTCTCATTGGACTAGCTAAACGCTAGCATATCACGCTAGCAGCTGATAACCATCAGAATATGCACAATAAACGCCAACACTTACTTCTACAGACCACTGTGCTGGTTTATCGATTCAGTGAGGGACACAAAGTGTGGGATAGCCCATTCAAAAAAGTTTCTTTCTCCACATGACTGCCTGCGGGCTACACTGTTGATCTAACAGGTTTGTTAGTAAGAAAGGATGACAACACGCGCTTCCTATCCAATCAGCATCCAGCTGCAGAGCTTAGCCGTCTGGGAAATGTAGTAGATTTTTGTTTTTTGTTTTTTCCCTGCTTGTTTATCAAAATGTAGTTGTGTATCAAATGTACGTAAACCTATATTCCCTAGCATCAATATGTTTATCAGTTATGCAGCTTGGATTGTTTTTTTTTATTTGTTTTAGCATATATTAGCAATACATGATTTTGACATTCCACCAACTAAAACCACTTTTAATTTTTTTTATGTAACCTATTATATGTAGCCTATTCACATACAAACAAGTCTAATAGTCTAAAACAGATTCATTAGTTTTTAAATCCCCCACATTTTTGCTTTGGTGAGCTGAAAAAAAGGTTTCCCGCTTGTGTGCGGCCAAACCGCGCTACCGCCTCCCTGCTTCTCCCAGCGCAAAAAAACGCTTCACCTCCTCCTCGGTCTCTGTCAGCAAGTCTCACACTTCTCTGAAGAGCATGCAAATCAGTTTCCCCTGTTTCCTCGCGATTAATTTTGATTCTCCGAAAAGTCAATAATCTTCAGCCACTGTTATCTGGTCGTTTTTTTCCAGTTTCTCTTTTCTCTTGTTGCTATTTTTATGGAGGGTCAGTCTCTTGGCATGTTCGATAATAAAAAGACAGGTGCTCTGCGCAACATAGTTCCTGGGTGTGTGGATTGGAATAAGAAAAATCTTCAGGTAGGCGATGTCTATGTATGTTTAATAATGTATTTGGAGATAAAATTGCCTAATATAATGTATTTTTCAGGAATTTAGAGGCCCATCAGTCTTATCAGCAATTTCTTTTACATAATGTGATAAGTTACGTTTTAAATGAACTTATTGTCCAGGCAAGGAAGCCCAAACCACTGTTTTGATTGTCAAATGGTTGAAATTTATACTGAAAATGTCCTAATGCTGGGAAATTCATTTTGTCCACAGGACATTGTAGTCCACAGATTTTAGACGTGATGTTCTATTAGAATTAATTTTTATATAGAAAAATGGCCTTTCAAACAATCCCTGTTGATACAAATGCAAAGTATAATGTCGACATGTAGCCTTCATTGATATTTTTTATCAAATCGTCTAGGCCCCGGCCTTTAGTCGATTGAATATCGAAAAGCTGTTATAAAAATAGTTTCGTTCTTTTATTTATGAAATAATAAAACGCCGAATAATGTACAAAACAAAAAATACGTTGATTTATCTGTATTTATTTAAACACTTCAATAACCAGTAACACGCATATATTCCTTCCACAACGACACCAGCGTGAATGTTTTATATTATAATTGCGCCTGATGAATGTAACATATGTTGTAAAATGAATTTCTTCTCACTTTAAGTCAGCTTATGTTCTCGCCTATAAGCTAAAATGGCCCTGAGGAAAACATTGTGTGTTGTCATGGGTGCTGTAACCCAGGAGTGGAGACACAAAATAAAGGACAGGTGAACATCACAGAAGCAAAATGTCACATTTAAAGGTAAAGCATTAAAGCAAAGAACCAGCAGAGGCCGTGCTTGTTAACACAGGTTTCTATCTCTGCAGCCCGATACATTGATAAACAGGCCAGTGCCATTGCGCAGGGTTTATTCCGGTGTAATCAGTTCTAACGCTCAGCTCTCCGACTGATCTTTAAATGATCAATTAACTGATACATCTGTCTTATATCTTTACCTATGTATCTACAGTAGGTCTATTTTTAACGTGTTGCTGCAGTGCTGGGTTTTTGAGGGCCAAAAACAAATGTGGGTTTTTTACGCTGTGTCTAATTATATTATTAATATATTCCTCATTGAGGAAAAAACGTATTGTTCGGATAGCCTAACCAGCAGGCTTGTGTTTGCTGTGGATATAGCCCGTATAAGTTAAATAATAAGTGCAGGTTTCTTCCCAGTGGCACGGGTTAAGTGAAAAGGTGACAGTGTCCAGGTGGAATCCCAATTAAGCTGCTCTAAAAGCACAGAGGCCGAGTCTTTTCTGGTGCGCGTCCTACAGCGACACGTCGTCAGATCCCCTGAGCAAACATACGAGCTGGTCTGGGGTCTGATGGGACGGCTCCAGGGGAAGAGAATGGTACCTGGTTTCTGCGGCGGCAGACGCCACAGGAACAGCGGGAACCTGCAGCCACACAGCTGCAGAGCTACGAAGTCTGAAATCATATGCTCATGCTGTGCGTAAAAGTCTTATCATATCTTAAATCCGCGGAAGCCTGATAATCAATCAGTGGAAAGAAAAGAAAAAACAGCAGCCGTGACATCACTTGATGTTTACTGTGCTGCGTATCTTTAATCAATTCAGACCAAAGTAAAAAGACCATGAGGGAGATAAGGTTACAATGATAGGGACACACACGGAGCTCCACTATCACTCTGCACAAATGTGCAGTTTAAAACCCTAAAGTGACATTAAGCTTTGGGATTATGTGTGTTTGTTGCACCTTTGTCACAGTTTTCTTGCGCAGAGGGGTTACTAAGGCGATGGGACGCCGCTGCGAGGTGCGCAGCTGTGAGCAGGCCCTTAATAAATGTCTTAACGATATGATTTAGTGTTGAACGCAATCGGCAGCATAACAAACCGGAAAATCAATGGAAGCTCAAGACATCCCCTCATCAGCCAGCGCGGTAGGTCTGCAGTCCCTCTGGGTTCAGATTAAAGTTGTTTTAACGAGGAAAAAAACAAACACGGATTTTTTTTCGACATATTTTAACTCGACTCAGAGAAATACCCGGATGTAGGCTACTCTTGGAAAGTATGTGTTTTCCATTTCAGACGTTCATGTTAACACACACAGATTTTTCTGGCAGTCGATGGAGTTGCAGTCAGTTGCTTAAATAAGAAGCAGAAGTTAAATAACGCGCTTATAAGAAAGTGCTGCCAGCGGTGTACACTCGCTGTTTGCTGCTGGTGACTCCATGTCATCTGCTCGGATATTGGACTTGTAGTGCAGGCGTTATTATTTACAGAGGCGGAAGATGAGATGTTCAGACTTTGAGGAGAAGCTTCCCCGGTGATGAGCCTGGCAGGTCTGGGCACGCTCAGGCCCCCTGACACGCTGCCACCTCACTGGGACTACATTAGTGTGATCACACCTGGATGAATGTGTGTGTCTTCCTCTTCTTTTCCAACATTGCTAAAATGATCATGTATGAACTGTGGATTCTAGGTTTGTAATATTTTAACTTGTTTAACGGTCTGTTGTGGTTCATTTAAAATGTTTACATGAAAAAATAATACAAGGTGTTTTGTTCATAAAGTGTGTGCATGTGTATGTCTGTGCACTGCAGAGTGATCTGCCCGTCACCAGACTACCTATCCTCTAAGATGTCCCAGTCCACTGTCACTGAAGAAGGAGGCACCTTTGAGCACCTGTGGAGCTCCCTGTGAGTGTCAACAACACCTGCTGATGACTGATACTTTCCATCATATCTTCCACATTACATAAAGGTTTCATTAGAAAAGTGAAACACATCAGATATTAATCTGTTATCATCTAAGAAATCATTTAAAAATAAAAAGCAGGACACTTGTTTCAAAATACATTTGGGGTTTTAATATTATTTTAATAACGTTTTAAAAGCAGTATAGTCTGGTTTTGCTGAATAACTTTAAATCCAATTTGTGCAGACATAATCAAATAACAAAAATGGACACATTTCTGCCTTTAATCTGCATGCATGTGATGCTTATCAGCTTAGAAATATTAAATACAGATTATATTTTTTGTTTGTGGAAATGATTAAGGTTTCGTTTTGCTTTTTACAGTGGACAAAACTCATTGTTCTATAAAACAGACATTTAAAACGAAAAAACATCTTCTGTGTAGAAAACTCCATCCATCTTGGATTAACTTGTGCCCGTGGTAATGTGTGTCCTCAGGGAGCCAGACAGCACTTATTTTGAGCTCCCGCCAAGCAGCCAGCCAGGTGAACACCCAGTGCCTTCTACCAGCACCCCAGGGAACCACCGGGTCTCCATGGACATCTACAACATGAGAGACATGAACGACAATGTAATGGTAGGAACGCCAGCCCATTTTGTGCATTATTTTTTATTTTCAGTATACCTTCTTTATCTGGAGGGTTATCGGCTATCAGTCACCAGGTCAGTGTATTTATGAACGTGCACACACACACTCATATTCAGGGTTTTTTCTTTCCACATTGTTTTTTTTTACATTTTCCCTCCAGTGCTGAGGAGATTCCCTCCTAGTTTCCCTCTCCTTTGCAGTTCTTTCCCTCTCTCCAGCTCCCTGCTGAGCAGCCCACAGGGACTGTGTGTGGGGTAGTCTGTGTGTATGAGAGGGTTGGGAGAGGGCTCATTAGATACCAAGGCAGGACCCCATGCTGCACCACTGTAGAGCCATCTGTAGGTTGGGGTGTGTCTGTGTGTGCATTAACAAGCTGGAACATATGTTTGTTGGTGTGTGCACACACCGCAGAAATAATGTTGTTTTATAATTATAGAAATATAGGGTTAATTGCATCTTTTCTTACTTAATAATTGACAGCGTGTGCATGACCACAGACACACCTTTCACACTTGTTCACCTGCATCCGTGTCTTTCAAATATGAAATGAGACGTCAGTTCCAACCACACCTATGATTTCTTCCCCTTCTGATCTGGAATATTGGTCTAATGTAATCTTTAAGTGGGCAAGCCTGGGCCTGCCTTTGTGGTTAATGAATAGTCATGACAGAAAAAAAGGAGGCGGAGCGAGGGTTTGTTGTTAGATGCAAGAAAGTAGAGAAGGCCCAGTTAGCAAGGGAAACAGGTGAAGGAGAACAGAAGCTGCATCCTCCATCATGCCCTGGTCACCTGGCAGTGGAGGCCTTTACTATTATGGTCACACTTGACCACAGCAGAGCCCTAAAGACATCATAGGAACACTTTTTAACATTATTTCAAGGAAAACTAAGATGCTGTGTGATGTGGTAAGTGAACAAGAGTTTTGTTTATGTTCTGTACTTTTCTTTATTTGAAATGTGTGTCACAGGAGAAAATGCTGTATTATTTCGTTGCACTGTGAATTCTGAGTTCAGTGTTTCCAATTTGGTGATAATTAAGCAGATAAATGAGAAAATCTGTATAAAATGATGGCACTGGTTGAGAGCTCTGTTTTACTTATTCATATGTGGCTGAATGAATTCAATACAGACTCTATAGGTAAATGAATGGTACTCTATACCTGCACTTTCCCAACAGGGGGCATCCTTCTTACACATCACAGCACATTTTACCTCCCCTCATCTTCACCTCTATTTAACATAGCTGGCGTTGTTTAGACATGCTCTACTTTTCACATAATGCCATTCATTTATACACACCAACTTTGATCTTGGTCATGCTCTTTCCATGCTATTCCAGCAGCAGCAGTAGCCTTGCTGTTTAATATTACACACCTTGTTGTAATACGTGGCTGTAAAAACAGGTCATTAGAAGAGTGATGCTCTCTTTATCGGCAGCCTATTATGTTTCACTTATCTTGACAAGTAAAGGTTGCTGTGGCTGGCTTATCTGCATTTCTAAATGTTTTGAGTCTTTAAAGCTTGGCTTTGAGTGGCAGCAACTAGGATGGCTGGCCGTAGGGGACATCAGATGCTGCTGGGAGAGGAAGTGTAAACAATTACACACACACACACACACACACACACACACACACACACACACACACACACACACACACACACACACCATTACTCACACAGTGGCAGTGGAGATTTTAGTTCTGTTTCAACTTGTTACGGACTGAGTTTAGGTATTAAGACCAGGCACACCTGTGAATGCGTGTGTGTGTGTGTCAGTGTTTTTTAACTGTTAACACATACACCTGGGCTCCTCTTATACCCGTAAAGTACTGTTGAATAACTCTTAAAGGGGAGGATTTAATGTCATATATATATATATATATATATATATATATATATATATATATATATATATATATATATATATATATATATAAGGGAGGTCAGAATGAAGAGGGTGAACATATTGTTATCTCATCACATACTATAGCCACATAATAACATGTAGAAAGTAATCAAATGTTGTGATATATTTTCGGACCTGAGCTGTATTCCATATAATGTGCCATGCTGTTTAAACCTTAGTTTATGTATGTATGGATCCCAACACCCACACGTGTGCATCCTCATTTGAGCTACACACAGTGCTTTACTGTCCAGGGACATCGACCTTTGCTTTCAACTGCTGAACCATGTCATAGAAACACATGAGGTTTACATATTGCTTGTGTAACTTTCTTCATCTCTGTGTCTGTTTCTTGTCTGCATCTGAGGTTATGAACTCAAAGCAGTGTCAGAGGAAAGGCTGTGTATTGTTTCAGGTTGAAAATAATGAACATCACCTTCTGAAGCGTGGTCAGGTGAAGAATCACCTAAGTCCTGCTGCTTTTAGCGCAGGACCTTATTTCAGAAAGAAATATGAACTGTTGACAATAGCAATTGACAAGTTGTGTGTGACCACCTAAAATGCAACTTGATATTATTTTTTAACATTATATGTGTAAATCAAGGCACATTTCTGATGGGATCAAAAAACTATTTTATCTTGCTGTTGACCCCTGTACATATACTTTTTGAAATAAGAACCAAGACTGGATGGTGGTGGGATGTGGCTTTCCATCCCGTGATAATTATTTATTTAAAGGTTTTCAAAGTGAAGTCAATTGTATTTATATAGCGATTTTTTACAAGTATTGAAGAGTCTCTGTTTTTAAGAAGTTCAGTCTCAACTGTATTTTTATGTTGTATTGATATACAATACTCAGAGACAGGGGGATGCGACCCTTGAACTCTTGTTCTTCCTCTCTCTCTCTCTCTCTCTCTCTCTCTCTCTCTCAGACCAGACAGTGTTTACTTAGTGTAGGCCTTCACAAGGTGTTTTGGAGCATGTGTGTACATGCACCCCGGGATTGCCGTCTATGTCCGGGCATGCCATAATTAGAATGTCGTACCATTTTTTGGGTTCCCATCCCTCTTTCCCTCTCTGCTTCTCTTCCCTCGTCTCAGTCTATCGTTTCTCTCTCTCCACACCAGTCCGTCCTCACCTTTTTTTCCCGGTCCTGGCAGTACATGTGTCTGTGTGTGAGCTTGTTTGTGTGTCCACTGATGCACACCTTGCCTGAACCCTGTGTGTAGGATATGGTCCTTCACTCTCTTTGCTTTACTCTGTTTGGACTTTTGACTGAAGATTTCACAAATGAGATCCATGCAGTAGAGGATGTACTACGTAAAAAAGAAGGTAAAGACTTTGTTTTTGTCTGCTCGTTGGGATTATTTTACCTGTGTGTGTGATGCAGTGGCTAATCTGGGAATATATATTTTATATGAATAATCAAGATACGTTCTGTTGTCTGTTTGGGTAATTATTCATATTTATCACTTTGTCTTGTTCAGTATGAATCAACTGGTGTCACTAGTTGGATGTTGGACTCACTGATATTGAAAAAAGTTAACTGTTTGAGGTTAAATTGCAGAAGGCGGACTTTAGTTATTAGCTGCTTGTGATTTCTGTCATTTCTTTTAAAATAGTTTAAGCAGTGCTGCCATAAACATTCTTTCTGCTGTTGTTTTGAGTTTATGTGCAACTATATATGGGGCCAAAAGAAAATATTTGACTGTCACCAAGCAGACCTCAGTGCATCAAATCTTCACTCTTCAAAGGGAACGTCAGGCAATTAGGCAGAGCAGAGATTATGCTTGTGTTTTACAACTTGTCTCACATAGCCCCAAGGAAGCTGCTGTGGGGACCTTAGTGCAACTGCCATTCATGGTGTACTCATTCACTCACACAGACACTTTGTGTCCGAGCACTTTTGATGGTAGTTTGTTTCTATGTGTAAGTCACACAAATCATGTCCATGATCACAGAAGAGACAGTTACACGTGCACCCACACACTTACCACACTTAAACAGGCATGATAGCCACAGCTCTGCCTTCCAAGTGTAATCCGACCTCTGTTAAAACCTCCAAGCTCCTGTCTCTCAGGCACCGCTACCTGTGTCCTCCCTCTGCGTCTCTCCTCCCACCCTGTTTGACTCCTCATTCTCTTCATTTCTCCCCAGTCCCAGTACAACTTGCTGAGCAGCAGCATGGAGAGTTTGGGGAGCCGTGCGACGTCCGCCAGCCCCTACAGTTCCGAGAACGCCTCTTCATCAGCCGTGCCCACCCCCTCGCCCTACTCACAGCCCAACTCCACCTTTGAGGGCCTGTCGCCGGCCCCGGCCATTCCTTCAAACACCGACTACCCTGGGCCACACGCCTTCCAGGTGTCCTTCCAGCAGTCCAGCACTGCCAAGTCTGCAACATGGACCGTGAGTACACATACTTTTGTCACTTCACCGTGCGCTGTGTGTTTGTGCATGGGAGTGTATTTCTATTTCATCCTCTCTTTCTTGCTGACTGGTCTTTCGAGGTAACCTTGAACAGACATAAACATGCACACAAAGACTTACACAGTCATTCAAGCCCACACATGTGCAGGCATGCCATGTGCAAGTGAAAGTAGTGCGATTCACCTTGTCTTCTACTGATCTTGTTCAGTTAAATCTGTGTGATGTGTGTGTGTTGAATGCAACAAAGTCTGACAACTCTTTTGGAACATTTTGTGCTGTGAGCCTTTGTATTCAGTATTTAGTCTTTTAGAATTGATGTTATAGTTACAGGGTATTCAAAGTTTAGAGGCTATTAATTATTACAATTTACGTAGTGTAGTGAAAATGTAGAAACTGTTCCATCAAATGATCATATAGACATTTTAGTAAGTCTTAATGTGTAGCTTTATGATACCGCAATGGTTGGCTTTTGGAACTCTTGGTGTCCATATGTTGAGAAGAAGTTTGCAACAGGACAATGTAGCTGATGTCCTGTTTCTATATTGTAACTAAAATACACACAATTAAAAAACAAAAAACAAATGACATGGGTTAGCTGAAAAATGGGTTTTTACAGAAGAAGAATACAACACACTGTGTTTTGATGGTGATGGTGGTGAGAGACAGGTGAAATGGGAGCTGCAATTTGTCACGACCTGTTGAGAAGTCTCCCGCTAGAAAGGTGTCACCTCTGACTGTCAAACAGTTGACCTCCCAGAAACAAGAGAGGCAGGAGATAAACTGCACTTCCTTCACTTTGTGTGTGTGTGTGCATTCACCCCTGTTAGTGTCTCTGTGTGATAGACTGAGATCCTCAGCGGCTGTGTTTGCCCTGAAGTAACAATGCGTGGTGAGCTCCTTTACTCAGCCCTCAGTGATGTAAGAAGATCCCCCTCTGGACATTAGAGTGGTGTTTTCTTTGACCGGCTGCTTTTCTTTTCTGTCTCTTTCTTCCTCTGGTCTTAGCACACTCATGACTGTCACCTCTGGCGCCTAAAGTTTCCCCCTTGTCCACTCCTAAAATATATCTATCATCTCCTCTGTCTCACTTCCATTCACTTTGCACAGCAAAACTACATTCATAAGAAAACTAAAGAAAACATGGACAAAAATGAAGATTAAATGAAATTACAGAAACCTGCTTGGCTTAATATAACATTACTAAGCCATTCATACATCCATTGTTCTCCCTGATGTCCTTGCAACTTCAAATTAATCCAGCCTGATACTACCTAAATACAGTTTGCC
The DNA here is from genome assembly GCF_900634625.1 of Parambassis ranga. Classification (NCBI taxonomy): domain Eukaryota; kingdom Metazoa; phylum Chordata; class Actinopteri; family Ambassidae; genus Parambassis; species Parambassis ranga. The sequence goes on along the minus strand of NC_041028.1, from coordinate 11,409,838 downwards.
AACAGATTATTTCACTTTATATCAAAATAAACACTTTTAGTTGGCTTTTTTGTATCCCTGTTTTATGAACTGAAAACATGTACTTGAACAATTCAAGTCATAGCAATGAAAAAAGAAACAAAGGAGTGTTTGACTGGCACACGACTTAAGATGCAGATGATGAGACAGCAGTGAAAGGAGTATGATGAACCCTGTGATTATTCAGATGCCTCTGTTGCCATTAAACAGAAGGGATTAGGATGAGAGAGAGGCGGTGATTGCTGGTGGCTTTTATGGAGTTTACTGTAATGCTTTGTTTTATCTTGCATACCTGATTATAAGATTGGCAAAGAAGAACATGTATTTAAGTGTTATTAGACTGTATAGTATCTATAGAAATGTTTCATCTATAAAATATCACAGTATGACAATGCATGATCTGGAACATTTTACTGGACTTCTCTGTACAGAAGTTCTTCTGCAAACCATTTTTCTTTTTGCTCAGATGAATTGATTTTGAGAAGAAAAGAGAGTAAGGTCAATGAGAAATAGGAAATATGTCTCTGCTAATGGAAACAGGTTTTTGCGTGAGACTAATGTGCATGAATATATAGGTCTGTGTTTTTGCCAGATTCAGTAAAAGTCCCAGGTTTGAACTTGCTTGGAAAAAAGGGTTGACTATGTGGACCAGACTGAGTCACTTTGTCTGAGTGCAGTAAACTGTCTCTATGTTTCTTACTGATTCTTTGTGGCCTCAGGCAGTGGGGAATGCCAAATGCCATAGGGGCATATCGACTATAATTAGTTACCTAGCTGTCCACTTCCCCACCCTCTTGCCTCCCACTTAGAGTGGATGGCATGTATCGCTGTGGGAGATTTCCAGAAAGGTATTGCTGCTGATTGCGTCAAGCATTTACCATAAAGTCCCACCTTTTCAAGTGGTCATCTGCATGATTGGCAGAAGAGAAGAGAAGAGAAGAGAAGAGAAGAGAAGAGAAGAGAAGAGAAGAGAAGAGAAGAGAAGAGAAGAGAAGAGAAGAGAAGAGAAGAGAAGAGAAGAGAAGAGAAGAGAAGAGAAGAGAAGAGAAGAGAAGAGAAGAGAACCTTATTCTCATCATAATGTTTCCACATCAAGTTAAATCCATCCCAACCCACGTTAAGCTAGTCTGGTAATCCCCTCTTGTCTAGTCAAGACATTATGTATTAGTGATAATAGCTCTGAAACCCTGCCGCTCTCTTGCCCCTTGAAAATGATTCCTTGGCTTGGATGAAGAAAGCGTCACCATGGCTGGAAGTGAGATCTAACACCTCAGCATTGTCAAATAATAAGACCTCTTTCCATACACTTAGACTTTAGTCTGTGTGTGTGTGCGTATACAGTATGATTCAGGAGTGGGAGGGGGTGTGATGCGCTGGGGATGCAGGCTTGAGCATGCACTGCACAGCAGCTTGTCAGAAGCTGCTCTTCCCAGCTATTAGCCCCTCTCCGTTAGGACACAGGTTCCAACATGTCCCCCACAATGCATCCTTCCCTTTCTTTCACCATGCATCATCACAGCCATCACATTGGTCTTCCTTCAATTCTGAAGAAAAATAACATGAAGAAATACTTTTCCACACAAATCTGGGTCCTGATATGTCTAATTAAATTATTATATTACTTTCATTCAGATCAGTGTGCTCTGAAAGTCTAAGGGGTCATTGTCACTCAGTATGAAGCCCTCAAAGAAAACAGCCTTCAGAACTGATACCTGATTGATCTCATGCCTGTACAGTGTACAGTGCACATTATCCAGTGTCAACGCTTGTCAGTAAAATGTTCTAGACTGGGATGCTATCAATCCAGGTGTGTCTGAACATTTAATCTTCATGGAGTGTGCTGGTGCTATTCGATCAACTGGTAAAGAATAATAAAAACAGAATGTGAGTCCTGTAGGTCAATAGTGTTTAACTAAAATGTTTAAATTTTATAAGCTCATTTCATCTTTTTTCATGTTCTCAAAGTCGTTTAGAGACCAACAGCACCGACCAAAGAATAAGAGACATTCTGTAATTATTATTATTTATCGATTGGATTGGAATTCCTGCATAATTATAGACTCTACAGAAGCCAGGTTAGACTGTGTGAACATGTACGGCATGCATACTGTTTGTCTGCTATGTGTGCCTGTGTGAATGTGCATAAACGTATTTGATATTTGGTAAGCAAATTTGCTGTGGGCAAGCTGCTGCTTGTGTGTATGGATGATGGTCTGGCAATTATCACCTTGTCTCCAGGAACCTGTTAGGACCTGCCTCCACTGGTCCACCATGTGGAAGCATGGATGGACGGATGGATGGATGGATGAAAGGATGGATGGATGGATGGATGGATGGATGGATGGATGAGCTTTTAAGCAGCCATATATTTCATTTGGCATTTTTTGCACTTTTTTTCCAAAGACATCTAAGATTTAAAGAGGTTTATTGTCATATGCACAGTATAAGACAAGAGGTCATCTGAGCAATTAAATGCTTTTAACATGGCAGGTAAAATTAATAAAGAAATATAGATCATTTTTTGTGACTATTATTACTTTAAATGCTGTGTCGACATACTTCAGAAAAAAACATTTTCAACATGTGAAATTGCAACAGAAGTTTGTCTGTTGGTTGTATCTCAAAAAATTATTTATTCATGATGATTCATGAATGGGCTGTTGGGACTCGTTGGGAAAGGTTAGGTGGGACAAGGTAATAGTCTGCACAGGTATTGCCCCAAAGGGTGTGCTCGTGGCAAAGGACGTGTGTATGAGAGTTTTCTGTGTGTGTGTGTGTGTTGTGAATGGGTTAGTAACAGTGTCAAAACACATGTTGTTTTTTTCCTGCTGTCACTGCGCAATATCCTATACTGAAGAACTCAACTGATTTGTACAGAAAAAATTATTATTATTATTCTTATCACTCCTCTAATTGTTGTTGCAAGTAGAGGATTTGTCTTATAATGGTCTGTGTGAGAGTGTTGAGATGTAAATTGTCCATTAGTTTGCTTATGAGTGAAAGAGTTGCAGTCAGTTTATATTTGAATACATTATTGTGGAGTAAATTGGATGCCTACAGTTGTCTTGTTATGGACTGCGGGCAGCTTAACATTAAGAAAGTGCAACAGGAAGCAGCTTTTAGCAGCACATGACTGAGCGATGCCAAGTGTAAAGCAGATCAGTTGAATAACAAAGAAAGATCAATGCCATTGCACATACGTGTAACCTGGGGAATCATTGCAGACTCGGTCAGCTGGTATGCTCACATAGATCATTTTTTTCACTCTGTCCTTTTGAACTTCCACTTTTCCTCTCTCATCTGCAGCCTCTTATATTACTACCCACAAATCTAGTCTGTTGGATAATAATCACTTATTCGTTCTAATAACACAGTAATTACCTTTTACAACACAAGACTACAATTTACTGCTGACTATTTTACAGTTCTTGTGTATTTTCCCTGCTGTTATTCAAACACTGTTCTTCATTATAACACTTTCTTCTTCAGTCATAGTTTAATGTGATAATTGTAGTATTCTGTGCATGGTCACACCCCACTCTTATATCATCCCACTGTCACCCAGTCTGCTGTGTGGAGATGACTTAAAGGCTCAAAGCATGTTGTTTTTCATTTTTGTCCACTATTCTTTGACTTTTTCACTGAAAAACTTTATGAGTCCAGACCACTGACTTGAAACGTGTGTGTTCTTTTACTACACAGTACTCACCTTTGCTGAAGAAGCTCTACTGTCAGATTGCCAAAACATGTCCAATCCAGATCAAGCTGTCATCCTCGCCTCCACATGGCAGCATTATCAGGGCCATGCCTGTCTACAAGAAGGCAGAACACGTCACAGAAGTGGTCAAACGATGCCCCAACCACGAACTAGGACGCGAGTTCAACGATGGTACAATCAAACAATTGAACAATTAATAAATATAACTGTCTGGAGGTCTTTTAAAAAATGGTTTTCTACATCCTCATCATCATCCCTACATCCTTTCTATTTTCATTTTCCCCTCAGGTCAAGTAGCCCCAGCCAGTCACTTGATCCGAGTGGAGGGAAACAACCTCTGCCAGTATGTGGATGATCCTGTTACTGGCCGGCAGAGTGTTTTTACACCCTATGAGTCTCCACAGGTTGGTACATCAGTCATCTCCTATCAGGAGGGATAGGCTCATTTTAAATAAATGTAAACACAAAAGTTTAAGGAGAAAACAAAACTGTAGGCATCACATTAAATGAACAGTTACTCCAATATTTTCTACATTAAGCCAAAGACAAGAGATGCAATTGAAGTTAACTTCATTCCAAAGAAACACTCAATTTCAGTGAAATAGAGGGGGCATCTATAAATAAAGATGCCAGGCATGTCCAAACAAGCACAGGAATCATCCTGTCTGTGATTCCACCTGAGGAGGGTAACAAAAGGCACAGCGGTCTTTACACTAAGGTACACCGCAACACTTCCCTCTGCTGGTGAATTGGTGTTTTGATTGAAATTGCTTGAACAAGAATGATCCTGAAATTCTTTGACAGACAAAACTTAATTCCTTCATCAGTTTTCTTTTTTGTTTGTTTTGTTTTCAGGTGGGCACAGAGTTTACCACAATACTGTATAACTTCATGTGCAACAGCAGCTGTGTGGGTGGTATGAACAGGAGACCCATCCTCATCATCATCACTTTGGAAACCAGGGAGTGAGTCAACAATTCATTATTATTGTATATTCTCATTAAGACACTTTGAATGACCGGCTTATCTAGCTGATGCTTCGGCTGCTTTTTTTCTGTGGACCAGATAGAACTAGATCAAGGCCAAGGTTTCTCCTGGTGGTTGGTTATGTTGTGTTTGACACAACCCCTTTCTCCTTTCTTGTTTAAGTTGCTCACTGCCTAAACAACATTACTACATTTCATCTGTCATCATAAAGTCTTCATAAATACACTTTCTGTCTCTGCAGTGGTCAAGTCTTGGGAAGAAGGTCGTTTGAAGGTCGGATATGTGCATGTCCTGGCCGAGACCGTAAAGCTGATGAGGACCACTTTAGGGAACAGCAGGCCCTGAATGAGAGTGTGGCCAAAAATGGCGGCGCCGCCAAGCGCAGTGAGTTAAAATAAACTGATACACATCTGTAACATGTTTAAAGCTGTTAGGTATCATGACATTTTCACTGTTTGGTTGTTAGTTGTCCAGATGAATGCCATTGATTGAGTATGTGTTTTTCTAATTTGCAGACTTTAAACAGAGTCCACCAAATATTCCAAGTCCAAATATTAACATGAGGAAGAGGCGGCATGGAGAAGAAGAGATTTACTATATTCCTGTAAGTGCCCCTAACGCCCTTACATAAGCTAGTGAAAGAATAATGGTGGGTTAATGAGCATTATGTGAAAATATTAAGTATATCAGCATAACAGAAGTACCTTTTTATTGAAAGAATTGACCAGACGTTACTCCCTGACTTGGTGTCTGTGTTTATGTAAAGGTTCGTGGGCGGGACAACTTTGAGCTGCTGATGAAAATTAAAGACAGCCTGGAGCTGGTGGAGTTGGTGCCTCAGCCGCTGGTGGACTCCTACAGACAACAAACACAGCAGCAGCTGCTGCAGAGACCGTGAGTCACTCCAATACACACACACACATACAGAAAATGTGACAGCAAACTTATCTGAGTCCTGTGCACCTTTAAACTCCGCTTTCTAATCCATCCCAATTCTTCTCCTTGCATCAGGAGCCACATCGCATCCCCCTCCTCCCCACTGTCCAACATGAACAAACTGCATCCTCACGGAGGCCTAGGCAAACCAGCCTCAGTCAACCAGCTGGTGGGCCAGCAGCCCCAGCAACACCACACTGCCTCCTCCTCCATAGCTCATATGGGTGAGTATTACATATATCTGTGATTCAAATCAAAATGATATTCACTTGTCTGTGCTTTACAATAAATGTACAATTATCCTACATATTATTTCATTGATGACCTTTCCATTTCCCTTTAGGTTCCATGCTTAACAGCCACCACATGCAGGCCAATGGTGATATGAACGGTGGCCACAGCAGTCAGAATATTGCTTCTCACTGCAGCCCACCCCCTCCATATAACCCTGACCCCAGCCTTGTCAGGTACCTCACCCTCCAATAACACTCCCTCTTATTTGCCATGCATAAAACCAGCAGACAATATAATGCACTTGTTGGGGTAACTGTAAATTAGTCGCATATTGATACCAGCTACCTTTTGTGGCCATGTTAGCATAAGTTGTTTTTGTTTTATCACAGTTAGTTTGTGAAGTACAGTGATGGTTAGTTGGTTAATGAACAATTACAATATAATCTTCCCTTTTCAACATAACTATAACATAATTTTCTCTGCGACAGCCATATGTTTTCTGATATCTAATAAGGGTCTGGTTTTATACACAGTACAAAAAATGGAACATAGGGAGGAAAGCAGTGTTTGACTTTAAGCTAAATGACTCTGCAAGAGTTGTAGACCTCCACTATGGCTTCAAGAGGGTTCGTTAACCACCTACAAATTCTAAACTGTGTGTCATATACTTAGGTCTAAAATCACTATGTCACATAAGTCACTATGTATAAAGCCATCTTTTCCAGTACTCCACAGAAAACCTTCTTCAAAATAAGTGTTTACGTTAATTTAAGACTGTTTTTTTATTTTTTTTTTTAATCTTTTTTTCTAAGATAATGTGTCAATACAGTCAGCAGAGTTGCTAACATAATTTTTTTTACATTTTTGATACATTGTCCATCTTTTTGTTTTCTAAACTGTTGTGTTGACAATTAAATTGTACAGTTAGCTTCTTTTACCAGTTACATTGTATGTTGCCAAAACTTTAACATTTCATGTATTTATAATAAAGGTTCTTCACCAAAGCAAGAATTGCCTAATGAATCATTAATATAAATGCATGTTTTTATGTATATTTTCTGCATATAGTACATATAACTTGAATACAAAGTGAGGTCATGGCATGCAACATGGCAGAATGATGTGCTTTAGTTCTGTCTAAAGTTAAACATGACAGTTACATTTATTCGAGCACTGTCGCCATTTTTTCAGTGTTAATTAAATTTTAGTGCAACTTTTAGCTTCGTAGTTGTGATCTAAGCAGCCCTGCCTTTCTCCCCATACAGTTTTCTCACCAGTCTGGGCTGTCAGAACTTCATTGAGTACTTCACCTCCCAAGGCCTGCAGTCCATGTATCATCTCCAAACTCTGTCCATGGAGGTAATTCTGTTCCTGCACATAAACACAGAAAAAAAGAGATTAAAAATAATAAATAGCAAGCAATAATACATACAGAATGTAACATTAACACATATCTACAATGTTCAACTGTGTGCCTTTACCAGGATTTAGGGGCACTGAAGATACCGGAGCACTCCCGTCTTGCCATCTGGCGAGGTCTGCAGGACATGAAGCAAGGCGCCCCACAGCTACAGCTGCCCACCTCAACTCATCACCATGACTACCATGGCCAGCAGCTGCTCCGTTCCAGCAGCAACATGGCTGCCTCTGCGATGGCAGCCATTGGGGCTGGAGGGGAACTACAACGCCAGCGTGTCATGGAGGCTGTGCACTTTCATGTCCGCCACACCATCACTATCCCCAACAGGCCTGGTGTCATTGGGACATCGGGGATGGGATCAGCAGCAGATGAATGGGCTGACTTTGGTTTCGACATGCCTGACTGCAAGGTGTCGCGTAACAAGCATGCCATCAAGGAGGAATTCATGGAAAGTGATGTTCACTAAGACTGAAAAGAAACTTGGGACTGCTTTCCCAATATTATCACTAGCATCAGCCTGTGTATAGGGTCTTTAATCATGCTCTTAGGGATTGCCATTGTATTTTAGTCAGTGCTTTTGCAGAGAATCAAGTTTCATTCTGAGTGTTGGACATTGTCAGTGTGTTAATGCACTTTCCTGTGCAGTTTGTATTTGAGCTTTAACAGTTTTTCCACTAAAAACATTGATCACAAGTTGGCACAAATGTTGTCTAAAGTCTATAAATACCACTCTGGTTTGGACTTTTAGAGACAAGTGCAGAAACATTGTGTTTGGGTGAACTGTGCAATACATGGCATTTTTATTTCCAGAATTCACCACATGTTAGCCAAAATAGACATATCACCGCCAGATTTCTAGTTACAGTTGTATGTTTAGATACAAACGATTTCCTGTCAGCTGATGTATTTATTTTTCTTTCAGTTTTCCTTCACTTGTACAAATGTATATATTGAATGTTGTAAATGTTTTGAACTAGGTGTGGTTGAAAATAAGTATTTAGATTAAGAATATATCACCTGTTCAAACAGAACGTTTAGAACCGACCCACAGCTACAGAACAACACTCATGTGCATTTTCGATGGATATTATCATGTAATGACCTCTAGCTCCGCATGCCTTTTACATCATTGTTAAAAAATTGTTTAATTAGCCTTTGGCATAGTAGTGTGTACATCAACAGGTATTATCAAGGCATTCTACTTTTTTGTTGTAGGAAATATGGTGTTATTTGTTGTTAGGTGACACACTACAAAACTGTTACGACACAAAATATAAGAAACAGTATTATTTCTTAAAAGCAGAGAATTAATTAGTTTTGTAAATAATAAATTAGGAAGTGCATCCCTGTTTATCAAGATAATAGACGAGACAGTAGCGTTTGTGTCCTTGTTTGTGGGTTTTGAAAAACCTTGCAGGGCAAGGTCCTCATATATTGATTCAAACCGAGTGTGTAAGGCATCTTTAAGGCACTTGTTTGTAGATATTAGCAACAATAGCAACATTCCAGTTTTACTTCAAGATTGTCATTTGGCATGCTCATTATGCAACAATTCAAGTGGTTTAAAATGTGTTTGCAGTAAGCAGCCTGCTTGACACTGTACTTTGATCAAAATTTTACCCTACTAGCCATTTCTGAAGTTCCTCTCACAATTACATACGTACATTCAGCCACGAATCACCAACTGGTCAGAGAAAGAGCACTTTAATGCTTTAAAGGTGAAATAGTTTCGGATTATCAGTATTAAGCATTACTAATGTAAATAGAAATTGTACTTTGTTTTAATAATCTGGTCAGTTTTTGTTGTCACTTTTTGTAAAACTGATTTAAGATGTAACTATGTATTGCTGTTCATCAATGTTAATTAGTTTCTGAGGTTGTTCCGTGTTTTTTCTTAACATAATAGATTAAATGGAATCAAATATATGTTTCCCTTAATGTCTCTTTTTGTCAGTGAATGTTTTCTGAGTTGTTTTTGAACTTTCATTTAAGTTGATTGCTAAAGGCATAAAGCAGGTTTTAATTAAGCTATGCATTGTGTTATTCCAGTGCTACGTATTCCCTTAGGCCCTTACGTGCATTCGAACTGGCTGCAGTCTGCTCTCACTGCGGCGTGCTCGGGGCTCTACTATCTTGCCTGTAGTGTGTTCGAATCGTCGCGGAACGGTCGCGGAAGTACTGACGTGTTCACACCAGTTTGCACGAGAAGTTGCTAGCTAGGTAGAGCCGGGTAGTGACACAGCTGCCGTATCAGGTAAGAAAGGATTGTCTGTTATTATTTGTGTCCTAAGTGCTACCATAACCGAGGGAGGAGGCCAGGTTTTGAATCCTAGGAACAGCAACTGAAAGCGATTGATTGTTTTCTGTAAACCACAACGTTTATGGGCCAGTGTTTCATTTTCTGATTGTGCTAGCTAGCTAGCTAGCTAGCTGTAGACTGTTTGCAACGTAGTACCGCATCTCCGGAAGTGAGTTGTCAGCTCCACAAATGTAATGCTGGTATTTGTAGTTTAAACGTCCTATGATAACCAGCATTTTGAATGGAAAGGGAACGAGCAGAGGACTACAGTTTGTGTTGTTGGGCTACAATACTTGGTGCAATGGATCTGTGGGAAATGTAGTTAGGTAAATTAATGTAAGGCTCCAGAGGGGTTAATGAAAGGTTTGCAAAAAACTACATATCCCATACAAGGGGAAATATGGGCCAAAGGGTACTACAACATTTAGATTGCTAGTTAGCTATTTCAAGGCTAATTTATAAGCTAACGCGAAGAATTTTTAAATAACAACTGCTACGAAACGTTAGTAGAGGTTATTGTTTGGCCGTGCTTTAGTTACAGTTCCTCAGTAGATGTTTTTAACTGAAAATGACGCGAAACATTCGTTCATGTCTAAGCCTGTTAGTTAAACAGCTAATGTTAGCAAGGCTGTAACCACAAACCGTTGTATTCGGTCTCTTGTCTATTTGGCTTGTTTTAGCTAAGATTACATGCCAAAATGAATAATGTACTATGATCCAAAATAACAACGGGAAGCACTATTAGATTCGGTGGACAACCGGCTAATGATTCCATTCATTACAGTCTGTGGAATTCTGATTTCTAAATAAAATATAGTAATGTGTGGGATTCATAGTGATATTCAACTAACAAAACAGTTCACAAAACCTCTGCTAGATTTCGTTCTCTGTGCGATTTCCTTTAATTATATGGTTATTATGCAGATTTCGTCCATACACTGGTCATGTGTTGGATACCTAACAGTCATGTGTAGGATACAGACCAGTATTTCCAGACATTGATCAGCACAGCTGTTAGAATATGCATCATCACATTTGGAAAAATATATACATTGCTGCTTTAATTGATATCATACCTATTGTAGTAGTGTAAGAGTGTGTGTTTCAATCAATCTAGCTATGTGGCTTATATTTATGTGCTGTTAATCGTTTTTTTTTCTTCCCCCACTGGCAGAATGTCAGAAGGGGACAGTGTTGGAGAGTCAATCCATGGGAAACCGTCTGTAATCTCTGCCTTTTTCACAGGGATTGGACAGGTAATCACTGAAATCTCAAAATTGCCATTAAAGAAATGTGTGCCTAAAACATTTTTTATAACAAATGTAAGCTTTCATGTTTGCAACATTTTTCAGAAATATCTGCAATGTTTTTTCCAAGGTCATATCTTGGATATAACCTTGATACAACCTTTTAATATCATGTGTAAGCTTTCATATTAGTGGCATTTTCCAGAAATATCTGCAATGTTTTATCCAAGGTTATGTCTTAGTTGTTCCTCAGTGATGTGCCATTCTTCTGATAGCTTTGTTTTTATTTCTGTATGTTTGGAACAGATCTATCAGTCATGGTTAGACAAGTCAACACCATTCTATGCAGTAAGATGGGCTGTCACTCTACTACTTACTGCTGTCTACATGATCAGAGTATACATACTACAGGTAATTGTTTATTTTTTCAGGTGTACAGTTTTTGTAAATGTAATACAAGCAATGTTGTTGCAAAATGATTCACTTTATTAAATGTATGAGTCATGCGTTTTGTTTATTGCTGATGTTTCTATCCATTGCTAAAGATATTTGACTATTGTCATCACATGCAATGTTTTTACTTTGTGAATGTAGTTTTCCTTAACAGAGGTTGCCTTAGATGATTACTGGATGTCAAGAGAGCCCTTTAATGTGTTGATTTTCTTGTCTTGCTTTGCAGGGTTGGTATATAGTAACATATGCTTTGGGAATCTACCATCTCAACCTGTTCATTGCTTTTCTATCGCCAAAGGTGGATCCCTCACTGCTTGACGAAGGCAAGTTGATGCAGTTACATTAACCATTTTCCCCAGTGTGTCTATGTTGTGTACTTGGCAGTAGGTTAGCCTTTGGATTAGGGCTGCAACTAATGACTATTTCAATAGTCGGCTAGCCATCGACCACCTTCATAACTAGTTGACTACTTTGGACCGCTCCAATGTATAAAGCTGAAGATCTTGGGCCAAAGCCCAATGTTCGTGCTTTTAAAAAAAAAAGTGTGTCTGTGTCTATGTGTCCGCCCACTTATTCCCACAGCTTCCAGAAGCAGATTACCACCAAATCCACAGAAGGCTCTTCCTGGTTTCAAACCCAGAACCTCTTGCACCCAAAGCGCCAATCATCCCACTATACCACGAGCCAGCGAATCATTCCATCTAACGACCTGAATTTTGCCGTCGACTATTAGTCGACTAGTCGTTGCAGCCCTACTTTGGAATATAATTCATGTTCAGTTTTTATTCCACCAATGACAAAAGTACAAATATATGTTATTACGAGTGTTTGAATGTGTATAACTTAATATCAAGATAGATACAAACAAGAAAGAAAGAAAAAAGCACTACATTTTATATATGCCCTTCCTAAGCGGTTTCTGCCTGGATCTACAGTGGGAAGCTATAACAAGAAAGATGCATTGGCAGCAAGTTCTCATATTCTCTATGTAGGACATTGTACAGTTATAATATAAGAACTTTGATGACTGGGATGAAATTGAAGTGGAACAGACAGCAAATAGATAATATTTGTGGTTTATCATATAGAACATTACAACAATTAATAAAAATCTATATACACCTTTCATTAAAAAAAACCCATATTTAAAGGCTACTCTGCAGAGTTTCTAAATGAGAACCCTCTGTTGAGTCATTCTACCCTCAAAACTGTCCTGTTGAAATGTAACCAGTATACAGCCTCCACCTGATGGAGACTGTAACCAACAAGCAGCAAGAAGTGACCTTTCTGAACATGCATATTGCCAGATTGTATGTAGTACACTTCGCTTTACTCAATGTCATTGATTTAGAAGCTAGTAGTGTATTAGCTTTCTGGCGTATAGCTAAGCCAAAGGGTTGTATGAGCTGAGTAGACGTACTCATGTCAGGTCTGTCATATTTACCTTAGTCCTGAACAACATTCTGCTTTTATTATCTTCACCTCTAAAATATGGAAAATAATTAGGATAGTGCCAATGGAACCTTGTTTAATAAATGATGTTTTTAACCCACTTCCTTCCACTTGACTAACCTGTATCTCCCGCAGATGAGGGCCCCTCCCTTCCCACCAAGCAGAACGAGGAGTTCCGCCCATTCATCAGGAGGTTGCCTGAATTCAAATTCTGGTAAGAGTCCACCTCAGGTCATCTTTCATTGTGTCATCCACGGAGTGATTTTGAATGATTTATGTGGTTAAAGATCAGGTCATGCAGAGCTTATTTGGAAAAGGATGTAGCATTTTAGCATAAACCAGAAATACAGGGTTGAATAAATTGTGTGGTATTTGCTTGCTTGCCCAATGCAATCTTATAACATCATCATAACTTTGTTTATTTTTCATCCCTGTCATCCATGTGGAGGTTTCTAAAACACACTAAATGTAGTGGCTAGACTTTTAACTTGAATTTACTTAATAACATTATGGATATCTTTTTGAAGATCTTTATCTATGCAAATGTTATGTTTCTGATAGTTTTACTGCAATTTTCAAAGTTATTAGACCCCATTATTCTTCCTCTCTGGAGCCATACCATAAACTCCATGTCTGGGATTGTTGAATTCAAAATAATTCAACAGCATGTTTCACACAGATTCATTAAATCGTCCAATTTGAGAATGCTGATGAATTCTTCTTCCTGAAATTCACCAGTGCTCTAATCAAAGTTCTGTTTCTCTTCTATCCAGGCACTCGGCAACAAAAGGCATCGTTATCGCCATGATTTGCACATTCTTTGAAGCCTTCAATGTGCCAGTGTTCTGGCCCATACTTGTAATGTACTTCATCATGCTCTTTTGCATCACCATGAAGAGGCAGATTAAGGTAACAGAAAATACTTGTTAACAGACATATGCATGTACTGTATACATAGCATGTAATGTATACTTAGTTGGTAATGAAGACATTGGAGTTTATTCAAAAGGTGTTATTCTCTTGCTTATTTCTAATTTGGTTCTTCTTCATCTCCAGCATATGATCAAGTACAGATACCTGCCCTTCACACACGGGAAGAGGACATACAAAGGCAAGGACGACACAGGGAAACCTTTTGCTAGTTAAAAACTCCTATTTACCCTTCCTCTCTGTTTCATTTAAAATTTATTGGTCACAGCTAGTGAGGAATGGGGATTTGTTTTCCTTTTTTGTAAGCTGGACAGTAACATGAAAACATAACATCCAAAATAAAAGTGTCCATCCATGCTTCCCAGTGAGGATGAGAGCAGCACAGATCAGATTAGCCTGGGTATATTGCCTTTTTTAAAAAAACAAATTGGTCATATTTGTTTAGTAGTAGTCAAGACTCAGTGCTGCCTTTTGCCTTTCAAACCCAACCGGGTAAGTATAAAATCATCAGGATGGAATCACACTGACAGGAATTTGCAGTAATGTTTGTGATTATTTTTTTCTTTTCAATGATGGTGATCCCAGTAGATCTCCCTCTGCCAACCTTTGATTAATATATTGTTCTTACATATTTGAAACAACTTGTATATTGAAAGCCGTTAAAATTAGTAGCAATCGACTATGATTAAATGTCAAAATGAAATTGAAGTGAAATTTGATAAAAATTCAACATGCCTCCATTTGATTTATTTCATTTTTTGTTGTAAAATGTGCTGTTGAGTGTCTCGGGCAGGTGTCTCCTTTGTACTCTATAAGGACATTCTGAACAAATTGGTCACTGGAATTTCCATTTGTGACCCACATTTAATCATTTTTAAATTTTAGATTGGCTATGATTATAATTCTGTGTATTATCATTTGCATAATATACTTAAATATTGATAATTATTTTTCACTTTGGATTATTTAGCCACCCACAACATCATTGAATGCATAATTCAAGGAGGGTGTCGCTAATCCCATTTAACATAGTCACCTGTAGCATGTAGTTTCCCTTAAATCAGTTCTTTCTACTTTGTAGAGTTTAACCAATGGAATGTTCTGTTGCTGAGCACGTCTAAAAATACACATTTTAAAATAATTTCTGGGGCAGTTTTGGCTTGAAATTGAGTCACTGAATTTGCTTTACCTCAGATTATTAGACCATTCAAAACATACTGTGTCTTTTAAACCAGTATTTAAGTCCAGTTCGTAAATGGCCAATCTGCAGTAGCCTAACCTGACTGAAGCAAGCAAGTTTACCCCACAACCTTATCTCTTTGAAACATTCATCCAACAGTGTTTCAAAGACTGAGGTTCAGTTGGATTGTGTAGATTAGTTGTAGTCTTTTATAATCTGTGTTTTACTTTGAAGAAAGTTCTGGCAAATATAGTCATTCCAAGCAAACTGTTGTTCTCTTTCTTTTGCAGAGGAAACATAAGAAAACAGAGATTGAGAGCTTTTATTATAACAAATGGATGAAGTGGGTGGTGATCACACTTTCTTTTCTATGAACCTGTTGATTTTTTTTTTCCTGTCATAATTCTGGGAATCTGTCATCACTAAACTTTTGATCAGCACTGTAGTAAGGGATCAAAACATTTTCCTGTAAAAAGTTTGTGTTTTGAAGGGTTGTCTGGATTTGTGTATATATATATATATATATTTTAAAATATACATTTTTGAGATTTTTTTTTTTTAGTCATCCAACCACCATACTGTTTCCAAGTGTTTGAATCCATTTCTGTTGTAATTGATGAAAGCAAAACTGGTTAATTGGGTTTTCAGTTTAATTAATTAAATATGTTTTTCATGGAATGCATGTCGTTATTTTATTGTGCTGCAACAAAAACTTGATTTTAAAAACTTAAGTGTAATTTTTTTCACTCCAGATGCTATTAAAGAGGCTGTGTCCCTTCAAACTCTACATAGGTGTGTCTTGACTTGGAATTTTGTTGGTTGTCAGAACAACTTGAAATGATTAAAAAAACTTTCAAAGTCAGAAGTACACAAAGCATAGGAACCATTTTCTACTTCACTACACCCAGCAAAAGTGGAAGTCTGCAGTGTGTAATTGTGTTTGATGTGAAAGTAGTTTGTACAGACTGTGTAAACGTCATAGTGACTCAACAGTATCACTTAAGGCAATCTTTGCATACTGATTTGTTAATTCTCCTTCAACCATTAGTTGTATGTATTTATCACACATCATGCCTTGTCGTGTGCATGGAAATGACTTCTGAGGTTTAACCATCAGTCATATATTCCATTAGAGTTCACATCAGATCAGCACAGTAGCCACGACAATGAAACAAGTTGTTGCTTTTCTGTGTCTGCTGGGATCCTTCCAACATGCAGTGGCTCGATGCACAGTTCCAGCCTCAGAGTTTCAGCTGGAAGGAGATTATTTCATAGGTGGCCTTTTTGACATTCATCAGGTCGGTGGGCCCAAGCGTCATGACAGGCCAGAGGCCATTGACTGCTCCAGGTATGTTTATACCTAAAATAATCCAATTAAGCTGCTGTAGTTTCAAAATTGTTCGTCTTAATTACTGGCTTTATTTATTGTATGTCCCAACATTGATGTTGTTTCTGAGTGTGTGTAGAGACTAATGACACTATTTCTCACACTGCCCTGCTGCCCTTCCTCTGCTCACAGGCAGCCTTTAATTCTGTCAAGTTATCGGAGGTTTCAGCTGATGAGGTTCTCTGTAGAGGAAATCAATAACTCTACTGATCTACTCCCGGATGTGTCACTTGGCTATGAAATGATTGACCACTGCTCAGATATAGAGAATATACCAGGTGCTTTGAACCTCATCTCTGTTAATAACTCAATCCAGCCTTGGGTTAAACCACACAAGAATGTATCCAAAGTGATAGCAGTGGTTGGCACCTATACAAGCACCGAGACGCTGACTGTAGCCCCACTATTCATGACGGACCTCATTCCCATGGTAAACCTGCTACTGTTTAATATTAGTTTTTAATTCAAATTCAAAATACTGATCATTTCTTTTTTTTTAACAGGTCACTTATGGAGCCGCTAGTTCTGTCTTTTCAGAAAAACAGAATTTCCCATCTCTGCTGCGTACAGTGCTTTCCAGTAGAGATGTTGTAGAAGTGATTATTGCCATTTTGCAGCAGTTCAGCTGGCACTGGGTTGGTTTCCTTTACAGTGATAATGATTATGGTAAAGATGGCCTGCAGCTGTTCACAGATAAGATTAAAAACACTGAGATATGCCTAGCATATACCATTGGCCTTAGTCATGACACAAATTACTCCTCAGTATTCAAACAGTTAATGGCACAGAAGGTAGGCGTCATCGCTGTTTTTGCTCCTGAATGGCATGCTGAAGATCTCATTAGGTCAGCAATACAGCTGAATGTCACTAAGAAGGTGTGGATAGCTGGGGATGCATGGTCCTTAAACAAAAGGCTTCCTAAGGAAAAGGGAATCCAAAATATTGGAACAGTGCTTGGAGTATCTGAGCCAAAAATGGAAATACCTGGTTTCAACGATTTCCTCTTTTCTGTCAAACATCTGGCTCATTGTGAAAATGCAGAACTGCAGATGTTTTGTAATCAGATTTGTAACTGCAGTGGCTTGAGTGCTGAAGATGCCATTGCTGCAGACCCGTCTTTCTCTTTTCCTGTGTATTCTGCTGTGTACTCCATCGCCCATGCCTTACACAGTGCCATGCAGTGTAAAGCTGGTGGGTGTAATGGCAACATTACAGTGTATCCTCACATGGTAAGTGTTGTGCATCATTTATTCAGCTCAAGTAAATAAATGAATAATGTGAACTTTATCTTCCTACCAGGTTCTATCAGAGCTGAAGAAGTTAGATTTTACCCTTTTGAACCAAAACATTCAGTTTGATAAGAATGGAGATTGCATGTTCGGCTCGTATTCAATAGTTTTTTGGAACCACCGTGGTGCTGCGCAAGAGGTCGGCTTTTACCGTTTTCATCCATCACTCGAATTCTTTATCAACGTCACAGACATTCAGTGGTACACAAAGGGAGAAGTAAGTCCTAATCAAAGAATTAAGGCTTTATTTTGCATTGACCTGAAAACAGGGAGAGACGTGAAGGAGGAGGGAATTCACCCTGCTCCTTTGCAGTACTCTCTGTTATGTATAAATATGTTTTATTTGTGTAGGTGCCTACATCACTGTGTTCCCCTGAATGTCCTGTTGGATACAAGAAAAAACAAGATGGACTCCATAAGTGCTGTTTTATTTGTGAAATCTGTCCACATGGAGCCTACATCAACAGCACAAGTAAATTATTACACATGAAGAAGAAAATTGATCAAATGGAGAACATTATACATATACTAAGTGTCATTTTATTCCTTTGTTGACTGTCTGTCTTTCTGTTGTTTAAAACAGAGGACCCCTACAGTTGCATCTACTGCAAGGACACCGAATGGTCTGAAGAAGGAAGCACTTCCTGCAGTGTGAGGACAGTGGAGTATCTGTCCTTCACAGATGTTGAGGCTGTAGCGATCATGTTTGGAAATGGGGCCTTTGTATGCCTCACAACAGTTGTGTGTGTCCTCTTTGCCATCAACTACAACACACCTGTGGTCAGATCGGCTGGAGGACCAATGTGCTTCCTCATTCTAGGCTGCCTCAGCCTCTGTAGTGTTAGTGTCTTCTTTTATTTTGGTACACCAACAGTTACATCTTGTATCTTACGGTCCTTACCATTTCTTCTGTTCTACACTGTTTGTCTGGCATGCTTTGTTGTGCGCGCTTTTCAGATCGTGTGCATTTTCAAAATGGCTGCCAAGTTCCCAAAGTTCCACAGCTGGTGGATGAAATATCAAGGACAATGGCTGATCATATCAGCAGCATTTTTCACACAGGTGTTCTTAATTTTTTTTGGTTTTTATTTTGCCCCACCTGTACCGTACAATGAAACGGTTTGGTATCCTGACAAAATCATACTCAGCTGTGACATCAACCTCCACACATTCTGGGGATGTATGATTTTTCCCTTAATTCTGTGCAGCCTTTGCTTTATTTTCTCCTATATGGGGAAAGATCTCCCAAAAAATTACAATGAGGCCAAAGCAATAACTTACTGCCTCTTTCTGCTGATCTGCACTTGGATCGTCTTTGCAACCGTGCGCATCCTCTATCGTGGCAAGTACATCCAAGTTCTCAGTGCTCTGGCAGTACTCTCCAGTCTCTACTCATTTCTGTTGTGGTATTTCTTTCCAAAATGTTCCATCATCATTTTTCAACCTCACAAAAATACACAGCAGCACTTCCAGGGTCTTATACAGAGTTATACTAAAACAATTAGCCAGTAGCTACCTGCACTATATACATGTACAAAAACTGATGTGATTGAGGCCTCTGAATGGGAGTACACAGAGAATACAGATATAGATACATATAGGCTATTGTTAATATTAATCTTTAGAGTATAACTGAAACTTCTATGATGCTGAACCCCTTGGTTTATAGGTCACAAATGGACACATATGAAGTTGTGATGCATGCTGGCTTTTCTTTAACAGCAAAGGATTTCTGTCCTCTAATAACTGCAGTACATCAGTTCTTAAAGTTCATAATGTTAATTATTTAATAAAAGCAGAATAGAGAGTGTGTGTGTTTTACTTTTTTATCCAGCTGTTACAGCTTTTGTAGTCTACAGTAACACTTAAATCAAATATAAACCTGTTAATCCACTAAACTGGGTAACAAAAGCTTCTCTTCAGGAAATACTGAGTGCTGGTTAGGTGCTGACCTAAACTGCCTATCATACAAAAAATGGGCTACAAGGAACTAATCTGCCACTAACATGAGAGGTCCTAATAACCTGGACACAACACAATGCCTTTGCTCTGCCTGCTTTATCCTGAAGAGGGCGCTAGAATCCATTAGCATAAACCACCAGACACCTGGTTGAATTCAGTTGAACCCACACAATCCACTGCTGCCATTTACAGTTCAACAAGGTAAACTAGACTTTCATTTTGGTTATTTGAATTAATAACTATTTTTGTTATGTTCTGTTGTTGTTGTTTTTTTGTATCATCTGGGTCAGTACAAAACTTGAAGTTGGTTGTTATTCTTTAATGTAAATTCTCTGTAGAGAGATGAAGACTTACAGTATAATAAAACCATCCTGCTGTCCTTCCTTTGTTCTCAGCCAACCATCAGTCTGTTCTCTAAGGACGCAGCTGATAAGAGTGAAGAAATTAAGAACTGTCACACAGGAACTACTTGTTATGTGCTCCACTTGCTCTGAGGGCTCCGAGAAGAAAAGCACGGCACTTTGTTTTCGAGACGTGGTCTGGGCAGAACTTTTTTCTTGGTCGGGTCCGAGAACCATTGTGTGATTGGTCGGGATTTCAGAGTGGGCGTGGTCAATGTGGAGAAGCGGAAAAGCTTCTCTACAGAATCCACACAGGTCAAACAACACGGTCAGCCAGGCCTGTTGTTCAATCTGTTGTCATGCTACGAGCGCGTACTTGCCCACCTCCATTACCGGCTCGCTATCATCCCTCATTCAGGTAAACAGATAACGTTCACCTACACGGCTGTTTCTCTGTTTTATCTTTGTTTCCCAAAATAATTACACTGAGGCTTCTGCCTCCTTCTGCTGATCTTCGCCCGGATCCTCTTAGTACCTGCTTTCCAATGGAAAGGACATCACAGTGTTTAATGCCATTGCAGTACTCTCTAGTCTCATTCCTGTTATAGTATTTCCTCCTAACATGCTAAATAATAGTTCTTCAACCCCACAAACATACACAGCAGTACTTCCAGGGTCTCATTCAGAATTATACCAAGACCATTAGCTATTGTTTAAGTTTAAGTTCCTTACCCAATGTTTGGGATAGAGGATTGTATTCTGTTGTTGTTTGTTTGTTTTTGTTTTTAAATCCAGGTTACTGTGAAGCATCCCTTAAAGCTTAGATTCTTATTTTTAAGTTGAGACCAGTGAAGGAGGCAGCCTGTCCTGTCTGTGAAAAAAAGACAGAGCGGTAACTTTGAAGGAGGCTGTGTGTTTGGCTGCAGTTTTAGGTTTTTAGGTTAAATATGTAAAGTGAAAGTCTTCAAGCATTTCACTGGTAACCCGACAGTGGATGAATAAAAGAAATGGCTTATTCAAGAAATCAATCCTTCGTTCTCACTTTTGGTAAACCATGTCTGGAAACCTAATATTCTGAACACACACATGACATGTGGTCAATCTTCTGAGCTTCGTCACACAGCCTGAACAGACAGAGAGAGAGAGAGAGAGAACAGTAAAAAGGGAAAGAAAGAAAGCCGGATGAAGTGAACGTTGTTTTAACTAACTCACTTGGCCTCAGAATAATGGATGATCTCTCAGAACTGCGCCATAATATATAGGGTATACGACTGTGCATTAAAGTAATTATAGTCTCAGTCCTTTCATTGATCATTCCTCTGTAGTCACACCAGCTCTTTAATGGCCTCATAGCCATGAATATTAGATACACTTCCCTCCACCACACAGCGCAAATATGATGAGCCAGCCCAACGCGGCAGTAAGGAAACAAACACAGCACTGTGTGAGTACCTGTCTGGATTTCATATAGAAAGAAACAGAAAGTAACTGCAGTAGTTGTAGTTTCAGGGAGACAATCATGTTATGCTTGCCTACAGATAAAGAAAGTTTCCGGGATAATCCTACAGATAACGTTATTTATGATCATTGTCCCTCTTTGCTGTTACTGTTTACTATTTGTTTGTGTGCTCTCTGCTTTTATGTAATGGGTGCATGGATTTCAGTCAAATAATAGTGTATTCTCCTGAGATTATTTTCAATGTGAGCATAGTAACAGAGATTCTGGGTTACAACCCATTATGTCTGGGAGAGTGAGAGAGAGAGAGAGGTGAGGGAGGAAGAGGAGGGTGTGACAGAGACACAAGCAAAGAGCAGAGAGAGTTACTCTGCACACAGTTTAGAATCAAGCTCTTCGAATGTAATTTTCCTCACATCGCTGCTTGTAATTTCACTGACACCTCTGTCTGTCTGCAGTCTGTGAGTGTTGGACTCCCAAACAACATTCCGCCTGTTTTCACTGGTATATTGGACGATGCTTTGACCGAGGGTGCTGCATACAGCTTTTTTCTTAGAAATGTGTGAGCAGGTTGGACTTTTCCTCCACATTTCTAAGAATTGTACATATTTGTGTAGAGAGCTAACGGGTGGTAGTGTTGGAAGAAGCTGTGCGGGTGTCTTTAACGCACAGAAAGGGACATGGCGGGGGACCTTGTGGTTGGTGTGCTCTATAATGTATTACTACCTCTGCTCCTGCTGGTTGGTGAGTTGGTCTTCGTTTTCATTCATGTATACTACTGTTGCCAGAAATTACATTTCTGTCTCTATCCAGAAATTATAATCTAGTTCTATTATACTAGAGAGAACGCAGAAATCTCTACATCCAATATTTTTCAAAACTCATTGACTCATGTGCAGCTGCTGGCTGAAGCAGAGAAACTTGGTTATTTTTTAACATATCTTTTAACATAACACACAACTATGCTTTTACATAGATCCATAGAGAGCGAACTACGTACAATCAAATAAACTACTAAGCTGATTATGTTGATAAATTATGCAACCATATATCCAGAACTCTGCCTATTGTTATGCAAAAAAGTGAAAATAACTACAAGCGCGCTTTTTTGAGCTTCTCTAACTTCTTAGTGTGAAAAGTAACATAAGAAGAATAATGTTTTTCTGATTTTTATTTGTGTCTATTAGACACATCAGTTTTAGATTAAGAAGTATGAATCATAGTAATGAGTTTCCCTGTTTATTAAGTAATGGAAAAATGATACAATTATTCATTTGATGAATTCTACATGGACAAATTTTAACTTTGACCATGTCCATCGAACTCATTGGCTTTTTTCCTCTTTATTTCAGCTTCTTCTTTCCGCTACAATGGCCTATCAGTGGTATATTTCCTGTTTTTGCTCACCGTGCCTCTGTTACCAAACCCCAGCCTGGTTACCATGAAAGGTGAGAGACATGACCATATGTAAGATTTTACATGTCTTGAGTCAAATGCTGTACTTAGTGTAGTTTAAAGAATTTAAAAAAATAGTATAATGTTTCTCACCGTGGATGAGCGGAGTGGATTCTGTTACTTCTCTGTCTTACTGGAATTATTTGTTCTGATTAAACAGTCATAGTATCATCAGGCCTGGGTGTGTCAAGCTACAACCAGTCAGTCTGATGCAGTTCATGTTAAGAAGAAAGAAATCAAAATGTGGATAAATACTTTTTCACAGAACAAAACACCCAGTGTGCATTGAATAAAAGGCAGAAATTAAGTTTTTCTAGATGCAGGTTAAGCAGAATGTGTGTGTACCATCTTAGTATTGATCACTCTGATGGATTAAAGCATCTTTACCCCTCCCTCAAAGTACTTTGTAAAGGGGAAGCGGTCAGAATGGTCAAATCAATTATACATAGCCTGGTAATTACAGCAAGGAATTAAAAGACGAGATGTCAGCATTTTGACAGCATTGTCTGTTCCCCTCTCACCCCTCCTCCCATCTAAAAACTGTTTGTTTCAGCTTCATGGATCCCAGCTGTCTTCCCCTCTCTAATATAATCTCTCCTCAGACTAAGTGCTGAAGGCTGTGTGCATCTGGCGTGTGTGGATCATGCGTATTTGTGCATCCACCTATGCTTGGGAGAGTGTGTATGTGTGTGTGTGTGATTACGAACAGTACCTTCCTCATCAGGAAGCAGAGAGGTTTAAGTGAGATGATGCTTTTAGTAAAAAAACCTGGACATCAACAACACATTTGCTGATTCAGCTAATGTTAAGCTACATCAGCTATTATTGCACACTGTCTTCAATCTTTTGATTGTACACGTTTTTAAAAGGTTTTATTTATTTCCATTTACAAAGTTTGTTGCAGCATTTATTTAAAAACCATAACTGAATGTGATGAGTTTACAAAAGTAAGGATATGTATCAGTCTTTCACTGTTGTGTGCTCTTTCTCTGTAGGTAAAACGGGTCAGTTCCTGCGGCTCATCATCTACACCAGTATGACTTTTCTGACCCTGCAGTGCTTCATGCAGATTCCCTTTGCCTACATTCCTCCACAAGGTGAAGGCACTTCTCTCTGTAGGAATAGAGCTATAAATATCCAGAAATGCACAGTTACTGTGTTTGACCTTTTATATATTTCTTTAACAGTAAGCGGCATCTGGGATAATGTTCTCTACCATTTGGGTATTACAAGGTATACACACACATCTTTCAGGATTTTGTTAACCTTAGTGGTTAAGTTATTGTCACCTGTCTTAGCAAATGCAGTGTTTCTGGCAAGAATGAAGAAATCAAACTTGTCATAATGCTTCCAGATTCAGCCTGGTTGACCCTGGAAATGTAGTGCGTCTCCTGGTGCCAGACATCGGCCTCCTCTTCTCTTCTCTGTTCATACTGAGGCTGTGCAAAACACTGCTGCGCCCAGTGCCCCAAGTCAGCCTCCATGAAAATGGAATCCCGCCCTCTGACCCTGAGGTAACCACGCACTCTTCAATTCCATGAATCAAATAATGCACGCAGTGGTACCAGGCCACTTAGTTCATTGTTCTTGCAGGACGTGGAAACCTCTGACACAGAGACAGACGGAGAAAGTGCCACAGAGGGGTCGTCTTTTGACAGCTCAGATCAAACTACAGTGCCAGTGCAGTCGGGTCCGCCACAATTTGTCCAGAAGCTGATAGTGTTTGCAGCTGGACTGAGGCTGTTGCTGTCAGCAATCATGAACACAGCAGGAAAGGTGGTGGTGACTCTACTGCTTGGGCTGGCAGGTAAGATACACAAAGTGTTGTGTACATACACGGGCAGTGGACCTTTAAAGTAACCGACTCTTGTCCTCTTGGCTTTTCATCTTCCATGTCTGTGTGCTCAGGTATCACGCTGCCCTCCCTCACCTCAGCAGTGTATTTTGGGGTGTTTCTGGCCCTGGTGTGGTGGTGGATATTCAGCCGTTCCATCAGCAGTCTACTCTTCAGCTCTCTCTGTGTGATGATGGCCATCTTCAGCGGTGGACATCTGTTGGCTCTGTACCTCTATCAGCTACCCCTGTCCCAACAGCTTGTGCCACCAAATGATATCTATGCCAGGTACAGGAGTGTTCAGAAACTCGGATTCACCTTTAGTCTTGTTCTTGTCACTACACTTTCTCCTCTCATTCTTCCTGTGTATTTTCATTATGCATGCATTCCCAGGTTGTTTGGAATGACAGGAGTGATCAGAACCACCACTTCAGACCCACACTCTCTTGGTCTGCACCCACACGTCAGCTGGCCTGATTTCATCAACCCTTTGGTGCTTCTGCTCCTCTACTACACACTGGTGGCCCTGCTGCACAGATGGGTTCACATCACAGAGGAGGTTTGGAATAATGCTTAGAGGCAGAACATGGTTCAGCTGTTGCTTTGCAAATGTATTATCATTCCCTGGTGGGTTTTTGTTCCTGTTGTCATACTATTCAATCACTCACTCACTCATCACAATACATGAAAACATATCTTCGGCAGCACCCTAGCCCATGTGTAAGGGAACACTTTGTATATTGAATAGTATGACAAAAAAACTGGTTGCTATTCAGACAGTATTACATTTCCTGCCAGGCTTTTAATAGCTGTTGTGCTTCTCAGGATATTGCTGATGGTGAAGAACCTGAGAGCCCAGTAGAAAGTCCAGAGGCTCCTCCAAGCTTCTCCAGGGTCATGTACATCTCAGGAGATAGGCATGAGGTAATAGGAATATTTCTATTGCCACTGGGCATCAATCAAAGTTTTACTGCTGCCTCACTTGTTCATTATAAACTCTGGATTTTCTCCCTTTTCAGCTTTTAAGCAGTACTGATGATGAAACATATCTACCTGATGAGGTAAGTTGTTTTCAGTCAGAAAATAAGGAAGGTCTGTTGTTATTCACTGTGAATTATGGGACTGGTGTGCACTCCTTTGGTTTACCACCTACGTGTTGCCTTAACTTGAAGTATGATGTGTTCTCTTCCTTCAGCCAATGATTTTAATGACCGAAGATTCTTGGCAAAATGTCCACAGCAACAATCTTCTGTTAGAAGGCACAGACTACACAAACTGCTACCCTCCATCAAATCACCAAGGCTCATCACCACATGGTAATCAATTCTTTAAATACTAATTAACTAGAACACACCAAAGCATTTTCAGCATTATAGATGTATACTTTGTCACTTTCATGCCAGAGACAGAAGGCAAGGGAGAAATAGAGGAGAGGATTGACGACCCAGAGGATCAGACAGAAACTTCACCCGCCCCCTTAGGCCCAAGTGGTCTGGTCATCTTTGGACAGCTGGTGCAGAAACACAGCTACGTCAGCGCTCTCATCATCATGATGGTAAAGTACAAATACTAATACAGATTAATGAGGGCTTTGACTTGGCACTGTGCAAGTAATAACATTGGTTATTATAATTAAAAGGGAAAAAACATTTGTGGTGACGGAACCAGAAAAGTTTTTGTTGTGTTTGGAGCTGGACATGATCTTCTTCTGCATAATTCCATTGCTGACAAATTTGGCATAGTAATTATTATGTTTTGACATCATATTGGTTCTATTAGATTTGGAGTATTACGTACAACAACTGGCTGACATTTGCCATGCTTGTGTGGTCCTGCATAATTTGGATGATGCGAGACCGCCGGCGGTATGCCATGATGTCGGCCCCTTTCCTCGCCATCTATGGCACCGTCCTGGTGGTGCTGGGCTTCTTGAGTGGGTGGCGTCTGAGCCGGGCTGAGCTATATCCCGGTCTGCCTCCCACTGTTATAATGGATTTTGACCTGAACAGCTATCACCCTGCACCATGCGTCCACCTCGGAGCAAAGGTGAGGCAGGGTACGGGGTTAACAAACAGGGACTGACACTTCTTCAACTTGTGAGAAAAAGACAGAAAACAGATAAACAAATATCGCAACATGTTAGAGGTATTAATGTATACCGGTTACTGTGTGTTTTGCAGGTCTTCTACAGCTTCAGCTTCTGGTTGATGTTTCGTCAGCAGCTGAAGGAGAGACAGGAGGAGCAGAGCACGAAGGAAGAATCTCTTGATGAAGTCAAAGTTGTGCCACGTAATTTATGTTTAGATTGCTTTTCCAATGACCATGACATCTGTGAGAAGATAACATTTAGTTTGTAGTCATGTATATAATATAAAGCACATCCCAGTTCTTCATCCTATTAATGTTTCAAAGAATGAAAGTCTCTTTTCTTCTGTGTCTCTGTTCCTTACTTTTTCGTCCTTTCTCCATTTTCCTGAACCTTTGACTCCATGAATCCTTCAGCAGAGGAAAATCAGCCTTCGCCTCTCGTAGCGATGCTGATCTCAGGAGTGAAAGGGCTGCTAGTGAAATACTGGATCCTCTTCTGCTGCTCCATGTTCTTTGTGGTCAGCTTCTCTGGAAAGGTAAAGACATGAAGTGGGACATGTCAGATGCAAATAAGACACTTTACAAAAACATTACTCAACATAATAATGGACTTTATCTAAATTCACCACAATGTCTCTCACTCAGGTGGTTGTCTACAAAATCCTCTACATTGTTCTCTTTCTCTTCTGTGTTGTTCTCTACCAGGTTAGTATCAGTTTATATCTAAAAACAGTCTGTAATACAGTCAGTGCAGGTTACACACCAATTTAAAATAGGTTAGTTGAATATTTGCTTGTCAGGTTGCTACCTAGCTGATTTGGTAGCTGGCTGTTAGCATTATTAGCTGAGTAGTTAATTGACAATTATCGATGTGAAAATTGACTATTATACATATGTGTAGTGTTTGGCTACTGCACAGATAGAACTAGTATTAGAGCAGATAGAAATGTGAGATTGTCTGAATGATGGAATTGCGTGGGCCAAAAAGGAAAATCCACTTCTATAGTGGTTTTGTGACGCATGAAGCTGCTATAATTTCAGGTTCATCTTACACACTAATGCGTTGACCCCTAAATTATTGTTGGTGAATCGTTCAGCTGTTTGTGCATGTAAGATTCAGAATAAAAGCGGCTCTACAAATGCACACACAAACAGACTATCATCAACATTGTTTTCCAGTTAAAAGTATTGATTATGACTATAAGCACATACAAAGCCATTTTTTTGTAGCCGTTTCCCTAGTTTTTCTTCCCCATATTATGTTTCTGCTGACCTTTTAGAAAGACGGTAGGCACTTACAGGAAGGCCTAATGGCTGTGGAGATGACATAAGACAACATTATTTGTCTATTTGGACAAAATCACCAACACCGCAGTGCTTTACATGCAATGTGGGTGGAGGCAGGAAAGCACCACTGTCATTCACAGTGTTTGAAATGCAGTGTTGCTGCTGTATTTTACAATGTATGTTCAGGCTTCCTTTCTTTCTTGAGGCCAACATCTGTAGAGAAAAGGTGGTTTACACTCATGTTCTCTTCCCTCAGGTCCGCTATGATGTGTGGCGTCGGCTCCTGAAGACATTCTGGGGCGTGGTGGTTGGTTACTCCATGGTGGTGTTGATAGCCATCTACATGTACCAGTTCAGAAGTGTTTCTGGGCTGTTCAGGCAGATTATGGGCATGTCAGAGGAAGGGTGAGTTTCACATTAACCACATCGATTAATATTTTTATTTTATTTCTGCAAGTCTTTTCGTCCCTCAAGCCAGAAACTTCTTTGAATCTGGTGAATTCTGTTAGACCTCATGTCAGCATACATGGGGTCATTGTATGGTTTCCTTCTCTGTTGCCTAGTCTTCGTGACCTGGGTTTGGAGCGATACGACACAGTGGAGCTGTTTGCACGCATTCTGCTTCCTGCTGCATTCCTATTGGCTTGTATCCTCCAACTGCATTACTTCAACTCAGACTTCCTGACTCTCACTGATCTGGATAATGTACCTGTCAGAGAGTCTTCCAGGTGAGGCATCAGAATGTGTAAAATATTCCACACATCTCTGTATGTTTGACTCATTAAATCGTCTCCGCCTCCAGAGAGGAAGAGCTCAGAGGTTCAGTCAGTGTGATATCTGACATGTAAGTACTCCTTCATAAATGTCTTGTTAAACTCACATTGCAGGTTCTGCTGCAAAGACAATTGCATCTGACTGCATCTCACCCAGTTCTTTTTAACGACAGTAGATACTTAGGGTTTATTTCATGTGGTGAGAATAATTGGTCCTATTTGGGTTATTTTAGAATAGCTTACCACTTATTAATTATTTAGGAAAAAATTGCTTTGCTTTGCTTTATTTGTAAGACTCACTGCAATATTCACATTTAATTTCAGCATTAAGGAAAACATTGAACAGTTACAGAAAAGGTAAGAGCCCTGATCTCTCTTTTTTCTTAGCTTAATGGCTCAGCATTAATCTCTCTCTCTGTGGTGGGTGGCAGACTTGTAAAGGAGCAGATCGGGAGTATGAAAAGTCAGGAGACTCTGAACAGCATCGGACTGCAGACCTCCTCAGAGAAAGTAGCTGACGAACAGGAGGGCACAACAGAAAGTACAGCCAAGGGTGCAGGTTGTTAAGTCGATTCTTTCTGGATTTTCCTTTGTGTGTTGCGCTCTCCGTCTGTCAAGTCTTCTTTGCTATCTGAGGTGAACATATGCTAATATATTATGATGTCTGATGTTGTTTCTTTTCCTCTCAGAAACTGTGGAAAGCAGTAGTGAGAACAAGTGGATTGTGATTGTGGACCGAGCGAGCCTGCTGTTCATTCAGGCTCTGTTGTGGCTTCAGAGACTCCAGGACCTGAGCTGGAGACTGCTGGAGCTCCACAGCCTCAAAATTGTGTCCTCTGGCATCATCTGGGTGTCACTGCAAGAGGTTGGATCTGCAAGTGCATGTCAGATGTGCATGTGTGTACAAGTTTGCATGGAAATGTGTAGAAATTCCTATTTCCACTGATGTATTTAAGTCTGAATTCCACAGATTTTAATTTATTTGGCATGAACAAATGTTATTTCCATTTCCACAGGTTTCATTGATGAACTCACTTTTCCTGGTTCTATGGGTGTTGGCCCTACCAGTTCCACAGTATCGACCATTAGCATCCAGCATCTCTGCTGTGTGGGCCTGTGTCATGGTAGTATGCAAGATGTTTTACCAGCTCAAAGTCATCAAACCTCCTGATTACTCCTCAAATTGCACTGCTGTGAGTTCATTTGGGGTAAATGTTTTGCATGTGTGTATTTACAGCCTGTACCTTTTTTGCGTTTTTGGTATTTTATATTATATAAAATATAACAAGTATGTAAGGATGGATAACAAACTGTATAACACAGGCTGTGCGTTGTCAGGTTTTGGCATTGTGTCATAATTAAGCACTTTGATTACACGTTTCTACTCACAGTTGCTTTTATTGTGTCTCTCAGGGCTTGTTACCCTCCAACAGCTCAGGCCTAGATGATGACGCAGAGCTGAGGGGAAACATGGCAGAGCTGCTCAGCAGGTCTATCCTCTATCTCGAGCCTGTTGACCCTGTGTACTGGTGTGGAGCACTGTCCAAGTGTGAGGGCAGGATCCTCCCTTGTCTGAGGGTACAATACAACTTCTGGTGTCTTTGCGTCACTATTTTATATCATCAATATTCACATAATGCTAACTGAGCCTGTCAGTGCCGGGTTGATTTTGGTGTCGGTTTGGTGTTGTGTTGTAGAACCACCTGATGGTGCTCGGGCTGCTTGTGTTTGAAGCGACTGTCCATCGGCACCAGCTTTATTACCGTCTCCATAACAGCCTGAAGCCTCCTCCCTTCAGCATCATCTTCCAGGGCATTACGAGGCAGCACCTGGATCATGGTGTCTTGCCCTGCATCAAGTACTTCATCAACTTTTGTTTCTACAAATTTGGACTTGAGGTACCTTTTGTGCAGTGTTTGGGATGGTCTGTGTGTATGTGCATGTTCTTCCTGCCACTCACTTTTGAATATGCCCACACTTTCCAGATAAGTTTAATAGTAGCTGTAAACGTGATTGGTCAGAGGATGGATTTCTACGCCCTGCTCCATTCCTGCACCTTACTTGCTGTACTGTCACGGCGACGCAGGAAGGCTATTGGAGAAGTGTGGCCCAAATACTGCTACTTTACAGCAGGGCTCATGGTCCTCCAGTACCTGTTGTGCATTGGCATCCCTCCTGCTCTATGTGTTGGTATGGGATTTTTTGGGTTTTTGTATTAATAACTGTAAGAGAATGTGATATTATAAAGTAAACACATGTATTTTAAAACCTTTGCTGTTCTTTTTATTCTGTTTTTGGCAGACTACCCCTGGAGAACAGCATTTCAACCTTTGACCTCAAACGTTATTAAGTGGTTTTATCTACCTGACTTTGCAATGAGACCCAATCCTTCCTTCATATTCTGTGAGTTCTGTTCTTTTCTCTTCTCTCTCTGTGTCCACCTCTGTTGACACCCGTCTATGTTCTCCTCTCTGCAGATGACCACCTCCTGCTGCTCTGCTCATCTCTGCAGTGGCAGGTGTTTGAGGAAGAGAACCGAGCAGCAGTACGTCTTCTGGCTGGAGACAATGTTGAGATTAGCCGCAGCTTAGATCCTTGCTCCTTCAACCACATACCTGTTGACAACTTCCTCCACTGCAGGTCCGTAGCCCTAATTGCATGCAAAGTCAGAGATTGTATCCTTTTTGAATTGAGATAGCTATCCTGGGCTTTTGTAGGTAAATGTTAAAAATGTATAATTTTACTAATCAAAACATTCCTAGGTTCCTAGGTGGTGCTCTATGTTGTACTAGTCCAAATCTGAAGTGTGGTATTTGTAATAGTTGTAATAGCAGTCATCTTCGTCTGTTGAGCCTGTAGGTTAACGCACAGAACTGGGACTCCATTTCTGTGGTTTGTGGTTATTTTAGGAGCATTAAGGGTTTCAGTTAGTTCATTCATTTATGTCCTGAAAGCTGCTCTGGTAAATTGAAAGTGCTGGATAAGCACTCATGAATATTTTTGATTTTCCTGAGCCTTTGTTTCATTTCCCAGTCTTACTGTAAGTCTCTAGTAAATGTGTCATACTGAAAACAATGAGAAGATTTTAAATAATCTGTTTTGTCTCCAGGTGCTACCTCGACATGGTGAAAGTGTTTGTTTTCAGTTATTTCTTCTGGCTGGTGCTCTGTCTCATTTTCATCACTGGCACCACACGGATCAATATTTTCTGTCTGGGCTACCTGGTGGCCTGTTTCTACTTCATGTTGTTCGGAGGCAGCGTGTTGATGCAGCCAGTCAGATACATCCTGCGCCTGTGGGACTGGCTCATTGGGTACACCTGCTTTGTGATAGCCATGAAGAACCTTCTCTCTGTAAGTTACCATAAAGAAGGGAAGCTTCTGTCTTCAAACGTAGAGAAGATTGAAGCAAGGCGTCTCTTGAAGACTTTTCGCTGCTCATCCAAGCAGCTTGGTTGAGCAGCAAAACATCTTCAAGAAAACTCTACAAGTCCTACTTGCTTCAATCTTCTCTACGTATTATGACCTGGATGACTGAGAATCTTCATCAACTTCTGTTTTCAAACCATATCAAATTGTTGTTCTTATCCATACGTATCTGTCCTCAGCTTGGTTCTTGTGCCTACCTGGACAGCCTGCTGAAGAACAGCTGCTGGTTAATTCAGGCCTTCAGCATGGTCTGTACCATCAAAGGCTATGATGTCCGTAAGTGTAACTGTCTGGTATGACCGTTGAAGAATATGAAACAGAGCTGGAAGAGAAACTCGTTGAGCATCTGTTCATATTAACTGTTTAATAAGAAAAAATATGTAAACTTATTACCTCTGACCTGTGTGTGTCTCGCTCAGCTGATCCTGATGATGAGTGTGAGCTACCAGAGGGTGAGGCCGGCATCGTCTGGGATGCGATCTGTTTCACGGTTCTCCTGGCACAGAGGAGGGTCTTCCTCAGCTACTACTTCCTCTATGTGGTGTCTGAACTCAAGTCCTCTAAAATACTAGCCTCCAGGTGTGTACTCCTGCAAAAACTCCTATTTATGTTCATCTGAAGTGAACTATTCTAACAACAGTTGCTGTAAATTAACATTAATGTCTATGTTTTTTTAGGGGTGCCGAGCTGTTCGAAGCCAAAGTGAAGAAGCTGGTAGCAGCCAGACTGGAGATGGAGAAGAAATCTGTGCAGACGCTAAAGAAACAGTAAAACATAATATTTCTATCCTTACAGATGGTCACAGCCCACTGCGATTTCTCATATCCCATTTAGTTTTTCTTGAAAAGAGTAAGACTATTCCTCCCTCTCCTTCAAGGATGGAGAAAATCAAATCAAAACAGAAGGGTCAACCAGCAAACAAAGCTGGAGCTACTGCTGATCAGGTGACACAAGGTAACATAAACGCATCTATCTCATTATGTTATGATTTGAGATACTGTAAAATAACAAATCTGGCAAACTGTATTATTAGACGATGATGAGAAGGCAAAGGCAGATGCAGGAAAATGGTGGAAACCTTGGGTCTCTCAGCCAGGAGGTGAGCCACAGTATCACACAATGTTAAAAGAGAGTGACAGTCAAAGGGCTACAGCTGTTGTACTGGAGCAGAGGCTCAGCAGTACACATGCTGTTTTAATAAGTTCTATATGTCTTATAAGTTCTGCTTCTTTCAGTGGAAAACAATTGTGGCTACCACCTGTTTGAGAGTGACAGTGAGGAGGAGGAGGAGGACGAAGTTGTAGAGAACAAAGAGGAGGAAAAGCCACCAAAGAAGAAATCAGCTTTCCAGGTGAGAGCCAGAACACCTGAGACCAAAATGGAAAAAACTATTAGAGGTTTTAGATATGTTTAAGGATATGAGTATATCTATGAAAAGTAAACACTGAGAGTTTTGTGGTATGATGTGTATCTGTTTGTTTGATATTCCAGCTGGCCTATGAAGCCTGGGTCACCAGCTCTAAGAAGGCTCTGAAGGACCTGAAGAAGGAGAAGAAAAAAATAAAAAAAGAGGAGAAGAAGATGGCAAAGAGAGAGCTACAGAGACAGCAAGGTGGCAACACACCATGTGGAACCTAGCACGCAATCCATTAATCGCACCATTGTCGCTAGTCATAAAACTTTTTTAGAGGCATTTCATCAGTGCCTGGGCACCATGAACATTGCTTGAAACAAGCTGGTTATTGGTATGAAATGATTTCATAATGAAATCTTTATTTCAGGCATTGAGAGAGCAGACTCAAGTGAGGATGAACTGGAGGAAAGCACTGCGGAGGAGGAGGGAGAGGAGGAAAAAGGTACGACACAAGTACACTGCCAAATATTTCAGGTGTAGCCTAATAAAAATGACTAAAAGTTTTTGCTCTAACTTTTCGTCACCTTTCAGAAAACATCCTCCTCCGTGTCATTAACACGTTAAAGTTCAGCTGGGTGTTTATTCAGTCTCTTGCTGATGACGTGATAGAAGGTCTGAACTCCTTCTGTAAAGACAGCCTGGACATTTCCAGAGTGCTGCGCTTTGAGCGAGCACTACTCAACCAACAGCAAAAGAAGGTGGGAAGAAACAATCTAAACAAAACATCAGAAATGCATGGTTTGAATAAAATGTTGTGCAAATGGCTTTGGTGTGTTTACTGGTTCTGCAGGGCAAAGAGGTGAGTCAGGAGAGTGTGAAGAAGTTTTATGAAAACTGGATGTCCCGTCAGAACACACTGTCCTCTCAAGACAATCTTGATGAGTCCCTACCTACTCCCACCACGCCCCCCATCCCCTCCTCACACCACACTTACACTAAGCTGAAGAATCAACCATCCAAACTGTCCTGGGCCAGCAGTGTTTCCAGGTAGCTTGCAGTGTGAGGTCTGACAAATTCAGACACTGGTTTAATTTTTGCATCTAGGTTGTGTTCAACTGACCTGTCCTCTTTCACCTTTAGCTGTATGACTGATGAAACAATGCTGGGATCCCGGCAGCCAACGCAGGAGGAGCTGGATGAGCCGGATGAGCCTCCTGCTGTGCCGCCTGCTGCTGACCAGCTGAGACGGAGACTCCTGAAAGAGGCCAACATTGACCTGACGTCCTTTGATACTGATGAACCAAGGTGAAGGAATGAGAGATCATCACAATAAAAACTTCTAAACAAAGATTTATTAAAACGTCTATTAAACATGAAGCTTAAGTATTTAATATAAAAATCATGTTTGTTTTAAATAGTCTTGAAGGTGGCACCTCTCCAAAGGAACACCATGAACAGACAGAGGTGTATGATGATACAGAGGGTGAAAGGAAATGTGAGCAAGAACAAGAGGACCAAGAGAAGAAAGAACCACAGGGGGATCCTGAGGAGAAGATAGACCACATGGACGAGGAAACACAGCACAGTGAAGAGGGTGACTGTGCTCATTACCCAGAATGCACCTCACTAGATCTCAGAGAGACTGATGATGAGAATAGTCCCCCAGAGTCCCCCAGACCTCTGAGTGAAGAAACGAGGAACCTCACTGCCAGCGAGCTGCTGCTCAATAAGTAAGTAGACACAAACATCATAGTATCTAAAAAGCTGCTAGATTTCCTTATAACTCCTTAATTTCTTTTGTTCTTCTGTTTCCCCTCATGCTTCTTAAAGTATGTTTGAAAATGACGAGATCTCAGAGTCGGATAAGTTTTTTGTGACGTTGCCGAGACCATTGAAGCTGTCGTTTGCCCTTTACAACACCATGGTGTCCAAGTCAGAGATGCTGTGCTACTTTGTCATCATCCTCAACCACATCGTGTCGGCCTCCTTCCTCTCCCTCATCCTGCCCATTCTCATATTCCTCTGGGCCATGCTATCTGTGCCTCGGCCAACCAAACGCTTCTGGATGACAGCTATAATATACACTGAAGTAGGTTGTTCTGGCATGATTATTGCAATAAATCCAAGTGGCCAAGAAAGAACCTAAGCTTAATCTCCTTGTGACAGTTACTCATTATTTTAGCTGTTAGTATGGTGTATCTCTTCTAACTGTCGTCCTCTGTTCGTTTCAGCTGACTGTTGTGGTAAAGTACTTCTTCCAGTTCGGTTTCTTCCCCTGGACCACCTCTGCCTACCGCGGCATCAATGCTGAGCGACCCTTTGCCCTGCCCAACATCATCGGAGTGGAGAAGAAAGACGGCTATGTCCTCTTTGACCTTATTCAGCTGCTTGCTCTGTTTTTTCACCGATCTATTCTCAAGGTAACCTAAAATGTATCATTAAAATATACGTTACCATTCTTTCCCTTACATCCAATAAAAAATAAATAATCTTATAGATTTGTCAACAGGCACAGATATACAAGGCTGCTAGGCTATTTTAAAAGACTTGGTCATCCAGACTAGATGATTGATTTGTTATAACAGATAAATAAATAAGACTCAGTGTAAAGCAAAAACAGAGCATCAGGAAAACATACCTGAAGTTAAGGAAGAGAGGAGAGACTGGATTACAGTGAATCCTACCACAGCACTGTAAAAGACTAAATGCATTTTAAAAAATTAACATCCTGTATGAACATCCAGTGCCACGGCCTGTGGGACAACAAGGAGGTTGAGATGCCTGATTTCTTCAAGAAGCTAAAGAAGAAGGTGGACAAGAAAAAGATGACAGGAGATAAGACGGTCAACAAGGACCAACCTCCACGCCGCCTGAGGTTCCTCCCCCTCCAGGCCTCCACCACCTCACTGTTCTGCAGAAAAAGAGGCGACTCTGCAGAATCTAATGGTGAATATCTGTTGTCTTTTCTGTATTCTATTATTTGTTCTTATTTTTGATGATTGCCACATTGCTGATTGTTTTTTTTCATTTCTTTGTTTACTGGAGAGG
The DNA here is from genome assembly GCF_900634625.1 of Parambassis ranga. Lineage (NCBI taxonomy): Eukaryota > Metazoa > Chordata > Actinopteri > Ambassidae > Parambassis > Parambassis ranga. The sequence continues at coordinate 11,373,262 of NC_041028.1, read as the reverse complement.
TGAAGCCCAAGAAGCAGAACAGCAGGAGAAAGAAACGGCAACGGCACGAGACGCCACTAACCAGGAAGCAGAGGATCAGACAACAGATCAGAGAGAGGATGCTGCAAATCAAAGCTGCCACCATAGAAGTGTGCGCAGATTTGTTTGTTTGTGATGCCTGCGTGTGTGCTTTTTGAAATTTTTGTGGTTTGAGTATTCTCTCTCTTTTTTGTCTGCAGAGCTCTTCACATCTACTTACCTATTAGGCAGTTTTTCTATGACATCATCCATCCAGACTACAGTCCTGTGTGCGATGTTTACGCACTCATGTTTCTCATTGATGTAGTCAACTTCATTGTTACCATATATGGATACTGGGCTTTTGGGGTAAAGACTACACATACATATACATATTACAACTGTAGATCAGATTATAAAGGGTCTTATATTAAATGTGGTTATTGTCTCTTTGTAGAAATACTCAGCAGTTGCTGACATCACAGAGTCTCTGTCAGAGGACCAGGTTCCAGAGGCCTTTCTGGTCATGCTGCTCATCCAGTTTGGCACCATGATAGTGGACCGGGCCCTGTATCTGAAAAAATCACTGCTAGGAAAATGTGTTTTCCAGGTGGTCCTGGTGTTTGGGATACACTTCTGGATGTTCTTCATCCTCCCTGGGGTCACAGAAAGGTCAGAGTTTAGGACACAACACAGTTTAAAGCTTCTGTGTAATTAGACTTCTTATCAAGATCACACAAACCAGAAGAAAGCATTCAGATATGACCTGGGGCAGTAAAATCAGCTACATTTATCCGTCTTTGTTGCAGGAGGTTCAACAGGAACCCAATTGCTCAGCTGTGGTACTTTGTAAAGTGCATCTACTTCGGTCTGTCTGCCTACCAGATCAAATGTGGCTACCCAAACCGCATTCTGGGCAACTTCCTGACTAAGAACTACAACTATCTGAACCTCTTCCTCTTCCAAGGGTATTAAAACAGTTGTGGTACTTCAAACAATACATTTTATTACAACCTGCAACACTTGCAATATCAATACAGAATGTTGTTATATAATAGGTGGATTTTGGAAAAAGATACTTCAGAGTTTCTTCATCATCATTGTTGTTCTCTTCTCTTTTAGTTTCCGGATGGTTCCCTTTCTGACGGAGCTGAGGGCTGTGATGGATTGGGTTTGGACTGACACAACTCTGTCTCTCTCCAGTTGGATTTGTGTTGAAGACATCTATGCAAACATATTTGTACTCAAGTGCTGGAGGGAGTCTGAGAAAGTAAGTGCTGCTCTTATACTTGTCTCTGCATTTATAATGGTGATTAATGAGTCACTGGTCTGTGACAGCAGAGCAGATCAATTATACATCTTTACATTTTTGTTCACATGCATGAATGATTTAGCTGGTGCAGTAGTTTTATTTTCAGTCTAGTGAATCATTTTAGGTAAGAGCTAATTTATTGGTAATGTTTCCAGAAATACCCCCACCCTCCTGGGCAGAAGAAGAAGAAGGTGGTGAAATATGGGATGGGTGGATTCATCATCTTTGCTCTCATCAGCATCATATGGTTCCCACTCCTCTTCATGTCACTGGTCCAGTCAGCAGCTGGTGTTACCAATCAGCCCGTGGATGTCTCCATCCAGCTCAGCATTGCAGGATACGAGGTCGGGACTGCTATAAATACATCTTCTTTTTATTATTTTATTAAAAAAACATTCATACTTGGCTTAGCTGTTTGCCTTTATTATCATCATGTTTTCCCTTTGCCAGCAACAGCTCACTTTGATAGCATTATTATTTATAGATTTCTTTATAGAATTATGGAGCAGAAATTAGTTCTATTTTGGATGTTTTTATGTGATTAGCTACATGTATTTATTTTCTGTGTGTTTTTTTACAGCCTCTGTTCACTATGAGTGCCCAGGAGCAGAACTTGGTTCCATACACAGAAGCAGGATTCAACAAAATCACCAACGTGTTTGCTACTCATCCAGTGAGACACATTTTATTTTACTGTAAAACACAGCAATGTGCAGGGACAACAGTCAGTGTAACTGTACAACCATCATTAGAAATGTCCACAGCTGTTTGGGATGCATGTGAACTAGTTGTTTTTTTCAGTTGACACTCTCACTCTAGCATCACAACATCTGCTGGCCACACTGATAGCAAATGTACTACAGACACAATCAGACTTTTCAATCCAAGTTGAATCAGGAGGCAGAGGCGCTGTTCTTATTTTAGTCAGAGACTCATCAATAATGAAAACCTCAACAGTCACCTGGAATTTCACAATAAGTCCTTGGACTCAAAGTGTGGCAGGGAGGAAGTGACTGATGTCGGTTTTTCAATATAAAAGCCCTAAATTACTTACAGGACATTTCTGAGGGGCTTCATAAAAACATTATTTTTGTTTAAATGATCAACCTTTTCATCTTTTAAGCTTCAGATACAATTTCATCCTTAAACACTTCACAAGGCATTGCTCTATTCCATTTACATCAATTCAGCTCAGATGTCAGCATTTCCAGCAATGCAGAGCAGATCATTGTGCATGCAGCAAATGCATTTTCTACTAAGTTTATTAGAAGGTTTTCCTGTGCCCCTGTTATCATTAGTCATGTTAATGACCTGCTGAATGACACAGTGACTGTTTTAATTATGTTATAGACATGTCTGATATTACACCATTACATTGCAACAACATTTACTGAAATAACGGTGGAAACCTAATCCCACTCTCTCTCTCTCTGCCAGTCTGCTATGCAGTTCATAATGAACTATGAAGCAGAGGACATTGTTGTTGCTAAGATCAAGAGTGATGCCAGTCTGCTGTGGAGCATCAGCCCAGCAAGTCGAGCTGCCATGATACAGGAACTCAGCAACTCCTCTCACATATACATAACCTTACGCTGGACGCTGCTCAGGTTTGTTTGGGTCCTGTTGTTATCAAGTTGGTTCGCTGGGACCAGTCCAGGATACATCTTACACTACGCTTCTTTTCTTTCTGTTTCATGTCCACTTCCACATATTTATATCCTGAAAAGTGCATCATGACATCATGCCATTTTTCCTTCTTCAGAAATGCGTCAATATCAATGAATGTAGAGTCAGTGGGAGAACACACTGTGAAGTATGATGACGAAGCCCTGAGGGAAGGGATAGTCCACATGCTCAAAGGCAACAGCAGCAAACCTGTGTAAGTTTCAGTCATCTGACCACCATCTGGATTTCTGCTTTCAGCTGTAGAATAATTAAAGAGAACAGCTTCATTCAAAAACATATATACATACATATATCCAAAACATGCTATTCTTCTAAAACAAGTGTTAAATTGTGTTTGATTTTTTTTTGTCATGTAGGATCATAAATTCTCTGCTGCCAAAGTTCATCAGGGGTCCCAAAGGACCAGAGTCCAAAATGGCAACAAGGATGAAAGTGGGTTAGTTACTTTTTATTATACCTTGATCTAATATAATAATAATACCCAGAAGAATCCATATTGTCTGTCCTTATGGTTTCATTTTGAGTTTATATCTGCTCTTTTTTAACTTTCCCTTCAGAGCTGTCGGACCGGGACCAGACACTTGCTTTCTTCAGGCCCATGTCAGTCAAACTTCAACAAGTCAATGGGACGTCTGAGAAAGAGGCAGACCAGTGGTGGGTGGTGGAGGAGTGCTCCCCTGTTCTCACACCCGCTGAGCTCAAGTGTCACAGCATAGAGATAGTTGTGATAAGTGACAAAGTCAGCCCCTCCAGTCTGGGCTTTCTCGCAGGACATGGGTGGGTAGTAGGACACCTTTCCTGCATTCTGTTAGGAAATCTTAAGATTTTCCTGGCTTGTAAAAAGAAGTATTATCAAGACTAAATTGTACCCTGTTCACTTTTTGTTCTCCACAGCATCGTGGGCCTGTATATGTCAGTGGTGCTTGTTATAGGAAAATTTGTCAGAGAATTCTTCAACGGGATTTCCAGATCCATCATGTTTGAAGAGCTGCCGTGCGTGGACAGAGTCCTGAAGCTCTGCACAGACATTTTTGTGGTCAGGGAGACAGGAGAGATGGAGCTGGAGGAGACACTGTTTGAGAAACTCATCTTCCTCTACCGATCACCAGAGACTATGATCAAGATGACCAGAGAGAAGAAAGACAGCTAAGGCTTAGTGGCATACAAGTGGGGTCCTGTCAATACAGGGAGTCTGGGTGTCCGCATTAAGCCTGTCACTCAAAATTAATGTATTTAAGCAAATAAAACAGCAAAAATGCAACCTCAAGATTATTAGATGAACCAGGGCTCTCACATGGATTACTAATCTCTGCTGCTAACTTTGCCAGTTTAATGGACAAGGCAGAGAATTTCTTAGTGAACAAAAATACACATATGAATATTGAATAATTATTTTATTCATGAGAGATTTGCCATTTGAATTCCTTGAAAAAAGGAATACATTTTAAGCAATTTCCCCCTGGGATTAATAAGTATTTCTGATTCTGAAATCATACCAAATAATGTTAAAAATAACTTGGAAGGCACACACAGGCCAGTTATTTATTCAATTTCAATCCTTCTGGGTAATGCATGCATTTGTTTTGGATTCAGATGTAAACATGACATCCTATTGTTAAAGCTGCTACAGTTCTGTAAATTCTGTTTCTGTCCATGGCTATTTAGACTATGGCATAAGTTATTGTAAAATTAAAAAATTGTTAGACAAATGTTTTGTCCTATGGTGCTGTTAGTGCTAAAATCATCAACAAGGAACAAAATCAATAAAACACAACACAGATATCCATTATCAACGAAACTTTAATAACAAAGGAAAAGGAAAATTGCAGTTTCATTCAGGTCCCCAGTCTCTACAATCATTCTCAGTGTTATCCATCTTTTTCTATCTTTTTTTGTCTTCTGTGTTGTGCAGGACAGGACAGTGGCAGGACCTCAAAACCACACCAAAATACATCTACGTTACGGTCTCACATTCTGAAGGAAAAAAAGAGCAGATGGGAAAAAAAACAGTGATGAGAAAACACCAACACTGCAAAGAATGTAATAGCAGATCACTTTAGAGACTAAGTGAAGGGTGTATGTACTGTATCCAAAGCCCTTCCAAATATAAGTAATAGGACACAAAGTAATATCACCTCCCAGGTGTTAGAAGATAATGACTGCATTTGATAAATTCCTTAATGCACATAGGCAGGTTATACCGTCTTGTATTAATCAGGGACTGGAAACTGTATACCAGAGCCACAACAATGAATTCTCTCTTTCCTCCAGGTCATTTTTCATTCAAAAGCTTGGAGCAGGCCAACTGGACTTTTTGGAGTTCCTTGAAGATGTTTCAGTGCTCCTCCAAGCAATTCCAGAGCCATATATAAGCATGGTGTACATCCATTTTTGACTAAAACTTAAACACTGAATTGAGATGTAAATTAAAGATTTATTTAATTGCGAGCAATATTACTTGCCTAACATTTATAGTATGTTCTTACATGTCATTGTATTTTTTCACTGTATTTATCTGACAGCTGGTTCTAATAGTTCGATTTTTTACAGAGAACTGAAGAATAACTTTAGGAATGTGTATATGTAATTCCTCCACCTTGACCAGGCATAGACTTCACTCAGTATAAAGATTAAGACGCTGTGATGAGGCTGAAATGACCTTCCTTAGTCATTGTTCGGTGTCACTGCTGCCACTTCTTGATATACACAAAGTCTCAGGTCATAATTATTGATTAAATTAGTATTGATAATTAAAGCAAATGTTGAACTTACATGCTACTTTAGGTTTAGAGACTTTGACGCTGGCTTCTGCGGCCTTCAGTGCCTCGGTTTTGAGCTGTGGCTTCAGTGCAGCCCGCACCGCGCTAGCGCAGATAGCGGAGAAGCGGATGTAGCTGCAGAGAGAGCAAGTGTTAAAAGTGCATGCAAGCAATACTGACAATGGCTAGTCTGGAAAAGACAAATACCACCGCTACTATAACCGAACGATACATTTAAAAAAGAAAGACAAAATACCAATAACATTTATAATGTCAAATGCATGTGGTGGAAAGCTATGCTAGTAATGCCGCGATGCTAGCTACGTGAATCTAGCAATTACGTAATAACAAAACCTAGAAGGGCTTGGTAATACAAATTATACACTCTACATTTACCACAGTAAGTTCAATATGAATCCACTTGTATGGATATTTTAATACCTTAAGCCTGCCTGTCTCCAGTACGCGACCATCTTGCCTGTGTTGTGGCTTCAAGGACAGGTCGGATGCCTTCTTCTTCTTCTTCAAATACATTTCCGGTGGGCTGCAGGCTGTAAGGCGTAATGCTGCCCTCTATAGGACATTAAAACGGGCAGGGGCACCCATGTACTTTCCGATGAAGGTCAAACATGAATCTGAAAAGTGAAAATAATGTATTTCATAGCAAAGACAGAAAATATACTCTTCAAAACAGGCACTGTCTAGCTCTTTCATAATTTTAACTAATAAAATAAAAAAAATAACAAATGTTAATTTTTGTTATTCAACGTTAACAAAATAAAACACATAAAATGTGTAAAAAAATAAAGCAATTACTTTATTGACAAACTGTTGATTCTACATACTCGTATATTAGAAAAAAGGATACATTCAACGAGTTATCCAGGCTGACCTGGACAAATGTAAAACATTGTCAGGAGATGGCAGTATAACGCAACATAGAGGGTGTTGAGGAATAAGAAGAAGATTGTTCTGGAAGTCAGACTGCAGCAGTTGTTTCTGCCACCACCAGGGGGCGAGTCGCCTCTCACGCTCCATAAAGGGTTCTTCTTCAGCTCCTCCCTCCTTCCTCACTTCGGTCACGCTGTCGTCAGTCGCCGGCTCCGAGCTCTGACAGAAAAGCCTGTAAAAATGAAGATCTGGGCGTCAGAGCATATTTTCAAGTGAGTAGTTGTCTTTTCACTACGTTGCCTGTGTAAGAATGGTTGTTAAATAACCGACGTCTTGATGTGGGATCACTTTTGATGGCCCCTGTACTCCCCGGGGCACAGCTGCTAGCCTCTTAGCTGCTCTTAGCTGCTTAGTTGCTGATAAGTTAGGTAACTAAGAGCCTTCGTTAAAGTTGACCTAACTCTAACCATATCCTTTGTTTTTAAAGGCCATTCTGCATAAACGTATGCCATAATTGCTAAACTATCTTTGATGTGCCAGTTTTTTGTTTTGTATTTTTTTCTTAAGTATTAACATTTTCCGGCTTTATGTAGCAGAGGTGTTATGACGCTAGTTAGCTTAGCTTAGTTAACTTTTGAACCACTAGAGGTTTAGTTTTGAAGCTAACTTCGTCTATTGGTGGTGTTTAAGTATTCGTTTTTAAGGGTTATCGCAACATTTATGTTACGATAAGGAGTGAATACTTTATTAGTGTGTGTGTGTGTGTGTGTGTGTGTGTGTGTGTGTGTTGTCTTAATCACGGGAACAGTCTATCCGCCACCATGACAGCATGTACCGTGATCATGGGTGTTACATAACGGTCTGTCTGCACCAGTGGAGGGACTCTGCGATGAAATTACGATCCGTCTTTATCCTTACCGCTTTTCGTTTCAATGGAAAACAGAGTGGTCTGTGTGTTTATCAGTTTCCAGAAGGTTCTGGATAATCCCGTGGCGTTGAGGAGAGTCCGCGCTGTGCGGAGGGGGGCGTTCCTCCTCCGGCCTGCTGCTGGCCGGTCTCTTGTTATTGTTGTTTAGTGAATCGGTGCCATTATCAGATGTGTGAAGCTGGAAATGTATAAAAGGGGGCTTTGTTAAATCACAGTTTTCTGAGAGGTCGCTCTTTTTCGTTGACAATTCTGGTATCACGCTGTGGTCTTCACTTTTCTCTGAGTGTTTAGCTCTACACTTTAATATACACATTCAGACAGAAAATGCCTTCAAACATGTTTTACTAAAACATCAACTGTGCCTTCCCTGGAAAAAGATGTTTTTGTCATAGCTGTTCAATTGTCTCTGTTTTATGCTATAATTAGTGGAACGTGTGTGATGTTTGCATGAAAAGTATAATATATTACTAATGTATTGTGTGTGTGTATTAGCAAGGGAGAATCTCAGAATCTGTTTCTAATGTTGCCATTGGTTATTATAGCCATCCATGGGAGACGGTGACCAAGGCAGCTATGCAGAAGTACCCCAACCCCATGAACCCAAGTGTTTTTGGTGTGGATGTCCTAGACAGAAGTGTGGACACGGAGGGAAGGTTACACAGCACCAGACTCCTCAGCACAGAGTGGGGGCTCCCTGCCATGGCCAAGTCGGTATGTTGGAAAGAGAAAGGAAAACTCGAGCTGCTCTTATTCTAAATTTTGATTAATAGTGTGAAGTTTTTTTAAGGCTAAGTTGTGTCTTTTTCTTGCAGATCATAGGGGTAACAAGAACATGTACGTATGTACAGGAACATTCGGTAGTGGACCCCAAAGAGAAGACCTTTGAGCTGAAATCTACAAATGTAAGTAACACTGACAGTTACTACATTTATGGCATGATGGTGGTGACACTGAAATATTTATTAGGATATAAAACTAGGAAAGTTTTTTTCTGATGTGCTGGAGTACATGCCTTAGGTTTGAGCATGTCCCACTAATATCTACTCCCTTGCACACTTGATCATTTCCACAGTCAGCTGTGGCTCCTGATTTTCATTAAGTCACCACAGGGAATCAATTACCAGTTTTCTGGGAGCTTTCACAATGTGAAATCAAGACCTAACAGAAAAATGAAGGAGGAAAGGCAGGCAGTGTCACTGAAATGGCTTTGAAAGTTCTAACCTTTTCTGATTTAGGGGGAAAATGACTGACAATGTGAATACTGTGTGATGTTATATTATAACTATATTACCTCTGTGCAGATCTCCTTCACTAATCTGGTGTCGGTGGACGAGAAGTTGACCTACAAACCACACCCACAGGATCCAGAAAAGTAAGTGGCCTGTGTACAAGCTAGGTTATGATGAAATGCCAGCGTCCCACAAAGAACACAGCTGCCCGAATTATAGGATTATTATAGGTGATTGTTTCAGCACTGTTTTGTGAGCTAATACACGGATGGTTGTATGGTTTCAGGACTGTGCTGACACAGGAGGCCCTGATCAGTGTGAAGGGTGTCAGTCTGAGCAGTTACCTTGAAGGTCTCATGGCCAAGACCATATCTGTCAATGCTGGCAAGGTGAGGGTTTCTCTAAAACTCACTCTGGCTGTAAGGCAAAGAAACACACTCACTTTATAACAGAATACGTGTTATCCTCACAGGGTCGGGAGGCTATGGAGTGGGTCATTAGACGGTTAAACACAGAGATTGAGGAGCTGGCAGCCACAGCTCGTGGTTCCATGCGTGTTCCCATGGCAGCAGCTGTTGCAGACAAATGACCCAGCCTTTCACCCCTGCTAGCTCCACCATCATGAACCTATGGACTGCTCAGACATTTTCCCCTCAAAGGGGCTCCTATTACATCTGCCAACACAGCCTAACAATGCACAGCCTCCTTCTTTGTGTCCGTCTGTCATCAGAACACAGTCTGTCTCTCAGCCTTCTGTGCCGTCACCTTCCTACTCATTGCTGTGGGCTGTGACATGAAGTGTTCTATTGACAGTGTAAACTAACTACCAGGGTTCAATTAGACTGCACTTGAAGCTCCTAGGACTTTGTCTTGTGATATGAAAGCTCTTTTTTAACATTCACACTGTGCCTCCACATCATTGTATGCTCTTCCCTTCCTCCCTTTGTCTTTACCATTTCATTAGTGTTTATAAATCTTTGTAAACAGGTTGAATGCAGCTCAAATGAAGTTAGGATGAACAGTATCTGACATGGCATTGTGTAGCTGACCAAAAAAATCTCAGAACCAAAAGCCACCAGTGCAGATGGACTGTAAGAACATGTGAAGTGAAGCTGCATCAGGCTTTTTACACTCCACTGTCTTGTGAGGTCCATCCTGGGTAACCTGTATCCTGGACCTGTTGAGCCCCAACTACACTTGGGTGTATTTGTGTGGTGCCTAAGCACAACTGGACCAGAATACTTGTAGGTACAGTTGTCCTAAACATTTCAGTTTAGGCTTGTGGTTCAACAGACCTTACAAAGTAAGTGTCCGATGGTGTAGTTTCTTAACTAATTTGTCTCTTACACTGATGTGTTCTATAGTTACAGTAGACAAACGTGTATACTTGAACAATGTTTAATAACTTATTTTCAGTGTGTGTTCAAGTAAGTATACCAACCGTTGCAGGAGGGACCCTGCAGGGTTGTGTTCAAGGTCACTAACTGTGCCTACATGAGCTGTAAAGATGGAAATAACTTAAACCCCCAAGCACTTATGTGTAACTTTGTGACCATGAACACCCCCGCTCTGTCAGCCACCCTGACCACTTCAGTCATGTCTGTTATTTATGTTTTGTTTTGTATTGGTGAACATTGACAATTGGTGTTAAGGTGGTGTTTTTATAAAGAAAAATGATTGTGCAAGCAGCATTGTAGTTTGCATACGTTTGCATTGTTTTCAATAGAAGACTGAGGTGCTGCAAAGTCAACCTTTAGTCCGTTTAGATCCTCAATACCTGAGAGTCAGTGGTTCATCTCTTCAGCATATTCACAGCACTCTAATGGACCACAGACCTTTGTGTATGTACTTATTTAATGCAGTCAGAGTCACTTTACAGTATTAATGTCTCCTTTAATGGAGCTCAGCAGTACGTCGGTCCTCTGGTTACGTGAATCTTTTTAAAAACCTTTGTCTCCTGTCCCGCCTCATGTGCCGTCTGAACTCTGGATTGTCCAGTCTGGAGTCTGGTGAGCCAGCCAGTCAGTATCTACAATGTCTTGTTCAGCAAATGATGTTTTTCTATGGACGGAAACCTTTTAGAAACAGTGGCTGTAAATAGGCTAATATTTATATATTTTGGTTGTTACATTCCAAGAATGTGAACATGTAACAGAATTTAAGGAGTACGCACAAATGTTTCAAAATAAAGAGATGTCATTGTTTCATGAATGTGGCATTATGGAGTGTTTTTGTCTGAAGGACCTGAAGTTGTCGGTAAAATTTCTCCATCTTTCATTTTGCATAATGGACATTGTGTGGTCTTTGAAATTGGACAGTAAATGAAACGGTGTGTCCACAACAAACCAGAATTAAAAATGTTCTTGCAGATGACCCAAAGAATGTATTTTTAAAAAGCTGAGGACGCAGTTTAATTCATCATTGGGACTCCCACTTTACAATCATTAATGTTGCAGGCTTAAGCACTTAATTGATGTAGCAATTAATTGTAGCAAGTCTTATGGATCATACATAATGCAGCTTTTTATATATTGACTGACAAGTTTGAGAGGATCTGATGTGAGACAGGGAGCATGGTGCAGGTCACATGGGCCTCAGTCTGTCAGCAACACTTCAGCATCTGAAGAGAAGGCTAGAAATCCCTGTGAAACAAAGACGACAGTCAGCACAAAGAAATGTCTTCAAGTGATTTTTGTGTTCTAATCCTACCAGAACTGACCTCCTGCATAGTCAGAACAGAGTTGACCAGCTGGGCGTGCTTCATCTTGGGTTAAATAATCCCTTTTCCCAGTTTGTCTGAAACGGAACACTTCACTGTGTCAGATTGCTTAGAGTTAAAACACACTTTAAGTCCTGTGTTGTTTTAGTTCATTGTGATGAAGATAAAGAGCACGTTTATGCTCAATATTTGATATTATTTCCAGAGATAGGAGAGTTCAACTCATTAATACAGCGCTGGATGGTGACTGAACTGAGAACAGAAAACAAAATATGTGGCAGCGACTCACCGTTCAGTTTTGTCAGGACTACAAACTTCATCCCTGTCCGTGCCATATTTTGCAATGCATCTGTCTGCAGGTAACACACTGTTTAATTTGGCATACATACTACATGATGTTTTTTATGTTATGTGCCATTTTACCTCAAACATTCCCACTTCACTTGATGCCAGGGTCAGTGTAAGACTGAAACAAGTAGTAGTTTTATTATTACATTAAACTGGAGTTTGAGAACTCAGCTGTGTGTTTAAAAACATTTTGATGCTCACTTATCCATTGTCATGGAGCCTTTCAGTCTTCCACTAGCGATCCACATTTTACCACTGAATTTTGAGTCCTGGAAGAAAAAGAGGTTTGAATTAGAGCCCCAAATGTGGTGAAAAAGAAGCTGTAGTGACCCAAACAGAGATACTCACAACACTGAGTTTGAACAGCGGGGTCTGGGTACCATTTGGCTGGATGGCGAAAGCCTTCACAGCAACCTGACTACAGAGTTTAACGGCATCTGGGTGTAAGGAGAACATTGGGGCCTCCGTGGCATAAACCTGTAGAGTCATCAGCAGACCAGGAAACATCTTGGGAAGCTTCAGGGGACAAAAAATGCTTGATGAAACATTACAACGCTTAACTGAACACACTGTTGCCAAATGCAGACTCACCTGTGGAATGAACTGTCCCATGTAGCTGGTGTTTAGGCGTACAGGTGAAATGTGAGGTATCTAAGATAATGGTACAAGTTGTTTAGAGAATAAAATAATTAATTCTTAACTTAGAATAATGATTCAACTTGCTTTCTCTTAATTCTTCTATGAGTCTTCTCATGGCCCCTTACCATGCTGTCATTGATGAGGACCTGAAGGAAACCAGCTGAGTAGTATCCATAAGAGGCAGTGTTCAGAGAGTATTCAGACAGGCCCACTGACAGCATGTAGGCTGACTGCTCAGTCATTGTGAAGCGCTGAGCCTCAAAGGGAGGCTCCACAGGATTGTTGATGCTGTAGAACTCTCCCTAGTGTTGCAAAGGTTAAATTGACAGTGAGCGTCTTCTTCCTCTGCTGCTACTGCTGACACAAGACACAGCCTCTAACATTACTTAACCCTGTAGTGACATGTATTGCTCAGGATCACAGCAGTGTCGGGAGTGAAGTTTGTTAGATGAGTAGTTATTGAGAAAGCTTTGAGACTTTGCCATTTTAATTCTGAGCAGACACTATAGAGTATAAAAGTTGAAGAGATTCCATGGTATGACAATAGATTCCATAAAGCTGTCTGTCCTTGTCTGTTCTTACCTTAAGGCAAAGCTTCAGACTGGATGCATCCATGAGAGGTGAGTCAGTGAGAGGAAGGGCAAGAGTGAGAACTTGATTGATGTCAAAGGAAACTGAAAAGGATAAACATAATCAGTATCCATTCTAGAACTATTATTTATGGGGACTAAAGAAAAGTAACTTGTCCCACTCTGCTGCAATACCGTTCATGGCCTGCAGATGGTACTCCAGGTTTAGGATAGATTCTTTCACTGCAGGGCAGATCTGAGGAGGAAACAAGCTGCTGTTTACCACTGAAAATCTGCAGTGTCTTTCAGCTGAGAGTTACCATGTGACAAATATCCAATGAAACACTCACTTTCATCTCTATTTCTGCTCTGATACGCCCTCTGAAATGGTCCACAAATGGCTGAAATATAAAGCTGTTGACAAATAAAAACACAGGGCTCACATCTTGATGCCAGTATCCCTTCCCCTAAATTACTATTTTTGTTTTGTTTTGTGCTGTTACCTGGCTCCACCATAGAATTCTACATCCACATTTCCAACATGTGCATCACAGCTGGCGCTGTCAACAGACAGGTGCCCATCAGGATCTCTGCCCAGCTCCAACACTGAGGTCACATCCACACTAATTATGGCCGCCTGAAATGATCCGCTATCATGTCTGGATGCACACAATGCATGCAAATGAACATTTATTTATACAACAGATATGCTTCCTCTCTTAGTCCACTTCCCTCTTCTTTCTCTATTCAATGGATATTTTTTGCATGTATCTTGCTAATGATTAGTCATCTTATTAAACCACTGATATTTGTCTCTTCTGCTGTAGCTGTCATCGCCAGTTTAAAGATAATACCACTTGTTCTACAATCCAATCAGCATGAAAACCTAAAGAGTCACGACTTTGCTGACCTCAGATGAACTACTGTTGAACTTGAACCCTTCACTTCCTCCTGGCGTACATGTGTTTATAGCAACATTTTTACATGAAGATAATGGTCAGATTTGTGTTTTGTCTAAACTAAAAAAACAGCTATGGTTCATCAGAATGTTTTTAAATATAGTCCGAGGTTATAGAAGAAGCTCACATTATGCCAAATTGGTTAAACCACTGGCCAGTCAGTGCAAGGTTGATGCCTGAGATGGACGTCCTAAATCCTGTGACTTCAGGAGCAAACTCAACCGATGGTTCTGGAAAGTCACACTTTGTGACAGTGATGCTAGAACACACAGAAAGAGCAGAGATCCATCCTTAAGCTGCTCAGTCATTTGACATTTAAAGTATGACAGAATAATAACAGCAATAAGAGGGCTTTAAACGTACCCTGTTAGTGTGTAGTACACAGTGCCAATTCCAATGTCAACTCCACCATGGATGTCAGGAACAGTGAGGCTTCCCAGCTTTCCCTGAATCCATCCTACACTTGTTTGCTTCCCTGTAAAGAAAAAAACATTTTACAGACTGAACAGGACTTTATGAAAAGAATTTGTAGCTTGAAATTATTAAAATTTCACTGTAGCCTTACCGTACTGAAGCCCTTTGTTAGTCAGGATCATTTGTATTGCAGGATTGTCTCCACAAGTGTAAGAGAGGAGTGTGAGCACTATTATCACAGATAAAAGCATTTTGGCAGGTCCCCTGTGGAGCAAACAACAATATGTCTACTGAAATAAACTCAACATTTAACTATGCAATAAAACAACCATACTGTCACAACACACAGGTTCAGAGCATACCTGAAATGGAAGGATGAATTCGTCAATGTTTGAAGTCCACTTAGTCCTGCAGACTCGCGTCTTATTTATGCTGCAGCATTTACTTCCTTTATCAGTGAAAAGTGAAACTCCCTAGTTTGCCTTGTGTGTGTCGGTATAGGAAGAGATGTTAACCTGGCTAGTAGGGTGTGTTAAATAGAAAACCCAGATCAAATGAAGGAAATATACATGCGCAAACCAGTTTTTGAATGTGCATAAAAGCCTAAAAGTAACATCCTCATTCTCAGAATAACAACATGGCTGACCACCATGCAGAGGAACTGAAAGCTGACATTCACATGTTGTATCATTTTAGATAGGCTGAAGTGTGAAATCTGTACTAGCTCAGAGACAGCTGTTAATGTGTTCACACAGTCTGTGACAAGCTCTCTTAAAGGCCTGTGCAACTGAATATTTGAATTGTGAAAAATAAATGGCTGCAGGTGAAGATCTTCTCCTATCTCTAAATGTTCTAAGTGCAGAAACAGAAACCTTTATCAGACCCCAGAGCTGTAAACAAAATAAAAGAGAAGGGGTTTCCTGGAACGTCAACAAGCAATAAGTCATTAGAATCACCAGCCATAAAATATTTGATTTATTTATCTCTTCAACAAATACTCTTTGTCTCACTCACCACAATTAGTTCCATTAAATCACTACAAGTTCAATAGGAACAGAATATTATCTGACAGACATTGTTTTTTTTCATACAACACTATAAGGACCCACTTGCTTGCACTTGAATTCACTTCATCCAAAATGACACGTGAAACACCAAGAAAAACGAACGAACCAACTAGGACTACTATATAATAATCAAAGAAAAACACACGCACGCACGCGCACGCACACACGGAAAACCAATAGAAAAAATGATTTCTGTTCAAACCACTACACATATGGTTTATAGGGCACCATCTAGTCTGATGGGCGCCGTAGTCTTATATTTTTCTCTGATTAATAATATCTAGCAGCTCAAAAAACAATAATAACATATTCACGCGATTTCACATATTTCATTCCCCAGATATGAACACGTACACACCGACAGACCCAGGGCGGATATTTTCACTGGATCTTTGCATGAAGACCTGGACAGGTGTCAGATCAGACCTCCATCCATGCGGAGGTTCCTCAGTGCAGTTAGTAAAACACGTTTTCTGGAATGACTACTTTTACACGATGACTGTAGAGTTTATTATTGCACATTATCACGAAGGCAAAAATAAAAAGATGATGTACATTTCACACAATTATCCCGGTCCTCCCCGTGAGTCTTCATGTCACGTGTAAGGTCTGGGGATTTTTTTTTTTATTATTATTATTTTATTTTTAGGACGAGGCCATTCAGAAAGTCACCTCCGCAGCTCTCAGTCGTGGATATTGTACCTGTATGCCTCTATGAGCCCTTCAATGGAATGAATGAAGCCAGATATGGCGCATATGCCCCCTATAACAAAAATGGCAACATCGAAGAAGACGTGGTGCCACAGGAGGTTTCTCCACTGGAGCTTTAGGTGGAAGAGGCTTGGTAGGAGGAAGCACAGGCCAGCCCCAGTCAGGCTCCCAGTTAGACCCATGAGAAGGGCGAAATGAGGGACAAAGACGGCCATGAGCATGGTAAAGACAACCAATCCCACACGAAGGCCCAGACCCCATGATTTCAGCTGTCCATTTGGGCCGTAGCAGTCAGGAAAGAGGGCTCTCCCGCCATCCTGGAACAGTGATTTCTCCAGAACTTCTACTGCAGCGAAGAACGGAAGCGGATAAGACAGGAGCGCCTTGGAGACAAGGAACAGGTTCACCACAGCCCGGATGGTTGAAGGCAGGTTGTCCGTGATGACCTCTTTAGTGGCGTCCGCCCACGTCAAGTAGGCCACCAGTGCGAAGAGGCCCTTGAGGACACAAGCCGAGATGTGAGTCCAGTCCATCATGCAGTGGAACTCACTGGGCTTCTGCATGTTTCCCTCCAGGGAGGGAAGGAAGATCTGGGAGGTGTAGCTGAACACGATGATGCCGATTGAAATGGGGAATTTCTTCACATCGATATAAAACTTAACCTTCTCCCAGGCCCAGTCGCGCGCCCTGGAGAGGCAGTAGGCAATCACGAGGACGTTGATAACGAAGTGTGCCAGCGTGCAGAGGAAGCTGAACTTGGACACGGCCTTCAGGTTCTTCAGGAACGCGCACGGCAGGAGCGCGGCCGTGGCCACCACAGACCAGGCCTTCTGGGAGACGGGAAACCCCGGGAAGCTGTTGTACATCAAGTTGCCACTGACGACGACATACAGAATGCAGGTCATGACCAGCTCGATAATCTGAGCCACGTTCACGACGTGGCCGCCCAGCGTTGGGAAGCGGGGCGCGCAGCAGGCGTTGGCGATGTCCACGTAGGAGTCCCTGACGCGCTCTTTGATGCCATCCTCGTTCTCCTCGTACAGACACGCGATGAGGATTTTACCGGTGTAGCAGCACACTACAGCCGCGAAGATGATGAGGAAGAGGCCGAGGTAGCCGCCGTGGAGGATGGCGTACGGCAGGCCGAGGACGAACATGCCCTGCGGACAGAGAAGCGCAGTTGAGTGATAATGGACGAGGCCCACATCGCAGTGACAGGCCGCGCTAAACCAGGCATGCAGGGACTGAGCTCACACAGCGCCCAGCTTACATAATAACAAATTATATTTTCACTACAACCAAAGAAAATTATGGAGCACAGAAACGTGTGCATTATACAGCTGATCATTTGCATTACATTTCTCTATTTTAATCTGTCTGGCCTTTAAGAATCGGCCGCTCGTTTACAGGAGATGATCAAATTAAAGGATTAAAAAACAATTTAAAATCGAATTTTTAATTCATTTGATCACACCTTGAATTTGATGGAGGCGCAGATAAGCGCAGCCTGTGGGCTATCAGTGTCAAACAGGCCCTGTCTGCAGCTCCACTGATAAAAAGATTAGAATAAATATATTCAACGCGCTGCCTTCAACGGATTCACGCACAAAACACGAATTAGACTCTAAATTGAAGCCTGCATTTGCATAAATAGGCCTAATTTGTTTGCTAACGTGAAACATGCTGAACAGAAATGAGGAAAATGTGAAAATCTTCAGGGTGACTGTGTGGGTGCGTGCCTGCTGCACATGTCATTTGATTAAAAAAAAATATCTACCTGAATGGCATTAGTGACATTCCAGCCAGCTTCCCAGGACGTGATTTTTGGTTTGTTCTCATCCAGCGAGCCCCCTGTCTTCAAGGATGAGGGCCTCGGGCCTGTTCCGT
Source organism: Parambassis ranga (assembly GCF_900634625.1). NCBI lineage: Eukaryota > Metazoa > Chordata > Actinopteri > Ambassidae > Parambassis > Parambassis ranga. The sequence continues at coordinate 11,355,147 of NC_041028.1, read as the reverse complement.
CTCGCTGGTAGTGGCTGTCTCCATCCAGCTCCCCCTCTCCCTCCATTTGTCCCCCTTCCTCGTCTCCCTGAAGGACATCCATTTGCATCCCTTGTCTGTAGTCATAATCCAAGTCATCGCACTCGGCGAAACCCAAGCCCTCCTCGTCGGTCGCCGCCTGGAAGCCCATCCTGGCGAACAGCCCGCTGACCTTGGCCTGGGATTTGTTGGACACCGTGTTGGCAGCATTGGTCAGTTTGTTGGAGAGCTTGTGTCGGATTAGGTGAGCCATCTTTTTCCGAAAGAGATGTGATCTTCAGTTAAAAAAAGGATATTACCAAGAAAAAGAGCAGAGCGGGTGCATGCAAGGCGGTGTCCTAGCTACAGTAAAATCATGCCTGTTGCCTCTTTTTTTTTGACGTCGTCGTAAAGGAGCCGGAGCTCACCAGCCTTCTAAAGGCTGCAGAACAATTTCACCCAAAAGTCCTCAGCCGCTTTTCTTCACTTGCTCATCCATTCCTGAAAAAAACCCTTTGTCATCATGCCTCAATGAAAAACAGCCTCAAAACAGCGACAAAGACGAACGTATGTCCTGTTATGTCGTTAAAAAATACATTTAGATTTTTTCACCATGCAATCCTCTCAGTTTGGAGTCTAGGTGGTAACAGCGCGAGCCCTGGAATCTCTGCATCACTCAGAGAGGGGGGGGGCGTGCACGTGTCCGCATAGAGTGCCAGTGTGTAACGGCTCGCGCGCAGCAGCTCTATCACGGGTGGCAGAGAGAGAGAGAGAGAGAGATGATGGTCTCAGCGGGATCACCGGCGGTGATCACGATAAAACGGTCTGACTGTTTAAAGGAAACTGTATCACAGAACTGACATCATGCATGAAGAGAGGAGACCAAACATTCACCTGCTTCCATTATGTCAACAGGTCCACACACACACACACACACGTCAGTAAAACAGCTGGCGCCATGCCCGTGAGTGTATACAAAGCAAAACCGTCTGTATTCATTTATTTTTATTTTTTTTCTAAAATTAAAACTTTTTAAATTATTACCGTTGATGGATATACGATGTATGCGATCTGTTTTAAATGGGCTGCTATTAACACACTTACAAATAGTCACAAACACCTGTTCTGCTCGACCGTATTTTAATGTGTGAAATCAATCTTACATTTGTTAAATGAAGCACGCGACTGCAGCAGACACACACACACACACACAGAGAGACACACACACACACACAGAGAGAGGGAGATAGACACATGCTACAATTTTGCGGATAAAAGGTGTTATATCCCAACTGTATTTATAAATATTTATGTATTTCTTCATGTATTTATTGTTACCAGAAAATGAATGTTTTCCATCTGTTTTTTTTACATATAAAAAAATAACGAATGTTAAAATGATGGCACTGTGTGCTGGAATTTCACATGTATAGTTTTCCCCGTTGTGAACACGTGCAGCAGACTGTGGAGCAGCGTGCTGCAGCTGGCCTGCTGCAGAGCAGCGGCAGCACCGCGGACAGCTCCCTGACAAACTGACCCTCCCTCACTATTTGGTTTTTCTTTCATGCGGTTAAAAAACAAACGGGACAATAATACAACACGCGCCCTGCATTTTATTACCCGTCGTTTTGTGTGCTGCACTCACTAAATATTTCTTCTCCTCCTCGGCTCTAATCCTTGGGAATACGAAGCACCTCATTTTTTTGCCTCCATAATCTGCTGTGACACGGCTGAGCAAAACTGTCATCGAGTTTTTGCAGCCGGCTTGCAGAAATGTAGCCCACTGTGGCAGGACGACTGAGAAATCAAGGTTTTTTTTTCCTTTAGCCGCCATTGGTGCGCATAAAAAAACAATCATCTGTGTAAATTAGAGAGATTTTTCCATTATATAACCTATACACAAATTACAATTTTATTGGGGTAATAAAGGACCACCAAACTGAATAACAAAAGATTAATAAAAATGCAGTCCAATTTTTTACAAGCAACATTTGAAGACAAAAAAATAGAGGTCTAAATTTAGTAACTAGCCAGAGGACAGAGAAAGTTCCGCATATTTTCATGCCTGGCTGGGGCTGATTTGCCAGCTGCTATTTGCGTTCAGGCTGACACAATGTTTGTTAGTGAGTGTGTCATCCTTGTCTGAGGATATGTGCGTGTGTGTGTGCGTGTATGTGGAGAACTAGGGAGAGTCCTTGAGGCATCTCTCCCCACTACCCCCCCCCCCCACCCACCGTCACACTCACAGTCCCTGAAGCTTGGGCAGAGGATCGGCTGCAAATGTCACACGCACGCGCACCAAACGGAAGCACGCAGGATACACAGAAGAAAAAATGCTTACCCATCAAAGGGGAAATGTGAGAGAAGTGCACGCAATACAGCAGCAGAAACAGAAATAAATAAAGCAGCACATCGCATCTAAACAAACAGGCCACATTCAATTCTCTCAACATGTTAGATATTTCCTCATAAAGTGGATTTTCAGACTTCAGCCTTTTTCTTTCAAAGGACTTGAGATTGGTTGCTGGGGCGACCAGTTTAGCTTCTGAGGCTACAAAGAGACGGATTAAACCGGGCTGCATGTGGGTGTGTGTTTGTGAGTGACAGCAAGTAGGCTTGCAGCACAACCCGTTCTGTGTGTGTGTGTGCAGGCCTGAAATACGGAGGGGCTTATAGCCTCGTCTAACAACCATGCAGTGCTGACTGGAAGCAATAATCTCTGATAGTTGCCATGGCCACAGTAATTGGACTGGGTGTGTGCACGTGTGAGTGTTTTATAGAAAATAGGTTTTCTCAGCATTGGTCTGTTTGTTTGTTTGTTTTATTAAGAATAAAATCCCAAACCCTTTTTTTAATGAATGCAAAAAAACCTGCTAAAATTGTGATATGTTTTAAATAAAGAATCTATATGATATGACATAATTAATGAATTTTGCAATGTTTGGCTATATAGTCTAATAATAATGATACAATTCAAGAAAGGATGGAGCATCACTCACCATTTATCCTTTCTGTTTCCTTGTTTGTGATAGTTTCTTGTGTTTTATGATTAATTTACCTCCTTTTTCTGATCCTTGTGAATGTTGTTTCTTGTGTGCAGAGTAGAGCCATGGAGGTTGGAGGGAATTTTCTCCACAGTGTGGCTCTGATATATCAGATATATACTGTCTGCCCCCTCAAAGAACATTCCAGTTCATTTTCGTGTCCTTTCCTCATAATTACTATTTATTTACCTTATCATAACATAAAAACAGCAGTGTCAATTGTCTGACAATTGTCGCGAAATCCCTTTGTGGATTCAATAAATCCCCAAATTAGACACTGAATAATAAAAATGAAAAATAATGACACTGAGATTTATTCGCCAACATTTACAATAAGTGACCCTGTGCGACATATTTCCCCCTCCTCTCACTTATTGTCGATGACTTATTGTCGATGACCAGTCTGCTCACTCCTCACAAAATGGAGGCTGCTTGGCATCATGCGTGGCAGTCCCAGAGTGCTTGTAGCTTATTAGTTCCCCTGCACCTCATCACCGCTGCCTGGATGACAAGCACAACAAGCAGAGAGCTGCAAGCGCTGTTCACGGACAGCGGCACAATGTCACGTCTTGCCTCCAGGACTGGATGCCAGCGTGTGTGTGTGTGTGTGTGTGTGTGTGTGTGGAAGGGTAGAGGGGTGTATTTGTTTGAGTTTGTGACCGTATGTGTGTGTGTGGGATGCGATTGTGTGTGCGTCTTAGTAGTAGATACATAACTGTGTGTGTGTGTGTTTGAGAGGGTGAGGTGACCCAGATCTGCTTATTAGCATCAGAAGGAGAGGGGGGCAGCAGTCACTTAGAGCTTTGTGCCTGAGCAGTGAACTGTGTTCATGCTTCAGTAACACAGCATCATACTGTATCCCCCCACCACCAACACACTCTCGTCTTCCTTCATCTTTTTCATTCTCTGCTCCTAAATATCTCTGCTGTCCAGGATATAAATCCATTTCTCTACAGTTCTTCACACATCAACCAATCTAAATAAATGTAAAAATAATTGTATGGGTCAAGATAACCACAAGTGGGGAAAGCAAATGTTTGCTTTATTTGAATAAAATAAAATAAAAATTCTGTAGGCTACATTTAGTAAAATTCTCAAACCTGGGAAATGTGAATGGGTGATTCAAACGTCTTTCGGTTTCCCTTTGGTTACTAATTTATAAAAACAAGCTAACAGAAAGGTTTTTAAAAAATGTGCTTATACCCATGGTCCTAATAATTGCTATGGATTCAGTTTATTTAGGCTAAGAACATGAAATTCTGGACACCTGCTCCCAAAACGCGTGAACCTTCTAACATATGCACTGGCAGACTGGTATAAACACTTGCTCTCATGGGCAGGTGTCCCACATTTCCAGCTGAGGCTGCACAGCTGAGAAAAACAGAAGCAGACAGAAGGAAGTGACATATAAGTCTAAATGACACTGATATCTCCCTAAAGTCACAAAATGAATGTACAGAGATATACATTCCTTTACTACAGGAATGTATATCTCTGATTAAGCTGGCAAAAACCTTTCCAATAGCTTTTACAAACCCTGCCACATACACTTGATTATTGCGGTTTCAAAAACAAACACTAGAGGGCAGGATTTGCACTTCGACCAGGTCCAACAAGGAACAAGATAGGCGAGGGAAAATCACAGCTTCCCAGCCTGCGGGCCAACAAACACCCCTTTCGACTAGACTTAACCAATGCAGTGATAACATAGCCTGCATGAACTCACAGACAGGATGCTTCCTCATTGCACCCATTCTGAACTCACTGTGACTGCTGCGGGTGGAAAGAGAAATTTCCAGTAAACACAGTCAGTAGTAGTAAAGAAAAGTCACCCTAATTCATTTGGCATTTCTGTCACCTCCTACATGATTCAGTGATTGTTTGTTTATTTATTTAATCGGGGAAATATAGGCTGTATTGTTTGGTGCCTACAGGTCTGTAATTTTTCAAAAGTGCTCTCCGTGATATGTATAACCAATATACATCTGTCCACAAAAACACATCCTTACACAGTGCAGGGTGACCTCTGGTGGTAAGACGCAGACATCTTTTTAATTCATATTTCTCAACTCACTGTAGATGCCATCAAATCATCAATGGCGTGGTGGTGTAAGAAAAGAGAATTATACCTGCTGGGAAATTAGGCCGATGTGGAGGTGGATTAAAGTACAATGCTGTTGTTGGCTGGCTCCAAAAACTCTTTAGCACCTATTGACTCCCAGAAAGTCGCAAATGTATTCTCGGTCATTATAGCCTGTTGCCAATTGCCACATTTGTTTTTCTCTAAAAATAACTTAGTAAATAAAAAGATATGCCTTAAACATTGGTCACGTTTAACTTTCATGTGTCTTGAATTTGCCACAAATAAAGAAAAACACTTAAGTAAAGTAAATGTCTTATCACGGGTAATCTATGAAGTCTGTCATTTACTCAGATTTGTTTAATGTAACCTTTTTAACTTCGTTTGGCACTTCCCCACACACACAGACACACACGGTCTCTGGCTGGGAACTGCTAGTTGAGGCAGTAAGCTTCCACCCGGATGTATTTTGCAGTGACGCGCGTTCAATATGGCTTCCAAAGAAGACGCGGTTTGTCAAATTTTCTCGTTTCATGACCCTAAAACGTCTCCTGACCCGATTTTCGAGCTCCCTGCGGGATGTGTTACTACGACCTCGGCACCGATAGTGATCGATAATGGCTCCTTCCAGACCCGTGCCGGCTGGGCAATTGCAGCAACCGAGGTGGACTCTCCGCAGCTTGAGTTCAGGTCCGTGGCGGCGCGCAGCAGAGGGGCCAGCCGCAGTGAGACACAGATAGGGAACGACATTCCCAACCTGGAGCCGCTGCGGTGGCTTTTGAAGAGTCAGTTCGATCGAAACGTGGTGGTCAACTTCGAGATTCAGGAGCTAATTTTTGACTATGTGTTCACACACCTGGGCATCAATTCAGAGGTCAGTGCTGGGCGGTGACTGTGGGCTTATGTTGCCTCAATATAAGTATTAAACAGACAGATCGTTTTAGGTTCGTATTCTGACTCTGTGTAAATGACTTACACAGAAGTTACCTTTGTCTTTGAAGCAAGGTGGCAGGTTTGTGATGACGACAACACAATGAATACAACAAAGACGTACTTACACAGTTTGTGTATCCATCACCTGCTGAAGTTTCTTTAATGTTTCAGACTTTTCCATCATTGCTCATTACTCATGATGCTAACCAGAGAATCCATCTTTGTTTCATAGGGCTGTGTGGAACATCCCATTGTGTTGACAGAGGCGGCCTGCAACCCCCTGCACTGTCGACAGATGATGTCAGAGTTGTTGTTTGAGTGTTACCGTGTCCCATACATCTCCTACGGCGTGGATGGCTTGTACAGTTTCTACTACAATAACACAAAAAAGAACCTCCAGCTACCACACACCGGCATCATTCTGTCCTCAGGATACCACTGTTCACACATCCTGCCAGTTATCAATGGCAGGTGAGGAGCCCAAAGCGCGCACACACTTTTAAACTCTTAGCTTGTTTTGTAGTTGGTTTATTTTTGATTTGGTTTTGAATATAGGTTGGATGCAGTCAATTGTAAACGTGTGAATGTGGCTGGGAGCCAGGCAGCATCCTACCTGCAGCGCCTTCTGCAGCTGAAGTACCCGGGTCACCTCGCTGCTATCACACTCAGCCGCATGGAGGAACTGCTCCATGAGCACAGCTACATCGCTGCAGATTATCATGAAGGTACAGAAAGTATATTCAATCAAAACATATATATGCACATGCCTGGGAAGGGTCACCACCCTGATATGTTGAAGAACCCAAATCTATATTCAGAAATTGAAGACATGAATTACAAGTTTGTGGCTGAAGATTCCTCAGAGTGTTATGTGTTATGTGTGCCCATAACACTGCACATCACTTTGCATATCATCTGTGCTGTGTTTTCCACAGAGCTGGAAAAGTGGCGTAGCCCAGAGTATTATGAGAAGGAAGTTCATCGTATGCAGCTTCCTTTCACGGGTAAGGTACCAGGCAGCTGTGTGAGTGTGGAGGAGAGGCAGGAGAGGCGAGCTCAGCAGCTTCGACGACTTCAGGAGATCAATGCTCGCAGGCGGGAAGAGAAGCTGCTACAGGACCAAGAAAGGCTGGACAGACTTATGGCAGTACAGGCAAGAATCTATTGTATCTTCTCATTTTTAAGGCAGTTCCATATGATTTTAAATGGGTGTTGTGTGTCCAGGAGCTGCTGGAAGATGGACTGTTGGATCAGTTTCACAAGAGTCTAGTGGAACTAAATATGGACTCAGCTGAGGAGCTGCAGTCTTACATCAACAAACTGCAGGTTGCGGTAGAGCAGGGCAGACAGAGACTGCTGAATGATGGAGCAGAGGGAAGGACGGAGGTAGGTGTTGCTCCTCCAAATCAAACTTGCTTTAAATTTCCTTATTTTAGCATTACATTTAAAGCAAAGAGAGTATATCTGTTTAGTGTTTTGTGGTTATATCAGATATCAGAATATTTATCAACTATTATTTATTTTAATGAATGTACGACTCATGACTGTATTCTACTCAAAAAATGACAGCCGCTGATCAACGTTGGAGACACAGCAGACTGCAGATTTATGTAATCCAGTAATTATTTGGATGGACATGTCGTTAACCTGAATGTGCTGCAGGGCTCAATATGATCACTTGCTGCAGTGGATGCATTAGAGCTGACATGAAGCCTGAGGCTGTTCTATCGCTCTCTGCCAGGTGACGGAGTTGGAGCAAACAATGGACGACGGAGATGGAGCGGTGTTGATAGATTCTGACTTCCCTGAGGACACGCTGCCAGAAAAATCTGCTAATGTGGTTCAGGTAGTAACTTGGACTTATTTTCAGATATTTGGAGCCTCATTAAGGTTATAGGGTGATGCTATATATGTCACATAATCTGTGAGAAAACTACTGTTCAGCCCAATTTCATGTTTTTGCTTTGCTATACTAAATAAATAAAAAAACATTTGGTGTTTACACTTCTTTTTTTTGAACATGACTTCAGCCTGCATTCAACATAGCAGAGTACCACCAGCTGTTTGTTGGTACAGAGCGTCTGCGATGCCCAGAGATCCTATTCCAGCCCTCACTGACTGGAGAGGACCAGATGGGACTGATGGAGACGCTGCAGTATGTTCTGGCCAGGTAATGATAGAACACAAAACTGAGAACACACCAGCAGGTGGCACTACATACACATGCAGGCAGGTCACATAGCACACACTCATTGCCTTATTGGTTTTGTCATACAAGTGCCACAGTTTATCTATCTAAACATTCAAGTTTTCATCACATTAAGCTGTTTTAAAATTCAGTATCTTGTATTACTTTCTCAAACAGGTACACTCCAGAGCAGCAGGAGGCTCTGGTGAGCAACGTTTTTCTGACAGGAGGGAACATGCAGTACTCTGGTATGAAGGAGAGAGTGGAGAGAGAACTGCTGGCAATGAGGCCCTTCCAGTCACACTTCAAGGTAAGCCTTCATTCTTAACTGTTTTTTTTATTTATTATACAGGCTTAACTTTACAAATACTTGCATCATTTTTCTGTAGCTGTAAATTGGAAGATACACATTTCTGATTTGGATTATGTTAAGATTAAAAAGGTGGCTTTATTCCTATTATTCCTATTGTATTTATTCCTACAGACAGGGACTACTTTACGTAAATTGGCAGTTATACATCAAACAAAAAAAGTGGAGTTGTCCCACGCATCTGCTGGGACTGTTGTACAATGTCTTCATACTTTTGCCAGGTTAGATTGTAGCAACCATTAAAAAAATACCATAATTATGCAGATAATGTACCATATGTACATTATCTTCATAATTATGGTATTCTATTCTATGGTAGCTAAAATTCTACAAGATTTTTAAAGTGCATTGAGCAAACCAATGTTTGGATGTGCCAAAAGCAAAGTTTATTGTAAGTATACAATTAACAAACAATTTTGGAGAGAAAAATACAAATTTTAAGAGACTAAAATCTACAGAAACCACTTAAATAAGCCTTATTCAGTTGAATTCTGAAACCTTAGGTGACCATGGCTTCACAGCCAGCCCTGGACGCCTGGTATGGAGCACGCAACTGGGCATTGGAGCATCTGCCTGGAGGATGTGGAGGAGTTTCTGAGGGATGGATCAGCAGACAGGAATATGAGGAAAAAGGAGGCGCATATCTGAGTGAGCACTGTGCTTCCAATGTTCTTATTCCCATGAAGATCGCTAAACAAGTCCCTTCCCGCCCTGTGGATCCCACCACTTTACAGACATCTGTAGCTTCTACACCACTCACCACTGTCACATCTGCCCTCATACCCTCCTCTACCACTGTCACTGCTGATTCTGCATTGGTAACCTCCTAAAGTCACGCAGGCACCATTTAGCATCCTGCAATGTTCAGTAAAAGCTTTGACTGGAGACTGTTTTCTGTTTTGAAGAGCTTCAGAATGATAGAAAATCTCCCGCCTTATGTATAAGCAAACACTGTATGATCACAAATACTGCACATTAGCAGTAGATGTTAGGGTTCAGGTCAAAGTCACCATTCAATAATGTTGAATGAAAATCCTCTTGTTCTCTCTGGTTCAGAGAATACTTCTTATAATGTTGTAAAGAAATATTTTGTTTTCTTTGTGTCCGATAGAACCACGAGAGACTGTTCATATTGAATAGTCATCTATTGAATGATGTGTAAGGGCTAGTGAGAATATAGAAGCTGTTTCTTAAATAATTATTTTTACTGCCAGATGTGGTTGTTGTGTTTTCCTTTGATTGACTTGAAAAGAAAGTGTACTGGGTAAAGCTGAACTGACCTCTTTAAAGGATTTACAGTTTCCTTTCTTTCCTGTATTTCTTACATCTCTACATTTAAGAGAAAAATGAATGATATATATTTTCCTCCAAATTTTAAACACACACAAACGGTCTTAATTTTAGAATTTTGTCCAACCATTTCATCAGATCCCCCTTACTGTATATTGTGTTTGTGACAAAACATTAACTGTTGTAGTCTCCTACAGTCAAATCCAAAGAGATCTGGGTAACATTATTTACTGTATACGAATCATAAAAACCACCAACGCTGCCTCATAAATGGTTTTGTAATAAGGCTGAAAAATAAGCATTGCACTATACTGTTACACCACTAGATGGCAGAGATGAACATAAAATGAGTTTTATCATCTACATTATTATTGCAGTATTATTTCTAGTTGATAATTTTAAACTGAAGGTTGATGAAAGGAAATTCACTGCTGCCATGCCAGCCAGACAGAACAGCTTATGTTCTAACCAATGTTCTTGTTTTTGACATTAGGTGAACTCGAGCTTCAGGGTAGTAGTCTGAAAAGCTGCAGCTTTCTTATAGGTTTGAATGCTGTTGTTCCTTTGTGTACCACAACGAAAGGTTCAAAGCATCAACCAGCTTGCTTTTCTTTTCCTGAATGCAGCAGCTTGTCAACTATACACACAAAAAAAACTGGTTTCTCCAGCAGGGCTGAATGGGGCTAATCGGAGCCAACACAGACTGCAGGGTGAGTGGTTCAAATTTAACAAGAGGGTAACAGGATTTATTTCTATGGCTACACTGCGTTTCAGCTAATGACATTTAGTTAAAGAAAACAACTGTTGAAAGATGCCATTGTGTAGTTTCTGTTATGTAGAACACCATAAACAAGCAGGTGTGTAATATCAGTTTTTAAAATATACAAAGACATATTGACATGTCTTTGATCATGGAGCCTACTTTAATTCATGTATACACCTGCTTTTTCCTTCATCCATGCCATGTTTTTCTCTCTTGTGTGCACTCACCACTGTGCAAGATGTCAGTGTGCACAAGTCAAATGCATCCTGCTATGACCAATAAGTGTCATCATTAGTTGGGGTTTCTATATAAATTGCCCACCAAACAGCTCAAGGGATATTGTGGGTACACCATGCAGATGTTGTGTATTTTTAAACCAGCCTGCTCCAACCCTGTTTGTGCCATAGAGCTGGCCAGTGTCCAATTAGGAGGATTTATCTGTGAGCTGCAGAGTTTTAGGTCAGCAGGAACACCAGGCAGGGCTGAGCTCATGTCACATAGTACTGTAGTGCAGCGGAGAAAATAACGACCCGGTCCTGGAGGTGTGACAGATGCACAATGAAGTTACTTTAATGGCCAGGGAAGCTTGTTGAATCTTCTCTTTCCTGTGTAAAATCAATTACTGTCATAGTTTAAATAGTCTAAATAAATCTAGGAGTAGCAACATAATTCACCTTTTTTTGGGGAGAAAATTGCAGTGTAAAAATGGCCTGTTAGCAGAATGTCCTGCTGGCATGTTTACATAGGGGGAACTGATACTTTGATGTAGCCATTTCTCCACATGGTCCCTGATTTCTCCATCAGTAAATAAAGTGCACACAGTCACTGCATGTGAGTCTTGGTCAGACACAGTAGAGGCTCATTTGGCACTCATAAGACAGTTCCAGGATCTCATTTCCAAAGGATCCGACTACCATTACCACACACACTCACAGGCATCCTTTGACAGGCTCTGTCTCATTTTGAGATTTGTTACCATTTGCAGGCGCCTTGTCTGTGGCTGATGAAGTCGTTAAAATAGTCGCTGCTGTTACCTTTGCAAATGCTCGTTGTTTTCATTTGAGCTGCAGTTCATTTTATTTAATGCTAATTTACACCTGACCACACTTACTGAATGTATACCCTTTTCTTTGAGTAATCATCTTGTGACTTCAGTGCTGCTAATCTGAAACAGACATCAGTGGTGGCTGGAACATAATGTGATGGACATGCTGACCTGTGAAGTTAAAAGTGAACCAAATTAAATTGCATTTGTTTTATCTTCAGTTACAGTGGGGGAGTGGGGGGGGGCATACACCTACAGCTGTGGGTCTTCTACTGTCAGTATCAATCAGTCCCATAAGTGCTGCAAGACAACAGTAAATCTTAACCAGGAAAAAGCAGTTTTTTTTTCTTACCCCAGATTTACGCCACAAAAAAATAGTTCAACTTAAATCCAGGATTTGGTTTATTGGTTTTTTTCATTCATAGTTTCGTTCTAAATCTGTGCATGAAACATGTACCAGAGCCTCATTCCTGAGGGTATTTCATCTTTTTGTGTAACTGATACATGGATATTCCCTGATGGCTGTTAAGGGGACACAGTGTTTGTATGCTTTACCATTTCCTCTTCTCAGCTCCCAAAAGACCAAAAGTATTAGTAAAGGAAACGATGGAGTCAATCCTCTAACTTTCTGCAGAAACTCACACAACGTAGGTGATTGTGGTGTCCGGATATAAGCATTACGTGTCTAAGGTTTGTACATTAAATGAGCATTTACTAGATTGAAATCTTGTACTTTGAATAAACTATTATACAGCATCCAGCACAGTGCAATCACCCGACCACACAATGTAATCAGATGTAAATGACCCCTTTCTCCTCCTCCTCTTCCTCTCTCTCCTGTCTCCACATACAGAGAGCAACAGGTCTAAATCCTGTCTGTGCATGGCAGCGCAAAGCTTGTTGATGACAAGACTTTGAATAGTGCTTCAACTGTTGTTGCTAAATCTGTATAAACTGAAGCAATGATATTTCGGACAGCAGTGGAGCATGCTAAGAGGCATCCTGGTGTAAGTATCATTTTACTTTATTTTAGATGTTTAATATCTGCATAATTTCCTGAATTTATTTGAACATGTTTATTTTAAATAATATAAGCAATCGTTTTTTTTTACAATGACTGATAAGAACTAAACTTGCTCAACTCTGATCTGTCTTTAAAATAAATCCAATAATGTTTCTTGTTCTCGGCTGGGACTTTTGCCTATAACGTCTAGTTAAGTCTGTATTTATACTATCACAACAAATGAATCTGTTCACTTTATTTATTTATTTATTTTATTATTTTAACTCTCTAACTGCTAAATAAACCGATCAAAGCAGGACACTTATTAAGAAGTGAAATTTTGCTTCATCTAATCTTATTTTAGCTCTAATTTAGTGGGTTAAGTTGCTTAATTTTTCACAAACTAATCCATGACTTGTTGAAACAACCCCCTAAATCTAAAGTGACAAAATGTAAGCAGTCAGGAAATGATTCGATGGAATAAATGTAAAAATACGAGTTGTCCCTACAATGGAGGGTGCTGGGAGGATTATTTCTGCATTTTTAACCAGTTCTGCTGTCAGAGGAAAGAGTGACAGAGTTTTAACTTTTTGTCATTGGCTTCCCAGGAGAGAAAAAGAGAGAGAGAGAGGGGGGGGGAGCTGCAGGGAGGAAATCCCTATGAGACTCTACTAGAGCTCCTTGATTTAGTCTATCATTCTGACAGAGAGACATGCTGAGAGACAGACAGTAAGAGTGAGAGAGAGAAGCTGCAACAAATCCCTGTGAGACCCTACAAACCTCCTTGATCAAGTTAAACAGACAGGCAGATAAAGAGACAGAGGCAGGCTGTTCCAGAGAGTCCTAAAAATGTCTGCCGTGGAGGCAGAGAATGAGCCAGAGGAATGGACAGCTGGTCAGACAGAGACCTATATTGAGGGAGATGGAAGGATCATTAAAACTTTCTCATTTGTATTTATACAATTGCAATAATTTGCATTAAACACTTAACAACTCATCAGCTGTCATTAGCTTGCACACTGGTAAACATTATTATGATTTTTACTGGTGTACATTTATGCAGGCATGAAGCTGACTTTCATGATGATGTCTGTCTCTCCTCAGCTTATCCCACAGTTCTTCTTTATCTGTCTGGGAATGTGTGGAGCATCTATATATCTGGTCCGGTTGGCCAGAGGACCCCATGTTACGTAAGGACCAATTTCACTGATGTTATGTTAAATAATGATTGAATGAATTGCTCACTGTTTGCTGTTTATTGTGAAATATTCTCTGCAACCTCCAAAGAGTGACAACAGCCCCAATACAGGATGACCACCTCCGCCTGTCTTTCCTCTGTTAGTTTTAAGTTCTAACTGGAATACAGGTTTATGTTTATGTTTCTCAGCTGAACAAAACAGTTTAGTTTAAGTTCAAGTTTTCTTTGCTTCTTTTTATTTTTTATATATCTTTGCATGCAATGATGAATGATCAGTGATCAATGATCAGTTAGGTGCTACAGTTAAAGGTGAGATTTCCTTCTGATGCACTTTTTGTTAAATTAGTGTAACTTCTCTTTACAATCCGATAGCAACCAATTAGTTCGGCAGTTTCGCGTTAAAACGAAGAATATTAATCATCTGTGGAAGCTATAAAACGCTAAAAACATAGAGTTGGCTGGTTGTCACTCTCTTCCTGCTCTGCGCGCATCAGAGAGGTACGTGCATGATGGCCGAAGTCACAGACTGGTTGGGAGGCGTGGCTTTGGGATGAGCTCAGAGAGAACGGGGCGTGTGTTTACTTTTAAAATCTGGCTGACTCACTGAGTTTTCAAAATCTCCTACCCTACCTTTAATGGTCAGCTCTCAGGTTATATAATTTTTTCCTTATTCTGTGTGCATTTGTATATCTTAGTTGGAACAAGACTGGAAACCCTGAACCATGGAATAATCTTGAGCCTACGTACCAGTACAAGGTACAGCACACATACGCTCATTTGTATTTACCAATTTAAATTGTTTAGGATTAGTGATTGATTGAAATAATGATGATTTGGCTTCTATTTAACTTGTTCTTTCTCCTTTTTCCCCCCTTAGCTTGTAAACATCTCAACAGACTACAAAAACCTAAAAAAGGAAGGACCTGACTTCTAAAGCTTACAAACCAGAGAGGGAAAAAAAATCAGAGGAATTCCTCCCTTCTCTCTTCACTGCTTGTCTATATGTTACATGAGCATGTGCTTGGTTTGGTCTGTTTGTTTGTAAAAGCACCCAGCACTGTTTCCTGCTTCCTTACATGACAATACAACATCTATGGATCCTTACTTCCCTGTGAGTGCATTATTTTATATGTTTATTAGTCTTCAGTTATGTCTGTGCAATATGAAAATCAATCAGGGGACTTCCAAAATATGACTTTGAGAAAAAGACATCCAGAAACCTAAATAAATGTAAAATACACAGTTCCACAGCAACATGCTATATCTGGCCAGGTATTAGACCCAACCAACATTCACAAATTAAGGCGAGTGGTGGGTAAAGATGTGTTTGGCCCTAATGTCATCCCTGTGTGTAATTTAATGTAACTACGCCGCATGTATTTCTTTTTAACTTGTAGGTTTAGTATCTGCTAAAGTCAGCAATGATGCAGCTGGATTCATTTGATGAATGAATTAAAGTTTCTCAAACACCTGCACAGAGTCAGATACAGATCTTTTTCCACACCCACATGATCAGTACGTGTGATGGAACAGATCTGTCTGTCGGCAGTGCAGCTGGTGCATCTAAAACACATTTAATGTGAGCCGTATGTGCTTGTGTTTGTTGTGTGTGTGATTATAAGAGAGAGAGAGAGAGAGAGAGAGGGGCTGATGTCTTTGATTAGTGACAGCAGTGGCAGGATGCTGAGCAGTTCCCCCTCATGATGTTGACAGTGTGTGTACACCACATACACTGTCAGATTTCCATCAGTTCATGGACAGAACATTGGCTCGTACTTAGACTACTACTGGTTATACATGATTTATGTTATAAACATTTGTTTCTTTGTTTTGAGGTGAGATGGAAGTATGTTTATGTTTATGAGAACATAAACATGCACTTAAAGTGGTATTACAAGAACTAAAAATGATCACTAAACAGATATAGCTGTACTTCAAAAAGGATCCTTAAAACTGTAAATACATCATTACATTACATTACATACAACAAAAAGCAAAAACATTTGAATATTTCAACACTGTCCCAAAAATGCTATAATACCGATTGATCATGTGTTAAAAGCTGGGCTAATGTATATTAATGGGAGATATGTGACATGGGAAAACTGGCTCCTTTATTTAGTTTGGTAAGTACTGGGTGACAGAATTGGTGGGAATCTGTGCTCTTGTTCACATATGGAGTCCACAGGCTCGTGACCTGCTGCTAGTCTCCTATAAAAGAAGTTCATGTGGTGTCACCTGTGTGACAGAGACAGGAAATGACTGCTCAGGCCACCATTTAGCTTCTAAACAGGCTGTGGCTGATCTCTGCAGTAAACAAACTGCAAGTAAGACGTGTGTTTCTTCTAACACACTCTCTATAAGAGGCAAATAATGCAGAACAAAGGTCAATCAAAAGAAATCCTCCTTTTGAACACCACAAGGATGTGGCAGTAAGAAGCAGCCTGGAGACCCACAGGCCAGGGGGGGGGTTAAATAATTTTCCTTTAGGATATTTAAAAGCTTGAAACCTCATGCACACATGAGTTGTTAGGTCATGAGAAAGAGGCACAGAGTTGAAGCAGATGAGTAGTTATTTGTGTTGCGAAGCTGTTTGTGTGTCTTCGGATATGTTTGTGTGTGCTTTCTGACGACAGAGCTGAGAATGTCATTGACCTTTGACCCGTACATTCAGCTGCTTGGTCTCTATGGAGGGAGAACAACTGAAGCAATAAACCTCATCCAAACAGCTAAGATGAACACACTGAAAACAAAAGTCCATTTAGTTCTACAGTGAAGCAATTATCAAACAGCAACAGTTCCTCGTGTTCCAACTCCAAAAAATATATATATATTAGATTATTATTTAATCCCAGAGTGAAAGATAGAGGAGCCCAGCTCTTTTTGTGAAGAAACAGTGAGAGATGGAGGATTTACATAAACAGAAAAGCAAGTTGTGAAGGTTTAGTGAGGAGAGCTGATGATGATGTTACACAACGCTCTCATTTCTCATGTATACAATAAACAAACTGTGTTTGTGTGAGGTGCAGGCATAAAGACTAAACTAGAGAACAGTGTTAATGTTTGTCAAAGAGGAGACAGATCATTTTAACTGTAGCCACAAAACATTCGTTAACAATATGGGCTCCTATCTGGTGGAAATAAGAAGTCAAATTGGACAAATTTCCAGGTGGGGGAGCTTTGGAAGTCTTCCTAACAGATCACTCACTGTTTAGGGATCAGTATTTATTTATTTTCCTTTTCTGGACTGTTCCCTGAAGTTGACAGTGAGAGGAAATGACTGGAGGAAATTCCAGCAGCTTAGCATGGAAGAGTGTTTATAAAATCTGAAGATGCTCCTCCCTTCTTTTACCATAAACATAAATCCTCCTCCTCATTATCAAGTCGAACAACAGCAGCATGCATGCATGACAAAAACATTCAGTTTTACTTTTATTGCAATTACGATCTGTATTATCCATTATTCAGAGGTTATGATGAAGATGCACAACATGTTTGTGCTGTTTAAGTGCTTCTGGGTTTGTGGTTGGGTGGCTGAACCTGTCTCTGTCCCTGGCTCTGTTAATTTCAACACAGCTGCTGTGAGTTTCCCAGGGTGTGACATAAAGCCTGATGTGGATAAGAGCTCTCATGCAGGCTTATGTTGATGAACACTGAAATACCAACAAAACACTTAAAGTCCTCCTCAGCTTTGTGCTACAACAGAGCTTTCAGCGCAGAAAGGGAAAAATGCACCAGAGCCAATCAAGTTCCTGTGCTTCTGTTAATGGCCATCTGCTCTGTTCACATGCCTACACAACACAAGTTTTAAAGCGTCAAGTCAGCATGTTATTACAACATATTAAACATTTCACTTCAACAGTTTGTTTAGGTTATGATGTTCCAAAGGAACAAACAGACTTTTGTACTTCAGGGTTGTTTTGTATGTGGCACATAACAATTAGATAATCAGATGAAATAATATTTACTGTATGATCTGTTTTTAAATCATCTGTCCTAATATATTAAACATGAAGTTAAACTGGTGCAAGTATTAACAGCCTATATGTCTGAGGTGGCAAAGAAGCAAATCATCTGTTCATTTTTCATTGATTTGCATGTTTTCTTTGTCAGCTGTTTGCTGTCCTCATCTTTGCCTTGAGACAAATCCAGACAGCATCCCTACACAGGCCAAGCAATCACTTATAGATCTCCCCGAAAGGGAGGTTGACACATCTATACAGGCTTATATCATTACAGATTCTTACAATACAGCACATTGAGACAATGCTTGTTACCATGGTAGCTTTCTCAAAAAGTCTATTAGATCAGCTGTATAATGGTGGTGGTGTTTTTTAGTGGTCAGTGAATCCAGGCATTGGAAAGGGCCTGGCAAATAGCTCCACCCGCTGGCGGAGCCCTGCGATGCGTGTCTTTGTCTCTGCATCTTCCAGCAGGAAGGACTTGAAGCTAGTCTGGTTTCCTGAAGGGGGACAGATAAATTAAAAAAATCCACACTTCTTTTCTGTCCCAGCTAATAAACCATCTCAGTTAAAAGCATTTCAAAGTCTAGTCAGCAAATAATATGTCGCCATGTACATAAACTATACCACTCTCCCCGGACAAATCCCACACCCACACAAAACAGTCAAACTCTCTCACCGGTCTTCTTCTTCACATCCAGCGCAATCTGAATCCCTTCATCAATAAAATCCACAACCTTCTCAAAGTCCGCCTCCTTTAACTGTCGAGAAGTCAGAGCTGGAGCTCCTGTAAGACAGTCACAAAAAGAAAAAAGACTACTGTTATTGAGAGACATGTTGACAGGACAAGAGGACACACAGACGCATACATCAGGCCGACATTCAGAGCAAGAAGAAAGGATCCAGTATGACACAGGAATGAGGACAACCTGGCTGACAGATTCAGTCCAAATGACCTCCTTTCCTGCAGCTCTTTACCCAGAATACTCAATTTTAGAAGAGTGTCTGTGCAAGCTTTACTTTTACTGAAGAGACACTTCACCCCAAAAAACGTCAAACTTACACCACTGAGATGTGGTTGAATTTTGACAGGAAATACTCACAACAAGGTCTGTTGATTTTCTTTAGGAACCATAATTTCTGGAAAAACATTGTTGAGTCACTTCTGTTTTTGGCATTTAGTGCGAAATTTAGTGTTTAGTGTGAAATGTGTATAACACAAATATTTTAATTTAAGGTGAGCGGTCACTTTAACTTATGTACCCAGCCTGAGTCCTCCTGGAGTGAGTGCGCTCTTGTCTCCGGGACAGGTGTTCTTGTTGGCAGTGATGGACACCAGCTCCAGGACCCTCTCAGCCCGAGCACCATCCATCCCTCTAGGTCGAAGGTCAACCAATACCAGGTGGTTGTCTGTTCCACCTAAAGGTAAGGAGAAATTCTTCACTATCTCTTTAAAATTGCTTTTTCCATTTAGCTGTCAAGTAAAGTTAACTTTCCCAAAGTCAGAAAAAAAGGATTCTAATTAGGTCTGAGCAAGTGAGTGAAATCCACATCCAAGAGTAGTTGCATCATCTGCCTCAGAGGTAGAAATGCAGTAATAGGTTAGATGCTGAATCCAGGTGGAGAATAATTATAATTGGAAAACATACAGCATGTTTTTTTTAAATCATAAAAAAGTCATTACCTGAAACCAGAGTGTAGCCTTTCTTCAGCAGAGCATTGGCCATGGCTTTGGCATTTAGCAGCACTTGAGCGATGTACTGTTTGAACATGGGAGTGGAAGCCTGCAGAGACAGAAATGATGCTGCGTAAAGAGAGAAAGACCATATCAGGCTACTCCAGATGACAACTACTGCTATGTTTTATACATGAGCTGCTGAAATGAAGCCAGTGTTCAGAATGTTCTGATTTTCCCTCTTATTGAAGTTGCATCATTGAATGATTGATTAATAAAATGAATAGCTAGACCTGTTTGAGGGCAACTGCCACACCCGCAATGGCATGGTTGTGAGGTCCTCCCTGAAGTGATGGGAACACTGCAAAGTTCACTCTGTCCTGAAGGGTATAGAGCACCTCCCGGCCCTTCTTATCCACGGAGCGCACACCTTTACGGTAGAAGATCAGGCCGGCCCTGCAGAGCAGAAGAAAGGAAGCCTAAACTCTATTTGGTTCATAAACCTGACTGGATTCATGACAATACTAAACATTTTGTTTGTATTTTAATTTGTATCAATGTCTAGGTTATCACCGTGCTCCACGCAGAGACTTGTGGGTAGTGGAAGTAACGAGGTCAGCGTGCTGAAAAGGAGAAGGGACTGCTCCTGCTGCCACCAGGCCGCTGATGTGAGCCATGTCTGCCAGCAGGTAGGCATTCAGCTCCTCACACAGCTGAAACACAACAGTCAGACACTACATACCTTCCAGCTGTTTTTATCCTAATCCTTTCATCTTTAACTGTAACTGTAAATTCCTGAGAGGAGGCACCTTTTTCATGCGAGCGTAGTCAATGAGGCGAGCATAGGCGCTGGTTCCTGCTATGATGAGTCTGGGTCTGAACAGACGGGCTGTCTTCTCCAGTTGGTCGTAATCTATCAGACCTGTTTTTGGCTAATATTGAAGGAAATGTTCAATGTACAATCAGAGATACTTTGGGTGTCCTTATCCATCACACATTTTTTTATTTAAATGTTTGTCTCCATTTAAAAAATACTCACGTCCAGCTTGTAAGGCATGGATTCAAAGTAAATGGAGGTGGCTGAGATTCTCTTGGTGTCTGTCATGTAGCCATGCGTAAGGCTAGAATATGACAGAATAATAAGTAGATGGATTCAGTTCACATTTTATTCTGACCCATTTATAACTCTATTTACTATATCTTCCAAACATCTAGTCTATAAAAACGTGTCTTTATGTTGTCAATGGCATTTTATACTACATACAAGGAAGAGTTGTTTTGTTGGATACATTTTATATCCAACCTAATGTTTGGTCTAAAAACCACATGGGACCTCATAATGTATTCACTGTCGGATAACTTTTCCAACTTGTCACATTTGTGTAAGACACAGATGTAGTATTTCTGAGCACCACTGACTGAGAACACACTGTAAAAGATTCACTCACTGTCCCCCATCAGGCAGATCCAGGCCCATGATGCGGTCATGAGGCTGCAGTACAGAGGTGTAGGCTGCAAAATTAGCAGGAGATCCAGAGTATGGCTGAACATTGACACCCCAGAGATTTGAGTCCAGACCAAAAGCAGTAAGAGCTCGCTTCTGACACAGCAGCTCAATCTGGTCTACAACTTCTGCGCCTCCATAGTACCTGAGAAAGACAAAGAAACAGATCACACAGAGGTCCCACTTTACAGACATTTTTAAAACAGAATTTGACAGACTTGCATGTGCTTTGCAAAGAGAAACCAATCATTGTTACAGTGCATGTTCTGCTTTGTTACCTTTGTCCTGGGTACCCCTCAGAGTATTTGTTGTTCAGACAGGAGCCCTGTGCCTCCAGTGCTGCACGGCTGCAGAAGTTCTGACAGGACAAACAAGTACACTGTCACCATCCACACTGTGCATTTTTTACTGTGCTTGTATAACACTGCCACCATCCAAATATAACCATTATGTACTTGGAGAAGTGAGACTGAACACCCCACCTCTTTTTTTGAACTGAAGATGGTCGATATGCATTTAAATGTTTTGCCTACATGGTAATAATAATAATAATAAGTACAACATGTTAAATGAAATATGACCCATAAAAGTTAAAGAGGATTAATCACAGCCTTGAATGTCGAGAATGTCTGTTGAATAAGCTTGTCTGAAAATATTAAGCGGTATTAAAAGTCAAATTAAGGGCTGAATATAGAAGAATCTAACCAGCTCTGAGTCTCTGTGGGTTTCAGCACTATGTCAAATGTCAGAGACTGAGCTGCAGAAAGGGAAATGAATGTATTTTTTTTTCCTCCCTGTCTCAATCCCTTTTTTTCTCCCACTCTCACCTCAGCTCATTTTCTCTATGTCTCTCCTCCTGAGCCGCCCCCTCTGCCTTGTTATCATACCCAACCTGTCACCACTCAGGGATCCCTCAATCACTCCAGTGGGGTTTAAACCAGTCCCCCATGTGACATAAATCTCTTTCTATGACTTTTTAAAACACCGTCTTGACACATGGAAACACTTACATATGATCGGCACACTCTTACCCTCTCTCAGCTTAGAAATGTGGGATCAATGAAGGACTTAAATGAGGAAACCTAATAGGATCCTTTGACTGTGTTCCTAGAGTAAAAAAAAGATGGTGGGGCTCTCCTCTGGGACTCAGCATGCAGCAGCAAATGACAGCATATGCCTGAGAAGATGAAAATCCTTCAGATATCGATTCATAATTGCTGGAAAATATAGGAATGAAAGATCCCTTCTTCTCCTGCAGCTTCCATTTATCAAACCTGTGAAGTCAGTGACTTTCAAAGAGGCAAAGGAAAATCTCAACTGAACAAAACTGTTTAAAAATCTGAAATCTAGAGCTCAGTCGACATGCGGTTTTACTGCCAAAGCAGTTCCATGCTTTTATCTACAGGAGAGTGTTGGAGATAATTAGATACATCGTCAATATTAACAGTGTGAACAGCTTTGCTGCAGTTAGATTAAATTACAGGTCAACCAACACTGTTTTTTCTCCTGTCCTGCAGGCCAGCAACATGCAGAACAAAACGTCTTTAACATCATACTCGCTGCAATATTGTAAGTATGTGTGGTGTGAGGGTCCTGTGGTTTTAAATATATGCTCCTTTTTTACAATCTCACCAAAGTTCAGTGTAAAACAAGCATCTGTTTCCCCAGTTCTAATTTCACACACACACACACCTGATATCTGATGCAAGACACAGTGCAAATATTAAAACAGTCACTTCCCTTTCTTATCATCAGGCTGGTGGTCATGGATCAGTTGACCTATTTCTGAATGCTGATTTTACACTGAAGGTGTATGAAATGTAACTCTAATTATCATGCTTCTGTCTCATTAATGTCTCACCTCTGATGCAATCAGCTCCAGCCCCCTACACTGTCTGTTTTTCTCCTGCTGCAGCAGACTCCACATTTCTGGGTCGTCTTGGGCCAGGCTTTCCTGACCTGTCCACCCGACAGTGCTGCTGACACTTCGTCTCCATGTGATCTGCCCCTTTCTGCTCAGACACCTTGGAACCCTTAGGAAAAGAGGCTGCAGCACGGGTAGATGAATGAACACATTAGAATCTTTTCAGGCAATGATTAACTGTCCACATTTTGAATATAGGACCATTCTTACAAACAGCCCTGGATGTTGCTGTTTGTAACAACTCAGACTTTAAAAAAAACCTCTTCAGGAGACAAATACAGAGTCAACATGTGATACGAATCTCCATTATCCATTGTCTGTGTAGGGTAAAAAGTTTTTGTTGTTGTTACTCCTTTGGTGTCTTTTAAACCCCTTATGAAGAACAAGCCAGCACAAAAACACTTTCATCACTCAGAATTATAATAGTTTGCACCAGGGGTTTGAAAATAAGGGAGTTATAATAATGCGTCTTTTGATGTTCTAAACAATCCATTAAATGAAAGGCAGTAAGGAAGCAAACGTGTTTTTCAATGGAGCAGTTACAGAAAACCTTGGACATGAAAAGTGAATGTGAGCTTGCCAGGCATGCAGTGACTTAGTTATCAGGGTGTTGTTTGTGGACGCCAGCTTGTAGCTGCATGATAGTTATGTAACTGTGTGTTACGTTGGCCTAATACACAGATTACTATTCAAGCATAAATATAATGTTCAAGTGAGTCTCCTTTCATCTTTTGTTTTCATTATGTTTTCTAAGCCTTGAGTATAATAAGACTTGCATGGAGTGCAGAGCGTATAAAGTAAAACATTTTCTAAACAGAGCTTATTATGATACAAGCAGCTGCCTGTTTTCTGTCTTTGGACTGAACTGGAACTTATGTATATATCTTCAAACCATCCATTTAGGGGTGAGGTGACAAGTCAACCTAGTTACAAGTAATTTACAGCTCTTGATTAAATAACTGCACTTACCCTTAATGTTTGCCGTAACGACAGATAAAGCATGTCTGTGACAGCTGAGGGCTTGTGGAAACAGAAAATCTCCAAGGTACAAAGGGTGAAGGTAAAATCAGTAGCAGTTAGAGGGGGCAGGGACATGCGTACTTTGTGTCACTGATAAAACTATATCTACTAGTATATCATCTTGGTCTGTATCAAACTGTTTCAAACTGTTTTTATACTAAACAAAACAGCCTATGTTTTAAATAATGCAACAAACTCTGCCCCCTATGTTGTTGTTATTATGATTTTAATTACAGAAATCAATGAATATAATTTGGAAGGAAAACTATGAAAGGAGCAATTTGTAATGAAGTTGTAGTTTGTTGAATGGTGCTGCTGTTAAATAGAGCAAGACACTGGAGCTGCCTTTCATCATGACACGGTGTGTGATAATTACACATAATTGTGTTAACAAAATATCACACAGTTTTTCCAGCAGATCATCATACTGGCACAAAGTGTGTTATGCACGGGTATGCCAGCATGCTAGCTGATTAGCAAAGTGGCATCTGATTAAGGCTGATTAGCAATTTAACTGCAAATCATCACAATACGTAGTACTTATAAATATTATTTCTTCACATTCTGTTGATAACTTTATTTCATTTTCTTTCATTTACAATATTACAATTTGCTCCTTTAATGTATATACAGAAAACAAAATTCCTAAAATATGAAGTGCCACCACAATTTAAGTCACTCATCAACCTTCGGTGGGTGAGACAGACAACAACATAAGACTACTACGTCTGGCTCACACTCAGTGGAAGGTTGAAATATTGTTTTTTAAATATCTTTTTTAGGTTGAAAGTGTTTTGAATCTGTTTTGAAAAATGTAGGCTTGGTGATGATGATGTTGTGAAAAGTCAGATTTCTCTGTTTCTCAGAACCCGTCATCCAAAGTGCTGCTGGTTCTGCTCTGTTTGGAAGTTGTGGTCCGGACAAACTTTCTGGACCAGCCTGTAGTCAGTACCGGTGAATGTGATGAAGATGCATATAACCTTAAATGGTTTGGCACAGATCCAGGCCGCCTGTGACTGGGTGTTCTCTGAGTAGCAGGTCTGGCCTGGGTCGTACATGCAGGGTTTGGTCTTCTTGGACCTGTTGGTTCTCTGGTACTCAATCCGGCAGTTGAGTTCTGTCACCATCATCATGTCCTGTTGATGCTTCTGCTGTTCAGGTGGAGTGGAGCTGGTAGACTGTGGGGGGGTCTGAAGCTGGGATGTCAGATCCGGAAGCAGGACAGAATTTTTGATGTAAGTGTTCAGAGCTGCAGGATCCAGAACCTCCCATCCTACAGATTTGGAGGGTGGGACGATGCTGACAGATATGTTTCCCAGACGTGATGAGTTGTGACGGAAGTACACGCTGAACGTCCCATTGATGTGGTCCACAATTTTCCCTGTTACCAGGAGGCTGAACTTGACAGTTTTCACATTGAAGTAAAAATCCCCCCAGCCTAGGATCTTCTTGGCCTTTGGAGATGTTTTGGCAGGAGGTTTAGATTTGGGAGGGGGGCGGTACAGGTACTGATCCAGGGCTTGTGAGAAGTTCTGAGGCCAGCCATATGGGCCGAGTGAGCCGTAAGCAGGTGTTTTATGTTTGGTGGAGATGATTTGTAAGTCTTTGGAGACATGTTTGACCTTCAGTGAGGCTCCCACAGCATCTTCTCCTCCTCCTTCTTCCTCCTTCCACTGTTGGCTCTGAGAATCCAAAGGCTTGGAGGTTTCTTGGACCTGCAAAGAGCAAAACATTAGTACTTAATTATGCCACTGAATGTTTTTTTTTCTCCATCAAAATTTAGTTTTGTATGTGTCTGAAGGATTTCTTTAAATGCATCTGTACACAGAATCTATTGAAATGCACAAAGGGTTAAGAAAGATGAGAAACAAGAAGGCCTTGGCCACCAGGAGTGTGAGAGGCAGGTTGATGAGGTGCAATGTAAGCCAGCAGATAATCAATTAAAACAATTATTCTTCAATGTGTGCAGTCCTCGCAATCAGGATGACTTGAATGTGATCAATAGGTTATCTCCTTCAGGCAAGGACTATAGTAACAAGGAAGATGCACACACACCCACACACCATATCATATTCATCCTGACATTAGCACATTTTAATCTGGCTGGCTGTCCTCACACACTCTTCACTCCCTTGTTAACTCCTCCTTTCATAGTGACCTTGACAAAGCCAGGCAACCGTCTACTGTTTTGTCCTTTAAAAAGATGAAAATGCCCATCAGTCATTAATAAGGACAATTATGTGACTGATACTGCAGAGATTCTCTTTACAGTTGACATGTAGAGCTACAATGTATGTATGTATAATAAAACATGCATACAGTAATGTTATTAATATATATTGTTTGAACCCTTCACTTCAAAACATTGGAAAAAAATCCAGAAAAATGCACATTTTTGGGCTACAGCTCCATTATGTAGTCAGCGCAGACAGTGAGTTCTTCTCTGTAAATGAATTCTCTGATTTTATATCTGTAAAGTTGCCTTGCCTGGACTACATATGTACATTACAGATGTTTCTGCAAACAATCTAAAGAAGACTGTCCTATGGTGCTGAGATAATGAGATTTCATGTCAACAGTTGAGATGTCTGTAGTGCATGCTCTTGCATTGGCCTGGCTGTCTGCATCCAGCTCCTTCTCTAGGTGAAATATGAAGTTGTGCAAAAGCTTCCACACTGGTCCTGCTTTCTATTTTCATCATAATGTATTGAAGACAGGAGGAGGTTTAGAATGATTCTGCCCCATATTTCTGAATAAACTCCTCCTAGTGTCCCTCATTAGGATCCTCATCACCACAAAACACTTCACCTCTGTGTGCCAATCTCCCTTCACAGGTAACCAAGCAATCTCCAGCTGTGCTTATTGTTACAAGCTAAGCCCCCAGCTATGTGCTGCTCTCACCTATCCTAATTGGAGCCCACAGTGTGACAGCCGTGTCACTAGCTCAGTGTCAAGATGCCAGCATTGAGTGCAACTGAGCAACAGCGGTGCTGGTGGAGTGGATGCAAGCACAACATGTGCAAAAGCACCTGCGGAGGCAACAAAGCCAGGACGCCGGAGAGGAGAACTGAGGACAGAGAGAACATTCCTGCCAATGGCTAAGAAGTTACAGTTAAAGAAACATTTTTTAAGACTTAACAAAACAATGAAACGACACCGCTGCAGGCCAGGGTGATGAAACCTTTTTAAGCTGACAAAGACTGCACAGTCATTTAGTTCAAGTAATAAAGCAGAAAATTTGGGTGCTTTGAGATTTTCACTCCACAACTTCAATGTTACGGATGTTGCAATTGAGAAAGTGGAGAAAGTTAGATTAAAGACAGAAGAGCAAATTAAATTACAATTATACCCGAAAGAGAATTACAGCTCTCACAAGAACAAAGTGAAATTGTGGTGGTGGTAGATCTATCATGTCTAAATTTGTCTAAATGTCTAACAGTAAAACCCTGACCAAGAATCGCCAAAATATGAAGGCTTGTGTTACACATAAAAACACCACAATGAATACAACAGTACACATTTTCCAATACTTAAAAAGAATCATTTATTTATTAATTTATCTTAAAGGGCAAATTTGGAATTGAAATCTGTCAAAATTACATCATGAGCTGTCATTTTAAAACAAACATAAAATGAGTTTTAAAATCAGTGGTGCATATTGGTTTATCTCAAATTAATAGAAAAACAGCTGATTGATTGTGCAACACTGCTGCAATATGATGAAGGGAGAGAAATTGAAATGACTTCTTTGACAAGAATTAAATTCTAACCCATTTCTTTCACTAATTAGTCATGCATATAATCAGGGAATGAACACTTCCAAGTCTCACAGCAACAAGGTTTGTGCAAATAATGAGCACAGCTTTAGGAACAGAGTCACGGATCTTACTCACCGATGAAGGAAGAAGCCAGAGACAGGTGATGGCAAAGTTCAAACAAAGAGCCCTCATCCTGCAGCACTTTTTCTCCATCCAGAGCTGAATTGTCTTAGAGGCAATCTGCTCGAGTGATTTACAGAGTTAATGCCTACACTCACTTCTAAAGTAGAGAAGACATTCCACAGTGAGAGACTCAAAAATCCCCACGATCTGGAGTGAACACCCAGCTCAGCTCTCCCTCTCCCTCCCACCATCTCACTCTCTCTCTCCTGCTGTTTTCTCTCTCAACCACTCACACACACACATGATCAAAACCTAAAATGCACTCACTGTACCACAGGGAAGCATATTTCAAATTTGTTGTATGGTAATTCATAACAAAAAATGTTGCACTGTAAACATTAATGCACACACACACACACACACACAGCTCACTTGCCTCCCTGCTCATTTTCAACACCTGGCTGGCCCTTATTATGACTCATCAACCCGGGAAAAGGAGCTCTCAGGCAGGCTCAGTTTGACAGCCCTTCCCGCTGTCCCTGCATACTTTAGCCACAGGGAGGCTGACAAAATGACAAGGATCTCACCGGGAAATGTAAAAAAAAATTACTGACAACTGGTGAGATTCACCAGCAGAGCCCATCAGTGGAATTTCAAAGCAACACATCAGTGCAAGTATACTTACCAGTTATGTCTTAAATAAAGAAGCCTAATGAGACTCTTACTGTGTAATTGTTTGCTTCGACCTCAAGCTTTTAAAGCAGCTTGTGGCCAAATACTCTTACTATCAAAACAAACACTGTAAATCTTTGCTATACCTAAAAATGGGATAATTGTAAGAAATGTTGGAACTGTTTTCAAGATTGATTTTTACTCTGAACACAAGCCTTTGACTCTTTAGATTGCTTCTTTTTTCAGACTGCATGGCCAAAGATTTACCAAGAGATCATACCACCCAAACATTACAGTTATAATTTCATATTACATGGAACCTTAGAAAAGCTAAGGATAGCTGATGCTGAGCTGGTTGAAGATGCAGTATATGTAGTTGGAAAAGTCATGATGAAAAAAACAATGAAACAAACAGCAACAAGAAGAGTCGAGTCAAGTCAATTTAATGGTGTGACCACACCAGGGCCCAGTGGGCAAGTCTGTGTCTGTCCTTGCAGTCACTTGGCTTTTCTTAAGGTGAATATACAGTAGTTGTATAGATGCTATAGCTCTCTGTGTAAGGGTCTTGACATTTCACAGACTAATTAGTATTAGTATGGTATACTATTATGATATTATTGTGTGTATATTTGTTGGTACACAGAAATATGTCAGGCCTTTGTGTGAGAGTTGAAAAAGTTGGCGTTGCCTCAGAATACTCCGTTCCTGCTGGGTGCCACTTTATATAGTGCTATTAGTTTTTGGTTCCCATAAGATTCTAATGTGTTTCACACAAGACAGCATTTTCCCTTGTGATCCCCGGGCCTAAATTGTACAACCAGTATAAATTGTATTTAAAATCAAATATATTTGTGCATTAGAAAAAAACTGTGGCAGACTTGATATATTTGTGCCCTTATTATAAACTAATTGTGGATCAGTTAGATAGAGTCTGATATTCTTATATTGGTTTTCATAGCCAAGATTTAAATGAGTCTTGAGCACTGTTGAAATTGCACTGCACTGGCTCCATCTTGAAATAAAAGCCCATCTAAATACTATCCAAATGAAATAAAAGTGTCCCACTTAAAAGCACAGGACACGTGCAGTAACAACATATGGCCACTAGAGTGTGCACAAAGTAAGCGGACACATGGAATTGCTGTTTTTACACAGCTTTAATTCATCAGAGGCACACAAAATTAAGCACAAGGCAAAGCTATAAAACTGTCTATGGACAGTCTAATTGCTGTTCTCAGTACAAAGCTGTAGGCACTAATGTGGTTTCAGAGGACTCAGAGAGTACATCATAACAAACCAGGCTCCTCAGGTCCTGGGCTAGTAACAATCATCAGGCAGCAGCTTTAAGCATCTGACCAATGCAATACAATGTTGTGTCATATGTATAACTACATATAGACAACATACAGTTATGCTGAAGCAGGCAGTGATGCTTCCAGTCTGTGCCAGTATGTTATGACATTTTTGTTGCTGATGGTTTATGTCACAGTAATCTCCTGCAGCAGGTCAGCTGGGAAGTAGCCCAGCTTGCGTCCAGTGCTGACCTTCAAATAGCCACCTTTCTCATCTCCCTTTTTCACCACAATCTGAAACAATAGTGGCAATAGTTAACATCTGCTGTCATATTAATGTAATGATGCTATTTTTAATCTTATTAAAGGGCAACAGTCGCACCAGTCTTCATCCAGTTACCTGATCTTTTTTAAGTGTGATTTGTCCCATCTCTCTATTCCCTACGAAGGAGCGGGTCACTTTGAAAACTCTTTCTGACGCGCGCACTTTTATGAGGTAGTTGGTGGGGAAGTAGCCTGTCTTCTCCCCCATCTTTCCCTGAAAATACAGCAAAGAGAATCTAAGAGAAATCCAAATGAAATGTATCATTTTAAGCTTTAATATACATTAAGGCAAACTTACCCTCCACCACTCCTCATTAGAATCATCCAGTACTGTAATCCGATCACCAGGGCTAACACAAAAACACACGTCTTTTATGTGTCTCAGTAATGAAAAAGAATGTTGAAATGTTTTGAATAAATCAGTAAAAACGCTTTATACTTTAGAAAATTTGAAACATACTGGAAATCAAGGTCATCTTTCTCAATGGCCTTGAAGCGGTAGAGAGCCAGGTAATAGTGAGACTGGGAGAATGTACCCTTACTCTGTTGACAGGGCAGTAGAGATGCATAACATAAGGTAACTGTAGCATAAGCACATTTAAAGAAGGTATACTGAATTGTTTTTGTCACCTTGTCATCTGCTTTGTCTCCTCCCTTTTCCTTTTTGTCATCAGGTTTCCCTTTAGGGACAGCACAGTCAACACCACGCTCATTAGAAACCAGTGCTTATTTCTACTGATTTGTTATTTTTTTAGACCACATCCAGAACATAAAACAGCAGATTATAGATATTATAGTTTCTACCTTCTCCTCCCTCCTCATTTTCTTTGGGCTGCTGGTTCTCCTCTTCCTCCTCCTCTTCCATCATCATCATCTAGAAGACGAAACCCCCTCAAATTAGCACCCTACACAAATTAACTATTTCTTTAACATCTTATATACAGACTCTTACTTAAATAAGTACTCTTAACTGTAATCAGATTAAAGAGGGAAAAGCATTTCTCCTGATTGGTGTCATTAGAATTTGAATTTCTGTAATTCTGTAAATGGCAGTATTGACGTTTCAAATTAAAATTACATCAAAAACTTACATTTTTCTTGTCATTTTCATTCTTTTTACGCTCCTTGTTTGCCATGATGACGCCGACCCTCAGGGTATCAAAGACGGGGTCATTCCGGTTTGGGTTGTCTGGTTCATGAAAGAGATGTTAGCCAAAAAACAGAATATAGATATATATTTAAAGAAGGGGGAGAGAGGAGAGAGAGGGAGAGATGAACAAGAGATACTGTTTGTTTTGTTATTCGTGATTGATTAGGCTGACTTGGATCTGGTTGGTCACTGCTGTACAGGGGGGAGCTGTAGGCCCTTCTGAAGCCAGGTGGCTGTAGAGAACAACATGAAAATTACAATATGCATACACTGTAGTGGCCAACACATATTGTGTATTGCATTTGCATTTTTGCAGGCGATAAGTAAACTCACAATTTTGCCAAAGCATCTCTGGAACTCGACATACGACTGACATGAATGGTGGATGTTAGTCTTGCAGTTTTTGCACCTCAGAGCAAATTTATTGTTCACTAAAAGGAGGATGAAAGTAAACCAGAATTAAAAAATAAAATCACAAAATCTCAGTGTAAAGTTGTTACCAATACGTACAGACAATCATGCGAGCACAGACATCACAGAACTTGGGTTTCTTGCAGTAATGGTCCTTAAATTTGTGGGGTTTGTCATTGATCCTCAAAACAGGCTCTGAAGGAGGTTCTGGCTCCTTCTCCTCCACCTCCACCTCTTCTTCATATATGAAATAGACCTAGAGACACAAAGGACATGTTACAAACTGTCCAAACAACATTTACTCTGGTTACTGGCATAAACAACATGTCCTGTGTAGATATTAAATGTACATGCTTATCAGCCTGCATGTAAACAATGTCATATCTCAGCCCATGTGATCGTCCTTCAAACCTCAGCCAGCAGGGTCTCTTTATCTCACAGGGTTATACAGGATATGGACACCTGCGTAACTTGGAGCTCATGTTTTTTTTTCCAGTGGACACTGCACTGCAATTCTGTCCCAGCTGGTGCCTATTTTAAACACCCCTAGAACAGCGCAGCTAATAGAAGGGGAATGCTGCTGTCACTCACAGTGTCTCCATCCTCTCTCACAAAGTTGTCAGGAACTGGA
Source organism: Parambassis ranga (assembly GCF_900634625.1). Classification (NCBI taxonomy): domain Eukaryota; kingdom Metazoa; phylum Chordata; class Actinopteri; family Ambassidae; genus Parambassis; species Parambassis ranga. The sequence goes on along the minus strand of NC_041028.1, from coordinate 11,322,790 downwards.
GGGTTGTCATGGATATCCACAGAGTTTTTGTCATCCTCCCTAACACACACACAAACACACAGATGGAAAACAGGCAATGAAGAAGATCAGCCAGCACCCACCGTTCACTGTTAACTCTTACAAGTTGACCTTAGACTTGCCTAGTTTAGGTTGAATCACTTGGTGTAACTGACATGCTTTGTGCCAATATACATCATTCTACTATTAAAATAGCTTATTGTTAATTTATTGAATTTGATCGATTCAGGGAAGGACTGAACATTTTTTTTAAATCAAGATCAAGATCAAGAAGCAGTGCAATCAATATTACATTATATTTCTGTATTTTTCAGACTGGGGTAGGTGATGTAAAACTAAGAGCTGATTATGATATTTCATGAAATATACTCACTGATCCATAGTGTGGTATCAAGAGCGTCAATACTGCTTCACCTAGAATGAAATGAGAGTTTGCCTCAAATCAAAATATCAAAAGTTCAGGTTTATTTTTAAGAAACACAGATTGAGTTGCTGCTTTGATCAAAGGAAAATATGTGTACTTGTTTCTTACAGTTTGTGTTACTTTTGTGATACTCATTGCCAAAAGAGTTGAAAAGAGTATATGGGAATATGCGCTTGCATGCTCAAGCACAAACACATATTCAGTGTTTGAGTGTACTTCTCTACTTGACCTAATCTATTCCAGGGTTGTGAAATTCAATCTCATCACAGCTAAAATTGGGTGACCCTGCCAGTCAGTAATAAGAAGGCAAATTCTAGAAATATATTTCAAAAACAATACATCAGTCTTTCTTGTAATTAGGGAGAAGAATCTAAATTATCCATCTGGTAGCTTTTTATAAGGTTCTTATAAATGTCCAGACAGGAATCAACACAAACAAGCTGAGTTAATGTATTAATGCCTTTTGGTTGGAAAGCACTAAGGTTTTAAATTATAACAAATACCTACCTTTTGTCCAAATTTGTACAGGTCAAACGAATGAAATTACACTGAGGAGAAACGCTGTGAACAGGTCTTTGACCTGCTGTATTGTCAGTAACAAACCAGTCTGCTCACTTCAGGGCCTCCGGATGCCGTATGAACAGTCAGACCGCCTGGTCCCCTTTCTCTGGTCCCTCTAGACTCTCTTCAGACTTCCAAAGTAATTGCAGGCTTGCAGTGTGAGCATATATCTTTATGCGTATCTATGATTTTCTGCGTGTATTTGAGTGTGTGCCAGGCTAAAGTGCTACTATGTCAGATTGACAGTTTGCAACAGCTGAGGACCTCAGACTGAGCAACGATGACGAGGGGAAACCTGATACATTCTCTCCCTCTGTCTTTATTATACATACACACCTCTCCACTTGTTCACACACAACAGAAACATATGCATACGTGATCTATCTGTCCTTTCTCATATTTATTTATTGGAGCACACGCAGACACCACAACAATCACAGACCTCTGAGTCACCATTTTGACGGAACATAAAAGCACACGTTTCCAAATGATGCTCTTTTAAATGCATAAACCCATACGAATGACTGTGTGAGTGCTGCTGTGTACACAGAACACATAGTACAGCTAGAAGATACAAAACAATTCAAAAGAGAAGATGGTTATTGTACTGCTCAATGTTTAATCAGCAATATAAAAACTTTATTTTGAGTCTGAAAGTTTATGTGTTGGTTCCAAGTCCACAAAGAAAAAGGCTATCTGGGCTGTAAATATGAAATTCTGTCTTTGATATAAAATACACACACACACACACATAATAATTCAATACATATACTTTATTTTAGATATTTATTAACCTACATATAGGCTAGACTAACACCATGTGTAGAATATGCATAGACTGTGTGTAAACAACACAAGATTCATGTCAGTTTATTTTACAGCATTAGAGGTGTAGAAACTTCTGCTGCACAGTGGGCTGCATTCAGATATGGCACGAAAGACTGAGGTTCCTATTAGTTCTTATTTGTTGTCGTATTTTTTGGCAGTCTTTATTTTCACATTTAAACACATGCATTCAGCAAACAAATTATATTATATATACATTGAATACAGAGGCTACGCAGAATATATTCCCATTATTGAGAGTTTTATATATTTGATCAAACTCTACACTCCAATCATATCTGTCTGGTCGAACACCACCTTGGACAGGTAAAATTTAAAGAGTAATGTAAAACCTCCTCAGTCTGTGGCCTATGCTATGAACCATTGACTGTACTACAAAGGTCCCGTTGCATGTCGGGTACAATATTCCCTAAGTACTGAGTGCGCATGCCCAGCAGAAAACTCCATTATTTTTTTGCTCGGAATTTGTAAGAAAAAAAACTGGGCAACTGTGAATTGGGAATAACATGGGTTATTATGGTTGTTGGAATACATTTGAATGCTACAATATTTAGCGGAGCAGAGGCCAAAGCAACAACTGGATAACTGCAGACCGGGAGCGGAACATCCTGCAGCCTTGTTGGGACACTTCAGAATCAAGTAAATTTCAGTCAGTTAGCTCTACTAGCTAGCCTAGCTGATAGCGTTAGCCCCGAGATCCCGCAGTAAAATGAAGCGTTATTACCCTTTGTTTTCTAAATCGGACTGGCAGATGTTGTATAAAAGCTGAGAGCTGATTGACTGCATCAGTCCTTGATTTAGATTACGTACGGATCAATTTTACGGTTATATCTTAAAGTATCAATCGTTTTCAAAACATTATATGGCTAGTCCCGTTAGCTAGACAGCTAACTCTTGATTCTCCCGCGAGCCAGAAAAGCCAGGACTCCAAAACTTCGCCAACACGGAGCTTGACGCAGAGAAAGGTTGGTAGGTCCTGCTGATAACGACGTTAGCTAACGGATATCAGTAAGTAAGTGTTATGTGCTAAAGAGATTCATTTTATTTCGGAGCTGTATTGTGCATAGGTCATTTCTTGTTAAGCTAACACGCAAGAGTTTTGCATCGGAGTGTTTTGTGCGCCTGACAGCTGTCACGACAACATAGTACAAAGTAGGGTAGCTTGCTAGCTTAGCTGTTAGCATAGACGTTAGCTTCTGTGCATTAGACGTGCAGTTAGTGGGATATTGTTCCATGACGGCTCACTATATATGTGTGGAAATTGGTTCAGCTATAAAATGTTCTAAGGTACAATTTAAGTCTCGTTTTAATGCTGCTAGTATGTTCGACACGGAAAGAGACCTGCTCATAATGCTATTATTCAGTTAACCACGGGCCTACCCAAACACACCCTCTTACTTCAAAGTAGCCAAAGCTTGTTCTGAAGTTGTTCTTTTAGAGAGTGTAGTGCATTTGATGTTCAGTTTTGAGGAATGCGTGGATAAGATCAGTTGCAGACGGGCATTATGGCATGATTTATTTACCGTCGCTGTCCCTGCCGGATTACATAATCCACCTCCACTTTTCTTTGTAGGCACTCTGTTTTCATCCAAGCCCCTACTCTGATGTGAACTGAAGAGATACATCTGTAGGAGTCATCCTGTAACTTGAGGATCTGCCTCACAGCTGAGGAAAGTCCAGGTATTTTGGACAAGTCAGGCTTGACTGGCAGTCTGTGTGCTTCAAACCCACCAGCATGTTCACTGGACAGTGGATACCCTAGCCAAAATAGATCCTGGCTTCCCAAAGATGACAAGGTATGCAGCATGTTATTGTTTTAATTGCATTATCTTGATGGTAAAATAAAATCGTTGTGTTTTGGCCACACCCAGTTGAGATGGAGTGGAGTAAATTGTCTGGAGCTTGGAACAGTAGGTACCATGCTACACCTTTTTGATGTGTAGAAGACAATTGGGGTATGAAGTGTATTACCTTAAATGAATAGAAAAAATGTATTTGCAACTCTGTTCCTGTTAAAGTAGTGGTAGTAGTAGTATTTTACCATTTTATTTGGCCAGACCTTGACTGCAATTTATTCTGTTCCTTTTACTCCACCAGTCCTGTCTGTCTACTGTGCACATAAATAACAGTGGAATATCTTTAAAAGGGAAAAATATGTTTAAACTTATCTGCTTTTCCAAGGTGCTGTCAGGCTGCAGCTACGAAATGATGGGAGGCAGTGAGACTGTCAGTGAGGACAAGGATGGGGTCCACGCTGCAATACACGTCCCCATTGGCTGGCAGAGAAAAGTGGAAGGAAGACAAGTGATCTATGTCAGGTGTGTTGGTTCAGTTAAACAAGTATCACAGAGTTATTTATGTCTATTAGTATTTGGACAGGGGAGCTTTATCTATAGCTATAGTTCCTGTGTGAATATGTGTGTTAGTATTTTCTGTAAGAGCTGTAAATGTGTAACACAATGAGAACTTGACCCTAGCTTTTGTTGTGATTTCTTTTTGCTTTTTGATTATCTCCTCTCAATTTCTAATTTATTGTGTTCTTTAATTTATTTATTTTTTAAAAAGAGTATCTCTTATAAAATAACAAAGTAAAACATCTTTCAGTTATATGCACAGCCTAAATTAAGTATTTGTGTTCCTCCCTTGTTACGCATACTATTCTTCCTGTAGTCCCAGTGGCACTGCCCTGTCCACTCTGGATGAGGTCAAGACCTATCTGTTGACCGATGGCACCTGCAAATGTGGTTTGGAGTGCCCACTGATAATCCACAAGGTAAAGCCCTAGCTCTGTAAGTTTTCTTTGTGTTGTGTAGAATTGTGGCACTTTCTCTCCTCTCCTTTCTTCCCTGTTTTCCTGGATAAGCGAGGATACCCTTCCTCAAATTTGTTAATGTTAACATGTTAGTTGAAACAAAAGAAATCATATTCAACAGTTTAGTCAAAATAGCAACATTTCATTAACAAACTCCTCTCCACCTGACCATTTTGTTAGGATTGTTTTTTTGACAGTTTAATGCATCAAGTTCTCTCCTGTCTTATCCTCTTCCACTTTGTATAATGCAGGTTTTCAACTTCACTGTGGGTGTGAAGGTGGAACAGCACAGCCAGCCACTAGGCAAAGCAGAGCAGGACATGACCAAACTGTGTAATCACCGCAGGAAAGTTGTGGCAATGGCCGCTCTGTGTCGAAGTATGCAGGTGTCACAGCTTCCATTTGCCAACTTTCATCATCCAGGTAAATTGTAAAGCTTTGAGGAAAAACTACAACATCTCATAGACATTATCCCAATAATGGAAATATCCAGTGTTCATAATCTATTGCAAATTAATGTACATTTAGTCATTAAAAGACCTAGTCATCACTTGTATGTATGTATGTCAGGTTAGAGCCAGTAAAAACTGAAAATTGGAGCCATATCAGATGTATGTAAACTACTTAGCAACGCTCATCTTCTGAATGTAAAAAAAAAATTTCTGCATGTGTGTCCACCTCTAGAAGTAAGCAATCGAGTGGACCGCCATGATCCACGAGGGGAACCCACAGAACATGAAGAGGAGGACCGTGGCATTTACTATTCAAAACTCCATCCAACCCTGGCTCGACCACACAACAATTTCCACCCGAACCCCTGTGCCAGCCCAAAATCCCCCCACCAGTTTATTTACCCTTACAATGGATCTTCGCCTGTCATTCACACAAGCACAAACTCTCACCATCCCCTAGAAGCTTTAAAAAAGCTTCACCATTCGACTGTCCCAGCATCACCCACCTCTTCCTCCAGCTCCTCATTCCCAGCTTACAGCACAGCCCAGAGGTCACCCCGAACCCCTACACCTCAGAACATCATTCAAGGTCAAAGAACACCCAAAACCCCCGAGACTCCCGGCTCTCCTCGGCTGGGGCCTCTCTCTTCACCACCTCCCTGTTCATCTATGACACTTAGTGGAGGAGGAAGGAGAACACCCACTCAAAGCCATCATCCCCATGTTGTCATCATGGGAGGATCCCCTCCCTCCCGGTCTCCCTCCCTCTCTCCATCTGTCCATAACACGTGTGTGTCTCCTGCTCACCAGCGGTCCCACCACCCTTCAGCCTCTCCTTCCACCCTTCTCTCTGAACATGGAGGTGCAACAGCATCAGCAGAGGGAAGAGTGATGGGAAGTATTTTGTCCCAGAGGAGGAAATCCACCTCTTCCTCTCCACACTCCCCACTCCCCAGTGGCTCCCCAAATCCCAGCCCTCACTTCCCTAAGTACAAGTTGGAAGATATTTTGGAGCAGTTTAAGAACTCAGGCAACAGCAGCACTAATAATCACCACCTCCTAAACCCTACTAATCCCTCTTTACTGACCAACCAAAGCGGTAGTACCCCTCATGTTCTCTCATCAAAGCCCTCAAAGAGTGCTCTGACTTCCAGTCCAGGACCACCAGGCTTTGGTTTCAACTCTACATGGTCCTCTAGTTTACCTCTGGGGCCATTTCTAAACCATCATAGCCATCAGGGCAAGCTGCCACACACAGCGTCTTTTCCTGCAAGTAGCCTGCTCTCTGCAGCTGCCAAAGCTCAGTTGACTAACCAGATAACCCAGAGTCAGAGCTCAAATGTGGCCAGCAATCCTGGGAGCTTGCCTTCTTCTTTGGAAGTCCTGAAAGAGGCACAACAGCAACAGTCAAAGGTAACAAACAGCACTTTACATAGCAGCCACCCTCCCTCTTCTATTGCTTCTACTAGGCCACCCCATTCCTCCCTTGCAGCAGCCTCTGCTGTCCTTTTTCCTCCATCCCACCCTCTAATCCAGTCCCTGGCTTCATCCTCTCCTCAACAGCCTTCCATGGTAGAACGGAATGCATCTCACAGGAAGAGGCAGCGACGATCTCCCACGGTCCTCAGCATGCTAAGAGACACCCAGCAGTTGACTAATGGACCATGGAAGACCCTAACAGAAGACAGTGTTTCTGCTAATGTTATCAACCTGTCCTCCTCCTCTTCAAACTCTTCCTCTACCTCAGCTGTGCAGAACCAGAATGCTGTCATGTTAGATAACCATCATCCAATCCTTCCTGGGCAGATACCCAGGCCCCCTGCTCCAAGACCTACAGCACACATTTCTCGGCCTTCGCGGCAGCCTGAGGCTCTGGATTTCACTACAGGCGTGACACCTACAGCTCTTGGCTTGGATCCTCCAACCCAGCCTTTGTCTGCTCTGTTACACCTGCTCAGTGTGCAGAATGCGCATGCTATAGCCTCAGCATCCAACTCTGCCTTAGCACAGTCAGGATCTGTGTCTGTTGAAGGAGGTGGACACACTAATAAACAGAGCCCCAGACTCTCACCCTCTTCTCCAGCCTCTGACTTAAATGTGAGGCACCCACAAACTCAGTCACAGTGCCGAACAGATAACACTAATTCTCTACCCATGGTGCCACAGCCACTTTCTCCTCCTCCCACTTGCTCTCAGTTCCCATCATCACTCTCTCAATCTCTTCCTCAATCTACTAAGTCAAGCCTTCTACAAAGAGAGTCTCCTTGTACTGTGATGTCTGACTCAAATATAGCTTTCCACAACAGTAGCAGTCCATCTCAGCAAATGTCTCCATCTTCCTCTGAGAAACATCAACCAACTGATAATCACATTCCTACAATAGATTATGTCTCCCAGGAAACATCACAGGTAGCTTCACCACAGGGCCCTGTGACGACAGAGATTGGTGGTAATGGCATATCTCCATCAGGTGTTTCTGTAGGGACATCCACTTCCCCAAAGCCACTTGATCTTAGCAACCATGTCTTGGCCCTTCTCACAGCATCCTCAACTGTGCCCCAGGGGGAGTGCAACTCCTCCAGCCGTATCACTGATAGTGAGATGTCTTCCCCAGGAAATCAAGGTAAGGATATTCTCCTGCCTGAAGTTTGTGTTTAGTTTTAAAGTTTCAACCTGAACTTTTTAATGCATGTTGGTTAACATTGTTTACAAATGGCAATGTAAAGAAAATGTACTATTTTTTTTAGTTATTCTAGTTAACTTGGCCTTTTAATGTTTCAAAAGTAATGGGTGTGACTGTTTTCCACAAAAATAATCTTTCAAGTTATTTAAAATTAAATCACATAATTTCTCTAATCCTTCTTGTAGTGTTTCAGTAGTTTTGGTTTACTGAAAAATTTGTTTAATGATTAAGAAGTCGTGTAGAACAGAGGTGAATAATGCATGTCTTTCCCATAGGACCGGAGGACCTGGAAAATGTAGACCCAAAAGTCTCCACAATGACCAAACCATCCACAGCCACCAGTCCTGGGCTTACATGCTCCCCTCGCCAAGGACAGAATCACAGTCCCCCTTCAGTTTTGGGAGACTCACCTGCTGCATTACCTCTTTCCGAAGCCTTCCCCTTCATGAACCAAGAGCAGCTGCTGCAGCTGCTGTCATCTACAGGAGGTCTACCATCTCTCCTGGACCCAGCAGTCCTGGCTTCATTGCCTTTAGGGGCACTGTGGCTTGGAGGACAACATGCACATATACCTGCTACCAACGTTAACCCACAACTACCACAGAATCTTGCAGAGCAGCAACAATCAGAGCAGCAGCAGTTACTGATACAACAGCAAGAGACACAGCAGCAAAACCAAGATCAACAACAGAAGCAGATAAACAGCAACCCTCTGTTTCCATTGTTGCCTTTGTTGAATGGGGACCTGCCTCTGAACCTTTTGGGCCTGCTGAACCCACTCCCAGCCCCAGCTTCGGCAACGTCTGCTGGACAGGATGCCGATTTAACAGAAAAACCCAGTCTTCAGGCTTTGCTCATGGCCTCCCTGTTGCTTGGACAACAGCAAACCTCCTTGTTACCTCTGTCGTCACTAGGTCAGCTGAGCCAGGTCAGCTTAGAAGTTCCTATCCAGCAATCACAGCAGATACCTACCACACTGGAGGGCCTCTCTCTGGATAAAACCTCTGGCCTCCTGGATCCATCCTCTCTAACAGGGCCAGGGCTTTTGGAAGTCTCCCAAGGCCTTGTTCCCATTCCTCCAGGAGCTGAGGGCCATATCCAAGCCCTGCAGTCTCTCCTCTTACCTGCCACTCTTCCTCACCCCACAGCCTTTCTGCCCCTTAGCCCTGCCTTGCTCACTGCTGCCCTGAGCTCTGCTGAGCTCCACCCTCCTCCCAACACCCAATTAGCTCCTGCTCAGCAAACCCAACATCATACCCACCCTCAGGTAAACTGCCTACCTCCCATAGCTCTTTCCTCACATGCTAGTTCCCCACAAAAATACCTACATCCTCAGTGTTTTCCCCTGCATCAATTAAAAGGTCGTTAGTGTAGCAATAATAAGAAAGGGGGTCTTTATTCAGTCTTTTTAAAAATAGTAATTGTTCATGCATTCTTTAGAAATTCTTGTATTTCTGACCCCCTAGTTTTTTACTTGAGTAGTTTGTAAATTGCTAGAAACTCCTAACATCAACATGTGCAATCTGCATTACCGTTTCAGGTACCTACTGATGCCGGTGATGAGACACTCATCCCTGTTTCTCTCCAAGGAAAGGACAACCCCATCCTCCAACAGTTGCTGCCCACTTTGCTTAACCCTGCTTTATTAGGTGAGAATGTGTATAATAGATCTTTATCATGATTAAATGTGTTTTGTTAAATATATGACTAAATAGTATAACTTAAAACCCTGCAAAGACACTGAAGATGTAAGTCAGCTGCATCAGTGCATCTGTAAATTGTCTTTCATAGGAGATCTTCATGGCATCGCAGGCCTCCACAACATGGTGGGGATTGGAGCAGGTTCTATTCTTCTACCCCCAGTCCAGGCCTCTGCGTTAGGAATGCCTCTGTTGCAGGGTCCTGATGGAGCTATCAACATAATCAATAACATACAGGTAGGTACTCTTCACGCAGTGTCACTTTACAACCAAAAGTCAGGAAACAATATTTATGTTGGTTATTAATATTGACATCGACTCTGGACATCTGATTGATGCCCTAAAAGTAATCAAGACATTACTAATCTTTCTCTCTTTTCAGGACAGTTTTTAACAGTTGGTATGTGCTTTTTGTATTTTCTCTCCAGCTAAACCTTGCACCACCCTCAGAAGGAGAGAAGCCAGTCGCATTACAGGAAAGCCAAAGCCCAGCCTCACAGGAAGATATACCAGCCAGTCAAATTACTCCTGAAACAGTCCCAAGTCCTGTTCCAGCTCCAGCTACTGCCCAAGAATCCTCGCCCCCCACTCAGCCCTCTGGGACTGAGGGCAGATCTGTTATTGATCCTTACACCTCCTTCATGGACACAATTTATACCTCCTTCCTTCAAGTTAGTGCTAAAGAGCAGGAAGATGGGGCCCACCTGGGGCCATCTGACCCCACTTCACCCTTCTGTGCCTTACCGCCAGTTTCTTTCCCTGTTGATCACCATACCCGGTCTGTCCCAACACTGCCACAGGCAAGTGCCCCAGTCTCTCTCAGCCCACGTCGAGCTTGTTCCCTCCGGAACCCAGACTTATCCCGGCTCAGTTTGGAAGCAGCAGCCCATTCCCCAGCCCAGGGGACACCCAAACCTACTGAGGATGGGTCCACATTACCCTTACAGAGGAAGCAGGTCATGGTAGAAGGACATACTCATCCAGAGCCTCCTCCCCTGCCACCCATATACTTGGAGGAGGCCAAGACAGACTGTACTGGGCCAGCTGCAGCTGTGTGTCCCTTTGTGGAGGCAGGGGTAGAAAGGCAGGGACATGTTCCCCATGCAGAATACCTCAGTCCTAGGGATGGATGCAGTGGGAGGCCCAGTGAGGAAACGGCTGGGATATTGCTGCACATAGAACAGGGAATGGTGAGTGCTGAAGTGTTGAGTGATAACCATGTAGCTAGCGGTGGACACTAAGTTAACCATACGTTTGATCAATTTAGTCTCTCAAATTAACATTTGCCTATATTAAATTTGAAATGTTTATGACAAGCATAAGATGAGGCAAGCAGTTTCACTCAATGGTTAACCTCAAAACTCACTAAAAAGGCTATGGGGCCATGAAGATTGAAATATGGGTTGGAATCAGGTTTCCTGGGATTTATATATATGTATTTATAAATTATCTACATATATCAACTACAAACTACATCTTAAATTTCTTGTTCAATCTATTTGTACTGTCAATCACAACAGTTCTTTTTAGATGATTTTTTGATTTTTAATGGACCATGCTTTAACATAGTGCTGCCATTCAATTGGTGTAACTGCAGTGACCTCATCATCACATGACATTATTTGCATGCCAGTCTTTTGATGGATTTCTAAAATATAAAAGAGAAGCCTGAAACAGACCAAATGCCCAAGCCACATGTGAGCTATGATTTCAAAATTGGCCCGAAGCCTAGCTCCAAGGGTGTAAATAAGTCAGCCCACAGAACTCTACTTAACTACTACTCTAAAAAAATAGCAGAAGTGATGACTTTATGATGATGCTAATGTAAAATAATGCCTGTTTTTGCATCCCAAGGATCAAGTAGGAGTAGCAGGGGGAGCCAGAAGAGGAAGGAAAAGAAAACAAACGTAAGTTGCCTTTTTGATGGTCCATTCTTCAGACATAGGCTACCAATCATTTTCAGGAGATATTTGTTCCAAATAGTTTCTATAAGGGCACATCAGAATGATGAAAACCAATGACTTAAACACTACTAATTCCAACTATTCCCCTAAGAACTTCCAGTCAATGAACAAGGACATTCTGATTGATCACCTTTGAGGATTTATTTTTAGTTTTGCTAAATGTTTGATAATTTTCCTATTAAATGTGTTGGTTGTAAAGTATTGAGGGCTAACATGCCTCTTTTTTTTATCAGGCTACAGAACGTGTTAGAAGACTTCAGAGACATGGATTCTTCAGCATTAGAGGAAACCAAGGCAGTAAGAACCACCCCCCGTAATGAATTTCAGATGTTGTTTTTTAATTCACCAGCATTGATTATCAATGATTACTCACTAGTTTAAATAATCTGTTTAAACATTTCTCCCAGTTGTTAAGGCTAAGCTACATTAAATGTGAAATGTATGCAGACTGTTGATAGAGTGGAAGCTGGTGTGTGTATATTTCATGGAAAACCCCTCTAAAATAGGCCAGTCTTCCACTTATATTATTTGTGTTACATGACAGAATTAGACTGTAAATTGATCATATTTTCTCTAAAACCAACTGGCATATAGGAAATGATTTTGAACTTTTAATTGTTGGTTTCTGTTATCATGTCTTGACTGTCCCTTGGACAGAATGGCAGGCTCAGTTATATGAAAATTATTAATGTATACAAGTGTCCCCTACTATATTCCATAGAATTTACCCATTTTACACAAACCAGTTAAGAGGACCATTCTAAGGCCAATCGGCTCTGTGGACAGTCTGAATATGTTACACATTCACTGTAGTTTGGTAGTTAGAATTTGTTGCTGCTTTCTCAACTCAAACTCTATAGTTGTACAGCACTTTATTCTATTACTTTTCTCTAGCCTATTTTGTGCAAAGTTATGTCTTTAATATTACATTTCACACATTTGGATAAATAATTGTAACTGCTGGTGGTAAAACAAGGACTTTTATTGTGTGCAAAAAAAAAATTTATTGGGGGAAGGCTGTTGTGTAATATATTTAAAGCTATGTGACTCTATTCACTATTAGACAGCTTCCTATCATTAGAATGAATTTCAAGGGATCACTTGTGATCAAATCTCACTATATGCAAATCATTTGGGAAGCATCCAGACACAATTACATAACTTTTGAAAATCTCCTCTAAGACCTAAACTGATATCTTGTTTTATAAAAAAAGGGTTAGGGTTAAGATAAAGAGAAAAATCAATATCATATCAAGGCCTGTTATTGTGGGCTGCAAGAAGTGAGGGACAACCCGCCTATCGGTTGAAAAGAGTTTTGATGGATGATGGGAATGATTGTGCAACTCTGACTGGGGGGGTGGACTGAAATGAGGCTGATAAGAAGTTTTCTCTCTCTCTTTCCTTACAGACGGCACTGCTTAAGCCTGAGAGGTCAGTGCGTGGCAGGCGTCGACGAGGCACCAGGTCTCAAAGGCAGTGATTGGTGGAGGGTGCTGTTAAGTCAAAGCTGTACACCTATGAAAGGCGGCTGGGTGCCTCTCTATACCCCTCCTCCATCTCTCCACCCTCATCACTACTGTGTGACCTTTTTTTAAAAAAAAAATCAACTGCACTAATATGATGATGTTGTCATGTCAACCATTGTTATGGCAACCACTATTAAAAAAATAGCTAGTCTGATAAATTTATTCTTAAAAAAAGTGTAAAAATTGAAGAGCGATGTTGTGGAGACTTTTTCACTTAGGTTTTCTCTTAGGTCTACATCACAAAATGGTTGCGTGACATTGTGATCAAAGATCTGTCAATTAGGTTGATGTTAGAATTATATCAAAGAGAAAACATAAAAATAACAAGTACTGTTTTGTTCTGATCAGTGTGTTACTGTGAGTCAGGATTAAGCCCATCTACTTGAACGATGCTCTCTCCGTTGAAAGTGTGTCTGTGCATGTGTGGATGAGTGTGTCCTTATGAGTGTTTGTTGGACAACAGTGCTGATGCTGAGCCCCTACTGTCTGTTGAATTTATTTTTATTTCAGTAAATGAGACCCTGTCTGTTAAGAAGATAAAAGGCTCTTTGCGGTTATATTCTGGAGACAGGGGTTGTACTTCAAAGAAACGTTCCTAAAGGTTTTCAGAAGGTGCTGAAAGAGAATATAAGAAGGAAAAGACTTGATTTTTTTTTTCTGACGTAACCCATTAGCCAAGAAACTGATTCAATGAGGCTTCTTAGGCAGTTCACATCGACCAATGTTCATACACAGGAAAAAACAGATTTTTTTGTTGGCTTTGAGTATGTCCTGTGAGATGTTTCTAAATGGTTTCTGCATCAACCCTTTGGATAAGTTCATTTCCCAGAATTATCTTGCAACATGCCAGAGTTATCCAACAAATCAGACATTTCTGCAAGTCAGTGTGATTTGCAAGATCCACACAAACAAGCCCCTAATACTTTAGTGCCATTTGTCATATGTTTGCACAAACATAGCATTTCACAGGCTGTTTTCTTTCTCTGAATAGTTGTATGTAGCTCTGGAGACTGTTTAGAAGAAGTCATCCAACAAGTCTCTCCCTCCCAGCCACGAGAGTCTAGAAAGATTACTTGATTCTTAGAAAAACAACCATGTGCAGAAAACCTGAGATTACAGAAAGTACTGTATGTCCTTTGTTTGAATGGATGGCTGGAATACTAAGATGCAGAGTGATGGTGTATTTATGTGGATCTGTTGCATCCATGTTACTGTGGATGTGGAGTGGTGTCCTCCCTCTGTCTCATATCACTGTGTGAGCTTTCCTCCACACACTGCCCTGCCCCAAGAGTACTGGCATTTCTAGCTGTATTTAAATAAATAACAAAAAAAAGAGAAGAAAAGTAAAAAAGAAAGCAGATTATGCAATTTCTACACTTGGAGATTTGTACATATGTACAGTTAATGTGTTTTATTTTGTTTTATATTGTTAGAAGACAAAAGAAAACAATGAATTGTGAATTTTTTCCGGGAATTGTAATTAAGTATTTTTCTCATTCTACCCCTTGCTTTCAATACTCATGTTTAAAAAGACAATTAAATTGTGGACTGTAGCTTTCTTTTTTATATGGGAGTCATTTTTATTTAATATTAAACTATTTACAGTAAAATGTATCTTGTGTTGATGTGTGTTCTGAGTTGTATGAGCTAAGATTGATGGATAAGATCTTTTCTTGGTGCTTAGTTTAACAAGTACAGCAAAAAGCTGCTCCAAAAAGCTTGATGTAATGTGATTTTACATTGTCTTCAGGTACCAAATGTTATTTAATGTGTTTAATAAGCTGTCAGTCGAGACATTGTGCTGCATCAGCCTGAATTATGCAACTCCTTCTGTCATATTTTCCTCATTGATCTTGTAGAAGGGCCGAAACATGGCTGCGATGTGATGATTCACAGAAGCTGATGAAGGTCTTTGTTCGGATGTGACGCAGCATTATGGTTTCCGCCTGATGATGCTCAGGCTGTGATGGGTACCACTTTAAAGAGACGGATGCAGACCACGCCCTTCCTCCAATCACCGATAGAGGGCGCTGTGGTGACCAAGGCAGGCCAGCTTTACTTCACTGCCCTTTGCAGCAGCATCTCACCTTCAACCGGCCGGACGCGCATCCACGAAAAAGAAGCGACACACAGAAACGAGCAGCGCTAAATAACCCAACGACCGACGCATCGTTCAGAGCCGGTTGTTTTTAAGTATGTAGGGCTCGTTTTACAGTTTGACATTTGATATCGCCTGTTCGCTTGTAACTGCGACAAGAAAAACACCGTCCAGCTGCGCATTAATACACGTCGCAGCTTCTTCTCAGCTTGTCAGGATAAAAGGAGCAGCCTCGCCTCCGTCCTTTTGAATCTTCTTGAGAAAAAGGGACTTAGATTCAGCGCATCCCTCCTGTTTTATTTTGACGGTCAGATAAGGCCCCGATCGGTGTCTGATCGCCTCCAGCCTCAGCAGCATCTTTCCACTCAGCAGCAGCATCCTTCTCCCTGAATCTGCGCAATGGCCGACATCCCAGCGGAGTGTAATATAAAAGTGCTGTGTCGCTTTCGTCCTCTCAACCAGTCAGAGATTGTACGTGGGGACCTGTTTCTGCCCAAATTCCAAGCAGACGACACTGTCACCGTCGGGGTGAGTACCGGGAGGCGCTTTGTTGTGCACACAGGCCCTCCATTAATAAATCATCAGCTCGACCCATCTGTGTTTGGTGTAGATTGGCCGGAAAATGTCATCATGGTGCAGGACTCAAGGATTTTGCACCTGTATGAACAAAACACCTCCTTTTCTTAACATGACAAAGCAACAAATATGCTGCATGTGTAATGTTGTTAAAATGCGCACTCTGGCCTCCTGCACTGAAGGACAGGCAGACACTGTAGGGACATATATGTTACATTAACTGTATACAGCCTCATTTAAATGTGAAGAATACAGAATTGGTTGCCCACATATGGTTAATCACCTCATTCTGATTGTTTACTCCACACTCAGATTACAGTATAATGCTGCCATAGAGATGTGTTTCTCTATAAATATGACTGTACTTTGCTTTGATTATGCAGCCTGTCCTGTTGGTCAGGGTGGATACAATCATATGTACTGACCACACAGTGTGTAATTTACTAAATGCAGATTTTGATTCTTGTTCATTTTCTATATCCTGTCCATAATTTATTCCTTATACTATCATTTTAGTAGAGTGCTTTAATCATTTGTTTGTTTTGTACAATTGTAGGACGACAATCTGCCTTACTCAGCAGCTAAAGAAACAACTTTAAAGACCTTCATGGGAGGATCTCAAAATGTGTCCTGTGTGTGTCCTGAAAACACATTAAATACAACACAGGCCGAGCAAAACACAATTGTTGATCAATTTGATCACAATTTTGCTCACACATGTCCTACTTTATTCCTCTCTCCTACATGTGTACCAGCGGTAATGAATGTCATCCCGACCTCCCTCTCCCCTCTCAGCACGATGCTGTACTGTACAGAAAGCGATCTCTCTAATTGCCTAAAGAGAGGATCAATAATCATTCAGTGAGCTCATGCCACACTGACTGACCTGCTTTCTCCTCTCTGTGGCTCCACTTGTCTCCCTCCCCTGCTGTGCTTGTTTCTCTTTATTATTTTCTTTCTGTCTTTCTCACCTTTATTCCTCCATCCACTGCTGTTTGTTTCCCTCTTCCCTCCTCTCATTCTGGGGCTGAACTCTCTCTCTCTAGTAAATCACTCTGACATGTGGGCGGCCTGCAGATGAGTCAATTTGTTAATGACATTTAATACAGCTCACAGGATTGTTGTTGCATCGTGTCCTCTGTATCAGATGGGACGGTGACTTTCAGAGATTTAATAGCCTGGTTTCTGCAGCTGCCTGCCCGGGCTGAGTCACTCAGCAATGTGTGTCACACAGCATTTTAGGAGGCGCTGATTTAGGTAGAGGACGATGTTAGAAAAAAGGTACAATCCTGTGGGAGTTAATGAAAGCTGATCATCATCCTACTGTGATCACCTTATGAAAGTGATTTTTATTTATCACACACTTAGATCTTAGACCTTCATGCGTGTTTACAGTATTGGATTTTATGTTTTGTGTTTTTGTGCAACAAAATCAATAGTGTTTAAAGATTTAAAATGTCAGGATGAGTCAGTCAGTTTTAAGAAACAGACTTGTCATTCTCTGATCACATCACAGAGCTGACCTTATTTCTAAAGCTTACATTGACCAAGAAGTGATTGTTTAAACACTGTTTATGAATTGTGTCAGATTAAAGTATGTTTACCATTAAATTGATTCATTTATTAACTCCCACATGTTGGTTCCTCACATTAAGAATAATACACCTGTAGAAGGAGTAAAATATTTCATATTAAATACTGTGATTATTTTTGAAATAAATAATATAAAACTTTTCTTTCTGTTTTTAACTGTTGTCCTTTTTTTCCACAGGGGAAGTCCTATGTGTTCGATCGAGTCTTTCCAACCAACACCACCCAGGAGCAGGTCTATAACACCTGTGCCAAGCAGATTGTCAAGGGTATGACAAAACAGACACCTACAAATATGAACAAATACATGCTGAGGTCTCATTTTCTCTTTGTTTTTCTTAACTCGTAGATGTCCTGTCTGGATACAATGGCACCATCTTTGCATATGGACAGACCTCCTCTGGGAAGACTCACACTATGGAGGTGCAGTTTTCAGAGCACAACATTAAAACCTTTTATTCAGACACTGAAAACCTCTAGGAAAGTCATTTTTAATGACTCTCCAGCTGCTGGAAGTCTATAAATTAACTGTATTTGCACTGAACTTGATGTAAATCACTGGAACACTCCTCTGTGACTTCCTGTTGCAGGGCAAGCTGCATGATCCTCACCAGATGGGCATCATTCCTCGCATCGCTGAGGACATTTTCAACCACATCTTTGCCATGGACGAAAACCTAGAATTTCATATCAAGGTACAGTGATTTAATGTGACTGTTTGTCGATGAACAGTGTAAATTATGTGCTGTTTTTTCCTTACAAGAATGCATTTGGGCAGCAGTGGCTCAGTGGTATAGCAGGGTTGTCCAATAACAGTGGTTGGTGGTTCGATCCCAACTCCTCCCTAAGTCATTGTTGTGTGTCCTTGGGCAAGGCACTTTACCCGCACTGCCTACAGTGCACTCACTGGTGTGGCGCGCCTTGCTGGTCATTGAATGACACTGCTTGGCAGCAGCCTTAAAAACAATTTCTCTCTGGGATTATTAAAGTATCTAAAATAAAAAAAAAAAAAAATTTCATTGTTCTCAAATGTGTTTTTTTTTCAAAGGTTTCCTACTTTGAAATCTACATGGACAAAATCCGTGATCTGCTGGATGGTAAGCATTAAAATCATTTTGTGTTAATAGTGTGCATAGCTGTTTTGTAATTTGTTCTAAAAGACTAAAAATGTGATTGTTTTTATATTTTTAGTGACAAAGACCAACTTGTCTGTGCATGAGGATAAGAACAGGGTGCCATATGTCAAGGTTTGTGTCCTATATGCCCTTTTAGGTGAAACTTTGTCTATAGGATGCATCAGATTTGTGACATGTCCCCTCCCCTCCCCTCCCCTCCCCTCTTCAGGGATGCACTGAGCGTTTCGTTTCCAGCCCAGATGAAGTTATGGATGTGATTGATGAGGGCAAAGCTAACCGCCATGTTGCTGTCACAAGTGAGTTTTTATCTTTCAGTGTGGACATTGTATTGCAGATACACATCCATATGTAAATCTGGAATACAGTCCATGAATAATATATGTGATAGCATCTTCCTGAGCTGTATCCATGTGGCCTGTAAATGTGTCTTGTTATGTAATCTGTGTATTGTTCCACACATTATGAAGCCTCATTCTCTTTAACAAAAGTAACAGGAGTCTCTCAGATTAACTAGTGCGGCGTTAATTACATTTTTGTGTTTTTTTTGTAAGGCCAGTGCTGACTCATAGTGCTGAAGTCGACTGCAGACAGAAATAAAAGAAGTGAGATCAGAGCTTTGGGATTCTGTGTTCAACAAAAAATGTTTGCACAGCTTCGCTGTAATAATTCTCAGACTGCACAGTTCTGCTCCATAGTCCTCAATGTTTTACTTCCTGAATATGAGAAAACTTTGCTACTTTCTTCAAATTGCTTGGCTTTTATTTGATGTAAGTGTAAAATGTTCAGAATGTGCACAGTATCCTAAGAAGATAAATGTGACTGACTCCGCTAAAGTTTCGTTTATCTTAATCTTTCAGAGCTAGCTTTGATGAAATATGGATCAAAGCTGTCCATTACATGCAGTCAAACCCAGACTTTACCAGTGAGGGTTAAATCTCCCCTTCTGAAACAGCTGAGTGGCTGTTATCAGTGGTTATTAGTGGAATAATTATGCCACTAATTATAGCTACTAGAAGGTATGTTATCTTCTACTGTGATAAGCAACCAAACAATCAAGTGTCAGAAAATGATAATAGAACTAGAAAATGTGGAAAAAACTTTAGTCTTCTCATTTTTTCCTGCATCTAAACAAGAAATCTGTTATTATTGGTTAATAATGTTCATTTATTGGTATAATAAAGCAACAATAATAAAAGATAATCAACTTTGTAACTCACATAATACAAAGCTTTTAGTTAGGCTGGTCATTACAATAATGCCTCCTTTAAAAAATTAGTGTGTCAGACTGGCTGAAAGCTGCTGTCCTGACCAGCACAGTGAAGTCTGCTTCCTGTTGATGCCTGCTGACTCACTGTGCTGCAGAACGGTGTGCTGATAGCAGCCTAATGGGCCGACACTGCAGACACCGAGCCGATGCCCTCAGATATCATCTGCAGAGAAACCTGAACTTCCTTTGTGAGAGGAGGGCCAATGAAGAGAGGCCTTCAGATCAGTTTGTCTGCACTGCATGTGAAATAGTGACATCATTCTACTGCAGTAACAGCTTGTCTGGTGGGCAGGATTTCACATCAATGCCCAGTTTTTACTTGATTATTTTGTCCTATACTATCATTGAGTTAAAGGGGAACCCAACTCATTACAGTGTGTCCTGTTACTGTGTGCCCTCCATACTAATCCAGTAGAGAAGTATTCATCCTTACTCTGAATCAAATGCTAAGTTCTAGTTGGAAGACATATTTGCTTTCTCTCAGAGTGATCATCCGTGTAGGATTACATTTACATGCAAGTTTAAAATATCGAAAGATCTAAAGCCTGTTATTCTGCCATTGCTCATTGTGATTCTAGACTCCAGCTGTGGTTTACAGGTAAACCTTTTTGTATGTGTCTCCCCTGTCTTTTTGCAGACATGAACGAGCACAGCTCTCGCAGCCACAGCATCTTCCTGATCAACATCAAACAGGAGCATGTGGAGACCGAGCAGAAGCTGTGTGGAAAGCTCTATCTGGTGGATCTTGCAGGCAGTGAGAAGGTAAAGAAGACACTCTTAAAATGCTAATTCCGCTGCTGCTGTATACATATGCATGTGTACCTCTCTGTCTCTGTTCCAGGTCAGTAAGACCGGAGCCGCAGGTGCTGTCCTGGATGAGGCTAAAAACATCAACAAGTCTCTTTCTGCTCTTGGAAATGTCATTTCTGCTCTAGCTGAGGGCACGGTGAGATAATTTATAACATTCTGTCCTCTGCTGGAATATAAAAAGAAGGAAAACATTTTTATTTCATTTCTACTATCTGGTGTGTCCTGTTATATTGCACATAGATTTTCCCCTCCTAGCTGTCTACCCTGCCTGGTGACTTGCACTGTTTGCTCCCTTCTGCCAGCTCAAGATGCGGCCATGAAATGCCCAATCTATCCCTGCCAATTATCAGATTAGTTGGATGCAGCACAATCAATCTGTTGCTTTTGACAGCAGCACTGAACATACTTTGCTGATGACTCTTACTTGTACCTCTTTTTGCATCTTCTCTCATCATCTTTTCTTTCTCCCTCTCATCCTTGATCTTCTGCAGAAATCACATGTGCCATACCGTGACAGCAAAATGACCCGCATCCTGCAGGACTCCCTCGGCGGGAACTGCCGCACCACCATGTTCATCTGCTGCTCTCCCTCCAGCTACAATGATGCAGAGACCAAGTCAACTCTGATGTTTGGACAACGGTAGATACATCTGTGGATGCATATAAGCCTTGTTAAATATTTACTTGTACATAGCTCAGACCCCTCATAGTAGGTGTTTCCTACCGTTGAAACAGATCTCTATGCAGGACAGGGGGCTGAAATGAGTGATATAAGAAGAATGTGAGAAGTCACATTTGATGTTTGCTTTGGTTTTCTCTGTCACAGTGCCAAGACCATCAGGAACACCGCCTCCATCAACCTGGAGCTGACCGCAGAGCAGTGGAAGAGGAAGTACGAGAAGGAGAAGGAGAAGAACAAGACCCTGAAGGAAACCATTCAGAGGCTGGAGGGTGAGCTGAACCGCTGGAGGAATGGTGAGATGAAACATTTTCCTTCCACCTCACTTCCATTAGTATTTTTCAACCCTCTGTGCTGCCTGTAGAAACAGACTGTAATCATTTTCTTGTGCTTGTTCCTCTATCCTCTTTGTCTTTGTTCATCACTCCCCTCAGGAGAGGACGTGCCCGAGACAGAGCGGACCACTTCAGATGTGGTGATCCGCTACGAGTCCGTGGAGGAGCGCCCCATTTTGGACAATGACACCTCGTCCATTGTGGTTCGCATTTCTGAGGAAGAGCGACAAAAGTACGAGGAGGAGATTCGCAAGCTGTACAAGCAGCTGGATGATAAGGTCCAAACACACATTAAAGTATTACTTTTTGATGTACATCACAAACTCAAACTCATTACTCACAGCACGTCTTTGTGTCTGATTTCCTCTATTGGTGTCAGAGAGTGATTCGATCATACTGTTGTTTAGTAGTAACTAATTATTAAATTATCTGGGAGGTTGGTATTTATGTATTTAATGCTGTACTTATGCAGGATGATGAGATTAATCTTCAGTGCCAGTTGGTGGAGAAACTGAAGCAGCAGATGCTGTCCCAGGATGAGGTAATTCTTAGTTTCAACTTAAAGCCATCAGTTGTTAATAGCTTTTTTAGACTGCATAGAATGCTGCCACTTGTTTATCTGTTTCTACATCTCTGCCTACCTCCCTCTCATTTCTTTTCCTTCTTTCTTCAGCTGCTGGCTTCATCCAAGGGTGATGGAGACAAGGTCCAGGCTGAACTCGGCAGGCTTCAGGTAGAAAGTGACTGTGCCAAGGCCGAGGTGAAGGAGGTGCTGCAGGCTTTGGAGGAACTGGCCATCAACTATGACCAGAAGAGTCAGGAGGTGGAAGAGAAGGGCCTGCAGAATCAGCTCCTGGCTGACCAACTGGCCCAAAAAATGGTATCAGAACACTCAAAAAACCATTAGATGTCTTTGTATGTATGCACTGCTGCTAAGACTCAGTGTTGTGTATCTGCAGGCCAGTCTGATGGAGCTGGAGGCAGAATTGTCTCGGATGCAGGAAGTGAGCGGGCAGCAGAGGAAACGCATTGCTGATGTCCTCAACGGGCTGATGAGGGACCTCAGCGAGTTTAGCACCATTGTGGGCAATGGAGAGATAAAGCTGGTGAGTGGGACGAGTTATAGAAGGGGTTTGATTTCAAGGACATACACCTGTATGTTTTAAAACTCATGTTTTAGGTGAACACCTCGTCCTGTTCTTGTGAATATGACTGTGTGTACATTTCTTTCTCTGACCCTCAGCCGGTGGAGATTAGTGGTGCAATCGAGGAGGAGTTTACTGTGGCTCGCCTTTACATCAGCAAGATCAAGTCGGAAGTGAAGAGCATGGTGAAGCGTTGCCGCCAGCTGGAAAACATGCAGCTGGAGTGCCACCGCAAGATGGAGGAGACCGGGAGGGAGCTCTCGTCCTGCCAGCTCCTCATCTCTCAGGTAAAAGATGGAAGGAGACGAACAGACGTTTGGGCTTGAAACCTTGGAGTGTGATGCACAGCAGATTTAGGTAAAAGTTTTGCCTTAAGACATGCCTGCACTCTTCACCCTGCAGCCAGCATTAGGATTAGAACTCTTTGCTGCAGGCAGTGGCTGTGGATTCCCTATAATAATAGTTACCTGACAACTTAATTGGTTTCATCTGTTTTGCAGTTGTTTATAGTTACTTAACCTTTTCCGGAGCCCACAATTTATAGAAGCATATTGTTATTGATTGATTCATTCTTGTCTTCTTGTTATGTGATTTTTGTGTTTGTTCAGCATGAGGCTAAAATCCGCTCTTTGACGGAGTATATGCAGAGTGTGGAGCAGAAAAAGAGACTGCTGGAGGAGAGCCACGACTCTCTGAGCGAGGAGCTGGCCAAGCTGCAAGACCAGGGTAACATGAATACCACACACACACATACACACACCAAATATATGATTGCAAGGCAATTGTTGCCTCAAGCTGTTTTGCACGTTGTCACTGTGAAGGGTCTCCTTGTTTTCCATCTAACAGATAACTCCATGGTTGAGGAGAAGGATGCAGAGAAGGGGGAGATCGAGGAAGGAAATGTGAAAGTAAGAAGCCTTGTGAGGCATTTATTAATATATATATATATATATATATATATATATATATATATATATATATATATAGTATATATATATATATATATATATATATATATATATATATATATATATATATATATAGTATATAGTATACAGTATAATATATATATATATATAGTATATAGTATACAGTATAATATATATATATATATATATAATATATATTAAGTGTTGTTGTTACATGATGAACTCCATTCTTCTGACCTTGCATAGTGTGTTTTCTTCATTTCTATATTGACTCCTATATTGTCTAGCATATTGTGCGGTTATTTTAAAGGTTTTAATGTACAGACAGCTGAAGAAAAACAACTCTACAGTCAGCATTTTGACAGGACATTGTGTATTTGCTCTTTTCCAGAAAGTCCTTCGTCAGCAGGGGGAGTCTCACCGCGGTCTCCATCACAAGCAGCTGGCACGCCTGCGGGATGAGATCAATGAGAAGCAGAGAGTCATTGATGAACTGACCGAGTCTGTAATCCTTCTAAATATTTTTATGGTTTTACTCAAAAATAATATGTGATCAGTCTAGTTCTGTTACTATTTAAATTCTATGCCCTGAATTAATATTCATAATCTTCATCTTCATTTTTACCTAAAGCCATAACTCCAAGCTGGAACTGGAGCTGGCTCAGGTTCGTGCTGACTTTGAACGTCTGAAAAGTCAAGACACCACCAAGAGCGAGCGTCTGGAGGAGCTCTCGTAAGTGTCAACATGGTAGAGTTTTCAACGTAGTGGTCAAAATGTAGAGTGCAAGAGCCTATGTGTGGTGTTAAAATTAAAGTTTTAAAGCAGAAATGAAGACAGAATGAACACACTTCCTGTTTCCTTATCTTAAATTGCAGCAGAGGGCGCTCAAAACCACACATGAATATTGTAGCCTTGTCAATATAGAGACATAATGGTGCTTTTACTATTTCAGATTCCTGCATGAGCGCCATGAGCAGACCAAACAGGACTTAAAGGGTCTGGAGGAGACTGTTGTGAGTAAAACAAATACAATTGTCCACACACCTCATATGTCACAGCATCCAGAATTGTTTCTCCTCTCAATCTGAATGTCCCTGCAGGCCCGCGAACTCCAGACCCTCCACAACCTGCGCAAGCTGTTCGTTCAAGACCTCACGTCGCGGGTTAAAAAAGTAAGGCATCAACTCATGAAGCTAAGGGGGTCTGTTTTCTAATTAAAGTTAAGATGCTATTGAGGAATATGTGGTGGATTTCCTACTAAAAAAAACAAGGACTGCGAGTGGCTGCAACATCCTCTATCCTTTAATCCCTTTGTGTTTTAGTGGGTGTAAAAATTCACTTTTTGTGCAATTGGTGCAAAAAGGTCGAGATGGAGGTAACTATGCAAAATACTGGATGGATGACTCTTTCTATAAGTGGCATGGTCTGAAATGTATACTGATTGATATATCTTGGCTTTACTTTATCTTAGTTTTTGGATTATTTGTCATCGCTCTGCTTTGTTGTCTTTGCAGAGTTCCGAAATGGAACCTGATGATAGCGGGGGGTCTTGCACCCAGAAGCAGAAGATTTCCTTTCTTGAGAATAACTTGGACCAACTTACAAAGGTTCACAAACAGGTGAGAAATGTGAGAAAATAGGCAGCTTTATAAGTTACATTCAGGAACATCAGGGTGGTGATTGTATGTGTATTTATCAATATTTTCCCTGCTCAGCTGGTTCGTGACAATGCAGATCTGCGTTGTGAGCTTCCAAAGTTGGAGAAACGTCTTCGGTCTACTGCTGAGAGAGTTAAGGCCCTGGAGACTGCACTGAGGGATGCCAAAGAAGGCGCCATGATGGACCGCCGCCGCTATCAGCAGGAGGTTGACCGCATCAAGGATGCCATGAGGGCAAAGAATGCCTTGAGGCGCCCCCATGCAGCACAGATTGGTACTGCAGTCATTTCTTGGATGGATATACTGTATGTTTGGCAAAGCTGTACCCTACCTCACATTGTTTTACCATCCTGACAGCAAAGCCAGTGAGACCAAAGCAGCTGCCGGTCTGCTCTCCTACCAACCCTTTCTACAACTACATCCGTGCCACTGAACAAGCCAACACATACACCAATGCCCTCTTCCACAACAACATGGCACAGCAGAGCCCTGCCAGTGTCAACTGCAACCCCAGCTCCGTCCAGAGCAACACGTGAGTGTAAATCCCTCAAAGGTAGACATTACATGGTTTAACATTGGGTTCCAGTAAGGAGACACATTCTGTATGTATACAGATGTATAAATGTGAAGGCAGTTGGGGAGAAGTCATTCCCACATAATCATAGCATCATTGTCTTCAGCCTGCATTGATGTCTCACTCTTTCATCCTCTGGTCTTGTGCACAGAGTTTCCACAGCACTGGGTTACAGAGCAGGAAGGTATAACGGGGACATACTGGAGTCCTACCCGCTCAACATTGACAACGGTGAGTGCAAAAACGCACCAACAGTGCACATGTGCAAACTTATATTATGCACCTTTTTATTAGGAACCCTGTATTCCTTCATTTTACTCTGAATATCAGAATCATCAATATCATATGAAGCAATGTATTAATTGTATAATATCATGATATATAGGC
Source organism: Parambassis ranga (assembly GCF_900634625.1). Classification (NCBI taxonomy): domain Eukaryota; kingdom Metazoa; phylum Chordata; class Actinopteri; family Ambassidae; genus Parambassis; species Parambassis ranga. The sequence goes on along the minus strand of NC_041028.1, from coordinate 11,296,619 downwards.
TACATGACATATAAGATGATAAAGCACTATTTGTAGTGCTTTCAGAGAAATATAACTATTGTGTTTTTCCTTTTTTGTCCCCAACAGGTAACAGCATCAGTGAAACCAGAGACATTAATGACAACAGGTGAGCATGTCAGTTAAATGTAAGATTTAGTTGTTATGTTCCTGACTATACTGTAAGAATCTTTGTTTGAAATTAAAATTGTTGTCATGTTGTTATCAGTTTGTCGGTTTTCCCTCCCTACATCATGTGACTGTTATTAAATATGGATGATAAATGCTGTGTGTGTGTGTGTGTGTGTGTGTGTATTAACAGGAGTGATGTTCACTGTGGCAGCGAGGTGGATGATTCAAACAGACACTACATCATTCAGCAGGAGACCGCAGCAAGTTAATGTCATGGTGACTAACAAAGTGCACTGAGTCATACATACACACATTTGGACTTTGTGTCTTTGTGAGGACATTCATTTTTCAGCATCATAATTAAATGCTTAAACCCAGCATGTAGTCTAACCCTGGGGGACTGTAAATTGAATCCTGATTTATTAACCTTTAACTATATTAAAAGCAGCTCATATTTCATGTAATGTGTTAATCAAAAACAAATATTGATACTGCCCTTTGATAACAATTTATTGTTCAGTAGATGTCTGTGTTCCTAATGATTTTCACCTCATTGTCACTTTGCAGACGATGACCAGACACTGTACCACCCAAGGACCACCCTCCCCTCCCATTTGCATGCAGCCTGCCTCCCCGTCCTTCCACTGCATCACTGATGAAGATGACAATGAAGCTCTATAGTCCTGTAGTCTTCTGTTTAGATGAAGCCCCCCCTCCTGCTCATATGGTGACTTCTCTCCTCAAGGTTTGGGGTCCACCTCCTTTTCAGGTCAGTCAGTGCTGGAAGTAAACCTGATTTTTACCGAACACCTATTAAATTATCTCATTGATCCCTCAGCCTATAAATATATCACCAGTTGTTGATTACCTCCTGAGGTGGTTTAACTGAAACGGGGCTGACCCCAATCCTGATCACATGGTACACATATGTTGTAAATAGTAGTGCTGTATACTCCAGTAGAGGTTTTGACCAGCAACTGTTTGCACAGGCGTCCCCATCCCCTGCACACACCTTCTTAAGGGTATCTTGTGGATGACATACTGTAGGCTGCAGACGTGACCTTTTTCTCTGTCATAAATAATGAGTGTAGTGTGAAAGCTTGTAAGGGAAGACCCACACTCTGCGTGCATGTTTCTTAGCGGGTTAGCTTTCAAATCTTTGCATGTGTCATGATTCTGGTGAGGAGCTGGTATGCTGTGAGCGAAGTCTGATCGACTTCAACAGATGTCAGCGACAGAGAGAGCTGGTTTCCCTCAAATATGATTCTGGTCTTCAGATTTGTTCTTTTAAGGCACGTTTGAGGACTTATGTTGTGTTCTGAACTCAAAGAAACACCACAAGAGGGAAACCCAGCCCAGTCAGACTGAATCAGACTGAATCAAGGGAGAACTTTTGTAAATGCTTTGATACTGTGATGTTGCAGCTGTATGATGCTCTATCATATCACCTAATACAGCCCGTTTCCTGCTTCACACACATCTTGTAAGTCTTCTTACCAAGCCTTAACAACAACTGATTAAAACTAACACACGGTCATTTGAATACTTTAGTAATGACTACCTCTAGAGATGCTTAATGTAAAAAGATGTCATCCTTCCAAAAGCTAAATCAGAGTGCATCTTTAGCACACCAACTACTTTTCTTCTCCTGCACACACACACACACACATACGCAATGTCCTTCTATACAATAATATAGGGTCAGAGCTGGGCTGAAAGAGTGCTCCTAAACATGTGTGAGATTTTAAACGTTCTTACTCTCTCAAGACTGAATTAATATTTATGCCCTATGTTTCCTTATTTGCAAATTGCGCCTTGCCTTGTGGGAGGTGAGGTCTCAGAACGTTCTGAGACTGTGAGGATGCTGGTGTTTCTGCAGGTGTGACCCGGCTGAGCAGCCACCAGTCTGGGACACTTTGACAGAAGCTTGTAGCTTATTGTGAGGCCGTGCTGTTCTTTCTTCTGTTAACAGTCCTGACCAGCCAATCAGGATAGAAAAAAGCAGCAGGTCTGCAGAAGGGGTTGAATTAATGGATGTGTTCGCACTGGGGTGAATTGACAGACGAGGCCAAGGCTTGTTCTCACATAACCAAGTATCCCTCTTAATGGGAGATTCAATTTAACCACAATTCAACTTATCAGATTCCATCTATGTTTAAGTAATACAGTTTTAAAATGTATATTCACTTATTCATGTAAAGTCTGGTGTGTTATATTGCTTAGCTGTTCTCTGTATATGTGGGCCTATCATTCCTGTATCGCTCAGCCTGAGGCTCTTTCTGGCATTAACAACATCTCAGGGCTTGACATTCACAATCATAGCAACTGTAAGTCACCACCATTGTCTTCCTCCTCCAGTTTAAACTGTGTGATTGCTGAGGAACAATCAAAGTCTGTGTGTCATCTTTAAGAGTAAATGGAAATCTAATATTACATTCACACATCAATCATCTCCATTCAGGCTCATCCAGAATGAAGTGATCTCTCAGCTGCACCTGGTCAGACTCTACTGTACATGTCCAAACAGACCCTCTTTTTGGCATCATGTTTTAAGTGTAATAAATCTGAACTTGAGGGGCGTGTGTACTATAGGCCGTCGTCACCTGCTGTTAAACTGTCTGATTTACATATCTAAAATACATGTGCTATATATTGTTAATCTTGTAAGTAAAATAGCGTGCCATGAAATAGCAAAATGGGAAAGAAAGGTGCACGCTAACTTTGTTGAGAGAAATGTTTGTTTTATTTATTTCTGTACGCCTCTACTGTAGCGTCATTATGATATGTGAAGAATCACAGAGCAAATTTCTGTATATATATAGACTCATTGCTATGCTGTACTGTATGTGAACCACTGTGTTGTAGTAAAAGTTCAATAAACCTCTACGAAAGAGTTCACTATGAGCAAATCACTGGAGTCAAAAAGGTTTGAATAAGTCAGTCCCACACTTACATGTGGAAATGGCTCCATCGAGTGGATGGAGCTACAACATTGATTAGGTTTAATTGAATGAGAAGCCACTGTATTGACTTTTTATTGGCTGTTGTCCTATTTAAACATCACATCTTCTCTGAGAGAAAAAAAAAAAACGTTTATTTTTCAGGATGAAAGTATTTTATCAGGCTCACAGCATCACTAAACTATCCTGTTAGCTGTTTTACTCAGAATGACTTTAATGGTGCAGAATAGACCAATAAAATGTTAATGACTGTACTGCTGTTTGGATTTACACTTATGGTAGCCTACTTTGACCCACATCACCCACGTTTCCCCACAAGTGATGAAGCCCACTCTGCAGAGGGACTTCCTCTTACAAGCTGTTCTTCACTGTTCCCACGAGAAAGGAAGCAGTGATGTAAACAGCAGTGGCATGTGAAGCATCTTCTAACTGTAATGTGGAGAGTGTGTGCGATGCAGGCCTGCTTAATAATAGCACACCTACATTCACAGGATCAGGCTTATAGTGTGACAGAAGACTTATGGAGCTGTAGATGGGAAAATCAGAAAACTATCACTGATCCAGTTAATGTTAGTTATACAGTAGCTGCTCTGTATGTACTGCTATGATTAACTGAAATGTCATCTGTACACATCAACTGCAAAAACGGGCAAATATTAAAGAATAATGTAACCTGGATTTAAAGCTACACTGATGAGTAGCAGATTTTAGTAACTTGAAACAGTGTCAGATCCACTAACTGTTTTTTGTTTATTTGTTTTTTTTATATTATGAATCTGTGTGTTGTAGATGATTAGCAGATCACTGGCGCAGTGCCAGACTGGACTGAGTAGCTGATAGTCCTTATAAGGTTTGAAATGGTTCCAGGCCGTCCTTTCCCCCCCTGTTTGGCTCCCTTCTCTAGAAAGTCATTGATTTAGTGCGCATCCCCGCGGCGCGCTCCCGCTCAGTGCGGCTCGGACGCTGGAGACAATGCGGCACCAGGAGGACGCTGCACCGCTGCTGACCCGGACAACAGGAGCTGACAGGAGGAGACCCTCAACGCCTCGTGGACACACAGACACAGACAGACAAGCAGACGGAGTTTAAAGCCTCTCAGCTGTCCTGCAGCGTGTTTCTACTCACAAGGACGCGTGGACAAGAGGAGCAACCCACAAGGTAGAGAACACGCACCTTCACTAAGTTTGTCAGTGAGCGTTAATGGGCTCTAAACACGCTGATCGATTATGTTGCCCAAATGTGTTTAGACCAAAAGTTCTTAGGCGCAGGAAGAGTTGTCACAGTGAAGTGTGTTTGAAGTTGGCACACCAGAGACAAATGGACTTGGGAGTTATTTTACTGCAGAATGAAAGAGTTTACATTGCAGGTCACACTGTGGCGGACCTATGGTTCCTGTATCTGTACCTGCAGTGGGCTGAAAAGCTGATGGCTTCTGTGCATCTGGCTCGTAATATAAGAAAAGAGGACACGTGTTTGTTTCACAGTGTTAAAGACCCACAGACGTGATTGTTGCTGTTTCTGGAGTCTGAGTATAACTGAAGTGTCTGTCCTGTGTTAGCCAGGAAGACAACAGCTGAATAGACAATCAGTCAACAGCACTAAAGCTACATAATGCTGAATTTATGTCTTATTTTCAAAAAGCACTGGAGGATTCTGAGGATTGTTTCATGACATCAGTACAAATCAGTATAAAGAGGATTATTGGAGCCCTGCAGTTATTCTTTAATAAGAGACCAAGGAGCCCAGTGATAATCTTCCCAGCTGTTTGTTCCGGTGGTGGTCAGTCACATAAATGTAAGACTGATGATGTGATGACATGTAGACACACTCACACACTCTGGACAGTGTGGTGTATGTGTCAGCCATGAATCAAAATTAGCGTGATTGAAGATCTGACCCCTCTTCAAAGAGCTGACAGGTCCACTTGATATTCAGCTCTGCAGCTCATGTGACTCCCCTTGATTTTTTTTTACCTAGTGAGAGAGTAAAACACGCCTTTGACTTCTTATGACTACACCTCTGGATCATTATGCATATGCTTATTCTTCATGAGCTTTATGTGAACATAGATTCTTACTAAAACATTCATTATGTGCATTACATTCACTTTAAATGTGTTAAAGGTTTCCACTCTTAGTGTCTTTAGTGTGTATGTTGACGTTAGTGGCAGTTTGGAGATATGTGCTGCACATATTGGTGTTAATATTTGAGCCTAATAAAGGAATTGACAGGTATTAAATAATGAACTTCTAACCAGCTCTGGATGTTCTGCCTGTGGAACCTGTACGTGGCTTCAGTCATGTAACCAGCTGTTACTGTCTGTCTCTGTGGTTGTCTTCTCTGCTCTGTGGGTCTTCTTTGCTGTGTGGGCGAGGTTATAAATAAGAGGTTGGAGGTTTTTGCGTGTGTGTGTGTTGTTTTACCAGCTGCTGGAAAGGTTTGTTTGTCTCCTCTGAGTGCGTTGCGGTGCGCTCCCTGAGCTACTGTTCTCGGGGCTTGTTTCTCTCCTGGCCGGCACTTCCCACCCAGCTTTGACTTCGAGGCTTGCAGATTATTTGTGTCAGGTCAGCATCACCTGTCTCCTGTGTATTAACTCTGTGCTTGTGTGGTATGTGTGACTCTTTGGTATTGAATCTTAAAACAAATGCAGCAAAGAAAGCTTTATTGGTGCAGGAAACATGACTTTCAGGTCATTTTAACATTAGTGGTGTCAGAGTGAGAGACTGTTACAGTGTGTGGCGGTGCTGACAGAAAGGAGCATGACTTCAGCAGATGAGAGCATAAAGTGCAGCAGCTTGATATTCACAGCTAACTAGAACCACTCTTCAATCATGCCTGGCTTGAGTTATTGCTTTCCCTGTTTTGAAGCTCAACATGTCAGCTTAAGTGTCGCCATCTTTGCCATGCCTGACACTGCCTATAGTAACTCTGGAAAATGACGTACAAAATACACAATTCTAGTAGAACACAGTTTAAACTGTCTCTAAAATTGTATGTGTACATTATAAAGGGATTTAAGGACACACTTAGTAGCTCACAGGGGTCTATGTGAATCATCATTAGTTGCAGCCAACAGATGTCCTGCATGAGTCAACGTGAAGGTCCATGAGTCCCTATAAGCAGTTCAGAAATATAGATATTTAACTTGAAACATGGATCTGAGTGTTCTGGCACATTTATGATGCCACTTGGGTTTTCTCTTTTGTGTCACATTGTGTATTTACTGTTCAGTTAGTGTTGGAGGTTCTTGCCTTTACTCTGGGTTTTTTTTGTTTATCCACATGGATAATGTAGGCCTCATGTTTCACACACACAGACACACACTGCTTCTTGAGAACAATATGTTTTTAAAAGTAGCCTGAGTTCATTGTGAGTGACCCAAACAGCTCATTGTGATTTATGGCCAGCACGATGGGCTCCAGAGGAGGCCGTGAGGGATCACACAGTCAGACAGCTAAAATAGACACCTCTCCCTCTCCCCCCCTGCCGGCTCGATTTGTCTCCCTCATCTCAGAGCTGTCGCTGTAAAGCGAGTGTTGAATCACACAGCTCGGAGTAAGTCTGTTAAAAGATCATCACTGTTGAAGGTTTTCTGTAGCTCAGTGTTGTGTTCATGCTGTTTTTAGCATCAGTGCTGTGCTGTAATCTTAGCATCCATTGTCACTTTGGTGTCCTAACTGTAATGATGATGTTTCTGTCAAACCTGTCTACACCTTTGCGAAGTGGGTCAGTAGTATGCAGTAAGGTGAGTTCTTTCTTAAAGACCATGTCGAATTTAGGTTTAGATTGATTGCTTAAAATACATCATAGCATCAAGCCTGTGGGGCGCAAGAGACAAACGTTATGATCGCTGCAGTGTGTTAAGCACTCGGAGACCTGCAACTTTAATCATATCTTGAGTCAGCTGTGGTTGCTGTTACAGCTGACAGTGCAGCAGAAAGAAACAGTTTCTGCCTGTTTATTTTTTTGTCCACTGACCACAGATTACAGATGAAGGCCGCCCAGAATGAAAACCCTCAGTTTGTAGTTTTGGAGTGGCATCCTTCTGAATTCCTGAGCAAGAACCTTCTTGACCTGCCAACTCTGCTGACTGCTATGTAGAACTGACTGGCCTGAACAATGGTGCAGACACTACAGAATGAATGATGTTTCCTTTTTTTACCAAGGCACTGTGCAGGATCTGCTCAATCAGATATCTTTGCACCCATTTTGCTGGTTTGTCCATATTGCTGCAGACATCCTTGTGGAAACATCTTTGTCATGTATTGTCAGCCTCACAGTTTGTGGTGCTCACTCAGTATGATGTGTTTCTTATAGCCACTTGGAGTCCTCATACACCCAGTTGACAATGTCCTTGAGGATGGCACAAGGCATCCCTCACATGCAGACTGCGCTGTCTTACATGTGGTAGTCAAGGTCACACACATCCCCACACAATGTTGCTTGAACAGTGAGGATCTCTTCCTTTGTGTGACTAAGCTACGTGCCATCTTAATCCTGCTTGGGGTGTTGCTTGCCTTGCAAATGCCTTGCCAAGAGGGGGGCACCCTGAGGGGAGCCACAGGCACTATTATCTCATTGGCCCCCACAGATCTGACTGGTAGTTGACTTCATTCACTGACATTTTCTGTCCTTATTTGTTAATTGAATAATATTTGATGACACTTTTAACACCACTCTTCTTTAAAATAGGCTGGGCTCATACATGAAAAGTAAAAAAAACACTAAAGTAACCATCTGGTCAAAAAAGCTGTCTATTATGTGAACCCCCTGTGCAGCCAAGCTCCAACCCCAAATTTCTCACTGCAGGAAATGCATCTGCAGCTATGTTAACTGCTTTGCACAATGCTAATGAGGTGCTAGCGGCCTAAGCCTGAGCTTGAGAAGGTTGCATGCTCAAAGTGCTGGTGGCAAAAATAGAAGGCCAGAGCTTGAGGTGCATTTGTTTCCATCACCGGGTGGGATTAGCAGCATCTAAACACTGCGTTCCATTAAGGCTATTGTAGCAAAGGACACGGCTCGTGAACACACACCTTTTTAAAAAATGTGTTAAGACATGTTAACATTGACTCCAAATAAGTAATCTGTTGTTACTATCAGAGTGACAGGCTTGTTTTATTGGCTGTTATACATGTCTGCAGCTGTTAATGTTGTACAGACATTCACAGTGAGGATAAACAGAAACATGGCAGCCTGCAGGTGCAAACCAAATGCAAGCTGCAAATGTTTCTTATGGTTTTTTTTTATCCTATGGCAGATATCAGACTGAATGTCATGTTAATTCATTCAACTACTACATTTTGCAAGCTTAGCATTCAATACAAAAGTTAATATGTCAAAGATTTAGAAAAATATTGTTAGAATTGACTTCCTTTTTTATTTTGGCATTTTGCTTCATTTTAGACAAGCAGCACTCTCTGAGGCTGAGAAATAAAACCCATGCAGAAGTGTTAAAATCTGCAGTTCAGCCTTCAGCCTCTAGGGGCTGACTGCAAAAACAAGTCAATCCCCATAGACTTCTATGTAAAAAAAAAAGGCCAACTTAAAGTAACACACTTGGCCTGGTATATAAATGGTTTTGGTCTCCGAAGTCCTTTTTTGTGACAACTGTTTGGAGTAATGTTTTATTTTTTAATGCACTCAATTTAATTACATTAAACAAACTATAGGTGTCATATAGTTAGTTATTATAGTTATAGGTTAACGGATGATGTCGCTGGGCTCCCTATCAGCCCCCTATCTGAGTAGGCAAAAGATGAACTCTACTGAGTAGAAATATTTTCTCTTTTTAAGAAAAAGAGAAAATATTTTGGTTAGATATAAAGCAAGGCAAGCTGGTCCTATGCAGATTGTAATTCCCTATGATGCCCTGATAAAGAAGCACATGAGGACAGGAAGAGATTTAGGATTAGGTGAAAATGTCCCATTTATAATATGTATTGAGCAGGAGCTGAGTAAGAAAAGGATTGTGTGTGTGTGTGTGTGTGTGTGAGAGAGAGAGAGAGAGAGAGACGGAGAGATAAGGACAAGGGCGACAAGGCCTTGGCTGCGACCAGTTGAATCAACAGCTTCTCTCCTCTGGCTAGGACACACTCGCCCGCTCAAGCCTAATACCACTGACATGCTGTCATACACACACACACACACGGTTCCTCTCATATTCTCCCTCCCTCTCTTTCTGTGTCCCTTGTGCACTCTTGTGCACAGTTGCCTTGTCGCCCAGTAGATTCAGAGCATGAACAGAGCCTGGAGGAGGACCAGAGAAAGAGAGAGAGGCGAGGAGAGGGGTAGAACACGAGGACAATAGTGATAGCTCCACTATATGACAACAATAACAAAATAACTTCAACTCACATGTTTGTCCACGGGCTCGCTCTCAGCTGCTGAAGTCAAGGTTACATTATGATGAGCAAGTCGTTCTGTTGCAGGGTAAGACACAGCTGATACTTCCTTCTTTTCATACATCAGATTGGTCACTGCTTATACTGCATGTGACTTTCAGGACACAGGAAGCATTGTGCTGAAAAACAACTATATTATAAAAAAGAAATGTATTCCATATTTTAAATAATTTCCTGAAGATCATGATATGATCCTTTGACATTCTTCTCAGGCCCCGGCAGCAGATTGTAACCTAGATTTTGTCCTTTTGATGAGCAGTGAGCAGAGTGCTAAAAGGTCTTTGGAGGAATGTGCTTCATGCATTCTGTCAGTCTGGGTCAGAGATAGTGAGACTTCACTTTCAGTCATTCTCCTGGCTTTGACAGGACCCGGTCAGACATACAGAGGTGGGATATTCTTGCTACTGTTTCACAACAGCTTCTGTCCATATGATGTTTCAGCAGCTCTTTCATTTGAACACTTTTTCTTAGCTTCTTGTGTCCTCACCTCTTCTCTGTCTCATCTCTAGTTTCCACTCCTCCTCCTCCTGATGTTTTTCACTGGCCATTGACCAGCCCTGTTGATATATGAGGATGTATCTTTTCATGTCTTTATGATTATCTTGTGTGCTGATGTAGTGAAGTGAGTCCTGTTGTGGTTTTACCATGTCTAATTTGTGCGGCTGTGGTTTATGATTCAGAAAAACAAATGTTGTTTAAAGGGACAGTTCACTTAAAAATCCAATAAAACACATTGGGACATTAAGGAAATCCTCCTCCATTGACATGTTATGCTTGTCTGTGTAGTTTGGTAGAAAATAGTTCCTACATGGAATGGCTTACAACAAGGTCTGTGGATTTTATGGAAGTCAACATTGAGCATCACAAAATCTAGTTCCATCTAGTTCCATTGTAGCTGGTGAGAATAGAGTCTTTATTCATCATAATTTAGATAGCACAGGAAAATATAAACATTTGAATTGTTGTTAATATTAAAACTCCTTACAGCTGGCAGTGGCTGTGGTGCTTCCATGTTCCTTGTTGGCATTATAAATTAATTACATAATGCAGACCCTGCGGCTCTATGTACGTAATGTCACAGATGAAAATGAAAGCATTTGCATGTATGTGGAGTCACTGCAACCATTGCTTCTTTCTGTCCCCCCCTCTCTCTCTCTCTCTCTCTCTCTCTCTCTCTCTCTCTCTTCCTCCTCCCTCCCTCTCCTACCTCGCCTCATGTTTGGTCACGCTCTCCTCTCTCAGACAAACATAGCGCCTGCCCAGCACTCAAGGTGCTGCGAGAAGGGAGAGAACAAACACAGAGGCAGGAAAACAGATAGTGCCCAGTAAATCACAGACTAGTCTGAATGCTCACCCAGCTGGCTTAAGGTTATCTTCAGGCAGTGAGCAGGGCAGAATGGATTTAATTTTGGTCCAGCGGGCACTGAGCAGGGGCAGCAGCAGCTTTGTAGATGATTATCACTGCTTTTGGATCATTTCAGAGAATCCCTCAGTTCTGATGAATGGGAAGGACACCACACAGAAAGATGGTAATGTGACATCCTGCTTTGGTCTTAGCAAAGAATTTAAACTTCACAGATCATATTAGAACTTTAAACTGTGTAGTTGATGAGTAGCATTGCAGCAGTGAAGGTTAACTGGCATATTGTCTGTATCTTGACATGTTACAATATTTCATTTTCTTACACAGTGGTTTGTTATACATCATTGTCTTGAATCACATCATCTTAGATTAGTAGGAATGTGTATTTGTATGCAATATAATGTGCTCATCTCAGTGGATTTTTAAAACAAATTGTAAAAAACATGTTTATTTTATTTTTTCAGCAAATCTGAAATAACATGAAGAGATGTCAGTCACATCTCTGCCTCCTTTTTCAACAGTACCATGGAGTCATTTATTTAATACATCCTGACAAGTAGCTCTTTATGTTGTAACATGTACTCTGTACAACGTACAGCATAGCTCCCATAGCTTATACAGGCTGCTGGCAGTGTCAGGGTGTTTTGACTCAAGGTGAAGGTCTCAGGTTACTGAGCATTAAGGCAGTTTTCACAAACCAGCCACTGTATCTGCCTCCTTCCTGGATCCCCCACTTACTGCCAAGTCAGATGTGAGTCATGCAAGAACTAGAAGAAAACATCTTTCAGCATCAGGGAGGTGATGGTAGAAGTCAGTACTGCCTGAAATATGGATTTAGAACAGATTCTTAGTTTTCTGCAGGCTCCATCCTAATGTGGAAAGTTCTGAATGAATGTATTCTTTCAATGTGTTGTTGAACCAGAGAAGGTGTGTCCTGCTGCTACATAGAGTGGATTTTGTTTGGCGCTTACTGGCTGTGAGGATGTTATGGAGGGAGCTGAAATTTAAAATGCCCGCCCAGCTCTGCTGTAGGTTTGATTTGGCGGGACGCTCTGTGTGTGTGTACCACCTTAGTTTTTCCCGCCCTCTTCCCTGCATATTTGCCATGTCATTGAAACCAGACTATTCCTGTTTTGGGAGTGACCTCAATGTTTGGGTATTTGTTCCTGTGTTGACCAGGTTACACAGAGCATCTTTTTTTTCTCTCAGCAGAAAGACGTCTTGTCCCCATCAGTGATTCACTGGAAAATATACAACAGTCATTTCAACAGCTCTGTTTGCAAAACTACAAATCATCACATGGCCTTTACCTTCGAACCTACTTGTGTGTGTGAGCAGCTCAGGGTGGGAACTGAGTTTTTGAGAAGCACTTCTGATGATCCTTCTTGATCACTGTTCTAAGTGTTTAACTCTAATGGGTTTTCAGAGTATTACAGATTTTCAGCCAAGCTTCGCAACACATGGATATAGTCAGAAAATCATTGCATGAATTAGTGTTATGATCCTTTAGGATTCTGTGTGACATTATGATTGTAGGTTGTGTTTTTTTTTCTGCTGATCATTTTTGGTTGTTTGTTATGAAATCTCCTGGTGTGAGTTACATTAAGCACAGCTGTGGGCTAATTACAGATGAGATGAGTGTGTCAGTGAAAGCTAAGCCACTCTCTGATATAATAACACGACTCACACACACACCCAGCACAGACACGTCAGATCACTCGCAATGAGTTTAAAGATGTGCTTGAAGTCCCAGCTCATTCATAATTCCCTGACGCGTTTATAATGACTTAAACACAGGCCTCTCTGCCTCCTGACTGCTACTTTACAGCCACCTTCAAACCGTCCTGCTGATCAAGGGCAGCTGTGATAAGTGTCTGCTCCCCACAAGCTCCGATTTGCTGATTCCTGTAAAGCTGCTAAATATAATGTCTGGCCATCTTGGTGCCTCAGTGGTCATGTACAGTAGTTCTTGTTAGGATGTGTTTATGTCTGACCTCAGTGTTATTTGGTGTGTGCATGAGGTGTCACCCAATGTATTGGAGTAGAGAGGCACTGAGGAAAACACTTTTATTCTAAAGGTGAAGCTCTTGGACTAAAAGGTACAACGATGTATCTGTAGGGTACATCCATTTACTCCAAGTAGTCTGAGGAGTGTTTTTCTGTTGCGGATTCCAAACCCATAAATAGCATAGAATGGTAAATTATTTATGCGATAAAAGATGCTCCAAAAAGATGTTTTTATGCAACCAGCATGTTTTCCACTGTGGGTTCTGTGTAAGGCAGCAACGATCCCAGAAAGCTGCAGATAAACGTTCCTAAAATAAATACAAATGTTTTCCACAGTGTGAGAGAAGGGCTCTGTGAGGCTCTCCTTGTTTGTCACTGCTCAACTTGTGTTAGAGCTAAGCTATTCGATGCACAATTGAGTTTTCTTCAGAATTATTAAATAGCTAAGATTGTCTAGCTCTGTGTTTCCTCACCACATCATGTGTTTCCCAGACCTGTCGTCAATGAGAGCTGTCATTTTCAGTGAATGTCTCAACAGAGCAGCAGACTGAACACACGGAGTTTGTCACTGTGTGACGCAGGATGAGGGACTCCTTCCTGCTTAAAAAAAACCTGGCCGATTGTTTGAACATTAAATCATCTTGGAGGTCACCTTAAAGAAACAGCATGTATTTGAATGGAACTTCTCTTTAAGTCATTGTACATTACAGGGTAGCTTGTTTTGTTCATTGAATTGCTGAAGCAGAAGTACAAGACGTTGATGAGGATCTTTAAATAAATGTTTTTTAAGGGGAATTTTGCATACGAGGCACTTTTACTCTTGTTGTCCTCTGTCAGCATTTAACATCACTTTGGTTGGTCTGGACCTCCCAAAGGCTGCTAACATGTAGCTGCTGGAATTTATTCAACTCTAATACAAAAGTTCATGTTCAAAAGGGTCAAAGGTCATTGTGAACAACACACAAACGGTGTGACAGTGACAAATCTCTAGATAAAAACATGGATATGTTTATTCGTTAATATTAATAAAGCCAATGATGACAAAATTTGACTATGAATAGGAAAATATAATGATGAAATGATGCATTTTCTTGGGTCAAAATGTATCTTCCATTATCCTGATGTAGACTTGACAGTACAGGTCGCTACTGCTGACTGACATCTTCAGCGTTTTAATTTTTAATGACCTAGAAAATGCTCAAAATCTAAATGCATCATATTGTGTTTTTTATATTTTTATTTACACATTGAAATCATGTTTGTACACGGTCATCAGTAGTTGTACCACAGCTAACTACACAAATAGCTTATATATGATCATATATAAGCTATTTGTGTAGTTAGCTATTATGATACATTATTTATTTCTAGCTAAAAAAACAACAGAAAATTTTGAGACTACTGGGAATACATAACTGTATAACTGTTTATTTACTGGGAATAAATAACTGTAACAATTAACTGAGATAAAAAATAACTCACTAAATTCTGAGCTCATCTTTGTGTGGGCAGAAGAGAATAGCGACTTTAAATAGTTTGTGTAATCCAGTAGGGAATCTGTGTATATCAGCTCAGATGAAAAACCGCAGACATAAATACAGGAAATTGATTCTTTTCATGCTTATTTAGAGGCTGTATCAGTGTCTGTAGAGACTTTGAAGTTTGTCCAAATCAGTGCTGTCATGCTTGTTGTGTTTCACATATTTCTCAGGCATGGTGTATAATATTAGAGAAACTGAATATTTGACAGGATATTTCACTTGACTCCAGTGATACGGTAAATTAGGTATGAAAAGGTTAAATAAATTTGCTGTTGATAGCAGTAATCGTGCTGTTTTAGGAACCAAATGTTTAAATTCTGTGGTATTTATTGAAATGAATGGAGGAGTGTTTTGCACACTTGAATCACCCTTTTCCTGAAGACAAATGTACAACAAGAGTGTATAAAGTCTCGGTCATACTTTCCTTTTTTTATTGTTGAATGTCTCTTCTTGTCTAGGCAGGAACTTGCTTGACAGGAATGTTCAAGGACTATTTCTGTTTCATAATGATACTGGACAGAGATATTCAAACTGCCCTCAGCTCCAGCACTGGGACATCTTATCCACAGCAATGTGAGCATCGTCATTTATTTCAGTGGCTGAGTGAGAAAGACCCGGGTGTTTATATAGAGCTGTGTGAAATCTGTAGCGGGAGTATGCTGCCCAGGCAGAGAGACAGGTCTGTGCAGTCCACCCATATGCCACATACTCTAGACAGACAAAAAGTCAGATACTGTATATTTGTTAGTGTCCTGTTTCTTGTCAGCAGACATACATTTTACTCTCTACATGCATTGTGCTTCCAAATGTTTCATCTGAGCATCAATAAAGTTTTCTTCTCAAGGTCACATTTAGATTTCATGAGCCTGAACCGTGCTAAGATAACAGCAAAGTCTGGTCAATATCTTCAGGAGAAGAGAACATTTAAATTATTTACACAGATTCTGCATCTGCAATCATCCTGCTCTCATTGACAGCCTATCCCCATATCCCATAATTATTCTCCTTCTCCATTTACCTCATGATGACCATTGTTGCATTTGGTCCCAGTGGGGTGTGGCAGCACTGACCAAAAACACCTGAGTCACAGTGTTCTTTTCTAGTGTGTTTTCAGATAAAAGTGTAAAGTGATAAGATTGAGACCCTGAAAACATCCGAAACAACAAACCTACACTGAGATGCTCCACAGATTTGGTTTTAGGAGACTGGGACATGCCATTCTCTGTTTCTGCCTTTTTATGTCCATGTCTACAGCTGTTATCATGTTGTGTAAAATGATTTATCCAAATATAATCTCATGGAGACAATTGTTATAGAGAATAAATGTAAATGTGACATCATGGGAGAATACGCTAACTTACTTTTTGACAAAAAAATCAATCAATTGGAGTCTTGTATGAGGCAAATTTAAGTCTGCTGCCACTTAGCTTAGCTTAGCACAGTGTTCACTGATTAACACCTGATGTCTGTTATTGTATGCATTTCTGGGGCAGCAACATTCCTTCTGTGTATCAACATTCTTGCATCGCCCTTCTTGAAGCCCCACAGAGCCTCAGCCATGACTGTATATACATTAACCCCCGAGGTCGCTGCTGTGGCCTTTGCTGAGCTAAATAAAGCAGGGCCTAAAAGTGGGTAGCGGGCCTTGAGTACAGGTCAAAGGGAATGTGAAACCATAAACCAGGAGGCTTGCTAGCCTTGGGACCAGCCATCACACTGTGTTTACTTGGATGTTTGTTGTCAGGCTGGCTGCCTGTATATTTAATGGTGAGTGTGGAAATTTGTGTTGTTGTTCTCTCAGCAGGCCATGAGGTTGAGGAAGAAAGCCTGTGCGATTTAGTGTAGTCTTTCATGTCTCTGTATGTTTTCAGAACCTTGATTCTCTGGAGGGCTCGATCCAGAACCTTCTTTCAGTGCTCTACCCGCCCTTCGAGGCCACTGCTCCCACTCTTCTCAGCCAGCTCTTCCAAATCATTGACAGTCGGTATCATGGAGATGCCCTGCGGTGCTTGCTGGACTTTCTGGTCCCAGCCAAGCACATCTTAGACACTGTGCAGGAGGCAGCTTGTGTAAGTGTTTTAGTGGTGTGCTGAGCTTGTGTAAGATCTACTGGTAATAGAAAAAAAGTCCCTTTATTTCTAATGAATCCAAATTGTTTGTGACCTTGTTTCCTTAGGCTCGCTACTCCGATGCACTTTTCCTCTGTGAGGGCTGGCCTCTGTGTTTACATGACCAAATCGTCATCCAGCTTGCTCCTATCAACCCCCTGCTTCTTCAGCCTGGTGACTTCTACCTCCAGGTGGCACCTTTCTGTGATCAGTCAGCTCGTATTTTGGTCTGCAGCCTCCTGGAAGAGGAGGGGCTTCCAGCAGAACTCATTGAGGAGACGCCAATCCCTGAAACGTTCTATCCTTGTATATTCAGCTGTGACTGGTTAGACGAGATCAACCACGGCCGACAGGGAACGCCTCTCAACCAGTGCCTGCTCGCCACTGAGCAAGGCGTGGTGAGGTTACCATGGGAACGAGTGGCTGTGCCTGATTTTGTGGATGTGCCACCAAAGGCTGGGAGTAGTATGGCCTCTGCTCCTCCTTCATATCCCTCTTTACCACCTCCTCTTCCTCTTCCGTCTTCATCTATTCCTGATTTTGCAGAGAAGTCTTCATCAAATAAGTCATTTCCACTTTCTGCACCTAAACAGTATCCTATAGCTGTTAGGAATTCAGGTTTAACACCTTCTCCACACCCCTCTGCCTTCTCTGTGGAGACCAGAATATGTCCAGCAAAGCACGGGATTGCTGTGTCACTTTGCTTGGTGGATACTAGCACTGCTTCATCATCAAGGCTGGTCAATGTTAAAGAGACTGAAACTGACCCTAAGCCTGTTGGCTGGGTGTCACCAAATACGTGGGACTGCAATTTTACTGGAATAGATCCAAATACATCTACAAAAACAAGCAGTGTGTCAAATACACACATCCCTGCTAGTGGTGATAGACTCAAAATTGAGAATAAGAGTGTAACTGTTTATGAAAATCCACAAAAAGTAGAAGGAGCTGACATTATTGTAGAAGGAGAGTACATTGATGTACAGCAGGCCACTATGCTTTTTGCTAAAGCTCAGTCACGTACAGAAGAACAACGAAAATCAGAAGTGCAAATCCAGCCACACACACAAGTACAAATGCAAAGGTATCCACAGAGACCATCACAAAACCAGTCCTATTCACAAAAGGAACCTCACAGACAAACACAAAGGCAGCCAGGCACACAGATCCCTCCTAATGCTCAGTCACATGTGCAGTTTCCTACAAAACCACACTGTCATTCTACATCGATACTTGCTGCATCATTAAAGCCCAACATGTCTGCAGAAACAGGATCTCCATCCACTCACAGCCATTCCCAACCACACCACCAGCCTCAGGCTGACTCCCTTCAACCGTCTCAGTGTTTCTCAGAGAAACCATGTACCCCGTGCATGAGAAGGAGACAGGGTGGAAAGGTCACCAGAGCTCAGGAGCTGAGGTGTCGCTACAGGGAGTCCTATCAGGCTGCTCTACAAAACCCTGTCACCTTTGGACAGGCGGAGGAGAGGGGTAATATGTTAGCTGTGGTGGAGGAGGATGGTGATTTCTCACTGTGTGATGACACGCAGGGGCCAACTGAGACTGAAACAGGGGAGTCATGTTATAACATTCAAGGAACATGGTGCCATCAGTCTCCATCCTCTGTCAGCGGAGCCATTTGTGAAGAGTCGGGAGAAAGGAACACTGTTCCTTATTGGACACCAGCAGAGACAGATGCTGTCCACTGTGTGGATTACAGGAGGACAAACACTTCACAATTTGTTGTGCTACCAAAGCAGACAACTGAAAGGACTGCTGTGCCCTTTAGGGAAATACGGGATGCTCACTCTGCTGATTCTTATGGCAATGTGAATGGGTCTGATTCAACAGCAATGACAAGACTAAATACTACTAATTTTATGTCAGGCTCAAATGGCCCTACACAATCAGATGTCTCCACCAAACACCCCAAGTTACCCTTTAGTTCAAGTGTTCGCCTGCAGAACAGAACCAACAATACAGGGATGTGTCCAAACTTCTCTAATTCCTCACAAAACAGACGAGAAAAGGAATCAAATGGAAGATGCTCATCCCTCTCCACGGCAGTGGTGGACACCTCAGAAAGGTGTGAAGTGGTTATTGTTGATGGACGCAATGTCAGGAGGAGAGAAAATACTGACTCCTGTGCAGAAGTTCCCCAGCTACATGTGGTAAAATGTAAAAACAGCACAGCTTTTGGACTGGTGTCACCCAAGATCATCAGGAGGAAGATGGTGGTTCCAGGTAGAGTTCTGTTATATTGTTTTTGAGGAGGTGTTGTTGGGATAACTTCTTTAGGGTTTTGATTTTTTTTCATTTTTCATCATAACAAAATAGAAAAAAAACTTTCCACAGATGGTGCTCAGTCTACCACAACAAACAGAAATGGCCCTCAGACAGAAAGGTCACCACAGGCAGATCAGCATCCACTGACACATAAGACCTCCCAGCCTGCCTCTACTCGTCCTAGACCTGACCACCTCCCACTGGGATCCCCAGACCCCAGAGCCCACCCTGTCTATCTAGGAGTAGCATCTCTCACAGGTAATACAATCTGAGATATTTGGTAGTATGTTTCTCTGCGTGTCCTTGCTCTTTGTTTCAGACTTGGTGTAAATAAACAGTGGACTGATCTTTGTGATAATCTACAACATATCTCCTTTTTTCTGACTCCTCCAGGCAGTAGAGACAGGACAGGCAGGGCAATAGTTGAGCTCTATGGAGGCCACGCGGGATGGCGTTTGACTGTCACAAGCCATGAGGTTTTCCAGATGCTGCTTTATTTCTACTCTGTCACCAGGTGAGGAAGGACTAAAGACACCAAACCGTATGACCACAGACAGGCAGGAAGACAGTTCTTGTATCATCCCAGGCCCCAGTTGTATGCATCACTGACGTGAATGTTTGTTTTTGTTTCTAGGAAGGAGATCAGGGAAACTGGGATGACACTGATCTTTGATGCTAGAAAGACAAACCCTCCACCTCAGCTCTATAAGGGTCTGATGACTCTTCAGGTAAAGAGGCACACAGTGTCTGTGAGTTGCTGCTGTAGTGTTGATGTTTGCAGACAAAGAATTGAACTTGAATTAAACATCACGCCTTTCATGTACCAGCTCCTGCGCTTTGGTAACTGAACAGTGGAAACATTTATTTTTAATCAAATGTAAACTGCATCAATTTAATTAAACATTTATTATTAAAACTAAATCCATCCATTGAGTTTTTGATGTTTATTTTTGATTATTTTTTTTATCTAATAAAACTGCAAATCCCATTTTCATTATCACTGCTATATGTATGGCAGTGCTATTGAAAATGGATCAATAAAAGGACCTAACTCAAAATCAATTGGCTTAAATGTGTCTCTGTTTAACTGTTACAGGAGCAGTTTCCCCAGGCAGTGAACAGTTTGGTACTGCTGGTGGACAAGGAAAGCAACACCCGTCCAGAAAGGTGTCCTGGGATACAGGTCAGCCTCTACACTCTTTAAAGTCTTTTTTTAAATGTGGTCCACATGAAACATACAGTACTTCTTTTTAGTTTTATGTAAAGGGCAATCGATCGGAGATCAAACACACTGTATCCACTTGTTAATGTGATGTTTTGCAGACTGATGTGGTGACAACAATGAAAACCTTGTTGAAGCTGGTGGAGGTGAGTCAGCTGAGCCCTCAGCTGGATGGCACACTGTCTTACAGCCACTGTGACTGGATGGAGCTGCACCAGGTGAGACACATTCTGTCCTCTACTTAATTTAGTGGTCCGAGTTGTTTTTTTGTTTTTCAGATCATGATTTACACATGTCCATATAATTTCTTCTGTAGAAACTCTTCCCCTTTGTGTGTGAACTTCACGAAGCATCCAGCCTACTGCTGAGAGCCATCAGTAGGTTAGAGGAGCCCCAGAGGACAGACACTGTGCAGGTACCTTAACGATGTATTAATTACCATGTTGTTACTTGAGTTTAAGTTATTCAACTCATTCTTCAGTTCAAATACATGGAATTTAGCTAAATAGTTTATATAAATGAAGACAGAATCGTGTTTCTCAAATAGACTGTGCAGCAGTGTATGATGGACCAGAGGACTCTGATGAGGGATGTTCTGGAGGACAGCCGATTGGTCAGGCTGCAGAGGGAAGGCGGGGCCATCTTGGCTCGGCTGAGGAAGGAGAGTGACCTTAAATACCCCCACTGCGAGGACCTTAGGTAAACACACGACATCCTGCTTTCCCATGCTATATTTATATGTAGAGAAAATCCCAGTCTCATTCAGGGTTTCATTCATTTAGTCTTCTAGACTACTAGAATAACATTAGCACTATAATCATGTATATTTAAAACTACATTTATCAGTTTTATTTGCTTTTTAATCTATCTTTTTCCATCATGCAGTGATGCAGTGGACTCATTGACCAGCCTGTACAACCATGTGGAGGAGCAGGCTCACATACTTGTGCAGAGGTCCAACATGTCACTGGAACACCTGGAGCACCTGCTGCAACTCCGAGAGATGGAGGGGCACTTCATCCAGGTGCTAACTGTGATCTGCCTTCTGATGTTTAGATGGGTGCTTTCGTAATTTCAAAGCTAAATGTTTGCAGTATTTAACGTTCTCCCTGTGTGCTCCCTCTGTGTAGATTCAGAAGTGGTTTAATGAAGAGGGAGAGCGCCACCTGCTGGAGGCTGAATCTGTTGATGACTCTGGAGACAGAATGGAGCAGATTCTTAACAGCTTCACTGGTTTCTTAATTGAAGCTAATGTAAGTATTCAGATTGCTTGAAGCCTTCACTCTGTCCAGCTGTCTGAAACTCATTCCTCCTCTCCCTTTCCAGGACCGAAGACACCATGCCATGTCGCTAGTGACAGAACTAGAACGGCTTCAGCAAAGCGGGTCCTCCTACCCAGAGACAGTGGCATTCAGGGCTTTTGTCTGCTCCTTCAAGTCCGGCCTGGAGGACTTCCTGTGCAGGGCAGAGGCATGTGGACGTGACCTGCAGATAATGGTCAACGTGTGTGATTTTTGTGAGCAGGTTTGTCTAAGACAATTTAGATATTTAAATAAATTAGACAGTTATCTTACTTCATAGGGGGTCATTTAATCACTGCTATTTTGGGTGTAATTTTTCATTACAAGCTGGTAGGAATATGCAAAAAAGAGTTCACTATTATACTAAACTAATGTCTCCATACAGGCTACAGCACTAGCCAGTGAATGCACTGAGTACCTGGATCAGAGTCAATCTACAGTCCACACAACACAAGACCATGAAACAAATGCTTATCCGATTCAACACCAAAACCAAGACCCCAGCCTGAGCTCAGAACCTCTTTCCCAGTCCATTCCTGCAGCACATGGCTCAAGTCCAAACTCCACCACTGTGTCACTGTCATCCACTGACAGCTCCATCCTTCAGACTTTCCAAGAGAGATTCCTCGAGTTCAGCCCAGAGCGGTTCCAGGAGATGAAGGCCCAGGCCAGTGCCCTGCAGGGCTCTCGTGGGATGCGAGTCTGGAACACTGCTTGGCTGAGATGTCAGGAAGCCCGGCAACAACTTCAGGAGAGGATGCAGGATGTAACTGTGGTTTACCACCAGCAACCAGATTCTAGTAGCTGGTGTGAAGAGCATTTTGTTGATGTGGTGAGCACCAATGTTCAGACAGCACCTCCTGGTGGCCAAAGTTTGGTGGTACAGTCAACCCCCGGGCCTCGGCACCCTCAGTGGGAGAGTATTGTGTCAGGAGCAGTGGATTTAGGGAAGAGAAAGCCAAAGCTGGGTAGCAACAGCCCTAAGTCAACAACTGTAGCCTGCTGTAACATTATCATCAAACCTGAGGATCACAGTGATACGGGAAATTCCCAGGGTTCAAAGGCAATTTCACAGTCACCTAACAGGTAACACATCTTATTTGCTTATTATCTATTTATCCCACTAAAGAAGATCTTTGTCCACCTTTAAGATGAAAAAATCTTTGGAAGCACACGTTTTGACTGTTCTTGTTGAATAGGTCAGCAAAGAGAACAGACAGAGAGGCAAGGAGAAGACAGATGAGCCGAACAAGGAGCGAGAGAGATGCTGCCGCTCTCTCTCAGGCCCACACTGTTGGTTGCCAATGGTTTCCATGGGGACGAGGTCTCAGAGCGAGGTCAGTGAGTCAGGACTCGTGTTCCTCAGCACTCGCAACAGCTGGATCATCCTCTCCTCCAGAGCAGCAAGTTCGATCTCCATCATCATGCTCTCACCATGGTCAGCCATCTTGCCGAATCCTGCAGGAGGCACAGAAGTTTCAGATATCCCGCCATGGGAGCTTCTGCTCAGAAGACTCCTGTATGAGCAGCCAGGGTGCTGTGGGGGGTAACAGGACTTCATGCTGCAAACACTCCAGCTTGCCCATCGGAAGATATGAGGGACCGCTTTGTCCGCAGGAGAGTGCCAGCAATGCACTGTAAGTAACCTGTGTGTGTGGGAAGTTGGTCTACTTAACTGAATCTATATTTGTTTTGTTGCAATGTAATGTTTGATGATCCATGTGATGAATCTCTCATGAGATGTCATGCACTCTTTCTCTAAGCTGACAGTGAAGAGCTACAGGTATCGTCTCTTCTCTTTGCTTCTCTTTGCACCTTCTGAATGTACACTGGTCATCCACTCAATAAGAACATAACAAGCGACTGATAACATCCATATAATGCAACAGTAACTTTAGGTAGACACACCTATAGCTCTTATGAAAGAGAGTAATAATTATTAATAATAATTAAGTGTTAATGGCCTGACAACATCCAGCACCAGTGGAGAGGTACAGAATACCTTATCCTAAGTGTAATTGACATTATTGTTATCTAAACTACTGCTGATGTTTGCTGAGTATTTTTTAGTTTGTTAACAGATCTTTGTGTGTCCTTGTGTCATCAGGAGGCTGCAGCGTGTCATGGAGGAGCTGGTGTTCACAGAGAGGGAGTATGTCCGCTCACTGGGCTACATCCTGACTCACTACCTCCCCCTGATGGACAGGCCAGACATCCCACAAGACCTCAGGGGCAAACGGGGGATCATTTTTGGCAACCTGGAGAAGCTTTACGACTTCCACAGCCACTATTTCCTGCCAGAGCTGGAGGCCTGTCAGAGGGAGCCCGCCATGGTGGCCCGCTGCTTTCTTAGACATGTTAGTAACAATTTGTTTCCGTGTGTGTAATATTATTATTATCATAAGATTACAGTGCTTCAGTTTGATTTTACTTTGTGCCCCACAGAGTGAGAGTTTTGGCCTGTACGCTTTGTACAGTAAGAACAAACCACAATCGGACGCTCTGATTCTGCACCGCCGCCATGACATCTTCAAGGTCACTTTATATACGTCTATATACATTTATATAACGTATATACGTTTATATATGTCTGTCAGCTTAAATGTGGGAACCGTTTTCAGCTGTATAGCTCTTTGTGTTCTCTTTACAGAAGAAACAACAGGAGCTGGGAGACATGATGGATCTTTCATCTTACTTGCTGAGGCCTATTCAGAGGATCAGCAAGTACAGCCTCCTGCTGCAGGACATGCTGGCTTTGGCTGGTGCATACAGACCAAAAGAAATGATCCAGGATAAACTATTTGCATCTGGTGCACACACAGAAAGCGTGTGTGGCTCTCCTGTGTATGTGCCTGATCTGACGAGCAGTGAGAGGGAGCGTGAGAGGGCAGAGATCCAGGCTGCTGCAGACCTGGTTAGATTTCAGATGCGTCATGGCAATGATTTACTGACCATGGACGCCATCCAGGACTGTGACGTAAGATAATTAAATTGTAAATCATATAAACTTGGAGCTGTCATTTAGCACAGGAGTTAGATGTCATCTTCTTTTCCTTTCTCTGACAGTTGAATCTGAAGGAGCAGGGCCAGCTGATTCGCCAGGATGAATTCACAGTGTTCTACAGGAAGAAGAAATGCGTCCGCCGCGTCTTCCTCTTTGAAGATCTGATCCTGTTTAGCAAGACCAAGAAGACTGCTGTTGGAAATGATGTTTATGTCTATAAGCAGTCATTTAAGGTCTGCTCACATCCTTGTTCATTGAAAGGCTGTTGGAGAATGAAATGTCAGACTTTAGCTCTTTTGGATAGTCTGCCTATCAACACACAGTGAATATTTCTGTCTTCCCTCGCAGACAAATGACATCGGGATGACCCATAACTCTGGTGTGAGCAGCCTCTGTTTTGAGATCTGGTTCCGCAGAAGGAAGAGTGAGGACACCTACACCCTGAGGGCCTCCAGCATGGACCTGAAGCAAGCCTGGACCACTGACCTGGAGAGGATACTGTGGGATCAGGCAGCTCACAGTAGAGGTACAGCATACTATCATGTTTTTCTGAAAAACCTGGATTAGTTCAAAATGTTTAGAAATGTATTACAAACATTTGTTCTAGAGCTGCGTATGCAGGAGAGGGTGTTCATGGGAATGTGCCGGAAACCTTTCATGGATATTCAGCCCAGTGATGCTGCGATTTGTGACCGAGCTGTCAGCTGTTCCCTGCCTGGGAGAAGTAAGGAGCTGTTTTATACCTCATTTTATAATCATAGATGTCACAGTGACCAACTGCTGAGAGTATTGATCTTACTGTTGTTACATTTACTTGAATAAAGTTTTCTAACAAAGTAACCAAACAAAAAACTCATCACTGACACAGCCCATCTTTTTTTTTAATTGATCACATGTATTTATGTGTGTCGTCAGTCCCTGTGACGTGTTGTTCACACAGGGTTTTAGAATACTCTCGGCCTCACTCCATTGGCTCTGGCAGCACCACCTCCACCACTCTCAGCCAATCATCTTCCTCTTCTGGCCGTGGTTCACTGCCCCCTGCTGGTTACCCTTGCAACCAGTCACAGGGGGCAGACAAAAATCTGGCCATATGTTCCTCGTCTCCTGAGGCTGTGACAGACAATGAACTCAACAACCATCATCTTCATCAGCATCATCTTCATCGTAATTGTGAGCCGTGGAAAACTCAGCATCCTCTAAGTGAGTTCATGTTTGTTTTTTATATCAAATGTCTCAAGAGTATCGCTGTCAATTATATCTGCTCTCTTTTTAGTGAGCAGCACAGAGTCATCTGGTCAATGCATGACTGTCTTCAGCGGTTCAGAACGTAGCTGCCTGTCTGGCATCAGTGGAGAGGTAGTGGATGACTCTTCAGATGTGTCTCAGAATTCATTGCCCCATCCACCAATTTGTCGGACCCCTAGCCTGATGACAAACAGCTCACCGGCAGTCACTAGAAAAAAGCCAGGCATCGCCCCCAGACCTCCACACCTGGGTAATGTTCAGCTGCAGGTGAAGAAGGTAAACACACATTCTACACTCAACCACACACATTATTTCTCTAATGGTCGAAGTACAGGTGTGTTGATAAGTTATGTTTTTGACAAATGGTATAGAAAGAGAAGCATATTTAGTAATTAATTAATATAGATGTATAATCTAATTGTTTTTATCTTGTTTTGCAGGATGATGAGATTATAATTGGAAAGTCAACAGAAGTTTAATCCCTGCAGAAGGTAAGAATGTCCTCCTTACAACTATGAAAGAAAAATCAGCATGGAATTGGATAACTGTTGGTGATAAAAGCTGTTTTCTCTGTTAAGCCACAGCAAACTGATTTATCCCTGAGTTCTTTAAAATAAATAATTCTTTTGTCGTTAATATTGCAGGTAAGCACATGCTGCACAGACCTGCTCTGACTGATCACCCTGCAGACAAACAAATGATCAATTATCTCATTGAATGATACATTCACAGGACATGTTCTTTAAATATTTGAACCATTTTGGATTTGGTGAACATATTATATAAAATCCTTTAATGTCATAAAGACATTGATCATGGAAAAAGACTCACCTATAAGAAAAACAGACTGTGGATGCTGACATCATTTACATCCCCAGTGCAACCACAAGTAGTTAGAGCCGTAACACTTTAAGAACTTTTTATTTGTTTGTCCTCTGAGACTGAGCTCAGAATAAGAGTGGGTATTTTTTATCTGCTGCTACACAATCATTACTAAAACTGATGAACCATAGGTGGATGTTGCCATGAGTAGCATCTGTGTCATTCTGCAATAACAGAGTAATGTGTGGTTGAGGGATACATTTATCCATATGCCCTGTGCATCCTGTGCAGTTGTTGGTAAGGATATCAATTAACACGTTTAAAACTTTTACCTGTATGGGTACACTTACAATAGAACTACAATGATCTACATGAAGGGATGGCCACTAGCTTTTAGGTGTGTTTTCATATTTACTGCATTTAATGAGACGAGATGTTGAATAACTGAGTTGTACACACAGTCTGCATGGACGTTATATATCTACAAGCTGCCAGGCAAAAACCACGTATTGTTATTTAGGGTCCACTAATGTTTGACCAGCTTTAAAATGAATAAATCAATATTCAGGTTTTGTAAGTTTCATCATTTTATGTTATTGTATGTGTAAAGTGTACAGTATATAAATTATGGCAGGACAATCAGGCTATAAACTTTGACTTGTTTTAAGCCACTAAGGTTTTGTGATGTATATCTATCAATAAGAACACATATCTATGTTTTTTTTAATCTCTTTTTATTGCTTACTTGCTAAATTTATTCTACTGTTTTGTTATTTTTACTTTCATTATTTGATTATAGTATTGACAGGCAGGGTTAGTGTGATTGTTTTCTTGTTGTCGGGCTGCTTTCCTCTGATTTTTGGACTGGCTTACTTCAGTCATTTGAGGATGTGGCAGCAAACATTGAAGATACTCTGTTTCCTTATTGCACCAACAGACTAGTTCCCCAGTAAGAGAGCTGTAGACACTTATTGTAAAATCAAAGCGCCTGCAGCTCTGCAGTATTTTTTGCGCTGCCGTCACACCATCACTGCCACAGTAGAAGCTTTGGCTTTACAACACACGTGTCTGTTGTGTGCAGTTAAAGGTTTTGTTCGTTCTACAAACTAAAAGAAGTCACAGTTTTATTTCTAAAACATCCTCCTGTGACTTAAAGTGAAACTGATCATGCTGAGCTGACAAATGTGGGTGAAGTGTTTCATTTGAACGACTGTAGGATGTGTACTGTTTAACATGATAAATTATGTCATTCGTTCATTTTGTTTGTTGAATCTTGCAGTAATATATTGCATAATTTATGTTTTTATATTTACAGTGTATATGCATTAGATGTGTTGTAATATTTAAACGGAGATTATTCTGAATCTGTGTTCTGATTTTTGTTCACAACTCACAATTCTAAACTTAGTTTAAATTTTGGTTTCATCAGTTCTGGCTGGGTTTTGAAAACCAAGTAACATAAAAATATGACACATTTTAATTTATAATTAGCATAACAAAAAATGACCTAAGTTTGAACAGAATTGTTTTGTTGTTTTTTTGTTGTTGGTTTTTTTTTTAGAAATATGGGTCAGGATTTTTTTGGGGGACTAGAACCACTGTGACCAACTTTTATACTTATGATTCTAATTCAGAAGAATTTTGAAATTCAAACTCAGAATTTATAATCAGACTTATCTATATAATCTGTGGTATCAATATAATAATTTTAAATCTGTTTTCTGGACTTTAATACTCAATAAAACTTCTGACTTTTAGAATTAAGTTTGACTTCGGAACTTTGGGGAAAAAAATAACACCAAACATTAAATTTGTTAACACATGATAGAAACTCTTTAAATGCCACAGTCATGCTGAAGAAAAATGGGAAGAAGCCTCTCTACTCCTCCTGACTAAAAACAGAATTACAGAAGTGAGGACTAGACTGATGGGGGAGCCCTGATCAAGTTTCACATGCTACAAATATACCTCAAGGGCCGTTACACTGCAGGGTCCTTTAACCAGTGAATACTGGCTGCCTGGTCACTTTCAACACAGACACTGAGGGTCAACAACACTGCAGATATGAGTGGAGGTAAGAAGGAAGAAAATCTTTTTGTTATCATGATGTGTTACAGGTGTTAATTTGTTGAGAATTTCTTACTAAAGAAGCAGTTTTCAGGGTTACTTTGCAGAGTCAGACTGTTTAAGTATCAGATTGAGGTTTGTGTGAAATGTGATGAGCACGAATGGTGGATGACACTAGATATCTCAGATCTGGACCTTTGAGTAACACTGAATCTGCTCTGTGGAATGTCGTGTTGATGATTTCTTATGATTGATCACCTCTGAAGAAACTGTAAGCAGGGGATCCAATTTTAATGAAGTCCTCAGGTTTTAGGTTGTCAGGGTTTAAACTGATCCGACGTGTCTTTTTGTCTTGACAGTCTTTGACATTGAGCGCTGTGATCTGAACATTAAAAGTAACAGCAGCAGCCACCACACAGACCTGTATGGGGAGGAGCGCCTGATCGTCAGGAGGGGACAGCCCTTCAACGTTACGTTACACCCGTCGGCTGGCAGCAAAGACTTCAAACTTGGTGAAACAAGCCTGAAGTTCATCGTGGAAACTGGTATATATGTATTTGTTTTTCCGACCACTGATGTATAGCGCTTGGATGCAGTGTATATACATGCACTGTGCACTGGCAGCTTTTTCCACAGAGGTTTATACATCTCTCATCAGGTCTGTCCCTGTGTCTCCAGGTCCATTACCTAGAAAAGAGTCAGACACTAAGGTTTCCTTTGGTCTGCATGACTCCACAGTGGACACAGAGTGGAGCGCATCTGCAGCTAATGATCCATCTGAACACGCAGTATCTGTGGCAATCACTTCCTCCCCCAATGCCCCCATAGGGGTCTATTCTCTGACTGCAGACCAGGATGGAAAGAAGACCTGTTTGGGACAGTTCACTCTGCTCTTCAATGCTTGGTGCCCCAGTGAGTGTGTATGTTATTATGTTTAGCGTGATTAAACGGTCTAAATGTTTCTGTACCAACAGGAGATGCTGTTCACATGTACAGTGAGACAAAGAGGCGAGAATATGTTTTGGAACAACATGGGCTGATCTACAGAGGAACATATAAAAGAATCAAAGGGATGCCCTGGAACTTTGGACAGGTACACAAAATGTTAAGCAACACAGTCTGTCCAGTAAATAACATGCCTGCTCTTCTGTTTGTCTGAAGTTTGAACCAGGAATATTAGATGTCTGTCTGAAGATCCTGGATGAAAGCCCCAAGTTTGTGTCTGATGCCGATAAGGACTGCTCCTCCAGGAGGGATCCTGTTTATGTGACTAGGGTGCTTAGTGCCATGGTAAGTCTGGAAGAAGGGAGTCAGGGGACGGTATCTAACCAGCCTGTGACTCATTGCTATAGAGACTAACATGGTGCATCTGAAAACTCTCTGCAGGGCAACCTTTCCCCTATTTGGGAAACTTCCTCCACTCTCCCAGCAACGTTTGTAATGCAAAGCTGCTAAAAAAAAAAAAAAAAAAAAAAAGCCGGACATCTCACACCATGCAGCTGATGTTGCTGTCCACGTTTCCAAATGCAAATGAAAAACATCTTTACGTAACCTGTCTACATACTAACCTAAATTCTTTCACTTGTTTCTTCCTCTTTTTTTCTGCACCCACAGATCAACAGTAATGATGACAGGGGTGTGTTGGTTGGAGAGTGGGGAGAGTTTTCTGGCGGGGTTCATCCTGGACTGTGGATTGGCAGCGGGGACATTCTGCGGCACTGGGCAGAGGGTGGTCCTGTCCGCTATGGACAGTGCTGGGTCTTTGCTGCTGTTGCATGTACAGGTCGGAACTCAGTGTACAATTCAAACATTCACTTCACATGATTTAATGATACATCCTCCACTTTGTGCCTTTTTGTAGGTGCCCAAAGCGTTTTAAGGTTTAGTTATTTTGTTGTATAAATGCCAACAATCCCAGCCTTTTAATCAAAGCTCTAAATTTAGAATCTAATCTTACAGCATAGGTCTGATGGAATGTTTGTATGATGTGTTTATTGTTTATCTCTAATAACAGACACTATCTCAAGCATGTGCTTTGGATATTAGGCATGATGAAGTGTGACTGCCCTCTCTCCTCCAGTGTCCCGTGCTCTGGGCATCCCATGTCGAGTAGTTACTAACTTTGGATCCGCTCATGATACTGATGCCAACCTGGTGATAGAAAACCTTTATGATGAAAATGGTGAAAAGATTTCTGTTGGTGACTCAATATGGTGAGGACATAATAATTATCAGGTTTAACAGACAAATGCAATCATCCTTTTATGCTTTCTGTTTTACATTGTTTATAACCTGTACATTATGTTAAACACCCTTATTTGTATTTCTTTCTTTTTTTTTTAAACAGGAACTTCCATGTTTGGGTGGACAGCTGGATGACTCGTCCAGACTTGGGTCCAGAGTTTGATGGGTGGCAGACCAGTGACCCAACCCCACAGGAGACAAGTGAAGGTGAAGAAGATGCTAAATAATTCTATCAAAAGAGGCATTAGGCCATAATGGGCCATGTGCTAAGACACAATGTGTGACCACAGTGGTGGTGGTGGACTGCAGTCACAGGTTTGGAGAATGACTGTGGTTCGTCTTGTGGCAGCTATTGTTTTGTGTCTTTTTGAAACAATAAACATGTTTCTGTTTGGGCATTGACAACTAATGTCCTTAACACTTGAGCTACAGTACTGTACATGTACGTCTCACATCCTAATCTGCACTAATGTTAGATGTTGTCTAATCTTTTCTATTGACTTGTATCAGTATGTGCAAAAGCTCGTTAAAGTCTACATATGCCACACACGGGTCTTTCACCATTGACCCTTATTCGTTTTCCTTTTTGAGCTCATATTCAGTTTGAGGCCTTCTAAAATGAATTCACCTTCTGTAGGTGTGTTCTGCTGTGGACCGGCTCCAGTGAAAGCCGTTAAGGAAGGAGAGCTGACCAAGAATTATGACACACCCTTTATTTTTGCTGAGGTGAGTTTTTGCCCAAATCCTTTAATGAATATCATATTTATTAGCTCTTTAGACTTCAGGTGTTTTGTTTGAAGTTCAAATCAGGAGTTTTAATTACTGATGATGATGAGTATTTGTATGAGTTTGTATATAAAATGTTTTTTTACTTCATTACAACTGTATTGTATGTTAGGTATCATGTCTTTGTCATTTAAATATAATACATACTTCACATTCTTCACCTTCTTGTGTATGGTGTCAGGTGAATGCAGATGTTGTGGACTTGGTGCACCTGTCAAACGGAACATTTGTTAAATTCAGTGGATCGACTAATTCTGTTGGAAAGTTTATCAGCACCAAGGCTGTGGCCTCAGATGAGAGACATGACATCACACACCAGTACAAATATGCAGAAGGTATTGAATACATTGCACAGGCCTCTAAATAATAGAGGTTTTTAACTGTATCTAAGATGCACACATTTTCAGTCAAACTGTTCCTGAACAGGTGTGTGATACAGAAAACACAGCTGTGCCAAGGTGCTGTTGCACAACAGGGTTCATAATTCTGATTCTGGTTTTCAGGGTCAAAAGAGGAGCGGCAGGTGTACGAGAAGGCCCAGCACCACAACAAGCTGAAGCAGAGAGGAGAAGAGCCCGGGCTTCAGCTCAAGGTGTTTGTTTGTCACAATTATTGTTTGGCATAAAAATGTCCTAACAATTGCTATTTTGCACAAATATGGACTATTTGGATTGTTACATTAGTGTTTTGTTTACATCACAGATCAAGTAGTACTCTAAACACACAGCCTATTAATTCAGAGGTACATTAATATGTAAAATTGTTACAAACTTTTATCATTTCATTTAAGATCAAGCTGGCTGACAACATGATCGTGGGCTCAAACTTTGAGGTGTATGTTGTCCTCACTAACAACTGCATGGAGGCAAGGACCTGCACCTTCCTCTTCTTTGCCACAGCCATCAGCTACAATGGAAAACGCGGAGACAGCTGTGGATTCACTTCAGACAAAGTGGAGGTTCCTCCTGGAGAAGGTTAGCTGTCATGTTAGTCACTGTATTCCAGCAGCAGATTCCATGTTGCAAATCATATTTAAGGTGTCCAAAGGCCTACATCTGTCAAAAATTCTTCTTTTTCTTCCTTTTCAGAAAGGCGCTTGTATCTCAAACTGGAGTATGATCTGTATGGACCAGCGATCACATCTGATAGGCTGATCCAGCTGTCAGCTATCACCATTGACAAGCAGACTATAGATTACCATAAAGCTGAGAAGACCATTGTGCTTGATGACCCTCACATAGAGGTCAAGGTAATAACAGATGGACCACTTGTCAGCTAAAAAAACATTTTTTTTTTCTAATGTTGGAGATTTAACCTAGCAGAGAGGGTTCCTCCTCTTCTTCTGATTACAGCTCAAATCCCACCCATTATGTAATAAATGAAGATTACATCTGGACAGCAGCAGAGGAGTTG
The DNA here is from genome assembly GCF_900634625.1 of Parambassis ranga. Lineage (NCBI taxonomy): Eukaryota > Metazoa > Chordata > Actinopteri > Ambassidae > Parambassis > Parambassis ranga. The sequence goes on along the minus strand of NC_041028.1, from coordinate 11,263,717 downwards.
ACTAAAGTATTTTTTCGAGCTTTGGTTATACTTTTTTGATCTCTCTCTTCAGGTGCTTGGAGAAGCCAAAGTAAACCAGCCTGTCCTGGCTGAGCTGACTTTGTTAAACCCTTTACCAGAGCCGCTACAGGACTGCAGCTTCGCTATAGAGGGAGCTGGTCTCACTGATGGCAAACCCATAACAGAAAAGTATGTAGTACTACACAGCTAAGGTCACACAATCATGTCTATCAAGTTATTTGTGGTTATCCATAATCACAGTTACAGTAAGAATATCTTTAAAAAGATTCAGGTTTTTACTTTATTTAATATTTTATGCAACTCTTGCAGGATCGGAGGTGTGGGCCCCAAACAAGAAGCCAAGGCCAGCATTGAGTTCAGGCCCACCAGTCCTGGTTCCCAGGTGCTGCTTGTAAACTTTGACAGTGACAAGCTGAGGAACATAAAGAGTTTTATCACTGTTGTTGTTACAGAATGAGCCTGTACTGAGTGTAATGGCACCAGCAGCTTTTCCTGTATAGCTCTCTGCATCCTTTTATGTTTATAGACTAGGATACTGCAATGGTATGCTGCAAAGTAATTCACAACTCCAATGAAATTAGGAACTGGCAGTTCTGACTATTTTTAATCATTTATATTAACAGTAAAAGTTAAGTCCTATAACTGTATTTAAAGGTCTGTCTCTTTAGAAAAATGTTTTCTTTTTGGTGAGGCAGAAAAAAATGTAAAAATATGGAAATAAAATACTAGAAAATAGATGTAGAGGCTCAGTGTTTTTCCGTGGGCGTGCTTAGCCTCCAGAGTGTAAACAGACATCTTATTGTGTGCATCGTGTAAAGGACATTGAAGGCAGTTTATTATTTATCATTACTTTTGCATTGGACTACATTACATTTTATTTTTCTACTATGTATTGGTTGATTGGAACCTGTACAGTCAATCTGCTGTTGAAGACTGACTGCCATAAACATCTAAAACCGACTGAAGAGTTTCATCTTCTGCAATACGCAGTTTTTATGGGGTTACTTTTCCAGAACTTTGACTTTGTGGCTCCTGCTTTAACACCAGGGTGTCCAGTATATAAATAATGAGGTGTCCATATTCATTTACTATAGAAGAAGATTAGGGCCACTCAAAGTCATTCTGATTTTTTTTTCTCACATGACTTTTTTTCAGTGGCCCTAATCCTCTTTCTTAATTTACAGTATTGCAGTTTGGAGCCGCCTAGTGGTTGCAGTGCATATAACACACTTGAATTAATAAGTCACAGAATTATGATGAAATTCGGGCCAAATATGCTCAAGCACAGAGCCTAAAAAAACAAACAGGGACAGTACAGTTTCTTTTAATTTGATATAAAATGTACTCTGAATTTGTTCACATGGTCCAGTTTATTGGTATCCACTGAATCACTTTCATTACAGAAAAAAACACTACCTCTATTGGTAGAGTCCTGGTAGTACAGTGTGATTCTACAGAGAGAAACACATACCACACAGCAAATATGTAAGAAAATATCTAATCAGTATCTACAGTAAAGCACAAATGGGTTAAAATGTTACTGAAATTCCTCCAGGTATACATCTGCTGTACTGGACATTGTTGAAAATGAGAAATGTTTGCAAATAGGAAACAAAAAGCAGAGCTTGTCTCTTGATGGTTCTGCCCAACATGTCTCTCTCCTACCATGTTTTACTAAAATATGTGTACTCTGTAACAGCTGTCAAAACAACCAAAAATCAAGGTACACTGAACCCAATCTGAAATCCCTCCTATTGGACTATGTGTCAAAAAGCCACCAACTGAAAGCCAAAAAATAAAACTAATGGATGGTCTTCACAGTGTAATCAGAACCTTTAAGCACTGAGAGCAAACTGCCCACCTACTTGCAGAAAATATACCATGCAGACATCTTTGACTGACCTGTTGACAACCAACAACAATTCTTTACCCTGCCCCTTTTCCAAAATCACTTCAGCAATTAAAACTAAATAAAAAATAATTAGGAAACAAACATGATCCAAGCTGGTGAAGTGGAATCCTTGACAGGTGAGACAGGAAAAAAGGCTGACAGTCTCTGCTCTCCTCTGCAGAGCTTTTGGATTTGACCAAACCTTCCTTCTCATCTCCCCTCATATCTGATCCTGCAGGTCTGAGTTCACTCTGCAGGAGCAGGTTTCACCATGTGTACTCTGGCTGGAAACACAGCTGGGAGTATTTTTGTGACTCAAACACAGGGCAGAGTATGGGTGAGAAGTGGCGGGGGGTGGTTTGTCTGGGCAAAGATCTCAGTCAGTGGAGAAAAGATCGCCAGCTGAGGGGAGCGGGGCCAGGCCACCAGTCACATTGGGCAGGAGTGATAGGTCAGGGAGACTCTGGATGTGGGACTTCAACTCTTTCCTAACTTGGGTCACCCTTGCCAGCTTCTGCTTGTATTCCTGCAGAAAGAAGATGGCATGAACCGACTGATAAGCTTATTTTACTTGCAAATTGTATACACAATCGTAATGTCTGAAGTCTGAATATGCCTTTTTTTTTAAAGGACAAACACAAACTAGATTATCTGTAAACTTCCCTCAAAATATCAGTAATTATCTCAATTTTACAGAAAAACTGAAATCTCAGTTAATATGCTGAAATAAAATGTTATGTTGTTATAGTGTTATGTTACCTCTAGTTTTTTCTCTCTCTCAACAAGGGCTTCCTTCTGGCTGCTAATGTATTCAGTCAGCATACGAGCCAACTGCCTCCGGTCCTCCAGCTCAGCAGCTAGTCGGCCATTGTACTCCGCCAGCAGCAAACAGGCTTCATCCACTGTTTTTGACAGCTTGTCTGCTGCCTCCTTGTCTAGATTAGAACCAATGTTGATTGTTTAGTAATTTAATACTATACAAGACAGTACTGTAGATTTAGTCAAACTGTAGAAAGTTCACTTAATGTAGTTTATATTGCTCAAAACTGACTGTTAAATGTCAGAGTGACTGCTTTACTGTAACAGCTGATTTCAACAATAGTTAACATTCTGATTAAGCTGAGCTTACCAGTGATCTTCTCAAGCAGGGAAACATCCTGGACTTCCTGTGGTAGTGAAGCGATCTTTTGACGAACAGCTGCATCACCTGATGCAGCATTCTCTAAGTCCTGCAGGGCCTTAACCAGCTCCTCTGTCTGGACGTGCGAATGAGTTTGTTTAAAGGGCAAAGGAGAAAGATTAATTACACAGACATTTATATTCATATATTCCTATGCAGCAAACACCAGATTCCTACATGCAACAGAGGCCATGCAGTAAAAGCTTAAACACTAAAAGCAAATTGACAAAAAACTAAGAAAAAAAAAGAAATTTCAAAGGGCTGTATTTTGCAAATGATTACACTTACAGACCCAAAACTCTGGATTTCTCTTTAATATTGATAGATGTACATCAATTAATATCTGACGGGGTCATCCGCCAGCCCTGGATGAATTTATATGGAATGACACTCCTGCTTAACCCTGGCAAACCAAATCATCCGTACCAGTTGAGTTGCTGAAGCATCTGTGCTGTGAGGAGAAGTGTGGCTTCTATAATCATCATCCTCGTCCTCCTCATCCTCCTGAATCTTCTGATAAGTTCGTTTCACAGCCTTCTTTTCTTCTGTAGCCAGGTCCAGAGAACACAGAAAAAAAGTACAAATTCAGCGTCACTCTAGGCCAGGGGTGGGCAATTATTTTTTTGCGAGTGCCACATAGACTTCCATTAGAAAAGCAAAGGGCCACATTTGTTTCATAAATAACAATATGAATTAAATTGGAGATCACTGGCACAGTATCTACCTTTATAAATATGCTCTTGTTACATTTTCATCACTGTAAGCAGTGTTTCACACAGACCAATGTGTGGTGGCGTTTCGGTGTCACATCGGTCGGCGAGTTGGTCATTGGGGTTTATAAAGGTTAAATATACACCTGTATGCTTATCTGTGACAGTTTTAAAGCTACAAGAATTTTGAATCGAGTTGTTAGTCAAATCTTAATTCCCTCAGTTAGTTCTGAGTGACAAGACGAATAAATACATGCTTACTTGAACCCTGCCTGGACCTTCCCCCATCTCAACTCCATACATTACAGACCAGTAGAATGAGTTTGTTCATACAGACCTGTCCTTTCTCATGTTTCCTGGATGACTCACCAAATTGAAATTAAAGTTCTTACTTTAATTTGAGCCTAGTTTAGTTCTAATCTAAGGAATGGATTACAAAAACATCTGAAGCTGAAGGTTTTTATTTCACTATATGAACTCAACACTGACCTCATGTGTCAGCCTGTTCTTGTTTTGTAAAATGGCATTTTCTGTTTAAATAAAGGTTAAAATAAATAATGTGATATAACCACATAAATACATTAATAGCATAAATACTATAATCAGATATATGGAACTATTAAAGTTACAACAAGGCAACTAACTGATTAATAAAACAGCTTTTGGTTGAAAAACACTCCCACGCAGAGCAGCACAGAGGATGTGAAGATATTTTTACAGAAGAAAACCATTAGAATTAAAACTAGTTTTAAAAACGATCAAATCCCAAAGCTCTGAAAGTTGGACAAGATCTGAGCTTTTTAAGAGCAGATGACGATGTCGGCTGCAGCACCGCGTTAACATCTGAATGCGCTGTGGCGTTTCTTCACGCTTTACCGTACATTTCAGCATAGTCGCGCAGCATTTTTAAAGTGTACACAGCGCGACCGTGTCTCTCCAAAGAGTAGATGGGATGAAGCAGTACAGCAGCGTGGAAGAGACAAGGAGGGTTGGAAAGACGTTATCGGTAATGACGTGTGACTTTTGCTGCCTTCTTTTTTTTTTCTTTCTTTCTTCTTTTTTTTTCTTCTATTGTGTGTACGGTCCGCAGGCCGCATTGAAGACGCAAGCGGTCCGGATGTGGCCCGCGGGCCATACTTTGCCCAGGTCTGCTCTAGGCTGTACATGATAAAAGAAATACCTTCATACTATTTAACTTAGTTGACTTTCAGATTATTTTTAGCAGGAATTCCCTCATTAAAACCAGAATAATTATGTTGTTTTTGCATAGTTACTGTCAGTGAAAATACCTGAGGGCCTGGGGCTGTTACTGTCCTCTATAGCTAGCTTGAGCTGCTGAATAAAGTCACTTCTGTAGAGGTTCCTCTCCTTCCAGATGTTCAGCAATCTTTCCATGTGTTTTTTACAATTCTCATCTGCATCACTACAGAGAGACAAGAGACAAAAGCATATAATAATTAAAAACAAAACGTAAACACCGATAAACGGAGAACCCCTTGTAAAACTCCCATTTCTAAAGTTAAAAAAAACTGCATGACTCAACCAATTGAGCTTTACTGACTGGATGAGAAGTTTCAGACCTTAATTCTCTGACTCATCAGACCTTATGTAACACCCAACAACCACAAGTTTTGTCAAATCTGACTGGGGATGAAAATAAAGGCAAGTCAAGTTCAAAAGTATATAGTAAAACAAAGTTCTTTAGGTAACAACTCAGGGATTTAAATGCTGTCTAGGTATTTAGATATTTATTATATATTTCTATTTCATTTCAATTATCCTTTCTTCTATGTGTCTGTAATAAACAAAAATTTCCCCTCGGGGATAAATAAAGTAATTTCTGATTCTGACTTTCACCCCATTACTCCCACTTTCATCCAAGGAAGCCTGTAGGTCATTACAAATGCAGATATGTTTAACAAATGTAATTGTTGGCAGTAGTTTGTCACCTGTTTAAACACACTCATTATACACACTATGACTGGTGTCTGTTCAAGAGTGCACAGTGGGTCCACCAATAAATACCTGGCCACATGAGAACAGGCATCAACAAGCACAGACTCAAAGTCTTTGGTGAATTCTGGTCCTTTCTTCTTGCTGTTCTGGATGACATCGTTAGCCAGATACAGGAACGTCAGCTTCCTGTGGCTTTTAGCTGGAAGACACAAAACCCTTATATTTCAAGATCTGACAAAGACAGGTCCCAATCCTATCAACACTGTCATTGCATTCAAAAGTTGCAGTGTGCTACATTTTACAATATATCCCAGTTTTACCTGGATTCGAAAGTCTCAATTGTTTCTGCTATCAAGCAGAAGCAAATGAGGCAACATTGTATTTAATTCTTATCATCTGGCACTGTACTCTGCAAAAATCTATGGTGTCTGTGATTCTTTTTATACACTCTTCATTGTAAGAACTCAACATTGCAGTAAAAGGTTGTCTAACTCTACAACATACTATAAACTGCTTTTTGCAGTCAGTCCTCACCTTTTTTTAGTTCTTTGTGCCACACTTTGACAATGAGACCCGAGTGTTTGCGGTGGTGAATGATCCACAGAGACAGAGTCTGGACGCTCTGCTGCGAGCTGCTCAGCTCAGACAGCTTCTTTTCGAGAGCCGACTCAGAGAAGGACGACATGCCGGTGTTTGTGCGCGATTTTCCTGTAACCTGACTGACTTTAACCCGCTCCAAAGCTGCTGGGCTTCGGGCTATTTTGAAGAAAGTCGCACACTCATCAAATCTCAAGTTGCCTCACTAACCTACTTATGTAGCATCAAACTGCTGCCTGCTGTCCACTCCACGTACTGACGTTACGTTAACACAAACGAGATATTTTGAATAAAAAAACACAAGCCTACGGAATCCGAGCTTACTTATTATTGAGAGCTGTTTCTTCACTGTCTGTTGTGTTTGTTTATAACACCAGCTAACGCTGCCTAACCGGGCTAAACAGCTATGTGCAGTCCTGCGCTAATCAGCACGTTAACTCGACTTTTACGAAACCAAGCGTCTGTAACGTCCACACCGAATATGCCCTAGCGCACAAACAAACATTAAAAAAACAAAAATCTGATGCACAAATGGTAAACTCACACTTTGGCTTTGCTCGCCAAACCCATCAAAAAGACCCCTTCGAAAAATGGCAGTTTGCACTTTCACCTCGACATGTGCGTCGCACAGTAGTGACGCAGGCAGAACAAGGCTTACGGTGCGTTCGGGTTTGGCTTCGGCTACTTGACAACTAGCTTGAATTGCAGGAGACAGCAGAGGTGGATAAAAAAGGAACGCTCCTAATTCGGACACGTCCACTTCTGTATATAATATTTTATGACAGGGCAGCTCCTAAAACGTGAACATTTGGTGCGCCCCGTGGTGGCAGTGTAGATCATAGACGTTACCTCCATTTTAGTGAATGGGAGACAGACCCAACTAAAAACCGAATAGAAGCAGTTATAAATACATTTCCCCAGAGACTGATAATTTCATTGTCAGTAGTTTTAAATGTATGGCATGTAACACTCACCAGGACTGGTCCAAAATTAACGCCCAGATTAATACAACGATTTACATAAAAAATAAAGCAGGATTATGAGATTATGGTGAAACTTAATTTAGAAATAAAACAATTCAGTACATGTTTTTAGATATGATTTTTTTTGCTTCCTTTATAAAAAAAAAAAAAACTATTCCCTCCCTACTCGATGATGTCATCTTTACAAGGTGAGCGTCACCACAAAGCAGCCATTTTGTTAGCTAGCCTGAGGTTAGCCGTGTGCAGCTGGAGATACGGTGACTGTGGTCTGACGATTTCGTGCATAAATTTTAAAGAATAGGAAAACTTGTCAGTTTTGTTATTCACGCACAAATTTAGTCACACGCTCGTAGACAAGTGGAAGACTCGTTCGTATGATGACAGTTGGTCCGCGCGAAACTGGATGCTCATTCATTTTTCGAGCTGTCTAGAGTTTGCTAGCTCATTAGCTAGCAGGCTAACGTGTTTACGCGTGCTATTAAGACGTAAAGAAAACATTGAGCTTTCATGGCCGCCAGCTATCAGATGTTAGACTGTTCTGGAGAGCGTTTCATATAGTTTGTCTGCGTTTGGCAGTCCTCGTATTATTATTATTTGCTTCACCTTGTTAACAGAACTAAACTTGAGCCAGGATCGACACTACAAACTTGTGTACACCATTCCGGTGTTTACTAATAACTTGAGCTCCATCAGCTGATTTCATTTGGACCAGCACTCAGCCAACCTGGACACCATGTCAGAGCTGTACATTCGGGTGGCTGAGGATGAAAATGAAGAGCCCATGGAGATTCCCTCAGAGGACGACGGTACTGTTTTGCTATCATCTGTAGCAGCCCAGTTTCCAGGGGCTTGCGGGCTGCGGTACCGAAACCCAGAGTCTCAGTGCATGAGGGGAGTCCGGCTTGTGGAGGGGGTCCTGCATGCACCCGAGAACGACTGGGGGAGCTTGGTGTATGTCGTCAATTATCCTAAAGGTAAGACAGGTGTACCTGATCCTATGCAGTTCTATGTAAAGCTACAGAATATGTGTGGGACAATTGATCTATGATCGAAATGATCAGTCGCTATTTTATCAAAAGAGCAGCTGTGCTTCAAATTCTAACACCACTGAAGGTTTACATCAGTTGATGGTTATTCAGTATTTAATATGATGTGGTGTGTTTTTTCTTATATTGATTTGTGGTTGTGATATTTATAGAAATCTAATTTTCACATATTGGATGTTATTGGTAACACCGCTCGAAACACAATGTAGGAGCACCACAAGCAGAAAGATAAAGTGCTGCCAAAGCCTCTGCAGGTTTTGCACTTACACTACATTTTAGGTGCATGATAAATTGTGCATTATTTGAGTGTGCTGATAGACAACCCCTCCAACAACTTTGGAGTGTGGATTGATCAAAGCATAATGGACCAACACTGATTCCATCCATTATCTGATTCCGCTTTATCCTGCAGTGCAGGGTCATGGGGGAGGGCTGCAGCCTATCCCAGCTATCTACAGGTGAGAGGTGGGGTACGCCCTGGACAGGTCACCAGTCCATCACAGGGTGACATACAGACAGACAATCATTCACACTCACACTCACTGGCAATTTACAGTGACCAATTCACCTAAGCATGTCTTTAGTGTGGAAGGAAGTCAGAGCATCCAGAGAAAACCCGCACAGGGAGAACATGCAAACTCCACCAGAAAGACTCCAGTCCAACACTGATTTCCTTGTTTTACATTTGGACTTGACTTGATCTTGTAACAAGGTTCTAAAATCTTGTCAGAAGATACAGCTGAGGAGTGGAGGTTGTTATGGTGTCATATTGTTGCTCTAAGAGTTTGGATTGATATGGATTGTCCTTATTGTCTTGTTCATTAAGTGGATGCTTGTGCATTACTGTCTCTCTTGGATACCGAAGAGCCTAGTGGGCCCAAGTTGGGTTGTTTCATTTCAAGTAGTTCATATTTAACCTGTGTTTTTCCAATGCTATCTCTTTGTTCTTTACAGACAACAAAAGGAAGATGGATGAAATTGATGCAGCCTCAGCTGTGAAAGTTAAAAGGGGCTTTCAGAAGACATCAGACCTCATTGTTCTTGGGCTCCCGTGGAAAACATCCGAACAAGACCTGAAAGATTATTTCAGTACCTTTGGGGAAGTCATCATGGTGCAGGTAGAGACATTTCTGCTGGGTCTGAGGATTGTTGTTGGTATTAAATGTAATAAAAGGTACACATCCTATATTTTTGAATTACTGATTAAGCTTGCTCACATGTATTCTCTCTAGGTGAAAAGAGATGCAAAAACTGGCAACTCAAAAGGTTTTGGGTTCGTCCGGTTTACAGACTATGAGACACAAACCAAAGTCATCGCTCAGAGACACATGATTGACGGACGATGGTGTGACTGCAAGCTTCCCAACTCAAAGGTATGTTATACACCCTTAACCCCTTAATGTCTTAATGAATGTAACACACATTGATCAATGTCTTCTTTGTCCTCACAGGTGTGTCCTGACGAGCCCATGCGCAGCCGTAAAATCTTTGTTGGCCGCTGTACAGAGGATATGACAACTGATGACCTGAGGCAGTACTTTATGCAGTATGGCGAAGTCACTGATGTCTTCATCCCCAAGCCTTTCCGGGCATTTGCATTCGTCACATTTGCTGATGACCAGGTAAAAGTTGAGCACAAATAGATGGAATAACTCTAACAGTAAAAAAGAGACACACAGTATCTTTTGTAAAAAAAAAAAAAAAAAAAAAAAAAAAGATACAAAAACAGACAAGCAGAGAATCTGCTCTGGTATAAACATGAAGTAAGATGTGTGATGTAGAAGTATTTGAAATAGAAGACGGTGGGTGTAACCTTCTCCTCCTCACTTCTTTTTCAGGTTGCTCAAGCCCTGTGTGGAGAGGACCTGATTATCAAGGGCGTCAGCGTGCACATCTCCAATGCCGAGCCCAAACACAATAATAGTAGGCAAATGATGGATCGAGGGCGGTTTGGGGCTGGTGGGTTCAGTCAGGGCTATGGCAGTAATCGTGGTGGGCTAGGCAGTGGTAGTGGAGGGGTTAACTTTGGGGCTCTCGGCCTTAACCCAGCCATGGTGGCTGCTGCCCAGGCAGCACTGCAGAGCAGTTGGGGAATGATGGGCATGCTGGCTAACCAGCAGGGTCTGACCACAACGGCAGGCACAGCCACTACAACCCGAGACCAGACCTATAGCTCTGCCAGCACCAGTTACAGCAGCCCAAGCTCAGCTAGCCTCGGGTGGGCCGCAGGCACTAACACCGCCTCTAGCAGTGGCTTTAGCTCTGGCTTTGGCAGTTCTATGGAGTCTAAATCTTCTAATTGGGGAATGTAGATAGCAGCGAGGCTGATCTTTTCTGTTGCCTTTAGGCTAATCTGGTAAGTATACCTACAGGGGGCTTATCTCATGTTGGTGTTATTTAAAAAAAAAAATATATATATACACTGCCTTTTATTTTGGTAAAGAGAAAATTTATACCTGTGTGTGACTGATTATGTCATCCATTTAATGGATGAAAAGTTTAGTTTGTAAGTGGAGACTGCCACATGCCCTTGTTTTGTTTTGGAGAATATGTTACACACAGATGTGCATGCCAGTTAATATATTTATAAACATGCACGAGTATCTTGAGAGCCCCCCACAGACCCTTGTAAAATGGGCTTTATATAATTGTATATATGTATGCATTTGATTGTATCTTTTTGTTTGTTTTTGTTTGACATCTTTTGGAAATGCCTTCATGAAAATCTCTTCTGCAGTTCACCAACTCTTTCCCAATTTCCCGGGAGGAAGCGCCTCATTGGCAGCAATGTTCGACAGATCTCAGTATCAATTCCCCTCCTCCCATGTGTAAATGCATTGTCATCCAAGAACACAGCTTCACTCTGCATATACTGTGTTAGACGGTGGGTGTTTTCTTTTTATCTCCCTTTTTTTTGGGATGTAGAAATCTTGTCTGCTCTTGTCGCTTTTGAAGATCAGTGAGTGCGGTTGATGTTGGACCGTGTGAGAGTGAGCGAACGGGAGAGCAAAAGGAAAGAAAGCAAGTGTGAGAAGGACTGTTTGTGCGCAAGTTTTTTTTTTAAGAGACAAATGCCTGCGAGAGTTGAGAAGAACCTGTGGCTTTGTGCGAGTGTGAGAGGAAGAAGCAAGTACGAGTGTGTTCCCAGTGGTCATCACAAGGACATTTAATAACGTCTCGAGATCCCTAAGGTCTCTGCTTTCTCTCATTGTTTTTCTATCAACCCTTAATCCTCTAAAATCACAGTGAAATGTCAAGTGCTTTGAGTATTTGTATCCTTTTGTAGCTTTCTTTTGCTGTCTGATGTGAGTGCTGCATCTGGCTGTGTGCTTTATTTTCTCCTTGTTACCACCCTTTCTGTGTGAACTGTGACTTTGTGCTAGTGAAGTCTGTGTGGGGGAAAAACACTGAAAGTGTGCGGAAGAGTTTGCAAGTGAGTTCAGAGGCTGCTGTGGTGAATGTTTGGAGTTCCCATTGGAAGTTTGTGTTTGAAGTGGTTACGAATGCATTTTCTATGTTTTGTGAATCAAAGGGAAGTCTGAAATAAAATGACATTTGACTAGGTATAATACCCTGCTGATAGTGATTTATTTTTGTCTTAACATTAATTGAAATGCCAACACTTTAATTCACATGTATAGGGGCCTTGGACATGGAAAGCTTTGAAGATGAAGCGGTCCTTGGGTGTGGCGCTGCAGGACTGCCTTAATCCTGAAAGGATCTTCTTCACCTCGCAAACAAGAAACATTGGACCATCCTAAAATTGAAATAAGAGCGGACCATACTCAATTAACAGGGGTATTATTTTATACCTACAGATGTCACAGTTAGGACTAAATTCTTCTGTGTTTTGGCAGTGACCGTTCCTCTTGTCCTTTTCTAAGTCTGTGACACTAAACCTGCCTTTCTGAAACTTGCATTTTGTCAGTAAATGTTTTACCTCCTAACAATCACTGAGAATTTATCAAAGTAGTAGGGCTTTTTTTTTGAGTGTGTTATAAATGTACATCAGTATGGCAGGAGGTGTTGTTGCTTTGTTTTATTATTGAAGCAGTTGAAATGTATAGGCTGACTTCAGAGGGACTTTAAGTTAACTGACCCTGAGAGCAGACATTCACATCTTCTGTACTGAAATATTAGTATTGCGTTGTAAAATAAAAGTTTGGAGTTTTCAATCCTCTCTGGTGGCTGCTGTTTTAAGGTTTTTGCCTGTTGATGGTGCTGTTATGTCAGTTTTTGAACTCCCATGTCCCCCTACTTCAGTCAAAGTCCTGATTCCCTAGTAGCATGTGCTTTAGATATGTTTGTTCTCATTGATGATGGTTCTGGCAAACGTTCTTTTACGTTTGCTATTTAAAGGATAGGTTAAATGTGGTTTTAAAAAAGGAACCTGTAATCAGCACTTATTTAAAAAAAAAGCTTTAATACAGGATTGTACTAAAAGTGCAGTGGAAAAATTTCATGCAACTTTGCTTTTTCTGTAGACATGAAAAAAATCAGGTTCATATTCTGATTTAGATTTAAAATCTTACAAGCAAATGATGCAGGTAATGAGTGCATATGAGGCACCACATTAACACTAACGTTCACTGCAAAGACTTTCAAAAAATATCACAAAAGTTTACGGTTTTGTTTGAAATTGTTTAAAATATGACTTATCAGAGTCAGTGGTCAATAGTCAATGGATTAATGTATCAGATTTTAATATCATTTAATCAGAGTCTGACAGTATTTTGATTTAGTTCCTAAGATTGCTTTAATATTTATTGCACGATGTGCATATCAGATTGATGTTTGATCCTACTGAAAGCCAGGTGCATCTGCCCTACTGCTTTATTATGCATCATCGCTCTGTCACTGCTGGTGTCTCCTTGCTGCTTGCTTTGTAGCAGGTGACTTCTTCCACCTCCACTGCCTTCACTGTGCTCTAATGCAACTTATTGCATCAGGCCTCATCGGGAATAAAGGAGCCGTGATTACAGATAGTGTTCAACTGACAGCCTGTCTGTATGCAGTTAGGTCTATGAATGACATTTATGCATTTCTTCTTCTTTTGTGTTCCCCTTTAGGTTCAACGCTCTCATGAGTAGTCAAAGATTCTCAGTGTTAACAGTGAGGCAATCAACCAAACTGTCACCACACAGATGCACAGAGGGTTTGTTTACAGTTAACATTATGTGTAATATCAGCTGTGACACACAGTTTCTCAATCTGTCAGAAAGTTTACATCCAGGCCATCTGCCCACCTTTGCCTTTGCATCAGTATGGGGTGCCAACTGTAAAAATAGTGCTTACAGCTAGTTTTCTCACATTTAGCTATATGTGACAAAGTCTAAATGTAAATATTAAACATAACTAGAAAAGCATTTCCTGAAGAAAATGCAAGTTTGAACGCTGACGTGAAGGATTGCTCTGAATTGCTGGAGAATCTGCAATCTGTATTTAATTTGCTGACTGTTTGCACACCGTTTACCGAATCTTTAACCTGTTGCTAGGTAAAGCAGAAAGCCAACGGCTTGTAACGCTGCCTTCAGTTTGTCACCCTGGGAGCTGGGAGGAGAAAGAAAGGAGATGTCTGTGGTGAGGGTGAGCCAGTCTGATCAGGAGACAGCGACATATAGTGACCAGTGTAGAACATCTCACAGCAGTGAAGCTCCTTGTATAGATCCGCATGGGTAAGCCCACCTTTCACCTTCATTTAACTGGCGCATCAGATGATGAGCAGTGTTGGGAAGAATACTTTTAAAATGTATTCAGCTACTGAATACATATTACATGCCTTAAAACGTAATTTGCAATGTATTCCGTTACATTACTCAATCTGAGTAATGTATTCTGAATACTTGGATTACACACACACTAAATTGCATTTTAAGTGATTGAATTATAAAACATTCAATAAAACATGTCCAGACTGTTACAGCTGACTGCATTCACATCAATGTTATTCTGTTTAAAGAAACAGAAAACACAGAAACAGTGTTTGAATACGTGCATCAAACAGACCCACGTATAAAACTAGCTGACTGCAAGCAACACGTTCCTACTTCAGTTAATCAGCCTCAAGATCTTTGTTGTAAGACGACAAAGATTTTTTTACGTGACTTGTTTCATCCAGCAGTGGAAAAGCACGTGGAAGTACCGTCGTGTAATCCACTGATTTCAACATTGTAACTGTATTCTGATCTCTTTAGACTTTAACTGTAACAGAATACAGTTACTCAGATTTTGTATTCTACTTCTAAATACTTAACGTCGGTACATGTAATCCGTTACTCCCCAACACTGACGATGAGATCATAAAAACATCACAATCATGTTCCTTTCAGGCTGTCTGCAGGTCAGCCATCCTCAGCAGACGGCAGCCCATCACCTTCTGCTGAGACAACTGGCTTGTTGTGTTTGCTGGATGAGATTTTGACCCACATTGCCTCTTACCTTCCTGCACAGTGTCTCATCAACGTGCTGCCACAGGTTAGTTTTTTTGTCCACCTGTATGTTGTCATATTGTGACACAGCCAGTCAGTCAGAGTTTATGATGATGATTTATTTTTAAAGGATAATAAGTTTAGATGACTTGCTGCATGTTGATGTTTGTTTGTTTGTTTGTATGCTCTTTTCCTTTTCTTTTCAGGTATGCCGTACTTTGGCTGCTTTAGCTTAGAGCAGCATTGAATGGCGTCGCCGGGCACGCCGACTAATAGGATCTGGTTTTCCAGTGGGTCCACAGGAGGGCTTTGACTGGCCTACTGCCTGCATGGAAATTGAGCAGCTGAAAACTTATTGGACAAGCGAAGAGGATGAAGAGGAAAGCAATCAAATGAGGCTGGAGTGCATTACTTTGAACAGAGGCCATGAGGCCCTGTCAGTGCTCCTTCTCGGGGGTGAAGGCCGTCTCTGTGCCACTGGTGGCATTGACTGTAATATAAGACTGTGGGATGTACAGGAAGGCAGGCTACTAAATACATTATCAAATGTAGATGACTTCACCTTGTAGTGAACTGCATTAAGTCACTCACCGGGTCCATAGGCAGTGCGGGTTTGGGTCTGTTTGCAGACTGGACCTGTGTCACTAGTGGTGATGCCGTGCATTGCACTGGAGGTCTCTCTTTCTTGGGCACAGGTGTGCTTTGATTTAGCCTTGTGCTATAAAGCAACTCTGATATCTCTTCATCTGAGTTATCTCCTTGTTCATAGACCTGTAGTCTGGCTTTAGCAGCGTTCATCTGCTTAAGTGTCTCTAAGCGTTCTATCTCTCTGCGCTTTTCTTCTAGTGTATTCTGTCTTGCAATATTTTCAGCTTCTTGTAGTGCAAGCCTCTGTTTGTTTTCTACCTCTAAACTTTAAAGCTTTTGTTTTTCATTTCTTTTAAAGCTTGCAAGGTAGCTCGAGTAGCAGCTAGCTCAGCTGCAGCATCTTGTTTCATTGCAGAGCACAAGCTTGAGTGTCGTGTGCTTACATATGAACTGCTTGCAGATTTTGAACCTTTTGATCTTGAATTAAACCTTGAGGATGTAGCAGATGAAAGCACTGAACTAGTTCCATCCCAGTGTACTTGATCAATATTTGCACCCTGTTCTTTGTCTTTCTCTTCAAGAAGATTAGATGCATATTCTTCAATTTGTTTTGAGACAGCATCACAAGTATCTACTCTGTGGCGTGTTTCACCGTCAGGAGTACAATGTTGCCTTAAGTCTTCATAGGTCTGTTTCACATCTGTTGAAGCCTTACAGGATGTACTCACAAGTTCTTTAAGGAGCTCACTGGACGTAGACTTGTTGAGAGCTTTCTTAACCTCTTTAGCTTGTGTTTTCCACTTGTCATAAGCAACTGTGAAGAGATGCTGAAACCTTTTGGACTTACTATCTTGGAGCTCTTGGCCCTTTGCTGTGAGTTGACATGTTCTCTGACTTCTTAATGTCTCAGCAGCAGCCTGAGGATCTACAGTGGCATCAGTCTCTTCTGGTGGGCTTGTATCTAATGAGTTGTTCTCAAGATTTTTCAGCACCTGATGCTCATTCATTTTTGTTATTGCTAAAGCTGATTTTACACTTTGTAATCCAGAAGCATAGGATTTAGCTTTAACTCAATTATTTAGTTTACTAATTTGGCTTCAATATGTATGATTAGCATGAATGACCTATGAAAAATACACTTACTGGCTTCTATGCAGTAAAACTTATGGTTACTTATTGCTACTCTTCTTATAATAGCCTGACCTTAATTTTGTCAACAATTAAACCACTTATTTTAACACATAAGCACCCTGATCATAAACTGAACTGTATCAAAACCTTGAATATTACACCACTTAAATAGCTTAGTTGTGAATGGATTTAAACATGTACATAACACCAATGCACCTTAATCATAACGCTTATAGAGTCCCTTTAAAGCAGATGTGGGGCTATTCCCTTTGTTAACATATAACTTGTTTTAGATGTTACTTGTGGATTTGACGACTCTGCTTCTGGATGCCGCTTGTTGTTGCTTAGATGGCTGGCGCATTCACAGTCTTTTCCGTTCGCTGAAACTTGCTTGCAGCTCTGCTGAAGACAGGCGCTGACCGGGATCTCTTCACGCCGCGTGGAGCAGGCTCTTGAGTTCTCACTGTAGCTCCCCTCCAGTTCGAATCACGACCAAAATCGTTCTTATCACACACAGGCGTTTATTAGCACATCTTGGGACATGCGTCATCATGCCAACATGCCAAACGTCGTGAGAACTAAAATAATATGTACAAATAATAAATTCTCACAGAGAATAAAACAATCTTCTCACATAATCAAAGTAAACAACAGTACTTCAAATGATAATTAGCTTACAAAATAAATGACAAACGTACTGTGAATTATCATCTAACTTATGAACCTCATTGGCCTCATAACTCAAGGGGAGGTTAACCAATCTTCAAAAACGGTCCTGACAAATGAGTGAAAAATTCCTTAGCATTTCAGCTAAGCAACCTTTTGTTCATAGCATTCGTTTCCATAACCACGTGATGTGCCTTGCTGCAGATGACGATTACATCATCTCTGGTTATTTAGACAACACTGTAGCTGTGTATGACCGCAGGGCAAGCAGACACCTGGAGAGGCTTCAGGTAAATGCCATAAAATAGTTTAAGTGTCTGTTTTGTGTGCACACTCATATTGGCCTGTATACCAAAACTAACTCTAACCAACTCCTCTGTTTGTAGGTAGACTCCTGCTCCTTATTGGGTCCGACATGCCTCATCTCCTGACACCGATAGAGCCGGTGCATATGGGCACCTCAAGGGGGCCCATTGCAGTCCACACCAAGCTTGGCTGGTCACTTCAAGGTCCCACCAGTAATGATGAAGTTCCTGCATCTGCATCAGCAATGCCTGTTTACAGCAACTGTCTCACCTACCTCTGAGCTCTTCAAGAATGTTGAGCGGCTCTGGCAGATTGACACATTGCCTTATGTAAATGAGAAGCAGGCAACCCGATCAAAGCAAGATCAGCAAGCCTTAATCCTGCTTCAGAATTCCACTGTCAAAACAATCAAATGAGGCTGGAGTGCATTACTTTGAACAGAGGCCATGTGGCCGTCAGTGCTCCTTCTTGGGGGTGAAGGTCGTGAAGGGCAAGCAGGTAAATGCCATAAAATATTTTCTTAAGTGTCTGTTTCGTGTGCACGCTCATATTGGCCTGTATACCAAAACTAACTCTAACCAACTCCTCTGTTTGTAGGTAGGCTCCTCTCTGAGGTCCATGGTCTATAATGGCTGTGAAGTATGGGCAGGAGACGACAAAGGCAAATTGCACTGCTTCTCCATGCAGGCAGGCAGCTTAACCCTCTGTCCCAGTTTGACGTGGGACACACAGATTGGATCAATGGCATCCACAAGTCCAGTGGGAGCCTCTACACCTACTCATTTGACAATACTGTCAAGGTAGACTGACCACAAAAAAGCGAAATGAGTGCATCTCCCATCAGGTTCCTTGATACTTCAAAAATAAGTGGATGCTAACACTCATACTGAACAGTCACTGCAATATCTATATTGTAGGTACATCTCCCCTGTGCCCCTCCACGGACATTACACACTCTGAGTCATCTAGGAGTCTTTAAGGTTAGTAGGGGAGACCGGGGCTTGTTGTCACACGGGTAAGTTGTGACACTTGCAATAACTTGACCGCAAAGGGGATCTACTCAAAAGTGGAATACTAGTTTTGTGCTTAAACATAATGTGATGTCACATCCTGTCTGGGAAAAGCAAAGCACATTTTTCATATGTCAAAGTAAAAAATACCAACTGAGTATTTTTTGTTATTGTCTGCTTAAAGACACAAATATCAATTATTTAACATTTGAATCTGTTAGAAGAGAGAATAAAGTGTTTTGCCAGACTTGAGTTACAGTGCTGCTAACTTTAAAATATGGCTGATATTAGCAAACACAGCTGTTTGGGGCAAATTGTCTCAGCCAATTTGGAGCAACTTGTCACACTACTTCGGCATATGCAATAATAGACACAGAGAATCTTCTGGTTAATGGTTGTTCAATTTGTGATTGTCTTTTGAAAGAACACACAATACACAAGCACACCACCTGATGTGTTTGAGGGAGGTGAAGTTGGCCAAAGTTTATTTAAGTTCATTGATTAATCAAACTTTTTCTAGCTAAATAATTAATAATAATAATTTGGAATATATTAATTATAATATTAATTAAACTGAAGTGTTCTTGTTTTATTTATGCCAAACATGTGACGTATGGTGTGACAACTTACCCGCTAATGGGGCAACATGTCACATGTGTGCACCCCCTATTTAAATGATAAGTCTGCACAGAAAAGAGATATCAAAATGAAATGAATACAAAGTTTGTGCCCAAGACTAAGTGTTTTTTTTAACAATCTGATGAACTAATTTTAAGATATATAACAGAGTGTAAAAAGTGTGACAACAAATATAAGTCTGTGTTGTTTGTGTAGCACTGTTCATGCAGGTTAATGCTGTTCAAAGTGTTTCACAGGCGACTGATAATGAGACATCTCTCTCTTTCCAGTGTCAGCTGAGCGTGGAAGCCGCAGTCCTTGCTGTAACTTTGAATGAGGAGGTGTCCGTCTGGAGGCCCAGACAATAAAAAATATTAAATACCCTAAGACCCAAAGGTGAAGTATATCTACACCTGCTTAATACACCATTCTTCCTGCATTTTCTGATGAATTTGAAATGAGGACATGTGCTACATATTATTTTATTGTGCTGCACTACCAAATATACATGTTTACAGAATTAAATTCTTACCTGAATCACCTGGGTTCATCTAAGCCTTATCCACCAACCCTAAACTGCCATCTAGCAACAAACAAAAACAAGTACATGTTAACTTCATGGCTCCTACATTACTGGTAATTAGGGCTCGAACACGAAACGTGCAAGAGCCCTATTGAAATTTTTCGATCTTTGGCCTCAAAGTTTGTCGATTTCACAGGAAACAGGGAGTCGCTGTAACTTCTATTTATATAACAAAGTCACCTGCCGTGTCCCCACGTCAACCACTAGAGGGCAGTTGACATGTATGTTTACAATATTCATTCATGTTTTAAAATACACCTTAGACCACCTTATGCCACCCTATGCATTGCCTTGCAGCAATCAAACTAAATATACATGTAAATATTAAATGTGAATATTAAAAAATAAATAACTTTAAATATTATATGTAAATCTAAATATTAAATTTAAATGTCAAAGCTAAATGTAAATGTTTAAACTATGTTAAATATCTCACCAAGTGTAAAAGTGAGGTAAGTAATATTCTGAGATTCAAGTAGCAAATTTGCATCAAATCAAATAAAAAATTTGCATGTGTTGGTCATGGAATCAATTCTTATTTATACATTTATGTATGTTACAATCAGGATCGTCTCAAAGCACTTCACAGAGACCCAGAGCCTGAACCCCCTTCAACAGTGGCAAGCAGTTGTATATGATGATAAACACTAAAAGGCTCCATGTGTCTGTCTCTGCCTTTAAAACTCCATTCTGTTTATGCATTAGGATGCTTCTGTAAGTTGTTTCCTTATTTAGAGCTACACACAAACACACCTCAATCCTGTTTACAGCAGCCAGAGAGTATGGACCATTCAAGCTAATTATACAGGGATTGAAATCTTTATTTAGCCTAATACAGCACAGTGTAACAGTCACCTTAATCCAGTGTTAACACCGTGAACCTTGGGTCAAATATGACTGGTGAACATTAGCCGGCATGAGATGGAGTCTCCACCTCTCATGACTGTTGCTACATGAAAACACACAGGGAGAGAGACACACATAATCTAGGATTCCATTTTTATGACAAAACTGTGACAAGTCTCTGAGAGGAGTAAAACGTTGGTGATCACTTCCAGGTCTTGAACATGGAATGTGTATTCTTTGTTCTTCTCTTACAGGAAACTTAAGCATTATAGGATGAAGAAGACACATTTCCACCATGGCCTGTCCAGTTGGTGTGGATGAAATGACCCGGATTCGACAGCAACTCATAGGTGTGGGCTCCAAAGTAGTCCCTCTGGGCCTGGAAAACACATCATAAAGTATGTTAGTGTTTTATGTGCTATGTTTGTACTCTTATCAAATAAAACTCAGCAAATCCTCACAATTTAAAACTTCTATTTGCAATTCTAACTTGATCAATATTGGCATATTTGACCAATCTGTACAAGAACAGCAGAGTAAAACTGATAGATGTACACACTATCAAGACCTTTAAGCCCGTACATCCCAACAAAACACTCACAGCTACACGTGATCTTTTTAATCTGATACACGTCAACACCATAAGCTCAGTGGTCCACAGCTTTCCTTACCTGAAGGAGGTTGGCAGGCAGCATATCATGCCTGTAACCGTCATAGAAGGACAGAGCTGTGGTGAAGCAGGGCAACGGGATGCCGTGCTGGACTCCAGTGCTGACTGTTCTGCGCCATGACTCCTAAAGGAGGACATAAAACTGATGAGCAGCTTTATAATGTTTTTGTCAATGGAACTAATTACATTTTAGAGTAAATCTGTATAGTAATAGTGGAACAGCAGATGCTACTATTATGAATTTAAGCAGCAGTCAGATTTCAGGTGATAAGATGATGGCTAGGTTGCTAGGCAACCAAACTAATAAGGTTATTGGGGTATCGACAAAGTCTCATATAGTGGCAGTAAGCTAATCTGCACACACAAACAAGCACAGCATAGACTGCGGCTGGCACAATGAGGGCCTCAGCTAAGACCTGACTAACAAACATCTTGTGTTTTATAAATATACGGTGTGTTCAGTAACACCAATGTTGTCATGAGGGAAAAATTCTTTAATAGGGGCAAATCTAGTACCGTAGGGTTAATTTAGTTGTATAGTTGTTTACACAAGCAGAGTCACTATCTGCTTTGATTTTATCGCAGGAAAAGAGAAGACAGACAGTGTAAACCATGACTGCTCAGTATCTGGTGGATCATCATGGTGCTCTCTGTGTTCTTTCCTCATGCTAGTGATTACATAAACAGGTAGTGCAGTTTCTTCACTTGTTTTGTGTCTTTGTCAATGTGGGTATTGCAGGTTGGAGTTTGTCCACTTCCTCCTTCCTCATACCTGACAGTCTTGTACAGCATTACTGAAGAAAGTGTCCAGCAGCAGGTTCTGTAGCTCGGAGTCCCGGTCAAATGCTTCTTTGATTTTACCCAGGAATACACTGGTGAGGAGGGGAGACAGCAGTGTTAGCAAACCGTGGCGACAGAGAAACAACTGCTTAAAACTGCAAGTCATACTGGGTGTTCTGTTTAATTTACACAATATATGTGGCAAACCAGTGACTCAAATCATAGCTTCCTCATTTTTCTCTCAATGTGGTTTTATAGATTTTATATCTGGTTCAAACTCTAGCATTGCACCACAGGGCCATGATAATTTCCTGCATGGCACAACAATAGAGTTTAATACAGGTGTAAAGAAGTTGTCTTAAAGCTTTTTTAAAAACCGTGTTACAACAAAACTTCTTCAATTTCCTGTTTTCACATGAAGACAGCCTGACCACATTTTTCACCATCACTGTTAAAGAACTTTGCACAAGCTAGCAGTGAGGTGAGCATGTGAAATGAGTGTAAAAGAACCTTCGGATGATGCAGCCTCCTCTCCACATCAGAGCGATGGCGCCATAATTGAGCGTCCAGGAGAACTCTTTGGCTGCCTGTCGCAGCAGCATGAATCCCTGTGCGTAGGAGATGATCTTGGAAGCATAGAGGGCCTGGAATTAAAGAATGATTGATAAATCAGTGAATGTAGAACAGCATGAATCAAAGCTTACTATCGCAGTGTGAAGAGCTCAGGGTTCACAAGGACAAAGTGGCAACACTAGAGGAGGGTGTCTTTCCTCACAGCATGGTGAGCACAGGTGAAAAAGTGGACTGCTGAATTGCAACAGCAGTCAGTGTTTATTCACTGCTGCTTTGTCATGTTTAATCACTCTGTACATACGTGTCAGAAAGCCTGCAAATATATCACTACATTTCTGTCATGACTGCAGAACTGTTGGTTTTTAACAGAAGTATTGTTAGTCCACTTAGTTCTGGTAATATTGTATTATGTAGTTTTTGACAGAACTGCAGTGGCATCGTCATTAAGCGTCATGCATTGAAGGGCTAAGTTGTAATTTTAGATTTTTTTCTAAAGCATGCATTTTAATCCTGCTGCTGGACTTTCAGGTTTAGGGTTAAAAAAGACATGTATCCAGCTAAAAAGATCTCAGGATCCTCTTCAGACTAGCTACAGCAAAGCAGGGGCTCCTCTTCATTGGTTGTACAATGTCCACCATAAAGTGTGATCTACCTTTCTAATGTCCTCCAGGAAGACAGCCTTGTCCCCGCTGAATTTGACACCCCGTGGACCTGAAAGGCTGCGGCTGGCCTCCACTCTTTCATCCTTTAGAGAGGACAGACATCTGGCAAAGACAGCCTCCCCTGAGACAGAAAGAGCAACACAGTCAGCTCTCAGTGTACATCACATTCATTCAGCCCCACACACACAGAGAGCTTCTAGACCATCATTCAGATCTGCTGAAACCTCACATAACAAATTATCATGTTTGATTTGAAAGCCACAGCAACACTATGCTAACATTGGGATCATTTCAATGCATCAGCATGACTCAGCAGAATTTATGATTCCATTAAAAATGTAGGCATTAAAAAAAAAATCAGCAGGATAAAAGGTATCAAGATGAGGAAGAAAACCTGTCTGGTCAGCATGACTTGCTAAAAACTGCACAGCTAAGTGATGCAATAGTTTGAGAGGAGCGGTCTGGTGAACTGGCCAAGAGAGGAATGTTATCCCTGTCGGGTCAAACACCCAGCCATACCCATTGTACAGACCAGCTGTGTACTCACACAACAAAGCCTTTTGTATCGCTCTCTATCACAACGGGATCCGTGCTCACAACATCATTTTTAACATTTTTCTTAACAGCGTTGAGGGGTTCATGCTACAAACCTTTTAACATATGTGTGTATCTGAGCACCTTTTCACACCTGTTAGTGATCTTTCTACTTGTCCATGGCTGTTTGAATGAAACAGTTACAGCAAAGGCCAAAGCCAAATCCCCCTTATGTCACTTGAGATGAGCAGGCCGGTAGAAAAGCCTTCAATCTTCTTACAGACAAACACATAGATCATGTTGAGGTACTAGCACAACAAGGGCTGTGATGCAATGTCTTTTATCATATTCTCACGAGGAATAGAGTTTACTGAAAGCAGTGAAGCGGTGAAAGAGAAGTGGAAATAAGAAACTTCCTTGTCTGCAACATCTTTTCTTCCTCTTACCGATCAAAGTGACAGGTGTGCCATACTCGAGGGCTGAAATGGCTGTCCACTTCCCTGTGCCTTTCTGTCCCGCACTGTCCCGAATCTTAGGCAGCAGATGTGTACCATCAGAGTCCCTGTATTTAAGGATGTTGGCTGTGATCTCAATCAGGAAGGAGTCCAGCTCCGTTTTGTTCCAGCTGTCGAAAGCCTATGGGATCAAATACAGTCAGCCACGTTTTGTTTAATATTTACATGGAGAAACAGAGAAAAGGTTCACCTGTGCCATCTCATCGTGGTCCATGCCCAGAACGTCCTTCATCAGGTGATAGGCCTCGCAGATCAGCTGCATGTCTCCATACTCAATGCCGTTATGGACCATTTTCACAAAATGGCCGGCACCCTCATCTCCAACCTGCACAGCATGTGTGAGATCATGACCTGACATAACGTGTGCTGTTAAAAACATACATTACACATTAACTGTGCACTCACCCAGTCACAGCAAGGTTCTCCTGTTCCAACCTTGGCAGCAATACTCTGAAAGATGTCTTTAATGTGTGGCCTTAAAAATAAACAGCAAATCAATTAACTTGGTCACTAATGCAGAGGAAACCTCACCTTTAGGAGCAGTAACAGTCTGTGTCACTCACCAGGCCTCTTTGTGTCCACCTGGCATCAGTGAAGGTCCATAACGTGCACCTTCCTCTCCCCCACTTACTCCACTGCCAACAAACAGCAGGCCCTTCTCCTGCAGGCTCTTACACCGCCGCTGTATGACAGCAACACACAACCACTATGAAGATGTGCTCAGTTTTGAATAAAGAGTTGTGGTGAAAGTTTATCGTTGACTTACTGTTGTGTCTCTGTATTCAGAGTTGCCGCCATCAATGATGATGTCACCAGGCTCAAGAAGAGGAACCTGATAAAGATCAAGTGCAGCCAGTAAATCTAACCAGGCCCGGATGAGTAACACCAAACTGTCTTTTAACACAGATCAGCATAAACAAACTACAGACCAGTTTATCGATGAAGTCATCCACAGCCTGTCCCGCCTTGACCAGCAGGATGATCCGCCTGGGCTTCTTCAGCTTGGACACCATGTCCTCCAGGGACTCGGCTCCGATCACCTTGGAGCCTTTCGCCTCATTCTGCAGGAAGTCATGCACCTTGGATACAGTTCGATTGTAGGCGCACACCTGTTGGAGAGAGTTTGTGATTACAGTCATCATAAGCTGAAACCAGTTGTAATAGGAGTGCTGGGAGTGATAGCTTACCACAAAGCCGTGGTCATTCATGTTCATGATGAGGTTCTGGCCCATGACAGCCAAACCAATCAGTGCAATGTCTGCTCTGTGGAAAAAATAATCACATTAACTAATGATGGCTAAAGGCCATTTGGAGTCAGACACTCTTGTAAAACAAGAAGGACTGATGTAGCTTCTTCTTCCTGCATCCAAACGTTTTCTGCATTCGTATTATGACTTTATGAAAAGCTGGGACGTCCACAACCAATACCAGGTCGGACTTTTAGTTCAGTTTTCAAATTAAATAACATGTCACATATTTTAATAATCACTACTCGGCGTTCCAACAAGACATCAGTACCGTTTACACTAACTGATAAAGAAGATTAATTTCAGTAAAAGTTCGCAGTTCCAGCTACGAGTACACTTCGCGGACTTTTATACAAATAAAAACAAATGATTAGACTTACTTTGCCATTGTGATGTGAGGGTAAAGTAACTGTTCGTCTCCAAATGACAGCAGCGCTCATACACGCCAAGCTCCTCTGCAGATTTCCTCCTCGCTCGATTTTCACTTCCTTGTTCTCGTCTAAACTTAATGGAGAGGCTTACGTAAGATCACGTAGGTTGTCCGCCAATCAGAGACCGTGCACATAACAAACGATGCCCGGCGCGTTTTGTGATTGGTCTAGAATACTGAGCAGAGATCTCGGTTATACTATTGGATTGTTGGGCTGTCACTCATGTACGTCAGCGCACACCCACACCTGTGTCAAACCGGTTCACGTTCAGGGTCACAGACTGTTTGAGCTGGATGCTACTAACTGGGCTGCCTGAATACAAAGGAAGAGTGAATAAAGTCTAATCTGCTGTTGTTAGTAAATCTGTTTATTTTGGAGAAGAAGATAGGAACATTAAAAAATGACTATTTTGACTGAAAATGTAACCACAGGATTAAAAAATTATTACAATAAATAAAATAGTGTCTGATACATTTTCTGTCAATCGGTTAATTTGAATGGATTAGTTATGTAACAAAAACGTGTCTCAACAAGAAGCTTGTCACTCAGGTTTTTAACATCTTTCTTTGCCAACCACAGAGAACTCTGACAATAAAAGACAGGAGTGGATGTGATATACAGGAGGAGATTGTGCCTGATGATTATATATGTTTTTTTTTAAATGGCACCACCTAAATATTGAGAGGCGATTCATTGTGTGGGTACTGTGTAATTTTTTATTTTTATTTTTTTTATTCATGTGTGTGACAAACAGGTGATTGTGGGTTGTGTGTATCTATAAGACCATTACAAAGAGAGCAGTGAGTATGGAATGTAACATTTATCAACTATTATTGACGTTTTAATTCCTCCTATTTGTACCATTTGTCTTCATTTTTCCTTCTGATTAATTTTGTGTGATTAATATTTTTTGTGACACGAACAGAATAAATGTGGTGACACAAAGTACATTACAGACTACCAGAACCCAGGGGAGAGACCAGCAGAACCAGCACCAGCACTTTGACTCATGTCTTCATGTTCTCAGAGGAGCCCACCAATAACTTACCAAATCAATCTGTACGCACAACTTCAAAGAGAGACAGTCTTGTGCATATGGCACAACTGCTGAGTCCTTTACACTCCCTGACATGGACACAGGACCAATTAGTAACAGCAAATGACACCGTGTACTATCTACCTCAAACAGGTGAGCTCTACACATCGACTTCATTTTAAAACATTATAATTAAAGTTAAAAATCTCATCAATAAGATATTTTGTAAACAATATCAGCATTTGTTAATGTGTTCACTTTAACCATGACAGGAAACTATCCCATCCATTAAATATGTTACAGGTAGAGGTGCAGTCAAGAGCCTCCGATGACTGACCTTAAATGCTAGCAGTGGTAATGTACAAAGTGCGTTCATGTTGAAATTATACTAAATTTATAGAGTTATTTATATAGTTAGTGTCAAAGATTATTTTTAGTTTCAAAATATTTATTGTTTACAACTTCTGTTGGTGTCAGATATGATGAACAGTGTTTGGAGCGGCCCCCAGCAGGCTCTAGAATCACCCCAGGTTACAAGACTATGATAATCGTCCTTCCTCATATGAACCAGTTATTTGGCATCATTTCCTCCCCTTCTTGTCATGTGGGGTGAGTCCTTTTAGTTCACAGAGAGGGTTTCACTGCATCTTGTCTTGTGTTTGGACAAACCAGAAACCACTTGTCCATCTCTTGGAGAAAACTGGCACAACTGTTATGTCATCTTAATTATGAATACTGCTAATACATTAAGGTTATCATTAAAAAAAGGTCAACTTTTTTTTGACCAACCATTGATACAGATCCAGGAATAATTGGATGTGGTTGTTTATTTATTTATTTGTAATTATTCTGGCTGAGTTGCTTATTCTAATCGGAATATCTGTGTTTTTCTCTTTTTTTTTCATGTGACAGTGAGGACAGGAAGTTTTGTTTGTATGGGGGGGGGGGTTGTTAATTGTGTTTATTTTAGGTGTATTTCTATCTGTATATATGTATATATATATAAGTAACTGTTTTCTTTGGGTTTGTATATGTATCTTTATAATGTTGAAAACCCAATAAATATATTAAACACTAAAAAAAGGTCAACTTTAACTTCATATATTCACCAGTTACCTTGCAGACCAATTTATATAATCTATTAATTTTATGTATTAAAAAGTATTAAATTCACATTCAGTCCTAATTAATTTAATGTTCTAATAAAAAGGCTGCATAATAATCAAAAGGGGCCATTTGGTTGCATTATGAATACAAGTACTTAGTATGGCTGTGTAAAGGACACTATTTCACTGTGACTGAACATCATTTTCTATTTTTTATTTTTATGACATTTAGATTTCACACATAACATATTTATAAAATATAAAACATCACCATATTTTTAAATATATGTGTAAAATATGACATTATACTTACTGCAGTTTTAAAACAAAACAAAAGTTTTTAATTCAAAGGAGTGGGTGTCATGGTAACCAGACAGAGGCTATATAAGGCTGCTGACTCTTCACAGCCACTTTTTGCACCTGACCTCTGACACGAGCAGATCAAAGCAAAAAACCTCTGATGATCTGAACCTCTGATCTAAAACCTGAGCTGACAGCTGAATATCATCGACACCCCGGAGGATTATCGACAGAGCATCGGACCTCATCGGACAGCGACTTCTGGACCACCAACACCTTCAACAAACCAGTGTTAACTAGCCCTCGTTTAGCGAACACTTGGAGGATTTTCTCTTCAGCAGGTGAACGTCTTCCCCATGGCCTCCCGCCGCAACCCGCTGGCTGAGATGGAGCAGCAGAGGGCTGGTAGGACTGAAAATATTTTCTTCTTTTTTCATGACAAAATCAGTGATTTAGCTTCAATTTTTTTTAAAAGTATCCTAGCATGAAAGACTTGTGTGACTTTGTTAGTTTATGGGTGCACAGTTCACCCTCTGTGAACCAGTTTGTTGGTAAAAAGTCAAAAATCAACTTTCACTCGACGCACTCTTCGTGAAAACTGCTTGTTTGTTGGATGAAAGTCATCCGATTTTTCAGGGCAGCTGTGAAGTGTGCTATTAAGAGTGTTTAGCTCAGTTAGCTCTGATATGTTGACCGCTGTCATGCTAACAGTGAAGCTACAGCTAACATTATGCTGCTGTAACATTAAATGTGTTTCTGTGTAAAACAGTGTTTGTGAAATGCATTGTAATCATTAGTTTTTGCAATATAGTGTGATCAGGCAGGAAATGTGTGCAGATCAAAGCCAGGCTGTAGTGTAGCATGTCCTGCTGTGTTTGAGTAGATGTTTATTTTTGAAAAATTGACCATTAATAGTGTGAGTGTTACTTTGAACATGCAGTGATATGTATAAAAGGACTTCAAGCATTTATCATGATGCCACAAACGACTCAACTACATAATAAATGTTTATGTATCATCATGATCTGTCAGTGTAACACAAACAGCCAATAACCAATAGTTAATCAATAACCAGTGATCCAGTGGTGTTAGCTGTGTTTCCTGTCGGATTACCTAATTTCTCTATGGTGATTAATACAATAATTCTTAATCTTAATCTTATAGTCATTCTCATGTCTTCATCTCTTCAACACTAGCAGAACTCTCTCACTTTGACTCTTTGTTTAAACCTTTTTCATGTTTTTCTCCTCAGAGGACGACAGCCTTGTCATCGAGCGTCCCCCAGGAGACCTTCCTGAGGTCATCCTGCTTCCTGAGTACGACGACGATGACCGTGTCCCAGACGAGGATGAGAGGGAGTTTCTCCGCTTGGGGAACTTCATCTTCTGGTGGGATGATTCACACTTTACTCCACTCTTTGGTGACATGGAGTTTGGTGAGGAGAAGGAGGAGGAGGTCGACGTGGTGAACTGGGACAATGAGGATTCTGGCTATGGTAGCATGATTGAGGACTTCAAACTCTCAGAGGACGAGGATGATGGGGAGCCCCCAGGAGACCTCTCTGAGCTCATCCCACCTCTTGAGGATGACTGTTCTGATGAAGAAGACGAGGATGAGGGGGAGCCGTTCGGCTTGCAGGAATTCTTGGAGGCCTGGTGGGATGATGAAGACTTTCCTCCACTCTTTGGTCACAGGGAGTTTGGTGAGCAGGGGGAGAAGGTCGACGTGGAGGACTGGGACAGTGAGGATTCTGGCAATGGTAATGCTACCATATGACTCTGAACTCTCAGAGGACGAGGATGATGGGGATGACATGCAACCTCTGTCTCCCTTCCAGCAGGTCCTCTTGGAGGACCTGTCTAAGTCTGGGAGACGTGAGATTGACGATGATGTCTCCATCATTTCGGTCTCTGGTCAATGTAACACAAACAGCCTGTTGTGGTACTTTTTGAGTCCAAATATTGAAACAGTGAAACAGTGTTTGTGAAATGCATTATAATCATTAGTTTTTGCAACATAGTGTGATCAGGCAGGATATGTGTGCAGATCAAAGCCAGGCTGTAGTGTAGTATGTGTTCCTGCTGTGTTTAAGTAGATGTTTATTTTTTAATTGACCATTAATAGTGTGTTACTTTTAACATGCAGTTAAAAGGACCTCAAGCATTTATATGATGCCACAAACGACTCAACTACAGTCATAAATGTTTATGTATCATCATGATCTGTCAGTGTAACACAAACAGCCTGTTGTGGTACTTTTTGAGTCCAAATATTTTATTT
Source organism: Parambassis ranga (assembly GCF_900634625.1). Lineage (NCBI taxonomy): Eukaryota > Metazoa > Chordata > Actinopteri > Ambassidae > Parambassis > Parambassis ranga. The sequence goes on along the minus strand of NC_041028.1, from coordinate 11,233,023 downwards.
ATAATCAAATACTTTTACTTTACGTTCTATTCTTTTACTGAAATGAACAATCGTCATCCCTCTATGTTTACATGTAACCAGTAGTTAATCAATAACCAGAGATCCAGTGGTGTTAGCTGTGTTTCCTGTCAGATTACCTAATTTCTCTATACAATAATTCTTAATCTTAATCTTATAGTCATTCTCATGTCTTCATCTCTTCAACACTAACAGAACTCTCTCACATTGACTGTTCTGCTCTTTGTTTGAACCTTTTTCATGTTTTTCTCCACAGAGGACCTTGTCATCGAGCGTCCCCTTGTCGTCGAGCGTCCCCCAGAAGACCTCTCTGAGCTCATCCCGCCTCTTGAGGATGACTGTTCTGATGAAGAAGACGAGGATGAGGGGGAGCCGTTCGGCTTGCAGGAATTCTTGGAGGCCTGGTGGGATGATGAAGACTTTCCTCCACTCTTTGGTCACAGGGAGTTTGGTGAGCAGGGGGAGAAGGTCGACGTGGAGGACTGGGACAGTGAGGATTCTGGCTATGGTAGCATGCAACCTCTGTCTCCTGCTGGTAGGTCCTCCAAGAGGACCTTCCAGCAGGTCCTCTTGGAGAACCTGTCTGAGTCTGGGAGACGTGAGATTGATGATGATGTCTCCATCATTTTGGTCTCTGGTGTCCATGAGGTCACTCCTGCCACTCCTCTGGACCAGTTTGACTTTGGAAGCATCTCCCGTGAGGAGCCTGCTGCCAAACGACCAAAGTTGGACCTGCCGTCCTGGGAGATACAAGAAGACGAGGATGAGGGGGAGCCGTTCGGCTTGCAGGAATTCTTGGAGGCCTGGTGGGATGATGAAGACTTTCCTCCACTCTTTGGTCACAGGGAGTTTGGTGAGCAGGGGGAGAAGGTCGACGTGGAGGACTGGGACAGTGAGGATTCTGGCTATGGTAGCATGCAACCTCTGTCTCCTGCTGGTAGGTCCTCCAAGAGGACCTTCCAGCAGGTCCTCTTGGAGAACCTGTCTGAGTCTGGGAGACGTGAGATTGATGATGATGTCTCCATCATTTTGGTCTCTGGTGTCCATGAGGTCACTCCTGCCACTCCTCTGGACCAGTTTGACTTTGGAAGCATCTCCCGTGAGGAGCCTGCTGCCAAACGACCAAAGTTGGACCTGCCGTCCTGGGAGATACAAGAAGACGAGGATGAGGGGGAGCCGTTCGGCTTGCAGGAATTCTTGGAGGCCTGGTGGGATGATGAAGACTTTCCTCCACTCTTTGGTCACAGGGAGTTTGGTGAGCAGGGGGAGAAGGTCGACGTGGAGGACTGGGACAGTGAGGATCCTGGCAATGGTAATGCTACCATATGACTCTGAACTCTCAGAGGACGAGGATGATGGGGATGACATGCAACCTCTGTCTCCCTTCCAGCAGGTCCTCTTGGAGGACCTGTCTAAGTCTGGGAGACGTGAGATTGACGATGATGTCTCCATCATTTCGGTCTCTGGTCAATGTAACACAAACAGCCTGTTGTGGTACTTTTTGAGTCCAAATATTGAAACAGTGAAACAGTGTTTGTGAAATGCATTATAATCATTAGTTTTTGCAACATAGTGTGATCAGGCAGGATATGTGTGCAGATCAAAGCCAGGCTGTAGTGTAGTATGTGTTCCTGCTGTGTTTAAGTAGATGTTTATTTTTTAATTGACCATTAATAGTGTGTTACTTTTAACATGCAGTTAAAAGGACCTCAAGCATTTATATGATGCCACAAACGACTCAACTACAGTCATAAATGTTTATGTATCATCATGATCTGTCAGTGTAACACAAACAGCCTGTTGTGGTACTTTTTGAGTCCAAATATTTTATTTATAATCAAATACTTTTACTTTACGTTCTATTCTTTTACTGAAATGAACAATCGTCATCCCTTTATGTTTACATGTAACCAGTAGTTAATCAATAACCAGAGATCCAGTGGTGTTAGCTGTGTTTCCTGTCAGATTACCTAATTTCTCTATACAATAATTCTTAATCTTAATCTTATAGTCATTCTCATGTCTTCATCTCTTCAACACTAACAGAACTCTCTCACATTGACTGTTCTGCTCTTTGTTTGAACCTTTTTCATGTTTTTCTCCACAGAGGACCTTGTCATCGAGCGTCCCCTTGTCGTCGAGCGTCCCCCAGAAGACCTCTCTGAGCTCATCCCGCCTCTTGAGGATGACTATTCTGATGAAGAAGACGAGGATGAGGGGGAGCCGTTCGGCTTGCAGGAATTCTTGGAGGCCTGGTGGGATGATGAAGACTTTCCTCCACTCTTTGGTCACAGGGAGTTTGGTGAGCAGGGGGAGAAGGTCGACGTGGAGGACTGGGACAGTGAGGATTCTGGCTATGGTAGCATGCAACCTCTGTCTCCTGCTGGTAGGTCCTCCAAGAGGACCTTCCAGCAGGTCCTCTTGGAGAACCTGTCTGAGTCTGGGAGACGTGAGATTGATGATGATGTCTCCATCATTTTGGTCTCTGGTGTCCATGAGGTCACTCCTGCCACTCCTCTGGACCAGTTTGACTTTGGAAGCATCTCCCGTGAGGAGCCTGCTGCCAAACGACCAAAGTTGGACCTGCCGTCCTGGGAGATACATGCTGCCCAAGGGATGTAAGAAGTGGAGAACACTGTCTCGGAATAAAAAGCTGGAAGTTTCAACCACACTACAGGATAGGCTCCTTAAGCTTGAATGAAGTCAGTTATCATTGGATTTAACTTGGTTTAATGGTTCGTGTGATAAAAGACTCACCAAAACATTCAAACAATGAGTATTTTCTCTGCTGTTTATCACCTTCCAGCTGTCTTCTGGTACTGCTGCCTGCTTTGTAAAGCCTCTGCAAGAAGCTCGAGTGTGCTGAGAAGATAAACAAAATGAGCTGACCTTATGTTGAAGAGAGTCCATATTTATTTCAAATTGTACTTTTATAGGTGATTTAGGTTTTAACCAGGTGTTAAGTACATCTTCAGCTTCCCAGGCTTCTTTTCATGCAGCATGGGATTTGACATACTTACTAAACCATACCAATTTTTTTCTGTAGTGGATAACAGGACTTTGGTGCACTAAACCAGTTTAATGTCAGACCACGTGTACATGCATGAGAGGAGGAGGTGGAGGGTCTTATAGTTTAAAGAGTACAGATTAGAAACACTGCATGAATGTTCTTCTGCTGTCAGATTATCTGGTCATGAAGCATGCATGTCTGAAGACTAGACAGAGGTCTAACAGTAGAAAAATAAAGAGGTTTAAAAGCTTAGAAAAATCACATTGATAGGCAAATAGAAAGAGGTTAAGGATGGTACAGGGATCTATAGAACTATGTGAAAACGCTTTTTCCTCATTCATTACATTTTATCTGATGGTGGAAATGAGCTGTGACGGCTCACAGATATCAGGAAACTTCAGTATGAACAGAAGCGTGAAGCTGGCGGTGGAGCAGGACAGTGCAGGGGACAAACAGGCATCACTTGTTCTGCTAATGCACAGTTTGCACTTTTTATTGTTGCCTCATTCACTAAACAGTTCAATGGTGCAAGATTACCATACACAGAATTAGGATATCTGCATGACACATCTATGCTATACAGCGAATGGATTATAATTATTACAAATACAGTAAACATATTTACATTTTAGTTCAAGCTCCATACAACACAGATATTTACAAAATAATTATGAAAATGAAATCAGTCTGATAAATAATGTACAGAGTTAATGTCATGGTCTGTTTTTATTCCTTTTGGTGAACCTGATGTTTTGAATCGTCAGAGGGGGAGATGGAAAACAAGATGGTTTATTTTGAAAGGCATCAACGGAAAAAAAGTGTTGAGGTGAAGAAAGACACAAACAGTAACAATAGTATTCTGTCATTTTAGATGTCACAAGCTACTTTGTATCATATTCCCTGATATTACAAAAAAATTAAATGTCCACTTTCTACTTTGTTAAAATGCAGACGGCTAGTTAACATGAGCAGTGAGTGAAACAAAAGCAGACTGTTCAAACCACTTTCTGATAAAGAGGAAGCACTAATGTAACCCGCCCACGCTGAGAAGGTGCAGCGGGTTACATTTTAGGTCTCTTTTTTTCCTTGAAAAAAAAAACAAAAAACAAACTACATTCTACATTCAACTCTCTCCTGGTTCAGACCACAGAGCCTGTCACACCATCATTTGGTTCATTATGAGTAGAACAACTAAACTGCACAGACTTTATTTGATCAGTTAGTTGAACAATTTATTATTATGTGCAAAGAGCTGCAAACTAATATATACATTGCAAATAATAAATACACAATGAAGTAAAAATGTCTGCTCTGACAGGTGTGTCGGTGGCACTCTGAACTTTCTGCAGTGCATAGATGCTCATCAGTACTTTTCATGTGTGGGAAAACATTTTATCAGAAGACAATGCAGCAGATTTTTGTTCCTCTGACCTGCAAAGTTGGCCGACCTGAGGTCAGAGATGATCTGCAATCACTGTCATATCTGAGCTTCATGTTTTCTGTTGTTGAGATCAGCAAAATCTGAGTAATGTTACCAATTCTTACTTTTACCACAGCCAAAGGCTCCTTCTGTTTCTGCACACTTTTCCTGAAAGTGACAGTTAATATGCTATATGTAACACTTGTGTCACTGAAAACAAGTGATGGACCAGTTCTAGGTTCGTGGAGTGGTGTAATTAATAATATTAGGAACAGAGACTTGAAGATTTGTATATAAGCCGGCAGTTTACTTAACAACAATAAATATTTAACAGGTTAATAAACAGATGAATAGATAATGAAATAAAATATCAATAAATAGAATAATAAAAGTATCAATAAATAGATCAATAAAATATGTACTAAAATATCAATAAAAATATCAATGAATATTTACAGTGCAAAATGAGCAATAAACAGTATAAAATAACCCGTTTGGTCCTTCTTATTTAAATAGAGTTTAAAAAGATTTAAATACTGGTTTGCTCTAGTTCTTTCTGTTTCTCTTAGACCGGTCTTTTATATTCTGTATAGCTAATTTAGAACAATTGCTTTAACTAATTTTCAGCTATTTATCTTTGTTTGTTCTGTTTTTCTTGGAGTTAACTCTTTTCTTTAGGGAACAGGTAAGTATTTAGGTTAGTTTTAGTGTGATCTTTTCACAAAAGGTAAGTATTCAGGTACCCTTTAGCAGGAAAACACATAGAAAAAATAAAATACCTTAACCATGTCGCATATACATTTACCTATTCACACCTCAATAATTCCTAAATAATTGTGTTGCAACACAATAATTTCAATTTGGGGATCCCCTTCTAATTTGATCTGTTAAATATCACAGTTCAGTTCAGTTTGTCTTGGTCAAACCGTGACAGTGGTCCGTTTGCGGTGTTTCAGTCCTTGCAGGTTATCCTTCCTTGGGTAGGCTCGCCATCATGCTCACGTGACGTCTTTCAGTTGGTGTGCGCTGTCTCGCGGCTAACTGAAAGTTCCAATGAGTCTGGTCTGTCTCTGAGCTGTCCTCAACTCTCCCGGGGATAGGAAAAAAAACCTGGCCTGCACAACAGGCCACAAATACATAAAATAAATAAATGAACCCTCTAATCATTTTACACACGCGTTTCAGACTAATTTAGAGGAGAAACACCTCCTTTCTCGCTACTAACTGTTACTATGGCAACGCCAAATCAACTGTAACTTTAGACGCAAAATAATCGATCAATTATCAAGAAACAGGGAACAACATTACATAAATTTCCTTCTTTAACATAAAACAGTGTGGATACATTGAGTAATTTAGTTTGATAGGTCTTTGTGACAGTTTTACATCGCTAGCTTGTTACATTGCAATGCGTCCATTCAATTCAATTGAGTTTAAAAACCAAAACCGTCATCAAGCACTCGCATCAAAATCACTGTTTTGATGTTGGAGGGTTGCCTAAATATGTTAAATAAATGTACAAGATGTTGGATAAACTTAATTTGAAGGAGGTCTTTAGATTTTGCGTATATCAGTTGGTCAGCGTCTGTTTCTATCCGTGTCTTCAGGAGCTCGCACACAGCGCCTGGGACAGCGTCTTAAAGGGACAGTAACATTAAATTTCAACTCACATGAAAGCTGAGAGAAAATAAACGGGAGCTTTAGAGTATGTTAACAGGGTTATTTATTAAATAGTCATTGCTATGCTTTCACCGCTATTTATTAACTGTATATATATATTTGTACTTGCGATATATATATATATTATTCATGCTATTTAATTGATTTTAATTATTTATTACCCTATTTGGACCATGGGTTACATACTCCCCTCCTTTCCTGATGCACGTCCCTGTGCATTGCATTGGTAACTACACTGTCATGACTCCGATTGGCTCCCAGGAATTTGGCTCATTTAGAGAGTTTGAAATGGCTGCACTCAAGCTCTGAAACAGTGACTGGACTACTGTCACTAAGGGGTGTCCTAAATGGGGGTAAGTCAGTCTTTGTACGGGCCGTCTATGTCTGCTGGATTTTCTTGGGTGGTTTCCACTACTGGTAGCGTATTCCTCTGGACTCACATCAGGTAAGTCATCCTCTGCTGGATTCATCTGAGGTAAGGTAGTCTCTGGACTCACATCAGGTAAGTCATTCTCTTCCGGATTTATCTCAGGTAAGGTGTTCTCCGGACTCACATCAGGTAAGTCATTCTCTCCCGGATTTATCTCAGGTAAGGTGTTCTCCGGACTCACATCAGGTAAGTCATTCTCTCTTGGATTCATCTCAGGTAAGGTGTTCTCAGGACTCACATCAGGTAAGTCATTGCTTCCTGGATGTTTTTCAGATGGATTGGAGTTATTTTGTGGATTTGTATCAATTACCACTGAAACAACCTCAGGGAAAGCTTCAGCTACATCTGGAAGGTCTTGCTCGATGGCAGGCGCTGAGGAGCATGACATCCACAACGCGGTGTCCCTTGCAGAGGACTCTATGGTTGCAGGAGTGTAGAAGTAATTAACGTCATGCTCTTCAGAATCTGAGTCTTGCCTTTCAGATTCTTCTCGGCAGCTACGAGTCCTTGGCCGTCTAGGCCTCTTCTGTGTGTCTATCTTAGCCTCAGCTGGGTTGAGAGGAAGAAAACCACAAGGCAGTAATAGGTCTCGATGGAGGGTCCTTAGCGGACCATCCTTGGTTTCGGGCCTCACAACATAGACTGGGACATCTCCAGACTGTTTGACGACAACATATATGTCAGATTCCCACTTGTCTGCCAACTTCTGCTTGCCTCTGAGGCGGACATTCCTGACCAGGACTCTGTCCCCTTCTGTCAGGGTGGAATTGACAACATGCTTGTCAAATCTTGCCTTGTTGTAATCTGCGTTTTTTTTTTTTGCATTCTCTGTTGCTACTTTGTAGCTCGCCTCTAGCTGGGATTTCAGGTTACGAACATACTGCGAATGTGAGCCTGGCTGGTGATTGACAGGTAAGCCAAAAGCTAAGTCCACTGGCAACCTTGGCTGTCGCCCAAACATCAGTTCGTAAGGGGTGAAGCCGGTGACTTCATTCTTTGTACAGTTGTAGGCATGTACTAACGGCTTTACATACTCTCGCCAGTGGCTCTTCTTTTGGTTCTCAAGGGTGCCTAGCATACTCAACAGGGTCCTGTTGAAGCGTTCAACAGGGTTCCCTCTTGGATGGTAAGGAGTAGTCCGTATCTTCCGGATGCCTGCCAGGTCACACAGTTCCTTGATAGTACTAGATTCGAAGTCTGGACCTTGATCGCTGTGGAGCCTTTCTGGGATGCCATAGTGGACAATGAATTGATCCCACAGGTATTTGGCAACAGTCCGGGCCTTTTGGTTTGGGGTGGGAATGGCTACTGCATACTTTGTAAAGTGATCCGTAATTACTAGGATGTCTTTGGTGCCACTAGAGTCTGGCTCCAATGTGAGAAAGTCCATGCACACCAGCTCAAGAGGTCGTGAGGCTGTGATGTTTACAAGAGGAGCAGCTTTCTCTGGTGGGACTTTACGCCTTATGCAGCGGTCGCAGGTCTTGATCTTTGTTTCCACCTCAGATGACATTTTTGGCCAATAGAAGCGCTTTCGGATAAGGTCAAGTGTCCGATCAATGCCCATGTGGCCCATGTCATCATGCAGGCTCTTAAGGACTATGGGTCTAAGTTCTTCTGGCAGCACAAGCTGGTAGTGAGTCTGTGCACCCTCTTGGCGCTTACGGAACAAGACGCCATCCAAGATCTCCAACTTTTTCCACTCTCTTAACAGGAGGGGGAGCTCAGGGAGTTCTGTCCTGAGAGATGGTGGAGGTCTCTCTCCCGTCTCCAGCTGGTTGACCACTTCACGGATGCAGGAGTCTCTCCTCTGCTTCTCTTGAATATCAGCTGAAGTAAACATCGGAATGATGTTTAGACCATCAAGTTGGCACTCCTCTTTAAAACTCTCTGGAACAGCATTTGGATGGTGAGCAAGTGACATAACCAAGGTAGTGCCAGGTGATGTGTCCTCATCACGAATGAAGTGCTTTTCACAGATGGCCTTGATGGTACTTTCATCCATTTTTGTATGGTCAGATCCCATCAGATGTCTTTTTGCAAACTGCTGTATCCTCTCAAACTCTTTCTGTGATGATGTGTCATCAGGTAGCCTACTGTGTGGACGTCTGGACAGCCCATCTGCATCTTGATTTTGCTTTCCAGCCCTGTACTGAAGCTGGAAATCAAAGGTTGACAGGTCAGCTAGCCATCTGTAGCTTGTGGCATCAAGCTTGGCAGAGGTAAGTATGTATGTCAATGGGTTGCTATCAGTGACAACGAGAAATGGGCTTCCATAGAGGTAGTCTTGGAACTTTTCTGTTACTGCCCACTTAAGGGCAAGAAATTCCAACTTATGGGCAGGGTACCTGGATTCACATCTTGACAGACCACGGCTTGCATAAGCAATAACTCGCTTTTGCCCTTGTTGCTCCTGGTAAAGTGCTGCACCAAGACCTGATGTGCTAGCATCTGTATGCAAGATGTAGGGCAACTTGGGGTCAGCAAACCCAAGGACAGGGGCAGTAGTCAGCTTCTCGATCAGAGTGTCAAAAGCTGCCTGACAAACAGGTGTCCATCTGTCACCGAAGAGATCTTTTGGATTGTGGTAACTTTCAGTGTTTACTGCAGTCTTACAGCTTTTCCTCAGTGGAGGATATCCAGCAGTGAGGGCATTGAGTGGCTTCACAATCTTTGAGTAATCCTTAATGAACCTACGGTAGTAACCGCAGAATCCTAAAAATGCTCTGAGCTCTTTCAGTTTTGTTGGTCTTGGCCAGGTTTTTAATGCTGTTATTTTCTCTGGGTCTGTTTCAATTCCCTTCTCAGACACGATGTGTCCTAGGTACTTCACAGAAGTCTGAAAGAACTTGCACTTCTCAGGTGATAGTTTCAGGCCATACTCTCCTAATTGGTGGAGCACTCTCATCAGTCTTTCCTCGTGCTCTTCTAGTGTTGAGGAGAAGACGATCAAGTCATCCAGGAAGACGAGGGCCTGCTTCATATTCAGCTCCCCTATACAACGTTCCATGAGCCTCTGGAATGTGCTAGGGGCATTTGTTATCCCCTGAGGCATTCTGTTGAACTCATAAAAACCAAGAGGACAGACGAATGCAGTTTTCTGCTTGTCCTCTTCCTCCATTTCTATCTGGTAGAACCCAGATTTGAGATCAAGCACTGAGAACCACTTTGATCCAGTCAAGGCTGAGAAGGACTCCTCCAGATTGGGTAGAGCATATGAGTCCTTGATTGTCTGCAGGTTCAGCTTTCTATAATCCACACAGAGCCTGACATCACCATTCTTCTTCTTGACAACCACAATCGGTGAGGAAAAGGGTGATTCAGATTCACGGATGACTTCTGCATGAAGGAGCTGCTGGATGTGGTTACGCACAGCTTCAATGTCATGAGGATGTATAGGCCTCGCTCTGTGCTTGAACGGTGTCTTTTCACTGAGCTTTATGTGATGCTTGATCTTGTCAGTGCGGCCAAAGTCGAGGTCGTGTTGTGCAAACACCTCAGGCATGGAGTTCAATCTTCCTGTTATTCTGTCTTTCCACTCACTGGATATTGGAGAGTTACTGAAGTCAAATTCAATCCTTGTCTTAGAGGTTAGGTCTGTTGAAGGGTCAGAGACATGGGAGTTGAGAGACTGAACAATCTCAATGGTATGGATCTCTGCTATCACAGCTTTCGGGGGCAAGGTAATGTCATGGCCTGACTCATTCTTCAGAATAACTGGAAGGCAGTGGGGCAGCTTAGGCTGTAGGCATGCTAGCCCATCCGTTACTAGTATGCCACCAGGTAATGACACTGATGTTGGCGATGCTACCATCACCCACTGACAGTTGTTGCTTGTTTTGCAGCTCACTGTTCCTTCGAAGACTCTTGTCTGACCGGCAGCAATGGTCTCAGTGTCTCTGCTGTGTAGTCTCACTTTTCCCATGCTTGACTCACAAGTGTGTCTTTGCCTGGCTCTGAGGGTTTTTAAGACTACTCTGTAGCCATATGGCAGTGACTTAAAGTTCTGTGGAGTGACATCACCATACTGCCCATACAGAACATCCAAAGCGTTGGTGCCTATTAACACTGATGACAGAGTTGAGTGCATGTCAGGCACAATCAGTGCTAGTGTAGGTATGTCAATGTCCACACCAAAGATGTTTTTAGGGAAGATGATAATAACCTCAATGTAGCCAATGTAGGGGACTTCCTGACCATTTGCTCCCTCCACTTCAAGCAGGTCACTTAAAGAGTGGATAGGAAGATGAGACAGATTTTCTTCATAGAAGGAGTTTGGGATTGTCGTGACTTGGGAGCCTGTGTCTAATAAGCAGCTGCATTCTCTACCACATATGGTCACCTGTGCAGTGCACCGTGCTCCAACCAATCCTTTAGGCAGGGTTGCTGACTGCTTCTTAGTGTTGGAGGTTGAGCACATATGGCTGACACGTCGTTTTGGTTTGGGACACTTTGTCTGTCTCCCAGCTCCTGTTTGCCCCTCTGCATGAACTGGCTCTAAAAATGTTCAGGCTCTGAAGTGCTGTTCATGACATCCCAGGCTTGCTGTTTCTCTTTCAGCAACTTTCCTTTTGATGCTACTAGTGAAGGGTTCGGTTCGCCATCACACTGTGGCTTGATGTGTCCGTCCTCCCCACACCTGAAGCAATACCAAGGTTTGGGTCTTTTGCTGGCAGTGGTCTTCTCAGCTTGGCTGGGAGGTGTGGGAGTCTGAGACTTTGGAGGAGCTGGTTTAGCTTGGTTCTTCCTGTGACCTTTCTGCGTGACACGTGCTAGCTGAGATTGTAAATCAGCAATTTGTCTTTTCAGATCTTGAATCTCTGATGTAGGAGAAGGAGACTGGAATGCACTGCATTCTTCTTTGTACTGCTCACAAATGCCTTGGTAATGGGATGACACCTTGGGTTTTGAGGCACTGAGGTGGTGCTTCATGCGAGATGCCTTAGATGCTCGCCTGTCTTCTGCAGTACGGAGCAACAGGAGTAGCTCAGCAAAAGAAGGTGGGTTTTGCTTCTTCTGCTCTAGTTGCAGTTCAGAAATCAAGGTGTTGTCCCAGCAACCTCTGATAAACTGCCTCAGAAGCTGTCTGCCAAGCTCACTTGCCGTGACACCTCCCCTCCTGAAGGTGGTATTCAACATGACTTGCAGCCGCTGGAGGTAAGCTGAGGGTTTTTCTCCGCTGTCTTGCATTGTATTGAGGTACTTTGCGAACAGGTCATCCCCATCTTCAACAGTGCTAAATGCAGAGTCCAGAATCTCCAGATACACACTTGGAGGTGTTTCAGGTGTCAGGTGCTTCACTATGTCAATAGCAGGTGACAAGAGGCTTTCAAGGAGCTTCCGTGATTTGTGTAGGTCTGACTGCCTAGTGTCTTCCAGAAGAAGTCCAACATTAGAGCGCCAGGTCTCATAATCCACCTCATTGCTGGGTCGAGGTTCACGCCCAGAGAAGGGTCTGAGTCTTAGGGCTGTGTTCACATGCATAGTAGAGTCTTCATTTCGTACTATGTGTTCAACAATTACTTTCTGTATTTCTGGTGGATTAATATCACTGACTTTCAGAGCTAATGATGTCTCTTTAGGTGGTGCTGGTGTCCAGTTGCACTCTGACTGGACATGCTGCTCTGGAACTGTGTTTTTAGGGCCAACCTGTACAGCTCTTTGTGGAACATGTTGCTCAGGTGAGTTCGATTCTGCGTCTTCGCTTTGTGTTTCTGAGTTCTCAAAGTCAACAGCTTCACTGATGACGGACAGTTCTTCCCTGAGGAGAGTTGCAAGGTCCTTGCCAGTCTGCTTTGCAATCTCCTTCAACTCAGAGAGGTAAGTCTGTGTAGCTGTTTTACTAGACGCTGGCATGTAGACACTAGATAAAGCTCTAATGTAGTAACTGTTGTCAGCTGGGGAGTCAGTGTCAAGTGTATAGGGCAATAGGGGTAGAAGTGCCTGTACAGCTGCAGCATGTCTATATTCTATAATGACTTGCTTGTCTGATTGTGCTGACTCTATTGGAATTTTTCTTTCAATGGAGCCATATTTTTTAAGAAAGTCATAAAGCTCTTCATCTGTTTCTGTATCAGTTAGACCACTAACAATGACTGCGTTAGAGATTTTTACATTGTTTGTATGAACTGCTTCCATGTTTCCTTATTTTAATCTGTTCTCTAATTCTAGTTTTGGTTAAGTTAGACCACTCCTGGCTGGCTCGCCAAATTTATGTAACACTTGTGTCGCTGAAAACAAGTGATGGACCAGTTCTAGGTTCGTGGAGTGGTGTAATTAATAATATTAGGAACAGAGACTTGAAGATTTGTATATAAGCCGGCAGTTTACTTAACAACAATAAATATTTAACAGGTTAATAAACAGATGAATAGATAATGAAATAAAATATCAATAAATAGAATAATAAAAGTATCAATAAATAGATCAATAAAATATGTACTAAAATATCAATAAAATATCAATGAATATTTACAGTGCAAAATGAGCAATAAACAGTATAAAATAACCCGTTTGGTCCTTCTTATTTAAATAGAGTTTAAAAAGATTTAAATACTGGTTTGCTCTAGTTCTTTCTGTTTCTCTTAGACCGGTCTTTTATATTCTGTATAGCTAATTTAGAACAATTGCTTTAACTAATTTTCAGCTATTTATCTTTGTTTGTTCTGTTTTTCTTGGAGTTAACTCTTTTCTTTAGGGAACAGGTAAGTATTTAGGTTAGTTTTAGTGTGATCTTTTCACAAAAGGTAAGTATTCAGGTACCCTTTAGCAGGAAAACACATAGAAAAAATAAAATACCTTAACCATGTCGCATATACATTTACCTATTCACACCTCAATAATTCCTAAATAATTGTGTTGCAACACAATAATTTCAATTTGGGGATCCCCTTCTAATTTGATCTGTTAAATATCACAGTTCAGTTCAGTTTGTCTTGGTCAAACCGTAACAGTGGTCCGTTTGCGGTGTTTCAGTCCTTGCAGGTTATCCTTCCTTGGGTAGGCTCGCCATCATGCTCACGTGACGTCTTTCAGTTGGTGTGCGCTGTCTCGCGGCTAACTGAAAGTTCCAATGAGTCTGGTCTGTCTCTGAGCTGTCCTCAACTCTCCCGGGGATAGGAAAAAAAACCTGGCCTGCACAACAGGCCACAAATACATAAAATAAATAAATGAACCCTCTAATCATTTTACACACGCGTTTCAGACTAATTTAGAGGAGAAACACCTCCTTTCTCGCTACTAACTGTTACTATGGCAACGCCAAATCAACTGTAACTTTAGACGCAAAATAATCGATCAATTATCAAGAAACAGGGAACAACATTACATAAATTTCCTTCTTTAACATAAAACAGTGTGGATACATTGAGTAATTTAGTTTGATAGGTCTTTGTGACAGTTTTACATCGCTAGCTTGTTACATTGCAATGCGTCCATTCAATTCAATTGAGTTTAAAAACCAAAACCGTCATCAAGCACTCGCATCAAAATCACTGTTTTGATGTTGGAGGGTTGCCTAAATATGTTAAATAAATGTACAAGATGTTGGATAAACTTAATTTGAAGGAGGTCTTTAGATTTTGCGTATATCAGTTGGTCAGCGTCTGTTTCTATCCGTGTCTTCAGGAGCTCGCACACAGCGCCTGGGACAGCGTCTTAAAGGGACAGTAACATTAAATTTCAACTCACATGAAAGCTGAGAGAAAATAAACGGGAGCTTTAGAGTATGTTAACAGGGTTATTTATTAAATAGTCATTGCTATGCTTTCACCGCTATTTATTAACTGTATATATATATTTGTACTTGCCATATATATATATATATTATTCATGCTATTTAATTGATTTTAATTATTTATTACCCTATTTGGACCATGGGTTACATATAGTTCCACTTATATGCAAACATATGAATATTAGATTGGTGGATGACCTGTCTCTTTAATGCCCCTTTCATACAATACAGCAGGCATACTACTGGTTGGTTGACCAGCGTTCATTTATCCCTGTCTGTATCGAACACAGCTCCCATCTTTGCAGAAACAAGAGGAACCACAGGTGCTACTGAAGCCAAATGTATCAGCTGCAGAACGGTGTTCAGAGCAAACATTTTTAGAAATAAAACCTTTGAACGTGTTGTCCCTTTAATATGACTTCTTTCTTTCCTTTTTGTAAACCTCTAGAGAAGCAGCTACCATCCAGTGTAAGCCTCGATATGTGCTCTCATCATTGTTCCTGATACTTCAACGTATGTGACCTGCCTTTGTCTTGCTATAGATATGTGTTAATGTGCAAAATAACACCAATAGATGTAACAAATGAAGAAATAAATGCCCTCTGTTACATTTCATATAAAACTTACCTATGGAATGATCAAAAGAAACTGTAATGTTAAAAAAAACAATAAGTTAGATGAGTTAAGTGGTTTCAGATCAAATAGAAAATGCATGTTAACCTGCGGTGCTGCTAACAGCGAGCTCTGTTATAGACAGAGTGGAGTCATGGGACTGTCTCCGTCCTGCAGACGTCTGTGCTAGCAGCTTCATCGGCTGCAACTACTGGCTTCAAGGCTGAAACTTCATTCTTCTTCTAACTTCCCACTTTACCACGTTTTGTTCTGTCTTCACAAGTATGTGACGGTGAAATAAAATATCAGCGGCTCTCTGGAGGTCTCAGCGTGTTAGTGAAAGCTGAAGGCGCTAAGAGGAATGTCTTAAATGAGAGTTAACTACCACACTGATCCCAGAACAGACTATGTACAAATGAATCCTCTGCTAGTCTCTTCCTCCTTCTCGTCTTCTAGAAACCCTGCTTTTTTTTTCATTTTATTTTTTTTTAGCAAAAGGACAGACAGAATCTATCCTCACATCTTCACTGTGGAGATGTGAATCTATTATACTTTTGATGTTGACACAAATGCATGAGTGTTTACTCACGGACTGACTGACACTGGCACTACCAGGGGTTGGAGTTGGTGTATGTACACAGACTGAGGAGGATCTAAATGTCACATGGGCGACAGCGGGAATACTTCTGGCCTCGCTGACAAATTTGGCTCACATTTGGAGATTTTGTTTAGGAGACAGGTTGGGGAGCTCGAGTCTGCTTTAGCCTGATGCTAATTTCATAAAGAGAAGAAAAAACCTTCATTAGCAGCTATAGTTCATGTAGCACAGCATAAACTAATATAACACTTGGAGATATTTGTAGATATTTCTTCATGATCTGATTTGTTTTTGTGTGAAAACCTGCTTTTTCTCCTGAGGACTGTTGCAGTTCTCATGCAAGCATATTATGTTAAATAAAAATAAACCCTAAAATAAACCTCTTTTTGGGAGACGTAACACTGATAGACATTTTTTCTTTTTTACAGATGATTGGCAAACTGAAAATGAGTGGCCAGAAAGAACAGTTTCTGAAGAGTCGTGCACACACAAGTAGACTACTACAACATGCTACTAGTTAGGGAGCTCAGAAATGACAACGAAGCGGAAGAAAAATTAGACTCAAACATTGTCATAAAAACAAAATACACGAAAAGCGGAGGAGGGGGTGGAGGTGGGGGAGAGAAAGAGAGAGGGTCAAAGCTGAGGGGAGGGGAGAGGCAAAGTTCTCTGGAACTGAAACTTTTAGTCGCATGAAAGGAGACTTAAGCCACAAGTCTACTTACAAGAGAAAACCGTCAAGAATCACAATGATTAATAAGTGTTAACACTTGGTATGTTCAAAGGCTTTTCAAAAAGAAGGGAAGCCGTGGTTTCCTGGGTTCCGATCGACTCACTCAGTTCTTCATCAGGCCGCTGCGCCTCCTCGCCAGCTTAGATCTGTGGGGGCAAGACACTGCAGTGAGTTAAGTGAAGTGAGCAGACCTAGTAAGTGTGGGTGTGAAAGAAGAGAGTGTGTGTGTGTGTGTGTGTGTGTGTGTGTGTGTGTGTGTGTGTGTGTGTGTGTGTGTGTGTGAGTGCACCTTATCGTTCCTGCTAGCAGTGGATTAAACGCGTACAGCCAGTCGTTCATGTCTTTCTCGTTGTTGGCCTGCAGGAGGATTCCTCGATGCTTGGTGCACACAGCAAATGTGTTGGGAGTCTGAAAGACATCAAGCATCTGTCAAACCATATATCTGTGGGTGTTTCACACAAGCTTTTAAAGGTTCTAAACGCAAAAATGAGAAAAGCATTGTTTTTAATATCAAAATATGAACTGCAGTCACAAAGCTGCTGTGTGTGCTCCATGTGTATGAGCATTCACTAGGTTCTTGTAGTTTCCCTTCATGGCTGTGTTGCTTTGTGCCCCAAAAGCACTGATTACCAGAGACTAAGTATTATTCTTATATATGAACCTTTAAGTTGCTGAAGAACTCAAAACTTTGTTGTGTTTTTGGCAGATTTGTGTGATACACAGAAGTTTCCTTCTGGCAACCTGAAAGCCTACCTTTAGCATGGCCTGCTGGTCTTCGCTGTATTCTACTTGTGCTGTGGAGAGGTTGAGGACACCTCGCTCCACTGGATCCTTGTCACTGTTGTAGATGAAGACGTAGGGCCGGCGAACAACCACAAAGTGTTTCACCCACGAGTTGGAGCGTGGCTCCATGAAGCTTAGGAAACCCTTCTTGGACACAACAGATCTGAACAGAAGCAGAGAAGGATTTATTTTTCCATGTTTTGCAGTTTAAATCCATTTCTATTTTTTCTGTTTGATTTGGACTTCGGGCTGGGAGATACATCTTATATTGATGTTTTTCATTACACACAAAAGCTAAACTAAACATCAAGAGCTAACATGGCTTTACTCACCCTGGCCTCATTTCTTCAATATCAGGCACCAAGTTGAGGAACTCGTTCTTTCCAGCCCGGGCAAGGTAGGACGTCTCCAGAGTGGGAACCATTGGAAAGTTTTCATAGTCTGAGCAGGAGGGACTGGAGGCACGGGAGCTGTTCTCTGGTGTCCTTTGAGACAAAGTCTAACATGTCAGCATCATGGCAACAAGATGGAAATTCAATACACTGGCAGATTTTCAGAAAAAGGTTTTACTTCTGGTCCATGGAGCCACAGCGAGAATCAGATAGAGAGGGGCAGGTGGAGGATGGGGTGAGAGTTGCGCTGCTGAAGCTGGTCACTGATGGATCACGCCCCATAGGTGAGATGTCTGACAGCTGGTGGGTAAAACAGCAAAACACAGATGTGAAATACACAGACTTCCTCATGAAACATTATACTGAAATTAGGATTAATTAAATTAAATCTATTTAAAATGTAACAGAGCTGCATCCTTTCTCACCTTGCAGTCACTGATACTGTTGACCACCTGGTTGTATTCGCTGTTGTAGGTGTGCGTCAGGAGGCGCAGGCACTACAACACAAACATGAGGCTGATTAGTTCACAGCAGAGAAGGAGAGGCAGCTGTTACCACTCACAAAGCAGCCTTTCTTCTCACCTTAGTGGCCAGCTCCTTCTCCCGATCCACCAGACTCTCGATGTCAGCGGAGTCATAGCCGCTGCTCTCACTGGGGGTAATGGCGCTTTCAAAGGTGGTGCTGGAGATCTGTGAGGAGATAGAGGTGGAGGTGGACAGAGTGCCTGAGCTCATGCTAGGCGATAGTGACTCGCTCAGGGACTTGGTGGTGGGAGCTGTTCCCATCAGTGGCGCCTCTCCCAGCTTCTCCCTCAGCAGGAGAAGGTGACGAGTCTTCTCCACCTGTCAAAACACACAAGAGGAGTTAGGAGGGGTGTCAGCCTACTCTAAGAGAATTAAACAGTTTATGATTTTAAGGTTCTACCTCATGCAGCTGCTCCATTTTGTCTAGCTCCCACTGGTGCTCCAGGATGAGGCTGTCACCTCTGGGCCTCCACCCAGCCAGGTTCTCCTCTCCGCGTACATAAGCCACTGATGTGTCCAGGACCTTCCTCCTCCTCCGCTGCATCCCTACTCAGGACAAAAATCCATCATTAGGTTGACATGGTCATGATAAAGCTGCTAACTGTTCTTTTAACATTTTTAAAAATGATTTAAGTTAGCTCACCTGGGCTTCCAGTGTCAGACATCTTGCACAAGCTCAGCTCATAGATGCCAGTGACTCGGTTGCTGTAATGAAGCAGTGGTTTTTGTTTAGGGAACTGGGTAACATGGCAGTAATTTAATCCAAGTATCTGTGATTGTGTAACAATATGTTATTTTGGAGCCTCACCAGTCAGGAGTTTTGGAGTATCCACTTCCAAAGAGGTTCCTGAGAGAACGAGGAGGGAAGATCTTGGCGTCTCGGGAGTAGAAGACCATACAGATGTCTTTGGTAATAATGGCTGGCTGGATGCAGTGGTCCAACTTTGAAAAGGGGATGTGGGAAGTCATGTTAGCTTTGCTGACAACCAAAGAGCCAAACTACACCTCAGTAGAGCAGTGACTGACCTCCAGATATGCAGACAGGGTCATGTAGATCTTCTCTCCATAAGGAGTGACTCGGTTAAGCAGGAGGGAGTTGTGCAGGGAGCTGTCCCACACCGCCTCAAAGCGATAGAAAGTCCTGAAAAAAACATGGACACAGACCTTATTAACCAGTATTATCTTGTGCTTTAAACATGAGTGAATCCAGCTGAGTGTCATTTTGTGACCTTGTGAACAGGGAGTGTTATTCTATTAATGTTGACACGAGCACAAGCACAACAGATAAGGCAGTGATTCTCTCTAGTCATAAAACAATGTGAGGAAACACACTGAGGTGAGACCTTGACCACAGACACAACAGGGTCCACACAGTGTCAGGTGTCAGCTGGCAGCAGCCAGGAAAGTGATAACAGTATGTCATAATTAAACTCAGATACAAATAACCTTGGTGTCCTACTTCATCGTATAAACACTATCAGGGACATTTATTCTGGAGGCCTTGAGAGAGATTAGACTGTTCCTCTTTTCTGGCAGCAGGGGGCATTCTTCCCTGTGCCTTTCTGTCCCGCACTGTCCCGAATCTTAGGCAGCAGATGTGTACCATCAGAGTCCCTGTATTTAAGGATGTTGGCTGTGATCTCAATCAGGAAGGAGTCCAGCTCCGTTTTGTTCCAGCTGTCGAAAGCCTATGGGATCAAATACAGTCAGCCACGTTTTGTTTAATATTTACATGGAGAAACAGAGAAAAGGTTCACCTGTGCCATCTCATCGTGGTCCATGCCCAGAACGTCCTTCATCAGGTGATAGGCCTCGCAGATCAGCTGCATGTCTCCATACTCAATGCCGTTATGGACCATTTTCACAAAATGGCCGGCACCCTCATCTCCAACCTGCACAGCATGTGTGAGATCATGACCTGACATAACGTGTGCTGTTAAAAACATACATTACACATTAACTGTGCACTCACCCAGTCACAGCAAGGTTCTCCTGTTCCAACCTTGGCAGCAATACTCTGAAAGATGTCTTTAATGTGTGGCCTTAAAAATAAACAGCAAATCAATTAACTTGGTCACTAATGCAGAGGAAACCTCACCTTTAGGAGCAGTAACAGTCTGTGTCACTCACCAGGCCTCTTTGTGTCCACCTGGCATCAGTGAAGGTCCATAACGTGCACCTTCCTCTCCCCCACTTACTCCACTGCCAACAAACAGCAGGCCCTTCTCCTGCAGGCTCTTACACCGCCGCTGTATGACAGCAACACACAACCACTATGAAGATGTGCTCAGTTTTGAATAAAGAGTTGTGGTGAAAGTTTATCGTTGACTTACTGTTGTGTCTCTGTATTCAGAGTTGCCGCCATCAATGATGATGTCACCAGGCTCAAGAAGAGGAACCTGATAAAGATCAAGTGCAGCCAGTAAATCTAACCAGGCCCGGATGAGTAACACCAAACTGTCTTTTAACACAGATCAGCATAAACAAACTACAGACCAGTTTATCGATGAAGTCATCCACAGCCTGTCCCGCCTTGACCAGCAGGATGATCCGCCTGGGCTTCTTCAGCTTGGACACCATGTCCTCCAGGGACTCGGCTCCGATCACCTTGGAGCCTTTCGCCTCATTCTGCAGGAAGTCATGCACCTTGGATACAGTTCGATTGTAGGCGCACACCTGTTGGAGAGAGTTTGTGATTACAGTCATCATAAGCTGAAACCAGTTGTAATAGGAGTGCTGGGAGTGATAGCTTACCACAAAGCCGTGGTCATTCATGTTCATGATGAGGTTCTGGCCCATGACAGCCAAACCAATCAGTGCAATGTCTGCTCTGTGGAAAAAATAATCACATTAACTAATGATGGCTAAAGGCCATTTGGAGTCAGACACTCTTGTAAAACAAGAAGGACTGATGTATCTTCTTCTTCCTGCATCCAAACGTTTTCTGCATTCGTATTATGACTTTATGAAAAGCTGGGACGTCCACAACCAATACCAGGTCGGACTTTTAGTTCAGTTTTCAAATTAAATAACATGTCACATATTTTAATAATCACTACTCGGCGTTCCAACAAGACATCAGTACCGTTTACACTAACTGATAAAGAAGATTAATTTCAGTAAAAGTTCGCAGTTCCAGCTACGAGTACACTTCGCGGACTTTTTATACAAATAAAAACAAATGATTAGACTTACTTTGCCATTGTGATGTGAGGGTAAAGTAACTGTTCGTCTCCAAATGACAGCAGCGCTCATACACGCCAAGCTCCTCTGCAGATTTCCTCCTCGCTCGATTTTCACTTCCTTGTTCTCGTCTAAACTTAATGGAGAGGCTTACGTAAGATCACGTAGGTTGTCCGCCAATCAGAGACCGTGCACATAACAAACGATGCCCGGCGCGTTTTGTGATTGGTCTAGAATACTGAGCAGAGATCTCGGTTATACTATTGGATTGTTGGGCTGTCACTCATGTACGTCAGCGCACACCCACACCTGTGTCAAACCGGTTCACGTTCAGGGTCACAGACTGTTTGAGCTGGATGCTACTAACTGGGCTGCCTGAATACAAAGGAAGAGTGAATAAAGTCTAATCTGCTGTTGTTAGTAAATCTGTTTATTTTGGAGAAGAAGATAGGAACATTAAAAAATGACTATTTTGACTGAAAATGTAACCACAGGATTAAAAAATTATTACAATAAATAAAATAGTGTCTGATACATTTTCAATCGGTTAATTTGAATGGATTAGTTATGTAACAAAAACGTGTCTCAACAAGAAGCTTGTCACTCAGGTTTTTAACATCTTTCTTTGCCAACCACAGAGAACTCTGACAATAAAAGACAGGAGTGGATGTGATATACAGGAGGAGATTGTGCCTGATGATTATATATGTTTTTTTTTAAATGGCACCACCTAAATATTGAGAGGCGATTCATTGTGTGGGTACTGTGTAATTTTTTATTTTTATTTTTTTTATTCATGTGTGTGACAAACAGGTGATTGTGGGTTGTGTGTATCTATAAGACCATTACAAAGAGAGCAGTGAGTATGGAATGTAACATTTATCAACTATTATTGACGTTTTAATTCCTCCTATTTGTACCATTTGTCTTCATTTTTCCTTCTGATTAATTTTGTGTGATTAATATTTTTTGTGACACGAACAGAATAAATGTGGTGACACAAAGTACATTACAGACTACCAGAACCCAGGGGAGAGACCAGCAGAACCAGCACCAGCACTTTGACTCATGTCTTCATGTTCTCAGAGGAGCCCACCAATAACTTACCAAATCAATCTGTACGCACAACTTCAAAGAGAGACAGTCTTGTGCATATGGCACAACTGCTGAGTCCTTTACACTCCCTGACATGGACACAGGACCAATTAGAGTAACAGCAAATGACACCGTGTACTATCTACCTCAAACAGGTGAGCTCTACACATCGACTTCATTTTAAAACATTATAATTAAAGTTAAAAATCTCATCAATAAGATATTTTGTAAACAATATCAGCATTTGTTAATGTGTTCACTTTAACCATGACAGGAAACTATCCCATCCATTAAATATGTTACAGGTAGAGGTGCAGTCAAGAGCCTCCGATGACTGACCTTAAATGCTAGCAGTGGTAATGTACAAAGTGCGTTCATGTTGAAATTATACTAAATTTATAGAGTTATTTATATAGTTAGTGTCAAAGATTATTTTTAGTTTCAAAATATTTATTGTTTACAACTTCTGTTGGTGTCAGATATGATGAACAGTGTTTGGAGCGGCCCCCAGCAGGCTCTAGAATCACCCCAGGTTACAAGACTATGATAATCGTCCTTCCTCATATGAACCAGTTATTTGGCATCATTTCCTCTCCTTCTTGTCATGTGGGGTGAGTCCTTTTAGTTCAAAGAGAGGGTTTCACTGCATTATGACTACTTTTCACTGGTGATACTTTTGCACATTGATTAATTCGCAGTAAAAATCAATAACACAGTCAGAGGGCCTGACTTTGCCAGCATCTTGTCTTGTGTTTGGACAAACCAGAAACCACTTGTCCATCTCTTGGAGAAAACTGGCACAACTGTTATGTCATCTTAATTATGAATACTGCTAATACATTAAGGTTATCATTAAAAAAAGGTCAACTTTTTTTTGACCAACCATTGATACAGATCCAGGAATAATTGGATGTGGTTGTTTATTTATTTATTTGTAATTATTCTGGCTGAGTTGCTTATTCTAATCGGAATATCTGTGTTTTTCTCTTTTTTTTCATGTGACAGTGAGGACAGGAAGTTTTGTTTGTATGGGGGGGGGGGGGGGGGGGGGTTGTTAATTGTGTTTATTTTAGGTGTATTTCTATCTGTATATATGTATATATATAAGTAACTGTTTTCTTTGGGTTTGTATATGTATCTTTATAATGTTGAAAACCCAATAAATATATTAAACACTAAAAAAAGGTCAACTTTAACTTCATATATTCACCAGTTACCTTGCAGACCAATTTATATAATCTATTAATTTTATGTATTAAAAAGTATTAAATTCACATTCAGTCCTAATTAATTTAATGTTCTAATAAAAAGGCTGCATAATAATCAAAAGGGGCCATTTGGTTGCATTATGAATACAAGTACTTAGTATGGCTGTGTAAAGGACACTATTTCACTGTGACTGAACATCATTTTCTATTTTTTATTTTTATGACATTTAGATTTCACACATAACATATTTATAAAATATAAAACATCACCATATTTTTAAATATATGTGTAAAATATGACATTATACTTACTGCAGTTTTAAAACAAAACAAAAGTTTTTAATTCAAAGGAGTGGGTGTCATGGTAACCAGACAGAGGCTATATAAGGCTGCTGACTCTTCACAGCCACTTTTTGCACCTGACACGAGCAGATCAAAGCAAAAAACCTCTGATGATCTGAACCTCTGATCTAAAACCTGAGCTGACAGCTGAATATCATCGACACCCCGGAGGATTATCGACAGAGCATCGGACCTCATCGGACAGCGACTTCTGGACCACCAACACCTTCAACAAACCAGTGTTAACTAGCCCTCGTTTAGCGAACACTTGGAGGATTTTCTCTTCAGCAGGTGAACGTCTTCCCCATGGCCTCCCGCCGCAACCCGCTGGCTGAGATGCAGCAGCAGAGGGCTGGTAGGACTGAAAATATTTTCTTCTTTTTTCATGACAAAATCAGTGATTTAGCTTCAAATTTTTTTAAAAGTATCCTAGCATGAAAGACTTGTGTGACTTTGTTAGTTTATGGGTGCACAGTTCACCCTCTGTGAACCAGTTTGTTGGTAAAAAGTCAAAAATGAACTTTCACTCGACGCACTCTTCGTGAAAACTGCTTGTTTGTTGGATGAAAGTCATCCGATTTTTCAGGGCAGCTGTGAAGTGTGCTATTAAGAGTGTTTAGCTCAGTTAGCTCTGATATGTTGACCGCTGTCATGCTAACAGTGAAGCTACAGCTAACATTATGCTGCTGTAACATTAAATGTGTTTCTGTGTAAAACAGTGTTTGTGAAATGCATTGTAATCATTAGTTTTTGCAATATAGTGTGATCAGGCAGGAAATGTGTGCAGATCAAAGCCAGGCTGTAGTGTAGCATGTCCTGCTGTGTTTGAGTAGATGTTTATTTTTGAAAAATTGACCATTAATAGTGTGAGTGTTACTTTGAACATGCAGTGATATGTATAAAAGGACTTCAAGCATTTATCATGATGCCACAAACGACTCAACTACATAATAAATGTTTATGTATCATCATGATCTGTCAGTGTAACACAAACAGCCAATAACCAATAGTTAATCAATAACCAGTGATCCAGTGGTGTTAGCTGTGTTTCCTGTCGGATTACCTAATTTCTCTATGGTGATTAATACAATAATTCTTAATCTTAATCTTATAGTCATTCTCATGTCTTCATCTCTTCAACACTAGCAGAACTCTCTCACTTTGACTCTTTGTTTAAACCTTTTTCATGTTTTTCTCCTCAGAGGACGACAGCCTTGTCATCGAGCGTCCCCCAGGAGACCTTCCTGAGGTCATCCTGCTTCCTGAGTACGACGACGATGACCGTGTCCCAGACGAGGATGAGAGGGAGTTTCTCCGCTTGGGGAACTTCATCTTCTGGTGGGATGATTCACACTTTACTCCACTCTTTGGTGACATGGAGTTTGGTGAGGAGAAGGAGGAGGAGGTCGACGTGGTGAACTGGGACAATGAGGATTCTGGCTATGGTAGCATGATTGAGGACTTCAAACTCTCAGAGGACGAGGATGATGGGGAGCCCCCAGGAGACCTCTCTGAGCTCATCCCGCCTCTTGAGGATGACTGTTCTGATGAAGAAGACAAGGATGAGGGGGAGCCGTTCGGCTTGCAGGAATTCTTGGAGGCCTGGTGGGATGATGAAGACTTTCCTCCACTCTTTGGTCACAGGGAGTTTGGTGAGCAGGGGGAGAAGGTCGACGTGGAGGACTGGGACAGTGAGGATTCTGGCTATGGTAGCATGCAACCTCTGTCTCCTGCTGGTAGGTCCTCCAAGAGGACCTTCCAGCAGGTCCTCTTGGAGAACCTGTCTGAGTCTGGGAGACGTGAGATTGATGATGATGTCTCCATCATTTTGGTCTCTGGTGTCCATGAGGTCACTCCTGCCACTCCTCTGGACCAGTTTGACTTTGGAAGCATCTCCCGTGAGGAGCCTGCTGCCAAACGACCAAAGTTGGACCTGCCGTCCTGGGAGATACAAGAAGACGAGGATGAGGGGGAGCCGTTCGGCTTGCAGGAATTCTTGGAGGCCTGGTGGGATGATGAAGACTTTCCTCCACTCTTTGGTCACAGGGAGTTTGGTGAGCAGGGGGAGAAGGTCGACGTGGAGGACTGGGACAGTGAGGATCCTGGCAATGGTAATGCTACCATATGACTCTGAACTCTCAGAGGACGAGGATGATGGGGATGACATGCAACCTCTGTCTCCCTTCCAGCAGGTCCTCTTGGAGGACCTGTCTAAGTCTGGGAGACGTGAGATTGACGATGATGTCTCCATCATTTCGGTCTCTGGTCAATGTAACACAAACAGCCTGTTGTGGTACTTTTTGAGTCCAAATATTGAAACAGTGAAACAGTGTTTGTGAAATGCATTATAATCATTAGTTTTTGCAACATAGTGTGATCAGGCAGGATATGTGTGCAGATCAAAGCCAGGCTGTAGTGTAGTATGTGCTCCTGCTGTGTTTAAGTAGATGTTTATTTTTTAATTGACCATTAATAGTGTGTTACTTTTAACATGCAGTTAAAAGGACCTCAAGCATTTATATGATGCCACAAACGACTCAACTACAGTCATAAATGTTTATGTATCATCATGATCTGTCAGTGTAACACAAACAGCCTGTTGTGGTACTTTTTGAGTCCAAATATTTTATTTATAATCAAATACTTTTACTTTACGTTCTATTCTTTTACTGAAATGAACAATCGTCATCCCTTTATGTTTACATGTAACCAGTAGTTAATCAATAACCAGAGATCCAGTGGTGTTAGCTGTGTTTCCTGTCAGATTACCTAATTTCTCTATACAATAATTCTTAATCTTAATCTTATAGTCATTCTCATGTCTTCATCTCTTCAACACTAACAGAACTCTCTCACATTGACTGTTCTGCTCTTTGTTTGAACCTTTTTCATGTTTTTCTCCACAGAGGACCTTGTCA
This sequence comes from Parambassis ranga, assembly GCF_900634625.1. NCBI lineage: Eukaryota > Metazoa > Chordata > Actinopteri > Ambassidae > Parambassis > Parambassis ranga. The sequence continues at coordinate 11,206,341 of NC_041028.1, read as the reverse complement.
TCGAGCGTCCCCTTGTCGTCGAGCGTCCCCCAGAAGACCTCTCTGAGCTCATCCCGCCTCTTGAGGATGACTATTCTGATGAAGAAGACGAGGATGAGGGGGAGCCGTTCGGCTTGCAGGAATTCTTGGAGGCCTGGTGGGATGATGAAGACTTTCCTCCACTCCACATGCAACCTCTGTCTCCTGCTGGTAGGTCCTCCAAGAGGACCTTCCAGCAGGTCCTCTTGGAGAACCTGTCTGAGTCTGGGAGACGTGAGATTGATGATGATGTCTCCATCATTTTGGTCTCTGGTGTCCATGAGGTCACTCCTGCCACTCCTCTGGACCAGTTTGACTTTGGAAGCATCTCCCGTGAGGAGCCTGCTGCCAAACGACCAAAGTTGGACCTGCCGTCCTGGGAGATACATGCTGCCCAAGGGATGTAAGAAGTGGAGAACACTGTCTCGGAATAAAAAGCTGGAAGTTTCAACCACACTACAGGATAGGCTCCTTAAGCTTGAATGAAGTCAGTTATCATTGGATTTAACTTGGTTTAATGGTTCGTGTGATAAAAGACTCACCAAAACATTCAAACAATGAGTATTTTCTCTGCTGTTTATCACCTTCCAGCTGTCTTCTGGTACTGCTGCCTGCTTTGTAAAGCCTCTGCAAGAAGCTCGAGTGTGCTGAGAAGATAAACAAAATGAGCTGACCTTATGTTGAAGAGAGTCCATATTTATTTCAAATTGTACTTTTATAGGTGATTTAGGTTTTAACCAGGTGTTAAGTACATCTTCAGCTTCCCAGGCTTCTTTTCATGCAGCATGGGATTTGACATACTTACTAAACCATACCAATTTTTTTCTGTAGTGGATAACAGGACTTTGGTGCACTAAACCAGTTTAATGTCAGACCACGTGTATATGCATGAGAGGAGGAGGTGGAGGGTCTTATAGTTTAAAGAGTACAGATTAGAAACACTGCATGAATGTTCTTCTGCTGTCAGATTATCTGGTCATGAAGCATGCATGTCTGAAGACTAGACAGAGGTCTAACAGTAGAAAAATAAAGAGGTTTAAAAGCTTAGAAAAATCACATTGATAGGCAAATAGAAAGAGGTTAAGGATGGTACAGGGATCTATAGAACTATGTGAAAACGCTTTTTCCTCATTCATTACATTTTATCTGATGGTGGAAATGAGCTGTGACGGCTCACAGATATCAGGAAACTTCAGTATGAACAGAAGCGTGAAGCTGGCGGTGGAGCAGGACAGTGCAGGGGACAAACAGGCATCACTTGTTCTGCTAATGCACAGTTTGCACTTTTTATTGTTGCCTCATTCACTAAACAGTTCAATGGTGCAAGATTACCATACACAGAATTAGGATATCTGCATGACACATCTATGCTATACAGCGAATGGATTATAATTATTACAAATACAGTAAACATATTTACATTTTAGTTCAAGCTCCATACAACACAGATATTTACAAAATAATTATGAAAATGAAATCAGTCTGATAAATAATGTACAGAGTTAATGTCATGGTCTGTTTTTATTCCTTTTGGTGAACCTGATGTTTTGAATCGTCAGAGGGGGAGATGGAAAACAAGATGGTTTATTTTGAAAGGCATCAACGGAAAAAAAGTGTTGAGGTGAAGAAAGACACAAACAGTAACAATAGTATTCTGTCATTTTAGATGTCACAAGCTACTTTGTATCATATTCCCTGATATTACAAAAAAATTAAATGTCCACTTTCTACTTTGTTAAAATGCAGACGGCTAGTTAACATGAGCAGTGAGTGAAACAAAAGCAGACTGTTCAAACCACTTTCTGATAAAGAGGAAGCACTAATGTAACCCGCCCACGCTGAGAAGGTGCAGCGGGTTACATTTTAGGTCTCTTTTTTTCCTTGAAAAAAAAAACAAAAAACAAACTACATTCTACATTCAACTCTCTCCTGGTTCAGACCACAGAGCCTGTCACACCATCATTTGGTTCATTATGAGTAGAACAACTAAACTGCACAGACTTTATTTGATCAGTTAGTTGAACAATTTATTATTATGTGCAAAGAGCTGCAAACTAATATATACATTGCAAATAATAAATACACAATGAAGTAAAAATGTCTGCTCTGACAGGTGTGTCGGTGGCACTCTGAACTTTCTGCAGTGCATAGATGCTCATCAGTACTTTTCATGTGTGGGAAAACATTTTATCAGAAGACAATGCAGCAGATTTTTGTTCCTCTGACCTGCAAAGTTGGCCGACCTGAGGTCAGAGATGATCTGCAATCACTGTCATATCTGAGCTTCATGTTTTCTGTTGTTGAGATCAGCAAAATCTGAGTAATGTTACCAATTCTTACTTTTACCACAGCCAAAGGCTCCTTCTGTTTCTGCACACTTTTCCTGAAAGTGACAGTTAATATGCTATAGTTCCACTTATATGCAAACATATGAATATTAGATTGGTGGATGACCTGTCTCTTTAATGCCCCTTTCATACAATACAGCAGGCATACTACTGGTTGGTTGACCAGCGTTCATTTATCCCTGTCTGTATCGAACACAGCTCCCATCTTTGCAGAAACAAGAGGAACCACAGGTGCTACTGAAGCCAAATGTATCAGCTGCAGAACGGTGTTCAGAGCAAACATTTTTAGAAATAAAACCTTTGAACGTGTTGTCCCTTTAATATGACTTCTTTCTTTCCTTTTTGTAAACCTCTAGAGAAGCAGCTACCATCCAGTGTAAGCCTCGATATGTGCTCTCATCATTGTTCCTGATACTTCAACGTATGTGATCTGCCTTTGTCTTGCTATAGATATGTGTTAATGTGCAAAATAACACCAATAGATGTAACAAATGAAGAAATAAATGCCCTCTGTTACATTTCATATAAAACTTACCTATGGAATGATCAAAAGAAACTGTAATGTTAAAAAAAACAATAAGTTAGATGAGTTAAGTGGTTTCAGATCAAATAGAAAATGCATGTTAACCTGCGGTGCTGCTAACAGCGAGCTCTGTTATAGACAGAGTGGAGTCATGGGACTGTCTCCGTCCTGCAGACGTCTGTGCTAGCAGCTTCATCGGCTGCAACTACTGGCTTCAAGGCTGAAACTTCATTCTTCTTCTAACTTCCCACTTTACCACGTTTTGTTCTGTCTTCACAAGTATGTGGCGGTGAAATAAAATATCAGCGGCTCTCTGGAGGTCTCAGCGTGTTAGTGAAAGCTGAAGGCGCTAAGAGGAATGTCTTAAATGAGAGTTAACTACCACACTGATCCCAGAACAGACTATGTACAAATGAATCCTCTGCTAGTCTCTTCCTCCTTCTCGTCTTCTAGAAACCCTGCTTTTTTTTTCATTTTATTTTTTTTTAGCAAAAGGACAGACAGAATCTATCCTCACATCTTCACTGTGGAGATGTGAATCTATTATACTTTTGATGTTGACACAAATGCATGAGTGTTTACTCACGGACTGACTGACACTGGCACTACCAGGGGTTGGAGTTGGTGTATGTACACAGACTGAGGAGGATCTAAATGTCACATGGGCGACAGCGGGAATACTTCTGGCCTCGCTGACAAATTTGGCTCACATTTGGAGATTTTGTTTAGGAGACAGGTTGGGGAGCTCGAGTCTGCTTTAGCCTGATGCTAATTTCATAAAGAGAAGAAAAAACCTTCATTAGCAGCTATAGTTCATGTAGCACAGCATAAACTAATATAACACTTGGAGATATTTGTAGATATTTCTTCATGATCTGATTTGTTTTTGTGTGAAAAACTGCTTTTTCTCCTGAGGACTGTTGCAGTTCTCATGCAAGCATATTATGTTAAATAAAAATAAACCCTAAAATAAACCTCTTTTTGGGAGACGTAACACCGATAGACATTTTTTCTTTTTTACAGATGATTGGCAAACTGAAAATGAGTGGCCAGAAAGAACAGTTTCTGAAGAGTCGTGCACACACAAGTAGACTACTACAACATGCTACTAGTTAGGGAGCTCAGAAATGACAACGAAGCGGAAGAAAAATTAGACTCAAACATTGTCATAAAAACAAAATACACGAAAAGCGGAGGAGGGGGTGGAGGTGGGGGAGAGAAAGAGAGAGGGTCAAAGCTGAGGGGAGGGGAGAGGCAAAGTTCTCTGGAACTGAAACTTTTAGTCGCATGAAAGGAGACTTAAGCCACAAGTCTACTTACAAGAGAAAACCGTCAAGAATCACAATGATTAATAAGTGTTAACACTTGGTATCTTCAAAGGCTTTTCAAAAAGAAGGGAAGCCGTGGTTTCCTGGGTTCCGATCGATTCACTCAGTTCTTCATCAGGCCGCTGCGCCTCCTCGCCAGCTTAGATCTGTGGGGGCAAGACACTGCAGTGAGTTAAGTGAAGTGAGCAGACCTAGTAAGTGTGGGTGTGAAAGAAGAGTGTGTGTGTGTGTGTGTGTGTGTGTGTGTGTGTGTGTGTGTGTGTGTGTGTGAGTGCACCTTATCGTTCCTGCTAGCAGTGGATTAAACGCGTACAGCCAGTCGTTCATGTCTTTCTCGTTGTTGGCCTGCAGGAGGATTCCTCGATGCTTGGTGCACACAGCAAATGTGTTGGGAGTCTGAAAGACATCAAGCATCTGTCAAACCATATATCTGTGGGTGTTTCACACAAGCTTTTAAAGGTTCTAAACGCAAAAATGAGAAAAGCATTGTTTTTAATATCAAAATATGAACTGCAGTCACAAAGCTGCTGTGTGTGCTCCATGTGTATGAGCATTCACTAGGTTCTTGTAGTTTCCCTTCATGGCTGTGTTGCTTTGTGCCCCAAAAGCACTGATTACCAGAGACTAAGTATTATTCTTATATATGAACCTTTAAGTTGCTGAAGAACTCAAAACTTTGTTGTGTTTTTGGCAGATTTGTGTGATACACAGAAGTTTCCTTCTGGCAACCTGAAAGCCTACCTTTAGCATGGCCTGCTGGTCTTCGCTGTATTCTACTTGTGCTGTGGAGAGGTTGAGGACACCTCGCTCCACTGGATCCTTGTCACTGTTGTAGATGAAGACGTAGGGCCGGCGAACAACCACAAAGTGTTTCACCCACGAGTTGGAGCGTGGCTCCATGAAGCTTAGGAAACCCTTCTTGGACACAACAGATCTGAACAGAAGCAGAGAAGGATTTATTTTTCCATGTTTTGCAGTTTAAATCCATTTCTATTTTTTCTGTTTGATTTGGACTTCGGGCTGGGAGATACATCTTATATTGATGTTTTTCATTACACACAAAAGCTAAACATACATCAAGAGCTAACATGGCTTTACTCACCCTGGCCTCATTTCTTCAATATCAGGCACCAAGTTGAGGAACTCGTTCTTTCCAGCCCGGGCAAGGTAGGACGTCTCCAGAGTGGGAACCATTGGAAAGTTTTCATAGTCTGAGCAGGAGGGACTGGAGGCACGGGAGCTGTTCTCTGGTGTCCTTTGAGACAAAGTCTAACATGTCAGCATCATGGCAACAAGATGGAAATTCAATACACTGGCAGATTTTCAGAAAAAGGTTTTACTTCTGGTCCATGGAGCCACAGCGAGAATCAGATAGAGAGGGGCAGGTGGAGGATGGGGTGAGAGTTGCGCTGCTGAAGCTGGTCACTGATGGATCACGCCCCATAGGTGAGATGTCTGACAGCTGGTGGGTAAAACAGCAAAACACAGATGTGAAATACACAGACTTCCTCATGAAACATTATACTGAAATTAGGATTAATTAAATTAAATCTATTTAAAATGTAACAGAGCTGCATCCTTTCTCACCTTGCAGTCACTGATACTGTTGACCACCTGGTTGTATTCGCTGTTGTAGGTGTGCGTCAGGAGGCGCAGGCACTACAACACAAACATGAGGCTGATTAGTTCACAGCAGAGAAGGAGAGGCAGCTGTTACCACTCACAAAGCAGCCTTTCTTCTCACCTTAGTGGCCAGCTCCTTCTCCCGATCCACCAGACTCTCGATGTCAGCGGAGTCATAGCCGCTGCTCTCACTGGGGGTAATGGCGCTTTCAAAGGTGGTGCTGGAGATCTGTGAGGAGATAGAGGTGGAGGTGGACAGAGTGCCTGAGCTCATGCTAGGCGATAGTGACTCGCTCAGGGACTTGGTGGTGGGAGCTGTTCCCATCAGTGGCGCCTCTCCCAGCTTCTCCCTCAGCAGGAGAAGGTGACGAGTCTTCTCCACCTGTCAAAACACACAAGAGGAGTTAGGAGGGGTGTCAGCCTACTCTAAGAGAATTAAACAGTTTATGATTTTAAGGTTCTACCTCATGCAGCTGCTCCATTTTGTCTAGCTCCCACTGGTGCTCCAGGATGAGGCTGTCACCTCTGGGCCTCCACCCAGCCAGGTTCTCCTCTCCGCGTACATAAGCCACTGATGTGTCCAGGACCTTCCTCCTCCTCCGCTGCATCCCTACTCAGGACAAAAATCCATCATTAGGTTGACATGGTCATGATAAAGCTGCTAACTGTTCTTTTAACATTTTTAAAAATGATTTAAGTTAGCTCACCTGGGCTTCCAGTGTCAGACATCTTGCACAAGCTCAGCTCATAGATGCCAGTGACTCGGTTGCTGTAATGAAGCAGTGGTTTTTGTTTAGGGAACTGGGTAACATGGCAGTAATTTAATCCAAGTATCTGTGATTGTGTAACAATATGTTATTTTGGAGCCTCACCAGTCAGGAGTTTTGGAGTATCCACTTCCAAAGAGGTTCCTGAGAGAACGAGGAGGGGAGATCTTGGCGTCTCGGGAGTAGAAGACCATACAGATGTCTTTGGTAATAATGGCTGGCTGGATGCAGTGGTCCAACTTTGAAAAGGGGATGTGGGAAGTCATGTTAGCTTTGCTGACAACCAAAGAGCCAAACTACACCTCAGTAGAGCAGTGACTGACCTCCAGATATGCAGACAGGGTCATGTAGATCTTCTCTCCATAAGGAGTGACTCGGTTAAGCAGGAGGGAGTTGTGCAGGGAGCTGTCCCACACCGCCTCAAAGCGATAGAAAGTCCTGAAAAAAACATGGACACAGACCTTATTAACCAGTATTATCTTGTGCTTTAAACATGAGTGAATCCAGCTGAGTGTCATTTTGTGACCTTGTGAACAGGGAGTGTTATTCTATTAATGTTGACACGAGCACAAGCACAACAGATAAGGCAGTGATTCTCTCTAGTCATAAAACAATGTGAGGAAACACACTGAGGTGAGACCTTGACCACAGACACAACAGGGTCCACACAGTGTCAGGTGTCAGCTGGCAGCAGCCAGGAAAGTGATAACAGTATGTCATAATTAAACTCAGATACAAATAACCTTGGTGTCCTACTTCATCGTATAAACACTATCAGGGACATTTATTCTGGAGGCCTTGAGAGAGATTAGACTGTTCCTCTTTTCTGGCAGCAGGGGGCATTCTTCCCCACACAAAAACAGCAAACCAGAAGTGCCCTAATCTATTTGTTGTTATCAAGACTCATACAGTGGAAAATGATAGAAAAACATTCATTTGCAAATGCAGATCAACATACTATCATAGTTGGATGTGTAGTCACAAAAACTCATACAGAAAGGGGGCTGCATTTGCATTAAGACTGTCTTTAGTCATCCATTAACAATGTAAGGTTTGATTTTTAGATGCTAAATTATGATTGAAATAAAGACAGATCTTATGCAATGTGGCAAAACAAACAGCAACACAAACTGTCAAGAACTTATTTCTATGAATCTATTGTACTAAAGAGAAGCATAAAGGTCTTTCAGTGAAGGAGCCTTATGTTCTCTGATCACTGGTACCTATCAATATCCTTATCAATAGAAAGCCTGAGCACAATCAAAGAGTCCAGCCGCAGCAGGAGGAAAGAGAGTGCACAGAAAAAAAAGAGAGAAGCACAAAAAGTCAGGCAACAGACACAATGGAGCAAATTAACAGCAGTGACAATGAAAAAAAATGAATGTGTCTTTAGCAAATAGGGAAAAGGACATATGAACAGATGTTACCTGACACTGACTGTAAACACCATTAAAATATCTCTCGATAACAAAATGATTTGCTGTATGGATGATGGATGATAGACCTTGAACCACTGTGGGCATTCCACCTACCTGTTGGTGTTGTGGGATGATTTGATGTTCTTGGCAGAAATTATATTGAGGGACAGGACAGCATCAGCCGCGCTATCGTCCACTTCAGCCTTGCTCCTGATGCGGCCTGGAGGAACACAGACCGACACAACTGTGACCACTCAGTCACCAAACTACTGTGCACTAATAGCCATATGATCACAGCGTGTTCACTTGTCATGAGCTGCTCCGGATAAGAGTGTCACCCACTGAATGTCAAGAATATGAAATCTGACCATTTGGTCCATCAGCTACAGCTACAGTGTAACAGTAACAGTAGCATTATAGTGGCCTAGAGCAAACCAATTATGTGTTTCAAAACACAGTGCTGTCTTACAGACTCACTTAAAGGTGCCTCGGCAGGCTAGTACAAAGAAAGTCTGCTCACCCACAACCAGCTCGCGTACATCCTTCCAGTGCAGCTCACTGCCCTTCTCGTGGATGAGAGTCACTGTGATCCTCCGCTGGATCCCCTACAGTAGAAGATGACAGGTACTTAGGATCACAATAGACACAGCTGGAACAAACTGTTTCTATGTAGTGGGAACACTGTGAATCTACTGTACCTGGTGCAGGAGGTAGGTTCCATGGCAGGGAAGACCTCCACTGTGATCCACTACAGCTGGGATGTATCTGTGGATGAAGGGCGGACATTTATAACACGGTAACTCATGGATCCACACTTGGAACATTTAAACTGTACTGATTCTGTTCCAAAGTCTAACCCACACCAACTGTTTTTATGGTGTTTGTGCAGTTATTAGATGTCATTTAGATTAATGTAGACACAGACATACACTGTTTTACAGAAGTTTTAATGATGCTTTATTATCTGTTATTCATAGTTCTGCCTGTCATTTTTTAACTACAAATTATTTTCACTACATTTTAAATTCATTAAGATCGTGTTAATAGTTCTAAGAAATTATTTTTGTTGCAATAACATGGATGATAATGATATGCAATAGGACTAACAGATGAGCAGCAGTCTCATCATAACACATAAAAAGAGTGAAGAAGCTTATAATTGTGTGTTTGTGAACATAAGCTGGTCAGGTGGACACTCACTCTCCAGTGGGCTCCAGCTCGCTGATCTCGAACCAGACCAGCAGGTCGTACTTGCTGACACACTGACCCAGGTTGGACTTGGTGATGGTGTTCAGCTTGGTGGCTGGAACTGACAAATTAACACACATTAACTTGACTGATTTGAATTTAAGAGTGAATGTGTGGCAGCAAAGTACAGATAATCTGGATTACTACATGAAGAACAGGTATGTGACATGAACACACAAAGACAACAGAAGCTAAAAGTAACACATCACTAAATATTCAAAAGCAAATGTTGTCTGTACCGAACTATAATGAAATGAGGAGCTAAATCAGAGATTACACCACCACTGACAGCTCCCTGCTGTGTGACACATCAGGATTATGTCCCTGAAGAAACAGGCTAATCTCTGAGGCACACAGTTACACTCATTTGTGTTCAATATGGATGGGAAAATGATTTTATATTAAAACTGCTGCAACGTAACAGCTGAACCAGTAAAGGCCTCTGAGGTCTGAGCTTCTATGATTATGGTAAATACTCATATTATTAGATTTGGCTGGGGATTCAGCAGATGCAGCAGATTTACCTGGAAGTGTCAGCTCAGGCAAGTTTCTAGGCAACAAGGGAGGGACTGCTCTGACTGGACCTAAATATACACCTGCAGCAAGGTGGAGTACACACAACCACTGCAGAGCTTTACTGTCACAGAGCAAAGCACAGCACTATTCTAATCACTACATCACGATGTTCATCTAATGCCTGGCTACAGTGTCCACTGTTACCAACCATGGTGCTTGGGCACAGTGAACACAGGGTCACTTGACACCGGGAGGAAAGGGAAGTGAGAGAGCTGGTCAGCTTCGTCCTCGAGACTGGCCACAGCAGTGGAGGCGAGGGCGTTGGCGTGCTCGGACAGTGTGTCCAGCACTTTGCCGTTCACATAGCCACTCATGAGGTAGCAGATCAGCTCTATCTTACGGGTATGGTCTGTGTATGATGTATGATATTGCAGGAGGTGATGCAGAAGAGGGAGGACAGAGTTGGGTAAGAGGATTATAGATTGTAGAGGCATTAATAAATAAGAGACAAAAAATCCAAAGGAAGCAAGAAATGGAAAAAAAATGGAAGGACATGAGGCATGCTGATGTAACCATGACAAAATGATGGTGACAGGTTTAGATCCGAATGCAGTGTAATGACATTAAAAACCTTACCTGGTTTTGACAGAGGCATGGGAATGGGATAGTATTTCTTCGATGGCGTTGGAGGACTGTTAGGGAAAATAAAAAATATTAAAACTACAGAGCATCTTTTACTTTATAAAATCTAGTGCTTAAAATGTGAATCACTGGGGAATCTGTTTTTTTTAACTGCACTAACCTGATTAGGTCCTGTCCATGAAGATGTAGCGGGTGCTGCTGGTAGTGGCCAAACACTTCAAACACAATGGGTTTGGTCTTGATGTACTCAATAAAAGACTCAGTGACCTCAACTGAAATCTGCACAGATGGTGAAAAACATGGAATGGTCAAACTTAGTTAATATAGAGCTGTTAAATGAAAGTGTGCCTCTGTGTGTGTGTACACTCACGTTCTGGACATGGTAAAAGCCCAGAGGAGCCCCTTTGCCGGCGTTCTTTAGAGGCTCGGTGGAAAAAGCCTCATCATGACGATGCAGGAAACTAAGAAAATATTTATAAATGAGTGTGTCACATTCATTTTTTAGACAGGAGATACAATTATCCATCGATTTTGTACCAGATCTAAATTTCTTTGGTTCTAGTGGCATTACTGCTGCATCTACTGCTTTATTTGAAGACTGTGTACTCACTTGAATTGGCAGAAGATGTCAGCATACTCTGGCGGGATGCCACTGGCCTGGAGCACGGTAACACGGAAGGTAAAGATGCTGCCCACCTCCAGCTGGCCTGCCAGACCGTCTCCATGACTCAGCTTGGTTTCTGCGATATTACCCAGTTTGAGGTCTGAAGAAAGCCACAGGGGAATGCATTATTTACTAAAACTGACCCACAAATGCACATGCAATTGTGCTTTGCAATCTACATATGAATTCTACGCTGCCCAACACAATCAGAATGGTTCCTGCACATTTTCAGACTTGTGATTTGTAGGAATCTACAAATCACAAGTCTGATTCCTTTACATAGAAAGAAAAACAGCACAAGTCTCATTTCCATAACAAAAACGTGTATTCGCATTCAACTGGACCATCTGCCCAGTGAGTTTCCCACTGGGCTGAGAGGTTGAAATTTACGAGCAGGGAGGTTAAGGTCTGGCAGGCGTACCCATGTCATTAATTCTGTTGAGCTCCTCTGAGGGTGTGATGACCTCTGAACTCTGACCCTGACCCTCCACTATGCGCAGCTCTTCCAGGGACATGCCAGAGCGGGTCATAACTGTGGAAGGGAAGTCACTCTGACAGAACAGAAAAGAAGATGAGAATGACATTAGCATATAGCTGGCTGTGTAAAATGGATTATAACCACCTGTGATAAGGCATTCCTGTATTGTGCAGTACTGGTGGCTGAAAACTACATTCGCCAGAACTTTATTTTAAATATATAAATAATAATAAGTCAAACTCCTTCTACAGACTTTACGTTCGAACACAAATATACTCTTCTTAGTCTCACTTTCATCCGACACAGGGCTTACCTTTTTGAAGTACTCATCATCAAACGAGATCTTGGCAGTTCCTGACTGTCTAACTCCTGACCCGTAGTCTGGAGCCTCCTCATCAGCTACAAAGAGACAAACGGTCCTCTTATCAGGATATATCACAGACACAGCTCACTTTAAGCTGTCGAAGCACATCAAAAGGAATACATTGAGAATCTAAGGGAATCTTTTCTTTGCAGAGCAGATCAGTGGCATAAGAGGCTTTTCACCATGCTGCTGTACTGCTATCAAAGCAGCAGTTAGGACCCCGTATTTATCTCATTAGTCTGTTTAAATAGCTTTAATCAAGATATACACAGGAATATTTTTTTAATCTGCTCCAATGGACATGCTCATTAGAGAGTCTCATTAATTACTCACCAGCTATAGCCTGGACCCCCACACGCAGGAAGCCGCGCACCTCACCCTTCTCTGTTACTATAGCAACACGGTGAACCAGTGGCACAGGGTACAGCAGGTTGCTCAGGTACACAAAAGCTCTGAGGTGAAGGGAGGAAAAGAAAACATGAAAATCATGCTGCAGTGTGGAACAACTGCTGCAGTATTATGATGCTGATATTTGGTTACACAACTGCCACATCTGTTGCTGTGAATAAACTGAAACACAGTCAAGTAGTCAGTTTTCTAATTTGTCTTAATTTCCTTGAATTCAGAGAATATGGCTTTCAAGATTTAAACTTCTTACCATGTGCCCAACAATTTCCACTAGTTAACACATCATTGGCTACAATAACATAAAATAAAATATTAGTGGAAATCAGAATGAGCAAAAAAAATAATGTGAGCATAAAATGAAACGTGCTCCAGGGCACTGAAATCAGCAGCAGCTTAAATCGTCTGCTTTATTTTTAAACTGCGTGACAGGGCGATGACAGATCGCCCAGCATGCAGCAGTAAAGGCTGTAAAAGAGTGGTTTATTGGGTTGTGTTATGACGATACTAGTCTCCCACTTACACACTCACTGACATTTTGTTTTGTAGGGTTTGATTTGTTTTGCTGCACCCGTGATGACCTACTCTTCCTCTGTCACCCTCCCTCCCCTTCATCCCTCCATCCCCAGAAGGGGAGACACAAGGCCAAGACAGGGGGGAGATATCAATCTGCAGAATCTCTGAAGTCACAGTGACGCAGGTAGCTGAGCTACAGCTACTGCAGAGTCTGGCTGGCTTGAAGCCTGCACTGATCCATTGCTGTGTTTTAAGATTGGCACACAGTGTTTATTATAAAGCTAATATGTTTACAGCCGTGACACTTTGGTGCAATGTGTACTGTGAGTTCAAAAGCTGCTGCAGTATATTATTTCATTGTGACACAGAATTAAAACAAAGGCGAGTAAGTATGATCACATGAACTGCCAGTGTGTTAATACTAACTACAGTACAGTTTGGGAACATGTTAAAACAAACAAAGGTTATAAAACCAAATGATTATAACACAATGTAAAATAAAAACATAACAAAAAACAAGGTTTAAACAGTGATAAACAAAAAATGACAAAAAGCTAGTCGTCACAGCAAAGACACATATTTCACACACAGATGGGAGTTAATAGTCAGCACTGAGATGGCGGAGAATGAGACATCATGCTGGGAGGAGACAGGGAAAAGTGGCCTTTCAATTTCTGGGGAATAAAACTAAATTAACTCAAAGGCACACCATGACTAATCATATTACATTCAAAAGTGTCCAATTTATCCCTGACTGCTCTGAATACATGGCTCCTTATTGAAGGAGGGCTTTACTGAGGATTGACTCATGATTTTAGCTTCTGGTTTACCAAAATAATATGTGAAAAGATGATTTAAATTTTTTTTTTGTTTTTTTTTAGGAGTTTAAATCGAGGCAATTCAAGGATTGTTTTAAAGATGTTTCGCCACTCCCTTGTGGATCTTCAGTTCTCTCGGGGGTGGCGAAAGGTCTTCAAAACAAAACTGCCTCCATTTAAACGCTTGGAAATCCACACACATTAGTTTCAATGTATTTTTTCCTTCTTTTCGACATCTACAATTAAACTAGCTCAGGCCAACATCAGCCCTAATCTCCTGTCCCAGCCTGTGTGTATGGAGGACTAGGGCAATGCCAACTGCCTGTCACCAACCTTCCCACCAGGATGAACCAGGGGGAGCGGTCATAGAAGGGGTCCTGGCCATCACTGAAGATGTCCGAACCCTCCTCAGTGCCAGCGTCTGAGCTGGTGTCGTCCACAAATGCTTCATCGTCGATTAGGTCAGACATCTCGCTCTGGCGCTCGTCTGCCAGCTCAGTGATCTCAGAGTCCGTAGTAGAGAAGGTAGGTGATGGTGTGCGTTCGGCCAGGTGCTCATTAACACAGCCGTGGAAGATGGGGGAGCTGAGAGGGACGATGGTTGGGATGGAAAGAGTGGCGAGAACCAAGGAAAGGTAACAGTGTTTAAAAGGGTTAAAACAGGCCACAGTACCTCAGTGATACAATGCGATACAATGTTTCCTTTTACAAATAATCTCAAATTATTTCTTATCACTAATAAAAGATGTTTTTTGGATCATTTGACATGCAAACTATGCATTTCGTTTTACAGTTATTAGCCAACTGAAATCGTGAGAGCTATTGCAAAAGAAGCTGGATAAATTCAAAGGGGGTTAAAGTGAGGCATCTGGACTTGTAGAGTTTTCTTGAAGATGTTTTGCCGCTCATCTAAGCAGCTTCATCCGTTCTAACAGGTTTATATGTGGTGGAGGACCTCACCAATAGCTCTAAATGTTTCCATACTTACCTGTGTGGGTCTGACTGTGTCTGTGTCAGGTGTGTCTAATGACTCCCGGAGAAGCAGCGACATGTCTTCAAGAAAACTCTAGTCCTAGAGATGCCTCACTTTAACCTCTTTGAATGAAAATGACCTGGATGACTGAAAATCTTCATCAACATGGAGCCCAGGTATTAAGCTAATAGATGTCACAGCAGTTTATAGAAACATATTTTTGATCAAACCTCTTTCAAGGATTAACCAATAAATCTTCTCATATACTGTACAACATTTCTGATGAAAGTGAATAATATACATAATACTATAAATCTCCACATTAACAAGCTTTCATATGAATTACATGTCAACACAGGAGTGGTAACAGACACTACAAATATGATGCAAAAGGTAAATAAAACAGGAATAAAACCAAATATATGATATTACAACAAATATATGATAAAGGAAATAAATAAATAAAAAATAAAAACGATATGCTACAATACAGCAAACACAGCGAACAAAATCACCAATGTAACACATGGTTAAAAAAAATACAAAATGAATGAAAGAAAATTTACATGAGCAACAAAACATCAACAGATATATGATATAAATGATAATGCCCAAATATGTGACATCACTGACACGTGGGTGAAAGGGAAAAATACAACTTATACCAACAGAACAAAGAGTATTCAAACCGGTGGCACAGTCATACATGTATTATATGTATTTATTTGTGTTACATACCTGCCCACAAGCTTAAACCAGTGGAAACGATCATAGAAAGGGTCATTTCCCGTCAGAGTGCCCTCAACATCCTCCTGGTTGTTGGAGGCCAATTCTCCAGCTCGGTCGTACATCTCTCTCATCTTGTCCAACCTCTGCCTGCAAAAGATGACAGGGTACACTCAATATTAATGGAACCAAGATGAAAAACATAAGACAGACATGTACAGATGTCAGTCTCATCACTCTTCTGTATTTTTGCTGTTTCTGTTACTGAAGGTATGAAGAATAATCTAACACTAGACTGAGAGAACAAAGACCTGTTGTTTTTTATGCTTAACATGCATACAAAAGGTATTTTTTTTATGATTCATCTCTTTAAATTATAATGTGATCGCTTTGAGTGCTGGATGCCAACTTTGATAATAGTTGAGCGTTGGCATCATCGCTGTCTTCAAACATGCCTGGAGGATATAAAACTGAAGCCTATTGAAAAAAAAAATTGAGCAAATCTGCTCTTGGCATTACTTGAGTTTTTCAAGGGACCAGTAGTGTGTAGCTCCATTCTTCAGGTCCTGAACCTCCACAGCCACCACGGTGCGAGGGAAAGGCCTGACATCACGCTCTTTCTCTGGCTCCAGAAACAGGAGCTCAGGGGGCAGGGGTGAGTACAGAGTGTCTGTCAGCAGGACAAACTGGAACTGAACCTGGAGGAAAAGGAAGAATTAAAAGACATCAGAGCAAGTACATCCTCCATTTTGTGGCCCCTTTCATCCCAGTGTCCTCTGAGAACAAAGTGTTAAATCAATTAACAACACTGGATATAAATTACAGACCCTAAAGATAAAGCTAGTCTTGTGTAAATCACACTGCTCCGTCATTAGGGTGAGTTACACCACTGAAGCCTAGCTTTAGATTTGTGACACAGTCGATTTCTGTCTGTGACAATGAATCAATACTGTGCTCTAGATGTTTTAAGACTGAAACACACAGTTGAGACTGCCTTGGATTATTTAGACATTATTTGGCTTAGAGTTTAGGAGTTTAGGCTTCAAATGTAATTGGACAAACACTGTTCACATGAAATAAGACGAATCAAATTTATTACTTTATGGAAAGTCTATGACTGCCTGAAGTCATCTAAACATCACCAGACACTCTGTGTCTCCCTCGTGATGTTCTCCCAGGCCTGAAGACAACATCATGAGAGTTTGTGTTAAAGGGTCTGGACAGCACAAGATGTAGTGATGTCATGAGTGGCAGCCAAACACCCCAGGACCTGATTGATTATTGCCATGAGGGTGACTCATCTCTGTGTGGTTGCCAGTAAATATGTTCCTTAAAGAGAGAGGAAGACTGGGGCTGACCCAAGATTATACATAACATGTCTTCCTTAAAATTGCTCATGGACAAATGTTAAAATATTCTGTATGAAGAGGAAATTCTGAACCTGCTGAATTCTGCTATTTGTATGTAGAAACATCTGTGTATTGGAGGTTGTGGCTTTCTAACAAGAGCAAAACTGTGTTGGAAATGTAAAAATGTAACTTTTCTATATTGTATAGGGGGATGTAGTGTTCAAGTTTAGACTTTGACACCTGCTTTATTGTAGTTGTGCTTTTTTATTTAAAAATGTCTCTATTTCCCATTTATTAATGTTATCATTTAACCTTTCAGTTAAACATGTTCTGCAAATAATTTTTTAGATTTAATTTTTTTCTTTACTCTCAGAGCTACTGCAGTAAAGTAAACTAAATTTTACTCACTTTTTTCTTCAGCTCCACACTGATAGCATTAGCTTCCTTCAGGTAGACAGCATTCCCCCACAGCTGGTCACGGAGGGAGGTGAACTGATGGTACCTCCACTTCCTGAAGGCCCACTGAGCCAGCTCAAACTCATGCTGAGTCCATGGCACTGTGAAAGGAGACAGAGGCAGTGTTGACAATATACCATGGCAGCCTACACATTAAAACACTCTCAGTTTAGTAACAACAACATAAAAGGACCAGACTAATAGCCAGATCACCACCCATTTTAACCCATGTGGAATATTCTGTCACATTTACTTTAATTCATTTAGGAAGCAGTGACTGGTTTCACTGCGAGGTGTTCAGGAACGTCCACTTACTGTGTATCAAATTTACAACTTTATTTTGACCAGACATGCTAGCTAGGTAGTCAGATAATACCATACTCATGTGATACATCTTTCATATGCACTGATTGATAGAAAACTCAAGTATGGTCCTTTACACATTATGTAAAACAGTGTAAGACATTAGTATCATGTTTTATTCAAAATGAATTAGAGAATACCATATTTATGAGCTTAATACCTGAGAAGTGATATTAGTATGGCTCTATTAGCAGGTTTAATCAAATGAATATGACATTCTAAGTATAGAAAAATACTGTACGCACATCCAAGTAGTTTAGGCTCTAGACACAAAATGTGGAAAATAACACAATTTACTTATTTATACCCAACTTACTTATAGAACATATAACTTAAAATGTTTGAAGTTTGAAAGTTCATTTTACACACCTTCTTCTTCCTCTTCTTCCTCCAACTCTTCTTCATCAGGGGTCTCAGCTACCAGAGAACGAGTCTCCACCTGTTTCTGGAGTTCCTGCAATTTGCTCTCATAAACCTGGACACCAACACACAAAGAAGGAAGAGAATGCAGACAGCTGTCCGTCAGATGGCTCTGTAATGCCTGATGTTTTGACAGTACAATGTAACATGAAAATGGGTTTATATGAAGGAGTTTTGTTGTTTCTTTATACATTATAATTTACAATGTGAAGTATATCAAGTGTTCATAATAAAATATCTATATATTTCAGAACTAAACAGCAAGCTGTTGTAAAAACATAGTTATTAGTTTAGAAATTAGTCTTTTTTTATAATTAGGGAGGTGGTTAAATTGTTGACCATTTTTATTAAACAGCAGAAATTGACCTGGAAATAAAACTTTATTAACAAAAATGAAGGAAAAATGTTGTGGCTGGAATGGGAGAAGAGAGGTGCCGGTAGAAGCTGAATCAACTGTAATCCAATGAGGGGCGCCATCATCAACAGAGCAGGACAGGCTGTGGTCCCGATGACCTCATCCTGTTTGTTCACAGTCTTCTGGGAAGACAATGCAGCCTTTTAATTTGTCAATGACCTCCTCCCTGCTGAAATCCTACCAACAAGCTACAAGCTGAATTCTCTTGACTCAATGAACCTACAGAAATCCAAAGGTTTTACTGAAAGTAACGGTACATGCTGCTCCCAAAATGATCACAATACAGCATTTTGTTTGTAAACTGAATGAAGGTAACGCCTAAAAGAAATGCCTACATTGAACAAGTGAAAGACAGTTAATGCAAACAAGTCCAACCTTTCACCCCCTCCCAAAAAGTAAGCATATTTGTAACACCGCCATAATAACCTAATACAGTGATAAGAAAGGGTCAATCTCAATTCTCTTTGCTTCATTTAAAGCAGAAGTCTGAGGTTCTCAGATTTAATCAAAATATTACCATTAGCTTTAACCTGTCTGTGTTGCGCATGTATAAACCTGATCCTATAATCATACTGGTTTACTGGCAATGGAAAAAATACCACCCACATTAGGTCAGATAACTGAACATGGAACACGTCATTTTATTTAAGTCATACTTTGAAAATAAACCTCCAGCGACACAGAGATGCATGAATGTCCTTTTTTTAAACTATGAACAATATTATTCCCATAGATACTGTAAGTTTGCACAAGGTGCTGATTAAAGAGCAACACATATTGATACACAGTCACAATGAGGCACTTGATACTGCACATCCAAAAAAACAATGTACAACAGATTATCTGATTTGAGACCTAGCATAGTTATATGTATAATTTATAAGAAGAAGGTTACATTTATGTTGTGTCCTTTCCAGCTGTGGCCATCAGCACCAGAGAACAAGTTAAGTAACATTTATTAGGGCTGCAGAAATGTTAACTATTGCATGCAAAGATAGTCAAAGACATGAGGCACAAGCTGGCTGCATATGTCAGAACATTTGGTTTTTGTTACAGCCTAGTAAGGCAGATTATATAGTGTCACAAGTGAATAGTATAAAACTGGGAATAATTCCATCATTCCAAACTCGAGTTTAGACATTTTGATACTCCTCACAGATCTCCCCCATGCTGCTGCTGCTGCTGCTGAGTGTCACAGTTTCTCTGAATTGACTTAATGGACATCTTGTATTGATAATTGATGGGTTCTGTTAAAACTACAAATACTGCAGGGAAAAGATAGGCAGACATGCTGCTTGATCCAAATACGCAAAACAACTGATTTCATAGAACATCACTCTGATATATATACCTACCCAGGTTGCATGATTATATAGGATATATGTAAATCAAGGCAGAAAATCTCATTTGATATGGATATTTCTTCTGAATAATGTTATGCAAACATTTCAAGTCTTTGTTTGTCTTCCAACATTTTCAAGGCGAGTCTTTGGGAACCATGACAACACTCTGTAGGGTATCCATGTGAAACACAGTGAAGTCTGTGCTTACTCACTGAACCACAAACTCAAAATGTAATTTCAAGACCGGATGAAGCCAAAATCAGAGCTCACTTCAAAATGTGCGGATGGAAAATTAACAGTTTGAACTGTTTACAGTTTACAACTTTTAATCAGGCATCATTTGCATGAACTTATTAGCTAGTTTAATGTCATTGCATTTCAGCATAGTGGTGCTTATACTTCATGGCACCTTCATTGAAATCCAGGGTTCAAGAAGTTTAAGTTCAAGAAGAAAGGAATTTTACAATTTCTTGTTGTTTAACTTTAAAATTCACCAACTAATCTCACAGCTTTTCCAGGACTTGAGGAAGTGATACAAATACTGGTAAATGGGTGCCAGTGGACTTTTTTTAAATTTTAGAAAAATAGAGTGAAAAGTTAGAGTGAAATTCTAGGATCAAGCATATAAGTGGCTTATTAATAATCAGTATATTATTACTAAAAAGTTAGTTTTGGTTAGGCATGATGCTTCCTGAACAAAATTTGGCTAAAACCTGTGCATGGCCGTTTAATTGTAAGGAATAGAGAGTGTAGCAGGATTACTGAAGAGGATTATGGCCACTATAACTCTGAGTTTAAAATGATAACTTAAATGGCCCTAATCCACTTCTGTGCAGGATTAATACAGTTAGTGCATTAAAAGGCACTTTTTGAATACCACTTTCATCAACTACCGTGTCAGCCAGTTTAAAAAGGCACACTAGTGCATAAAGTCATTCCTTAACACATTCCAAAATGGTCTTAAGATCCCAGATCTAGGCCAATGATTTATCGCAGAAAAATGATGTATGAGGTACAACAAAAATTGCAAAAAATAATTCCATATAATAATTCTCCCATCCTATCATTCAGTTTTTTCACTCATAGAAATAATATAAATATATGATGAAAATTAGATGGTGCAATGTGTTCATACTGTAGTGGCTAAAAAAACATTCATCATTAATCAACACTAAAATGGCAATGATGTAAACTTAGAAATGTATCTGTGAACAATTTTGGCAAATTAAAGAGTGATTAATGAATTGTCACACATGCAGATGAAGTAGGCATGGTATGTCCCTTCTGAAAGAAAAGAGTCCCCTTATCTCTTGGCTTTAAATCCTGATGACAGCTCTCCCAGTTCTACTGATGACAATGCACAAAATGCAGCAAAAAATGGCATATATTATGATAACGATGCTGAAAAATGTCTTCTTTTTTTAATAAAACAATACTTGGATCAACCAGTAACACACCAATCCAGTGCAAATGTCACAGTTTAGTCAGAGCTGTTGTGATCTGTAATGTGTTCGCCTACGTAAGTGTATGAGACTAGTCGCTCATCCAGTCAAACTGTCGTCTCTCTGCTGGCTTTTAGATTAGGAGCAGACAGTTGCCTTCGCATTCGGGGAGGTGCCTGAAAATTGATTGGATGGTTAAAGTGGTCATTGTGATGGTACTGCTGGTAGCCATTGTAGCTGCTATCTGCATACATCATGCCATTATAGTGGCAAGGCTGCTGTTGATGATGGTGAGGCTGGGGATGTGTGGGCTGGGTCTGATGGTGGCGGGGCTGGTAGAAAGCCTGTGCGTGCCTCCTGTTGTTCTCAGACTGCTGCAGAGACTCCATGGAGCCAGAGGGGCGCTGGCGGTGATTAAAGGAGTTGCTGCGGATGCGTTCCTGGGGCTGCTGGTGTTGGTTGTTTCTATAGTTATGTCTGTGACCCTGGTTTGAACCTTGTTCAAAGTCTTTGCTTTTGCGTTGAAAGGTTGGACTTGGTAATGCAGGAGTGATTTGGACAACTGAAGCAGCCATCTTCTCTCTAGACTGTTCTCCTTCTGGAGGCTGGCTTTCTTCCTCTTCTTCCTCTACAGCTTCTTTGGGGACCTTTAGCTCTATAACCTGCTCATCTGTAATTATGATGTGAGTACCAGGGCTCCATGAGTTGCGATGCTTGGGGTTACTTTTGAAGGGGAAGCGTAGTTTGCGGTCTTCTGGGGGTATAAAGCGATGTGGACCAGTATGTCGACGCAGCTGCTTGGAAATCTCTTGCTGCTGAAGATTCTTGAGGCGTAACTGCTCTTGACGCATCCAGCGCATGTGGCCTCGCTTTAGGGTCGAGTCATCTCCTGTATTTTGATCTGTTTGTGAATCCACATCCTCTTCGTCAGGCTTTTCAGGCACAGGAGGTTTCCCTTCCCATGGGCTTGGGTTTTTGCTTGCACATGTAGAGGCACTGACACTAGGAGATTTCTCTTGGCCTTCTGGGGTGATTAAAGGAAGGACCTTTTCCATTTTGACCATTTTGTTCCTGAGAGCACGGATTTCCTCATCTTTCATGTTATTCTGTTTCTTAACCTCCTGCAAAATGTCCTCAAGTTTATCAATGTGAACTTTGAGTTCATCCATAACAGCCCCTCCTGGTCGAGCTCCATTGGTTATTACATCCTCAATACGCTCATCACCAACTCCAACAGTGTCCCAAACATCCCGAGCCACTGCCCTCCACGAGTCCCGCTCGTTGGGGTCTTTCTTGGTGTAGCTAGCACAAAGCTCCTTCATCTTTACAATAGCCAGTGCCTCAATTTCCTGCCGCGTGTGGCGGAAATCATTGAGCGCTACTTCGTAACAGATTTCCTTGACCGCCTGTATCTTCAAGTCAGAGATGGTCACCCACTTGGAGTCCTTAGTAATGCGGCGTCGCTGAGGGATCTGGTACATTTTAACAGGCTCTCTTCTTTTCCCACTGCTGGGTAAACCACACTTTTTCACTATGGTTTGCAGCTTGCTAGGAGGTAGCTTTTCCCTCAGGGAAGTGATCAGTCTCCAGCTCTCCTCACAAGACCTCTTATCTGAGTCATCCCCACTATCAGAGTCTCCATCCTTGAGAAAACAACACAGGACAAACCAAATGGTTCCCAAAAATAGGAGAAATTACAATGGGAAATCAGGGAGAGGATGAAATGATGGCTTTTAAAAAAGAATGAATAAAAAGTATAAATATGCAACATGGGAACTTCACGCTAAATAAGAACAGGATGGTCAGTCTTTTGCTTAGAAACAGTGTCATGATGTCATAATTTTTTAATTTAGGTTGACTACTATGCTTTAATAATATGTAATGTTTCACATACATCATTATTGTACTAGATGTATGAAAACATGCATTTCATTTCCAGAATTTACACTCAAAAATAAGTTAGAGAAATAACCAAATCAACAACAAACAGTGGCTTCCATTGACTTTCTTGTCAGTTTTACTTCCTTATATATGTCCAGTGAAACAGTAATAGAGATATGAATTTATGATGATAAAATGATGATGAGAAAGGGGGGGATGTTCCCAATGTTGCATATTGATATTAAAAGTAAAGGTAAAGCATGTCTATCATGATTAGAAAGGAAATATCAACAGAAGATGGCTGCCGATTGTAGTGTATGGTTCTGTGATAATCCTCTTCTTAATTGATTTTTTTTTTTTTTTTGAAAGCTGGGTCCCAAACATGCTACAGTGGCATGCGTGTAGATGGATTTTGGAGCTTTCCCCCTTTAGTCCAGAAGGTTTGAGTGGCTTTAGTATTAGCGGTGAGTTAGAGGATAGTGTTCTTGCAGTTGATCAGAAAGCCAGTAGAGAGAGGACAGGCAGAAGTGAGGCTAAGTGTTAATCAACTACAAGAAAGTTGTTAGTTAAAAAAAAATAAATGCAGTTTCTCATTTTTGTAGACAACGTACATTACAGATCACAACCAGTGGGTACAAATTCATGTCTTTTGTATGGGACTGTATCTCTAGCTAGGGTTGGACAGCTTATGTGCCTGGGAGTCTGAAAAATACTGTATGCATGTAGTTCTGCTCATATAACCACCAGAATATGAAGGGAGTCTGTGATTCACTGATTCAACTGTGAGCAATGATAACTCTGTTGTTGAGCCATGCCCCCAGTGAGCTACACAGATGCTAGCAAAGAGAGGTAGCCAAAGAAGTCAATGAGAAACCACATTGTCACTTTCTGTCAAACACTACAGCAGGAATTTGTTATCACAATGCATTGTACATGTCAGCAACTGCATTGAAGAGATGAAACTCAGAACAAAACAGAGCAGGAAAACTAGAATAGAAATCTAATCCAAGCAAATCAACAGCCACTTCAGAGCTGACCAGATCAACAGCAAACACTGCAACTTAGTCCAGGACCAGTACTAGAAGAGTTAAGAAAACATGCTATTATCATGAACCATGCAAAAGCAGCATTACTTCAAAAGAGCAAAAAGTGTGTTTCACTGTTTTCTGATACCGAATCAGCTTAAAGGTGCACTTCATGTCAAATAATTTTTTGCTATAAGCTGCTGTTTTGCAAGATTCAGATTCACTAGAGAAGACACAAGAAATGGGGATATGGGGATTTGAAAAGGGGAAAGCTAAACAATCTAAGTCTCAATCAAACTGCTATAGAAAAATCTGTTGAACACAAGAGGAAGGCAAGTACAAGCTCATCTGTCTCAAACCAGAAAAACGTCCATGCAAGAAGAGCAGACATGCGCTAGGAGTGTGATTAACACACACACACACACACACACCTCAAGTTGTCAGAACTCTGAGTGAGAATTAGTACTAGTCAGATTTAAATGGACCAATTGAAACTATTATCCAAAAACACGCTTTCCAGTTGTAACTGACCATGCTTTAACTTTAAATTCAACAATACATTGCACACAAAACATCATGGACTAGCTGGGTCTCTCAGGAAACTGTCTCTAACTACATTCTAACTAACTTGCAAAAAGGAAACGTATACTTGACTCCTAACAAACCCACACTGCACTTATCACTAACATGTTACAAACATCTGTAATCATGGTGGCACAAAACATACTTAATACATCAAAATCATTTCAGCGTATGTACTCACCAAACGCTGTTGTTCCAGAAGTTGGTCTGCTTCTTCCTTCTCCTTTTTGTACAGGATTTCCATCTCTGTGAGCCTACAGAGACATTGTGAAACACATGAAATAATTTCTATGTGAACCCATTTGATAAGAAATCAATAAAAAAATTGCAATCATACCTTTTCTCCATTTCCTGTTTCATGTCAATGCCCTGTTTTTCCAGGAGCTCTCTCTGAGCAAATGTCCAATCCACCGGCTCCACAGGGGTTTCAGCGGAGGGGGTCTTCTCCCTTTCGGCTCTGGCCTGCTCTGGGTGGTTGAACCGGAAAACGTGATTTTTGCCCATAATGATACGGTTGCCTGAAAGATAGCGGCAAAGGAAAATATGTACATATGTATGTACAGGAAAAAGACAAAAACATTTACAGTTCATTTATAGATTTATGCACGAAGATCTGTGTGTACCTGATCGAAGCTGGATCGCATCCTCAACGCGCTTCCCGTTGACGTAGGTCTCTGATCCCTCGCATGGCACCAGCAAGACAATGACTTCGAGAAACACCAAACAAACCGATCATCAGTCAGTCAATCAATCTGAAGGGCTTATCTTTTATATTTAAGCAAGCAAATTATGTCTCACCATCTCCGTTAGCATTCCTTTCACTGCGGAAGATGCAGTGTTCTTCTCTGATATGAGCCCCACTTAAAACGATATCCTGCCGTCTTTCAGCATCTGCCTGACCCACCCTGAAACAATCACAGAGGCCATTTTGAGAGATTGCACTCTGACTCTCATTGTGTTGTCAGCCATTTTGGGAAAAGAGCTCCAGCAGCACAAGTTAAATGGCACCATAAGTTACTATCCCCCTGAGGTGCAAATGTAACAGGATACTCAACAAGAATAAACTACAGAGGGAGCCAAAAGGGCAGAAAAGTAACTTTAGACAATAAAAATTGAGACCAGTGGAACATTTTGAGCCTCTCACAGTTCCATTTGCTAAACCCTGCCTGGGAAAAGTGCGAAATCGTTCAACCTTATCTGCAGCATCTCAGTGTCATTCAGGTTTTATTTACCTTGTAATTCCATCTTTGATGTAATAGAGCAGACACTCCGACATGAGAGGATCCTCATTCAGGTTAACCAAGTGTGGAGTCTACAGATAAACACAAGAGGTAGATAACACAGTGTACTATAAGATCATTTTGCTGCCCTGCTAGTGAAGAAAAACATTTTACCATCTCTAGTCTCATATGTCACAGAGGCACAAAGAATGAGCCTACAGTACAAGTTACACCTTCAGACCACCAACCTTTTGAGGGGAAAACACCCCATTAAAATCTGTATAAAGATCACAAGGCTTCTCGGTGAAATGCTAACCCATGGAGAGGCAATGAGTGTGAAAGAAGAAAAACAAATTAATGGAGGACGAATGGATGTGAACAAAAGGTAACTAGAACACATCAATGAGCAGAAGATAAGAGGTTAAAACATGCAAAAAAGGATTCATGTCAAGAGGGACATTTTATAAAATCATCAGAGTAGTGAGAGATGGCAACAAATAATCAGGGATTAAAGTTACTAAAGCACGTCTATAGGTCTATGTGTTGCTGACAAACAATGCTGCTTCTGCCTGCTGAAATGGAAGGGAGAGTGAGTAGAATGGACCACTGACTAATTTAATGAGCCTAACGAGAGCGGTGAGAAATCTAAGCAGCTAGAGGACAGGTTTCAATAAGCTACAGAGATCTCAGTATCACTGTATATTATATAAAAATAAGAAACTTTAATACAAAACTAATCTTAATACACTCCAACATCAATTTAAATGGGCAGGGAAACTACAGATGAAGCAACAACTAAAGATTCAACTAAACTGGCAGTCATGGCACTACTACTACTACTAAAGGTGCCTTGCCTACTTCTTCAAATAAACAAACCTTCTTGACAGGAAAACAATCAAACTCCTCATCAAATGGCCTTTCATGGCTAAGCTGAATGTGGAAAATCATCAGTGGAGAGACAGAAAGGATGAGACAGTGAATGGTGAGAATAACCAGTGACAGAATAGGGAAGGTTCTCATGGAAAAAGACAACATGGAAAACTGACATGAGGTAGTGATGGATGAAGGAAGGGTGTGAATCACCACCATGGGAAACTTGACACATGCCACTGTCAGTGTCTGTGTCTGATAATATTCCCTTCAGTCTGCCCTACCTTTTTAGGAGAGAATACACCCAAAGTGCCTCCATCTTCACGGATTGCCACACCCATTTCTGCAAGCAAAGCCTCTCTGTAATGAAGGCAAACATTAGATTAGATTGACCTCAGTCTTTACACACTTATTCCTTCCTTGAAAAGACTTTCTGCAACATTTATTTTCACCAAAGCCTTTTTTCTTGATAAGTGAAAGAGGGTGAGGATGGTCTGCAACATTAGAGAGAGTGATGTGTGGTATAACTGGCAGAGAATGGCACCACCAAGACTCAGTGGACAGACAGTAACATGGTTGATGTCTGCAGGCACAGATGAGTGGATAAAGGGTGTGAGGGGTGTTTGTGTAGCAGAGTATGCTGACAAAGAAAGGAAATGAAATGGACAGAACTGGTGCAAAGGAAAGAAGACAGATAGGTGAAGAGAGTGAGTGAGACAGCAAGGAGGGGCAAAAAGTCACAGACAAAGATTTAAGGGGTGGTTCAAGGATTGAGTTATGGTCTCTGAGGACTGGTTCTTAGATGATTTGTCAAACCATGTGGGAAAACACAGAGGAAATGCTGATAGTGTTGGTTTTAGATGTACACATAAAAAGGGAATTATACAAGCAGCATGACATCTGACACAGCTCAAAACCTGCATGAAGGGGGTGTTAATGTCAGATTGAGAAATCCTTTGTAATAATGGGTCACACAGACACCCCCTGTAAGACGTCAGAAAAATGTGGAGGGAATTATCAACCCCCTCCCTCCCAACCCTGCACACACATGCTTTTAATAGAAAATGAAGGAGATGAACAGTGCCTGCCTATACTGACCTCTCCATACGGATTGCTTCAGTCTTCCGCAGTTTTTCTTCCCAGGTTTCATTGAGCTCAGCAATGATCTTTTCTGATTCCTGAAAAAACAGGCAAAATGTGAGGAAAACCTCTGAGATGTTTAGTAACAAGAGGTCCAGTCTAAATTATTTAGGATACAACCTAACAACCTAAAACTACATTTTTTTATGTCATGATATGTACTCTATATATTCAGTTCAACGTGTTGTTGCTGTCAATGTTATAATAAAGCAGTGTATTTCTCTCAACACTACAATGAACTATATAGGTTCTCTATACATTCTATCTTTAGAATCTTTTGCCTCTTTCCTAATAAAACTACAAGCCAATAAGACTGAATCTATTTTAGTCCAATTTCCTCCGTGTTTGCGTTGGTGCTTGACGTCATTGGATGACAGACAGCCTGGGCACCACGGTTGCCGTGGAAACTGCTGCTCCTCATGGCTGGCTTGTTGCAATTCTATGTGCTACCTTATCTACAGACTGAGTGAGTCTACTGTGAGTGGGAAAAATATGAAGGCTCAGAGGTTGAATGAAAACTGATACGCAAAACGGGTCTTATTAAAGGCTGTGTGTGGGCTAAAATTAAACAGCCGTCTTGACGTTCAATGATTTCACTGAGCAAATGTTACAAAGGCGTGCGATGTTGAGGCTTTTCTTTTTCACAATTACTGTGTAACCACTTTAAAAAGATGCACAAACTAGTGCACTTTGTACCTTCATTTTATATTTTTATATCAGTATTAATATTATGTTTACTTTTATTTAATTATAAATACAAATTTATCACAGCAGGAAAAAAGCTGTAAAAGCAAAAATTTAAAAAGGCTGAATGGCAGAAAGACACAAACAAAAGTTTTTCAGATTTGTCATGATTTAAATTTAGAGATTAATATGCACAGATTTAGGGCTTTTTTGGCAGTAATCAGAGAGCAGTGGGACTTAATTAGACAGTGTGATTTGAAGACTGCTGCATCCTTCAACAGCCACTTTACCTTGAGTCTCTCAATGGCCTCTTCTCCTCCAGGCGTGGACATGATGCGCTCCTGGATGCTGGTGACTGACTGCAGGCCCCCCTGGCTGCACAGTGAGCCAGAGGATGGAGAGGCTGTCAAGGAACCAATAGGGGCTGTGGAGAAATGGCCAGGGCGTTGGTTCTCTGAGGCTATCAAGTATCTATGCTTATTGTTCTGAATGTCTTTGAGGTCTAAGCCAACAACAAGAGACAGAGAGAAAGAGAGAGAAAACAGAAAGAGGAGGGGTAGGCCCAGGAGAGGATAGAGAGAATAAACCACATAAAATGGAGAAACCAAATATTAAACAGAGAGAGAAGAAGATGGGGAAGAGAAAGGACAAGGGGGAGGAAAGACCAATGTAAGACACACATTGTACATCAAAGGGTTAAGACAAACACCCAGCATGATGGGCAGCTACAGAGAGCAGTTTTCACTACAGATAGGTTGATAAGATTCAGCCTCTTTATAAGAGAGGACTGTTTTATGAGGTCACAATTACAGTGTAGAGCAATTAACTCTGAGCTCTTAATTTATATTGTGTGTGTAAAAGTTGAAAGGATAATAGAATGCTGTGTGAAAACTGCTAACAGTATCATCTACAGGATGGAGAAAGAGATGGAGATTGCAAAGGGTTCGGCAGGAAGACAGATGAGAGACACATGCTGCCAAAGTTCAGCCTGCAGTTGAATCAACCGATTCATTGAACTCACACACACATACACACAGAAACATCTACCATAGCAGAGCCACAGTGGCCTTGGTTAAAGGTCAGGCAGCTCATGTCAATATAATGGTCTTAGGATCTCCGAGGTAATACACACTCTGTTCTCCAAGACACCAGCAAAACAATAATAATATTAATAATAATAATAATAATAGAAGTTTTGAGTGGTGCTGACATTTTGGGACATGGGCTTTTCTTGATAAAGAAAAACAGACCAAACATAGAGCAGGAATGCTTAAAATGTTTACCCTGCAAATCAGGTCTGCTCAGAAACACTATTAGCACACAGGGTAAGAGGGAGGGTGGGGTTATGGAATTTACATTAGTGGGCACACTACACTATTAAAGCACAAACTATTAAAGTTAGTAAGTACCTCTGGTGCAGCTAATTAGAAATGTAAAATATATGCACCTTTACGTCTGTAGATCTGAGCCTCACTTTGAGAACTCAGAAGTGGTATTCTAAAGCTTTGAGCACCTGCAGTGATTAGTGAAAGAAAACAAAATAAAAGGCAGAAAGAGCACTGACATGGTACACAAGGTTAAAAAAGTGAGACATGGTTATAAAATTATGAGTTGGTGTTGGGGGTGGGATCTACTAAAAGACTATTTTAAAAGTTGGGTTTATAAAAGATTAATTCCTATTTTATGATGCAGTTGGATCTGAGCAAATAGCTGCCTCACCCTATTGTTCTGAAAAAACAAAAGCAAGCGCAAAGCATGCTAACCTAGTGGCATGCTAACCCTTGCCATTAGCACACCAACAGAAGCCTTGCATTTCAGAGTCTCTTTCTAATATGTATTTGCTTTATTTAAGCAATTACATGCAAAGCTGGCAGCCATTTTAATATAAATGTAATGTGGGTCATAAGCAATGTTAGCTATCATTAGGGTTAATAGTGGCATACAATGCATTGCACTATCACACATATACACACATTTGATTCCACTTCCTGGGTAATCATCCCCCATAGGATCAACTGAGAGGAAGCAGGAAAAGATGAGAAGGGTCAAAGGTCAGCGCAAGTAGAATGAGAGGAAAAGGTTACAGATATTTTTAAGAGAGTTGAATGGTAACGATAACAAGGATGGGAAGAAATGCCATGGAATAACTTGTTAAGTGCCATGACTTTAAGCATGTTATGAGCAGGCATTAGCAAGAAAGCAGGTTATTAATTACATCAGCTTTTAGAACTGATTAATGGGTGTATTATGTCTCTAACTGACGAGGCTATGAGCCTTACGTACAGCAAATGAAGAGTGATGTTTTTTAAAGACACTATTTGCATTATCAGCCATAATCACCCAATTACTTTATCATCTGACTCCTAGAATATCAAGATACTTTATCAAAATGTAATTAAAATGTAATTACAAAATCTCCTTAGTAAAGAGGCATAATAAACCAGTATAAAGATTTTTACTTTTGTAACTGTTTTTAGTTTAGGCACAAGAACAAGCACTGTGGTGGAAACAAAGATGGCTGAATGCAATGAGACAGTAATGAAGGTACAAGATGTTGCCAGCTTGTGGTAGGGCCTGAGAGAAAGAAGATGCTGTGTGGCTGCAGAGATGGCCAACAGCATGAAAAAACTCACTGTCCAGGATGTCTCCCAGGCCCTGGGCACGCAGCAGTTCTTTTAGTCGAGCCACTTCATCCTTAAGATCACGCACCAACTTGTTGTTGGGATCCTCGTTGATGACAGCATTACATTTGATGTTCTTGGCTCGGTCAGCATAGCTAAAAGAAAAAAAAAACTTCAATTAGGAAGGGTTTGAAAATCTAAATACACTGTTGACTATAATTAGTCAGTTAATATCTATATCCTGGACAGAAACCTTACCGTAGTGTGCTGAGGGTTTCATCATAGTTGATATCTGCAGGACTGAGGGCTGCTACCATAGCTGTTCTCGAGTTTCCACCTGATAACAAAAGAATAGGAACATCAATTATGTGATACTGCAGTGGTCATTTTTAACGGACTGCAGAGCTATACAACATTAGCATTTGTTTTCAAATGCCACATGATTTCCCCTGCACAACGAAGAAAAAACACAAATGCCAACATGAGAACTAAAACAAATTAATATGATTTCAATTTTCTCAGACTGAACTATTATTAAGCCTTAAACCACCAAGACCTGAGATCAACAGAACATATATGCATGACCTCAGGTGGACGAGTGTGCTTGTCTAGTTAGGTTGAAATACAGCCTGCTGATCTGACAGTGTTCTTAAATTGGCAGAGAGTAATGTAGACAAGCTCCAGTCATTTATTTAACTCCTACTTCCCATTCCATTACACAAATAGATCAATCTATCTTGCTGTCCAGTAATAAGAATTTGACTACACAGTTTATAGGCAGGCTGAAAAATTCCACAGTATTCCATTTATCAAGAGATGTTCATACCAAGGTTTTCTCTCAGCAGCCACGTTAGTACAGAGTCTCTATATGGGATGAAGTCACTCTTCTTTTTCTTCTTGCTCTGCAAAAAAACAAAACATTAATATATCAGACAGAAAAAATAATGTACAAATGTAAAACAAATGTAAGCTTTATTTACGGTATTATTAAATTCATGGATGGCAGTATAAATACTATGATGGAACAGGATTAAAAACCTCTTGTGTAACAGACAAGTGGTCGGGTAAAATGAGAAGGCAGATTTGTTGCACTTTTGCTGATGTGCAATGATTGTGGACATGAAGCACAGCAGTAAGTTGATAAAGAAGCAACTGCTGCAAAATCTCTGCAACCTTAACATTAGCCATAGCAAAAGGCAGTCAAATCTGTCTCTTGGGATGAATCGGCGGTTAGTGGTTGGCCTGTCAACGGGTTTACCTTGCTGGTACAGTTGTCCTTTTTAAGCAAGCATTACAAGGACAAGAGAAGAAGAGAAAGCAGAGGGGCAGACATTACAGCATGCCAGGCTCAAAACATTCATTCCTTGAGAAGGCAGGGTCAAGTTGTTGAAGGTGTGAGAAAGGCTACGGGAGAGGAAGACAGAACGAGGTAGAAATGAATACAAACACTCACCACTTCAGCCAAGGCAGAGATAACTTTTCCTAACGTGGTGAGAGATTTGTTGATATTTGCTCCCTCCTGCAACCGAAGATAAAAAATGATTTCAGAACCGTCATGATAATATTAGCAAATTGTATAATGATGTGTATAATGATGCATGTGTTTGTGTATGTAAGTCTTACCTTTAGCCTAGTTCCTTTAGCACCAGTGGAATCTGCCCGTTCACTTCCTGCCAGATCTACCAGACTAATTTTACTGACCTGTAGGGAGAGATTAAATGCATTTAAAAGTTTACCATTAAAAAGAAGAAGAGTTAGAAATATGTGGCACTTTTGGACATCATAATAATTACAATTTCAAGTAGAAGTTTTTTTTCAAATACCCCATCACTGATTAATTTAGCATCCCTAATTAAATGGTAACAAACTGAACAGGAGGATATAAGTGAACCAATAAATACAAGAGATCAAGCATAAAAACATATCTGGAGAGAAGTGTAACGCATTCTAAACATTTGACATTCCTGTCAAGTGAGATACAGCAAAGCTGTAAAATCTGATAGAGTGTTTAAACACAATAGGCATTGTGTTTACAATAACACTGTGGCCTTTGTGTGCCCAGAATCAGAGGAAATGTTTAAAGTCAAATCTAAAATGGCTCTCTTTCTTTTTCTTCACCAGTGACTCAAAGAAGCACTGCACGCATCTAAGCTATAACCCAAGAAAGAAACTGAAAAATGAGAACAGACAGTATAAGGAAATGTAATAATTTAATTAAAAAAAGAAAAATCAGAAAGCAGCTGTGCTTATAGCTTGCTTTTACCTTTTCTGTGGAGAGATCCGTCTCACTGTCGTGTTTCTTCTGTGTGAAGACAATGGTGAAAACAGCATGGGATCTGCTGCTGGTCTCGTTCATGTTGGTGGCAGCCACAGTTCTGTAGGTCAGCACATATGTGCACAGTTATGAAAAGCCGAACAATATGAATGTAAAACATTTTTCAGAGAGGTTTTTATAATTTCTCTTTCTTGTAGAATTCAATGCTGAATTCTATTACTAAAGCTATCATTACTGGGCTTTACATCTATTAGAGTGAACTGACTAAGGGATTACTTTATCCAGCAGAGGTGGATAATACAGTGAGGACAGCATACACAAATACACAAGGCACACTTGGTGGGACAGTCATAGGGGAGATATAGGCTTTACTCGCCATGTTCTAGAAATAAGCCTTCTGAGTCAGCACAGAAAGATTAAGAGTTCCCTCCTCCCCGACACACACGAATACACATGCTCACATACATTATATACACTCAAATATATATGAGAAATAGTTGAAAAATCTTTATTACC
The DNA here is from genome assembly GCF_900634625.1 of Parambassis ranga. Taxonomy (NCBI): domain Eukaryota; kingdom Metazoa; phylum Chordata; class Actinopteri; family Ambassidae; genus Parambassis; species Parambassis ranga. The sequence continues at coordinate 11,172,364 of NC_041028.1, read as the reverse complement.
TGCAATATGTATGACATAGTCAAAAAAAAAAAATCAAAGTAACGTGATCCTGAAACAAAAGGAACTCGTATCTGATCACCGATGAACTGGAATGACTGAGACTGAGACTGACTCTGCCTCATTCATATAATCACATTATGATCTGAGTGTTTTGACTCACCTGGCTTTGTTTCCTGCATCCATCAGGTCAGCGATGTCTGTGTAGGAGGTGACGGCAAGCTTGGACAGGTCCTCCACATAGGGACCAAGCAGCGGGTGTTCTCGAACTCGAAGGTTCCCTTTGTTCTTGGGATTGAGCAAATCTCGCACCCGCTCACAGTATATCTCCATGTAACTCACCTAAAGACAAAATTTCATGTTTTTTTAAGCACCAATAACAAAACTGTGGATACAATAAGACATTTAGCAACAAAATATTTTACATCGGATTCAAACACATTGTATTATGAGATTTGTATTTGTTTTCCAATCTGAGTAAAAGTGTAAAACGTAACACTGAAGAAAAGCATGTATCTTTGAAGCTTCGGCCACTATCTGATTGAGGTCTGACTAGTACCAGCTGCACACATCAGAAAAGGCTGGGAATGGATCATTAGAGAGCAGTGGTTAAAGGGGATTACAGATGCCAAGGGAGTCTGACACTCACTTCTACTGAATAGGAGAGCTCCTCTTTGTTGCTGTCCTCATTGATTTTTTCAAACAGATCTTCACATAGCTGGGAGTCAGAGAGAGAAGTCATTTTAGTGCACATTGACCACATGTGGAGAGGCAAAGGAGATAAACAGTAAAGAGATCCATGAACAAAAAATATTAATACAACATTCAAGTGAAACAATGTAAAAAGCGTAATAATGAACAGTTAATCGTTTAATTTGTGTGGAATTTAAGCTGTAATCGACAAAACCACACAAAGCAAGACAATAAACTAGTGCCTAATTTTAAGGGACAGAATGTCTGAATTTTTTTATTTAGATTTAATCTAAATGTAATTACTAGAAGATAAATTGTTACATTAGGAATGACAAATTCAAAACAGCTGAACTGAGGCACATAAAATGCAAAGCCATGGAGCTAACTCATTACTACCAAATGATCTCCTGCTGTCTCAACAGTTCATGGTATATTGATTTGTTTTTTTTTATTGTGACAAGAATGACTGCAGGCAGCTAGACCCTGACTGTTCATCAAAAAAGACAAAGAATAGTAAACAAGAGAAAGAGAGAGATAATTCTGTAATGCAGTGGTTTAAGGCTGTCTTAATCCAGTATTGTAAAACAAACCATGGGAATGATTCCTTCCTGTCCCTCCTCCTGCTTGCCCATCATAGTGTAGGATTTGCCAGCTCCTGTCTGGCCGTAAGCAAAGATGCAGACGTTATAGCCCTCAAAAGCGTGCTCCAGCATTTCCTTGCCGATGTCATTGTACACACGATTCTGTGATGCAAAGCAGGGGTCTTCAGGCTGTGGGAAAAAGAGAAACAATTTAAATTGTTTTAAAATTACATACAGTATTAATTTTTAATGTACAAATGTAGTGTAGCATAGTAATTTAATAAGTTAAAACTCACCGTGGTGTGTGACCAGTAGGAATAATCAAAACTGAAGGTCTTTGCTGGTTCCTTTGGGGCTTTGGGGTTTAAGATAGCTGTGGAGGGGACAAAAGCAGACATGTTGAGTACATGTGGCTGGAATGTGAATAACAGAGAACAAGTACCAATTTTCAATTTTAAAAGCTGTCTTCTTATCCTGCTGTTGCAGCCTCTTTGTTTTTTAATTTTGTTGGTGCTTGAAAATTCAACTGATGGACACCATCACTAATTACCTTCAGACTGAAAGATACAGAAATTTTTTTTGTGTTTTAACAAATAGTCATCGTCTCAAAATCCTGTTCCAAAACACAGCAGTGATATATTTGGAACTGAAAGTCACATGATAGTGACACATTATGAGACAACCACGACTGTTTCACTTCAGGTTTTACCCAATAGACCCTTTAAAAAAGTGTTTAATTCATCAAACCCACTGATAACAACACATTGTGATCATCAAAACAGAGATGTGTAACAACATTGCCTACTATAAGCACAACACTTGCTGTACCTGCAAAAAGTGTGTGATACAATATTTCCACACTCCAGCCATTCCCTGTGACCACACAGACATTTCTTAATCAAAAGGAATCTCTCATATATGTATGGTATGCCACCCCCCGGTACCCCTGGGACGAGTGTACTAGCTTTCACACCCTTCACTGGATATGTGACAGGGGGGAGAAGGATGCTATTTAACTTCAGGATATTTGTGGATAGACATATTCCTCTTCCTCAAATCCCCTCTTCAACAAACTGCACTCTGCTTGGCTGATGTTGAATTATGTCATGGCGAATGCAGAAAGTTTGCCTGGGCTAGGCAGACAAACACATACCTCTCCCATTAGAACTGAGGGGGAAGGGGGACAAAATGAGAAGCAGCTAACAAAAAAGGGTTTGAGGAACTGAAGAGCCTAGCAACAATCCAAACAGTTCAATAATAGAACGAAAGGTGGGACAAAAGGAAAAACTGCCTGCATCTTAGTAGGAACAAAACAGTCTCTGTCAGTATTATGAGAATGTTGACTCTTTCAAGTATACCTGCAGATCCACAAAGGCACAAAGCAGCAATTAGCTTTGTTACATGCAAATTCAGTGCCTCGCTAATGGATGAATTAAAGCCAGTTTTTGCTCCTTGACATGAGGGTGCTTGAGAGGCTTTTGCATCAAGATGTCGCCAGTAGAGTGCAAAGAGGATTGTAGCACACTTATCAATAATGCAGGAGATGAGGAGAGACAGGGATTGCATATCAGCCTCCATGGGTCACATGCTGACAGAAAAGCACAGCATGTCCTCAGAATGGTAACTGCTGCATGCTAAATATGTGATGATAAGCAACTGCTATTGCATTGAATGTCAGTGAACAGCAACCTTGCATGGGTAGAAAAATGTTTCTGTTTGTGCCACCTACAATCTTCAAACAGGTCAAGGTGCACACAGAGCAGCAACTTCCATATTGGGCACTGGAAGAGGATACAGCAAGTCAGGTGGCTAAATAAAGCCCAATTTCACCTTTGACATGCCTCCAAAGGGAAACTGGAGACAGGGCATGAAGAAATGAAGGGGGGTTTAGGTTACCAGTGCCCCTATTCCCCTTTCCTGGAACAATTTCCAGTGGCTATTAATGAGGAAGCACCCTAAACTCTAGTTCATTGAAGCTACTAAAGCAGTACAAACAGTTGCAGTGCCACATGTTGGGCTTTTGCACAGTGAGGTGTCCGTTACAGGCCAGAACAGGCTTTAAAGGGAATGACAGCTATGTTCTAACACATATCATGATGTAAACTTTCCAATCTCTGACCCTGTCAAATTCACCTGTTCTTTCATGAACTCTCTTTAGAGACCAGGATGGATTTTGTGGTGGAAAAAAGTAAGGAGCACAGAAGAGTGACGTGTTAAGTCCTTACTTCAAAACAGCTCCACTTCTAAAGGTGACTCATACTCGTGTGGCATGCTGGTCTCCTTTAATTGCCCACTCTATTGGTCTCACAACAGATAGGCTTCACTTATGCAGCCCTGCCAGTGCGTCACAATACAAATAGAGCTGTGACCGGTGTTTGCCTGCATACATATGTCTAGTCTAATTTATTATTTTTGTATTAAAAGAAGGAAGTGCACTTTCTACAGAAGATATTAACAGGGAATCACACAATGTATGGTAACTCAAACAATCCCAGGTGTCAATATGTAATTTCCCAGCTTTCTACAAATATTCCACCCAGTCACATCCTGAAGTTGAAATGGCAGACGCATTCTGCTGCCTCATAAACAGCGTCATCACTCTGTCTTTCTCAACCATGGCAACAGGTATAGGACTAGATTCTGGTTGCCATAACAACTTCAACTTGGCACAGAAGGGGAGGATGCGGCACACTGCGTTCTCTTTTCTCTCATCTCAAACACTGGCCTGACTGCTGCCTAAAAATTATATGAAGTTACTTAAAAATCAGGTTTATGGACAATTATAGTGATTTCCAAAGAGTAATTTCAAGATTCTAATCCTTTAAACGGACAGCTTGAATAGCTTTAGGATATGTAATCGAGACATTAAGCTACTTATCACGTCAGGCTACATAGGCAACTATGAAAAATAATTTTTAATGCACAAAAAACTTCAACAAATGTTTTAAATAGATAAAAAAGAGAAATTATGTACAAGCAAAAACATAGTTTGTTATATGTAATGTTCCTGTTGGCACACATGCACTTGCTGGCTGTATGCTGCAAACGGCTGTGATTAATTTACTGTATGTCAAATAGTAGAAGCATATATTACATAAACAGATAACATGCAAATCTGAGTGGAGGGACTATGGGGAAGACAATTCCTTCAAGACTGAGACATTTAGTCAGAATCCTATGCATACAGGACTATGAGGGCAGGACAATTCAGATGTTTGTTTTACCAAAATGCTACGGCTCCATATTTTCACTTGCTCTTCTGAAGAATATAATACTAATAGGATGCTGGCTCTCTACAGGAGCTCTCCATTTGAAGGCAGGGTGGATAAGAGTTAACTAACCACATCCTGCTATCCAAAGAACATTGCTCAGCTGGTTGTAGCTAGCAGACATTTTGTGTTCAACATGGGGTCCATATTATGACCAGCAAAGCAAAGACACCCCTCAGTAAATAGGCTGTGCAGTGATCTCTGAGCACCAGATGGGGACTACAAGCTAGCCCCTTTCACCTGAGACAAGCAGACAGAGTCTAAAATGGCTGCACATATCTGCCTTGCCTTTCCAGTAACCCTCTATTGACCTGCAAGCTGTTAGTTCAAGCTGATCGATGTCTGTCTAGGATCACAGCAAAGGTATAGAGGTACTGGAGAAAGTCATGTGCCTCGTTGAATAGAAAACAAATGGATGAACAAATAAAAAATGCAGATATTCAGTGAAAAAATATTGGTGTAGGATAACTAACACTAAATGTGCTTCTTTAAGTGAGACTGGGGAATTTTGACCCCAGGCTGTGTGTGCATATGTGCAGAAGTGTGATGTAATAGGTCACTCCTGAGTAGTATTATCATTGAATTCATTACACACATGCATTTTCACTATAAAAATGTTGGTCACACAGGCAGAGCTAAACAGCTCAAACCATGTGCACTTAACACAGGAAACAGCTGCCATCAACAACAACTAAACAACCACATTAAAAGAGAGTCTTCTCTTTTTATTAAATATTAGACTAAACTGAAAATGTACAATTTTGGTTATTGTTCCACTGACAGAGTGTCAGCCAGTAATTTCATATGGTAATGTAGAACATTTTGCAGATGAGCAATGCCACTCAAAGCCTCCCCCTGTGTGTAGTGATATTTGCCTGTGTGTCTTTTTACATGAGGGCTTCTTTTTCTTCCAGAGTGAATGACATACAGCAGCAATTGGACCATTGGCTCCTCCATTTAGGCAGATGTATGTACACAGAAACAGTTAATACAGAATTCTTAAGGACAAGGTAAAAACAATGATCATCTGAAAAGTAATGAGCTATGAACTTGGTTTATTTCTAGTACATTTTTAAAGATTTAAGGATTATGGAGGCCACTGTGCTCTTAGAAACATAAAGTGCAGCACAATTTTTTGTAACTTTGGCCAGATCTGTGCCTTGCCACAATTCTGTCTCTGAGCTCTTCAGGTAGTTCGTTTGACCTCATGATCCTCATTTGCTCTAACATGCACTGTGAGCTGTAAGGTCTTATATAGACAGGCGTGTGTCTTTCCTAATCAAGTCCAATCACTATCATTAAACACAGCTGGACTCAGATGAAGGTGTAGAACCATCTGAAGGATGATCAGAAGAAATGGACGCACCTGAGTTCAATATATGAGTGTCACAGCAAAGGCTCTGAATACTTAGGACCATGTCAGACTTCAGGTTTTTCTTTAATAAATCTGCAACAATGTCAACAATTCTGTGTTTTTCTGTCAATATGGGGTGCTGTGTGTACATTATTGAAGAAAACATGAACTTAAATGATTTTAGCAAATGGCTGGAATATAACAAAGAGAGAAAAATTTAATATCTGGATACTTTCCGTACCCACTGTACATAGCCTAGTTTGTCATATCAGCAGGTGAGGAAAGTTGACAGAGAAAAGGTTGAACAAAGCAAACTTTCTCACAGGAAGATCACAGGTACTCTGATAATACTGCAAGACTTCATTGCTGGATTAATATTTTTGGCATGTCCTGTCCTATCACATCAAAAAGAAAGTCAATGCCATCAAAACTAAGTAGGAAGGAGTCTGAATGGGGTACATGCTGAGGTGGCCACAGAAACGCTCTCTAAGTTGTATCCAGTGTCTGTGAAGGAGTGTGTGTATGCATGTGTGTGTGTGTATGTGTGATGGTTTGGTTTCCAGGGCTGCAGCACAGGTGATAGAGCTGGCACTGGATGTAGCTCAAAGCTGCAGGCTAAAAGTAGTGTCTGAGCACTGCTGTGCACATATGACAAACAGCTGAGCTTGTCACAGCCACAACACAGGATATACAACATCTCCAAAACAGAAATTGTGGTATCTTGATTACCCCCTTGGATACGGTGCACTTTCACATGATCAGGCAGATACCATGTGGCCTTTAATTAAAATATATGCACACAGCAATTCAATATTCCTGTATTAAGTATCTCTGCCAAAGACACTGGAACTTTCCAGACAGGAAGATGAGTTTGTCTAGCCAGGGGACATGACCCTTCAACAAAATACTGCCATCATTAACTCGGACAAACTACCAACATCCCATTTTTTATTTTCTTAGACAATCCTCTATATAATGAAACTGTAAAGAAAGGTGCTAACAGAGCCGCCGTTTCTACTCAGAAGGCTGATCACGTCATTTCTCTCTTCCTACTGGGAGAGAGAAGAAGGGGGAAAAAAGCACAGGAAAACACCATAACAAAGCACTGAATGCAGGGTATTGCAGTTGAAACAGAGCCTGCAAAACACATTAGGTAATCTGTTATGACAAGGCTTTATGTGCCCAGTCCCCTGTATCACAATGACCCTTTTCACACTGCTTTACCCCCCTCTCCTTTTTAGAAAAAAAAGAAGGCCAACGCATTGGAGAAAAAAAGAAACTTTAAATGTTTTTGTTGGGAAGTGACTGAAGTCAACCAAATGTATAAAACAATAGGACTGGGTGTTCTATATGTTCATTACACCACAGTTACAGAAATGAAAAAACAAGTACTGTTGTTGAGGTATACTGATTTTTCTAATTTGCAATTTTCATTTAGTAACGATTTCTCAACACTCAAAAGTAAAGTTTTTTCTTGTTGTGATATATAAAAAAATACATAGACACCTTAATGAGTGTTGTTTCAGAAATCTGGGTCACTACTTTTATATTATATTATATGCTACTTATATTTACATACATATATACAGAATGACTATAGGTGGGGTTGTCTGTTTAGAAAGTAGTGTGAGAGAGGGTGCACTGCTGGCCTATGTGCCAGCTGTTCCAGCTCTGACTACTGTCTATTTATACAGCAGCAGATGGCTGTTAGTGCTTTGCATGCCGACAGACTGTCAGTGACAGGAAGGAATGGACAGATTTCAGCCGCCCAACCTTTCCGCTGAACTCGTAGCCAAACCATACATTGCTCCCAGCCCACAGACACAGATAGCTGGCTAGTGCTGCTGCTATTAGCAGTGCATAGGACTGGCTCACTGAGTTCAGGATAACAGAGGCTAAAGAGAGGTTTCTAGAAACCACCACACAAAAAAACATGCAAAGCCAGCAGAACTCCATTCAGAAGTTAAACAAACACAGAACTGCAACAAAGAGACAGCAACACCAGACAGCCCCTCAGGTGATGACATGGGAGTTAAAGGCACCCAACACTGGGACGAGATCAGAGCTGCAAGCCTGCAATTTAATCCTTGTGAGCATGCCTAAATTATGGACACACCACCAGCTTATCTAATGAACATATTTGTTATCATTTGTTCAATGTTGATTTTAACACAACTGTTCAAGATCCTTAGGGTTTTCAGCAATTTGCACAGCTCAAAGAATGAATGCGTCTCATGGAATAGGCCCAAGGAGTTTTTCTCCTCTGTGCAGGTGCTGCTTCCAAGGTCAGAGGTCCCTCTCCACACATCTTGTGTCATTAAAAGGCGTAGTAATGCCACCTCAGCTAAGCATGAGTCCAATATATTCCATTTTAAAAATAGTACTTAGTGTATTGACTGCTCAAAAAACTGCTGTCTTGTAATCAGTTTTAAGGATGCAGCTGTGCATCAAAATTACAACAAATTTTAGATCCAGTTATTTTAAGATTATTTTAAAAATTCTGTATCACAAGAGATACAGAGATCCTACTGATTTTAACTCACAATCTTTAACTTTAAAACTGCCTTGCCCAAAAAAAGTGTTCCAAATATATATATCAATGCTAGCTGTCAATGAAGTTATGGAAAAGGCTGTGATGAGTATGTGAATATGTAATATAAACTAACACAGTTGTTAAATCTTGAAACATTATTGAACAGTCCCTCACATTTGCCTTACAGCAGGCAGACCAGGCTGTAAGGGCAAGAGAAATACAGAGGCCCTTACATTCACTGACAATAACACGCGCCCATTTTACAGAGCAGTGACCTGGATTTCCTCAACTAGCCTGCACTCAGCAACCAAAGTCTCACATTAAATGCATTCTGGCTTTATGTAAGCATCATGACATCATGAACACAGAACACACACACATCATCAATAGCCAACTGTTTTGCAATGCAAGTAGTATTTAATTGTAAGCACTCACTGATGCCTCATGCTGATGTCAGATGACCGACACCTGTCATCCAAGTTTTTTACTGTGGTGAACGGAAATGATTGAAATGATGATGCTTTAATTGGCTGCACCACAATCAAATAGCCACATAGGATGGATCCATTTTCCAGTATGGTAGTTTGGTTACCTCTCCTGTCTTATTAATTAGTAGACCCCCCCCAACCCCCCACCAAATGTCTTACTCATGAATTATACAAAGTGAGGATCATGCCCACCAACAAGCTACCCGTGCCTGGACTGCAAAGCTCTCAGGTTTGCCAGTGAATTCAGCCCTCAGACTGGGGGTGGAAACAAACAATACAGTCTGGAAAGAGAGCTGTGTCGGTGAGGGCACAAAAAACTTAAAACGCATTCACTCTCTTGAATGTGGGAAAGACCAGCCATAGAGTAGGCATGAGAACAAGCCAGGAGTGTCATACCATTAAAACAAACATGCCATTATCTGCTTTTCTCCCTTCCTTTCATCATCAAGCCAGGGAAGAATAGTGTTGGGTTGCAGGCTTCTGACTGTGATGAAAAATCTAGGTTCATCAAATCTATATGAGTTTTCTTCAGTAAGACAGATTCACGGTGGCTGCAAAGAAACAGGCACTTCAATGCAAAAGTTGTCATGTTTACATTTTTTTGTCATTAACTACCAGCAGGGAGACAGGTCCAAACATATAGCCAGAGTAAAGAACGACCTTCATTGATAAGAACAAGATAACATGGCCTCCACAGAGCCCTGATCTCATCTTTACTGAATCATACTGAAGGGCAAAAGCAACAGAATAAAAGTTCCTTAAATTCTATTTTAAATAAATAAATAAAAAAGACTCAAGTACTTTAAATATTATCATCTACAAATACTCTTAATATATTTGCATTTTCTTGTTTTAGCTCAGCTGCATATACCTAATGTATTTGTTAGCCTTAACTATGAATGGCTATGAATGGCTATCATCCTTAGCTGAATGACTATGTGATGCTGCATCACGCTGTTCAACACGTGAACAGTCCTCGTGCATGACTTTCACTGTCTCTGCTGCTGTTCCTGCATTTACATTCCCCTCCCCCTCTCAAGTCAGCTCCTCTGATATCCCATATTTTCTGCAAAAGGCTCACACAGTTTGCCCAATCACAGGCTAGAACAAAGGGTGAACTGAAAGCAATGAGGTGAACAGAAATAATAAGTATTATTACTGCAGATCAGCTTGTAGTAAGACCCTGTGCAAAAACATTTGTCCAAAGATCTACATGACACAATCTCATAAGATCATGTGGCATACAACTGCTCATAGTAAGGCTGCAAAACTTGGTAATACTGATTTTCAAGTGCTTTTCCATATTAACTGGAATCAACCACCAAATTCACCATCATCAATTATACAGCTTGAGAGTAACACCAGCGAACTATGGTGCCTTCTTCCATGTTTGATGTCTAAAATCTGCAGGGTGCAGTTTGACAAATAAGCTGCCTGGGTTATTAATGCAGCAGAAATTGGTTGTGTGTAAGGGTCACAAAAGTAGAAGCAATAACAAGTAGCTATATCAGCTATGAAGCTGAAACCCCTTTATTATGAGAAGGCATTTACCACTTTCCCCTTCTGACCTCTGCCACATCAAGTACATTCCAGCATTCAGCCCATCCCTTCTGTGTAATGCAATGGTGTGGTTTATAATTATCATTTCAAAACACTTATTAGTAAAAACTGATTTGGTGCTAATGTGAAGAACCACCACAGCTTGGTGGAATTTTACCAACACAAACTGTAAATCTTGACCTAAAGCCGAAGGCAAATGTTGCAAACCAGAGCCCATGATGTTATGAGAAAGAAAAGAATAAAAAGAAGAGAAGACTTTTATTGATGTATTCACTCAGTCAAAATATGACTATAAAGCACTAAAGGTGTTTGGTTTGTCCATAAGTTTAGGAGCTGGTGATAATACCCGAGAAAAATGTAAACAAAACTTATAAAAGAAACAACTCTCTTTGGTTGTAGCTCCAAATGTCTCATGAATGTTCATTAAATAAGTAAAACACACCCATCCATCATCTTAAATTATACATTTACTCACAGAACCTGCTAAAGTAATGTTGTCTTTGAATAAACTAGGCTACGTCCAATCAAGCCCCACAATGCAGCCTGCCAATTACCGGTACACTGTATAGTATGAACAAATATGTTCATACTACGTACTATATATAAAATGTGGGAATTAGTTGGAGAACTTGAGTGACTAAAAACAAATCATTCAGTCTGCATATCTTAAAAGGTTAACACTACCAAACTGTTCCCACACTTATCATTATACTCTCTGTCACTTTCAATTATACAGCTGTTAAGGTACATTTAAAGACATGTGGGCAAACTGCACAAGATGCATTTGTGTCACATGCCTGACAGTCCAGTGAGCAAAAGCTCCTAATAGACACAGATACAGGCCTGTCTACCATCCTCATTGGGTCAATCTGGTGTGTGTGAGTCTGCTTTGTAAGTAGTGCGTGTAGTCAAATGTGTGTCACACTGATGAGAAGAGTAACACCCTGAGTGGCTGGGTATGTGGACACCTACAGGGGTAATGGGGATTACACCAGCAGGGCGTGGCAACCTGAGGTAGGCCAGCGGATTATATTGGCCCTAATCAGGCCAATCGCTCCTGTCTGCATGATCTGGATGAGGCATGGTCATCCTGCTGAGCCTTGGTAAACCTTGGTTCAGTAGGATGACCATGCCTCATCCAGATCGTGCTTCCCATCAAACTCCCCACAGTGTTCTGTTCAGTGAGCACAATGTATTCCAACCATCTGCTGTGCTGATGGCCTCCTCTTATGTGTAACTGACACTGGAACTCCTGAAGGGTTTTTGTAAGGTCATCATCCACTTAGCTCAATCTGAGAGTACACTCTGCAGAATTGTATCTGAAAGGTGAAGGTTTAATTGATGTGGTGACCTTCTGTTTGCTTCATAAATTCATTATTAGATTTATTCTTAGCTCAGAGGAGAATATGGTAAAACACTCAGAGAATGGTAAAGGTGTTGAAAAGACACACCATTCTAACACATGTAATACAACAGAGGGTGTATCTGTTATACATTTATTATAATGTATAATGTGGGCACAACACATGTTACATAAGAAGACAGAGACAATGTGAAGAACGCATCAGGGTTCATGTGTAAGCAGGCTTTAGATGTATTGGAGTTATATCAATGCTACAAGCCATCACATCACCTATTTATATTTGCTTTAGCACTGGTATATTAAAGAGCCTCAACTGAAAGAGGCCTTTTCTTATTGCCAGCTTGCCCGCACAGGCCATGGGCACGTTTCCAGCCCACTGGATAATCAATTTGCTGCCCCTCTGTCTGCACCCTATCCTTCACAGCCCTCTATGCATGTTGAAAACGGGAGAAGGAGAGGACGATAGGGAGCACATCCTGCTAGAATCCCCAAGCTTTGTATTTAGCTATGCTGTTGACACATGCACACAGACGGACAAATATGCCCTTGAGCAGGACAAAACCATGCGGGAAGTGTCATGGCCTCATGCACACATCTGCCAGACACCTACTAGCTGACCAAGCAACTCTACAAAACATCCCATTTCCATCCGGCAGCTTTCAGCCCTATTTAACTGCAAGCAATACTAGTATAACCCTTGAAACAAATGCGAATACTGTGTCCCACCTGTGATGAGTATGTTCGTTTGGTTTGATTAAAAATACATAATTTTTTAGCAATTGTAAAAAAAAATTGAGCAGATTCTGAATATTTGTCACGGCATGTCACTTAAACCTTAACATGCTGTGTGAGTTAACATTTCCCAGATGTGAAAACTAACCCTGCTAGCATGCTGTAGCTGATGGCACAACTGGTGCACTGCAAAAACTTTCCAGGTAGAGCTTGTGCACAAGAATTTATTACGTAGTATGTAGATGTAGTAAGTAGACATATATTGGCTTCTGTAAAAACAGATCGATTCACAGTGTGTACCAAATCATGGAAAGGTCACAACAAACCAAACACCACAGCTAAAACGGTTCGGAATGACTATGCATTCTAAGACTACACATTAAAGTTGAAGGTGTGGCAAAAATCCAGTGATCACAGCTAGAGGTCAGAATTTTGAGATGTGTGTCAAAAAATCTCAGTTGCATGAACCTGTGCATGTCTGAGCCACTAGGTAATGTTCAACCTATCAGCATTTTAATAAGACAACATTCTCAGCATACCATCTGCAATGAGGTTCTGATGAAGGAAGAGTATGGCCGGCTGCCAGCCTCCTTTTCTGCTCTGCAATCTGCCCATGTGATTGGAGGTAGAGTAGGCAGTACTGCAGCCTACTCCTCTCCCTTGCTCACACACTGAATGACTAACCCCCCAAAACACTGCATATTACACTGCAGTTCTGCTACAAACCACAAGTCACCCTCCAGCTCCTTCCAGTGACATTGCTATAATGTAAACCCAGGGATATGAAGTAAAAATACGAGGGATTTGACACAAAGCTCCTCTTTGGTAGAGTTTGAGAGATAAAGGACAAGTGAGCCATAACTGGTAGGGGCACTTGATCTTATGGAAGATTCATATAGGCTTAGTCTAATGAAGCAGACAAGACTGACAGACAAAACCCTGGAATAAAAAACACAGGCTTCTGGCAGAACAGGTTTCTGCTGTCACATGCTGCCTCATTACTGGGTCATTATATGTTCCATGTAAATGTCAAGGATACTGTGTTCATCAGCCAGCTGAAATGGGACATTGGGAACCATCACAAGTAAGGAGGCAGCTAGCTCTTCGCAGTGCCTGATGACTCACAGTCACAAGTAAGCAGGTTAAATCACATGAATACAAACCATTCAGGTCCTCTCTTGCTCTGCTATTATTTGTATTCACAGATTCCATACAGTGCTTCAAAGTCAAATAGGGCACCGTCACATATTCAACCAGACGAGTTCAATGTGTTTATGTAAAACCATGTGATGGTTTAACAGCAACATTTTCAACAACTATGAAACAAATATGAAACAGCTGTGCCTCCCTGAAAACTCGAGCTAACATGTCTACACATCATCATCTTAGTCTCATATGATCTGACAACATACAAGAACCTTTCAGTCATCCTTTGTCACAGGTATTTATCTGGTAAATGATTAACTTCTGTTTACAACATTTTAAATGTCTGTAACAAGCTCTTTGCAAACTGTTTGTGTACACTCAGAGATAACAAACTACAAAGCAACAACGACAATCATTATAAACCACTGACTGTGTGATAAAGCCCTGATGAATTTGGGGCACAGGCAGGCCAGGCCATGCGACGACCCCTGCGTCTCCCAGCATGCACCAGCTAAGCGTTTCTCACACAGAGACTCCTCAGGCATGCAGGGCCCTTCAGAGGAGGAGGAATTTCTCTCTGTAAGCCTTTTATTCTCTTTCAGGCTGTTTGTCCCAACCGTCCACTATTCAGTTTGCTCATTCTACTGTTCTTTGCTAAGACCCCTAAAGGAAGACCACGTGGGACCATGTGTGCTACATCAAACTTCCCTTAGCAGAGAGACCTAGATATATTCAAAACATAAAGGTTTGGTTTGTGTGTGCATGCGAGTCGGACACTTACTTGTAGTGTTGCCTTGCATCTGTATGATACATTTTGATTCCTTGCTCATCTCCCTGGAGTTGAAGGGCCGAACTCGGACAGCCACTTTTACAGATGCCCCAGACATGTTTGTGGTTTAGGGCTGTCCTCCAAGTAAGATTCCTTGTATATCGCTCCTACGGAAAACACAGGGGAAAATGTACACATCTGCTTAGTAGCTGACATCCTGCCAACCTACAACAAATATGGCCGACCAATGCCACTGAAGCACTTTAATATTTTGTAAACAGCAGACTTTCAAACATTTAACAATCAAATACAAATACAATGTGTTGCATTTAATTCATAAATTCAAACGTATATGCGAGATATGCTTTAGTGTAACACAACTTATAAATGTGGCATATAACATATGTCTTCCATACATAACACAATGTTTACCTAGATTACAACAGAATGATCAGTTTTAAGCCATACATTCCGCCTTCAGTGACTCCAAAGCCTAAATATCTCGTGTTTTTTCCACGTCCTTGCAGTCAGCCATACTTGCTGAAGCATACGCCCATGAAATTCTATCTACCCTATTTGGTGCGGGCCACAGTTGGACAGCAAGCCGGGCCTGTCTGCTCCATCTTTCCGCGCAAATAGCGGCTTCATTTTTTTTAACGTTAAATTCGCCGATGTTAGGAAGTAGGCTAATCCTCGGCCGCTGCATGTTGTGGAATAGTGCAGGGAGGAGTTACATGCTTATTTTAGCCGACTGGACACATTGTTCACATTTGGCCTGTACGGTGAGATTTAAAGCATTTGCTATTAAAAACACTAAAAAACCTGCCATGTTTCAAACGCCAGCTGTTTTATTTTTAATTGTAAGCTAGCTTTAAGCCATGATATGTTAGCAGCTGTGACTTCAGTATCTCTGGCAGGAGACGGAACTGTCCTCAACACTCTGACGGGAAACAGCTATCAAATCTAAACAAACGATGTGGTCGTAAACGAATGTGTGTTGCTAATATGAATATAAAGGTGTTATCGGAACCATTGCGATGTAAAGGTCCGCTGTGAATGCTAAGGTTGGTTAAAGCGGACAACTGCACACAAACCATGTACATTTGAAATTCATCCGTAATAACAACAGCGGGCGAAACGATTGATTAAAATACAGATTTTTTTCTACTTACGTTTGGAGAGTTTCACCAAGACAACACCAACACCACACGGGTAGTGGCCAGAACTACGTTAGCTAACGGGGCGTTAAAATGTGTTGTTTTTTAGCAGAATCTGCGCGCACGAAAACTGCTATAAAGTCCACTTCCGTGAAAAACACCCATTATAACAGTATCCTCCGACGGATAAGATTAGTGATAGGAAATGGCGACTCCTTTGACCGGTTTATTTTTCCGTGGAGATAAAAAGCGGACGTCTATCTGCACACAAGCGAAAAGAATTGATAGATCGCCTTGATTTACCGAAGAGATTACGTCAACTGCCTCTCAGCATACTGACGGAAAGGCTGGCGGACCAATGGACGAAGAGCTGTGCATGACTAATGCTGCGAGCAGCCAATGGCGAGCCTCGAAATCAGAAGTAAAACGAGTGGGCAAGGCCTCTGCCGTTTTTTTCTACCGTGACGCCACACTGCAGGATTTCTACCCACCGCTCCCGCACCGCTGTCAACGCAAAACACTGGGTCATCACAAACAGCGCCGTCTAGCGGGAAACAGAGCGTGTTTCTTCTCAGTGCCTCTTACTAAATAAACCTTTTAAAATGAACACACACCCATTTGGTCAGGCTATAAATAATACATATTTATCTTCTAAAATACAAAATTAAATCTTTCTTTTTTTGCCAGTAGAATTCAACACATTTTAATTTTTATTCCTAATAAACTTGCAGAAGTCTTACAAATAAGCATGGCACAGATGCCAAGTTTAATCCATTAGTTCCAAATGAGTAAGTTAAAGTATTTGGGAATCACATTACAAAAAACTGAGCGGCCAACAATTATAAGGAAGCCATCTTCAATTTTCTTTTTTGACTCATGAAAAAAGGAAGGAAAAAAATGTTTTTTTGATTTTTCGTTTGATCTTTTTTATAGCACAATTCAACTAAAACAGAAAAAAGACCAAATAAGTTATGACATAATGTGCATCATCATTTATTTCAGTTCAAAATTCCTAGCTTCCAAAACAAGTATGTGGTTAAAGGAAATCAGTTCCTGTACAGTTAAGGTCATCAAGGTCAAGTTAGGTACAGTGCCATTTGAAAGAGACCATCTTGAGGTGAGATGACTTAATGGTGGGCTCCTAAGATGTTCCTGGTAAACCATGCTACAATCTCCCTCACGTTCCCTCTACTTCGCCTAAGTTTGGGTATCTTCTTGAGATTCTGGTCTTGAGGCCATGCACACACAAAATGAAGGCTAAAGATAAAAGTCAGCAGGGAAATCTGACTAAAAAGGAAGATTTCAACATACTGTACTGTGATAAGCCACTGTTTATCTTCCTAAGGAGGCTGACATTTGGGATTAGTTACATTAAGCTACATCCTTAATTATTATTCCCAGTTAACCTCATCTACGAGCACAAACTGTGCATAAGTCAGCCCTGGGAAACCAGCATACATTTACGTGGACTCAAATTTATCGTCACAGTCTTGATAAAGAAAACTCAAGGATAACAATTTTATCAACTTTAACTCTCCCCAAAAGTGTTGCCCTCCAATTTTCCTCAGAAATTTCAGTCTTTCATGAAACGAACTTACACAATATTACAAAACAAAGAGCTGTAAAAGAAGATGAGTGACTGCCTGCACCTCGCTGGTAAAGTTGTTGGGGGTGGAAACATCATAATGCTGTAACTACCTCTTGTTAAATATATGTATATATTTTGATTTATATATATACACAAACTCATGAGAAAAACTTAAAAGTCTTAACTTTATTATGTTTTGTTTTAGAACCATGATAATGGTTTGAGACAAAAAGGGTAAATGCAAATAAAAGCAAATCAGGTCTCCTTTTTTTCCGTTCAAAATGTTTCTTTGTTCTCATTGGTAGCAGTGACATGATCGATTTGGACAGATCCCTTGATGATGATTTGGAGGCCACACGCTGGTGACGTGGCCCTTAGATAGGCCGCCCGCCCTGTTTTTCTCTCATCCAGGCATGGATCCTCTCCTTAAGTTCAGGCACTGCAGAATTAAAAAAATAAAAAGAAGCATTCACAATTTAACAGGTGGTATTGAGGTGTCCCGAAATGACCCATGTGAATCTTAACTATAGAATATAAATTTTTGCTGTTCTCACAACGCATTTTACTTACAAAATGTTTACATGTATAAATGTACATTTTGTCAGTTTTGATATTCTATATTATTTTATATATTATTCTATATAATAATTGTCATTAATCTTTAATTAAATGTTTACATGGTTTCCACATCACTGTTCTCAGTTTATATTTACATCATGTTTAGCTACCTGCCTGTTTAGAAACAGGGTGGTAGCAAGAAGTATTCTTTTTGCACTAAATGTGCCTGTGTTGAACACAGCTTTCCCCTAAATTACTAGTGAAAGGGAATCATTGGAAGTTTACCTGACTCCAACATGCTCTCTGTGAGTGGCTGCCTGTTGAAGGGATCAGTGGGGGAGTTGAGCAGGTGGCGCAAGATGATGGCTCTGTCCATGATATTTCCCGAAGGCAGCATCACAGGGTCAGTCATCAGTGTGTCCATCAGAGGGTCTGTTTAACACATTCGCATGCAGGTTATAGAAAGTGAATGTGAGCCATGCTTCTTTATGACTGCAACATTGATGCATCTATCAAAACACCACTAAACCAAATGTCCAATAAATACCCAGTTTTAGCACTTGATAGTATGCCCTATATTGAAATGTCACAAGGCTGTTACAGTAGGACGTGTGTGTTATAAAAATAAAACCTGGCGTGGGAGATTTTACCCACACAGACAGCTGATATCTGAGCCTCCTGTATGGCACACTCCCATCAAGTGTGGTGGGTTGGCTGGCATATCTGGGAATCAAAGTAAGTATGCAGACTGCATTCTCTTTCTAGATTATATTAAGTCTGTGGTTATAGGATAGCCTCGCTCTAATCTGTCTATATGACCTATATGATCTGCAAAATCCACTGCAAATGTCAGGAATCCATTGACAAGATGCTGCTGAAGATTCTGTCTGTCAGCAGCTGACCTGAAGTCACAAAAGTAGTGACCAAAAACTCTGTGATTTACAGCACTACATCACATGATATACACATATTACCAACTATGCCTTTGACCCACTTTACAACAGATAACCAAACTTAAAAATAAAACTTGTGCTGTTAAACATATTGCAAACAATCTCACCCACCTTTAAACTCATCAGGTGCATCACTGTAGTCCATTTCAGACTGGGAATTCTTGGCAACTATTTCCTCCACCTTCTCTGATAGCAGCTTGAATTTCTCAATGGCAATGGAGGACTTAATCCCAGCCTTCCTCATCTTAGAGATCACTTCTTCAAAGAGTTCACGGCTGTAAGACCGCTATAAGGAAGCAAGACAAAACATTATCTTGGGACCAACAAGTCTTAGAAGTGAGTATTCAGTGTATTTCTGGTGTATGCAGCAAGTCACTGCGGTGGTATCTATTTTCTTTTTACAGATCAATAGTCAATCTTTTTATTTGTAATTTGTGCCAACCTGATCATCTGCAATTGCTTTAGCAAAGCGGGCACAGTCTAGCTGCAGGTAGATGTCAGTCAGCTGGTCTAAGAGCTTCTTAGGCTCAAAGCCATACTTCTCGGGGTTCTCCACCTTCAGGTCCCGACACTTGGGCCCACAGAGCTGCTGGAGGTTAAAATTCAGCATGGCAGCTAAACGGGGCCCCAGCTCCTGCAAGGAAAAGACAGATGCAGTTAGAGTAGTAGGTCTGGTTAAAAACTTCCAGGCATGTAGATAATGTTGTATATATCAAACACAACACGCTCAATAGGAATAGTAACACTCACAGGTCTGAGGAAAGGCTTCTGGACTTGCTTGGTGAGGATGTGGAACATTTCAACCGTTTCTGTAGCTAAGGCCAGATAGGAGCGAGACACCCGCTCATCCTGAGTCAGCTGGGACTGCCGGCTTTGCTGCTGCTCCTGAAAATATGCAGGAAGACACGTGCTATACGAATGGATTCAGTTAAGTAACTTCTGTTAGGTTTTACAGCTCTGCAGAATTATGTCTGGGGTGTCATGCACCTAATTACCCAATTACAAAGAGCTCTCCGGTGTGCTTTGTCAGTTTTGTCTTTGATAAATGATTTTACACTCACAAATTAATTTTTAGTAGCCTTATAATGATTTGATTACTGAATGAATGCACACAATACTTAATAAATAAAAACAAGGCCAGAGCAGAAAACAGACCCTAGGCAGCTGATCCCACTGCTCCTTATTTTTCATCTCCTCTTGAACTTCATGAATACGCTTCAGGGACTCGAGGCTCTCATCTAACAAGAAGGTGGTGTCATTAATAAGCATGTTGATGTAGCGCACAAACTGCTTGCCAGAGCTGAAGGGGACAAAAAAGACAGGAGAAGAGGGCCAGTTAGAAATCATTAGAAAGCTCAAGACTAAAGCTGTTTGTCACTAGCAAGACTCACTTGAACTCCTCCATGAAGGTGCCGTGGTGGGCAATGTTCTGCCAGAGACTCTTGAAGATAGTGCTGATATGGTACCGTATTGTGAATTTATCATAGAATTCGCTGGTAGCACCAGTATGCTCAACATCTGACCAGAGAAAAGATTTTCAGTTAAAAATGAAGGGTCACATACTTAGCATCAGGAAAAAAATATTATTATTCCTTTCTACAGATTATAATCTACTTTATAGCTGTAAAAATTAGAACTATGACAAAATAATACTCACCTGTGTAAAACTTCATGAGAGCAGGGACCAGCTGTTTGACAGAGAGTGGGTGGTTCTCCATCATTTCAGAGAATCGCTGAGTACGAGGTTGTACAGCAGGGTTGGTGACAAACAGCACCTCCACCAACTTGGCGATAAGGTAGGGGTTCCTGATGTAGTTCTGACTGCAGATAAACACCACCAAGAAGGTGACAATGTCCTGGATACAGGGCTCATATAAAACCTGGGGGGAGTACCTGGAAAACAGAAGGCAGTGAAGTAAGGGATTAAAAAAAATCCTGGATTTAGATTCTCAGGCCTGTTATATGCTGATAACTGTACACAAATACAACAAGCAGCCAACTTACTGCACAACAAAAAGCAGAAACTCTGCCACATCCTCGATGTAAAACTCTGGAAGAGCAGCAAAGCTTTTGGGGATCTCAGGGTTCAGTGGCAGGTTAATGCTGTGCAAGGAAGAGAGTAATCAGTATCATCATTTATACAATATTACAACAAGCAGCAGTGGCTAATCTGTCAGTGGAGAGGTGACTCACTTCGGATAGGCAGGGTCCACCATACGAAGAATGAGCTGAATGACTGTGCTGTAAAACTGCAGACATCTGCGGAGCAGGTTCTCATCCAGAAGGCCCACGTCAGCACAAGCTTTGGCTCGCACTAATTTCTGACAGGACAAAGTCACACACGATCAGGACCATAATTCTGTAGAAATACTCTTTTGGAGCATTTAAGGATAAACCTAACGAGCTGAAACTATGTGCATGACTGATTTGATTAATAAAGAAAATGCAGTGAGTTCATGTACAAAGATGATTAACTGACCTTGAGCTGAGTTTTGCATCTTTTGAGCATCTCTCTGTGTCGACTCGCCAGGGGGGAATCTTTCCATTGACTCTCACTGTTCTTGAGCTCTTCCACAGTCCTGACATAGAAAAGAACATGTCAGGACTAATAAAGTGTATTAATAAATTCACTGTGAATGTACTGTGTACAGGAATGTGTGTGTGTACCTGTTGAGTTCGCGGATGGCACGCAATCTGCGGATGTAACGCCGGCAGCCAGGCAGGATGGACAAATGGTGGGTGTGAAGCGTCAAAAAGAAACACTCCGTGGGGAACTTGGGTTCTGAAAACTTGGTAGGATCTTCATCTGTTCATATTGACCAAATATAGAGAATTATCAGAAACATATCAAATTTACTGCTAATCTTATACTATATGCACAATGTGAATAATGTTTTTATTGTTTTCAATTGTCTGTAGTACAGCACGTCAAGTCAGAAGAAACAGATGCAGTGATTCTTCTGAGGCGAACTTCCTTACAAATCTGGCATGTTAATGACTCACTTCTGTGAGATGACAAACATGCAAGTGGCTCCTCAATGTGCAATCAACATATTTATGAAAATGACAGCAATTAATGAGCCAGGATGTCAACTAGGATTTACATAACTCTAGTTAAACACTCCAAGACGAAAACTTCTCTTGCACCTAAGTAGTTTAATTTCTGTTAACTCACGCAGCTCAGTCAGCCAGCCCTTCAGCTCCTCCATGGTGGCTTTCAAACGAGTCTCCTCCAAGCTGACAACAAGGCGACATCGTGGATGGAAAATGTAGTAGGGGTCTACTGTCTCCAGTTTGATCTTCATGCTCAGCTGCTGCAGCACCCATAGGAAGTTAAGCATGAAGCCATCTGTTGTCACCAGCTTGTCATCAGTCTGAAAGAAAGAAAAAAATTGTTTCATAAATATAATGCATAGACCAATGAAACATTAATTTTAATAGCCCTATTGTGGAAGAAAACATGTTATACCTGCATCTGGGCTTTCTTCACATTGTAGTTGACTAGAGCTGCCATGTAATTAAGAGCTAAGTCGCGTGTTTCTCCGTTTAGTAGGATGTTGTGCAGAACTTTGAACAGGTCACCCTGATAAAAGATGATGAATGAATAACTACATTCTATTACAATGATGCACAGTTAGTAAAACAGATGCAAAGTTATAAAGTGTATTATTGAGTGGAGACCCACCCTTGCTGACTCCAGGTAGTGCTGCAGTGACTGGCTGACAACTCGTGTGTTCTCCATGGTGATGGCTGGGCCAGAGAAATACCTATCTCCTACTTTGGTCTAAACATGAGACAATCATCAAGTCAGCTCACATAAATAGTATGTACATATAAAAACTTAGTATTGCATGAAATGACAATCTGGTGCTTTCTAAAGAACTTTATGTCCACATTGTGTTTCTTACTGGCAGACACTGTCAGGGTCTGACTCTACATAGGCATTTATGTCTATGGTTCATTGGTATTAGCACTAAGACACAACAGGCACAGCCAGCAGGCCTCTTTTTTTGTATAATAACTCACACTGAAAACAACACTACATGGACATACAGCATTACCTGATAATAAAGTGCTATGGGACACATGGCCAACTTACGTCATCCTCAGCAAACACAGAGAGGCTGAAGAAGGCTCCCAGGTAGGACAGTCTCTGGATCTCTCTACCACAGCCAGGGCTCAGAGGTTTGGGACACCACAGAGGCAGCGACGTTAGCTGGGCATGACAGAGACACAAATGACAGCCCTCATTAGATAGAGACAAGTACATGAAGCCAATTTTCTTAATGTAACTTGAAATATATACATATAAAAAAACCTCAGAGCATCTTGTTAGGAGAGTGTGTTATATTGCTAAATAGAGGCTGGCGCCCTGTTCCATGCACACAAAATAGGCTCGACACCAATGAACATTCCTTTTAGCTAATGCCAACTATGCACACCGGAATGAGGAAAGTACAGCCAAAGACAGCAACCACCTTTGCAAATAAAAAAATTCCTGATGATGAAAACATTTTCAGAAATGCATCATCTAAATACTTTAAACCACAAGAATTTTATAATGAACTGTTTCAAGTATCCTAATGTCGTTCTGGCCATGCAGCTTTATACTCACCAAATTACACACAGGGTGAGACTTTCCAAACTTAATCTCACAGAGCTCAGCTAATGCCTGTAAAACAAACGCAAATGCAAATCAATCTAAATTATTTTACAAATAGGTGCAAAAATATTTATACAAAATGATATTTGTTTTACGAGACATAAAAAAAGTTTGTTTTAGAAATGGGATTACAACCAAATATAAAAAAAAAAACACATACTTGCACATTATGACATTACATACACTATAAAAATACATACATGAAGTGCATTTAGAATGTAATAGGCACGTGTTTATATCTACTAAGCAAGCAGGTGGTTAGACCAGAACAGCACATTACCATGAGAGGGAATTTAAAGTTGTCACTGTCAAAGGAACATTCTTTCACAGCAAGCGCCAGCCCGTGTAAGATAGGAATGAAGATCTGAAAAACAAGTCAGTAACCTCAGTCATGTCGCTCTTAGAACTGTCATATTTTATTCAGCTTAAGCAACTCAATTAAATGCACATTTACCTATATTACTACATTTTTCAATCACTGTAAATGATGTTTTAGTGATGTCATTATAAACATGGCTTGTTGGCTTCAGCCATTTACTGGTTTTATCAGCCATAACCACTGGCTTATCTGCTAATTCTACTTCATTTAGACCGTTCCTGCTTAGTTTCTACTGCATCAGTGTGCAAACCTTACTGCTCTATTTGTGCTAAACTGCTCATTAAACGTTTGTTTCTTTCATTAAATCATTTGGTTTTAATCTTTGAGTATGTGTGACAGTGGTGCCCTTGCAAATGATGCAGATTTCCAGAACAGAAATGACTCCCACCTGTCTGAACACTTCTTCCTCCTGGTGGGTAATGCGCACCAGCTCCTGAATAAAGCCATATGGAAGGTTCCGACACAGCATATAAGGTACCAGCAGAGACTGTTGGAGAGGGCTCCTACAGGTAATGAAAGCATGCAAAAAACACAGGTGAAAATAAATTCATAAATATAAAAAGGAGACAAGGTTCCTATGGAGATATGGATAAAAAATGAATGCACATAGATAAGTAAATGGCCTAATGTTTGTCACAGAGTGTGGTTGGCCTTTCTTACCGAGGCTGGGTCAAGGTGCCTTGCAGGACCAGGGCAACATGGGAAATACACTGAGAGCGAATGTTACTGAGAAGCTGGCTGACATTTGGTTGGCTGCACATCTGAGAGAGAAACACAGGAAAAGAATTTGTGATAAAAACATAAACCATCAACTTTACACAATCTAATGATCTCTGATCAACTGCCCTGAAGCTAGGTTTTAGTAAAGACTGTTCTTGAAACAAATTCAGACACAGTGAATAAGCAAAAAGGAACTTAAAATATCAGTTGTCTGCTATGGTAGAAAAAGTTTACTCTTTTCAGCAAGTGGAACAAAAAATAAATAATCAGTATCAATCCTGGCTTAGTCTTTCATACAACCTTAGGAGCTTTCCTTTCCTCCATGCCAACATTGTCAAAGCGCTCGATGAGGTAGTTCAGCATCTCTGTCTCTTTGCATGCTTCAATGGTGAAGCGGTCACTGGCTGAATCGCAGGACATCCCCCCTCCACATGCACCGAGACTACAAACAGGAAGGTAAACAAAGAAGAAGACAGAATGAATAACATAAAACATCAAGTGAAAGGAAATATATCACTAGCATGTAAATAGTTAGCAAGCAAAAACAACCTTTGCAGAACCTGAAAGAAAACAAACTGAAGCACATTAGTGACAACTTGGGATCTTGAAAAAGAAGAGTTGCTGTTAGTTGTCAGCATTTTTCATAGCTTGTGAGTGGCATTAAAGCACAACAAAAGTAAGTAACTTTGTTACTCATACAGACAATGCAGCTATAATCGCTGCTGCTGGCATGTTTATAACCGTTCTTCAACCTAAAAAAAACAAATCAACACAAGTTACAGTTTAATAAATGGACTGTATTCATACCAGCTAATGTACACTGAGCTTACAGGCAAACCAATGTGAAGTGGTTAAAATCTACTTTTCTTTTGCATAGAAGTCTGTTTTGCAGTCAATTAAATAATGCAGAAAATGTACAGTAGACATTCATATCGCATTATCATAATGAAAGACAGTCATCTGTATTCAACAGAAAAGGCTAATAGATGTTGCAAAACGTACAGGATCATTCATAAAAAAATAATTCTACACCCTGCAGCACATTCTCAACATCTAAAACCTTATTTAATACCACATATGAGATATGTTATAGGAATGGGGCTATATGTCTAACTTTCTGATTACCAAAGTAATGACTCTCCAAAGTCCATGTAATGACTCTGGCTTAGTGATAAGCCTGCTGGGCCCACTGGAACATGCACTAGGCCCATTCCTGAGCAAGCATGCGCACACACATATACACACGCGCACACACACACTGACACACCCCGTGCAGTGGTGTACCTGGACCCAAACTGAACCTGTGCAAAATCCTCCTCCTCCTCAGAATCTTCATCACTGCTGTCCTGAGACAGGTCAGACAGAGCAAAAAACAGGAGCGACAAGGGGCTAACGGAACAGGAGAAAGATGGGAGAAGTAAGGAAAGGTTGGAGGAAAGGAAGATATTGTGCATGGGGGGGGGGGCATAAAGACAAATAGGGAATAGTAGCAAATCAAGAGAAAAGAGGACAGAAATGGGTTTAACAGAAAAAACTATGAAGAGTTGGATGTTCCTTAAAGTTAACTGCCATGTTTTGAAATATTGATTCATGCGAAGAAAAAGCATTTTATAACTATATAAAATGCTTCATATTAGTTGTGGAAATCATAATTTTTTAACAACTGTTGATATTAGATAATATTTCACTTGCGTGGATGAGGACAGAATGCATATACCGTACATGACCTATTAAAAGATTCTTAGTTCACAAAAACTTTTGGTTTTAGTCATTTGCTGGTGTGTGCACTCTGCAGTCACATGCAGAGGAGATACCTAGATGGTGGGATCCTGGCAAAGGCAGCCTGACCGGTATTCAATCTGGGAGAAGAAGGCACCATAGTAGGGGTTGTAGAGAAGGACTGGTTACGAGCCCTGCGGAGGCTTGAGGAGAGGGACCGGGGACTAGGTGGTGGCACTGGAACTGGGGTATTGGGAGGAACAGAGGGCCCTGCCAAGGTGGGAGATGGTCCAGGAAAACTAAACCCTCTGTGACCTGGGCTTGATGGGGAAGAAGCCCCCCAAGGAGCGTTGACAGAGTAAGGTCGATACCGTGGAGAAATTGGCATGGGGGCAGAGGGTGGATTATGAAAGGGCCTTTGAGTAGCAGCAGGCGGGCTGGGGGGAATAATGAATTGTGTGGTAGAGGGTGTAGAAACAGATGCAGTAGGAGTGGAGGGAGATGAGGAAGTCCTCCTGGCTGCATCCAAAGCCATTGGGTGAGGACTACCACACCCATACAGACTGTGGACAACATTAATAAGATGTTCATTGGCAATATGATATAGCAAATAAAATAAAGAACACCTACAATGAGGAGGACTGAAGATCCAAATGTCTGATATATATGTGTGCTAGCCTGTAGATGGGCAATGGTACTTGCCTTGACAGAGAGCTGGCTCCAAACGACCCAGCACCGGGGCCCATTGGGCTGCCACCTTGGCTGGAGGGCTGCACCAGCGTCAGACGGTGGTCGGGGGATTTGGCTGCTGCAATTGGCTGTGAGGTCGCGGTCAAGCTGGCAAAGGGGTTGTGGATACGTGACTGGGTGGACATCATTAAGACTTCCATCAGGATCTGGCCAATGAGGTCTTTCATGTCAGAATACACTGTTGAAGATTAAAAAAATACTCTTATGTTACCAAAGTGTAAACAAAGCCTTTTAGAGTGCACAGTTCTTCATTTTTTAGGAACAGAGATTGTGATGTTATCAAGTGCCGTACCATCTTTAGGATTCTGGTGAAACTCTGCAGCTAGTGAAGGGAGAAAAATGACATCTCTGTCCTGCTCCTTCCACGATACGCGGAGGATCTTGCAAATGAGCTGCAGAGCCTGTTCTTCAGAGACGTCTGAGTTTGCAGCGGTTTCCTAAGATTCAGAAGGAAGGAGAAGAGTTTGAGCTATTTACAAGGAGCTGAACTTTCTGTTATTACCTAAAGACTCCTATTATGTTCACTCAATCTCATGATGGGCATGATCCAAGTAAAGTAGGTCACCCCATTCAAGGGTCCTTTTCTCTTGAGTAATGTTTAGGGCAGCTCTTTACCTTTTCAGTCAAGTTCCTCTTGTCTCTGCGATCACTGTCCTCCACCTCCATATTCTCTATTCCTGAGTCCACGTCCACCTGGGACATGCTGCAATAAAGAAAACGTATGTTGTGTCACGTTTGCAATTTAAACCTCAGTAAACGAGTGCATCAAAATGACGACAGAATCAGCATACGAATATTATGACAAGGCATGCCAGTATCGCATTAGGACAATTCATACCTCTTTTCACAGGAGGAAGGGTCAATGTCCATGCTCTGTGACCGAGACAAACTCTGGGACTGAGTCTCAAGGCTGTTGGAGGGGGAGCTGGAGAGGGAGCTTACACCCTCACTGCTCTGACTACCGTATGCCACTCCTGCAAAAGCCAAACACCACAAACAGACATCTCTGAAGCACAAGAAAAATCTGTTTTATTGCTTTCAAGGCACAGAAATACAATGGGCTTGAGCAAAATACAGGCTGCGGGCCAGAACCAGCCCCCCTGCCCTTTCAATGCAGCCCACAGACTGGTCCAGCCCACAAAGGAAAACAGAACTACCACCTAAAAATTCTAAAAGCCAGCAGAGTTGAGATATTGAATGTAGCATTGCCACTCTCTCCTTCGTTCTCCTTCTCTCCCTCTGCAGTCGGCACATTTTCCTGGCTACTGTGCATTCAAGTCGGGTTCCTTTAAGACACATATTTCTGGCCTGCCCTTGAGATATTTGGGGTATGCTTCTTCATGGTTTTTCATTAGGTTTAATACTAATAGTTGTCTACAGTAAAGGTATCCTTACCACATGTGTTTGCTCAGCACAATGTACTGCCCAGGAGATACTTTCCCAGACACAAGGAGAAATAAATAATATGGTAAACTGGATACTAGTAATACAGACCTGCCAACCTTGAAGACATTACGTATATAAAAACTACCCCCAACACCATGCTTTCATACTGGGTGTGGAGTGACCCTTGCTAAAAAAATGCTAAAACTGTCAACCCCTAGAATAAACATAATCATAGCAAACAGTGATTACATCTGTTCCAGCTGCCATAATGCATTGAAAATTTTTATTTAATCTCCGATACTTGTTCCACCAGGCTTTAAAATTATAAATTATATTTGTTGCATTTCACTTGCAAACTTCACTCTTGCCACTTGAAATTCCACTGGCCTCTTATATAACATGAGTAAACAAGAATTTATATTATTTAGGGGGAAAAATCAGTATCAAGCCCACTTGGGTTAGCAAAGATTTAGATAGGTGTTTTTAAGATCTCCATGCTGTGCCATACCAAAATAAGCCCTGCTTACTGCAATACAGGTGGACAGAAAGCTGATTAACACCCAGGACCTAAATGGTGGATGAAGAGCTGGAATTAACAACCCTCTGCTGGTTGTACAACAGTCAAATGATTACCAGCTTAATAAAAATGCAGTGACAAGGAAAGTATACAATTAACATGGAGTGAAGGCTTGCCAAACATTGGTCCGCCAAAGGTCAACTTCACATCTATGCATACCAACAAACAATGACAGGAAACTGTAGCTGTGTCCATACATGGCTCAACAGCACATTTTCTAGAGCATGTGACAAAAGAAAGTTGATAAATGTACTGCAGGCCCTGTGTGTCCTAAAGGGATAATGGTGATCCTTAGATCTGGCTTGTGTTAATGTCAGGGTGTATTCCTGATCCCTGATGTTCAAATATCAAGGTCACAAATACAAAGACCCCTTTCAGAGTCAGTATACAAACTCACACAACCAAGATTGTTTATCTTCACAGCCTCCAACAAATACCATAGGCTGATTTGAGCAGGGGAGTAAGGTAAGACTACAGCTCACAAAAAAAAACACAAAAGAAGAAAGCTGGCCAGTTGTTAATATCACAACTCAATCTATACTATTAACATGAAATATTTAAACACTTTATTAATTATTACACAATGGGATTTCTTACCAGAGGTACCCATGGGAGATGTGGCAGGGGTACCACTGTGGACACTGAGCCCCAGTGATTGAGAGGCAGCTGGTGGCACAGGTTGAGGTGCAGCACCTGAGGGTCCAGGGAGGGGTCCAGGTGGAGTCTCTCTCTGTGGGGATGTCAGGGGTGTGCTGAGTGGGGTACTAGGCTGTGATGTCTGTCCACCTGCCAGTCGCGCCAATCGCCTTCTGCGGATCTTAAATATAAAATAAACCAGCTTTATACATAAAGTAAAAGTACCATCTACAGCACTGCAATATCTGAGTCTATAAATACTACACAAGATAATGTTTAGACATTTTGTTTTAAATTAAAAGTGGGCAAATGAGTATAAGAAATATAAGACAGTACGAAAATCGATTCGTTTACTACATTGAAGACAAACAATTGAAGCAGTTCTGGAGTAATATTGTCTTATCTAAAAGACACAGTAACCTATTTTAAGCACAACGTCAGGTGTTAGCACCAATCATCACAACTTCAACCGAAGAGCTGAACAGTTGTAGTAAATTAACTGCATATGCCGCTGAAATTGATCGTGATGGTGGATGTCAGTTTAACACGTCAAAACTAAATTTAAAACATATAATCTGTGTGTGGTAAAAGCTCAGTAAACATACAGTCGGCCCACAGACAGTTGCACAATGGTGGCCCGGTGTGTTTTTTATGCTGAGTCGTCTCGCAGGCTAATTTTTGACTGTTAGCAAAACAACGTTAGCAAATGACAGCTACTTTGCCACAAGAAGAAATATCAACTCTGATGTATATTTAAATGTGTCCGATGAATATGTGCTAACATATCCACGTGAATTTTTTTGGTTTAAATAAAAAGAACGATATCTAGCTTGAGAAAAGCCTCTAGCATTACGTTAGCTAATTAGCAATGCGCTCCGGCTAAATGAAACAGGTTCGAGTTACGATCACAGAAACAAACACAATTTCTCGTTCGTTCACGTGTTATACGGACTGTTTCTCTTGAATAAGCCGCTTATACTACAAGTTGGTTAACAAACAAGTGTATGCACTGTTGTTGAACAACTGAGACATTGTCGTGAATGCAGGTCTTCCATTTAGATTATGCTATCTATGCTAGCTTTTGTAGCATCTCGGCTAACATTGCCAAAGGTTGAGAAGGTAAACCCTGCTAACTTCTGTAAAATTAAGGTGGCACCGTTATTAGGTTTGAGTGGTTTTTTTTCTATTTTTGTCACCTTACCTCGTCTGCGCTCAACTCCTCCATCATTGCAGCAAAGTTAGCTAGCTATTTCACTATGAACTGTTGTAATTTGCCAGCCAGAGCCAGCTAGCTAGCTTGTAGTAGAACTAAATATGCATAGTCTAACTCGTTCAACAGATACGTGTCACTCTTGATTGTCTTCAAGATAAAAACTACGACACTGGTATACGGAGGGTGGCGAGATATTATTCCTCCAAAAAGACTTTCGTTTGCTAGTTTTCTACCAAGAATGAAACAAAAAGAAAAGTAGCTAGCTATTATACGTCAAAATACAACAGCGGCCATTTTGGTTCTACAAACGTCACGTGACTAAAGGGACCACTGAAGATGTGTGCGTCGTGTCGCATGGACAGATTTCAGAGTTTCACCTGGGGCCGTATTAACAAAAACTGTTAGCGCTAGGAGTTTCCCTTAGTGGTGAAATTCTAAGACAATTCTTAGAATTATGACGTTTTCTGAGAATTTCCTCTTATAATTAAGACTAAATCCTATAAGATAATAGAGGTCTTCAGGTAAAAAACGGTTAAGAGTAGAGAGGAGGACCTTTAACACGCATGACGGAGCGACAGAGACGTTCTCCAAGCTATAAATGACGCTGAACACATAAAACTTAGTCCTTACTTAGTAAGGACTCTTATCTTTCAAGTCTCACGGAACAGACTAAAAGTTTAATCTTAGTGAGGAGGTGTGTTTGACCCCGTTGCTAAGCGTGACGCGTTGTTTAGGAGACGCTGTCAGAAAACAAAACAAAACATGAGAACGCGCCTGATAATATAAACAGTATAGTATGGACGGTGACATGAAGGTTTGTAGTCTCAGATGTGATCATAAACACAATTTGAACTATGATAGTATTCTTTTAATCTTTTAAAAAAAACACTGGTCTGATTAAAAGAATACTATCATAGTTCAAATAAGGTGAAGACCAAATGAACCTTGTCGAAAAAAAGAAATAACATAAACACAATTGTTTGGATGGAATTCAGCCTGTAGGATATTACCGCGGGACGACTGGCTCAGCTGCCACCAACTTTCTGTGACTGCTGTCTGTTACATGGAGGCGCTGGCTGGCGCAGATTTACCTGCAAACAAAATGGAAACAGGTGAAAGAACGCAGAGACCAAACCGGGCAGAGGAGCAAAGCTCAGTCTGAGCACAGTCAGCTGACGAGAGAAAAAAAAACGTTCTACGAGACACGGGGTGCGAGAGGACAGAGCGCCGCACATCAGCGCTCCCTTTTGCGCACTTTGACAGTTTTGTGAGGAAAAGCGCTGGCACGTCTGCACTGTAAGATGAGGGGAGCTCGCTGCACATACACGGGAATCTGCTCAGATGATGGCTGTATGCACGTATTTTGAACACAGTTTACATGAAGCATATAATTATCATAATTGTCGTATAATATAAATAAACAAAGAACTACAAAAGGTCACGATGCCTCTGTAGCGTTTTAATACCTCACTCATTCTTAGTTTGGAGGTTTTTCCTCTCTGTCCTCTCTGTTTACGGAACTCTTAAGCCACTTAGAGGTCCTCCTCTCTACTCCTAACAGTTTCTCACCTTCACACCTCTTTTTTTTGGGCTTGTGAATCACTTTTTTTTATTACTAGGATTTAGGCTTAACTAGAAAAGGGCATTTCCTGAAGAAAATGCAAGTTTGATTGCTGATGTGAAGGATTGCTCTGAATTGAGCAATTCAGAGCTTTGTATGCCTCTGTGTGTCAGCCTGAAGTTGACCTGTAATGTCCTCTGTGAGATGAACATTTTGATAGTTGAATGGCTGAAATCGGTCAATGTATGCTGAAGATACGCTGCGTCAAAAAACATACGGAAGAATAAAAAAGAAGAAGAAGAAAGAGGGTGAATAACAAGAAACAACAAAATATAAGAGTAAATTCTTAGAAACGTCACAATTCTAAGAATGTTAGAATTTCACTCCTAACTGAAACAAATAATCTCAATACGAGTATTAGGGGCCCTAGACACTAGTAGCTATAGATGGCAAATTCAAAACAGTAAAAGCCAGTCTGATTATGATGCAGGTCTATGATATCACAGGCCCAACTAAACTTCATGAATGATACAGAACAGATATCACTAAATCAAATAAGACAAATGGTCTGCTCCTTTCTTCAAACTTATTTTATTACACACATTTTACAAACACCAAAACTCAGCTACTCCAAAAACCATCCTCGACCAAAGTTTGTGTTACAGTCGAATGACCAGCTCCACAAGTGTACAGCTCGAGCTATAATACATGCAATATGTTATCTCCAGGAAACAAACAGAGGGATCAGCTGTCTCTTCAGCCAGCTGACAGAAACCATGAGTGTCTTGAAAGTCCATTGTTTTTCATACAGGGCCAGCACCACCAAACCTCAGACCAGATACCAGCATCTGACAAATGTAATGCAGTGATGCCATCTAGTGGTAAATTCATACCATAGCAGAACAGGTTTTTTTTCCTCAGAACTGTTAAAGTTTAAAGTTGCATTACAGAGAACATCCCACAGCCTGAGTGGTTGTGTTATTCAGCATGAACAGTGGAACGCCCCCTTCACACAGTGAGCTTCCTCTTCACTCGTTCACGTCCTTCTGAACACCTGCCGGCAAAGCTCTCCCTCACAGTACAGATCCTGAGGGCAGAGGAAACATTGATTAAACACATTGATGAAGATTCTCGGTCATCCAGGTCATAATACATAGACACAAGTCCAGACACCTTGCTTCATCCTTGCTTCTATCTTCTCTACATTGATTAAACACATTTTCATGAAATATTTCAGTTTGTTCAGATGACTGCCAGATCTGTGTTCCTATTGAGAAGGCACTGAACTTCCTACATTTTAATGATTCTAAGACTGAGGTGATGGTGTTTGGGCCCCTGTACAACTGAACAATTTAAAATCGTGCAAACCTGAGATGAACCAGGGTTTTAAAACGATCCTGAACTAAAGGCCAAAGTCACTCAGTTGTAAGATTGCGCTTCTTCTTTCACTTCAGGCAGCTTGCCAAGATTAGGCAGCTTCTAGTAAAACAGCTCTTTGAGACAGTAATCCACGCCTTTGTAACCACCCGGCTGGATTACTGCAATGCACAATTTTGGGGTGAGTCATTTCTCGATTACATCTTGTGGAAAATGCAGCTGCACCCCGGTTTTATCTTCTCTTCACTGGCTGCCTGTGCACTTTAGGATCCATTTTAAACTGCTTGTATTTGCTTTTAAGTGTGTAAGGGTGTGGCTCCGCTGTACCTCTCTGAGCTCCTCCATCCCTATCCCAGTCTGAGGTTGGCTGACCAACTCCTTCTAAGACCAGTCTGAAGCTCAGAGGGGACCAGGCCTTTGCAGCGGCAGCACCAAAGCTATGGAATGAGCTGCCTTCAAACATGACTATTTAAATAAATATTTAAATCCCGCACTTGGCCTTTGACACAGCAATGAGATGTTGGCATTTCTTTTCTTTTAAATCTGTTTTTAATACTTTCTTTCTTTTTTTGTTGTTTTTATTCTTTTGTTTTTTATGTCGTGGCACTTTGGTCAACCTGGTTGTTTTTAAAGTGCATTATAAATAAAGTTGCATTGTGTGCATTACACAACTAAAACATCCACATTCGTCTTTATACCAGATGAAGCTTGTCGTCCTCGATCCAGTGCGCCCAGCCCCGGTTCTTCTTCTCTCCTTTCTGTTCACACACCAGCTTGTTCCCCTCCCAGGTCACCAGTGACTGCACAGATCACACACACAGAGACCTGACAGTGTAAGTCGCAGCACAGAACATTTTAAGCATAATAAAAAAAATGATTTTTATTGTCACTTTAACCATTCACCTTGACATGTCTGTTGTCCAGCCCCTTGGTGAACTCCTTAAACTCCTGCCCCACTCTGAAGGAGACGGTGTAGTTTTTGAAGGTGCTGAGAGTTTTGATGATGAACTGATCCCCCTGCTGCTCGATCACCTTCTTCAGCTTTAACTTTAGAGCGATCTTTCGTAAACAGGGGCTGATTCCTGGATTGGTAGTAAAGTGTTGTAGCTAAGCTTATATAGTACAATCTCACCCACAGGCTACAAACACATTCTCTCCCTCACACATTCCCATGCATACCATACAAAACCTCAGACTGCAGTCACTCAGTGTGTTAACAGCTGCATGCAATACAAATCTAATTAAAGATATCACAATTTATTCAAAAATGTAATATATTAAAGGACAATTTTCAATTATTGTAACGTGCCCGAGAGAGACTTACCCAGTGCAATCATGTAGCCCTCAAGGTTGACATTGCTGATCATGTCCCACGTACCGCAGAGGCTGGCAGGCATGCTGATTGCCCTTTATTTCAGAGATGTGTGTGAATAAGATGTGACCCTCAGGCTGCAGGGCCGATGCAGAAGTTCTGGAAATGAGCGGAGTCGATACTGTTTTGTGGGAGGTGTGCCCTCACCTGAAGCCCCATGTGAGCGTAATGGGAGGTGTCAGGGAGCAAAGTGGGGGAGGACAGACGTGTCTGACTGGTCTCACACAAACTTTGCCTCAGGCATTACACAGTATTGGCGCGAATACACACACAGAGGAAACAAAAGGAAAAGCATGTTGATCTTATCGAAAAAGTTGTTTTTTCTGTCAAAATATAAGAAATTATTTGTAAACACACTATAAAAGAGGATTAGAACCACTGTAGAAACATTGAGCTCTTGACATTGAGCCATTTTTCTGATCCTGACGTCAGACTTTAACTCAACTTTTAAATCTCATAATTCTGATTTCTGACTCAAGTCAGAGTTCTGATTTCATGGTGAACGCAGTTACAGTAAACATGATACATTTACTCCTACCAGTGAAGTGAATGTTGTTTTATGACACACCTGTGTGTGTCATGAGAAAGATAATATTGATCTAATCTGGCATGCAGATGAATGGAATTAACACAACTCTAGCTGGAAAGAAAATAAAACTCAGAGCGTGCCAAATGACTGACATGCTTTTTCTTTCTGTTACATCAGCTCAGCATGGGAAAAACCTTGTCCGGGTTGTTTTCTAGCCAGGACTGTGACAGACACATAATGCATACTTATTAACTGTTTAAATAACATGACACTGTTACCCCTGATCTGTACACGGATCTGAGGCAGCAACTGTGATATAAATGTTAAGTATCAGGTATACTTCATGGTGATAGTGATGACTGGCTGGGAAATGAGCAGACCCTCCTGACAATAGCACCACAACAGCAATGAAGAGTGGAAAACAAAGGCTGTTTATTTTCAATACCACAAATCACACCTTTAAAATCTGCAGCACCAAATGTACTTCTAGCTTTTGACTGGGTGGATGCAGGGGACAATCCTGCTCTACAGAGAACCTGTGGCAAGCTGGGGTGACATTTTATCATATGTCCTATCATGTGATGCAATACTAACATATATGTATAAACACTCGTGAACATGATATGGTTAATTTAACACCCACTCACTTTGTTCTACATTTTCCCACACATACACACACTAGCAAAGTCAGAGCACCTGTTCACTCAAGAAAGTCTATGACTTCTTAGAAAACGGACCCACTATCAGCAAAGACTGTTCTACCAAGTAGGCACTGGTGGAAGCTCAGATAAACTGAATGGTGCTGGTATGTTTTAAATCCACAGTAAACCTGCAGCACAGTGTGTATTTCAGGACGTTTTAGCTGGAAGAGGCATCTGTGTATCTTTGGAGTGGTGCCAGGATCACGTTGGCATTTTTCTGCTCGCTCTCAGCACTGTAGAGCCCGTGCTCATGGATGTAATAAATGACACTCTCTGGCAGCAGGTACCTGACACTCCAACCTCGGCGCAGTGCCCGGCGCACGTGAGTTGCTGAGATTTCATTGGTCACCCATTCAGGGACTACGTGGATTTTCTTGCGATACTTCCATAGCGTGTCTGACTGGTAGATGAACTTGTGTGGGTCATTGCCGCTGCGGGTGATGCAAACCAAACCGTAGCGGCTGACTATCTCTGTGATGTCCTCCTGCTTCCACAAGTTAGGAATCCCAAACGACTCCAAGACATCAGCTCCACAGAGCAGCATCAGATGAATGCCATCTGAAGAGGGAGAAAAGAGTCAAATTAAAGGACCCAGGTCTCTCTGTCCCTGAAGATTCAAGAATGTTCTTAACTTACTAAAAGTACAAACACATGCATTAGCTAGAACTCCAGGTTTTTACACATCAGCATTTCCTTACAAGTACTGGGGAGTGTCAGTGTACACTGGGGGAAAAGTTATATAAAGCCTTTGTGACTCCAGAAGGAGCTGCATGAACTTTGAGTGGCATGTCTTGAGGCGGCATCAGATGGTTCAAGGTTTTTTTGGTCACCAATTTAGGGACTGTAAATAGTCACTGCTGCAATAACACACCCAAATATCCCAATGAAATGTCACAGCGGGTCCAATTTTGATGAAAAAAATTGAAGGTACAGAACATACATTCCTTGCAAGCAGTGTATGCAAAACACCTACATGTCTGACACTCAAGATCATGCTTAGCACTTCTTTTCTATTTCTCCCTCTTTCTTTACAGTTGGAGGTGTGATTAGGTGTCAACTGCCACACACCATTAACACCCAGACTATCTACTCCCTTAAAACATTGTCTCCGTGTAATCATGCTGAATACAGTAAACTGTGAATACAGTGAAAGCAGGATCAGACTTGTAAGAGGGAGGAGTTTCACAGAACAACAGATAATGTTTGAGAAACATGGCCTACCACCCCTGCTGTGATGAGCAGAACTCTCATTTTCTTCTATGCGTCTCTTTTTTGCATACTTGACTGTGTCCACTTCGTCGTCGTTCTGCTCTGCTGCAAGCAGGTCCTCATAGTGATGCCTGAGTGGGCACAAACAAACATTAAAATGTTATTAAATGATCAAAAGGTGCTGCAGGAGGCAAGCTAAGTGAAAAGTCAGACAGTGTAATATATTTGTCACAAGACAAAATACATCTCAAGTGTTTCTTATGTAAGCACTGGCATTGACAAGACATTCAATGTGTCAATTTACCGAGCAACTTTAGCCGTCTCCACCCACTCTGGCTGCAGGCTCTCCCAGGAATCTACTGTGATCCAGTCTGAGTTTTCTGTGGCCAACCTGGCCATCTCAAGACGATGGCAGGCTTCAATCAAGCCCTTTTTCTTGTAGCCATCACCCACTGGAGAGATGATTCCTTTCACCACCCTGTATTGACCTTAGACATGAAGGAAATGTGTGATTCAATAGGTGATTAGAAGCAGCAGCAAAACATGTTCAGTGTCACTTCATTCTACCTGTGTCCTCCAGATGATCTCGAGCCAGTTCAAACATTCGCAGGTGCATGTTAGTGATGGGGTTGAAAGACCCGCAGGCCAGCAGGACCACTTTCACTGTGGTGTGACTCTCCATGCTTCATAATGGAGCTGGGTTTCAACTGCAAAATGGTGAAGAAACAAAGACTAATTGATACACAGCTAACTGATCTCTGTGAAGACTCACATGTCAGAAATTCTGGTGACTTGAATTTTAGGGGAAGTATCTTTAAAAATTAAACAAAAGTGTGTTACAGAAGCCAAACATGGGCAGTAAAATAAGCGAACTAACAGAGAGGCTACTTAATATGTTAGCTTCACTGAACGATAGCATTATAAAAACTATACACTGTAGCAAATGTTAGCTTCGTAACAACTCATGGCAAGCTTCCATTAAGCTCGGCAAAATAAAAATATAGATATATATATGGTCCCCCAAAAAGACAAAACATTAAGCTTATACTCTAATCACAAATGCTAATGTGATAAAAGATTTACAATAAAGCAATAGCGCTACCAAGGAAACAGCGATAGTCAGCCGATTTGTAATGTGTCGTCTACTTCCTGTATCGCTAAAGACGACCGATCTGATTGGTCAGAACTAACCAGGAAGACGAGAGCCGCACCCACACAGAAACGAGCTACGTTCACAATCACAAATCTGCTAAATCTACAACGCCAAGATAACTAGTAAACATTTTGTAACCGTGTGTAATTTTAGCTAATAAGTATTCGTGGAATCATTTGGTGGCTCTGTTCAGTTTTATGGTATATTTATCAAGCTGTTGCAAACTATCGCAAGGCTGGTTTACAAAGAAAGAGCGGGTGAGGTGTTTTCTTTTAGTAAGCTAGCTAGCTACTCAGCTAACAAAACAACACTAACAGCATGCCTCAGTGTTTATCGATATTATTTGATTATGGACAAGTAATACTAACCCCTCTGCAACACCAACAGATAAGATAATGTTTCCATAGCATGTAGCAGTAAGTTAGCAATTAGTTATTTGTGGCATACTTAAGACACAATAGTCCGTATAATCTGCTGTGTTTAACAGTTTTTTTGTTTACCAGTGTTTGGGAATACGATTCTAAGAGGATGGCTTCTCGTGGAAAATCAGAAACAGGCAAACTGAGGCAGAACATGGAGGAACAACTTGACAGACTGATGCAGCAGCTGCAGGACCTGGAGGAATGCAGGTGCAGTACAGAGTCATGAGCTCATTAGAAAATCTGATGACAAATTAAAAAAGAGATGATAATTAATTAATGATGATACATTCTGTTTCTCTGTATTTCTTTGTAAGTGTCATCGTTTCTTTGTGTATTCCAGAGAAGAGCTGGACGAGGAAGAATATGAGGAGACAAAGAAGGAGACACTGGAGCAGCTGGGTGAATTCAACGATTCCCTGAAGAAGATAATGACAGGAGACATGACACTTGTGGATGAACTCAGTGGAATGCAGTTGGTATGGATAATCAATAGTGTGCAGGCACAGTGTAGTAAGGAGATTAAGAGCAAGTAATCCCCCAACTATTGTTGTTCAGTCAGAAAATAATGTGTATACGTATTCTGCAGTTACATCAGGCTAATGTGCTGTTTCAGATTTTGTATTATTGGAGGCAGCTACAAGGAACTATTTGTACTGATTTGTTAAAATAAATAAGTTTATATATTTCTGTCTTAACCAGGCGATCCAGGCTGCCATCAGCCAAGCGTTCAAAACCCCAGAGGTGATCCGACTTTTTGCCAAGAAGCAGCCAGGACAGCTGAGAACCAGATTAGCAGAGGTCTGGACTTGTAGATTTTATTTGACCTCTTATTAATTCCTTAGTGTGTATCTCTGCTTGGCCTAAAGAGTGTCCAACTGGTGTGTGACATTTTGCGCAGATGGACCGAGATGTCATGGTGGGGAAACTGTCACGGGACGTGTACACCCAGCAGAAACTGGAAATCCTCACAGCCTTGAGAAAACTGGGAGAGAAGGTGAGGAGCGTTCACAGCAGGCATCTTTTTTTCCAGGGATGATTCAGTGGCTTGTGCTTGTGAGTCCACATGCCATCTTAGAGCTGCATTGATTTATTTTTAGTCACGTAGCTGTCACCAGGCTAACAGAACAATCACAGCAACAGGAGCTCCAACATATTAAATGTGTCATTCCTGCCCGACAGCTCACTTTGGAGGATGAGACTTTTCTTACTGAAAATGCCACTTCTACTCTGAGCCAGTTTGAGAAAGTGACTGCAAACCTGGGTGAGCATGAACACATTTTACTGAAATGTTGAATTATATATGGTTTTTATTTTTTTGGTGTAAATCATATTTTTTCCCTGTTTTCTTTCAGGCTCTGAAGACAAAATCCTGGCTTTAGCTAGTTCTGGTGTGAAAACCAAGGCATAACAATCTAAACATTTTAAATCAGTGTCTTCGGTCTTACAGAGAAGGATATGTGCCAAATGAATCCTGGATTGTGTAAATAATCAGTGCACTTTTAGGCATGTTGATGCTAATCCTTTTTAACAGTATTGTTTTATCCCCCTTTTTTTAAATGTCTTTTATCTGTCCAAATAAGTGTGAAACTCTGTGATACATAGGTACTACTAACATGTCATTTGTTAAAGATGATGACATGTACATGAATGTAGAGCAGTGTGCAGCAGTTCAAGAGAAACACTCTGCTGTGGTTTGTACTGCATTTCTATAATTTATTGTTGTCTTAAAACCAGAAAATCCACCAGATTGTTGATTTCCTGTGTTACAGCTGCAAACGTCTGTGATGTTATTTTACTTAGGTGAGCAGTCCGCAGATCCTTGGACAAAATAAGAGAAACACTATGTAACAGCGACTCACTAAACCTTTAAATCAACCTTTAACACTCCTGCTTGAAAGCGTATCCACTGTAAAGGTTAGCTACAGTCTGTGGAAGGCCTTCTCTTAAGGATCATATTGTAAGAACTTGAAGGTTTAAAATACCTTCCACCACCTGGTGAATTACATTGAAATTACTTAAGAAGACACCTTAATATTCATATCTACATATTTGGGTCATTCATTGTTTTAAATTTCAAATTCTGTTGCATTTAATAGTTATTTCACACTGATTTAGTTTGACATATGTCAATGTCAGAATGTTTACAGCATCAATTGTGTTTTTTATTGCCCTTTAATTTTATTCTCACCACCAGAGGGCACCAGAGTTCAACATTTCTAGTGACTCCCGGTGGCAGCAACACCCTGGGTGTGTTTCTATGCTGCACACATTACACCAGGTGTTCCATTTACTGCCAGGGTGAAAGGAAGACATGAGCAGACAGAAGTATTACCACATCTCATCATCCTTTATTTTGTTTACGAGCAAGCATCGACTTCACTACAATTTGCCTTTCAATTGGTAGAAAAGTGAGAGCAGCTCCAACAAGCACAAAGGAAGCATCCAACCGTCCTGAAAAGATCACCACCTTCCATCCATTCGGAGCAAATTTTTCAAAGAAAATAAAACGAGAGAAATCATTTCTGAAGTGTCATGGATGTGTGAAACAGATGACTTGAGAATCAGTAGTGTATCACGTCTCCTTTCTCACTCCAGTCTCGCAACCCCACACAGAACATACACAAACTTTGTGGTTCATGCAAAGTTGACTTCCCCTCTTATGTCATAGTGTTAGAACATTATGGCTGCAATTCAGGTTGTTAGGCAGTGACATTCATTTCAATAGATGTACACTTAGCTGAAGGGCTGAAGAGAAAGCATATAACTCAGTGGAGAGTCACTGTGGAGACTCGGTGTGCACATATCAATGTTACATTAAACTGTAGTTGGACATGAAACGTCTGACATGATGGAACTGTGAGAATCTCAGCTTATAGGTACTCTTGTGAATTTCATGCTGCCCTCAAATGCATTTCTCGACAACTCAAGCAATAGGACACTGTTCAAATTGACCTTCCACTATACACAAATATGTCAGTTAACAGTATACCCATGTATGTTGCCAAAGCAATTTCATAATGTACTGTACATCTTTTAAAGGTGGATTCCGTCAATATGATTTAGTACAATATCTATAGAAGATACAATATGGATCTACTTCCTCTAAACATCAACAAGGACACATGACATCTATGTAAAATGTTTTCACTTTTAATAAAACTAGCATGGACTATTGTTACAACAAACTGAGAAAAAAATGTGTATCCCAGCTACATAAGAAATCTAGCATAAAACAAAATATGCCACAAATAAAAGAGCATGGAGAAGTGTTTTTGTTAGACCTGCTAATTACGTTATGATTGGCAAAAGGCACTCCCATCTCAAGCCAGACCTGGACCCGGTTTACCTAGTCCAAGTCATCACGGAGGGGAGACTGTTCACTACAATTCCACTACAGACCCGTTAACAAATGAAGTAATTAAAAGCCAAACCATCAAAAAAGCAGCCTAAAAACTGTCTTCAAAAGTAGTCTTGAATGTGTTTTGTTACATTTTATTTTGGCCTCTGAAAACAGGTGCACGTGCAAAGTATGAGACTTGAAACACCAACTTTTCTAATCCTGTTAATGCCACTGTCTGTATGCTGCAATGTGCAGAAGAGGATTAGGGCCATTATAAATGAAACTTGTAAAAAAACATGTCTCAACATGTCTGAGATTAAAAGTCAGATTCCTGAAATTTAATTCAGAAATTACAACTCAAATTTCCATCCAGTGACCCATATCCTGATCTGTAGCAATGCCCCAAATCTGGTCCTAATTTATGCAGGTTTAGGAGAGGTTTAAATTGTACCCACAAAACTTCAAGGTAAATTTTATCTGGCCTTGAGAAAGATATATACAACAGTGACGGACAACAGTGTCTGAGAGGAAACAGGTTGGACACATTTTTCCAATCAATTCTGTAAGCGTCGTACTCCAGGAGGAAAAGTTTACCAAATGTAAACAAATATCTTAGAACAACTCTACAGTACAGTTCCATGTACAATAAAATCTAGTGGTCTACTGCAAAAATATCTCATTTTAAAATCCAAAGATGATTCATTTTTAAAGTGTTTTCCTGCTGGAAATGACACAATCGTTCGCTCGCTAGTAAAATCACTGAGCTACAGCAAAGACAGCCATTCTTCTGCAATAGGAAAACAGATTAAAAATGCATCTGGTGAATGTATTATTATTGTTATTATTAATCCAAGGTTATATAGCCGTGCCATGGAAAATAAACTTGCAACAAAGAAATTCTGTAAAGTACCTTCATTTTCACTTCTCCCCAAAAACAACGGCAGCAACTGCACCACTCCACCAAAGGTCTGCCTGTCATAAATATGCTCTTTCAGGAGTTTGAAAGATGGTTGTTTCCTACTTCTGTCAGAACAGCAGTACTAGGATACAGACAACGGCTTTAAAGCTGCTGAGGACGCCTCTCTTCTAATACTCTTGCAGAAATGTAAGTAACCGATGTGTGCCGACCCAAAATGTTGATTTGTACATTAGCATTGATTACTTTGAACAAAAAGAAAATCCCCTCTGTACAACAGTGAGATCTACTGGGAATGAAACACACTTAACACCAGGAGTAGAGCATTGCCACCTGTGCAAGCAAAGCAAAAGCATGTATGAAAGCTGACACCATTTCCCAGTCCTGCCTACGAGAAAGCAAAAGAAACGAGAGGACAAAATAGACGCCATTTTGCCATGGAAACCTCTGCTGAACAGTCCTGGGTTTCTCATCATGGAGCAGACATTTTGTACAAGCATGATGAAAACAGCTTTTGCAGAAATATAGCGACATGCTACAGCCTGTGTGACACAAATATTCTACATTACGTACTGCGTCATTTTAGATATTGGACCCCGATGAGTAGGCCTTCACTAACACATTGACTAATTACATGGTTTCTTTATATTTACAAAATCTTTAAAAAGCAATTTATTTCTCTACACATATGACTTTCCAAATTTCCTCATGCACTGAAAGAAGGAAATGAAAAGAAAATGCGCTCTACTTGTTAAAAGCATCATTTTTGTTTCACTGTGGACTACAAGCCAAGAAAACTCAAGTCAAAGCTATCTGTGAGTTTATCTGCAAACAAATCTAAAAGCATTAGCAAGAATATACATCAGGAAAACAAAAAACATTCTCCTTTTGAAAGCCTTATGTCTGAGAGAAAACAAAAAGTGCAGGGTTGGCTTCTTCACACAGTTCAAAAACAAATGTAGGCCAAGTTTTCCTGGGAATTAAAATATAATAAATAAAAAAATAAAAAGTAAAAATCTGCAACCCGGTGATGACTACACTACACTGAGTACCACCACGAAGATAACAACAGGAAAATCTTGACCATATATATACGCTGAAGGGAATTTTAGTTTTC
This sequence comes from Parambassis ranga, assembly GCF_900634625.1. NCBI lineage: Eukaryota > Metazoa > Chordata > Actinopteri > Ambassidae > Parambassis > Parambassis ranga. The sequence continues at coordinate 11,127,883 of NC_041028.1, read as the reverse complement.
CTTCGTTTTTTGTTTTTACATCATGGCTCCTAGACATGAAACTGTAGGAAGGGGTGTGTGTGTGTGTGTGTGAAGCAGTGAGTGAGTGTGTCAGAGCTGGTGTTGAGTGTGGCGTGTGTGTGTGTGTGTGTGTTGGTGGGCGTGTTTGTCACTTTAGTAAGTGAGGGTGGAGTCATCCCACTCCAGTTGCTGCTGTCTGCTGGCCCCCTGCTGGTCTTCTGGCTCCCCGCCTTCTTCATCTTCGCTGCTCTCTGACTCAGCGCTCGTGATGTCATCTTCCTCCTCTCCATCCTCACTCTCCTCCTCCTCTTCTTCCTCCTCCTCACTGCTGTGCTGGTCCTCATACGTCTGCATTACAGGCCGGGGAAGATCAGAAGACACTGACTGTTATGTCGGTTATGAATGCATGATTGCTTGTTTTAATGGAGACGGCTGGAATTTGAGGTTTAAGATGACAAAGAGCAAAACTTAGTGTGTCCACCCACATGTCATGTTTACATCACTGCAATCAGAGCTGAAGCTGATAAATACCTATCCTTTTTATTAAAGACTAAAACCAGATATTAGTGGGTCTGAGTAGGTTTGTTCAGCTCCGACTGTAAACATGACACCTGTGTGGACATGCTGCTTTTCACCTCTCTGAGTAAATTCAGGGACTCTCTCAGACACAAATGTCATCTGCTTCAATTCAAGCAGTGCTGTCACAGCAGTGATTCAGCAGTGAGTTTTAGTATTTAAGCAGGACATTCTTAAGTCTAATAAGAAAAAAAGTTTGGCAAAAAAAGTTTAGACTGGCAGTCTACTGCCAGTGGGAAATGAGTCAATTTGGTTTAATTAGTTTTCCTGCCATAAAAAAATTGCATATAACCACTTAAGTGACAACATTGTGAATACTGCAGCAGCATGACTTAAGTCAAGTTACAGTTTACTAGTTAAAATGCAAGTACCTGGGTGATCGTGATGACATCAAAAGCAAAAAGTATACATACACTTTGTAAATATGTATCTACGCACAATCTGACTCATTAACTTCAGTATTAATAAAAAGGTTGCTGCTTTGGCGGCGGTCCAAATGCTGTAACTACTGATGAGACTAATGGAGTGAGGTAACACTACTGACATATTTGCAACACAGTCTGTCCACCCATCCCTGCAGGGCTGTCAGTTAATAGGGTTCAGCTGAAACTAGGGCACTGTTGCAAAAACACCCAGAATATATTCCAAGGTGAAAAGTCTTGCTTATTTTGAATTTCTGCAAGTACTCTACATCTTTTACCTCCATGGGGTTTACAGTGATGGTGAGGGCTGAGTCATCCCAGTCCATCTCATTCTCCTTGCCACTTTCTTGGTCTCTCATGGTGCGCTGGTGTGCGGCCCGGATGCGGAACACACCAAGGATGATCATAAACACCAAGAAGCTGACGCACACCACAATGACAATGGTTGCAGCACTGGGGACAACTGTGAGGACACAAAAACACCAACAAAACACAAAAATGACCAATGTTACCAAGGTTCAATTTGGGAAACCAGTTATCTGCAGACACACAGATTCTGTGTTTGTCTGAGGGCATTTCAAGGGCAGCACATTTAAGCTTTCAGCAGCTCTAGGTGTGTTTCTCTGTCTTTAAATAGCTGTGCCCGTCTCCTGCCAACCTGCTCCACTTTGCCCCATATTAGCAGGAAAGGGCCTCTCTTGTGCGATGGCAGGCTTAGCGAGCCTGTCAGCCTGGAAGATTACTCAAGCCAGAAAATAAAACGTTGTGCTCAGAGTACCGCCTGTGCAGATATCACAAACAGCACTCAGGAGTAATCTCTAAACTTGCACCATTAAAAACAACACAGGCAAACTACCAATGCTTTATACATGCCCTAGTTCTTGTTAATAGTTGTCTGCAGGAATGCATGCCATATCACAGCACAAATAAGCAGCTTACTAGTTAGGTTATGAATTCATAAATAAGTGAACTCTCAGTAAAAAATACTAGATTTGTTTTTACTTTTAAAAAAACTGAATCCATGCAAATCAAGTGTAACATTTATGCCACGATGCTTGAAATTTAGCTTCAGCATCACTAAATGCAGAAGGGATACTTATCTTCTTAGACTACAGATATCTTTCAGTTAGGGTATTTGAACCATATGAACACAGAACTTTCTTTTTTTTTTGTCCTGTGTATCCATCAAACCAAGACATCTTGTTTCAATCATAACATTTCACATGTCAAATTTCAGTACCTGAGGCCTGGTGAGCGTTGACCAGGTTGTGTCCAGAAAGATCCACTGAGGCGTGATGGACTGGGTTGATGAAGTTGGGCTGAAGCATGGCATTGTTGGCATGCTCTACAGGGTTGGCTGTATGGATTACATTTACCTAGAGGAAGAAACACACCCACTAGTAAACCTCTATTTAGGTGGGGCACAATGATGTTTCAGTGCAGCCAGTGCTGTGTGACATAACTGAGAAATTTCCAGGCATACCTCAACTTTGAAGTCATTGCTGATGTAACGGCCGTTGAGTTCAGAGCAGACCAGTTTGAACTTCCTGTCAAACAGAGTCTCAGTGTGCCAGTTCTTGTAACGGATGAGGTGCAGGACCTGCTCATAGTTGGCCATGGTGTTCACACCTGGAACGCACAGAGTGGGGTTTTGTGTCAATTTGTGTCAAAAGTGTTAAACTCTCTCCACAGAAAAGATGTTAAGTAAGAAACCCTTATCACCCGTACCTGTGATGACGAGCCCCAGGTTAGACGAGCTCATCTCTAAGGCGCGCTGCTGCAGCTGGGACATGTCCACCTCCAGGCTCTCATGCTCCCCGTCCAGCTCATCTCCCACCACGGTCACCTCACATGTGTCTAGGTTGTGCATGATCTCCTCTGACACCACTGTCTCTTGGACTGAACATAGAGTTGAAATAATGTGAAATTTAATATTTTAACTGTCTTTATATTTATGACATTTATGTCATTCAAAACAAGACAAAAAACCCAAGCATAGGAGTATTATATATGACTATATATAGATATTAAGGAGGCACTTCCCAAGGACACAGACTAGATACAAACCTATTCAATTCATTTAGAGCAGAGGTAAAATGTTAGCAATTTTAACATTGTATGCCTTCTGTGCTCTCTATTTGCTAATGAAACAAATTAAGATTTCATACACCTACAGTTTGCACCTTTCGACTTTATGTAAGTGATTCCTGTGACTACTGTGACATCTCCTGTTTGTTAGGGCAGGGTAATTCAGATAATAGCAAGCGATCTCTGTAAGCTCTCTTGTCCATATGGCCTGCTGTTCACCACAGGACATGGAATCTCACTGGTATCTGTGTCAGACTCAGAGCACGTCTATTGTGTCGCCTCTTCATACACAGGCCTAACAGATGGCCTGGCTGGTTACTGACCCCTCCCATAAAGTAGTAAACAACTTATCTCTTCTCTCGCTCCCGCCCTCTCTCTCTGCCACCCCAATCCCTTCATCCTCTCCGGCATAATCCTCAATACAACCACTGCTACTGTATAGCCACACAGCTATACACTGTACATTCACTCTGCCTGCAGAGCCATTCTGTGTCAAAGGTAATTCAATCAAGGCAATGGATGAAACACATCTCCGTTTCATGCTGCCTCAGGAGCCACAATGACTAAGATAATATGTGTTTGTGTTAAGAGAAGGAACAGAGTACAACGTTAACAATGCAGTTAAAAACAGGTCTATATATATATATATATATATATATATATATATATATATATATATATATATATATATATATATATATATATATATATATATATATATATATATATATATATATCCACATTATAAGAGGTTGCTTTAAGGGCCTGTCTCTAACCTGTGGGGTCATCATCAGCCTTCTCCCCAGCATCAGATTCTGTATCAGGCTCCACTTCACGGGTGATGGTGCTCACAATGCGTAGCTCAGGAAACAGTGTCACTCCTTCCTGGCTCTCAAATTCAGCTGCACTGCGGGCAAAGTGGTCAATGCCGCTCAGGCTAATCTTCGGTTCTTCAGGCTGCAGCACCATCACATAACCTTCAGCATCTGGCACCGTCACACAGGCCTCTTCATTGAAACACCTGGGAAAAACAGATTTATAATGTTTGGTCCATTTTTGCAGCATGCATTTTGAATGAGCCCTATGTGGTCCTAGGTCAATGGTGTGTGAGAGAAAGGAAGTCAAACTTCAAGAGAGCACAGATGTTGATGTATCGTCTAGGAGCAACCTAGTTTGAATTTCTTAAACAATGTAATGGGGTTCAGGCTCGTTCCCTTTTGCCCATCGCTCTCCAACACCAAAACAACTGTTTTTTGTTTTGGAAAACCAATGAAAACCTTGATTTATTTTTTACCTCAACAAACCATCCATATATAGCAAGACAATTTCTTTCTGAATGTCTATGAGGTAAAAAAACTGGTTTCTGTCAGCAGACAAGATGAGGTGAAAAGACAGAGGTCAAGCAGAGGAGACAAGTATTTTTAGCTCCTGCTGCTTACTTGACAGTGGTAGAGATACGAAGGTGCCTGATGCCAGGAGTTGGGAACTGGCGGGAGTTCAAGTAGGAGATGTGCTGCATGACCTTGTCAAAGGCATCAATGTCATCGCCTTCCACAGTCAGCGAGGACTGGTTGGGGTTGAACTCAACCTGACAGAAGAAAAGGAGGTGACGAACAATGTGACGGCAAGGACATGTTATAATACCAACAACACTGTGTTCTAAATTAAAATATAATTCATGCATTTTGGTGTCAAATATTAGATAGTCTAGATACTAGTCTAGACTACATTTTCAGACCTCAAAAATGTAAAACAAAATTTGTCTCTAATGCCTAAAAGGTCGGAGACTACCGAGTTGACTGTCTACACAAATATTCTAATAATTCAACCTAATGAGGCTGGATCTGTGTGATTTTTATCTCCTCACCTTGACAGCTGAAGCTACCTCTTCAGGCAGCTGCACATCCAGGCCCTCCTTGCAGGTGTACAAACAGTCAATCACCTTCTTGTTCTCAAGCTTGCCAGAACGGATGATCAGCCCTGCCAGGTTCCCCCGGAAAAACTGAGCCATACGAGCATTAGCACCTGGTAATAAAGGATAAAGAAGAAAAACAGTTACTTGACTATATTTCAGACATCACCTTTTCTGGGCTTGGGATTTAAGCATGTTGTCTCAGTGTGCAAAGCATGCGAGAATGAAGTTCATGCAAGTTAGTATGTGTCCTTCTCTCACAAGGCCTGATGCCCACAGAGCAGGAGAGGCTAATGATGGATGAGCTTAAACACGCCTTCAGAACATGCAACATTTGCAATAACAGGTTGGGCTGCAGGCTTACTGTGGAAAAGAAATTACATCAACAGAAAAAAAGAAACAGAAAGAAGATAAAAACAGTTCCTTTTAGTCAATTTTATTTCAACGCAAAATTCTTTGAAATTTGGAGGCTTGACATATCAATTAATAATGGATGGATATTTAAAAAATATCAATTTTTGGTGAATGAGATGACACAGCTGTGTCGTGTCTGCACCACTGCAGTCAGCTGTCCAGTGGTGTGAGTGTGTGTGCAGCTGTAGGTTTGTTATCTGATATGGAGGAGATAGTGCCTCTAACCCCAAGGTCAAGCTCTGAAAAAAAGCCAGCAAGGACAAACTGCTGCAACCAGGTCACAGTTTTGTGCTGATCATGTGTCAAATTCTGTTCTGCTGGTGTATCAAGTTGTAAAAAAAAAAGTGAGACTTCAAATAATGTTGCAGAATGCTAAAACAAGTAATGGAAAAAAACTAATTCTGCATCTAGAATATATAAATCCATTCTAGTGAAAATGGTGTGAGGATGCAGTTAGCATGATGGGACATTATGGACACATTGTCATATCTGAGGAGGAAGGGAAAGCAACCTGAGGTGGTCTCAGAGACTGTCTCAGTGTCATTGTCATGTCCTGAGTTTTCTGTAAAGGATAGAAACAAGAAAGCAGGAGAGACAGGATGGAAGGTTTGAGGATCTACAGAAAAGTAGCTACACAAGAGGTCAAAAGTGCATCATTTTAGAATCTAAGAGTCGCTACAGCATTGGCTAACAAAATAATACACACAAGCTCTAACAAAAGGAAACAACAATATCAGAAGTGTGAAAATTTTTGTTACTATTTCATCATTAAAACTTACAATAATTTTATTTGGTGTACCACTGCTTCAGACTTATGTTAACATGGGTAAATGTTGTTGTAAAGGACAGATACAAGAACGAATGAATCAAAAGTGTACCTTGCCAGCAGGCTCCAATGGTGAGCTGAGTTTCAATCTTGGAGGCGTGTAGTGGGTAGTCCTCCGTAACCAGGAAGGGCTCAAATGTAGTCCCATCCACAAACAGAGATACAGTGGGGAACTCCACATTTAACACATAGTGATGCCACTCTTTGTCACACACCTAAGAAACACAACCGCAATTATGTATAAGACACACTCTATGTAATGTTTTTCTTTGCTGACGTACACAAGGTTTGGGTTTATTAGAAGCAGCTGACCTGGTCGAGTTTCCAGTGGAACTCTGCAGGTTTGTAGTTTTCTGCCTCAGATGGATCCTGGCGCAGGAGGAAGATCAGCCTGCAGTTGTGGATGTAAAGGGAGTAGTGGTGTCGGTTCATCTCTGCAGAGAAGAATATGAGAGAGGAGATCAGAATAAGAGTGCGGGTCAAACTATGTAAAGGTTTGATGACAGCTGGTTGTGACTATTTTCAACTAGACTGAAAAAATACTGGATTTATTTCTTAATGATGAATGCAGCTGAATCTTGAGAGCAAAAAAAACACAACTTAAATCCCATGCTTAAATAAATCCTAACATAAATCCAAAATTACACCGGGTTTGTTAGGAGCAAAAGTATTCAGCACTGACATTTCTTATTTGTATAATTTGCAGCAGGTTTTCAAGTTCTTATAGATATACAAACAAACCAATTAAAAACAAATATATTGTCCTTTTATGTTTTTGTCCGTGCTGTGCTGAATAGAAATGATGAATAGTGCTGTGATCATGGGTATGGGAGACTCCCGACCAGGGCACAGCCGTTCTGATGTAATCCTACTTATATAAGGGGTCAGACAGAAACTGATGAAGTGCCTCCCCTTCGCTGGGCACCACAGAGACTTTACAGTCAATACAATCAAGGAGCTTGTGACCAAATGCAAAAATTATAACTACTGACAAAAATGTAAAAGTCGGCGAGTGATCAGTAGGAGTGAGAAAATAAATATAACATGTGCTTCCATGTGTCAGCCAGCCAGCTGAGCCCTAATGTTGATTATCGCCTGAAGTTACAATTTATTTTTTTAATCAAGTCAAAGTCAGACACCATATGTGCAGAGGTAATGACATGCCACTCAGTTGCCAACGGGATCTGCAGGTTTTGACCTATTAAGTAGCCACCAGATATATAAATGTAGTGTTTACTGTTGTTCTTGGTAATACTGTTAGGACTTGGAAAGTTGGAAAACAAATATGTTCAGAGCTGATTAATTGATTTGTATAAGAAATGTAATTGTATAAGAAATGAAAGAAAAAAATCTAAATTTAGAAGTCAAACATGAAGCAAGTTAAGTGGACATGCTTGTCATGTAGGGATTGAATGAAAATTCTTAACAAAAGCAAGTTTTATTCAACTTTGCAGTGGATCAGCTACCTTTGGTTGTGCCTTTCAACATACATACAGTACATGTTCCTTTCAGCTAGAAAGGTCTACCTGTCTTGTCAGAGTTGCAGAGGATGGTCTCCTTCTCATGGACCCCAGGGCCATGCCTCATCCACACAGAAATGGTGAATGGATCCTTCAGGCTGGTGCTCACCATACCATCAGGTACCTTGATGGCCTGGGTGCCATTGAACTCAAACACCTGATCACTGTCATGCCCATTATCAGTGGGCAGGCCAACCGTCCAGTTGGCAGAGCTGCTGGGGGCAGGAAGCAGCTCCACAGTACCAGAGCTTGCTCCTAAAAAGACAGAAATAGCAGAACTAATTATACGATGCTCATGGATTTATTTATTGTGACGATAAATGATTCCAGTGTGATTTACCGCACAACTTGTGCAGTGACTTCTCAGAGTAGGTATCACGGTCACAACCCTTCCCAATATGGTTGGTTTCCAGTTCAATACTGGCTCGAATGGAGGTGATTGGCTCATCACAGGTCTCCAAGTGCATGCTGGGGAAAAGAGCCAGGCTACCTGTACCAGGCTCATATTCAATTCTTTTATTGAAGCCTAGAAAGGAGGAAAGCAAAATAAAAGTCAAGAGTTGCTGATGATAACAACAGGTGTATAAGTAAAAGTGGGTCTACTCAATAAGTATTTCAGTTCTTTCAACCATGAAAAAAAGGCATTGGATAAAAGAGTCGAATAACATATTTAACAATGGACCCTGTTTGTACTGCATCAGTGGATCCCCATTGTTCCAAACAGAGACACACCTTGTGATGGAACAGTGATGGGTTACAGTTAGAATAGAAAAGCTTTGATACCTTGCCAGCTGGGTTTGCAGGTGGGCTTGACACTGATCTTGACCAGCACGTCCTCAGAGGCTCGATTCTTTCCACAGTCGTAGGCGGTCACAGTCAACTTATACATGCGCTCTTTACCATAGCTCAGTTTCTCTGTGTTCTTGATGAAGCCTAACAGCAAAAAAGAAAATATAAGAACCAGGGAAACCATTTTTTTTACCTACAAACAGTGCCAAAAACAGAAGTGAAATAAAAATTACTCAGCTACAACAGATATTTAAAAGCCTTCAGGTCAAGTATGGTAGAGGAAACCGAACAAAACAAAAAACATGATTCACTTGCAGCTAAGGTAAGAACATTACATTGACTTAAAACTCACATTATACATTTTATGTATAGATCTTTTTCCACACAGTTCATTAGTATGCTGATATGTACAGTGTATGACCAACATGCATTTAATATGAGTGCATCTCAGCTTCTTTATTTCAGCCTCATCACAAAAAACCCTCACAGGCATTTTTAATTATCACCTATCAGTTTTTCCTTTTTAGATGTCTTTTCTGGACACCCTCATGATGTGTTTTTTAAAAGTCCAAAAGACATCCTTTTAAGACATCCAATGACATTTTCTCTGCAGTCTGACAAGTGTCGACCTATATCTGAGCTCTTTTTTACTGAATCTTTAAAGTTGTCTTATAAGGCACAAATAAATAATTCTTCTGTCCAACATGAGTCACTGAGGTGACATTTCTAGAAGGGTGTCATTGTCTTTCAAACCAACTAACTGTGGTGAATTCTAAACAGTTTTATAGCACCATTGTTTACACAGATCAATAAACACTGTGATGTCTGTCAATGTGATTGTGGCTCTTAGGCATGCCTGCAGCTTTTACCACACAGACAAGGTGACTGTGTGAAGGTCCTTACCATCTTTGTCGACGGTGAAGGGTACATCGGGAGTGACGATCTCATAGTTGCAGATTTGGCTGAACTGGAATGAGCAGTCAGCATCCACTGCCTCCACCTTCAGGATGCTGTCATATTTCTTTCCCTCGATAACGGTGGCTTTGTAGGACTTCTCCTTAAACACTGGTGAATACTCATTGATGTCATTCACTTGGATGTGGACAGTGGCCCTGACAGAGACATAAGCAAGTTAGCATTGTTTGTCAGGATATTCAAATAACGTTTACTTAATGTCACATTTAATTATAATATTGGAATTACATTTACAAATTATTACAACCCGTACCATAGTAAGAGAGGAGTGAACACAAAGTCATGTGGACTGGCAGTGAGTCATTTTGTGGTTTTGGGAACTATTACTCTCCATCATAGACATTTCTTAGACCCGCATGGATAAATCAGATAGTGGCAACTGGCAAGTCAAGCAGTCTTGTACTGAATCAAACTTGCCTATTTTTTATCTGCGGTACCGCAAAGACATTATCAAGACAGTGTTAATGATGAGCATTCTTACTGCTAAATGGAAAATAAACCAGAAGTAACTTTTTCCATGTTTTTTGCATGGAAAAATTAACCATTTTAAAAAGTTTCTGTAGCTCTAAAGTGCATAATGCATGAGTAAAGGTTGTCTTGTACCATAATGGCTTAATAACAGACAATACTTTCTGTTTCTTTCACTATATGTTGCTCATTAAACAGCTAATTACAGTTATTTTCTCTGTCTGACTGAAGAGGGAATGTTCCCACACAAGACCTGGTGTTTACCAAATGTTCACAGATAATTATGATTCAACTGGGATGTGATTCCCCCCACATTATCCTTGCCGAGCACACAGAATAAATAGTAACTTTACTTCATGCGAAAACCACATATCTATATTTGCACAGTTCTTTGATGCTCCGAAGAACAGCTCACTGGTATAGATGAGGGAAAATCAGGGATCAGATCAGACACAGAGACTTCTGACTCACTTGTGGGATTTCTTCATGTTGACCCCATCAGGTCCCTCTCCACAGTCATAGGCCTGAATGGTGAAGGTGTGCTCTTTCTGCAGCTCACAGTCCAGCTTGTCCTTGGCCCTGATGACCCCCTCACCAGTTGACTTGTCCAGGACCACTGCCTCAAAGGGGACATTCTGTCCATGGATCCTGAAGCCGCAAATCTCACCTGAATATGTTAAGAATCAAAAGAGAGTTTGCTCTGAATAACTTGTGGCAATTTGAAACTTCATTAAAATAGATTTTGTTAACTGCAAAATAAAATAAAATAAAATAAAAATCACGCAAATAAATAAAAATAAACATAAAACGTCAGCCACAGGTTTTGGGAGCCGGGGAGTTGTGTGGCGTCTGTGAAGAAAGCCCAAACGCAAGGTCATATGGGTGTGGGGTGGGGGACGGGGACATTTAGTATCAGTAAACACAGTGTATTTTCCAAGCCACTTGAAAACATTGCATCCAGTCATGCAGGCAGAAACTGAAAATGTGTAGACAGGCATTTCACAGGAGTACTTCATTAAACCAAGCTCAAAAAGTAGGTACACTTACAGGCACAGTATTTAAAGGAAGAATATTTATTTCTGTAGTAAATAAAAATTACAACCTATAATATGAGAGAAATAATAACTTAGAAAAATAATAAAATAATAAAAAATATTAATAATAGAGAGCACTGTGATACAGCACCAATTCAGCCATCAAAACCCCATAAGGTCTGTAAAAAACATGAAAAAAATATGCAATAATATTTTTTCACAGTTAAAAGTCTTCCTGTGTAATTTTGCCTCTCACCCAAAACTACTGCAAAATGAATCCAAATAAAATAGTGAAATCATAGTGAAGTAAACCCGTACAATAACAGTATTGAAACAAAAACGCACTGGATGAGAACTGGGGTTAGAAATATCAACTTGCTTGACATCCACATCAAATACACTGCAGCCATGCTAATGGTAGAGATTAGTGGTGAAGAATTAACTCAAAGAGATCCACTGAGGCAAAGATGCAACAACAGAAACTTTGCAGCAAAGAGAGTTTGCATTAGTTAACAATCTCAGCAATCTCGTTTTAAGACTTAAATGTCAGAAAAGTCAACAGGAGTCACTGTAACTGCACAAAACTTACAGGTCAACAAAAGAGGCACCATGAGAATGCTTGGTATCTTTAAGATGTTGACATTTACAGAATGTTTAAACCCAATTTATAACAAAAATCCAATTTTATTGCTTTTAGATTTGATTTAATATTTAATTATATCAAAAAACTGTCCATATTTTTATATGAAATAACTGGATTTGACAAGGTGGCGACAAAGTGACAGAGAACTCCTGTTTTTAAGTAGCGTTCAGTTTCCTGATGACAGCTGAAAAACTGTTAGGGTCTGCAAACTGCAATGGATGTCTCATGCACAGATATTTCTAAGAACAGTCAGCCCCACATCACACGTTTCATCCAGCTGTTGAACTCCATAAAAAATTCAGGGTGAGAAAAAAATGTAAGGTTGAGAAAACCAAATGGGGGAAATTACAGAGCATGGTGGGAGTTTCTGTGTCAAAGTGTGGATGCTGTTTTGGCGTTAGTGGGTTAATAGTAACAAGTAAGCAAAAGGCAAAGGAAAGAGCCCAAGATCACCTTCTTCAGTGAGGGTCACCTCAAAACTCTCTACAAAGGGAGGGAGAGAAGATAAACCCAGATCAGTTGAAAGAAGAAAGTTAGCAGCTCAGAGAAAACACAGAGAGGAAACGTGCTAGTTTTAGGCTTACAAAATCACCATCAGAAACATCTCATAGGCTGTAAGTCTTCTAGGACTAGAGGGTATTGACAATTGATGGATTTCATACTCAAGGTTTGCTCTTAAAGTCCATAACACAATAAGAGTTACTATACAGTTCATCAGTGTTCCAATGACCAGCTCACACCGGGATCATATCACCCTGACTGAAATCACTGCAGTGATATGCGCACACAGATAAATGCACTCTACATCATATTCCTTGTTTCCTTCTTTTTATGCATGCATCTGTTGAGTCCTGTAGGTCAGCTTTACAGTGAACCCTGTGTGTTGGCACAGATGAAGTGAATAGAAGGAAGCTGGCATGACCGTGCAGGTCATCCCTGCTGCCACGTGAAGCTGAACCACTTGCCCTAAGCTACTTCACAGGGACACGCAGTTCATTTGCAAAACCCAGCTCATCAAAGACAGGAGGCCCCAGCTGAATGAAGCGAGGGGGTTCAACCCCAATTTAGTCTGGAGACAAACAGCACACAGACAATGGACTTAGGCCTTTTATTAAGGCTGTCCAGCATAAAAACTGCCAACTCTGGAGGATGATCAAAATCTAGCAAAGAATGTGAACAGTTGGCTTTTCCTCTGGCCAACACGTCTAAACCAGGACAGGTAATCTGAGATTAAAATGGTCATATGGAGTGAGAACACTATGTGTAAAGTGAGCAGCAGACAAAAAGATCACACAAACTCATGTGACGTGAAATCATTTCCAGTGCTGTGGTGCTTTGAAACAGAGCCAAAGTCGATTCTGATGTGATTAACCCCCCCAGAGCTAATGCCGACCTGGTATATAAAGAACACTAATTGTTCCTCTCTGCTGGGAAGAAAAAAAAACATGAAAAGGCATTTTGATCTGAATATCAAAAGAGCCAGTCTAGAGAATATGGTAGCCAGCTGTATGTCAGCATGATAGGCAAGTTACTGGTATACAAATAGATAAAATGGAGAGTGTCTTCTTCTGTAGTGAGTCAGTGCTCATTTGGTTTATAGAAGTGCACAAAGATAACCTTCATCAAAGAATGATTTAGGAGATCTACATAATAAAACCTGCAGGGAGGAAGACCTTCATACATTAAACATGACATACTCGTGATTTCAAAGTGTGACGCTGAGCACAGACTAGAGGGAGCACTTCCACAGTAACACTTTCTTTCATTTCATTAATTCAGTTAATAAATAATCTATTAGCATACAGACAACATGTTTTGAAATTCACACACTGATGTCCTTGAGATTTCCGCTAAATTTACATAATTCATGTTTTTTACTGTAACCATCATGTGTTGCACAGAATAATGGATACAGGGTAATTAATTTGTTTTTGCTTTCATAAAATACAATATGCCCAGAAAATGATTCTACGTGCAGCGGTAGCATCAAACATTGTTTCTCACCTGCATAGCGTAGAGGAGCATCCTTGTCCAGTGCAATTAGAGGAGGGTCAAGAAGAACTTTGTCATCATTTTCCGTTACGATGCCGTGGTACGTCGTCTCAATCCATGGTTTGTGCTTATTGACTATGAGAAACAGAGAAAGAAAATGTCATTATTATGTCTTAATAAGCAGCTTTCCCCCCACAGGCACCCAATGATAATTCACATGTTTTTATTGTGTGTGTGTGTTAATGATCTTATTACATATCTGACTGCTCGCGCTTTTATCTTTCTCTCCCAATGCTGCTTAAATAAATTTTTAATGAAGTTTTAGATGCGTTCAGTGTTATTTGTAGCACCACACAAGATGAAGGAATCTTCTAAAATTGGAACAGGCAGTCATGAAGCAAGGAGGACCATGAATGTGCATCATTTTACACCGAACTAAAATAGCTGGTATAGCTTTCCAGACCACTAATATTCCAAATACAGATATCAAATTCACATGTTTTTTTTTTACGAGGTATCAATGGGGTGATGAAGACTTCAGCTATGGCTTTCAGGCATGCAGTAGCTAGCTCTGTGCGCTGGCTGGCCTGGGAAGGATCGCAGCTGCAGACTGCACTATGTTGTAGCTGGCATCTGCAGAGAAATAAAACTGCAGTGAGGGACATATTTGGGCCAACCTAGAAAACAACGTTGATGCAGGGAATAGATATACAGCTCTCTTACAGCCAATATGTGCTCACTCCAGACTGAGAGGAGAGGATGGCATTACTGTGCTACTGAACTGCAAAGGTGATGCTAAGTCTGACTGACAGCACACTTTGTGGGAGAGATACACTGGTGGGAAAGGTAACCAGAACAGGCACAACGCATAAACCAAAGATGTCCAAAGCACTCCTGAGAAGGCTGTTTTAGTTCAGGCACAACATGATTAGTTTTATATGAAAGTATTTGATTGAACAGAAAAACATTTTTTAAGATGTCAAAAGATTATTTTAATCCATATACCAGTAGACTGTCTCTGCAGTCTACTGACATACCAGAGTATGCATTTATGTTCATCCATGCTAACAATAGCCTAAACAATCAATGGCAGGTAATCATTAACCACAGCATAAAAACATGTCCAAACTGTTACCAGTTAGCAAATGTCATATAGGAAACTGTTTGGTTGGATAATCTATTTTGTGTTAAAGGGATTAATTAAGTCAATAATGTATTCAGAATTTAACAAATCAGGACAAATCAACAGATCAATGCTTGTATGGGAGCTTACCACTAAAAAAAAACTACATATACATTTTCACAGCACAGCTAAACTAACCTCAGGCACCTGGAAATAAGTAGGCTTTCTGAGATTTACATTTCAGAGACTGCAAGATGAGGTTGTACTGCAAAGCTTCTTACATAAAAGCCTCTATTAGCCTATCTTTCTTTTACAAGGGGCATTTAGTTATTAGTCAATTAATTACATTCTGTTGCCCTTGTTTAGAATAACTTGGATTTTAAGATGGGTAGCTGCCTATATATAGTTACTTCTATCCAGGAGCTCATGGTACTAACTATGGCATCTCATAATATGCCATAAAATTAAATTAAGAGCATTTATTAGCAGACATTAGTTTAGTTTGTCAGTTACAAACAGGCAATCACTAAAATGCTTCCCAAACTCTCCTTCGGTAATAAAAGCAAATCTCAGAAACTGGCAGTGGGATGTAAGACATGTTTAGTACTGCTCACTTGCTGAAGCATAACCTCCATTCCATGTTTATCAAATTACCCATGCACAATAACATTTACTTCAAAAAGCAACACTATTGAAATCGACAGCAAATTAATTGCTGTGTTGATGATGCAAAGTGCTTGTGTCATCCAAGTATCTGCTAAGGCTCCCAAACAAAATTGGTTTTTGCACCTGTGAGCTAATAATACTTTAATATATGTAGTATGAAATCCTATGCTGTGTATTTTACTAATTAATACATAAAGGCCACAAAACATTCTTGGCTGCCTCAAGTCTCATTAGTATTTTACAAAGGCATGTTGTAAGGTTATGACTTGCAAAAAAAATATAGCTGTAATACAAATTCCCCTCTTCAAGAGTTAATCCCTAATTGCAATAAATTTTGCAGCAGAATCTAATCCACAGCTGTTTTATGGTGCAGACAGTCAACATCACACACGCCTCCTTTAATAAGAAATCTGTCTAATGTTTAGTTACACATGCTATGCTACAATTATTTTATGAGCTTCAAACAGTAAGAAAATAAAAAAAGCAAAACCCACAAAAGCATGAATAAGATGTTTTCATGTAACACTGAATGTCTCTGCCAAATCCAATTTCAGCGAAGCTAATAACTTGCATTTGTGTCATCACATAATTTAGTGTAATTCTCAGTGATTACACAATAAATAAAACGTAATTACTTGCACAGGATTGGTATGATGTAGGCATCACAGTGTAGTATTGCCCAAAAAGTAGTATAGGCGCAGATATCCCCACACTGAAGGAAATTAATCACAATGCACAACCAAGCATTTTTACATTCCCAACATTAATTTACATAATGTATTTTTACTTGCTGTAGTTGTTTTTCAAAAACGCAGCTGAGGTAGCAGGAAATAAACCAGTCTAAACTAACTGGCAGTAGGGGGACACCTACAGTGAGGGGAGAACGATGGGAGCAGTATTAAAAAGTCCCCCAGCTGAGCCCAAAAAGCCTTTTGTTATGACTGAGCCAGGACAAAAATACAACATAATGACACCAGCACAGATCCTGACAGTATCATTTAATGAGAGGGCTTTGTCAAAATAGAACAAACTGTGTGTGTGCTAACACACAATGGAAAAATACCTGAAGGTTTAAATCAGTTTAAATTCCTGGCTGAATCTTACATACTGAAAGCATACTTTTTGCCAGTTATTTGGAATTGATCAAGCCCAATAAATCGTCTTTGCTGAGCATAACATGACCTGAAGTGACGTGGATGTCTTTAGACAGATTGCCAGGCCTGACTACTACAATAATCTGCTTTAGCTTGCACAGAGTCACATTAACTGTTAGCCAGGTCACATGTGGACATCACATTTGTCCATGAGTCTTTCATAGCTTTCAAAGCCCGAGATCCACTGAATGGTACACTCAAGGTTTTTTCTAGATTAGGTATTTTATCCAGCTTAGAGTCCAATCAGTTGCCTACTTACACTATATGTCGTATGTGGCAAGACAACCAATCACCTTTGTGCAGTGAAGCCAATAATGATCTGAGCAGCACAGAACAACATAAGGCAAAAAGTGTAAAGACATAAGGACAGAGGAGGCAGACTGATGCAGCCTTTGACAGACAAATTCAAAATCAAACTGCACTACTACTGTGCACTGCTGTTAAGCGCCATTAATTCACACACACCTCCCATCAGATTTAGAGATTAGATTAGATTTAAACATTGAATCTAAAGCATGAAATTGCCAACAAGGCCCATTCGACATGACAGCTTCATCATCCCCCTGCAGTGAACAGAGAACATTCGTTGTACTGTGACTTCTTCACAGAACAACATGATCGTCCTGGAGGTGGTGTCATATTTTTACTGTGTTTTTCCTTAGTATATTATTTATATAACTATAGAGAGGGTATGTATTGTTAGGGAGTGACTAGAAAATGTTTAAGATGGGAAGTGGATTAGGTAAGGGAAACATTGCTGTCTGAGACAGAGAAGCTGCTGCAGCACAGAGGATTTTTAAGCATGGAAGACTGCCATTTTCTTAATTTGAACCTAATTAGATGGCCAATTTATCTAATGCAATGCATACTTAGTACAAGCACAATTATAATCTGCTTACTCAGTTTTCTTTTACATCAAAACAGATACACAACAAGAGAAAACAAGGAAGTTATGTAGTGAAGGATCGGCATTAAACTGATAAAAATGATGTCACATCATGTAGTAAAATAAACCTTATATGTTGCGTGATATAGAGCACTAAATGACACCTACAGTCAGATACAAAACAGACCAGAGCAGCAAATTCAAAAATCTAAACAGTTTAATGCATTTTTACTACCTCAAGGATGTGGACAATCGTTCATTATTGATAAAAATAATGATAAAATAATAAATTAACCCTTATACTCTGATCAATATGTGCCATATAAAAATGGAGATTTAACTGTCCGTGAGAAAACAGTGAGCTGAACACTGTAATCCTGTAAACAAGCGCCTCAATGAACACGGCCAAAAGATATAACAGCTGAAAAAACAAAGCTATTATTAGTATTTTATGATGCCTTGAAGAACAATGGTTAACTATTATGCTAATTGAAAACGTGTCTTTTGCTGCTACAGTGTGTACTAAAGAAAAACTATTTTTCAGATTATTGCACAACAACAATTCAGGGGTTAAAGAGAAGAATGGACTACAGTTGCCATCCTATTTCTAGCACATGGAAATCATTGGCCTCAAAACAAATATTAGATGGAGAGTTACAGTATAAATACATACACACACAATACATATATATATATATATATATATATATATACACACACACACATATATACATACAACCCTGCAGTAATCCCCTGCCAATAACATCATGCTAAAAAAATACTGATATAACATGCAGTGATGTTTTTAAAGGATCTTTCTTAAGAATCTGAAAAAAAATGATACACCCATTATAAAAAAGAAATTAAGCCTTTGAGTAATTAATGTGACAGAAGCTAGGAACAAACACACTTCTCACTCAGTACTATTCATGCACAGATGGTGGGCTACTGCAAGAACATACAGCCAGGCAACGCTGAATACAGTGGTATGCAATCCTGTTACACAGCAAATAAAGCCAATGACATTTATCCTATAATGGGATGCGTCTATTTCATTCACTGACAAGGTCAAGGAATGACCAAAAGCTGTCAAAAATCACATCACTGCCAAGTTTTTAAATGACAACATGGAAGAATGACAGTGACACAATAAAAGGTAATATGTCCAGACAGCTAAGTATAGGCTTTGTAGGCCTTAGCTCTCTTTGCATAGAAACACTGCTGTCCAGGAAAAAACATTTTTTCTTTGATTTTTACAATTTCAAAATCAAAGGCAAACTTTCAGGATCCACGAAGTTACTTTCATCACCCCCAAACAGACGGAGTAACATATTGACCATTGACAGGAACACAAAGACAAAGCCCCATAATGGTTGCCTAGCTGCTTTATTGAAGTCTAACCTATACAGTTTGACCTCTTAACCGTGATGAAACACTTCCTGGGAGAATGTAAGAGCCACAATAGCCCCTGGTAATCCTGAGATTCAATAGGCCGTCTGTACACTCATGCTCCAAACATCCCACTGCTGTGATGCCTCTTTTTAATACAAAAGGGAATAGATACTTTCCAACAAATGTTCAAAAGCAACACAAAATGATATTTTGACCTCTAATGCTTGCCAAAGATTTCACCTATGTACAATTACTGCATAAGTATCAGTAACACTATTATCGAGACTGTAAAACTGCTGCTCACCCCGAAAACTGAGAAAATATACCACAGTTGCCTTTTCGTGCAGTAGCATCGCAGCAGCAGGTGATCTATCTGTAATTACCAGAAGAACCCTCAGAATGTTGGGTAACCTCTAAGGCCTTGTTGTGTATAGATGCTGTGAGCTGTCTGCAGCTCTGCTTTATTGATTTATCTCATATTTTATGTTTGAGGGCCAGCAGCCAGCAAGCGATCATCTTCTATGATTGCATGCAAATGTGAAGCTCTCAAGACTTGACACCTAAGTGCAGTAATAAAGCTTTCATCATATCTAAATGCATCCTTGTGTTCATATTACATACTACAATGCTGCAAAGTAAAACTATAGGTCGGTGAAAGCCATGTATAAAATGTACTCCAACTTTCACATAGCCATATAAATGTATAGCTAGCATATAGATAGTGTGTGAGATCTTTATAAAGTATACTGAATAATCTGTCCATTCTGGTGCAAATGTATAAATACCAGGTATTGGTACATGTCATTCACAGGTAGCATAAGTAGCAGCATGGTCTAGAAGTAGAGTGTGCAGCAGTCTTGTTGTTTGAGACTAAATAAAACCTCTCTGTTGCCAGGTTGTTCATATTTATCCCATTAGCTGCAGTACCACAGTGAAAAAAGAAGACGGGAGTGTCTGTGCTAAGGAGATAATCTCACCTTGAGGTGTTTGCATGTAGAGGTTGGAAAATTCTGTATGGCCTAAACCATGAAAACAAAAACACAGAGGAACATGCAAACTATTATATTTACTGTATTTGAGCTGTAAGCATTTTCAGCTCTGTATTCATTCTTAAGCATTCAATAGTTCTGTGCTTGCCAGATGCATGGATTCTCAGGGAGACAGGTGCATTTTCAACAGCAACTGCAAGGTACCTTCACACCAGATAGGAAACAGGAAACCGCTTCAGGCCTTATTTAAGTTAGACAGACACAACCAGCACAAACCCAGACAATCTGCAGTCAAATACATGAAGGTATGTGATGCATGCAAATCTGAGTTACGGAATGACTTCAATTATGCTGAAGCAGTTCCAGAGACCAAGAAAATCAATGAACAATCTGCTCACGGTCTGAAACAGTGGGCACACTTCTCTGTTTGTGTTGCCTGACAAGCTCCTGAGCTTGTTGACGCAGGTCACTTCGATCACAGACTGGAGACTGTTCTCAGAAGACCCTTAAAGGAAGCCCAGACCTCAGGGGCCCTCGCTCACCCTGCTCACTCAGGAGAGCCTCTCAGTTTCACTGCCAAGCAACAACATTTGTTTGTCTTCTATGCAGTCACAACCATCCAACAGAATGAACACACCCCGCACGGCCGTAGCGTTCCTCTGAAGAGGGGGGTTGGTAGCCACAGAGCCTCCAACGCAACTCAATCACCTCTCTGTGTGAGCCGCACAAAAGGGCCAGTGAGAGTGAATAAGCGAGAGTGAGACGGCCGGAGTTCTGCACAGGCGCTCGGGTGTATCTGACCTGAGGCAGGTAATGTGGTCTCTGGTTACCGGTTTCTCATGGAAACTGAATCTTAATGTCAGCACGCCCAAATGTGAATACCTATACAGTGCCATTTCTTTTTCTGCTGGAAGCAATGGGACGCAACAGAGGACGTACCACAGACAGATAAGCTGCACAGCTCTGGTTTTAATTGCATTTGCATTGTAAATATATCATAATGGGATATTAGGCTGGTTATGACAACACATCATGACCATGAGAATCCAGGTTCTTTTCATGGTGGTCGGCTCAACTTTTCAGTCATCGAGCCAACTTAATATTCACAGCTAAGTGACCCATTCTTGACAGTTCACTGACTCCATTCAGCCTGTTAAGCACCAATAAGAGGAAAGTCACGCCAACCTAAATTGAGTCCAGTATTCTCGTGGCCTAAGCGGTAAAATACCAAATTGAAATGCTCCAACATCTTAGCACTTTTAGGGGATTAGCTCATACAGACATTCTTGAGGGGCTCGAGTTGTGTTCTTTCAAACAGTAACTGCACTATGACGTACTCAGCCAAGAACCCAACCCTGACGTCTGGGCCTAAAGCCTTTTGTTCCTCTGAGAAATCTCTGAAAAAAAAGAACGTAAGTGTTACCTTGTAGGAGCAGAGCCTCTTTGTAGGGCAAGTAAACTGTTATTCAGGGCAATGGCAGGGGAACATGTTTGGTAATGGTTCCTATGAGGCTACACAGAAGCAGCTTTCAATTATACATCCTACTCTGATGAGGTCTAAAATACATCTGATTGAGCCACTTGGACACGTCTCCAGTGATGAACCTGGGGTTATTAGGTGTTTCGGATCTTTAACTATCAGACACCAGGTGACCTAGCTGGACATAATCAGTCTCTGCATGGTGCCTATTTGGCCCACTACACCATGAATGTATAGAGTAAAATGGGATTTATCCATCACAAACTCCTGAGTTAGGCACTGAAGGCAAACCTGTCTGATATGTGCAAATTGCAATATCAAGGTCAACTGCTAGAAGACTTTCACTATATCACCCCATTTTTAGACATTAAAGTGTACAGTGATATAAATTCCATTCTTTTATGGAAAACAAGTGTGCAAACAACATGTTTGGTAATAACAGGAATCATTAGTGTTACTTGAAGCTGCATGAGCAGGAAAACAATGCAGTCGTTGTGTGAGTATCCACATAGTTTCTGTTTGCCATAACATAGCCACATAACATGTCACACAGACCATTGGTAGCACAAAAGCTTAACATGAGATGACAGTGTCAGCAGCACAGAGAAAATAAGAGCTCATTTCTACAGAGGGTCACTGCTGGCGGTCATCCAACACTTTGGTTTGTCAGATGCTCTAATCAATTGATCTGCTTAAGATGGAATAAGATTCATGATCCATAATGCAGAGCTATTTAAACTGAAGCTTTTGTCTAACTGGAAAGTGTGTGATTGGGTTGTCATGTATGATGTATTTTGATGCGACTATTATGACGAACTCTGAGATGTGCCACATGACTGATCTAACAAACTATTCCACAAACTGACTGCAATTTTTGGTGGATCAATGCAGGACAAGGAGGCCTTGGGAGGGAACTCTCCAACCCATATTATATCCTAGACATGTGAGGAGAGCGCATATGTTAACTCAGCGGCACACAAAGCAGGGCATCTAATTTGTTCAACAGGAATTACTTAATTCAATGATGAATGAGCCAGGAAACTTCCCAGCAGACAGCTTTTCTTTTGTCTGACTGTGTGCACAGAGGAAGCTCAGACCTAATGTTTGACTCAGGAACATGGGGACAACCAGCAGCTGCTCATGGTAGCTGGAAAATAAATAAATTACACGAGCAAGACTATGAAAACAACCAAGGAAAATAAATAACTACACCAAAAGTGTCTATAAAAAGAGTAGTTGTTTAAAACAGTAGTTGTGTTAAAACAGTGGACAATAAAAGCAAAGAGTGACATTTCTGGATTGCGTCAGTGTTACGTATACATAGGGTTATTTCTTTGCAGTGAATGTAATACAATCATAAAGAATTTTCTACAAACATGACTTTTAACCGATTCTTGTTTGTTTAAGGTCGTGGTTAACTAAGGACCCAAATATACATTTTGTCAGACTTTATGACTGATAATTGGCCAATACAGCAGTGGCCTAGAACACAAAGCCCAAGAAGATGCTTGTGATAATTAAGATATTTTGTCCAGCAGAATGTGATCTAGCAGTGTGCATGTTTGTAAAACACAATGCAGCAAAGTTAATAAACAATGATCCCTCTATTTACTTTATACAATATACTGACAACTCTGTCCAAGATAACCATCATGTCACTCGTGCTTATCATATCTGTTTATTATGTCTATGACATTCATTCATCCGGGGCATGTTATATTCAAGAGTTTACAATCGGGTGACTGGGACGATAGTTTAGTTTTCTGAAGATGTTTCACTACACAAAACTATACTATAAGTCCAAGTTTCCTCAGAAACTTTTTGTGATCTGGAACATAGGTAGTTATCAACGGTGAACACTGAAGGTCAGATAAAAGCAGCTTAATCACAACAACTGAGACAATATATGAACCAAGACTTAAATTACTGTTTAAAAGCTGAACTTCAGATATTATCTTAGGTCAGTTTTTTACTCTGTTAATCAATACCATAATCTACTCTGTAAAGCAATCAGCTGAGAGTTTCTCCATGAAGCCAGTATTGGGTCCCAATATTCAAGTGCCCACTAGTAAATCCACTATTTCCACTAAATAATCTGGTTCTCTTGCAACCACAACAAATCATTTGTTAACATATAACAACTAGAGCAGAAGTACATCACTAAAGAAGAAACTCAAGGAATATTTGAGTTCTTTAATACCTGCAAGATGCTGGTAATAAAAATGAAAGGATAAACTACACTGAGTCATGTAAACACTGCAGCTGGAGAGCAGAATAACAAGGGGTTGTTCACAAACTGAGTCACCTTTGGTTAATAAAAGATAAGCTCTCACACAGGTGATGACTTCTTGGGATTGTCTTTGCTGATAAGTGCATGAAATTCTGCAGGTGCACTGTGATTACAACATAAAAACCTATATTGACACACACTACACAGGCCTAACTGTTACACACCTTTTCCTTTTGATTGATGAGAAAAATACTGCCTCGAGCTGGGTATTCTCGGCTGCTTGACATAGAAACAAGGCTGGAATAAAGGTCCTCATGCAGGTTTTTTTGTGAGTTGCTATAAACCTATCACTGTGTTCATTTGGTTCATAGGGCATACACTGGGTGTAACACTACAACCCAACAACACACACTGGCCTCCAGCGTTAGTGGCTGGTCTGGGCATGCTGATATGGCAGGTGACTAACATGCACCTGCACTTACACACCCTGGATCTGGAAACTCACACTGAGCATAGTCAATACACTCATGCAGTGAGGGCGTTCATATCTGCTGCTGCTGTAGGGAGGGAGGCGGACGAGCCCTGCAGCAAATAAAGGCATGTTTCCCCGGTAAAGGTGTCCATCGCTTACAATGTAATAAAAAAGAGAAAAGAAACAGAGAGCAGATTGACTCTCTGTCCTTCGTACAGCTTCTGGCCATGAAGTAGGCCCAGTAGTTTTTTTAATATATATATTAATCTGTGATCACATTCGCATCAATTTTTAAATCCATCGACAAAAACAGGGACATGTGAAGAGGATCTGCAATGCGTAGCAAACCAAATAAGCTCCATTCTGGTGCGATCACAAATGTTGCCAAACCCAAGTACTCTACTAATGCAAGAATAAACCCGTGAGGTTTAACAGCAATGAATTAAAAAGGGAGTGGTGGTAAAGAAACAACAATCCCTTTAATTCAAATTTACTCAAATATATTAAAAACAAGATTAGGACAGAGAGTACCAGGCACAGATAAGTAAAAAAAAAGCTGTAGAGCGTGAGACACATTTATGATCTCAATATATTCAAATAAAAAAAGACTGTAAAGAAACGACTAGAACAGACCAGCTCCCAAAAATAGAATCGATGCAGATGACAGAAGGGGGTCGTTTCGTAGCTTTGATGTTATCTCTTAAGTAGCACACTAAGCGTATGTATTAGAGTTTAAATGTCCACACGGACAATACTTGTATTATGACATGCTGTGTAATTTGTGGTTGCTTGAGGCTAACACGGTGAGAATCTCGCAGGGTGCACTTGCTACCGGCGGGATACTTCGCCACATCCATCCGCTGCGGCTTCAGGGCGGCTGACCATCCCTGAGCAGGTTCCTGATCATCCCTGAGGACCGCACAGCCTAGCTAACCTCTCCCTGTTAACCTTCAGCGTCTGGAAACGAACACCAGGCTCCGGGAACCATTTAATTTAAGTCAAAATCGTCTACAAAGCACAAAGAAAAAAACCAGTCTGACACGCACAGACAGAGAGGACACAACGGGACATAAATCCCAGCTTAGTTACCTTTAGCTGCCTCCACCGCACATAATAGTCCGAGGACCAGTCCGACAGCGGATGCAAATTGATATTTTCCTCGGAACCGCATCCCGACTTCGAGTTCTTGGCGAGGTCAAAGGCAGCTTTCTTTTTCCCTCTTCAGCCAAATGTCTCTCTTATAAGAAAAATAAATCCAGAAGATCAGTGTCGGTAACCACGGTAGCTCTAAGATGGCCGTCGTCGCCACCGCCGCTCTGCTATCCCCTTCAATCACCGCTTCTCTCGCAGTTTTGCAGCTTGCTGCGTTCAGGGACTGTCGGAAATCTGCCGCATTCTTTCGTCGCCCATGCATGTTTTGCATAATATGTAACCACCACCACATCACAACAAACACTAAAATGACGAAAATAAGACTTTTATAAAATCACGATTTCATAAACCACTAAAAAACACCTGAGAAAATGTCTGTTAATAAACCGTTCTGTATGGGTGTCAGCTGTGTTTGTGCAAATATTATTTATAATTTTATCCTATTTATTGAGAATATTAATGCCTGTAGCTGGGATGGGCTCCAGGCCCCGTGACCCTGCACTGCAGAACAAAGCAGGTTTGGGCGATGGATGGATGGATGGATGGATGGACACCTGTCTTGCGGATGAGCACATAATCCAACGTTTGTGTATATGCCACTAAC
The DNA here is from genome assembly GCF_900634625.1 of Parambassis ranga. Classification (NCBI taxonomy): domain Eukaryota; kingdom Metazoa; phylum Chordata; class Actinopteri; family Ambassidae; genus Parambassis; species Parambassis ranga. Next base: position 11,102,076 of record NC_041028.1, on the reverse strand, counting down.
AAATATCTTAGAGGCAACAAAAACGTTCCTGTCTAGAGTTTCCAGGGAACAAATTCTACAACTAGCAGTGTCACCATTAGGTTGTTAGGTCCAGACATCTATGGAGATGTATAAAAGAGTTCAAATACAACCTGAGTGAAAGAGGAGCATACGAGGAGAACCTGAAGGCAGCATGTGTCCACCGATGGTCACTGACGTCAGTACTGTTATTGTGGGAGCATGCAGCTAGTGCTAAACTAAGATTGGGGTCCAAATGCCTGCTGGTGGAGCAGAGGTGTCTAGTAGGATACTAGAGAATTAGAGTTCATCAAAATGTGAAGTGCATGGCTGAATAAAACTTAACAGATGAATCTCAGAGGCCAACAAAGACCTCTGATCACTCATGTTGACAAATTTAAGGTAATTTAATTTTAAATCTGTAATAAATTTAATTTTAAATCTCTCTGGACCATGGTCATACAGGTTAGTGTGAACCGGGAATGAGTCATTTCAGTCAGACAGACACTCAGAGTGGAGGGTATTGCTGACAGAGTGAGGACACTCACAACATGCTGCCCTGAGGCCTTGGTTGGATTATCCAGACATGCATAATTTGATATTTCAACAACACTACTCCTACCAGAATTTGACAAAATGCGTGAAACCCTCTATTTCACACTGACCTTCAGAAGATTTGTGACACAGTCTGGTACAGCATTCAGTAAAAAATTAGCATCATACTGATCATTTATGAGCTAACAACAAAATTCATCCTGCAGACTACACAACAACAGCAAGTGCATGGCAATGTGAGAACAGCAATTCTTGGAATTGCAAATGTGGGTGGGGACTGGTATCTAATCAACACCCTCAGATATAGATAGCACCCCCAAGGAGAGGAGGATGCGATGCAATCACAGAATCACTTAGGAGCATCCACATTTGCATCATACTGAGCAGCCTTAATATAAAATTCAAACACACGTAGCTTTAATTTGATTTCTTATAAATAAGAGAGACTTTCATCTTGCTGTGAGTTTGCTGATACAACATGAGCACGTTTAAAGTATCTTGTTTAAATTGCATTTAAAAGTGTTAAAATATATGAATGTTTAAAGGCTGACCATTAGACCTCAGCACAGTCTCAATGGCTGCAATCATCACAGAGAAACAGCAGAGAATGGACATAGTTGTGTGAGGCCACAATTAAGTGATGGGTCTATAAACAGGGACAGTCTATGGACATCAGAGCTGCAGCAGAGCTGAAGCACAAAGCCTATTTGTTTCCACTTTGGCAATGCATGAGGTGGCTGGGAGAAAGTGGAGGCCCTCTCTGCCCACCCCCACAGCCACCCATCTGTCCAGCACTCCAGGGACGGGACAGAGCGGCCATTATCATTTATGAGGGAGACAATGACGGGCAATAGGAGGGTTTGGTGGATAGGTGTGAGACATCCAGTGAGTACTCAGGAAGGTGTTGCTTCCTGCAGGTCCCACCTGCTGCTGGGAGTGAAAGGCTTCTCTTTAGGGACTTCCATGTGTGTTGATAGATTGTGGATGCATGCACTTTAAATTTTGAACAATTAGTAAATTGCCATGGGGGATTTCAATTTATAGAAATTATTGTGAGTTTTCAAACGTCACAAATATTGGATTAGGTACACCTCCAATATTTTACTCTGTCAGCGAAGAGTTCCCTTTCTGCACCAATACAATGGAAAGGATATCTACAACATTCAATGTGAGTATTCAGCATTCACTATATAGTCACTGTGTCATTAGATTAGATTTAATAACACAATCAAAAGTAACAATAAAAAGTTATTGACAACATATTTCTTTTAAGCTCGCCACATTTACAGGATTGTATAGTGGATGCTAACACAAATGTTTGTTTCTTTTCTCAGAGCAATTTGTGGGTGTGCAGACATACACACACAGGCGTGCATTCCCATGCTGATTATAACATTTACATCACACTGACCCTTGCACGGACACTGAGGCAGAATGTGATCACAAACATGTTGTCTACAATCCTGTAGAAAGCAAGAAGGTAAACGAAAGCTGATCCAACAGGATCCCCCCTTCAGGTCATGTTATCTTTGTACATATGTGTATCCTTTGTAAAGATCCATGAGTAAGCTGATCTATAAAACAGAATGTCATCTATTTATTGATGAGTCATTTGATTCTAAGAGTTTCACAAGATGAGAATATGTCAGTCTGTTTTTATTGTCTTGTTTAAAGTAAATAAATGTTTGTTAGGACTCTTTGCTAGGAGAGATATTTGATGGCTCAGGGAAACTGTGGTGCATTTTACAGGTTATTGGAGGGTTCATAAAACAAATTGCCACAGCTGTGTTTCCCTCCTTTTCACTGCTGCTCAGCAGACAGAAAAACTTTGCATCACGTCTCACAGAATGAGCTCACCTCAAGCCCCCAGACAGGGATTTGTGGATTAGATACAACACATTATTAGGATGGTCGAAGGTCACCAATGCCTCATGGCTGCTCACATTATTCAAAGTCCTTCCACGTCAGTTTCCATACCCTGCCAGTACAGACAGAGAGAGGACACAGTGGGAGGGGGTTCAACATGTTCATTCACTGCCCGTAGGAATCACGTTATCTGAGACGTTACTGTGGGCTGCAGTCATGGTGGGTGGTTGGCAGCAAACGGACCATAAAAAGGACTCCATGCGATCATGGGATTCAAAGTGGTTGTGACCATTAAACAAAAAAAGCTCCTCAATATTCTCTTTCCTGTCTCGTGTCTAGACTGCAGCTCGTGTCATTTTCCTCCTGCAAGATGCAGGAATCCTATTATCTGTCCTGCTTTTCCTATGGCACAGATTACTCTGGAGATAATTTCTCAGACAGTAATTGTTTGGAGCGCCAAAGGCTTTCCATAATGACTTCCTTACATGTGATTTTATATAAATGATGTGTGCAAACCAAGTAATTTGTTTATTAGTGTCTTATGCACACAGGATCTTGATACTTTTGAGAAAGTGTCCCAGTAAAATTGGCCCAAGGGAAAGAGAGCATTAAAATGATTTTAAAGGATTATTGTCCTGCATGCCTGTGCCTTCATTTTCTATTAACTCTCAGTTTCTTTATGTGATCCATCAAAGCTATATTCTCAGAAACCTGAATATTTGTCACCATTTAAATTCCTAATCCTCAATTTTCAGAGCACATTTTGGTGAAAGATTAATTTTATCTACAGCAAAACTTCAATCTTTTTTTTCATTAATGTATTTTTTTTAAACCTTTGGCTGCAGGAAATTAAATCTCACTTCAGAAGTTCAGGATGTTACAGAATTCTTTCATAGATTTTTAAGCCATTCTGCTGTATGTGCTGGAGTCTGGCAACAAATCATACACAGAACTGAGGCCAGGCACCTTTAAGCTGCCTTTGCTGTTTAATTCATACATTTTCCACCAGGAACATTTAAAACATCCTCTGTGACTGATTCCCCTGCACTGTGGAAGCTCTCATTCATCTTACAGCTGGGCCTGTCGCTCACGGTCGTCTATTTAAACAGTGGCTCTTCCTCCATGTGCACACAATCTCTCCATGAATGCACTCTATTCCCATCCTCGCAAAATTCCACAGACGCATTTTTGCAACTGTCCTTATGAGAGCTCTGTTTGTTTTACATATTGATGTAATGCAGAACTCTGTCTATTCTGGTTAATGCACAACTAAGCTGAGAAATGTTTTGGATGTCTGACAGCTGTGATCTGCAAATTGTCTGATACCTGAGCAAGTAAGCAGGTTCAAAATCGCAGCTGTATCTCAAGCTGTATTGTTGTTGATTTAAGGCAGAACCCTACTAACACATGGCAGAAGTGAGCGAGACTCGGGCAGATGGAGGCTCGATAACCTCAAAATACTTCAGTCCTCTCTATAGAGCTCAAGGGTCCTGCAGATTAGGCTCTCAGTCAGCAGTGTTAGAGACTTCCACATGCATGAGAGCCATATTGTAGTTTGATCACTGGTAGCAAATGTCAGATTTATTGATTTTTATTTCCATCTGTGATACATCTGAATGGGAAATCATTCACCCACATGTGTGTGCTGGATTCCAGATGGGCATCAGGTTGCTTAGAAGAGTGTGGGTGCTGTGATTTTCATGTTCTTGTTTTAAGACCTTGACCCCTGAACCCCACAGAAGGTCACCTCTGACACGTCATGGTTAGGGTTCATATGGGTCAAGCCTGTGTCAAACTCTCACCTCCTTGGCTTTATTGCCTCACAGAGTTTAGGGAGGGGGCACTGACAGGGCTGTCACAGTGAGTCCAATCACTCATCCGTGATAGGCTGAGGCGCTTGGCTCCCTGGAGACCCACATTTTGAGCAGTGAAAATTAGGGCCCTGGGGATGGCAGCTGATGAATATAGACACGGTGGAGATTGTAAAGTCGCAGTGTTCAAATGTAAATGAAGTTGTTGGAAGAAACAGGCACCTGAATTACCATGGTCCATTCATTGGTAAAATTAATAATGGTAAAGGTAAAAAGACACTACACACTAAACTTCCTTAGGAGCCCATTAAAGTTTATATAGTATATATTTAATTTTATGCCTGTTGGCCAAATATAATGAATGGATGAAACACCTTTAAGTGAATGTAATTGATAATTACCAAAATATAGTAATATAGCTTTATCTCTCTATACAAAGAAAGGTCGATTACATTAACATCAACCACATTGAAATCAAATAAACACACACACACATCTATGTGTACACCCACACACCGGATAAGGCTAATAACACAGATGTAGATCTGAAACATTCTGCCCACCCACTGCCACCCAACCCACAAGTTGAGGCACATCTGTGATTAAAATCTGTGACCCTGCGTTTGTATATCGGAAAAGCTGTTGTCCAGACAGAGGAAGTGAGCAGTCAGCTCCCTCATTACCCTCCAAGGAGGCTCATGTGGCGAGTGGGTGACATTAAAGAGGCGGAGGTGAAAAATGGCTTGGAGCCAAAGTGTTCATTCAGAATTGGAGATCCAGATGCTGAAACTAAATTGGACAACAAGTAATAAATACTAACTTCAAATGCACAAAATCTGGTGTTAAGACATTAAAGTATTAAATCACAAGAACATATCAGGGACTCTGCAAGCCGGCCATACTAGGCCTCAGGACCCGTTATGGTACTTCGCTCCTGCTCCCTAGCTGCTCATAATTATATAGTTAGCCTGCTATTAACTGAGATCAGTGAGCAGTTCACAGACGAGAAGCAATTGAAAATACCCCAGGTCACATTCAATCCCTGAAAACCCCACTGAGAAAAGTTAGAGCTACCAGAAACAGCTTTGAACTTTGACAAAACATGACACATGATCTACTGGCTTGTCATGTATGATTATTCTAAGAGACGTCTCTTTAAAGAAGTCTTCGGCTAAGCCCATCAGAATCAACACATCAGCACTGTGTGGTGCTCAGGAAGGTGAAAGCTGCTCCTAATGCCTCCATTTGGTTAATTATGGTCATTCATTAAAAACTTTGTTGAGCTTGGCTGTTTCCTTACAAAAGCCTGACTCCTGTCCAAGCTGGACAGTTACTGATGCACTTACTGATTATACTGGCTGCCTAAATGCACATGATGCATTTAGTTTATCACATTATCAATAAAAACAAAAACCAAACTCTGCAGACATACAGATGTGAAAATGAGGAGCTGCCTAACTTGTTTGCTTTAAGCTTTCACAATTTATATAACTGAGAAACATTATTCTATTTAGCAGCAGAATATTCTACCATAATTTATTCCGGAGAAAAGTGAGAGAGTGAAAGTGTGCCAGCCAGCCCCTGCTGCAGTGTGTGCATAATATAATGCATGCGTCGACACTTCTGTATGTATTATTTAGCGATTACAGTACATCGATGCCGTATGTCAACTCAGGACTCATTCTGCATGTGTATGTGTGTAGCACAGCTGGATATAAATTCTGCATAAATAGATCTCATGGTGCATTGATGCCAACACTCCCAGTGACCTCCTGTGATAAGGAGGCAGGAGATTTTTAATGGAGGATTAAGGTATTCCGTGCCTCTCCTTCTTTTCACATGACCTTTTAATTATTGATTCTACATGGCCTCATCTCATCTCGTCTCTCATCTCTCTCCTTCCTTACCCTCTATCTCACTGCTGCTCCACCACTGCTACTTTGCGACACCCAAATCAGTCAGTAGCAACCCAGACACACACATACACACAGCTACTCTCATCGCTCCCACTCGCCTCTCCCTTCCCTGTTTCTCCCTGACTTGTCTCCGTATTAAAATGCGTAGCTGCTGGCCGCTAGCTGCGTTGTCAGCAGGGGGGAATGAGGAAGGTAATTCATACCCGGCTGTCACCAAAGCTAGAGGTGAGTGAGCGCACCTCTTCCCTGAAGAGACAGCCAGAAATGAGCCCAGCTGAGGAACTCTGGGAGCATCAATAATCCAGCATCTCTCCCTGCACTAAGGACAGCCTCACACAGTCTCATTAAGCACTGCATGCTGGTGTGTTTATACAGTCAGACCAGAAATTGAGATGAATGGGAGCTCTCTCTATCTCTGCCTATGTCACACTTAAAGCACAGCCTTCACAGATATAGGTGTGAATGACATTAAATGGTCAAAACCACATATTTCTCTGTGGAGATCTTGGCAGAGGCCTTTTGATTAGCTATGATTCATGTGAAGGGATGTCAGCAAAAAAAAATCCCTGGACGTGTTTACGCCTACATGATGTTTGGATATAATTTTCCATACAGCAGCAGCCCTGCCCTCTGAGACACCACTGCAAATAGGCTGTCACAGCTCTCATTGGAGCTCTGTTACCAAGTATGAGGACACACACATACCCACACACACACACACACACACACAGAAAATACACTCCCAGTGACAAGTGCATAAACACTGAGACATCCACACACTCCTCATACCACTCACAAAAGCCTCTTATGTGCTTGAGATTCACTTGCTGGCTAAAGTTTTACAAACTCTCATAGCAGCACTCTCAGCAGAAAAGGAAATCTTCAACTGCAGTTAAAAACATTCAAAATCATCCCTCAGTGACTGTTTGAACACATGTGGATTACTGTTCCCCAACCGTTCACATCTGACCAAAATGCAACCATCATTCCAAATTTTTTTTTTAAAAAAAGGTGCCTGTAGAAAGGAGGCTCTGGCCGATTAAAAGGTTCCTGACTGCTGGGTGCAATACTGACACTGTTCAAAATAGGTACACATGCTCCTCCAAGAGTGGCTCTTCCAGGCCCATTCCTCCTGTCTGCATCACCCGCAGGATAATTCTGTCCTGGGTATTTTAGGAATCTGTCTCAGGATAAGACAATCCAGGGACAGCTGCTCTCTAATTTTAAGTGGAGGGCCTGAGGATACGGGTGTCACAGAGAGAGCCCGGAGCCTGTGGACATTAAAAGTCAGTCAAAAAAGCTGCATGTGCAGAGCAGAATCTCATTTCACTCACTTCTCTGACACACTACTCTCAAGGGACTCCGAGGAGGTCAGGACCTACTCTCAGGGCAGAGAGTGAACCGACAGTCAACTCATGATTCACTCTGACAATTTCATCTATTGTCGCCATGGTAACAGCACCTGCAGTCTGATGAAAGCAAGTGCAGTGACACCTCCCTAGTGTCATGAGAGCAAGATTAAAGGGTGTGTGTGTGTGTGTGTGTGAGGTGATTATCAAATAAGGAAATAAATAATGTATGCCATTTACTTTTGTGTGTGTTGTTTATGCAAATAATCTGGTAAAATAGTCATTAGTCACTAGTAACTGCATCTGATGCTAACAGGTGCTGCTGGTTAGAGCTGCCGCTGCATCCATCATCAATTATACTGTTGCATAAGATCCACTTGGTTCATTATAGAGCATCAGCATCAGGCTGTTGATGTACTGTAATGCTTTGGCACTGTGGGTTGTCCACCACTCATGCCAATAAAGCTTTAGAGAATCAGTATTGACATATGCATTTGCAAATTCTAAGTTGGAGGTCATACAGCTGTCATACTGAGCAGCTCTGGAGACTGACCGTCAGCCGGAGGGTGAAGGTGTGTGTGGTTAGAAGACACTGTAGGCTGCCGCTGTGCAGAGGCGTCTGACCTCTGGGGCCTGCGGTGGAGGGCCAGCAGAAAGGCTAACGACATCAGCAAGAACCCAAAAAAAAAAAACTGTGTTTATGTCAGGTGCAGTGGCCAGGGTAACAGTGTGGGGGCTCCAGGAGGTCAACAGAATATCTGTAAAAGTAAACACAGTGTGCAATAAATACCAAAATGTCACCAACAGTGCTGAAAGGGGATACAATGCCCTCAGCTACTGTTTGTAATGTATAAATGTAACGTGGCATTCAGAAAATGGTATTTAAGGGACAGGGCCACCATAATCACTGCAAACAGTGGAATGAAATCAAATTAATATTTTGAAAGTGTCTCTTTTAACCCAAAACTTTGATCTTTTTCCAAACATTACCAGATTAATTAAATTAACCAGTTTTAAATGTTTTTCGAAATGAAGTGGTGTTTGCACTAAGAAATAAATGTTCCCACACTGGACACAAACCTTGCAGCCTGTGGAGTGAAAGTCTGCAGGGCAGTTATAATGGCACCATTATCACCATTAGTTGACTTTCTGTGGCCTTTATACGTCAGCCCCATGACCTGATTACATAGGATGTGTTATCCTGTCCATCTGGCCATGTGTTGTTTCTGGTCATGGCAATTACCAAACATGCTGTTTATTTGTAAGGATGTGTTGGTGTTAGCAAGCAATGAAGCCAAGTAGGTAGGTCACCATGCAGGAATTAGACGTGGAAATTGACGTCATTTGTATAGATGTTTGTATAGTTTGAAGAAGGAAACCGCAGCCGTACCTACAGACAGTGTTGATTGAGTGTTTATCAGTTGAGCCTGGATTCTCTCTATCAGTGTTTTCCTCTCAGGTTGATTGCTTGCTGTCTGGTGAGACTGAAAGGATCTGAAACAAACAAAACACAGCAGGATAATTTTTAAAGATTAAACAAATTACTGGGGCTCAAGGAAAAATGTACTGAAGCACCAGGGGTCATGCAGCTTGTTAATGTGGTTATGCAGCAGCAGAACTCCATTGAGACATTGTTGTTTCAGACATAATCACACTTTACATTCTGACCAGTTCCCATAATTACTTCCTTCTTCACCTCTCCTCTGATTGGTTTGACCCTGTGCAGAAGGTCAGTCACATTTCCTCTGCAGTCAGCAGCTCTGCCTCAACAGAGAGAAACAATGTCAGAGCAGGCGTCAGGTGCCTCGCAGGGCACCAACAGACCGTCGTAGTGGTGTGATGATGCCTGCTCTGCCAGCTCCTGCCGAGAATGCTGACTCATTCAGCGCATTCCCAGCATTCAGCAAGAAGCTGCCCTGGCTTCACTGCTCCAATTATTTATCTGGGGTCAAAGTCCACAAATAGCTCAGCCGACAGCCAGACGCATTATGCTTCATCCTGATTTTTAATCAGTGTGATTTGGTGGTTCATCACGTGCAGCGTTTGAATAAACAGTTTTATAATCTGTGTTTCGGTTCAGAAAATACGCTGTACAATACACACTGTCTGTCTGTTTCTTAGCACATAGAAGAGTTTATGCTTTGGGTTTACAAGCTCCATCATCTACTGAAAAGAAAACAGAGCCATAAATACAGCTTTGAACTTGAGAGCTCAGAGTCTGTTCCATTAATCAATGCCAGAGCGGCTGCTGGCTGTGCATCCTTCTCTTCCCTCCTCAGGGAGGAATTTTAGCACTTTAGGGTTCAGCCTTTTGAGATTCCTTCTGCATTGGGTGAATAAAAAAATGAGAAATCTTTTTTTTTAACATAAAGGGGGAAACCTTCTAAAAGGACAAAACAACACATTGTACATTTGTGAATTCTTATCTAGCTTTCCTGTTTGAGACGCCACTGCAGCCGGCTGCTGCACTTGTGTTATTGTTGTAGCTGGATCTTTTCTAAACACAGTCTAAGTATATAGCAGCTCTACAGTAACAGGACTCACTCAGGCGTATTTCAGTCAGCCTGATGCATACTTCAGGTCCGATGGCACCCAGTTACAGGCCTGCCTCGGTATTTAAAGACTGGAGCGGAAACTCGTGAGTATGATTCATGAATAGTAAATACATTTACAACATGTGGTCTGTTTATATTTGCATTTGTATTAATATTATGACATCAGTCATTAATCAATGACTGTAGATCTACATGAATCACATTGTTTCCATAAACCTTTCTTTTATTCTAAATTTAATTTACGGTTTTATAGAAAGGTAAAAATGTGATTATAATAAATCTATTTTTATAACAAACTCACACATTTAACAGTTTGTACTGCACGTGAGAAGGTAATTGTTTTTCCTTTATGCCTCAGCCGTACAGAGATATCCACCGAGGTTAGCATGCCACCCAGTAACCCGACAGCTGCGGCTCCCACACTTACATAACAACATCACCCTGTATCACACTATTTTAATGAGCCAACAGACTGAACACTTCTTCCCTCTTTTTGTCATATGCAAAAAACAGAGATGACATCTCCATATAGTTTGCCTACACACTGTAACATGAACACGAACTAGAGGAAGCTCTGGTGTGGGAATCCTGGAGGTGGACAGGTATGTTGATCCTGAGAGACTATTGTGGAAATAAGCTTCTGTCAAAACCATATCACAGCTACAATGAAGAGATGGATGGAGCCAGCAAGCCTTCAGGAGAGCACAGGTGGAAGTGGCGGATGTTAATGGCAGCCAATATTGTCCCAGGATGAGTGGTTCAAAATGGGATGTATGTTTTTTTTATTATAAAAATATCATGACTCCTAACAGGGAAGAAAACCCAAGACCTCTGAGCAGCTAAACCCTCATACAGCATGGAGCCGCTTCAGAGCCTTTAAAAAGGTCATTCTAATGACTAAGATCATCAACATGAGTGTGTGAACCACACAACAGAACATGTACAACCACAGCAGTAAAACTGTATACAGTTTGTGCGGAGTGTGTATAGATATGAGGCAGACATCCTCTACTGTCAGTTTCAAAGTGTTTGTATGCTAACAGCGTCAAAAAAGAGCAACAATGCCATTTGTGTTTGTTGACCTCTGACCTGTCAGGGGCAGAGGTCAACAAACACACATGCTGTGCAGCCAAATAACATTCACACTATAGAGGTAATCAAATGTCAACAAATACATGGGTTGAATTATATTATTATTATTATTATATATATATATAAAATATTTGTCTTGCTTTCAGACCCCCCCGTAGTTAATATAAAGCCTTCTGTACTATGTAAATACATCCCTATTCTTTATATTGTGCTTTGTATTAACTGCTGTATTAACAAACTGAGCACAGCAGCCGAGTGTCTGATGCATAAAAGAGGCAGTATTTCCTCCATGACGGGAGCTTCAGATGCTGCTAGTTGAAGGAACTGAGAGCAGCCCTCATCTATTAGTCATGAGGTTTAGGGTGGACGAGAGTGTATCTGCAGAGCTTTGTGCAGGGCTGTGAGTGACTGCAGTGCTGCACATCTCCCCGCTCTTTCCTCTGCTCTGGATTCTACCTGGCTTTGCTTAATATGTTGAGTCACAGAGTGGGAAGCAGAGTCACCTCCCTCACTCCTGAAGGTGTTCCTTTTTGCTTTGAAGATGAAAGGTGGCGCTGATCACATTCATTCAGCCAATAATGTTACATCCTTCCTCTCAAGTTCATGAAGTGTAGTGATTTTAGTGCTCATCAAACTTTCCTCCCAAAACTGACCCCGTTTCAGTTATGCCGACTTTATACTGTATAAAGATTTTACTGTCAGAAGCGCAGGAGCCCACTCTTGGAAGATAATGTGCTGCCAGCAACACAGCACACTGGAATATCTTTATTCAACATACGTACACAATTGAAATCCAAACAAATGTCTCAGATGACAGAAATGTCTCCATGTGGTTACTTTGTGACTTTCAAAAGTACCAGGTCCGTCATTTTTTGGGGTCCTCTGGAAACATTTGTACAGTCATCTGTGCTACTTGTGAGGTCTTTCTGTAATACTATGCGTTAAATTGGAGTGCAATGAACTTTCGTGAAACATGCAAAAATGTTTTTAGTAAAATCACAGTGACTTTCACCTGTATGCCCTTGAGCCCAAACAAATGTTTGAATGTGAGATTCTGCAGTTCTGAGAGAAAATCTCAAAACAAGAACATGAAAAATAAAATACTGAAGCATAGTTCATAAGACTTTTTCATCTGTACACAAACATCATAGAAGCTGTTATTGAGCTATAGCAGCTCAAAGTGCACCTGCAGACTTTCATCTGCTTTTTGTGCAAATGGGTCACGGCACCAATTCTGAGGCACACATGTGTACATAATCTCTGCCATCACTGTTTTCTTTTATTTAACAGACTTCAGGAACATTTAGCAGACTGTTAGCTCATAAGGCAGAGACTGCCTTTGCATCCATTGTTCCTAATTATGAATTCAGGTCACCACAAGCACTCTGCTCAGTGAAAATATCACAATATGCTGTGTTTCACAGATGATCTGAAATTACAGACACTAATTAAAACCATCCTCTTTTTCTTAAACAGCTGTCCTCAGTGTGTGAACACTCAGCTCAGAGATGTTTCATTATGTTGATAGGGCACACACACACACACACACACACACACAGAGTTGCATAACGTGATGTGATAGTGCTGGTGGCAGTTAGCTGGCTGCTGCACACGCTGAGCTCTGGGTCTGATCTGGCTGACATCAGATAAACACAGCGTCAGGCCTCACGTGTACAGTGTGAGAGGGAGCTTATGTTGTTGGAAAGAGAGATGTGCTGCTCCCACAGGCCACACTTAGTCTATATTTCAGTCAGCAGCAGACACTTGTTTTCAATGAAGCCTGGCTGCCTGGTTTAAATGAGAGCTTGAGTTAAAAATAACACTGTTGTGCAATCAAAAATCCATTTTATCATATAAACATAAATAAATCCATGCAAATTGTATGTTGATGTTTACATGTAGGCATACAATCCCTCTCAGTAGGATTGAATACTCAACCAAAACAGGTGCACAACTTGTTGTGAGGAACAGGCGTTATAATGGAAGTATATGACACTTAAGTCTAAATTGGTGCATAAACACTGAAAATGCTAACAGCTGGTTTGGTATTCCCAGAGCTTGATGATTATAAATTGCAGGATTTTTTGTGCATCTGAGAACGAAGGAACAGCGAACAGATGTTCATCATTAGCACAGGGAAAAAAACATGGAGTCTAGCTGACACGAAAAAATTCAAATTATCAGTTAAATGGAAGACTAAGCACCGTTAGTGATTTTTAATACTGTTTATAAGGTCGACACAGAACTAGCACAGGCGGCAAATATTTAGCTTTTTATCACAATAACATCTTATTTTTGTATACAAACTGCATTTTTCACTCAGCAGCCACAACAAAAGAGCAATTTCTCTTTCATATACAGATAAGAGGAACAAAGAATGGGTCATGATTGTACCCATATTATGACTTCAGTGAATATGCCCCCCACATCCCCAAAGCCCAGAATGTGGTCTTATCTGAAAACCAGAAGTCTTATCACTCAGCTGTAGACGAGAGAAAAGAAAAGGAGCATTTTCACTGTTTAAAAGTTCTTTAATGGTTCAGTTGGTATAGGATTTGGAAGCATTAAGTCAAGACATGGTCAGCAGCCATACAAAACAAAACCAACTAATCAATGTTGACTGAGAGAGGAAATAAAACACAAAGCCAACACAAAAAACTCAATTAGGCAACATCATCACAGTACAAAAAAAAGAAAAAAGATCCTAGTCTCAACAGCATGCTGAAAATCAATATGGAGGCCACATCCACACAGACATTCATTCACAACTTGAAGGAAGGCTGCAAAACAACCCTGATAGGTAGAAATATACAGTAAGACACCACTTAAGGAAAAAATAAAACAATGCATAGACAATAAACAATGTTTAAAAACAAAAGTAAACATAAAGAAGAATTTCTTTGTCATTGGCAGACAGAGCGACGAAATCTGTTGGCTGTTTACATTGCGATGATTGTTGAGGACATTCAAATAGAAGTTATTGCCAACAAGTCATAATGGATAACACCCATACAGAAAAAAAGAAATATCTTTTTTTCATTTTAAAAGAGCTTCCACAAACGTCTAGAATGTACAAACAATGGTCATTGTGGCAAGGCTTCAAAGATCCTCGGCTGAATGAACATTATAAACCACAAGGCAGACATGCTTGGCTTTAAAACATTACGTTACAATTATTTTAAGTTATACAAGTTAACAAACCGTAACACATTAAATACTGAGCATGTCACTAGAAAAACATGTCGGTCCTTAACAAATATTCATTGGAGCTGTTCCAGTTGAGTCAATTAACGCTGATTTTTTTTTTAAATCACTGAAAGAATAAAAACGTGTTTACAAAGTTTATTTTTTAAATCCACTGAACCAAACATAGAATCTCTGTGCTAAATATCAAAATGTATTTTTTGCAAATATCACACTGATAATAGTGCAAGAGATACAGTACAGTCAGAGATAACACACAGTTCTTATGTTTGGCTTCATGTCTTTAGTTACAGGTCGTCAAAAATGAGAGTTTGTGTGACTTAAGTGTGAGTGAGGAGCCACCGCTGATGGAATTAAAGAGTGACTCAGGTTTTTAGGTTTTCACTATGCACTGGTTCTCTGTCTTTAATGGTGCGACTGAAGAACTGGGTGTCAATTCAGTAAACAATAAATTACAACAACAGCATGTGTTTTTCTTAGTTTTATCTTACAGATTAAAAAAAACAACAAAATTACAATTGGCACACTTAATTTGTTTCCCAGCTATCTGTACAATTTAAAAAAAGTTTTACTTGTCACAATAACCCAAAATCAGCATTCGTTTAGGGAGAATGTGTACACCTGTGTTTTATGGTTGGTAGTGTTTTATATTCTTTTGATGCCTTTCCTCATGAGAAAAAGCAGCGCTGTGCTCTCTCCTACAGTTCAAAATAAAGCAGCACAACAACAAGAGGGGCCTCACTTATAAAATGGTAAAGATTCCACAAGGAGACATTCGAAAACACCACCATTGCCTCAACGCAGCCTTCCATGTATAAATCTCATCGATCATGCGGCGAGCCTGGTTACCCTGCCCTGTTAACCCACATGATTAAACATGAATGATTAATGACAGGCCTGTTGTGAGTGTTAATACACACATCAATCAGCTTGTCATCGTAGTATTTGTATATAAGGTCGGGCCGTCAGTCAGGATGTGTTACGGAGCACAAAATGCTGCAGAGTCAGATACTTTTTGTTGAATGGGTTGTGCACAGATATATTGACATTTGTTTTGATTATTTTAATGCACTATGGCTTGCCAAATAATTTCTATGAGGACAAATTTTATATTATGACAGATGCTATTTTGTCATTCATTATTGCTCACACAGCAGACTATAGTAGGTGACAACAGCAGTTGAAATTTGCATCATAGTGCATTTGATTGTGCCCAGTTTGCTGTAGAAGTCGGCTAAAAAGGATAATGTCCAGCAATTTAATGAATATAACAGTTGGTAGATTTAACTGCCTTCAGGGTGATGTTGACCCTGCTTCACCCTCCTTTGTATTTTCTTTCTTATTACTGAATATGTCTCTGCTTGGTCTTCAGCTGAAAGGCTCCAGTAAATGTGTCACCACTACCTGTGTATTGTGCTTGTCTTTCTGTGTTTATGAATGAGGCCCCTGGCTAGGCAGAATACAAAAAGCCTTTAACACACAACAGCTAAACCAAAAAACAACTTCAGCCCAGTTTGGGTAAGCAGAAATAATTAAAATCTTTCTTATCTAAACGCAGTCAGCCATCATGCGTGCTGCTCGACCAACACTATTTATCTTTGCTTCAATCAACTGCTGACTGGCTGATTCCTCCGCAGCAGATATAACATGTAACACTGCCTAAAGTCTCAACACAGACAAAATGATACAAAACAAAGCCCCTACCCACCCAAATAATCAAAAAACTATATATGATATCATCCACACAATCTGTGAGAGTTTTCACAGACTGCCTTGTTACCAGGCTTAAGCCCACAGTGACCCACTTGAGTGCATCTCAGGTAACGATGTGCCGACTTGTGTGAGGAGGAGGCGGGAGTGGAAAAGGCCAGGTGGAGATCTCCAGGACTTTTCCCTTCTCTTCTGCCCCTCCCAGGCATTTCCCCTTCTCCTGAGCTCATCAGTGTTGCGTTTGTGGAGTTTTTATGTTGCTGTGGATCACATGCAGGGCGGGATTCAGGGGAGAGTGTGGGGGCCGGGGTCACTGTCGCCGATCCTCCGTCTCTGACCGTGAGAACGCCATCACCACGTCCTCTGCACCTGAGGAACAAAAGGAGTGAAGCAATTACACACAGGGCATTCACAACATGCTTTTTTTTTCAAACTGCAGTGCAGAAATCATACACTGGAATGATGAAAAGGACTTTCAATGTCACTGAAATGTAGCATAAATACAGTTGATTTTGAAAAGGCAAATTAGCTGCAAGCAAAACCTGTTTATATTTGTGCTATATGGACAGCACAAAGCTGTTCTGTGCTATCAGGGCTACATGTATATTTGTGTCTCCAGGCCTCCCCGGCCTGTCTGAACATTGTTTGAAACACTGGATCCCAGCAAGACTTTGTGTTTGAAATACCCAAAACTAATTTTAGTTCAAAGAGTGGAGCAAGCCAGGTTTCCTACAGGTCCCGTCAGCTGTGACTACAAAGACGAGAGGGAATACCCCACTATGAAAATCCTGTTGGTGCATGCAGGTAATTTCATCTACTGCCTGTTCACCTGTTGTGGAAAGACAGTCTGATATCACGGAGCCATGCTGGAAGATACAGTAACACATTGAGTGGCCTGCTGACAGCAGCATCCTGCTCTGCCATGATAACGCTTAGATCTGAGGCTTCAGCCAGTCTTTACTGCTAAGACCTGAGCTTGTCTGTCAGTACACAACACCAGATTCCAGCTAACGATATTAACCTGTCTAAGCTATGGAGAAAAAACACTAAAAGAACAGAAAATATAATTTTTTTTATGTGTGTATCATACACACACGGTCAGATTTCTTTCATTTCCTTTTGTGCCTCTCAGTTTTACCAAGTTAGTTAATGAGAACCAATGGATAATTACAGCCTCATCTGAGTTGAGTCAACTAATGAATCCTGCCAGCTACACAATAGGACTTTGTCAGCTGGCTTTTGTTTAACAAGGAATCAGTCATTAGTCTGCTGCCAACTGTGATTCATCGAGTCTTTTAGGCCGGCCCACACCTGCTGAGACAGGTTTTTAGTTGATATGTGAACATTTATTTACCTACACTGTGTAAATAACATAAACGCTCACACACTACTCCTCAATCTACCTCAGGTATCAGCGCCTCTTCTGCTTTAGATAAAACACTCACTTTGATCTGCCTCTTATTATCTCGGAAGAGTATTTACTCCTCTGTCCAAAGGCTTGCAGTAGTGGTGGGTGTTGGGTCCAAATTACATCTATCTCCATTCAACCAGCACACACACATTGTTCATTCAACACCGAATAAAATGTGTATGTGTAATAAGTATTTGAGTATAGAGAGAGTATATGATGTCATACTCTGAAAACAACACCAACTGGAAAAAGAGACATAATATACAGCTTGTACCATTGAAGGTCAGAACCAAAGGGGAAAGACCTAAGTGCAATAGGCTACTGAAATAAAAATATCTGACAAGCACGATCACACAAATATCATTGACACTAACTTCCACACCTTTAAAAGTGGTTGAGAAGAACTGCTATCAGCACCTCATACATGCCTGCTATAAAAAGCCTTTCTTTGGCGCAGCCCTGAAGTGCTTGTTAGATTTAATTATTGTGGAGATATGAAAGTAGGCCAGAGACTCAGAGCTTCCGCGTGTATTTGGCACAAAGGGTGGACCCTCATCAGACAGCACAGACCCTCCAAACCCAGAATTTTGCGTTTTGATTTGGCTGTCGCCCAGGGAAAATAATTAGCATGGTGCTTTGCAGCATTTAGGTCATATTGGTGCTTGGGTAAGATCAAGACTTTTGGGGGAGGATGAATGAAATTCTCCCTCCTATGGGAGTTTGCTGACTTTCCAATCTGAGACAGAAAAAATGACAACAGGCAAACACGAAAAAAAGAGGTGAGCTGTTCGATTCTAGTTAATTAAATAAATCTCATCTGCTTTGAGACAGCACATTGGGATAATGACGCTTGAACGAGAGACAATTACGTAATGATACAGAATAGAAAAATTTGACCTGAATTACACTGCTGCTGCTTCTTCTACCAATATCACAGCAAATGCCAGTTTGCATGATTGTGTGAAGGAGCTCATTCTTGTACAATGGGGAGTTCAAATTAAGGACAAATCAGATACTGAGCAACATGAGCCGAACCAGCAGCTATTCTCTTAAAATACATCCATAGAGTGAAGGGACTCTGCCTGGAGTCATGTTCGGACCTCGCCCTGCCACACACACACAAACACAAGCTCTAGCCAACATGATGGAAAACACTGGGTCCCTCAACGCTGTTGCCTAGCGACAGATAAAAATCAGACTGCATCAGTGCTGCTTCCTATCAAGAAACAGCTTTTGGTCTGATTCAATGCTGCGCTGCGTCCAGCCAATCCCCCGCCCCCCACCCCCATGTCCTCCATCCACCTTACGCTGATCCCCTCCTTGCCTCGCCCTGCCTGATGGGGGTGAACCAGACTGTGGATTACATAAATACAAGCAAACAACAGGCATGTCATCCACCACAGATACTCTGAAACAAAGAAAGCCCCCACGTTCATTACAGGACGGATTTTTCCAGGAAAGAACCCGGAGACAACACTAAAATCAAACAAAAATGCATAGTTTTTGTTTATAGACGCATGCAAGGTAACAAGGAAAAAAAGCAACTAATTTAATTATTTCAAATAAGAATAAATAAATAATTTAATAATTGCAGTCTTTGCTTCGGCCCTACTTCATCAGCCACAAGATGATTTAATTCACAAGAACACAGACTTTCTTCACACCTCATAGAGACTATAAATCAATATGTGGTTGAGTAAAATTATAAAAGCAACATAAAAGAAACATAAAAGCTCTACTGAAACCTTACAGGGTAAGACAGCTATAAAATAATAACCCAAAGGGAGTTTGTTTGAAGTCTGAGGCAATAACCTGCCTCCGGTAAGGCTTGCCAGCCTGAATAAACAGAGTGCATCCACATGAAGAATCCCGTATAGCAGCATTTAGGGTCACAATCTGTGCAGGGTCAACTGAGGGGATAAAGACACAGGACCTATATGCCCCCCTACACACACAGCAGGGGAAGGTTAAGAAGCCTGACACACAACACACAGTGTGTGTGGTCCTCCTGCTCACATGTTCACTGAACACTGTGTCTGCTTAAACACAGGTACAATTCTGGGTTTGTAAATAAGAAAGAAATGGAGAGATAATACAAATCAGTCAACAACCTGGTTTATTGAAGGTTAAAAAATAAAGTCTAGTCTACCACCTGGAAATAAAACTACACAATTATCTTAAAATAAAAAAAGATGAAAATTATGTACCATTGCACAAATGCGCCGATCCATGAGTGAGTGCTTGGCTCATACAACTTTGGGACAAAGATGAAAGCATATTAAAAGAGTAAACTGCGTGTTTTAGAAAGTCAAGTCAAGTAGCTGTGTTCATAAATCTGAGTGTCTGGCTCTGATTCATGCTGCAGTGAAGAACAGGATAAGGAAAGAATCAATAAAACTCTGACTCGGCAAAGAAACCAAACAAAAAGAAGGTCCACTTTCTCTGTGAGATGGCTTTCACTGGAAAACACAGGTTTAAGGTCTGTGTTGTTCTGAGACCCAGGACAAAGAGGATCGTGCACTGACTGCACATGAATGGACTGAGGCCATATTTCTGTAAGATGGGACAAGACAAAAAAACTGACTGGAATATCATTCTCTGGCTGTAATTAGCACTACAGCTTGCCTTTAAGCTCTCTAATGACACCTGCGCCAATCTACCAGTGCAGCACGTCACAACAACAGCGATACCCACGGGGAAGCTTAGCTTTCCCGGGACAACTCAGGTTGCTATAGCAACCCCTTCCTCCTCTCTCCTCTTTGTTGAAGCCTTTGCAACATCCTTCTGGGAGGAGTTAACTTTCCTCAGCAAAACAGTCAGGAAAACAAGTCCTGAGATTGCTGGCTCCGACAGACTGTATTGTTGAAAACTGACATGATGTCAGTTACAGAAAGCAGCAAATAAAAGAGTTAAAGAGGAAGAATAAAAAAAGTCTGATGACAGCGACAAGGCTAATTCTTTTCTCTGTTATGCTTGTGCAACGTCATTGCATATTTTTTTCCATTTCAAAAAGACACAGTTTTGATTAGTATTAGTCAAAGTGGTTAAAACACAAACCTCAGTTAATGAGTTCACACTTCATTTCCAAACAGTGATAACTGCTTGTCCTGCTTGTACACTATTTTCCTAAACTCAGCAACTTTAAGGCAGGAAGAAGGTGTGTAAAATTTCTTTTTCTGCCAGATTTAAACTTCAAACAAAACTAAATTTGCTAATTAAAACCATGTACTGAATGTGGATGAATATTGATCCAGATACAAGGAAAACATTTGACAGCTCCGCACTTGTTGAAAATTGTTCAGGGTTTAACAGCATCTTGAATCAGTACAATCACATGTGATCAAGCATGACAAACATTTCTGCACTGATAAGACCTCAAATGCATTTTCTTATTAAAATAAGTCCAGCTGACAACAGCAATGACGTCCACCTCGGTCACATACACTGCTGCTATTTAACATGTCCTGAACAGCACTGCAATGCCTAGTAATCAATATCAAGTGTACCTCCACTACGCCTTCATGCCCTGAGTGCCCTCTAAGCATACCACCGCTCGATCAATGCAGCTATGTCTGACACATGACACTATTGCTCTGAGCTGAGAGCCCTTGAGTGTGCTGCTATCAAAGCATCCTACATCGGCATGTTACTTCATTTCACACTGCAATTTGTTAAATTTCTCATTTAAGAGGGGAAAAACTTCCTTGGTTGGGCCCCTCTGCCCTCTTTGAGTCAATATTCTACAAAATACTACAGAGGAAAGTATCACTTGACAAGTGAAAGGTGAGCAACTTGAATGCCTACACTTTAGAACAAGTGACAGAGCAGGAAATCTGTGTTCTTTGTGCAGGAATACAGCAAAGAGAAAACTACTCTGTCAAATGGCAAAAACTAAGGTGGATTCAATTTACAGTTCAGACTAACCCTGTTAAAAGCTGAATCTGCTTTACTCAGTACAAATTATATGCTGTATTTAAAAACTTTTTAATTGAAAGTTTCTGTGAATCACATTTTCGAGGCACACAGACATCCTGCTAAAATGTCTCTCAGCATCTGTTTCTCTACCCTATCACAAAGTCTAGGTGAGATCGAATGGTTGACTTTCCTCTTGATGCAACTAAACCTCCTCACACCGCCTCAAAGTGTGCTGACAAACAGCTGTCCTTCAGTGCACTGCTGAATATTTAACACTGATTAACTCTCAGACATTTCCATGATTCCTAATCACAAAACCTTACAGACCACAAATAATTTATTGGCACACCAAGGAAGTGGCAAACTGCCAAATGACACTAAATGTGTCTGTTTCTGTCATGTATAATGCATACATGGAGCACCTCTCACCAGTCACTGTCCTCCATAATTAATGAGTCTCTTGCTAGCTGTATTGACAAAGCAAAGAGAGAGTTCTGAAACTACTAAAGGCCATAAAGCACATGATTTGAGCACAAACTGATGACTAAAAACACATCATATATTAATTAACAAAAAAGCACTTATCTCATATGTGGGTGCTTACCACTGATGTAATGCTTTGGGATGAAGAAACACAAATCTGCCATGCAATGACCCACATTTACACTGGAGAGTGAGGCTGAATTTAACAAAATATGACAATTTAACAGTACAGTAAACACACCAAAACACTTAAGGACTGACAATGTCACTAAAGCTTCTGCTCGCATCCTCAGCACCTTGTACATATTATCAGAACCTAATCCTTCTCCAACAGAGGTATTTCTATATTTGAACAACATAGATTGTTTCTTTACAGAGGAAGGGCACAGACAAGGACAGCTAACACCTCACTGTGGGAGAGGCGTCACTGGCAATTTTCCTGACTTAAAGCTCCCCTGAGGAACAAATATCATATAGGGCAAAGCAAGGCCTGAGCCTCGGCAGGTTCACCGTGGAAGAACAGCAGGGCTCCTATCTGACAGTCCTGCTTTGGACAGAGCCTGGAAAGCAGCTGATAAGTCTACTTAAAAAAAAAACAAATAAAAAAAATATTTGCTGCTGCTTTTTTCTGTCAGTGCAATGCCGGCCACATTTATTATTTTGTTTATTAGAGCGCTCTCTTGTGGTTCAAACTTTGAGAACTGTCGAGGAGACCAAGAAAGATCAACATCACCCTCTGCTGTCCACAGAAAACATTACCATTACATTTAAAATGTGTTACTGATCAAAGGCATGGCAACATATACCTGAGTTTGCTTTGTAATGTTAACGCCACAATAATCTTTATATAAGGTGATGGTTTCAGTGAAGGTGTGGTAAAACTGATGTAACTATGCTGAGGCTAAATCACTTTATTTACAATCACGTCTGACATATGAGGGTTGTGTTTGCAGACAAATGTTGTGTTGCACCTTTTGTTTGGACAGCTTTTAATGTCAACATAAAGAAAAATATATTGTCTGAAAAGTAAAACAACTCAACATGTAAATTAATTACTTTTCCACACCACTTTCATTTGGAACAAATAATTACTAACAATAACATCTAACTCAATGAAAGCTCTGTATGCGTGTGTGCGTGTCACAGCCTTACCTTGTTCTATGTTGTGCTGTGGTAGCTGACTCATCTGACTGTGGACGACACCTGCGTAATTCCGGAGAAAAGTCTCTTCACTCGGTGTGAGCTGAAAAGGAGTAAACAAGGATTAGTTCAAAACCAAAATATATATATCAAAAACAGAATACACCAGAGAAGCGTCTGCTTTCTGGGATAGCGTGTGTTTGTTTTATTTTAAAGCAGTTTTTGTTGTTCTGTTTTTTTTTCTCTGTGGTTAAACTGCTGGAGAAATCTTGCTATTTTTTTCAGTAATTGTCCCTTGGAATGCACTGAATCAGCTTTAATTCAAAGTCAAGGTGTTTCAGAACCCAGCAAGATAATACATTAGCCATTTAAAGGTTCTTGCTGATAACTGTGTCAATGTACCACTGTCAAGAAATACTGAGCTTGTCACTGTGTGAGTGAGGTCATCATGGATCAATCACCCCTCATTTTAGGCTAGGGGTTCATCCTATATTTTACCCACACAGTTGGGAGTTTGAATGCTTTATTAAGTGCTGATTTTAAATCAGCAATTATCAAATTAACAATTGTGTGTATGTAGGTCAATAATAAAAGCTTGTGTTAATAAAAAAGCTGTACTTACATTTGATCCCATTTTCTTTAGCATGAGCAGGACCCGCACTTTCTGTTGGATGTACATGTCTTCCTGAGACTTCCCTGGGGCCTCCTCGCGGTTCATCCCCCCTGCTCCTGTGGCTCTAGACATAAAAACACATCAACGTTAAATCAAGCTACACAAACACTCACAGTGTCAGGAAGTTTAAAATAAAGAGTTTAAACTCTATGCACTGGGTTGTTGTCATTACACAATGATCTTAGTTCTAAACAACATCTGCGCTGATTATCATCATGTAAGTCACAGTGCTACTTATTACAATATATAAAAAAGACTCCACATAACCACACACATTCATCTGGATGTCTGAGCTTCTTATCCAAGTCAAGGGACTTGTCTCTGTACAGTCATGGTGCAGGTTTGGCACTTCTCAGAGTCATTAATATTGCATGGCAGTTTTCATACAGATAGCACCCCTGCCTGCTTCCATCGCTTCTTCTCCGTCTAACTAATGACCTATTTTCACTGTCAGTCTGCAGAGATGCAAAATATAGGCAAAGGGGGAGAAAAGGGGGAGGGAAAAGAAGGCGATAAAAGGAGCTGCTAAGCTAATGTGGGTGACAGAAAAGGAATAGGTTCTGCTGTGATAGCGTGCGCACACACATCAAGGTCAGCTGTTGTCACATTAAAGCTCCAGTGCACCAACAAAACAAGGCGTACAGCAACGGCTACATCTCCAGCCTAAATTGGCTAATTGAAAGAAGGTAAATGCACAGAAAACAATAAAATATGTCTTTAGAAGGATACATTGCTTGAATAAAAATAGGATTCAATCGAGAGAATATCAGTATGCAAGTCATGATTTCTTCGCCCCTGAAAAAATTTCATAAAAAGGCTACAGAAGCCACAGTGACTATGATAGTTCTGGCAATTTATTTTGGCCTCTTATCTATACAAAGGGCCACTAATGCATGTTGACAGGCTGTTTGATGTAGGGTTATATTTAATTGAGGAGCTGGCTCGCTGTCCCCCCCTTTCCATAGCCCAGGGGAAAGAGGATGAATGGGGTACCGTTGGCCATTGGCTGGTGTTTGGTTGCCACAGAGAGCGTGTGGTTCATCCGGATCAGAGCAGCAGGAGACCATGCTTCTGGCTATAGTCTATTTAATTATAGCAACCTTAGGTGGGTGTTTATTGCAAGTATCTGCCGTTTGACTTTGTCGTGTCTTCTTTTCAACTACAGAAAGGTGATAGCGGGACACTGAGTAAGAACACATTAGTTATTCACTTCAACCTGAACATCAGGAATAGTTTAATTGAGGGGGGTGGGGGTAGGGACACTAAAAACTCAAAGCAGAACAGACATGAAAAGACAGAGAGAGCTTGCTGATGTCAGTTCAGTTGCTCAGTAAACCTTCAGGGGATTGGTGGTGGTGGTGGTGGTGGGGGGGGGGGGGTATATTTGGGTGGGGGTAGTGATGGAGAAAGGATGTTGGTGCAGTGTGCAGGGGGTGTTGGCAGTGTCTTTAGATCAGCAGACACGTTTGATCACGTCTACGAGTACCTCACTTGAGGCAAATGAGAATGCTAAGACTCGAAGCAGAGAACAACCAGAGAGGTGACATGCACAAAGATTGAAAGTCGGGAGCAGCAATCTGCCTCAGAAGCACGCCAGGAACAAAATGGTCACTGCATATGACAAAATGCAATGATAAAAGCAGAGGATGAGGAGAATGACTGAAGAGCATGATTACTATAACTGCCAAAAGATGTGGTCTTATCTGAAGATCTTTGAAGACATTATACAACAAACATCCATTAATATTCAGGCATATTTTGAGACTTGACAATGTGCCTATTTTCTCGTCTCCTGTGGACATAAGGCTGATATATTCCACATTCATCATCTGTATAAATAGGCCTACTGCTTTCATGACTGAGGCATTTCAGGTCCTCTGATGTTTGCTTTTGAAGTTTGAAAACTGTTCATATTTAGCAATGTGTCTGCTCAGGTTCATGACTGATTCAAGGGTGCAATCAGTATTTTTACAAGTCTGAAAATGATTTCATTTTATCTTATTTTCACAGAAATATCCAAACAAATATGTGGCTCACAATCCCATAGGGAGAATCTCATACAAACTAAACACAATGTCTAGATGGGGGTGATGTTCTTTTATTGCCATGACATGTTTGTGTCAAACTAAAGAGGAAACCAAAATGGGACAGATTGCATCCTCTTGCGGATTTCAGTCTCTTCTTTAGGCTGGAAGAGGACAGGACGACTAATTTGTAGATGACTATTTTGGGCAGCAGAGCAGCTACAGAACTGGAATAATTGCAGTTCTGGTACTCAGTGAAGTGAATCGCAACATGTATACAACAGTCATTAACAATGTGCATATGATTATATAATGAGTAGTTTCATACATGTGTTACCACAGAACAAACCGAATTTGCGCTCATGTTTATAAATCCAACAATCATCCAGATGGTACATGGATATCTGGCAGACAATGCCTTACTGCCAGAGATTTAACCTCACTGTAATGCCTTCCAGAGTCACGCTGGGTTAAGTCAAAGGGAAGATAATTTCAAGCCAAAAATAGAATTTGTCTGGTGTATGTATTATAATGTAATATTATATCTTAAAACATCAGAAAATAAAAATGCTTCTAATATTTATCAATGCTGATCAATCACGATGCTCTACAACCTCATCAATGCTTGATCTCAAATTAAGATGGATTGTTCAAGATTTACAGCTTTACAGCTGTTACAACCGCCTACTTGTGTAACATCCTATAAAATCTAAAACAAGGAAAAGTAATAAATCCTCACAAATGAATAGCTGAAACCACAAAACCAGCTATTAGTCCAACTGTTGTGATTAATTTCTATTTAGACACAACACAAGCAAACATCCAGCTTTTATTTACATCCAAGAAATACAATAGAATAGAGGCAAGCAGGGTATTTCTCTGCCCTTCAGATTTTTTTTCTAAAACGAATTGCCTGGAATTGGCAGATCAAGGCATGTTTGTTTTAAACTCACCGTGATGTACTTTAATTAAATAACAGATGATTTGCTTTACATTAGCCATCACACAATTACCGAAACACAATTCGTAAATGTCTGAAACAAGAATCACTGTAGACAGGTGTGTACCAGCCATGATTATTTAATGGCAGCTACATCCTGGCACAAACAGACAAGGACAAAAAAAATTAATCTCCACAAAACCCTGCAGGAAGGGGCAGACATTTTTTTTTCATATTGAGATCTTACATAAAATGACTAATCAATGATTAATTTAAGTAAAGTTATTAACTGTATTTTTTTTTTATAAAGGAAGCTATGTACATGTTTCTGACTCAGGTCCTTCTGACCTTACACTGTACAAGCGCTCCTCTGTGACATCTTAAACCCTTTCAAGGACCACAATACGGATCCTGTCAGGCTTCTTTGTGTGAGCCCGATGTTAGGTTCTGGAGGTGGGCAGGCTCCACACTAATCCCTCGAGGGACACTCAGCCAACCTCAGACAACCTCAGACACATACAGCTAATATTCCAGACGTAATCAAAGGCTTTCTTTAATGCTGATAGAGCCCTAATCCCCCCTCCCTGCCTGTGCTGGGTTCTTGTCAGTGTTGTGATGTTGAGCTGAGGCATCAAGCTCTCAGAGTCCCTCAAGGCAACCCAACTAAACCCCATCATCGCTGATACTGAACCAAGGAAACTAAAGTACAGTACACAAAATACAACATGAACACACTAATCTTTGCAAACAGCTACGCTGGCACACATTACTGATACAGAGATACATGGTAATATGAATCATTATGAGTTTTTTTTGTTAATAATAAGCGTTTTATTTATTTATTTATTTTTTACAATTATCAGAAGTTGTAAACAAATGTCATTTGTGATGATGTATCACAGATGGGTGACTGGCAGTTACTTGTGAGGAGAATGACCTCACTACCAATGTCTGAGCTACTGTATAGAAATGTGGAATAATGATCCCCAGGCCTCATAACACAAAACACAAAACTTCATACCACTACAGGAAATGATATGAGGCAAAAATAAATGTTTACAAAGCATGAAAGAGACGCTGCCACAACAGTGCATCATTTTTGAAAGACATTACGTATCCAGAAACACCACTTTAAAAATCGGACATAGTAAACACTGCATGGCTTCTGCATACTAGATTCCCTGCATGTAATGGTGCCCATTAGTGTCTCTAAGAAACAAAAACACCTCTAAAGATCATTTCAGGACTCTGGCTGGGCCACACAGTGCAACGAATGTCTGCTGCCAGGGATTACAGTATGCAATGTGATAGGCCTTCACATTTGCTGAGGGTCAAGAAAGGCAGAGGCTGCCATGGCGTACCGGCCCAGTCGCACCCACTCCACAGTTAACAGCTCTGGAATCAGCTGCTCACATGATGCACAACATCTGATTTACAAATCAAATTCCTCCAGCAAATGGAACTGAATTGCATGAAACTCTGAGAAGTCAACAACTCCCATGGAGAGGAAACACTAGCAAGGGAAAATAGCTTCAATTTAGTCGTGAGCTGCTATAACAACCACAGCAAATGTGTGAGAAACTTAAGTAGGCTACCAGCCTAGTGTGGCTGCCAGCTGAGCTGCCAAAAACCTGGCCTGGTTCTGCAGAGCAGCTGTGTCACTGCAGGTACACCCAGAAAAACAAGCATTTCCACTGATGGCTAAACACGTCAAACAAACAGGCAGCTAATATTAGACAGAAGAACATGCTTATTTAACACAAAATAAACAACAATTTGTGTGTCTCGTGTAGCAATATTAACAACCTCCACAGAAAAAAGATCTGATTAATGAACAATTATTGGGTTTTCAGAGTGTCTGAAGACAGTGAAAATTGCACAAACATCCCCAGAATCTAAAGCTTCTTTCAGTGAGGCTGCTCTAAACAGGACTTCTCTGCTGCTGGCAGTAAATCCACCACTGTATTAGAGGGCTAACCAGCAAGACAGCATGCACTGCAGTGCACACAGAACATGACAACACCCTTATAATGCACCTTTGAGTAGAAGTCCAGTCAGTGTCTTGTTCAACCAACAGTCCAAAACATAATGTGTCACAATGTTAAATGTAAACAGAAGAGGAAAATCAACAAATACACAAACATTTTAAATAAACATTTAGCTTCCTGATTTCATGAATCGTTTCTGTTGTCATAAACGACCTGACAAAATAAACAATACAAACGAAACTATGACACACAGCAGCCTGTGTCTCTTTAGGTTAGGGCAGGCCCAGGTGCTGAAGGAGCATGAGCACGATGAGCAGACATGACAGGCCAAGAAGGCTCTGACTCTGGCTTACCAGTTGTCTGCTTGCTGCCATCTCCTCACATGTACAGTGTTTACAACAATGGCTACAGTATTTGAAGACAATGGTGATGAACTAGATTGTGAAAACATGATTGATAAGTAGGTCATTTCTTGTTGTCACCATGTGAGGCATGAACTCAAAACAATCCTGCTGAACTGTACAAGCTTGTATCATAGCTGGGTTTCTGGGTATGCTAAATTGTGCATTGACCAGCTCTGTGACCCCTTAAGTTGATACTAGAGTGTGAGTTGTGTTTAATATATTTTTTTGCACACCAGTCTGTCTGTTATACCTAATTTAGTAAAACTGGGCTTATCACAGAGCATGCTATATAAAATAATTAATCTGGTTTCTGATCACAGAACATCTAAGCTTACTCCTCATGGTCTCTCTAAGGAATTGAAACAGAAGCTGCAGCTGTCTTAAGCTGGTCCCCTGGGGGATGGAGCGGCTGCAAGATTTTCAAAAGAGCCAACATCGAGGCAGGGCATAAAATTCAGATTTGCAAACAGCTATATGATATGTGCATAGAATAAAACAATGCAATAGCTTTTACAACAGAGAGAAATCTGAGTATATCTGCCAACTTTTGTACAACACAGATGGAATTAAAAACGGACTGGTAGTGATCATGTGAAGGCGTCTGTCATTTCGACTGGGTGTGTTAGCCACGAGTAGACGTAAGCAGCTCTAGTATTACAGTGTCAGGCCACAACAGGCTACAATGTGGCTGGGTTATTGCGGACAGGATGACAAGTGCTCTAAACAAGGTCCCCTAAGGCCTCAAGATCGGGCAGCCACTGAGGAGCACCTGCCCCGAGTATGAGGAGGTCAGTGGTCCTAATTTCTCTAAAAAAATCCACACGCTTAAGAGAATGTGCAAACTAAGGCAAGCCCTATATTTTATGGTCCATAACCAAGTCTACTAGATGCCAGCAGGATTGAAAGTGACTGCCTGTGGCCATGCCCTGACACCCACTGGCTGCAGCACTCATCAATGCCCAGCTGATAGCTGCCAGCTTTGCCACTCAAAGGGCTGTCAGCTATCTGACATGTGGGGGAAAGCAGACACTGTGAAAGGTGGGGTGGCACAATGCATTTATGGATGGCATGACCCAAAAATAGAAAACCAGTTATAGTGAGTTAAATCAAACACCAACTTGAACATTAAAAAAAATATAATAAAGTGATGCATGTTCAGTTTGTGGTTAGAGAAGCATTATTAAAGGAATGTAAGCCTAAGTACAGCCATGACCGGTGCAGATGTCCAGTGAGGAGGGGCACATTTCCCCGTTTATATTCACATGCAGGCTGCATCCTGTATGTTTTGAAGAACTGAGTGTCAGCAAAAAAAACTTCTATAATTATAATGTCATGATGTAAGTCATCAAACCATCTTAACTATAGCCTTAATTCAACTGTTTGTATACACAGCGTATGTAATTTGTCAGCATTGATAGTTTAAAAACACTAATTGACAAATCACGGAATGATTTAAACCACAAACACAGCAAACATAAACAGTTTTTTTTCTTACAGATGGATACACATGACTGTGAAGGGTTTTTGTTATCATGCTGTGGGGCGCAGACTGTTCAAACTGTAGCAGCGCTAGCAAGCAGCGAGCCCTTACCGCATTTTCGATACGGCTCTTTAGCTATAGCGGTCGTGGAAAAACATGTATGAACCGTGCTCCTAATGGCCTACAAGTCGCCTTCATTTTAATTTGAACAAATGTTACATTTAAACTCAGCCAAACCCGCGCTTCCCCTAAGAAAAACGGGTAATGCTAACAAGCCAGGCTAGCTTGCTAGCATGCCCCAGACAAAAGCTTGAATGAAGTTCCTGTGGGTGCAAACACCATCCAGGTGCCGCTGCTCCGCCAGAGGAGTAAACGCTGACAATCAAACACACGTAACGTTTCAAAAACCTCCTGACAATATGCGTCTCGTCAAGAAAAGCAGAGATATTTGCTTACCCCTCCTGGTCCAGCTTTACTTTCTACTGTGCTCTGTTTGAATGGTGTGTTGTTGGAGGAGGGCGTCCTGTTCCGGGGTCACATCCCTCCAGTCGGTAGAGCTAGCGGCGGACTGACTCAACGCAGAGAGCCTCCTTCTGTCTGTTCAGTACCGCCGCTGGCCGCAGGGGGCGCCAAAGCCCCACCCAAGTGGCACAGTGAATGAGTGAGTGAGTGAGTGAATGTTATCAAAATGAATCTTTATTTCCTTGTATATAATAAGTGGATGTTGTTTTTTGGAGCAGCCATATCCAAATTATTGATCCAAAATATTTTTTTCAATTTGATGAATTGCTTTTAAGTTTATATTAATGTATAAGCTACACTGCAGTTTGGAACAAAAAGTATTGTCTCCTGATGCCAGTCTCAGATACACACAGGATTAATTATAATCTGACAATGGTAAAACCTTGAACATTGATAACAAGATGAGACAGCACTATTCTGCATTGATGTACATCAAATTATTTATTTATTTTTAAACAGATATCACATTCGACACTGGATTTTAATGTCCAAAATAAAAACTTGGAAGCCCAACAGAATTGGAGGCCACTAGATATTAAAATATTTAGGGTGACTAGGTTAGTTCTGGCTTCAATCCATTTAATCAATAAATATTTTGAGCTTATCAAACAGGGAGAACATTAAGGCGACAAATGGTATGGAACGCCTCGGACAGCTCTCCTGTTGCAAACTGTTTTATTGAGCGTATGATTCCCTCCCAACAGCAAGAGAAACACATGTAGAAACAGGATGTAGATAAAAAGGCAAGTCCACACCAGACCTGTGCAGACAGGACAATTTATCTGTTTTAGATGCACACGTGCCAATCAAGTCTGAGCTTTAAATGATTTGTACCATTTAACAGAACTCACAAATGACAATAAATTCAAAAAGAAACTGCAATACATTTCACAAATAACAAAAAGTAAAGAAAAACTCATTAATTAAAGCAACAGTGTTCAGTGGAGTCCAGATATGGAGGAACATGATGACCCATATTTAAAGTCTAACTGAATATTTCAGGAGCTTAATGTATTTAAACCCTCATGCTGTGTAATCAACAGCTACACTGACTATTGTGTAAGTCATCATGAGACTCATACAAAGACTGTTCTGCACAAAATAATGTTCATGGACTTAAATCATACAGCACTCAGGCTAACTTAAACAGACATTTGTACAGCATTAGATACGTCAAAGTTTGTGTTTGACTCTACAGACAAAATCTCTTTCATGGCACCTGGAACATCGATACAAAATGTAATGGAAATACAATGCAAAACTTAAAATATGAATATAGACACACACACAGGCACAGGTGCAGTGCACAGGTTTACACATTCAAAACAGGCATGTGAACAGTATCACTTTTTGAGAAAGACAACACCAGTGTATGGCTTATACTAGTCCACAGATTGTCTTAAAAAGCAACTTTACCTAACATGACTGTTAAGTTTCTTCAGCTGTTAACGTTAAATTTAGTTTAAATAAAGTTATGTCATTAAAGTAAGATTTAGACATTTTAAAGATCAAAAAGGAAATCAATACCACTTTCAGAGTGTCTGTCATTAGTTCCTTGCAACGTGGCTGATTAGTCTGTGATCTAATGGCTTGGCAAGAATTCAGCTGCTTTGCATGTTAAGAGACTGTTGGCTTAGCTTAGCTTAGCATAGCAGTGTTGTTGGGCACACTGTTTTTGGTTTGAAGGAAAGTTTTTTTTTTCCATTTGTTTTAAACTTTGTGCTAAGCTAAGCTAAATGTGGGCTGCACGTGGATGCTCCAGGCATGCTTCTAAATTTGAACCTTTCTGTGTTGATGCTTGCATGTGAGCATGCGTGGTTGTGTATCTTTCTGTGTTAGCCCTGTGATGGGCCTGAGATCCGTTACTGCTCTGGGACTGGCCTGTCTTTCTGTAGGATAAAGTGGAGAGAGCTGATGGAAGGAATGGATAAGCTAAATTTTGCTAACATGGCATTTCACAGACAGGCAGTGTTATTGAATCTCTCTCTTTTTAGCAAGAAGGCAAGAAAGTGTATTTTTCAAAATGGCAGAATACTCCTTTAACTTAAGAGTAGCTGTTTAAGGGTTAGCTGGATGACAGCCTGGCACACAGGTATGTAATAAAAATAAAATCCTATATCTTCTTATCTTACAATAAATTGTAAATGTTACAATGTTTACATGTATTAGCACTCAAAAGGTAACATATTGTACTTCAAGGCAACATTACACCACAATGCCACAGCAGTAAAACACAACTCATCCTTTTAAAATATCCTTTGTGACTTTACGAATACTCAACAAGTTACTTCATTAAATAAAATACATTAAAAAACAAGACACATTCGTAAAGAGGCAGTTGAAATAAAAAGAAATTAATCAGCCACCGAGGGCTATAACCGTAGTTTTGAGGTGAAACCGCTGCCTTTCCATTGTACTCCGTGACTGAACTGTGTCTAAAGTCATCATAAAGCTTTTGCAGCCTGCTCCCTGCTGAGTAATGCAGTTGGTGAGATGCACTTTCTGTTTCAGTGATTCATAGCTTCTTACATGAACAGGTGATTTTTCAAGTAGCGATTACAACAAATCCTAAAAAGCATTTATATATGTCCACAAGGAAAAGATGTTTCACTGAGAGATGGGAGAACGATCAGCATGATGGAGGTCCCTCACTGTGAAAATATTGTTGGTGCAGCGATGATCCGTGATTATCTCATTGTCTTTGGATGCCTCCACTTAGTTGTTATTAAGCACAGAAAGGCCAGAGAGATGTAAACATTTGTCTTTGAATGCCATCCATAATGTTAAATATTAGATTCTGCTTTCTTTACCTTAATCTCTATAAAGGGAAAGAGTAAAGAAAGTGAAGCTGTTTATGGTCTATTATCTTTGGCCAGGGAGTGCATCATCCAGTTCACCTTGGTCTTCCAGCTCTCCCTCAGAGCTTCGTTGAACTTTACTTTGAAATTCTTCAGTGCCTCATCCTCTGATTTGCCCAAAGCTAAAGAGTCCTATTGAAGACAAGAAACCAGTTATCTACATGATTATCATCCTCATCGTCATTATCAGCAGCTTTATCACTGTTGGCATACCTTTAGATACTGGATATCTTTAAAGGAGGTGAGCTCTGGCAACCCTGCTGCCTTCATCATAGCAAAGAGGTTGACAAACAGTGGCCCGTTCCGACACAAGATCTTATAGGCCCGCTCACAGTATTCTCTGAACCTGATGGGAGAGTAGGAGCAGTCATAAACAGGAAACAAAACTTGAATATGTGTCTAATAAGTTAAAACTAACCTTTCAAACTTCTCACTGTTGTTCGTGCGCCCTTGCTGGATCACATGGACAAAGTCGTATGTTAAGATAAAAGGTACACGCTCCCTGTTGATCCCAAGTTTCCGCTTGAAGTTGCCCAAGAAATGTCCAAAGTCAATGTGGAAGAGCTAAAGAGCAGACAATTAAAATCAACATGAGTCTAATTTACTGACCAAACACAAAGCCATTATTAGAATTCAGCTAAAGCCCACTGTGGTACATTATCATAAACAAGTGTTTACATGATTACATCTGTTGGACATAAAGCATTGACTTTCACAGTGATTGAGATGTGTCTGTAGTAAACCTGACCTGTCCAGTTTCCCTGATCATGATGTTGTCATTGTGACGATCTCCAATGCCCAGGACATAAGTGGCTACACAGTAGCCAGCACAGGACAACGTGAACTCCTCTATTGCTTGGTCAAGTTTTTCCCTTAGAAACAAGAAAGCAAGGCATGAACGAGGAACACAACACACACATGCATCCACGAGGCAGTATATCTATACTAAAATACTGATAGGGCTCCTGAGACTGACTAATGACTGACTGTCACATCCACATAGAGTCCAGACATGAACATTCACTACTATGTTTTTGCTCCTTCATTTCAGGCACTGCAGCACTTCAGTTGTTCTCTTGCATAAAGGAGCTTTCATAATAGACGAGACCTTCAGACTGCCATCAAATAATAATCTACTCTCAGTTAATGCTGCTGACGCTGGAGCACACACAAACCGACAGGCAGGCAGGCAGGCAACATATCATAGTGGCACACTGTCTGCTCCATGATAACATTTACACAAGTCCTGTATGTTTTGTACTTTTGTTGTTTGTCGCCATGTAAAACACTGGGAGTTCAGAGCTAGTGTGATATTTATTGATTAAATCTCATGTCATTACCCAGCAGATGTGACACGTTTCACCCCTTAACTGTGATTCACTTCCCAAAAATATAAAAATAACATGGACTTTTTTATTGCACAACTATCTCACAATGCATTGGGATGCATCGGCAGTAATGTAGCTGTATACAAGAAATGAATACACCTTGCTACAAGGTTAAAGGAGCCCTTGTGTGCGCAGCTAGGATAAATGTGTGCAAAACAGTATTAACAGTGTGATATAATGAAGCTTCACTATCCATCACTGTCCATCATACTCACCCGGGGTTCTTAGATTTGAGCCAGTTGAGTAAGGCATCCTTGTTGAAGGCAGCAGTAGCAGCACTGTTACTGTTGTTACGCTGGATGTTGGCAATGGTGTCAGAGTTCTTCACCACCTCGATGAGTCCCATTTTGTTCCCAGTGGACAAGCAGCCATATGGGATCATCCTGTGAGTGCAAAGTTAGAAAGCAACAGCATTAAAGATAAAGATTAGGGCTGCAACGATTACTCAGGTACTCGAGTAATATTCGAGGACAAAATGCAACTAATTTAGCATTTGATGATTCGTTAGTGATGTCATTGAGAATGATTCTCTCGTGGCGCAGCGGGATGATCTGCGTTTTGGGCGCAAGAGGGCCTGGGTTTGAAATGTGGGCGAGCCATTTGCAGGCCGGACACACACACATACACACATGGGCGCCAGGTATGGAGGCGGTCGCAGACTATAGCAATGACGCTGCAGCTGTATGTATGGGAAAACTATGACGTTTACGTGTGATCCGAGTACTCGAATAAACGCAAAAATAATCCTAGTACCAAAATACTCGTTTGTTGCAGATCTCTATCGTCTACTGAAGCAACTACTGCTGAATGAAGCACATCCAACCTCAGATCCAGGCCTTCTTTCTTCCACAAATTCTCCATGAGTTGGATCATCTGCAGGGTCAACATGTCTTGTCGAAGATCTAAAGTAAATGAAAAAGTACATTGATTTCATTCACAGTTTAGAGGTCTAGAGGATGCCACTTTCTCTGAGTTATGCTAATAAATAAGTTACAGCTTAAATCTCAACATGGACTGCACTATGTGGCCATGTATGCAGATTTTCTTGTAACTCACCATCTCCGTTTTTGAAGATGATGCCGACCATGTCTCCTTGTGCCAAGGGGTTCTTATACATCAGCCAGAGTGGCTTCATCTTGGAGTCCATGAATCGGCACTTATCTGCACTGCAGCAGCAAACAAAACAAAAAAAACAATCATTTCAAACACATACACATACACATTTTTTTCACGAAATACAGAAAAGATGTATTTAAAAAAAAAAAAATTATTTAATAACTGAAACAAACAAAAGCAGCAATGGCTGCTTTCATTTGAGGTTCCACTGTAAGAAATGACGGTCACAGCCAATCATGAGCCCGAGTTGCATAATAAACACTTCTAAAAGGGATTAAAATGTACATTTTTACTCTCATAGCAAAGTGCATAGTATTGTATAATTAAAAATAAAGAGTTACTTTGTCAATACAGTGTACAAGTGTACATCATTTTATAATCCAGTGAACACAGAAAGGCACCCGAACTACCTCTGAAAATCCAATTAAGGACACAAAAAAAGCAATTTGATTAGGCCGCAGTGTGCCTGTGTTTGTGCGCTGCACTAACCAGATCTCAGTGAGGATGATGCTGGGGTTGAGTGGTGACAGCAGGTCTGAGAGGGCCTCCAGGTAAGACTCCTGTCGGATACACAGCTTCAGGTCCTCCACCGTCATCTTCTGGGAGCCTGACTTCACAATGTCACTCAGGGCCTTCATTTTGACCAAAGCCTCATTCTAAGTGGAAGACGAAAGGCGGAGGTTTTAATTCTGTGTAACACACAAACGTACATTACAGAGAATGAAATCAGTGTGGGATTACCTGTTTGGTTAGGAGCTTGATGTGGTGGATGTTTCCTCTGCAGTAGGCCTCCAGAATCAGGCCGAAACGCAGACTTACAGATGCTACGTGAATCTCTGACCTACAATGAGAATATTCTTCAGTCAAACAAATAGCTGCAGATGCAGTAGATCTTTTTTTAAGCTAGTCTGTGTTTCACCTGAGATGCCAAAACAGAAAGTGTCCTATCTGTCTGTTGGACAAAGCCCTCTCAAGCAGGAAAGTGGTGAGGTCACAGTCTAGGTAGGACTCATACTTCAAGGTTTGGACAAGCTGGATTAAGTACTGCAGCAGTTCATCATCACTGTGTGCAAAGAAGGGTTGTTAACATTCAAAACATATAATGAATGTCGGCAAGTCATGAACTCACATAAAATGTGTGTGTGTACCTGAGCTTCCTGAGACATCTGATAGTGAAAGATCGGACTGCTGGGTCAGGAAAACTGTAGTCTAGGAGCTCCAGTGCATGGATGGCAGGGAGGTCTGGCCAGTTCCTCAGTAAACTGACCATCTGAGGGGAAACAAAGGATTACCATACACATATACCAGAATGAGAACACATCTCATCTGTTTCAATCACTTTTCATAGGCACCTCGTGATTTAAATTTACTTGTTAAATAACAGGAATTCTACTGAATCTTCAATTTGTGGCTTTTCCCTGAACAGCAGGACTTACAATTGCTATTCTGAGCACAAGCAGTAAGCACGTTCACACTTACAAGTATAGTAACATGCAGCACTGTATGACTCGGTTAGCCAGCAAAAAGACAATGACCATCAAAAAAAAATGTTGGCAAAGAAAGCAGAAGCTGTTAACAGTACCGCACTGTGCACATGTTGTTATACAAAGTGTGTACTATTCATCATGTTGTTGTACAGGAGCCATCCGTTTGTAATCAGGTTTATGCAGAAATATGTAAAGATTTAGTACAATAAAATGTGGCAGCAGGCTGATCAAACATTAACTCATAGTGTCTGTGCATATGTGTGTGTGTTTTTTATTTGAATTACCCTACTAAAACCTGCTACGTATTCATCATGTTAGTATTATTCTGTCAACATTTTATATAATAAGTCAATCAAAAAAATGAGAGTATTGTTACATATATATAGTATGATGCACGGTGACGGAGATACCTGGATTACGTCCTCGCGCTTATTCCACTTGGTGACGAGGAGCAGCTTGGACAGACTTTCAGGGTAATGGTCACGGATTTCGGTGCGGAGCTTCCACAGGAGTTCTTTCTCATCTTCAAAAAACTCAGTATAGTTTTTGTTGTCCATAATTTCTTTTAGTTTCATGTACTACAGAGAGACACATTCATAAAAACAACATGTGGTCATGAAGGAACAGCTGCTGTCTTTCTTTAATGAAGAATGTAGAAAGTCTTACCTCTTCTTTAGAGGCAAAAACTATATCGCCGTTCTTCTCCATGTCACTTTTCTGAGAACAGAGGAGTTTGTTTTAATTGATATCTTAACTGTATTATTATTTATTTATTATTATTACTTAAATACAGACATTTCTGAGTATACCTTGTCAAGTGGAGTATAGTAGAGAGGGTGAGGCCGGATGTTGGGGAAGTGAATGAGCAGCCCAGCAGCACTGTCCACATTGGGGTTCTTCTCGACTGTCCCCATTGGGTTCAGAAGGTCACTTTTGTCATCTGTGGTCAGAGTATAATAAATATGATGATTTGTACCAACATTCTTTCA
The DNA here is from genome assembly GCF_900634625.1 of Parambassis ranga. Classification (NCBI taxonomy): domain Eukaryota; kingdom Metazoa; phylum Chordata; class Actinopteri; family Ambassidae; genus Parambassis; species Parambassis ranga. The sequence goes on along the minus strand of NC_041028.1, from coordinate 11,063,203 downwards.
CTTTTTCTCTCACTCCTTCTAAAAATAACCACTTGTTTTACTCTCAGATAAAATCATGACACCACAAGCAGCAGCCTTACTTTAAAAAAAAAATTTTGACACCAACAAACAAGCATTTCAGCATCTTTAAAAAAAACAAAATGTTGTGCATCAGCAGTGAATATGTGGGGTTTTTGGTGGAGCCACATGTCGCTTTGGGTATTTCAAAACCTCACTGTGTGCTGCAAGGAGCTGTGGAGGAGGCTGTGAAGCATGGAGGCATATGAGGTGTTTTTGAAGAGGAGGCAAAGCTGTAAGTACCAGGGACAGATGGCCATGTGGACAACAGGAACTCCCCGGTCTTCAGCTGGTCCTTGTAGTCGAACACCATGGTGTTCACCCAGGCTATTGGACAATCCTGAACAGATCGGGACAGAGAGAGGTAGTGACAGGGAGGATTAGGTTTGTCACACTACAGATTATCCGTGAAAGATGGAATATATTTTTAGACTTTTTGGACTTACCGTAAATTATAATTTCTACCAAAATAAATGCAGCATTTGGAAGTAAAATATTTATGTCTACTTTAAAATACTATTGTTGTTTTTGCATTTCTTTCAAAAAGCATATATTCTAACTTAATATTTTTTTAAATAAAAAACCCCTCTCTTATCTCCCGGCATATGTTTCATGTTAAAAGTTCATTTGAATTCAGATCACATAGTCTTCAATATTTTTTCACATTTTATTAATTCACTGTGTTTAATAATGAAGTGTTAAGCAAAGGGCTTTGCGGCTTGCCCTAAAAAAGCGAGATTTTATATTTATCAGGTTTCAGTTACAGTGAGTTCCTGGCAGTGAGGAGAAAAATAACTTCCATCAGTTCTATGTGTTAACACAAACACATATAGGCTGAAATACACGCGCTAAAAAACGAGAGGCAATGCACATAAACAAGAAGAGCTAAAATAGCTCAACTTCCATCAGCCGTTTTGGTGTCTGGCTGCAGGACTTCTCTGCCGGGCAAGAGAAGAGAGAAGTGGTTGAGAAAGCAGAAGTAGCTTTGATACTCATACAGCACACCTGGGCAGCCAGCAGCTGCTGCAGCATTTCAAAGCCAAACAACACCACATAGACAAAAAAAAGACAATGTGTGCAGTAAGTGAGCGAGCGGAGGCTCTCTTCAGTACGGTGACTGTGCTACCGTGGCATCAGAAAGTAAATTCAATGTGTCTTGATGGGCATATTGTTATGTTTTGTCATTTTGCCAAGATGTTACTGAAAATAGTGAAAATGTCACAGCTGACCAGTTTCCAAGCTGGCATCCACAATATGCTTCTTTTATTTTTATTATTAGACAATTAGTCAAATGAAAGGCAATAAAAATAACAATAATGTGATTAGATGTTATTAAGTGCAGTTTCTACATAAGGCTGACTAATTACACTGTTTTGTCTTGTTGCACATTTAGACTTTCAATCACACACATTTTATGTAGACGACATATCCTTATCTATATGTCCTGGGTATTTAGTGACTGGTTTGCCTCTGATATGCATACAAAGTACTGTGCTATACTGGGCTATAGATAGAAAGGCTGGAAATAAATGCTAAAGAATCGCTTTGTAATGTTTGAGGGCGTCACTGTTGAATGTCCCCAGTGCAGGGTGGAGGAGTTAATATAAGGTGAGCTGCTCAGTGTGTTGTTGTGACTGTGAAGATGCATTTAGAATTCCTTGAAAATGTATGTCAATTCCTTCCTTCCTTCCTTGGACTGATGTGCAGATAAAAGAGCTGAAACGGATGAGATGTAAACCGCAGTCTTGCCACTGAACACACTTGCACAACCAGACGCAGCAGCAAAACACACCCACACAGCACTCACTACACGCACTACACACTCAAAAGGAAACAGATCTGTTTGTGCGTGCTAACAAATTCACACCCACCAACCCAAACCCCTATCTGCTCACTTGTAACTTCTACACTGAGTCCCACCTCCTTCAAAAAACATCATATGTTTCTAACAGGCTCACCGCTTTCTTATTCTTCTTTTTGGTGCCGCGAGGCTTCTTGGCCTTCTCGATGACAGCGTAGAGTGCAAAGCACAGGCGACTCATGCGAGGCAGGTCGGAGACGTTTATGTCAAACTCCAGCTTTTGATCCCACAGAGGCTCGGAGCACACTGTCACCTCCGAGCTTGTCACCACCTTACAGAGCAGTTCACTGCCATGGAAGAGACCAGCCTGCACCACAAGCTGCAAAGAAAACACACACACAATAGTGATTAGATGATAGCATGACATGTGGTTTTGGAAGGTGAAGTGTTGAGCAGTTGTGTGAGGGAGATCGCTCGTGGAAGATTGACAGACTTTCATGAGATGATTCAGAGTTTCCTGTGTCACTCAAGATATGAGTCAAAGGATCTACACAATCATAACGTAAGCAGGTCGCCTTATGATGCTATGCAGAGTCAAAAATGATAAACAACCAGTAGGGTCATAACTTAATATTGTACTACCATTAAGCTCATGCCTTTTAGCCAAACCAAGATAGCCTGAATCTACATTTACAAGAGGTGGAGTAGCTATTCTGCTCCTGGGTGTGTTTTCAATCCTCCGCCTGCCAACTGCAGGCATGACTGAAAATTCTGTGACAGGACAAATTAGCCATGAGTCATGATGCTCTATGGCAGCAGCCGGAAGTGCACTTACAATAACCCATCTAAACAGTAACATAGTTAAGAAACAGAAATACAGGCACAGACACACATTAACAGAATTCCTAATGTTTTCTCTCTTCTTCTCCTGACTAGACACCATTCATTTAATGGGACACCTAAACATCTTAACAAACATTTGTATTTAAAGATAGTTCCGGGCCGATCTGCAGTAGTAACAAAATGCATGCAACGCCTTCAAAAAAAGAAGTACATTTGAAAGCGAGAGAGAGAGCATGAAGTGTGCCTTTTTTCTTAGAATCTAGGCCTCAGAATGAGACGTAAAAACCAGATAGGCCCTCCCCACTTCCTGTTTTGAAGTTTTAACCAACCGCCTTGATGAATTATGGGAAACGTGTGGTTTGGACCATGTGACCCCTGCCTGTCACTTTACATGTCAACCCCACTGTTCCTACAACTGAAATTGAGATATTGGTAAACAACTGAATGCCACATTTCATTGAGCAGCAAAGTGAGAAAAAAAACCCACGCAAAACCACACCGACCTTCATTCCTTCATCTGCATTGACTCGGCTGCCCTGCAGCAGGTGAATGTAGAAAGGCTCATTGATGGACCAGAGAGAGGAGGTGTTCTGCTGTAAGGAGTCAAACAGGAGGAAATTTAATTTAGCCACTCAGGCTTTACATTAAAATTGCTTTCATAGCTTTTACTAGAGTCTCAGTCATGAAACTGTTGCTGCAGTGTCCTGTTTGGCAACATGTCAAATAATAGATGCACAGCAACAGTAAATTTCCAAAAAAGGGGAAGGGACTTTGAAACTGACAGAAGGCACTTTGATTGAGTGTATGTTTATTTAATGACTACATTTTTTTCTAGTTTTTAGTCTTAACTTTCAAATCTATTGTATCTCAATGTCTTTATTTTTTATATATTATAAATCTTGTTTTATTTCCCCTTGTGCTGTCCACACATATCCTTCATTTTACCAGTTCCCAAGAATGTAATATTCACTCTATATTAAAGTACAGGAAGTGCATGTAGGGGTGCCAGGTGTAAATTAACTACATTGTCCCACACAACATGCTTCAGCTATACCAAAGTTCAACTGAACATCCATAATGAGGAGAGAGTGAGCGTCTGTTAATGAAAGATGGCAGCCGGCAGTGGCTTACCTTCTTCACAGGCAGAGGAGGAGGTCTGGACAAGGATCGACTCTTGTATACCTGGTTGCACATCATGCCTTGTTCCTCCTGATATTTGCTGATGGTGGAGTGGTGCACCATGGTAAGATGAGGATTTTGGTTGTTTCTCAAGCATGAGAAAATGTACTGGGAAAATAAAAGACAGAGACAGCAGAAGAGGGGAGAGAAAGGGTTTTTGTCGTTCAGTCGGGTTACCCACAGAAATTTCCCAGTGTTCCAATGGCACTGGTTAACTCCTGAAGGCTGTTCGTTTGCTGTAGGTTAATGCAGCTAAAATCTCATTATGTGCAGATGGATGCCGGGCTGCTAGACTGATATGAGTCATCCCTGCAGGTAGCTGGAGTTTCAAAATCAACAGGGGAGTCTCCTGCCACCAAAATCTTGACTCACCCCCACTCCTGATCTGACAATCATTTCAGCTATTACAGACCACCTGCACTGGGCAAAACACACAGGAGACACTGCACACACACACACTGCAGACACAGAACAAAAACCCTGAGCTCTACTGTCTGTAGACAGTGTCCTCTGTTTACATCGAAACACAATGTAGAAGCAGTTCTGACAAAGATCAACAAAAGGCTTACACAAATGTATCCAAATATAGCAATGATTGAGGAATGATTGCTTAACACTGCATAGATGTAAGTGTGAGTCAATCATTGTGTTAAAGGAAGAGTTCACCTAAAATCAAATATTCCTATTTTCCCACACCATACAGAGTATTTATCCATCTTTTCAACGGTCCCTTACAAAAATACAAAAAAACCAACTCAATGGCAATGTCTCTTTCCAAAGATCAGAGCCCAGCAAAGACAGCACTGGAGGCCACAGGAAAAATATGACACACGGCCTGAGTGGGCCTCAGTGCAATTGAAAATGGACCCAGAAAGAAAAACAACCTCTACAATCAAGATAAATACCTGCAAAAATAATGGATACATTAACCATTTAGAATACATGGAGGCACTCATACTTCAGCAGTGAAGTATGAAGATCCCTTGTTATTGGATAGACAATGAATTTTCTGAGGAGTGAACATGAATTTAAAAGTGTACACACACACACAATACAACTCCAAAAGGTTACTCACTTTAAACTGGCACAGTGGGTGTTTCCCGTAAATGAACTCCCACCTCCCATGGACCTGTAAGGTGTAGTCTTCAGGATCCTGCCTCACCGAACGAAAGACAGTGGCCTTCTTCTTCAGAGCACTTTTCATCAGAGCCACTGGGAGGTCCTGTAGGTCCTGCTGCAACATGAAGCTCTCCTGTGAGAGCAACCCGCATCATGATTTAAAATAAAGGTGCCAGATTGACAGAAAATCAGTCAAAAATGTACAATAGGTTGTCGTGTCTGTGGATTTTGTTCCTGACTGATGTTTTGAAGGTCATATTTAGGGTGTGGGAGGGGGATTTCCAAACAATCTGTTTACACACAGTGGAACCACAGTTTTTCCAATCAAAGGTATTGCAGTCCCTGCTGCTGCCCTATCAAACCATAACATTTGATTTGTCTTAACTCTGTGACTCATAACGCAACTCCAAGTATCAACAACAGATCAACTCACATCAGAAGCCTCAAACTTGACATTGATGAAAATCTTCTTGGTGTTTTTTGACTTGGCAGAACAACATGGTTCCAGGTCACACGGGAAGCTGTACTCCATCCACTGTTGCCATGACAAACTCTGCCTCTCCTGAGCCTTCTCCTCGCAAAAGGTGCGCATCTTTGTCCGGAACTCATTCACCTCGTGGTCCTTCTGGGCTTCAAACTCATGCAGACCTAAATGTGCATAAAGTCAGAGGAATTCTTACCACTTTTTGCAACAGAGCATGACAATCTTTTGATATGCATGTGAGCTTCTTTACATTTACATTGTTTTTATTTATATGTTTTTCATTGGTTTCCCACTCTGCTGTGGGAAAACTGCATCACTTCTATTCATCACATTAATTCATACACTTATCTATCTTTATCTTGTTTCCTGGTTTTCACTCCAGCTTGATGCTGTGAAATATTAAACTAGGGTCACGATCATTTTGCCAAAACAAACCTTTGCCAATTAGCAGGCTGATTTGAGTGTTGGTGAGTTTCTCTACTCGGTCTCCCTCCCTCGCCACCAGCCTCAGAACACACATGAAGGGCCGCACATCGCTAATACGCCTCGATTCCTCCTCCAGTTCCTCCCTCTCTGCTGTCTGGTTGATGCAGGTGAAGACATATCCATCAGGATCACCCAGTCCAGAGAACAGGGCCTCACTTCTGGCATTTTTCCAAACCATCTGAAAGAGGAGACAACAGCAATAGAGAGAGAGAGAGAGAGAGAGAGAGAGAGAGAGAGAGTTTATGACCTGTGCAGTGTACAGTGTGTCCTCTGTCTGTATAAGATTTACACAAAACCAGTGCCAGTGTTTTCATATGATGACAAACTCCTGTACCTTTGGTAGTTTTTGTTCATTTTCTAAAATTCCAAGCAGAGTTACCACAACTAGAAAGACACTGAATCTTTTAATCATCTTAACAGCTTCCAAGAGTGCCATTACTTAACAGAGCTAAATCAAACAGCCGAAGTGGCAGAACTGTTGGCACATTCAGCGGCACATTTAACAGCAGATCTGCTTCAGCAGAGACCGGCTGGTCGTCTTTTCCACAGAGGAGAGCTGCAGCTCCGTCTCTCACAGTTACACCAGAACCAGCGAGCATTGTTTGAATTGTGCTGTGTTTTAATTTGTTTAATGTCTGAAGGAAATATTAAGTCAGGCAATTTGTTCAAAAGCGCTGCGAGTGAATATTGTAAATAACAACTTCATTTCACATCAGAGAGGCACAGCTCTGTGCCGCAGTCAATTACACTCTATTAGGAATACGCAGCTATCTTATGACAGACAACATTTCACGTCTGTGGAAACCCTCTGTTTACATGGTCATTAAAAGCAGTCACTGATGGAAACATGTGAGGGAACACAGCCTACTTTCTTGATGGTTTTGATGGTGTCATTTCGAGACACAGGGAATTTGAGGAAGATCCCAGTAGGCAGCAGGAAGTCCATGTTGATGTCCAGGTCCCCCTCCTTCTCCCATTCCTCCTGCATCCCATACTTCCCCGGGGGCATGGTGACTGCCTCTCATTTACTGTCAGCCCCTCTGCTGCTCACTGGAAAACACAGCCAGGCCGGCCACACAGCCAGAGTTAATACGTGCACTATTAACATGTGTTATGTGTGTGCAGGCTATCTGTAGTTTGTGATCAGTGTGTGATGGCTGAATGATGTGACTGCAGCTTGTAGTTGAAGGGCTTTGCTTGCATCTGATCCTTGTTTAATCAATACTCTGTTGGTCATATGTGTGTGTGTGTTGACAGATTATCTCCTGGTTTTTTTGTATGGACTTTATGTTTTTCAGATTCGGTGTTCTGTGAAGAAGAAATGCTCCACGGTCAAACCAGGAGACACACTAAAGTCTCCCTCAGATGTATTCAACTGACTTTGAATCAGAAAGCTCAACATTTTGAATGTAATCTAATAGTTTGTCTTAAAGTAATTCTACACTATTGATTTTGGTAAGAGGAAACTTGTCCTGTGTGAGCTGCATTGCCTGCATTTGAACAGCGGACATTAAAATGTATTTACATTACACGTATCTTCCTGGTGAAAGACGGGCTGCTTCAGTCTCATTGATGGAATGGAAACGTGACATTGTGCTGCCTGAGTTCAGCTGGGCACCTTACGATATAAAAAGCATCGCCAACCTGTTAGCGCAGACACTTGCCTGTCCGGTCATCTCTTCATGGTTTTTTTTTGCGGCGAAGATGGAGTCTGTAACATCACAGTGACATGTCTTCACTCCGGCGGCTGTGAGGCTGCGCGTCAATCCGCGAACTGAGGCGAGGTGTCGTCCTCTAAATCCAGCTCAGACGCGCCAGGTTCCTCCTGGTGGGTTCATGCGTAAGTGTTTCCTTACCTCCAGGCCGGTGCGCTGTCATTCATGCGGTGATGTTGATGCGCTGACCCGGACTGAGCGGCTGCGCGCTGCCTCTCCGGCTCTCCGCGGGCCAAGGGACCGTCCTCCAAAAGTTTAGTTCGCGCGAAGTGAACAGTGAACAGATCGATCCGCCCTCCACCCCGCCTTCGAGAGCTTCTGTTTTTAAATGCTGATGATGGTTTTAACAGTTTAACACCCAGATATCAGCATTTATAAACATATGCCTGCGCTTGTAGTAGAAGCTACACAGACAGTTTTTCATTTTTTAAATAATCTAAGTTTGAAGACATGTAAGGACCCAGGCCTACAGTGGTGTACACCTATATATTGTCATTCATTATCTTTCAATATGGGGACCATAGCTTAGCTGTTTAAAAAATAGACATTTCTGCTTAAAAGAAAATATAATGTGTTACAGGATAATATATGAAGGAGGAAGAGGAGGAGTCTAATGTCTTATCAAAGGTTAATCAACAGGAAGTAATCAAGTATCAGCCTATAACTGTGTGGCCTTGAAGAGACAAAAATGTATGACATTGTGCCAGCTATTCAGTTGTGAGGATACTCTGATCTGCTTTGTCACATTTTTACATTGAAAGTTTAAAAACCGATGTAGAAAACTCTGATGTTCTAATACAAGAAAAAGTCTGGGTTCAAAAACTTGAGATTAGTTTCACAGCGGAGATACAGTACTGATAATATGAAATAAAAAGAAAGAGTTAGTACAGCAGAAAATAATTTATAAAGGCTATCACGTAAAATATTGCATAAAGCAGCAGATGCTATGTATGTAAAAGTAAATGGCAGTACAGTAAGAGTCCCTCTGTAATAGCTACTACTTTACAGGTTATTAGTGTAAAATGATAAGAACTGCAGTGTTGGCACTGTCACTTATTCTATACACAAACTGGTGAATTAATTATTCAGTGATAACAATAAGCTCATGCTGCCACCTATCTTATTATCATCATGTATCATCATATAAGGGAAGTTATACTGATTTTATTGCTGAAACATAAAGAAAGATTCATTGTATAGTTTTTTTCATGAATGGTGCATTTTTTCCTTTTGTTTCCCAGCACAGGGTTCAATGTAATGCAATGAGCCAAAATAGACCAAGACTGTCTTTTTGTTCTGCAAATTCTCAGAACTCACACAGAGGTTAAGTCAGGATATGTCTAGGTCATGTACAGACTGCAGAAAAAAAAGAACAGAAAGATGTTGCGATTTCATCCAACATGAATATATGTGAACATAAATAAATATGGAAAACTGGATTTAAAAAAAAACTTTGACGAGAACTCTGCCTTCCTTTTTTCTTACATTAAGATGCCTAAAGAAAAGAGACCAGTTATAGTTTAGCTTTGAAGCAGTTAGTGAACAATAGCACCACACTCATGGAAGTGGAACATAAACCACAGTAGTACTACACCATAGAAAGGGGAAATGAAGGGGCCAACATCAACAGTGTGACACTATTAACACTGAAAGAGTCTACAGGGGCATCTAGTTTGAATCTACCTTAGAAACATGTGTGCAGGTACAATAAAAATGTATTTGTGTGCCCTTTTTTAAGCTTGTTTTGCATGTGTTAATTTCAGTGGTATACTAACGCTGAAAACTCTGGTTTCCTGTTGATTGCATCTTTGATTGTGAAGACATAAGGTGACACTCAGTAGGTATTTAGAAAAACACAACAATGTGTTTGTCAGTTCTCCCCAGACCAGCTGGTGAAAACAGGAAGTGATTGTGCAGAAGAGAAACCTTTTGGCCAGATCGCAGACTGAAAGCATGAACATGCTTCCTACCTTCTGGCCCTGAACCGACAGTGAACTATTTTCATGAGCAGAAAAAAAACCTCAGTAAACAAGCTGAAACTCTGTGAGTGTGACAATTCTCCTTTTTTTGATGGAAAGTCGTGCTCAAACCCCCCTAAACCAACTGTTTTTAATCAATGGAAGGTGTCGGTAATGTTTCAAAGTCTGATCCTTGGAAGTCTATCATTTCTGGAGACCTCATACAGAGAGTTGTAGCACGTTGGAAAACCATCACCACAACTGTCTCTTAAGGACCACACAAATCCACAGCAGTGGTTGACCAAGAAAGTTCACACCAAGAACATGATGTGCAATAGTCCACAAGGTCACAAAGGGACGCAGGGTAACCTATAAGCCACTAAAGGCAGGCCTCTCTCCCACTGGCTAATGTGAACCAGGACCACTTGTCAGTCAAATCTGAGTTTACCAGTGATTTTATAAGGAAATGCTGGACATCTGTCTGTGAGCTCAAGACAAAGTGAGTCATGCAGCAAGACAACTATCATAGTCTTTTTACAGTAGATCCTTTTCTTGAATGAACTAAGACAAAGTGAAATGTTTCTGTTTCATTTGTTTGATGGGGTTCTCTTTTTCTACTTTCAGTTGTGTCAAAATCAGCTGATGTTTTATGCAGATCTATTGAATATTCTTCAGTTCACAAACATTCGAGCCTATACACTGTATATATAAATCTCCAGATATTACTGGCTAGTTTGCTTGGTCTAGAATTCATTTCTGATGATTAGACTTGATTACATAGGCCACATAATATCAAAGCCTGAATATTTGTACTAAATTGGAGAAAAGCATTCAGTTTGGTCATTCGTTTATCGTTGGATTTGTTCACATGTTTATGAGTGAGGTTATGAGCACAAACAGCTTCCAATGATAGGTGAAGAGGCATTCACAGTGGTCTTACCTCTGCTTTAACGTGTGTGTGTGTGCCCTTCAGAGTTTCCTACATTTTATCAGCTGATTCTCACACAAGTCCTGAAACTAGACAAGAAGGACCTAATTAAATACATGAAACATGAACTGTTTGATTTAGGGCCTTCCACAGCATTCAATTGGATTAAGGTCAGGACTTTGACTTGGTCATCCCATAACATTAATTTTGTTCTTCTCTCACCAGTTTTTGTAGAACGACTTGGATGCTTCAGGTTGTTTCTTTAAAGATGCAGCTCATGGACAGATGAGCTGACATTTTCTTTCAGAATTTGTTGGTATAATTCAGAATTCATCGTTCTGCCCGCATGCAGCAAAGCAGGCCCAAACAAGGACATCGCCCCTCCCCGTGTCTCATGGACATCATGAGGCTCTAAAGCTGGAATTCAGTGTCATGGCGGCCATAATTTAAACCACTCATTTAACTCATTAAACAAACATGTTGGGCAAAATCAGAGTATGACAAATCCCAGACTTTTGAAACAGAACAGGGCACTGAATGGTACCCGAGTCACATTACATTGTTTGGAATCACTTCTGAGCCTGGCCTTGAAATTCACACACCTGCACACACCTTTGTACCTCACAAATATGTTATATTAATATTAATTTCAAAAAGGAAAAAAACAACTGATTTAAATCAACAACGTTCCCGTCTTTGTTTCCGACTGCATACCCAGCAGAGCACTTTCAGCTGCTCCATCGTCAGCCGTGTTAAAATTAGTCTTTTGTTGCCATGGCAACGTTTTTAGATGTCTCAAGGCTTCCATGCAAGCTCGCTGAGATTATCTTTGTTTATTAAACAAAAGCCAGCAGAAATATTAAAAGGCAAAATTGTTCAACAGAAATACACAGATACAATGTGTGCCTGGTGCCAGCAGGGGGCGGGTTTGCCAGAACAGTCTACGGAGATAATTAGGGAAAAATACTTTATTAAAAAGTTCATATGAAGCCAATGATCCATACAATCACAGACAAAACATCTGCACGACTGAATACAGTGTAATGAGAATTCTGCAAACCATTAGAGGGAACACAACTTCACACTTCACCTTTGATTTTACATTATATGACCTATGACAAAAAAAAACACTTTATATACAAATACAAAAAAGTTTCATTTTGAAATAAATGAAAAACCTTCTTTGATAAGAAGTAACTGGTTACACATCAAGTATGCAGACAGTCGTATGGAGCATATAAGTGAAAAGATCCTGATTTGGATGTTTTTTCAGTAGTTTAAGTTTTGCAGAAACCTATAATTTTCCATTAGTTTATCATTATGGTATTTTCGCTCAAAATACATATCTAACTAAACTTGATATTTCAAATTTAACTGAAAAACTCATATGTGATCACCCAATAATCATTCATAAGCTTTTTACAAGAGAAGCGAAACCAACTTCTTTACACCTGCCCAAAATGTACAACTTCTGAAAATCTCATGTTCAACAGACATCACAACCACACACAAAGATACAATTCAGAAATACAAGTGCAAGACCAATGTGTACAAATGTAAATACTGGACTACAGTCCTGTATAAATTACCCCACAGCTGAGTTAGCAGCAAAACACCTCTCTGTTAATTTCCTATGTAGACTTTATGTATGCACTTACAACCCATCCTGTGAATAGGATACCTGTAAGAGCAGAGCAGTGAGTTTCTGTAGTGAATTATGACCACATGTCCACCCTAAACCAGGTGATTCCAAAGTGACAATCTATACAAATTGACGAAATAATTATAAAACAGATAAAGTCTTGCTGCTTCATATGTTCTAATGCTTGGCTGTAGTAAAGAACTTATGATGCTCCTCAGTTAGGGGTGATAATACACTTATCCATACAAGTAGTTAAGACTCTGTGTCCGAGCAGCATTGAGTCAACAGTACGTGTTTATTGCACATTTCACAGCCACCAAGCATCAGTGAATCCGAACACTTTTCTTGTAACTCAAATAAAATGTGAGGTCTGTTGTGAAAATGCCTCAGCTGTATTTTCACTTTAAACAAGCGAAGAACACACGAGTGCATCTCCGAACTATGGACACAACAGACCTATCCAGGCCCACTGGTCCACTCACTCTGTGCAGGTCCCAATGAAAAAGCAGGGGGGCTTCATCTCCAGTTGTGGTACATATAAAGGCCGGCGAAGGTCAGGTTGGCAGTCAGACTCGCAAATAAAAGCCCCGGCCAGATAAGACGTTTTAAAAATCCTGGAGAGAGAAAGCCCATTAATTTTCATGTTGTGTGTGTTTTACAGCCAGTCAATAAATCAAGAACATTTAAACACAGTTTTGAGGGTTTAGTACCCAAATATACTAAATACATACAAATGAGGTTGTTGTTGTAGTGTAGTGGTGGACTGAACACTAAAAAGTGGTCAGAATATTTTGCCCTCTGTGTTTATAGGGAGAAAGACTGGTGATTTGTATCCTGTCACTTTTATTAAAAAGTTATTCTAATCAATGCGTTTACACTGCTTACCTTTTGGAGGAGGGGTTCCCTCTGGACCAAGGGGCGTTGTAGTCCCAACCATGCATGCAGAGGACTCGGATGAGCTGCTTTGTTTCTCTTGTTCTTCAATCACACTGCTGTCTCTCAGTAATGAACTCAAATCTGCAAAGAAAGAGATAAAAACATCTAAACATGGATGCAAAATTGGAATCTGTGACAGATAAATAAATGTCTTACGATGCCATCTGGTGGTGGTATACAGAATGACATTTAGCAAGACAGCAATTCCAATCATTGCCAGCAGTAAAACATTAAACTGTATACTTCAGATATACTTGCCATTTTGACTTTGGAAGGGGGATGTATCCCGGGAAAAGCAGCCACTGTAAACAGAAGAGGCCTGCTCTACATGAAAATGCAATGGAGACGCAGGTGGGGACATGAGTGTCTGTCCTGGTTCTGTTGAGAAAAGCCGGAGTTTTTGGCCGCTGATGTTGAGGCGCGCAGGGCTTATGAGGGGACGGCGCCTGGCAGAACCTGAACTGGATGTAACTGACCCGGCTACTGAAGGAGTTGGAGAAGGTCCTGGGGACGATGGCCGGCTCCCAGACTTCAGAGAAAAGTAATCTGTGCCAGGAAAAAAAAACAGTCAAAACTGTCAATCAAGTGTCTGAAATACCACGTTTGGATCAATGATTTACCAGGAGTTTTAGTACCTGAGGACGGTGAGTCTTTATACAGTGAGAGTGGCCTGCTTCCACTGAATAAGTAACCAGAATCTAGAAAAATAGACACAAAGATCACAGCAATTACACAAAGGCTACACTAGTCTGCGGGCCATGTGTCACTTGGCTGGAAAACACAACTTAATGCCCAATTAGAAACACTGTTATTACATGGTTTATCATGGAAATAAGTGGCACGATCTACTTGGTTTCATGTGATGATCTGCCAGTATCCCATGATGAGGTGTTTTAATCTGCCACACATAAAAGAAAAAAAGTCAGTGTTACCTGTCCTGGTGAGAGGTGGGATTGTGCCAAGGCAGAGAGCTCTGTTGAGGCGTCCAGGCAAAGAGGATGGGGAAGCCTTACGAGGCTCACGAGGACCATGTTGGCGGTTGATGAGTTTGGAGAGATTGGGCGGTGGAGCAGGGATGAAGGAGTCCACCAGGTTGGAGGAGTGCAGAGGATCCTGGCTGCTGAAGGGGGGTACAGCAGAGCCGCCTGCAAGGCATCTGCAACACAAGAGCAATGTAATGTATACCACCAGGAAACAAAATCATAACACACGCTTTTAAACGCCTGTTACAGAGGACAAAACACACAAAAAAAATTAAATGCAGTTAATGGGATCATTCCCTAACAGGCATGAAATCCTGGTGCAGCTGTCTGACAACATGCAGCAGCTGTAAGTGCCTACCAAAACAAAACAATTAACGCTCTCCACCATCAGAGCTTGTGCAGCATTTAAATAGGAAAAGACAGCGTGTGAGTGTGTCAAAAACCAAAAGAAGACACATATTTCCACCAACTGTTTATTACATTTCATATACAGTATGACAAAGTGGAGCCTGACACTAAAGGAAAGACACTCAATGTAAGCAATTTAAGCATACAACAGTGTTTCACTTAGAGAGTTGTAGAATATCAGCAAGGACAGAGCTCCGTTTGTTCAGCTGCTACAGATAATAAAACTTGACCCATTAAAAAGTCGCTTAAAAAGTATCATGATTTTGGCAAAGAGACTTTTAGTCATTTAGTGTTTCTCAAATACACACATAGCTAAAATATTTAGATATGACACAATCGCGTTTGTGAGCTACATACTTAGTATCCATAATACTAAACACAGTGCAGTAAAACCAGTAACAGGTCCATTAGTGAAAAAAGATGCTAGCTGTCATGTTATAACACCACAAAATATTTTTGCTGTAGCTAATTAGTTACATAGGTAGCTTATACTTCATACACAAGTTTGAATGTCATGCTTCTAGAGATAAATACTCAACAGTTTATAAAAGGCATTCTATAACTCATACAGCTTGCCAAGGAGATACAGGGATTCTCTAATACAACATGCAGAAACACAGACAGGCCTTATGCACTTATCACAGTGCAAGTAACATGCAAATTGGACTCTGGAGTTTATAACACTTTTGAGCAAAGCTATAAAACTTTGGTAAAGGTAACACATCCTCCATACATAGTTTTTTCTTAGATTCAGAACACACAAAACAAGGTGCAGATGTGTGTTCTTGAGTGAAATTCATCTAAAAGATACAGCTTGTCCAGTATTGCATGTTATGTTGTGAAATGTTGTCATTTTAATAAAATATCAAAGATATAGTTCATCAGGCTTTCCCATTTTCAGACACACCATAGCATTTGTCTTGTTGGGACTTGCAATAATTACAGTGAAAGTCAAGTCACAGCTTTAAAACTTAGTAACTAACTCTGAGAGCATAAAAACATTGTTCATATTTAACAAACTGCATCTCTGTTGTAAATTCCAGCATTTGAAGTTTCCATAGTATACCCATTTTTAATATGAAATGTAAGACATGTCCCCAGAATGTTTTCTTTTAAGTTCCATCTCAGGCTGTTGAGCCTACCATGCTGCATACCCCTTGATTCAGCCATATTTCATCTTTTAATGCAAATATGCTGAGAGAGCGCTGCACCTTTCCTGGTGGTGCCTACCCTGGTGCAAATGGGACAGGAGAACCACTACGGCTGATTACGTGATACACCTATATCAGAAATGTGTCACTACTTAGCTGAAGAAAACAGTCTATAGGGAAACAAAGTCAAATCAAAACTCAAAGCCAACAACACTGCTTTAAAAGAATAAGGGCAGGAAGGGTCAGAAATCCAACAACGGGGTTACAGCTCACTGTGTACTTGTGTGCAGTGCTTCTCCACACACAGTGAGGAAATGAGAACATGGACTTTTCCTTATATCACATTAGTCTGGGGTCATGTAGTTACCTTCCACAATAATAAAACGTGGATAATACACAATATGTACCCTTTAAGCTTGCATACTAGAGCACCAAAAGCACTAGTTAAAGAATACAACTCCATCTACAGGACAGCACAGCATACACAGTAACCCTACATATACAGCGCTCTGAACTCCAATATGATCAATGAATATTCTCCACTGAATCACATTATTGTCAAATAAATATACCTTCAATAAATACATTCCAACAATGAAAGATTATTAAACAAAACCGAAATACACTGGTGTGAGGAACTGTTAGTGCGTGCACTTAATACTTAGATTAGTGTTAAGAATACCTTCATAAAAGGAAAGTCAGTAATGTTGGAAGAGATTGAGTAAGGTAAAGAAATGATGTAAACTTTGCAAAAAGAAGGAACTGGCAGTGCAGAATATGAAGTCGTGTAGATGCTAATCTACAAGCACATATGGGCCAACTCCTCCAAACTAACCCGAAAGTACAACAGCAACCATCAAGTTGTGCAGTCTCTGTCAAAAAAGGAGTCTTATCCTGGCATGATTAACTCAAGCAAATGACAAGGCAAGTCAGGTACCTAAGAGGAAGGCATCTCTTCTCTTCTGATAACAACAGAACTATACGGTTCTGGCACAATATCGTGTACTGTACACTATATAATCATGTGATGCCTTTATGGCAGTCAGCCAGTCCCAAATTCATTCTGCTACATGACAACAACCCCAGTGGGGTCATAAAGGACTATCCTCAATAACAGAAATAACAAGAAGGCCTGTCACTGGCATGACCACAGCACATCGTGACATTATGGAGTCACAGAAACTCATATAAAAACACTACTGTTACCATTATTACACAAACAGAATGCAGGCTCGGTGCTTATGCAATGCTGAATTCCTCAGATTGTTATTATGGGCCAATCATCATCACATTTTTTGGTAAGTAAAAAAAAAGATGTTTACTTTGGCCTGAAGTTTTTTCAAAGGTTAGTATTTCATGCAATGAGCTGTACTGCTTTTTGTCTATAGATACAGTACACTAGTGTTAATGAATAAATTAGTACATTCATAATCCCTATAGACTTTTTTAGTACAGTGCAGAATACATAGTTTGTGTACCAAGAATTTATATATATATATATATATATATATATATATATATATATATAAAAATCACACTATAATAGTTTAAAGTACGACACAAACTGTAATTTGTCACACTCTAAGCAGTCGGTTTGGGTAGGCTATTAATGTCTTACAATGATCAACAGGATGTTTTTGAAAGTCGTCATAAAATGCTAACAGACTTTTGTGTAACTGGTTTCCCATCAAGTAACTTTGCCCAATGTTTTGATGTGCTTAAGCAAGTAGAACCAAACAGAGTATTTCGTTCCCATTTTAGGTCACACACCACATTTGGAGTGTATCACATAGCACATCTTTATGTCAGTGACACACGTCAATGATGGGGAGTAAAGAGATTTTTTAAAAATAAGAGAACAAAAACTACTAAAGGAAGGGGGATTCTTTGCATGAACCCAGGTTTCAAACACAGTGTGAACATCACTACTCAGGTTCTGACCTTCGATATCGGGCTCGTCGAGGACCCGTCGGTTTGCGAGTGGCCACGGCAGCAGCAAAGCTGATTAGGCAACAGAGGGAGAGGGTAATAAGCTTTGCTGTATATATCCAGTCCAAGGCATCACTGGAGTAGCTCTCAGCCAGACAGAGGCACAGGATGATGAACCACAGGACAGAGGCTACAGCATCAATTCTCCTCAACCTGGAAATGAACAAAAACCAAATGTTTAGTCTGCGTTTCGAATTATACACGAAAGTATGCAAAGACTATTTGTAGGCTGCTCACCTAGCAGGTCCAGCTAAGAAGATAGCACTGAGACAAGTCAAAACTCCAACAGAAACTACAGCCAGCTGGCTGTCTTTTCCATGCTGCCACACCAGTCTGGCATTCTCTATGGCCTTGTCTGGGAGCAGCTCCAGCAGACCCTGCCATACAGGCATGACTCCACTGCTGTTGTTGTTTGAACTGGATTCATTGGTGGGTTTTGGCTTTGGAGGAATAGCCCCACCACTTAAAATTTGGTGGTCATTCGATGATGCAGGCTGGCCCAGCAAATCACAGAAAGATGTAGAAACTAAGAAAGCACATATGAGGAAGGCAAGGACCCTCAAGAGTATGACACCCATGGGAGAAGACAAAGAATGGGAGCTCTGCAGAAGAGAAAACAGGATGTCACTGTTAATCATTTACATGTCAAGGGAACGGTGCATAAAACGAATAAGGAACATGCAACAGTGGACAATGATTTCAGTAGAATATATTTTGAACTTTGAGTTGCACTGACTTTCACAAACGCCATGTCTGATTCTCTGGAGCGCCGATGCTGATGGTTCAGGAGCACTGTACGAAGCTGGCGGTTTTGATATTTGATGTAGTACTCCACTGCTGTCTGACATGGTTTACATAACTTGTATGTCTGCTCAAGGTGGTGCTTGTATGCTTCAATTTCCTCATCATAATTCTCCTACAATAGAAACAAATGAATTAGATTATCGTTGTAACAGTATGTGGTGTGTTCATAGAAGTAAAGTACATACATCATCTCTTGGAATATAGGAGGCCAACTGTTTGATCTTTGCAGTTTGGTTATTATTACACTTCCTGCATAGCAGCATCTGACAGTTGACCCACTGCAGATTCTTGGGTGCCTCAGATGAAGGAAGGCTTCCAGATACACCATGATTCAGGTGCTCCATGTACTGGGCTGGGATGGGTTTGTTGTAATCTCCATTCTGAAAACAGACAGTTCAACAAAAAGGTTATCGAAACTGTGCAAAAAGAAAATAAGCAGATTATTGGCAAATTATTTCCCACGTCCCAAACACGTTTAAACTTACTGCCTGGAAGCCATTATACTGGTCACAGTTGGGGCAATCCCAGCAGTTCCTGTTCCCATAAGGAACCACCGAATTTTCATTACAGAACCAGCAGTTAACATCTGCATGGGTGGGCTTCTTTCTGCAAGAAATTGAGTTTTTAGTTATTATTATGTTATTATTATGTTCAGGGTGCACGTTTACCACAGCTGGTTCCAGGAACCACATGGGGACGTTGAACAGGTTAAAAAAACACAGAAACAAAATGTAAGTCTGGGAGGCTGGGATGTTGTTTACACTGAAAATTACTCAATAATTTAATTATACAGACAGCCGTTTCAGACTTCAGACACTTTAGGGACATTTAAATATAACATTTATCGCAAATGTATTTTCCTGATCTTCAGCTTCACAGCCTCAACTATATACATATGTTTGCTGTGACATATACAATTCGAGTAATTTGACTATCTGACATTTCAAACATCCCACAAGTGTAGATCATTTTCGAATCACAAAACTATTTAGCCTCAAGTTACTTTGCACTGCGGCAAGCGAAGTTAGCGCCCGGCTAGCGTGAATAAAAATACCACTCCTGAAAAAAAGGGGGGGCATAACTGCACAGTCAATTGCACGCTCTGTTGTAAACATGTAGACCATTATACAAAACATCAATATTTAATCTGTCAGTGCAATTGTTTACACACGACCTGCTAACTTGTGCTAGCGTTAGCTACAAACATACGGCGCGATGCTGAGCCGCTAAATTACCTGGTAGCAATCTTGTATATGAGCGCTCCGCCCGCAACAAACGCCGTAGCTCCGACTCCGCTGTACATTAGCTGAGGATATTCCAGCAGGAGCATGTTAAAAGTCTCCATTTCCACTAAAATGAAGCGTCGTGTTTAAGCTGTACAGCAAAACACGGCGCCAGAGCGCACGCGGCAAGCGACTCCTTTTGGCTGTGTCCCATTTCAGGGTCTGCATCCTTCGGAGGACGCAGCCTACGCGGTCTCAGGAGGCCGCGTCCTCCTGAGGATCCTCCGGAGGATCCTCCACCGTTGGTAAATGGGACGGTCTGGCCTTCAAAGCACTTCCTGATTGTGGCGTGACGTCATAAATTTTGCCCCGGGAAAAACAAAAGCAGTCACAGCGACACAACACGGACTACACAACAAGCGGGACAACAGTGTGGATTTAGAAATTTGGAATATTTTAATATATTTATTTGTTGTTGGAGGAAGAGGAGAGGCGGCTCCAGCGGCAGCAAAACCTGTGACGGCTCATTTTCTTCAGGCTGGGAGAGCGCAGTGGGGAGGTAACGTTAAGCTGCTGTTTAACCATATTATTGATCATAATTAATATACCAGTTACTGAGCAAACGCTAGATATATAACCAGTAGATAGACAAATATGATTAAATGTAATTTATATTTTATTCAATTGTAAGACTTGATACAGGGTCTGTTTGTAATTTTAATACTTTAAATTAAATAGCTACATGTGTAAGAACCCTGCAAATAACCCTGAAAGCACTGCTTTAATGTGTCATTAAGCATCAGGTCTGTCACTGCACCAGAGAATTACTGCTGGGTGGAGGAGAGTGGGGCTCCCTGCAGGACCAGCTGTCTGTCCTGGAGGAGGTGTACTGACCATCATCACCTTTGGAGGGTGAGGATACATATTTTATAGCTTTTCATATTTTAAGCTGCTTTGGAAGCCGCTCTGTGGAAGTTATTATTTTTATTTTTGCCCTTTTTAAAAACATCTTTAGTAACATGGCAGCCGCCGATCGTCAGCTCTGCAAACCCTGATGGACGATGTGGTGGACAGAGGAGACAGACACCCCCCTCCCCCAGATGATGTCCCACTCACAGCCAGAGGACTCCAAGGTCTTCACCGTGGCACCATCCAGTCCAGCAGCACCAAGGACTCCTGCTCAGCCAAACATTTATATATATGTTCTTTGTGAATAGTATTTTCTGCTGATCTTTTATAAATAATAAACTGTACATTTTCATAATGCCCACTGGTAAATAGTTAGAAATGTTCAAACTGTGTCTTTGTAAATATTGTACATAACACAACACACACACAATAAATGATTTACTGTGGTCACTGAGAAGTTGTTCAAAAGTTTATTAAATTATAAATAGGTAATGAAACACATAATGTAACAAGGTTAGAAGAGTTTAAGAACACAGAGACAAGAACGATTTAATATACAATTTAATAAGTAACATTTAAATAACACAGAACATAAAATCACTGCTGTCCACCATCCTCTGTATGAGCTGAGGTCTGTCCGTTCTTTCTCTGCTCTCCCTCTCTCTCTCTCTCTCTCTCTCCCCCTCTCTCTCTCTCTCTCCAGCCTCATCTCCTCCGTTATCAATTGTCAGGTTTCTTCTGTTTCTCTCTGCTCCTCCTACAACATAATGCCAACAGGCAGAATGACCGTTTGATATAATAACCATAATATTGCTCCTCACGTGAACTATACTTTATACTATACTACAGTAAACAACAAAAAACAACATCCAATCAAAGCGTTTAGTTTACAGCGCCTCGTATCAACAGGACGTCATGTTTGTAAATATAAAACTCATTTTTTTAATGCCGCTGTCACTACTAGCATTTTAAAACTCTCCAACTACTGCTCTTTACTTACATTTAAATGTGAATTCGGCACTCCTGCCGGTGCCGCTGCCGCTCGCTTGGTCCGTCATTGTACTATTGGACAAAAAGTAGGCCCGCAAAGCATTGTGGGATATTTAAGGCCACGAAGGATGGTAGCGATGCGTCCTCCAAATTCAGGCAAAAGGAGGACGCATTTGGAGGACGCATTTGAAGGACCCTTCGACTTTTGGCGAATTGGGACAGCCTTCGCGCAGCTTTGTGACGTAAGCGGCCTTAAAATGCGCACTCCGAAGGATGCAGACCCTGAAATGAGACACAGCCTTTGTTCACGCCCCATGAAACGGAAACGGAACTAACGAAACCACCTGGCCGCATCCCAATACGTTTCATTCATTCTTTAATGTCCACTGTGTCTGGACTAAAATGTTTTTTTTTTGCGAAATATTACAATAAATAATAAACTTTAGGAACATTTATGGGCTTGTAGACAGTCATAAAATAATCCCACCTATGTCAGACGTAAATCGCCTCATTGTAAAGGCACAGTGACAGTGTTGGAATGCGAGAGGTTAGATTGATTAGTACGCACTTCCCTCAATCCTTGATGGATGCGCTGTACTTTACCATATCGACGAGATTGATTGATTTCTGCCTCCTCGACTCTGGTCTTAGACACATAACATTTCAAAACAAGAAAGTCTGAATGTAATACAATAAAAGTCACAAAAGATGGCACGAAATGAGAATACATTAACAATTGTTAATATTTGGTATGACAAGCACTGAACATGGAAAATATGACTTTTATTGATGGCCTCGGTGGAAAGTATATGGCCACAGAGCCTGTTTTTCTCATCACACCGTTTTTAGCCTGTAGAAATCAGGGGTTCTTTATTTGTTCCATTTTTTTAAAGAAAAACCTGTTTTGAAAACCGAGTTACTGTGGTCACATGTCCAAAAAACTTTATGCACTTATGGACCTAGTAAAAAGTAAACAGAAAAAAATTGAAAAATAAAAATAGAAATGAAAAGTAAAGTGTGTGTGTGATTTCACATCACATCCCAACGCCTCTGTTGAGCACTATTACAAGTCTATGACTGAGTATTTTTGTTGCATCTGAAACAAAGTGAATGATAAGCTTACCTTGTAAATATTACACTGATTTACCGGTAGCCTACCTGATCAAATCAGAGAATATTGAGAGATCACATGCAACAACTTTTCATCAAAATCTTGACCTGATATCAAAATTTATAGACACATCTGTTCTGTTCATCGTATGGCTGTTATGTCACGTCAATTTATAGCCTTACTTTTAGTTTATATTGTTTGCCTTGTTTACTTGACCTCATCTTATTTACCCTCTTTTTATCTTATTTCATGTTAACTATTATATGTTTTACGTATGCACCAATCACTAAGGCAAATTCCTAGTAATGTGAATCCTTTTCACTTACATGACAATAAAACATGATTCTGATTCTGATCAGTAGCCTATCTAGCTGTTACTCAATGATGATGATGATGATAATAATAACGAGCAGTAGAGGGTTAAGTCAATCAATGAGAGTATCTGATGCAAAAATAACATTTTATTTAAACAAACATGATGTACACATCAGGTTAACATTCAGAATTCAAATTATCAGGTCAGTGCTTCAGTATCATCAACTGTTGTAGCAGCTCAAAGAATGAATGAAACCAGAAAAAGAAATAAATAACATGGCAACAGATGTAACAACAAATGTGTAGGTCTATTCAAACAATAAAACATGTAGCCTCAAAACAATACTTGGCTGTAAAATAAGTCACAGCTGAAACATAAACGACATGAACTGTCAGCTGCACATTTTATATTTTTAAACACAACGTTTGGCTGTAGTGGCTTTTACCCTGTAGCCTGTACAACAGTTAACAGTTAATCAACAAGCTACTAAATTAACATTACCAGACCAACAAACGACAGCTTGTCTGAAATGATCAAACAGGTGGACTCTGGTCTGTGACCTGGCTGTCTGCGACCTACTGATCCATCACATGAGCGAACGGCGCCTCCTGTCGGTCATAGGCGGTGAACTGCTGGTAGTTGCATGCCACTGACACGGTGCCTCCGTCCGGGCTCATTGGCTGCGTCACTCCGCCGTAGGGACACCCGTTGTGGGGGACCAGCACCGGTGGGTGTCGGTGGTACGTGGCGTAGGGAGAGTGATGGAAGTGGGGCGACGGGCAGTAGGAACTGACGGGGCCACTCGTGGACATGCCGCGTGTGTGTCCACTGATGACCGGGGGTGTGGGGTATCCGGCCGGCTGCGCGGAGCTGGACTGACACAGACTCCAGGAGCTGCTCACGTAAGGCGGCAGGTAGAGAGGCTCAGCATACTCCACGGGGTTCCCGGCCATGTAAGGCACGCTCGGGGGTCTGTAGGGTCTCCTCACACGTCGGCGCCGCCGGTAGTCTCCTTTCTCAAACATGTCCTCAAACGCTGGGTCCAGCATCCAGTAGTTGCCCTTCCTGTCCCCTCCGGTCTCTCTGGGCACCTTAAGGAAGCACTCGTTGAGGGACAAATTGTGTCTGATACTGTTTTGCCAACCTTTTTTGTTCTTCTCGAAGTATGGGAACCTGGACACTATGTACTGATATATTCCGGCTAAAGTTTGTCTTTTGTGTGGGCTGTCCTTAATGGCCATGGCGATGAGAGCCACGTACGAATACGGCGGCTTCTCCTGCTGGCCGGTCTCCTGCTCCGCACCTTTGGGTTCAGCAGGTGAGTTTGAGCTGATGTCCAGCAGCTTCACTCCTCCCTGGTCCTCCGGTGATTTCTCTTCTGCATCCATGGCTCAGGTATCCGTCTGTGCGTCCTGGTGAGGCAAAAAATCTGCTCTGTCTGCCGCCAAGCAAGGCAGCGCTGCGATTGCGTCCGCAGGTGCACACACACTCCTCCCACATGTGCAGAGCGCACCTTCTTTCATCTCACCGATTTCCCACACTGTTTATGCCACTGTGTGTGACACTGTGCAGGTTGTTTAGGTTGAAAGCGAGGTCACAGGACTGTTGAGTGATGATCAAAGACATTGTGTTATAATTTTACAACCGATCAGCATTATGGTTTATCTTTAAAGTATATTTAAAACTATAATAACAAACAATAATAAACAATAAATTCTATTCAAATTGTGAAAATAAAATGAAATTGAAATGCTGATTTGACCATTAAACAAACAAATTCAGAAAGTTTTATATAGTTTTATATTGAGTCAGCAAACACTCTCTAACTGGTTGGATGCACATTACACAGAAACACACACACACAGACACACACTTCACTTGTGTCTTATTACATGTGTTTGCCTTTTTACAGCTGGGGCACATTGTTTCAGCTGGGAGGCACACAAGCGTTGGGTTTTTCCAGCACCTAATATGCTACAGGAAGAGAAGTCTGAGGCTTGCAGGTATCAGAGCTCAGCATACCACCCACATACAGTGAGGCATGAACAGCAGGCCTGTCTGTCCGCTGAGGACAGCAGATAATGATCACTTGCTCTCACCAGACAGTCTGCCTCCCTTCAACTGATAGGGAAACGCAGAACTCAAAAGGTGAGGAACCAGTGGAAAAACAAGTACGGCTCTGCAGGGATTAGAGTGCGTTCTGAGTTGGCTATTGTCATCACTGTTACACTATTAATTGAAATTATATTACATACTTTCCTTAAACACATGCACAATCAGTCAGAATTAAAGATCAGGGTCTTTGGCACAATACTGAGCTAAAACATTTCTAAACAACTCTCTAAAATTACTATTACTATTACTATTATCATTTCTGACAGGACCGAGGATCACTCAGCAGGCTTAACGTTTCATTTAGCTTCAGATGGTAACAAATCTCAAAATTTGATGTGGAATAAGTGGAATAATAATAATAAGCCAGATAATAATAATAATAAATATAATATATCTAAAATTTGTGATCTAGTCTTTTTTTCAGTTGATTAATGTTAATATCAAACTTAAAATAAAAGCTGTAGGCAGCCATGGTCTGGCCCTTTAAATGTGTGCAGATTTTGTGTGGTTGGCAGGTACATGTGTTTTGGAACATAGACATAAATGGATGATGATAGATTCAACTGCAGAAAGCTGTGTGGCTGACAGAGAGGAAGGTAGATTTACTTCCTGATGTCTTAAAAAGGAGCGCCAGACAAAACACAACCCGTGTAGCTGAAACTATCTGAGACTAAAGAAGAGTGCAGCGAAAACAAAGATCATGAACACTACAGCCCACCGACAGGCCTCCACAGCCCTGACCCAGAACAAAGCTGAAGGTTGGCAAGAGCATCATGTTTCCAAGTACTTGACTTATTTTACTTATTGTTTTTATTTATTATTATATCTCATTTTGTGTTATTTACCAATATAATATGTATATACATGTGAAAATAAACATGTTGTCTGCAGATTAAGTCTGACTCATCATCAGGGCACCTGCAAAGCTGTTTTAGTGATAAAAGGAAATGACAGCATGTGTTGGGACTTCTGTCTAAACAGAAGCATATGTGGTAGACCGCAGCCGACTTCTTTACTTACAGTAGTCATTTTAGGCACCACTCCCAGACCTGCCTAATCCAGGGATTACGACTAACCTGACTCCTCTCTGTTAATGACAGACTCTCAGACGGACCAAAAGTCAACATCAATTTCAAAACAAGGAGTGCTAAGTAGAATGTTTTGAGGTATAAATGTAACACCACCTCCCCCATCCTGTACATGGCATGGATCTTTCACAAGTCGTACATTTAAACGCTTTCACTCCTCGGTCACTGTGCTGTAGCTAGATTCCCGTGCTAGGTGTGTCTCTCTCCCCGTTTCAGGTGATGAGTTACTTCCCTGCTCACTTCATGGTGCTGCTGACCTGTAACTTCTCCCACAATGCATCACACAGGGTTCTACATGACTGCCAGCCAGCCAGCCAGCCAGCCTTGTGCCAGTCTGGTCCTGCCACATAAACCACTCCCAGCTCCAAGCAGCTCATTTTCTATGCTGCCGGATTAAAAATAAGTTCGTTTCCATTTTGTCAGATGGAAGCGCTTTGTTATGTAATACAACACATGCATTTATTCCTTCTATCAACTCTAAATATATCCTTTCATGTCTGTTTGTTTCTGTGGATTGGCCGTCTGTGATTGCTGCTGTGATGCACTGATACTGGCCTTTAGACTGAAGGTTAAAAACAACATTCATTCTGCTGTTATTCATCAGTGTCAGACTTCTTCCTCAATGGCAGACTGTAGTGGAAACGTCTTTACGAGTGCCGTACAAATATCCAAACCTCAATGCATTTAATTTTCTCATAATGGTACGCTTTCTCATAAAATTCCTCAGAAATTGACTTTCTATACAAAAGCTGATCGAACAGAATGAAACAGATACGTGTCCTGTTTGACCAGTTTTCAGCAGGCTGCCACATGCATGTCCTCCATTACACAAATGTTTGTTGCAGTGTTCTTGGCTTTCACCTTTCAGAAGCGTATCTGAGATAGCAGAGAGGTTGGTGACAACTCACTGACAAATGATATCCATCTAACTCATGGCCTCTCCCATTTGGCATGAAATATGTGACTCAAGTCAGATCGCATTTGTATGATAAGGACACTGCCAAATACAAACCTCGCCTGAATGATCAGTGTGCATGTTCACACATGAAAAGACTGTTGTTGTATACTTTGCAGAGATTGTGTGTTTTGTGTATGTATGTGTGTGAATTTTGAATTTTTGTGTCACTTTTCGGTTATCTCCAGTTAACTAATACATAAAAGCTGCTTATAGCTCATGCACAATGTTTGTAAGAAGATGGGCTACTTCCCCTTCCACCCCTGTTACAGTATGTTCCAGTTGTCTATTTCTTGCTCTTTTACGCCATCTTGTGGGGATAAAAAAAGACAACTGGAATTCAGTTTAAGTACATTAGTTGTTTGGGCCTTTTTGCCTTTATTGGACAGTTCAGGCAGACAGAAACATCACAGGACAATCAGTCCTTGGCATGTTCTCTATCATTTGATTTTTTTAGCAGCATCAGTTCTTTTTAAATCCTACATGTTAATGCACATTAATGCTTTATTTTCAGACTAGCTGACAAACTTATTTTCACCTCTGTTACTGTACAGAAACCATGGTGTGTAGCCGATGACAGGGTATTATATATTAGAAAAGATCATTTTACAATCATCAAATTAAAGTAGCAAAATCCTGCAAAAGCAGATACTTTAGATTATATGGATTTATTTAAATACATTACATTCAGTGCTTTTTAAATACAGCTGTTGTTCTAGATTCTGGCACTAGGGGGCAGCAGATGAACACACAACAATGCATTAACCTGTTGATTAAAGTAAGGATTTTACATTCATGTGTATGTATTCACATTTTCTTTATATAGTCCATGTTGAATTGAAATTGCATAAAGTGTTATTTTAAACTAATAATGAATTTAACAACACCATTTTTTATAAACAACAGAGATCATTCTCATGTTTTTATTTATTTTTTAATTTTAATTTTGCAGGTTTGAAAACAGTGATTGCAGCAATGCATGTATGAAAGGTGTCAGGTTTGAGTAATGCAGTCTTAACCTCATAGTAAAATCATAGGGGACTAGTTTCTCTGTTGCAGTTCTGAAACACCTCCGTGCTTGAAATAATGTATTGTGTAGTAGTTTAAATGCTCATTGACATGGTGAGATATTTGGTAAACAACATGCAGCGTTGGACCTGGTGACCCCTTAGTTTCTTCATTCCAGCACGTCCCATTCCAGATAACTTTGAAGTCAAAGACAAAAAGAGGAAAATGTATCCCCAGGGTCTTTGGAATTCATGTGAGGAGCCACAAAAACAACACTTCATCAGGGGCACCATTCAAAATGGTGATCAGCAATATATGGGGGAATTCAAATGAGAACCATTGTGTGAGGGAAAAGCCGAAGAGATTTGTCTCGTCCCTGGCCCCTTCCTCTTTTTTTACCGTCTTCTCATGAGTGACTTTGATGTGGACAAGATGATTGAAAAACAAAGCAGCATGGCTCGATTCAATTCCAGCGGAGAATAGGTTACGGAGTTGAGTGGGTGGGAAGTGGAGGGCGAGGGGGACTAATGTGCAGTTTCATAAGAGAACACACACACACACAAAAATCACATTTCAGCCAGTGTATCAATCTGCCAAGGAACAGAAGGGGAGGGTGGAGGAGAAGATACTGAGCCGGGCAGAGTGAGTCGGCTGTGAGAAAAGGAGCTCCAGTTGATCTCTTTTTAGAAAAGGCCCCCCACTCTCCTGCTGGGTCCTGCTCAGCTCTTGTCCTCCTGGTACAATGCTGGTGGAGCGGCAACCACCCCCAGAACACCCCCCAACCTCCCCAACCCCAGAACACCCCCTCCACGCGCTGGAGCTACGCTGACAGCCTGGACCCCAGACCCCCAGCATATGGAGGCCAGACCAAGGGGTCTGCTCTCCAATGTGCTCCACAGCTGGGGCTCTGCTGAAGTGGGCAGCAGAGCCTCATGAAACCACATGGACTCTGCTCACTCTGTTCACCCACACAGCTACACTCTCTGGTGGGTGTAGACAAGCTGATAATTGACAAGCTTATAAGGTCAGTTCATCCAAATTATGAAAAGAGAAACACATCTTCAGATTTGGTTCCAGTGATGTCACACATGTTGTAAGGCCTTTTTTTTATCTGCCATTTCAGGATAAAACCCAGCAGGAAGACACTACATGTTACTAATAGGAAGATTGACAGCTCACATGTATATAAGAGCTGCTTGTCCTCCAAACATTCTGACACACAAACAAAAGAAAACATATAAACAATCCACCAGAAGCCTTAAGTCGCAGCAACACGTTCAGAAGATCTGTCCTACAGGTGAATAATCTTATAGCCTTATTACTATTGTAGAAAAATAAGCAACATAGACTTTATGGTGACACCTGTGACTCTCCTGTTTAACCTTTGAACTGTGCGATGTTCATATTTCTGTCTTACTGCATCAGCCGGACCTGCTCAGAATGTTAATCAAATTTGTCCTTTAACTTTTTGTGTCCAACAAACTACAGTTCCACTAATCTTGTAAATAAAACATTTTATTCACTTGAAGGGCAAATGGTTTTAAGATTAAGAACCTTTATTTGTCCCACAATGGGGAAATTTACCATCACTGATATACACCCACAGGGTGCAGGGCGTCCCGTACAGTTAATGTGAGCTCCACCCATAGCCTTATTAACACCTTCTACACATTTACAAACCATCTAAATGCCACCAATCAAACTGTGAACCAAAGCACACTTGTCACTAGCAGTGAGAGCTTTAGTTTTTGGCCTGTCCTCAACCCCTCGATTCTGACATGAACTAATGTTGACTCATGGCAGAATATGCGGTCATTCTGATGCTAATGGCAGCTTTAACCGCCTACTTAACCACATAGCCCCCCACTCTCTGTACAGCTCCACTCAACCCGATCCCAGTGTGTGTGTGTGTGTCTTCCTGTTTGAGAGACAGAGATGGAGACAAGGAAGTGTAAATTTTGTGGGTTGCAGTTCAGAATTTTGAGCAGCTCAGGTATTTTGTAGTTTAAATAAACTTTTGCTTTTTGCTTACTTTTCCACATCATTAGTTTTGTCACACAGTTCTGTGGGCAGGTTCAAGGTGATTATTGATTTTAATGGGTATGCTTGCTACCTGTCTGGGTGGCTTTGGTCATCAGACTTGTGTTGGCGGAGACAAGGGTCACCAGTTAGACCCTTTAATACCAGGGGGATGCTTGCTGCTTGGCCTGGCATGCCACAATACAGTGTTAGAGCAAGGACAGGTGGTCATTAAAACTGCTGTAATCCCCCACCATGAATGTCTCATGGGCAGAAAAACAGAGAGAGAGAGAGATGGAAAAGGAAAGACAAAGGGAAAGAGACAGACAGGACTAAAGGGGAGAGAGAGAGAGAGAGAGAGAGAGGGAGAGGGTGGGGAGCGTTTGATGCTTGGACCGCAGGGCTCTTTAGCACAGTCTGCGGGCCGTGCTTCAGAGCGGATGTGTTAACAGTTTCAGGCTCAATGGAGGGAGAAATCCCCACAAAGGGAGGTGTACAAATATTGTGGGAAATGCGTCCGCTCTTTAATATTTCATGAAGGCCCACAATCTATTCATGGGACTCCATTCCATTGGAGGGGCCCACATTCAGGCTCACTCCGCAGGCTCAATGGGCAGCCCTTAATTGAGTGCCTGCTCATTCTTCGTCTCCCTGGCAGATTGTTCCTCGTGAAAGCCCATGCCTCTTCATCCTCCTCTTCTTCTCCCTGAGAGTGGCCAAAGAAAAGGGGGCATGCCTTGCTGGTGGTGCTTGTGGGAGGGTGAAATGAGTAAAAGGGGGTGGGGGGGTGGTAGTTGTGGATCAAATATGATAATAGGGCAAGAGGGGATGGTAGCGCACAGAGAAGTGGGGGTAGGGGGCTAATCCTCAGGGTGGGTGACAGAGAAGGGGGAGTTTCCATTCCCTTGGATGGCAGGAGCGTGTTTGTCATAGCATGTCTGTGGGTGTGCGTCAAGGAGGAGAGGGTGTGTATGACTGCATGTGTGAGTGTGTGGTAGGCAGGTTAATAGGAAGGAAAGGATGCATTTTGTAAATTTGGTTATTTTAACAATGCTGCTCTCTGAGTCTGATGATGTGTCTCTTGTGAGACCGCCAAGCTGCAGTGCAGTGCTGTACTCCAGGAATAGTGACTTAAGCACACAGTTGTTGGCGATTGCTGAATT
Organism: Parambassis ranga; assembly: GCF_900634625.1. Taxonomy (NCBI): domain Eukaryota; kingdom Metazoa; phylum Chordata; class Actinopteri; family Ambassidae; genus Parambassis; species Parambassis ranga. The sequence goes on along the minus strand of NC_041028.1, from coordinate 11,031,823 downwards.
ATGTGGTAAATACACAGACCCCATTCAGTGAAGCTTTCAGCATCTCACATCATTCAATCCGACATCTCATCAATGAATCCAACTGTCTTGAAATTTCACCCAAAAGGTTTTCACCAAGTTGCTGCTAAAACATTTGATTTATTGCTTTTGATCTTTAATTGTGTTACAATTAATAATTGGATTCAGATGTGAAACAAAACCTTAATGTGAAACAGGATTTGGAAGGAGCAGAGAGATGATGAAGACCTCGCAGACTCTTCTTCATAAATGTACACCTCATGCCTGCACTGAGTGCTTCATCCGACCTAATGCTGCTGCCATGTACTGGTTTAAGGTGGACGGCCAGCTGCGAGTGTGACCTCGGGCCAGGGCACTAGTCGGGTCTGCTGTGGGCCTCCAGCTGCAGCTCGGGCTCCTGATCCCTGATTAAAGGTCATCCTGCTCCTTCTAAGGGCCTGTAAGACCCTGGGAGCTGGGCTCACTCTTAGTGACTCCTCTTCACTGTTCCAATGTGTGTCCAACAGGCTTATGCTGGCTCATGAGTACCTGCAGAGAGGAGTCTCTCAGAGGAGAAAATCCCCTACACCCACAGCACAGACCCACATTCACACACAGAGAGACAAAACAAGCAAGGCATACACACAATAACACTGGATGCATAATTTATCCTCGTGGTACCACGCCTGGTAGCCGGCCCAAGCACCCCCCTGGTGGAGTGTGGCAAAGCCATGCTAAATGGATTGTGCAGAGGAAGAGATTTAAAGCTTTCACAGTGCTCGCTGTGTTCCAGGTGGCCGCATCTCAGGGCTTTGATGGATTGTTCTCAGGTTCATTTCTGGATTTTTGTAGTAGTGGGGACACTTTGAGTACTGCCTCTGAAATCTTTGCAAACTCATGATTCAGTGTTTGTAGTTTAGGACTCTCCTTTCTCTGTGCAGCTCAGTACCACTCGGTTGTACAAAATATTTATTGCAACAAAACTATGCACAAGCTGAACATTTTAAGATCACTGTTGAGGCTGAATCAGGTTCAGGAAATCTGAGCCGGGAAACAGAGAAGTCTCTGAAGGAATCTTATAATATGATCTCAGTGTGCTTGTTAAACTAACAAGTGTAGATGATTAAATTCACAGACTTAATCCTCTGCAGCCCATGGGTTCAGGAAAACTCTAATCCAGTCATCTCCGGATATGGGGACACTCTCACCACGCCGCTCCGCTGGGCCTTTGTATCAGCAGGTATTAACACCACAAGTGCCGCCTGAGACTGAGATGGGCACATGATTAGGAGAACTACTGACCAGCTTGGGTGAGTGCTCTAAGAACGGGAAGCTGATGGCAGGATTTATTCACCAATACAAAGCTCCTATTTTGATTCATTAAAAAAGAAATCTACACTGGCATTCTGGTTTGCTGTGTGTGAAAGATAACATGTATGCCCAGGCCTTCCATTAATCACCTCAGGGTTCACATGCCTCAGCTCTGGTCTATAAATTAATTCTGCTAAGTGGCAGCCCACAAGCCCCCTAATTATTTATACTTTTACTATTGGTCGGGGTGTCACTTAAATAAACACAGCAGAGGTTCATCTCATCTATTCCACAAAACAGCAGAGTGTGCCACTGCCAATGGCTCTGCTGAACTTTGACCCCGATGGGTCTCAGAGAGCATTTGTCCCTTGGTAATTGGACAGAAGGGCCCTTTCGCTCTTCATTTAACCTTTGGGGTCCAAATCTTTTTTTCCACAACTACCATAAAGTCCCTGGTCCTGACCCAGTGTTTTCAGGCCTATCTTTCCACCCCCATCACCGGCCTTTGAAAGCTGGAGAAAAGCTGGAGTGTGCTTGCCCTGTCAGACACAATGGTGGAGTTAGTGACCCCTGACCCAGCAGACTGAGGCCTTTCTTCCTGGATCAGGCGCTGCCTTTCGCTACGGTAGGTTATTGCTCCACAGCTTGGCAACAGAGAGGGTAAACACTTGTTAAGATTCTTCTCCTCCAGGCTCACCCCCACAACTCCTTTTCTCCTGTGGTCTGCTTGGCTTATATTTTTCTCTTTTTTTGTGGGGGGGGGGGGGGTGTCCTGTGTAAAGATGGACAGGAGTTAAGACAGGCCTTGTGTTTGAATTTCAGGCAGCAGCTTCATAATCCATCATTTTGACAGCTCTTTGTCACTGGTCCAAAGAAGACAGGAGTCACAGTTGCTCTGCGGAGGCAGGAAATCCACAGGCTACAACAATGTAAACAGTTTAGACATGCATCTGTTTGTGTTTAGAAGCATTTTGATGATTCTTGAGGGGAAAAAAAGAGATATTAGGTTTTTGTACAAGAATTTTTGTTACAAGCTGTCCAAGTATATGTGAATATTGTGAAAAACAAACAAATCTGATATGATGCAAATGCAAATTAATGTGAGACTTATTGTAGTCTGAAGAAAATTAAGGTATTGCATTTAAACTCTCATCACATGAATCCTGAAATTGATACCAAGTTTTTCAGTACATTTTGTGACTCTAAATCCACACAGAAGTACTTCCTTTTTCTTAATCTCCTGATTACAGCTGCTCAATCCTTGTGTATCACCGTGGTGTTACCAAGGAGATCCTGTTGCCCTCCCCGCCACTGCACTGGTCACTGAGGAGAGACAGTGGACCTCGTGTGTCCAGATGCTGAGCATGCGGCCACTGCGAGAGGAGCATCCTGTGAGGCGGCTGCGGCCATATGGGCTGAAAAGGAGGACTCCTCTGGAGCTGCTGGCCTTCTCCTCCGGGACAGAGCCCCTTTGTCCCAGCCCTGCCCTCCATGCCACTTAATGGTGCAGAACAGCATTGTACAGTATTGTAAACTGCTTTCTGCTCCCTTTTGCCCTGTCGGGTCCTCAATAGCAGGGCCCTCTCCCTCTTTCCCTCTCACTCCCTCTCACTCAGTGGGTGTTTTAGTGCCCTCTTCTTTCATCCCTTTCTTCCGCCGCCTCCTCCCTTTGCTACTTTTGCTGGGTTTCTCAATGTTCTCTTGAGTGATGGTCTAATTGTCAAGGAACAATTAAGCCATCTGATTTCTCCCCTCTCCTCTGGTCATGTCTGCTTTGTTTTAGAATGGGGCTGCCTGAGTACAGGAAAGGGCTCGGAGGTCATTTCAATATCTGTCTGGGCTTTAATGTAAAGCCCTCGCCATGTGCTCGTAAATAACCCAAAACTCTCCACACAGGCAGCCGTTTAAAGATTTATTGATTTTTTTTCTTGCCATCAACAATTTAGTCAGCTAACAGTTAGACATATCAACATGCTTGTGGCAACTCAGATGTGCCAAAACTGTGTAAATGTGATTTATTGGCCCTTGTCTAATGATCAAACTAGTTTAAGACCTCCTCCTTGTAGGCCCAATAAATCTGTCTCTCCCTCTGTAGACACCAAGAAATATGTTCCCTTTTAATAGACAGGTGAACCAAACAGCTGGGAGACAGCTTTGCTTGGGATGTCTGCACACTTTCACCCCCGCCATGCCTATTGTTAATGTAATGTCACATCTGTGACCCTGTCTGCTCGCTTCTGCCATTTTGTCTTTCATCCTCTTCTCTGCTCATACTTTACGCTCAATTTCATACTGTCTGGGTTCCTCCCTACACGTGGAGGCAGGCCTCAGTGCTATGGTGCTGCAGCAACATGACCAGACCCTCATGTCTAATCCTGTTTTAATTTGGCCCTCCTCCACAGACATGGCTATTTTCAACAGAGAAAAGCAGCGAGTGTTAACAAAATTCTCAGACATTTGGTTTCAGACTACATGCATGCTGAATGGCTGACTCTTTTTATTATGAGCAGCTTTTCTTACTTGTATGTAAAGATCTTGTTTTGTGTCTTTAGATCTGTGTAGATCCCCTGCACAGACAGAAATCACTTGGTTGCTATGGTATGGTAGCAACATTTCAACTGAGTGACGAAATGACACTGCTTCACATGTCAATATATCTGTGATAAATAATACTATGGAGACTCTGTTTTAAAATAAATTCTGTGTTTGAGTGTAGTGAACGTGATGTAATGTTTGCTTAATGCTATATTGTTTTGGTCCACTTGCAGTCGGTGAGATTTAGAAAATTTTGATTTATTTTTTAAAACATTGTCCAGGAGTATTGTCTCAAACATTCACATCTCTTAACACAAAAATAAATAAAGAAACACAAACAAGGTGTATGATTTTAAATGTTTGTTGTCACTTTTCACTTGTGGTTAAAGTATCAAATAAACTGCTATTTATTCTAATATTGTTTTTTGTATTTACAATTTATGATTGACACAGCAACATAAACACTCTTCTACTATGTTACTCCAAGGTCTGGTAATAACTACAAAAATGTACTATGGTGTGTAGACTAGCCGTTTTTTTCCAGCTAGTGGTTAATGATCTGCCTGTGAGGGCTCACTGTGTGACAGCAGTACAGGGCACTGAGGTGCTAATGAGAGAAGAGGACGGTCAGGCTTCCCCTCCCACACATACAGCCCTTTGTCTCTGCCTCTGCCCCCCATCATTAGCTTAATGTAGCCCTCTCCCTCAGCTAAAAAGGCCACTGCCAGTTTGGCAAAGGGTTCACAGATGCAAATCCCTGCCCAGTGCTAATGGGGGTAAATGAAAATTAATTGATTTTCATTCAAAGGCCTTTTGAGATGCCTGTTCTCCCTCCGTGTTTTCTTAATATGCAGACCTCGCCTCTTCAACAATACACGCTCACCCCTCCACCTTGACAACTCACACATATTGCAATGTACTTGCCATTGCTATGCAGAGTGGATGAGACAAAAGAGAGCAAGCGAGGACATCGTCCTGACACCTGGGTATGTATGAGATGAGAACCTTTGCTCTCTGACCCAGACCTCAGTGCAGGGTGTGGCTAACTAGCTAAACAGCTAAAGGCAATCATCACATGTCAATCACCAGACTTTAGGCTTATCTTTTACTTTTAGCTGCCAAGAGAGGAATCCTCACAAGTTTTTGTCCTAATGTGACACTTTCAGCATCATCAGCACATGTAGAATCATATGACAGATTTGCAGCAGAATATTTTCAGGGCTTCACAACTTTGAAACAATAGTCCTTGTTATCTCAGCTTAGGTTTAAGAGTTACATTTTCCAATGTTAATCCTGCATTTTGAACTAGATGTGAACACTAAAGACATCGAATCAAACCAATTCTGTCCTCACACAGAGAGACAGGTCTCTTACTACCAATACTAACGAACCTCAAAGTCTGCAAAGAGGGGTGAAGAAGGCTTGTATTTTAGAGCAGATCTGTGACAAGCATTGTGACTAAGACCTCTGCGTTTTGTGTCTACTAAAAAAAAATCAGGTAACTTCTAGTTGTGGTTAAAAAACTTCTTCCTTGTTTTGTGACTTCCTGAGATTTGATAGCAAGTAGCCCGTCAACACCTCGAGATTCACCGATGATAATCAGCTATGATGGATGGAGGTGTCACATGTGGAAGATAAGCCAGCTCAGCTCCTGCGGTCTGTCTGGCCTGTTTGTTTACCAATCAATCGATCAACCCCTATTTTCCCTTTGTGATTAACCAAGCTGCTCTTCCTTCTCCCCCTCTCCTTGCAGGCTGAGGAGCAAAAACACAGAGCACTGGTGAAACATTAACCAGATGAAGGAGAAGTGACAGTGATAAAATGGGCCTGCAGGGATGATGCCGCTGTCATCTACGCATGAGATGATTGTTCCTGAGCCTGTAAACTGCCACCAAGGGTCAGCTGAGGGGTCACACATTTTAGGCCATGGCTTTATCTTGTGATGAGACAGAGGGCTCATTATGCTGATATACGAGACCGTATTAGACAAATATATGACTTTAGAGCAAAAAAGACAGAAGAAAATGTATAAACAGCACAGACATTAACAGTGATTCAGTTCCAGGAAAGTCTTGAGGAGCATCTGAGTTGTAACTGCATGAAAGGCTCATTGATGTGTATCTGGATGAATTTATGGAAAGCTGTGAAAATTGCAGACATGGTGTTTATCTCGTGGAGTGAAAAAAAAAACATTCCTGACCTCCCAGGAAGTGCTATTCATAAAAAACTAAATAACATTCATTGGCTTTGGCCAATGACAGATAGCTTTACATCATTCCACAGACTATACCGTGAGACCGGAGTGCCCATCAATTCAACAAGCAAAAATGTACAAAAATACAACCCCGACCAATCGCAGACGACACGCACACAGTCCTCCGCCCTGCTCTAAACCTCACACATACAAAATCAGACAAAAACCAACACGTTTCAGAATCTCAAACCAATCAAACCCAATAAAACTAACAAAGCTGGGCAAGTTTTTTGAGTAGGGTATGAAAGAAAACGAGAGATGGCCCTACAATGAAAGCCAATGAAAGGAGGGCCATTTGCTAAGCTATCATTCATGAGGTATGGGTCCCATGCCTGTACAAGCTTGCTCCCAGCTCTACACACTTGTTGCCATTGTGACACACTGGCAGAGAGAAGCCTCTGTAGTCCCGGGGATCAATTCAAAACCTGACAACACCACACTAAACTGGGGTGCCATTTGTTCAGAGGAACCCCCCGAAACCCCTCTCCCCATCTGTCAGGGGGCCTCCGAGTGTGTGTGAATGTGAGTGGGTGGGAAAGGAGGAGTGAGAGAGGAGGTTAATCAAGATTTGGATGGGTGTGGAAGGAGGTCCCACATGGAGAAGGAGTGTGTGTGTGTGTGTGTGTGTGTGTGTGTGTGTGTGTGTGTGTGTGTGTGTGAGAGAGAGAGAGTGAATGTGTGGTAGGGGAGCGCGGTCATTATGCTGATTTTCCTTTTTCTTTCAAGACATTAGAAGAATACTTTCTTTTACGTTCTTTTTTCCTTCAGCCGGGCAGTCTTCTGCCACCTATGCTGCCCACTTTTATGCTACGGCAAGGGTGGTCAGAAGAACAGAAATCTGGGAATCAGGTCAATTATGGATGGTGGCTTGCTGATAAGAGTGAAAGAAAGCAAGCAGGAGAAAGAAGGAGCTGCAGGGGAAAAGAGCGAGACTGCTGTTTTTTTTTATATCGTTTGGTTGAATACTGCTGGGTGAGTGCAGCAAGCCTGGCCTGACCTGACCGCCTGTTTTGTCAGATCTGTTGTGACGCTCCTAACTAGATCTGTTCTCACACAGACCTCCCCCTTGAGTGCCACATAACTTCTTTTTTTTATTTTAAATAGCAGCTAGTCCTTCCAGTAGCTTCACACATAACTGTGCACACCTGCAAATCTCCAACCACAGCTTTATTTTCTATTTGTGCTCATGCCATTGATGATGCAGAAAAGAAGCAACAAAGCAGGACAGCTATCTGTTCTTACTTAATTAAGAAACCTGAAGAGTCCCTTTCAAACGCTTCGGTGCAGCACGGCACCTCATTGCACAACTCCTGTTCAGTTCACACATCCTTGGCCCTAAAAACCAACCATGCCCTGGTTCCCGCTGACCGCTGCATTCGAATGGGGTTCATGTTGGTTCTGGCTCACAATGGGACAAGTGCTGACCTCTGGCCTTGGCAGTGACCCCCTCTCTTCCAGGGGTTAGGTGCTGAGACAGATGTGGGTAAACTTCCCCATGTGAACAAGAGAGTGGGGCCCACTTGTTAAAAGACTCTGTTTTCTCCTCCGTCTTGAAGTAAGTAAGCCTCGGAGAAGGTGGGTCTAATTGGGAAAGGTCTGGATGTGGGGTTCAAATAGCAGCAGGTCAGCTCAACAATAGATATCAGTGAGGAAATGGGAGACGCATGAAAAGGGTTTGGTACCTGTGCTCCTAATTAGCAGAATAAATGTGTAAATGCTCTCATTATTTAGGTACCAACATACACACGTTTCTATTGAAGAAAAAAGGAACATTTTAAATAATTATATTTATAGAGCCATGTTTGCTATATAATATCCTATTTACCCCTGAAGCCAAACTTACATGTAGAGACTACAATAAAATGCATGTGGATTCATAGTTTTCACTGCTTTCAAGATGTCTGACCAGCAGGTGGCACTCTAGGTCTGGAGCTGTGAAGCAACACGAGGTTGTTTCATCACAGAGAAGATTTCACAAGAAATAAAAACACTTCGGCTTGTGCAGCTATATTTTCTTTTTTATCAGTACTGTCTGTTCCATCCATCATCGAGAGCCTGGACAAGGTGTAATATTTAATGTAACATTTTATTCTAGATGATCTGCATTGAACTTAAAGCTGAGTAGTATGAAAGTAACGTTTTAAACCCTTGAACACAACACTTAAGACAATTCTGTAAAAGTATAAGCATTGAACAGCAACCAGAAAGTTTGTATATTTTAGTAGTAGAGTGTTATGTGGGTTTTTGAAGACACTAGAAAGCTACTGAAATATGAAACTATTTGGAGTTTAAAAGGGGAATTTAACAGTATTACAACATACAACATACAAAGTTTTATTATCAATAAATATACACCGATGAGGATTCCTTACTGACCTTCCAGGTTCAGCCACTTAATGACACATTTTTTCAAGATCAAATGAACGACCTTCAAAATAGCCACATCTCATCTTTTTTTCAATAATTATCTGATTTAATTCATAACCTAAAAGCAAAGTTAACTTAGTATGCACATATTGACATGGCCTATGTCCGGTATTGTCAGATTGATCAATAGAATAAAGAGAACAATAACATGATGTCTCCTTAGTTTATTCAGTTTTAGTCTGAATGTTTGTTGTTAACCAAGAAGGTGAATGAGAGACGGCCTAAATGTGCCTGACTGAGCTTCTCACTTTGGTTGCCCGGGTTATCAGCAGTAATTTTTACATGCCAGTGAAGTACCAGTCCAGACTTACACTGGCTCCTGTGTAATGAGCACTAGTGAAACTAATAATTAAAAGCATCATGAGGCACCAGGAGAGAGAGACAACAGCTGAGCAATGTAATAAGAGGCCATTTAAATCACCCCAATGGGACAGCCTGGTTGGATTTAGGGGAGACCTTTTCTTCAGCGTCTCAGACACATCCCAAAAATGTGAGGGGTGTCAGCTGAGAGCAGTGTCCTCTCCCAGTGTGTCAGTGGGAGTACAAGAGCCCTGAGTGTCCTGAGTGTGAACCTCTCATTTTTTCCCCTGGCTGAAGAGTCATAAATGTCTTGTTCCTATTGTGTGGGAACTCATCTTGGACATTGTCCCCCTGGCTCTGCTCACCAGTATCCAATAAGTGGAACATGGTCTCCTATCGAGCAGCAGTCTAGCATTCCTGACATTTTCAGTCGGCTGTCTGGCATAAGGTCGGAAGAGACATTGTCAAGCCGAGAAACCTTGTTTTGGTCAGTTTTCCTGGTGAGGACGCTCTGAATGTCTCCACACTGGAATGCTTTTGTCTTCAGCATGTTTTCCGCCTTACAACCAAAAACATACATCTGACACAGAGACCAAAGCGTGAGAAGTCTTTGACTCAAGATGATGTCCTTTGTTTAAAAGATTTCTTAATGCTAAAATGGCAACAAAAATATATGGTAGAGTTACAAATTATCATTCACATGAGACCTATATGAAGGTTAAATGTTTTTCTACTGACCCCAACCTGTGACTGTGCAAAGTAGTTACAGGTAAATGGACTAAATATTAGTACTACTAACTATATTCATTTTGTTGTAATCAAATGCTACTTTCCCTTTCACACATTTGACATTCAGGCCTTTATACTACTGCCTTAGAAAATGAGATTTCATAGGATACTAGTGTAATAGGATATTACACCAGTACAAGGTGGACATGCATGAATCTTGACTTCAACAAACGATTGTTTAACATCATGAGGAGGCTTTTAGCTGGAGAAACTTCATAGGATCAAAAGGGTTTTGTGACTAATAGGTGATGAGGTGGATTTCCCATCCAAGGCCACCCTTCACATTCTAATATCTTCCATCTCTAGGGTTCCTTCCTGCCTCCGCTGCTACTTCAGTCCAAATTAAATGAGCACAGAGGAGAGAGTGTGCAGCATCCTGGGCTGCATCGGGCATGAATTACAGTGAATGAATGAACAAAGTTCCTGGAGGGCAAGAGACTGACCTGACACTCTGCCTTGTAGCCAAGTGAAGGCATCTGCCTAATCAGCAGGCCAGTGGGAGCCCAGCTTCATTATGAGCTAAACAGTAATTCTGAAGGAACATAACCACAGGCTTTCTGCTCTTTATTCAATTTCCTTTTTGCCTCACCCTTCTGATAAAAGTCTCCGCTCCTTTCTCCTCCTCCTGGTGACTGGTGATATAGATGTTCTATTTGCTCTTAGACAACAACATCAGTTAACTTGCTTAGTTAATTTTCTTTAATCTCACATGTCAATGAAGAGTCATTCAGGTCATTTTCATTCTAGAGGTTGAAGTGAGAAAACTGGATTTGTGGAGTTTTCTTGAAGACGTCTGCTGCTCCTTCAAGCAGTTTCATCAGTTTTGATATGAACTGGAGGAGCAGAGAAACGTGCAGTTGCCTCACTTCAGCCTCTCCACTCAGAAACGTTCATATGTAAACTTTTGTGATGCCTCACTGATTCCAAATTTGGACTGCTATCAACAAATCTTGTAGACGAGGGGAAAGTTGATGAGGAACATTAACTCTTACTTGTGGTCATAAAATAAAGAGTTAAAGGTAAAACAGCATGCATTGTGTGTCAGTGAACCCCCGGGCCCAGTGTTTTACCGCTCTAGTTTTAAAGTCTCGTTACTGGGAGATTATTAGACTTAATCTAGTAAAGAGGAGCGTGAAGTTCCGATCACCCCGAAGGCTTCTGAGTGTCTCCTAGAACAGTAGGGGAATTCATCCGAGCCGGCCATATGCTGCCTCCCTCATGCCTTCTCTCTGAGGGTGGGGGATGTGGGACTGATTCTGAAGTGAGGACCATTCAAACATCACCTGAGGCACTTCGCTGGCAGGTAGCAGTCAGAGCAGCTCCGCGTGTTGTGAATGGGTTGAGATGTTATTGATGGAGCAGCAGGGTCACCTGCTGTGTGGAGCAGGGTGAGCTTTGCCTCGGGGCGGGTGGTAGCTGGATAGCGGTGAAGCAGTGAGCTGCAGAGGGTGATCATTATGGGGAGCCTTTGAACTGCTGGCTGCAGGTGGAATGTGCTTAGTCAGCAGGTCACTTTTTCATCCTACTTAAGGGGTGAGCCTAGAGAGTCAAGCTGATGCTAATTGTCCTTGATGTGGTGGTCCGTGACTGAGATTTACCAGTCATCATGACCAATCCATTGTTCACATTCATCACCTGTGACCGAGACTCTTCTTTGATCTGACAAATCTAAAACCTCACTGTAAACAGGACAGGAAGTTTAGCATTCAGCAGAATATGACCGAGGAGATCGTGACATACATTTAAGCGTGGGCAGAAGTCCAAACTGTTTGGATTGAATGTATGGTTGTCAGTGATGAGTGACAATGTGCTTACACAAGAATCTGATCGCCTGAAGGCTGCAGCTGCGGTTTTTAGTAGCTGAAATAAAACACTGATGAACACTAAACTGTTTCTTTCAAGACATGTGATCCTCACCAAGAACAAAATATCAGAAAGCAAATGAAAAAAGGAGTGCATACTTAACATAGTGTAATGGAAAACCATGTTATTCTGGACTGTGACATGACATCACTAAATGTTTGTGTGAAAAACAGAACGACATGTGACATTCTCTAAGTACTTAAAATCCAGTAAAATTCACCAATTAAGATGGTGTTTGACATCAGCCATACAGAATCATGAAGTCCTGCAGCAGATTTTTAACTTAACACTTAACTTAACACTTGTAGAAAGTTAATTATCTATCTAACTATTTATGACATTATTTTTTTATTTTTTAAGTTATTCTCTGCTCTTTTGTGCGTTTCGCCTTATTAGAGTGATTTTTGTATGTAACAGCTACGTGAGCGACATGAATCTGGACACAGTCAGTGTGAGTGGAGCCGCATGACGCAGGAGACTTGCTGTTCCTTTGTTTCTCCACAGACCCGGGACATCTGACCACAGGGGCTCCAGACCATCAGAGTATTACACACAGACGCACCAACATACCTCTGCATCACCCCCACCCGCCCCACCTCACATACCAAAATGTAAACACTCATCAACAGCTCCTCCCAAACAAGAGTGAAATTTGTGGGAGAGGCAGCACCTGATGAAATATTGAATTAGCACAAGATGGCTAGACTTAAATAAACTCTTTACAGCAGCCATACCATCAACACAAACTTTTTATGAGAGGGAATTGATTAAAAGGAGCTGTTGGTGGGATAACAGAGAAAGGGGTGTCTCTGCTGAAGGAACAATTAACCAGAATATGTTTGATGAGCTCAGGACTGTTAGTATGTGATGGTCTGCTGTACTGGTGTATACCATCCTGCCTGTATCCACAGTAAGCCACAATGCTTCTCACAGCCAACAGATCTAGGCCTTGGCCCCCTTGGTCCCCTGTTAGCCCCCAGCCAGCCTCCAGGTGGGCGCTGCTAATGAGCCCCAGTCCTTGCTTGTGTGGGCCTCTTCTTCCCAGGGTTGGAGGGGGGGTAACAGAGGGGGCAGAGGGGGTCTGCTGGCTGGGTCAGCACCAAGCAGGGGGTTTGGGATGGGACAACGATGAGGAACACAAGAGCGAGAGCTGAAAATCACACTTTTCAGACCTTATTAATGGTGAGTTTGTATATGAGTGTGGGAAGATTGAGTGTGAGGGCCTTGCAAGGAAAAAGCTTGTGCCACATGGTGCATTATGAAACAGAAGTCCACTTTGTGCTCTTTGATCTGAGTTTTTTGTAATTGACCACACAGTACTCCACTTGTTTGCATGCTTGCTGAATGGGCCAGGCGGTAGGTTCTCTTTGCCTTTACAGTGTGAGATATTCCAGAGTAAACAACCCCTCACTCATCCATGATGCAATACAAGAGAGCACAGTGACTAATGGGAGTGTTTGTCTGATGCTGCCAGCCTGTCTTTTGTTTCCGGAGCTTTTGAAGTGATTGATACATGTGTTTTCAAAGACACAAATCGTCTCCTCTGCAGTGTTTGGCCCAAAATAAAAGTTAAAGGGAGGGTACGCGCTGTGAAGTGTGTGAATCTCCACATCACAGGGCAAAGGAAGGGAGGCGGTGTGTGGGACTTGCAGGGAACTTTGATGATGGGACGATATTTGTGATGACCACAAACATGGATGTGTCACAAGTCTTCGGCCCATTGTGAAAGAAGGTCAATGGTGCATTCAGATGAATGTATACCAGCATACAATACAGACCCTCTACTTCAGTCTGGAAATGCTTGTCTCACCAGTCTGTGTCCTTTTGGCCTGGGAGGACTGTGCCAAGCTCAGCCTCAGCAAGAAAACTGTGACCTGAAATCCAGAGTCAAGGATCAGGACTCCACCAGCGTCATGCAAAGTCAGCACGTTTAGTTCTCAGAGTAGTGGAAAGCGTGTGTTATGAATAATTCGGCACTAAGTTACTTTAAAGATTGAACTAGTTTATTATGTTTGCACAGCAGTAGACAGCAACAACAGATGAAAGCCCAATCATCACAATAGCAGACGATATTGCCTGAAGATATGAGGAGAGTGAACCTGTGAGCACACCCTAACCAAAGACATCCTATTACAACAATCCTAAAGATGTAAAAGCATGTCCATTTCTCTTCATGTTCCTATGTTTAAATTATTTTTAACTATATATGACTATGATTTTTTAAAATTGCTGATGAATATGTCGGTATCAGTCTGCCACACAGCCTCAGGACAGCTTGTCCCACACCAGAATGGGCACAGATTATAGCTTTTTTCCTTTTTTTTGTGGGGGGGTTTCCTAACCTCCTTTATGTGTGTAAAAAAAAAGTTGGTTTTACTGGGGCACCATTTTTGCACATGTTGGATCTCCTGTGGTGCTGGTCAGTCAGAGTGGAATACCCCTGTTTCATGGGTTCACACCAATGCCATAAAGGAGGCTTTGTCACCCATGAGCGGGGGTCATCTCTCTTTTCCACTGGCCAATAAACGTTCACATTCTCCACCTTTCTTATGATTTTGTTTGGCTCACGGGCCCCAAACAAAAGTGCAAAGACTTGAATTATTCACAGCGAAATGAATAAAGGATTAATTTGCATTGATTTTGCCCCTTGATAAAAGGAGTCATTTTTTTGTCCATAAGAACTAGAGAGCACGGAACGTCTTTAACCAACAAAACTGGACAAAAAGATCAATGGCACCTTTAATATGGTATACAATCCAGAGGGGAAATCTCAGAATTGGTGCTTTGTGTTGTATTAGTTTCAGGGATTTTCCACTTTGGATCCACTGTGACTTTTGTGTGGAAATGATGCTTTTGGTCACAAATTGAGGAGACATCAGTCTAAATCTGAATAATTTGGTGTGTGAAGGTTTGGAAAGGTTCTTTATCAATCACAACTGACTGAGGAGTCATTGTGTTAATGCAGCAGTGAATGTTTTTTTTTCCTACATTGTGTTTGTCTGTTTCACATATTCAGCAGCATTCACCACAGCCTGTGAAACACCCTGTTCCCCTTTAACATGTGTTTGGTTTGGCTGGAATGGATTAGACACAAGTGCATTTTTGAACCAAAAGAGGAAAAAAAGCTGATTTTCTGCCTGATTTTACTGTGGTTACATCCGTGGTTTGCAATCAAACTAACATCTGGTATAAAAGAAGACATATAAATAAAGCACATGGAACAGGAAAACAAATCATCTGTGGTCTAAAGGAGAAATTTGTAAAAGAGATAAAGCACCGCTCTTTCTGTTCAACTGCTCCACCTTAACCCTAATGTGATGTACTGTGTTATAATCATTATAATTCATTTTCACTGACTCAAAGGGTTAATACATTTGTGTAGAAGAAGAGTAGGGAAATAAAATCTTGATAAAAGTTATTAATTTTAAAGCACAAAGTCGTTGACTGACACAAAGCAGTATGGTTGGGCTAGCTGGTTAGCGTGCTCGCTAACATTGCACACAGATATTTTGTTAATCACGTTAGGTCATTTTTTTTTTTTTTTTTAAACTTTTTTAAAATTAAAACTAGCTCCTTTTACACAAATATTTCACTTAAAATGTAAACACTGTTTACAAAAATCTGAAAACAAGTTTTTAAACACATTAAAACAGATACATGTTTGTGACCCAACAGCAGAATTAAATTCAAGTCAGTGTGCGTTTGTCATTTTAGAGACCATCTTAAATCATGGCTGTCATCAAGGTTAACAGTACGAGGAGTACATTGTCTCATTCAAGCTCCATTTTTCCGATTTTTGATTTTCTTGGCCCTCCACATTTGATCCTTTGTCTTTCTGTACCCACCCTCTGTTTTAAATCCAGGCTCTTGTATGCAGAGGGATGAGGAAGGGGGGGGGGGTGCCAGTCCCATGGAGCGCAACCTTGTTCGAGTGTGCCCGAAAGGGCCATATCTGTCATAGCACATTCCACTGTGGAGCTCTGAAAGAAATACTGTGGTGTGGTCAAGCTGCAAGTGTGGAGCTCAAAGGCCTGCTGAAATGCTGTAATGTAATTATGTGGACAGTCCCTCAGATCCATTAGCTTGAAATGGTTCTACACTACCCCCCCCCCCTCCTCATTCAGTCAGTGGGCTGCCGTGTCTTTTCTAAGGGGGGCTCTGAAGTCATCTGAAAAGACCTCCTCTGTACTCATTGTGCTCATTGTCTTTGTAAGGTTATTGGGGGGGATCAAGTTATGGCACTTGGCTGATGACAACATCAGAGATTATTACAGATATAGATGATGGTGGTGGTGGTGGTGGGGGGGTATATTCTTAATGGGGTGTCTGCATATTCAATCAAATCAAAAAGAAAGAAATGAATACAAAGAAAATTTAGTCAACTCATGATCTGTGTATGTATATAGGTTATCTTTTCACATGACTACATATTTTTCTCTACAACAGACTCAAACACCCAGAACAGAGTGGAGCTATGATGAGTGTAATGTTTTCTTAATCAAACCAAATGTTCACATCCTTTGACAGTAAAGACATAATGATGTTTAAGATTTACTTCAAGACAAACAATGAAATTGAGCTCATGATCCAACTTTTGTTTGTAAGAGTACAAACGTCACAGCTTGTGAAATGTGAAACAATAAAATCGTACTTATTTCACTTAAAAACTATTTAACAAGCTAGCCATGAAAACGCAGCTCTCGTCCAGTCTCGTTTGGATGAAAGTGCAGATTGCATTAGTCTTGTAGTTTACAAAACATTTATTTAGGAATCAAATTAAAGGTTCCAGCAATTTCCCAGATTTGATTTAGCGCTTTGTGTTTACTTAATCTCTGGCATTCACACAGACACCAGTGGAAATGTCCAAATGCGTCACTGCACAACTTTAAAGGCCTTTCCCATGTATTGCAGCCTAGTGACCCATTCTAAATAACCTATATCATCGGGGAACTGCTGTTTATAAAGGAGTCCATTGGGACCTGAGCTGAAAGGGTTTTTTTGGGTGGAAGCCTGGATGAAAAGTGCAAAGAGGAGGATAAAGAAGAAGTATAGGAGATGTCAGGACGCCTTTGGAAGGAAAACAAACTGCAGAGACCAATGTGAGTTGACTTAATCTGATTAGACTAACCTCATCAACAGCCCACTTAAAAGGGAGAAGAAAGCCCTGAATTGGGGCGAGAAGCAAGAGAAAAGGGTCTCTCGCTTTCTGTTCAGAAAGCCACAGAGGCGCAGTGAATGCACCACATTGTACTGGACATGCTGGTCTGCAGATGGCAAAATGACAACAAGCTGCTTGAAGAGTGAGGCAAACATAATTGATCTCAGGGTTTTTTTCTGCAGGTATGAAAACAGCTAAAGGAG
Source organism: Parambassis ranga (assembly GCF_900634625.1). Lineage (NCBI taxonomy): Eukaryota > Metazoa > Chordata > Actinopteri > Ambassidae > Parambassis > Parambassis ranga. Next base: position 11,014,986 of record NC_041028.1, on the reverse strand, counting down.
TAATGAGATTAAGAAAGAATAAAATGAAAGTCAATGAAAAATACCACTTTCCCTCACGTTTGTGGTGAAAACACGCAGCTTTGAAGCCTTTGACAGAATGCACCCACGCCTGTAATGCCATGAGAAATATTCCCAAATTCATATTAATTTATTCAAATTCTGACTTCTTATAAAGCACCCTGCTGGCCTGGTAATACATCAAACACTGAGGAGTTGAACAGGAAAAATAGCTGTTTTAATACCAGCACTATTGATGGGTGTAAAAAAAAAATTAATTCATCTGGCCACTCCCAGATTTAAAAAATCCCCAGCAACAATACTGGTGAAATATCTTGGCAGGAGGGGAGCGTCCCTTTAGATCGTTTGCCAGCATCTGAGAGGAACAGAGAACTTTTTTTTTTTTTTTTTTTTTTTTTACACATGGATGTGTGTTAACCTTAATTCTTACATATTAATTTAATCACATTCCTTAATGAACCATCAGCCCTGTGTTTTTTTTTGGTATTGTGCAAATCCCTCCACTACAAAGGGAGAGGTGAATGCAGCAGCCACAGGCGTTCTTTCTCTCAGAGGCTTTAGACCTGCTGGTGGCTTTACTTGTTTATGCACTGACTGGTACTAACAGGACCTTTGAAGTCCTACTGTCATCTCTGATTTGGAAACAGAACATCAAGTGAATAAAGCCTTATCACCATGAATTTGTGGAATGAATTTGTTTCTGCAGTGGATGAGGAGGTAATTCAGATTAGTGATTTGTGTAATTCTGGTAATCCCACACTAAAAAAACAAACAAACAAACAAAAACAATTAAAACCCAAACAAATAAAAACATACTGTATTTGAAATTGAAAAAAAATACAGAAAACCTACCAATGTCAGTGTTACCATATTATGGAGCTTACTATCTAATTATTCTCTACAAATGGGGGATCGTGAGTGACCTGAGAGAGGTTCAGATTAATGAATAAATGTTCCACAACCAAAGACATAAAATAGAAACATCCATAAGCAAACACAAATGTGCAACAAATTTGATAATATGTTTAATATGTGCATGAATGCTAGCACTAAACTACATGTAAACATGCAGAAACAGCTTTGATGAGCAGCAGCTCTGGATGCCAATGAAACATGATGCATTCAGGGAACATTTGTTCCTATTTGTAAACCTCTTTTTAGCTTTTCACCGTGGAATGAAAGAGTATTTAGAGTAGCATCACACAAACATCAATAATCACAGATTAATGCAGAAAGCAATCAGCAAACTACAATAAAACTGATGAATACTGAGAGAAAAAAAGCTGGCAATAAAAGTGCTGTTGTAATTGTATTTTTTTCAGGATGTAAACATTAGGTCAGCTTTGCAAGAAAAAAAAGAGATGATTGCACAGGTTTTGTTCAAAGCTGGTCACCACATCTGAAACAAAGCATAAACCACCTAAACAGGCATTGTAACAGCTCGATGTGAGGATTCACTGTGGTAAACACATCTACCAGCACTTGATTGGGCAGTGTGTATAAAGGGATTGTCCATCCGACACCAGCTAATACAGATATAATTGACTCTCCTTCTGCATTCTGCACATGGATTTGGAGGAGTCCACAGACTCATTGTACAACAGCAAATTAAGCAGGCAGCAGTCAAAGGGAGCTGCTGAGCATTCAGCGAATCTGGACAACAGACTACTGAACTCTGCTAAATCTGCAAACACAGAAACTCTCCCTCCTTTTCTGGGCTCTTTCATCTCCCCCGACATCTCCTCCCGCAGACCTTTCCCTCATAAAGCTAAGTCAAAAAGCAAGTACTTTTGCCTCTCGTCTGCTGAATGCTGATCATCTATTAAAAACTGGTTTCTGTTCTCTGCATTCCTCGGCCCGGCGATGTCGGAATCAGCTTTAATGATGCTCTAATGACGGCATCACTCAGAAAGTTTCTTTGGGTTGAAGGGGAATTCTTGTCCTCTTTGTTGTCTGAGTGCAGATCTTTGAAATGCAGAACTGAAGAGGGGGAATTATTGACGGACAGGACTTGAAATACCAAAAGTTGTCAGACTACTTCTGACTCCAGATCAGGTTCAACAGGTGCTATTCCACCTATACAGAATTATCAAAGCAAAATCCCATTAACTGCACTGCTGCGGGGAGCAGTTGTGTAATCTGTGTGGAGTTGTGTAGAATTAGATCTGCTTCATTTGGGCCGATCCAAAAGCAAATAAAGGTGATGTGAACCCAAGTACACACACAGCTGGCCCTTGAGACTGGGGATCCTGGGTAAACAAGTGTCCAGCATGCCTCAGCACAGCTCAGCCATGGGGGGACATGAGCTCCTGAACAATGACTGATACTCCACTATAGAGGCTGGACTGATGCAGGGCTTAGCGAAGTTTTATTACATTTGGCCTGTTTCAATACACCGCAGGCCACAAGAGGATAACCGACTTTGTCGTCAGTTTTAAGATTACTATGACATCTTCGCCTCCTTACAATCTGTAATGCTCCCATTGTTGTTAACTTAACATGGACATCTGAAGTTGTACGTTTTCATTTGTGTTACAGATGCAGATTCATGAGGGATGACCACCAGCTGCTGCTTGGGCTGAGATTTTTATGACTAATTTCAGCAAAATCAATAACATTAGATTTATTTAAACACTGATTTCCATGTCCATAATGTTAATATTTTTAGGACACCTAAACACACAGCTTCCATTTGGTTGTCCCCCAGGTAGCTTTAAGCTTCTTCCTCACTGGCTGACAGCCTGCCCAACTCTTCATCACCATATGATGGTTATATACAAATATAATTTTCCTCACACTGTCCTTTTATTTGGATACGAACCCAAAATCTTGTGTGTCCTCAAATGAAAATATATCACATCTCAGATATTTTTCTCTTTTTTAAAAAATATTAACATTCGTTTTGATGTAATAAAAATTATTATTCAGTTACATTTTTGCCATGTGATAAAGCATTCACATTTCACATTTATAATACACACATTAACAACATTTATAATATTCTTTATACATGCATGTTCCTAGAGCATTTGTAAAATGGTAAAAGCAGCCATTATGTACAGAACTGCTTACTGTGGATGTGTGGAAGTAGATCAGTGCTCGTGCAAACAGGTGTGATCTGTACGTTTCCTGTTCTTCTGTGGGGACATACAGTAAACTATATGAAACATCTAAATTTCATTTTGCAGGCTGATGATGAAAAGATAAACTTCTTTGCTGTCATTGCGCTTTTATTTCCTCCCATTTCTCTGTTGATTAGTTTGACTTTGATAATAATATATAGGAATAATATTGATAATAAACTTTGTGCAATATAAAACTATAAATGTTGTGTTTTCTTCACTTTAGTGATGTAAATGTTTTCTCTATTTGTACATACACATACGCGCCACCTTGTGGTCATCTCGGCACTCTCTGCTTCACAGTGACTGTTCCTCCGTGTTCTTGACATCCTATATCTTATATTATAGATATCATTGCAGCTATTGTTAAAGATTTTGTTGTTTCTATATTATAGATGAAGATGAAAAATACCTAAAATTAAAAAACTACTCAAGAAAATGGGATTGTAAAAAAGCACAGGAAGCCACAGGAAGAAGAAGCCACACACTAAGCCACCTGTCATGTAAATTAGACTTTTAACCATAGTTCTGCAGCAATGAATGTTTACAGTAACATGGAAGTAAAGTCTATTTGACTTTCTCTCAATAGTAAAACACTTTCACGCTGTGTGCTGGTTGATTTTTGATTTTGAATGTCTTGAGGGTCATCCCACAAAATGACTTAATCAACTCAGTCGCTAGATGGCACCCCTCTCTTTCACACTGTTCAAACACGCACAGGGTCCATAGTTTAAACCATCGCAGAGGTCCAATGGAAGAAACGTGTGGATCAACGCAATGTGCGAGTGAAGGTCTCTGCGTTTTGTTTTGTTGTACATAATCATGCATTCCTCTTCATCCCAGACATAGACACAAATCATATGCTGTTGACTGATTGTAACTTTGTTATTTATATAAAATTAGTGATATTAACTAAACAGTCAAAAGTCCATCATCCATCCATCTGGCTGCAGAATTATTAGAGCCTCTTATTCATTTAAATCAATAGACCACTGCAGATTAAAAACTGACTGAGCTGCATTGAAAATTATTCAGTTCAATTCACTTTAAATAACGTTTTCAGATTACTATTCTTGAACATTATAGTACTTGGTCTGCAAGCTATAATCTGCAAGTTGTGGCACGTGCTCCGCATAGACCGGAGAAGACTGTGCGCGAATGGCACGCGGACAGATGTGCCCCGCTCCCCCTCCTCGTCCTCCTCATCTTCCTCCTCCCCTCCAGTCCTTTGAGCTACTCCCGCGCCGGGGATGATTGACACAGAGTCGTTCACACAGCCAATCAGAGAACGAGCTGCTTTATTTGCATAAAGTGGCCGCATGCCATTGGCTTGGTGCGTGCTGCTGCAAACCGCCTCGCGTGCCATTACAGATGTCTTCTCCTTGGAGGCGCAAGAGGAGACTTAAAAATAAAGTGTGTGTTTGTTTTGTTTTCTTGTGTTTACGTTTTTGTGAGGTGACACTTAATAACGCGCCATATATATATATATATATATATATATATATATATATATATATATATATATATATATATATATATATATATATATATATAGTGTATTTAAGTGAATTTATTAGTTTACACCGGGTTAAAATATAAAGGAAATATGCCAAATACAGGGCACTTCCTCCACTGTAAGGCTTTGTCAGTATCTCTGCATTCTTCACGTACGCACACACACACACACCACATAGCAGTATAACATTTTTGACGAGCACGGAGCAAAGTTGGAAGCAAACATCCAGCGCATTCCCCCCCTTATCACTTCACAGGCCGGCCCGGCCGCTGCTGCTCGCTCCGCTTTGTTGTTTGTCCCTGCAGGGCTGATTGAGCAGCGCGTGACTGACGGCCTGCGGGGGTGTTGTCCAATCAGCGGTCTGCCCCGCGCCCAATGGGTGAGTCCGCTCTGCTATTGGCTGAAGCGAGTGTGGGAAAGAATGCAGAGAGGGTTTCACACGAACTGGGAGCACGCGAGCCGTCTATAAGTAGCGCGGCGGCGTGTGTCGGCGGCAGAAGTGGAGAGTGGCTCTGCAAGGCGCACCGCACGCTCCTGCTCTACTCACATGACAGTTCAGTGATAACAAGCGGCAGAACGCAGCACATCGGTGGGACACGTCGGTCAGGCATCTCCTGTATGCTCCGTAGTGACACCCAGTGATTTTTCTGTCCAGAGAGGATTTATTATTTTTACGATTTTTTTCCGCCTGGTTTGATCAAACATGCCAGCTGACACGATGGAAAAGCAGACGGCATCTCCGATTGCCGGCGCTCCCGCGAACGGATCACACACGCCGGACAAACCGAAAAATGCCAGCGAGCATAGAAAAGTAAGGATTTTCTACACCTTTGTGCGTTGTGGCAAAAGTTTGTCACTCAGTTACCAAACCTGGGAAGTTGTGACTTTAGATGCACTGCGCATGTCCACATTTGTTATTAGTAAACAGAGTATTTATGTAGAATTTGTGTTACTCTTTGCAGTCTTCCAAACCGATCATGGAAAAACGCCGCAGAGCGAGAATTAACGAAAGCCTGGGACAGCTCAAGACACTCATCCTGGACGCACTTAAGAAAGATGTAAGTTAAAAATAATTTTGATCATTCCTGCGTTCTTCTTAGAAGATACATTTTCCCCGAATACAAGCTGAACTTCTCATGTTATTTCCTGCAGAGCTCCAGGCACTCCAAGTTAGAAAAAGCAGACATCCTGGAGATGACAGTGAAGCACTTGAGGAACCTGCAGCGCGTACAGATGAGCGGTAAGTTTGCTTAATCATCTTGCAGCGGTTCACAAAGAGTCCCACAACAACGACAAACACGACATTAATATCCTGCTTCTTTTCTTTCTGCCAGCAGCGCTCTCAGCAGATGCTACAGTCCTGAGCAAATACAGAGCTGGATTCAACGAGTGCATGAACGAGGTGACCCGCTTCCTGTCCACCTCTGAAGGGGTGAACACCGAGGTGAGGTCGAGACTCCTCAACCACCTTTCCAGCTGCATGGGCCAGATGATGTCCATGAACTACCCGCAGCAGGCTCCGTCCCAGCAGGCGCACCTGGGCCAGCCTCTCCACGTGCAGCTTCCCTCCACTCTTCCTATCAGCGGTGCTGCTATGGGCTCTAAACTCAGTCCTGCAGAAGCCGTCTCCCCCAAAGTCTTCGGTGGGTTCCAGCTGGTGCCCGCAACTGATGGACAGTTCGCTTTTTTGATCCCCAACCCGGCCTTTGCCTCCACCACAGCCCCTGTCATCCCCCTTTACGCAAACGCAGGAGTGCCTGTTGCGGTTAACGCCAGTCCGGTGCACGGAGGGTCAGCACCGACTGCAACGTCTCCTGTTCACGGCATGACTTCCTTCTCCGGGGGGTCCCAGGCGGTCAGCCCGGTGGGGGTCAGCCCCGGCTCTGAGAGCAGCGAGCCCGTGTGGCGGCCTTGGTAGCTTGAGGAACCAGAGACTCATGTGAAAAAAAAGTTTGCATTACTTTTTCCAGTTTAGACTTTTAACTGACTGCACACACAGCTGTTACGGGTCGAACCTGTGACTTTTCCGCTGCGGGATGGTAACGCTAACCACTTAATGCCCCCCGTAGTTCTTGTTTCGTTTTATGGAACAGGGGTTGCCCTTTTTTGTTTTCTTTTATAATTTATTGTTGATTCCAACATTTGGATTTCGGTGGTAAACACACAGATGGAAGATTTATAGGGAAATTTTTTGTCATGAAGTACTTTTTATGAAAAGGTTTAGTTTTGTACAGAGGTGTTATTGATTGTTATACCAAAGCTGTGTTTTATATTCTTTGTTGTTTTGTGTTTAAAAGGAAAAGTTTGGGTGATGACCCAATGTTTTAATAAATGAGATCTCAGAAAATCATGTTTTGTGTCCAGAATGTTTCTATTTCTTCGTGTTTTGTTTTTTTCAAAAATCGTTTTATGCGTGATTTAAAGGCATTCTGTCATTCCTCAGTCTGTGAAGTCCGTGCGTAAAAGCTGCATTTGATGCGTAAAACGCACACAGAGACACTGACGATAAAGATTCATGCGGCACATACTATGAGGTTAAAAGAAGCAATATATTGTGTTTTCAGTATGAACTAGATTAATCTACTAGTTTTAAGTGGCCACCTTGTCACCAGTTTGGCGGGAGCTCCTTACATCTGGCCCTTTGGAGAATGGTCCTCAGGACAATGGGGGTGTATTTTTCTATTGCTATAAAGGTAATTAAAGGTTTGAAAAGGGTCTCATCCTGTATGCAGCGGGAGCTTTAAGAAGTCTTAAACCCTATTCATGAGCCTGGGAAATGCGCTCAGGGGTTAATGTCACTAACAGATTGCCTCGGTGAAAGGAGAATATGGAAGGATTCTCGCTTCCTTTTGTGTATCAATTGTTCAATTCCACTCCCAGAGGGTCTACACCTCAATACAAGAGGGAACTTGGTTAGACTTTGCTCTCGTGACAGAGAATAAACCTGTTGCAGGTTAGAGTCTCCAAATCACTCCTCCACATGTCAGGATCATTTAAAATCGGGCTGTTTTATGTTGAGTCTGTGGCCTGAATCTGTTTATGCGCGTTTTCCTCGCAGCTCCACAAGCGTTTCTATGTATTAAAGGTCTCCCCCTCCCGAGTTTCTGTTTATCCCTGCATGTAAACTTATCTTCCTCCAGCTAGTGGGGTCCGGAACTGCAGGCAGTGTTTCTGTGTGGGGCGACATGGCGCTAGCCGTGTGTCAGCCACTTGCAGTCAGCGGGCCCCTGTACTTGGGATTAAGTTACAGCCTGTGACCGCCGGTCAAAACCCCTCAACATTTAATACTCCACCGGCGCGCCTCTGGTGCGCATGGCTGGCACACTCCGAAAGATAGACGGGTTAAAGTTTTTGTTTGTTTATATTGTTTTGTGTACTCCGGCCACCAGCAGCCCAAAACATAAACATTTAATTTAAGACATTTTGGCTGAAATTGTGTGCACATACATACGGACATCCATACAGAAGCACGTCCTTCAAAGAGGCTATTGCGTTTTCAAATGTACATACAGAAAGCGGGACTGTATCATTTATGTAAGCAGGTTGATTGTTGTTTACATCTTTGTTTTTGTTGTTTTTTTACAGTGTCCTGGCGTACGTGACTTGTGATGTATTTTTTTTTTACTGACAACTCCTGATTTTAATGTTCCTTTTACAGTTAGACTGCCTTGTTAATTCATGTACTTGCGTTCTCACTTTCACCCTCCTGAGTGCCAGTGCCCTGCAGATGACTCCACCAGTAAATGGCATACCGAAACCCCACAGCCTGTGACGCTTTAAGCAGCTTCCTTCTGCGAGAAGGCATACTGAAACACCAGTTGGCAGCATGTGTGGGTTCTGTGGTCGTTCCTACTGCCTTCGTGTCTGAGTTAATAGTTCAGAGATGCTTTTGTGGAGCTGAGGTCGTGAGAACCGAGCGAACTAGTCTGCCTGCGGTCGGGCATTGCGCCAATCAGTAAATCCCCGCTGGCAGGCCCCGGTCGTGCAGCCGCTCTGCGGAGGTGAGGAGGCGAACACTCCAACGCGTGGCCGCCAAGAAGGGCGCCTGCTCCGGTGTAAACATGAGGGATCGTGGGGGGGACTTGGACCTTACAGTAATGTACTCTCAGGAGAAGTTGACTCCCTGCTATTTTTATGGTAACATGCAGACTGTTTGCAAATCAGGTTAAAACTGCTGCCTCTGCTCTCCATGCCTCAGGTTAAAGGCATCCACATTCTCACTGTTTGCACTTAAGAAATCAGAAAACAGGGCTGCATTGTGCCACACACTGATCCACAGGTCCAACCAGTATTCAGGCTATTTGACTTATCAACCATATACTAAACAAATCAGGCGGGAATCCCTCTCTCTGGTGATGAAAAGGATTCCTTTAGAGGCCTGGATGTCCCTCGGGGATGTGCGCCATCACCTCCCTTGGGAGAAGCCGCTATTGAAGAGAAGCAGGGGTCATCAGAGGAGCCACAAATTATCATTCTCATTAGCGACTGAATGGAGGAACGCGCGCACAACGTTGCCGCCAAACTTTTAACATGATGTTTCCCTCCAAATGCACAGCTGGCAGAGTTGCATTAGGTTTGTTTAGATACCACCGATTCTCTCTGCATTCCATGCAGAACACTAATTCTATGTGAACAGTCCAAATTCTGTTTGTAAAGAAGAGCTAAAATAAGGAAAAAGTCACTGAGTCATATTCACCTATTCTTTGTTTAATTGTTAAATTAGTGATAAGACATCTGTGTATAATTCAGTGCCAAGACTTTTAAAAATGCAATTAAAGCAAGCATCTAAATTCAGCTGGCATTATGGAGAGCTGCAGGATATAACCTGGAAATGTGGTTGCAGTTTTGCAATTTCTCTTATTGGCTCTCTTCTTATTAGCCTACATCCATGTTAGGTGTGCATGAAAATGCATCATCCCTGGGATTCTTTATGTCTGTATGTATAAGGAGGTGGTTATCACCTCAGAAAGCAGCCCCTATGGAGCTGTGACTGTTGTTTTCCATTGAGAAAACTCAGCAGCTCCACTGCTCAGACTTTCACAGGGATGTGGAGCTATATTTGCTTCTGGATTTGAAGACGCTGCAGCTACGAGAACAGAAGGAAATGTTTTGCATGCTTTGGCCACAGGTTCTGGTGAGGGAGAGGCAGGGCCGGAGCAGTCCTAAGGCATAAAGTGTGTCAGTCTGTGCGAGGAGAAGACACTCCTCCTTGCACCTGTTTTCTTGAGAATTAAACAGGGTGGTGGGGAGAGGCGGGTAAGGACAAGGAGACAGACAGATTTAGAGGGGTAGGGGCATAATAAAAAAGGTGCTGAAACTCAGGAAAGTACAAATTGTGCACCTCCGCTGATGCCCATTTTGAAAAATAAATGATGCACAAAGCAACAATGGAAATTTAGTTGATAAATGATGAAATAATTTTTCTACTGTAACCTCACTGTGGACTTCTTGACACCTTATTAACAGGTGTTAACGCTTTATGTTTTAGCCATATTCACCTTCCTCCTCCCACTGCCTGCTCTTTTTTGGCTCCTTCCAACCTTCCATCCTGTCTTTGTATTTATAGCAGAGGACCACTTATCCCAGAGACTGCGGGTGTGAGGTGTTGGGTGCGCGTACAGACGGAGGAGGTGAGGCAGGGTCGGCAAACGCAATGGGACGTGTCAAGCATGATCAAATATCACAGGGTCTGGGTGCCGTGTGGGCTCCGTTGATCCTTACCGCTTGTCTGCACAACATACGTCTGAAGCCAGGTTTGGCTTTTCAGCAGCTTCTTCAGTTTCATGGCATGAGGCCTGTGGCTTACAGCCTTTGCCACTGGTGCAGATTCCACAAGGGAAAGTAAAGGGTGCTCTGGACTGGGCTAGAGGTCATCCTGCAGACTTCATAGGTGGCCTTGAAGGAGCCTTGTCTTCAAATCTGGTCACATTTTATTTATGTTTTTATCTACTGGGGGGTGGGGGGTCATCCCTGTCTTCACCCTGCAGCTTTGGCAGCTGTTGTTCTATTTTTTCCCTGATTCCCTGGTTCAGAGGTCAGCAGCTCAGGTCTCAGAGGTGAATTAATGGTGTATTAATGTTGGCAATAGGAAAATTAAAGAGATTAGAGATGATTTAATTAAAAGAGCCATAAAAAATAATTCCCCACTAACAGCCTAATGAATTTTCCTAAAGCAGACTAAGTGACAGGTCTAAAATGAGAGTTAATGTGTAAAGCTATTTGTTGCTGTGGTTTGGGTTTTATTAAAATCAATTTAAAGTTGACTTGTGAATTTCTGACTTTAAGGAAAAAGAAGATTGAAGATCACTCAATATCACCACCTAGTGTACGGTGTGTGTGTGTGTGACATATGTCCGACTACATGCCCTGACTTGTCCCTGGTTTGACACTCGAGGAGATCATTCACAGCAATCTGATGATCTGACAGTCTATGTCTGTGCAAGATGCTGCTCTCTGTTGTTTGTGTGCGAGTGTGTTTCACCCTCTTCCTCTTCTTTTGTGTGTGTTGTGGGTTGTGCACATTTGAATTGTGTGGTTGGGTGAGTGTGAGAAACAGCCTTTGACCCATTTCTCCTGTTTGTTGTGCAAGGTGACATGTATATGTTTTTACAGAGTGTAAACCTTTAATGAAGAAAGAGGTACAGATTTCTTTTAGAGAAAGAATCTAACTCTTTAATTATTTTGCCTCTTTTTCTGGTGTTTCACCTCCAACGTCATGAGTGTGTTTCTACAAAGCCTACACATGCTAGAATGGTGTCACAGTATGTAAACAGCACTGGGAAAAAAGTAACACACAACACTGATGTCAATGATGTTGTGGTTCTTAAACCATTAACATCAGCTGATAAAATCTGAATGTGTGAGGGCTGCTTCAGTACAGACGAATTTCAGCTGAAACAGCAAAGATTCACTGATTCATTTACGCAGGTGTTTCAGTAAAAGGTGCCATGCGTCAGTGCCAATCAGGGCTAGACTTGATTGCTGACAAAAGTCTGCAGTAAGTTTCTTTGGCCAGTTTAAGAGAAGCCTCTAAAGAAAATGTCCTCAACATCCAGGGTTTAGTCTTCTGTTCTTGCATTGACTAGTCTAGTGTTTATATAGAAAAATAGGTGGACTGTATGTAGACTGTATTTTTAATTATAAAATTAGGTTTTCAAACTACTCATCTCTTCATGTTGCCAAAAATGCAAAGTTAGCATTCTACACATGTTCCCATCAGGTTATTACTGTAAGATGAAGGGAAACCTTTCAGGCCTGGTTCAGCCTATATTTAGCCTGCTTGTTTGACAAAAGGATATTCTACTCTGGGATGTGTTGAAAAGCTTCCTTTCCAGCTATCCCCAGTGTGCTGAGACCTGTGGTCCTTGGCTAAGTTAGGTGGTGACAGCCACACTGTTGCTAGAGTATTATCACTTTAGCACTGTAGAAAAGGGGGGTGGGGGCATTGTCCCCTAAACAGGATGTCCTGGTGTCTGGTCCCATCTCATTTGGCCCAGCCTTTGTGTGAGTCCCTTGTCTATTGGGGTAAATCCTTAAACCAGATGTGACCAGGATGTTAAAAGGTGCTCTTAATATTTAAATTTTTTCAACTTGTCATTTTATTTATTTTACCACATGCAGAATTTAATGCAAACTGCAGAGCACACACTGAAAATGAGTGTATATGTGTCAGTGGGTCTTTGCGCTGCATGTGGTCGGGTGTTAGAGTTATGAGATGAGGCCTTTCGTTTTTTTTTTTTTTTTTGTTTTTTTTAAATCTTTCTTTCTCCCTCTCCTCCTCTTTTCATGCCCTGGGAAGGTAAACACTCATCCTCTTTGCTCTTGTTTTTCTTCTGGTAACTGTTGAACAGTGTGTGCTCCACTCGTGGTTTTATTGCCTGGATTGTCATGCAAGAGGCCGGGGAGACAAGTGTCAATAAGTGGATGGGCTCATTGCAAACAAATGCGTTCAAAGAATGGGCAAGGAGGGCAGAGAATGCAGCTGGGTACACACACTACAAACACACACACAGGGCACTATTTTGATCTTTAAACCAAGTCTTACAAATATTGAATGATTTTGTTTTTTGTGACTGTATAAACACACTGTGTGTGTACACTAGCCAACAGTCATTCAAGTGAGACTTAAATGCGACACTAAGGCAGCTTTCATTTTCATTTTTTAAGGACACAAACACCCAAAAACAACTGGGTGCCTATCGCAAAAGCTCATGTTTTTACAGTGTAATCTTAGACTGTTGTTGAGACTTATGACTGAATCCTGGGCTGCACTCAAACCCCTCAACTGATGTGCTTTCTATTCAGTACAAATATGCAAGTATTTACTCTGCTATGTACTAAATGTGTCAACACTTTGCGCTAAACTCTAATAGTGCCTCTGTGGTTTAAGTGTGTCAAATGTTTTAGGAAATTAGGTTCGTGTTTCACACACCACTAAAAGGACAAATGCTGTGGTCTAATGTCCACACTACTATACTGTTAAAAATAATAAGTCATGTTTTTTTTCCTGATTATTCCCACCCAAAATCCTTTGCACTGAGGCAGACACGTCAAAGTTCAGGCGCACCATGCTGCGATGATGTAACTACTTATTTTTTGAAGACAACTCAGTGCATCAGTCTCACAGGAACAAGAAGTGGTTTGTTGCTTATCTTGCACAGTGGCTGCATTCTCATGAATTTGAAGGTCACACACACAAATTACACAATCACATCTTACCAGGCTTCATGCAATGCATTTGTTGCATGGTGGGGTCCAGCCAGGAAGTAATGACAGTTATGGGTGTGTTTTTGGTGTGACGGCTGCACACGGGGACGATGGCAAGAAGCAACTTTCCTGCATTTTATGTGCATATAATCCTTTCACAGACAGTATCACATAATCTAATGGGATCACTGTAGATGCATGTTAAGACTATTGTTGAAAAATGACTTCTGTTTAAATACTTCGCCTGACTTTAATGGAAGTTTCAAAACACATAATCTATCGTTACTTTCAACCTCCCCTGCACACATCAGTTAGCCCACTGTCACGCTCTTATCTCTGCTGATATAACACACAGCTTTTTAGTGGTACTTAACAATGCGCTGACAGAAAGTAAACAGTGCCTCCGCAGCCGGCTTGTGTCTCCTCTGTCTGTCGGTGGTGATCACCCCAGGATGGATCACCCATCCGGTATGAGCACTCATCTCCAGCCATGCTCCGCTCTCCAGAGCTGAAGAGACTGGGCCTCATGATGAATACACCCGTGATAAGATTAGCTCGGGGCAAAAACACACATGGGGCACTGTCTTGCATGTTATTCTTAGTAGTAGCCCATTCATGAAGGAGCCCCTCCCTCTGTGAATGTCTGGCCGTGTGTCTCCTCATGTGTCCCTGTCTCTTTCTTTATTTTGAATGTTTGGATGTCCTGCGCCTATCTGACTGACCTGTGAAAATACATATTTTTCCCATTGAAGACTACTACTATAGTGTCTATATCTCATAGGCAAGTTAAATAGTGCCAAAGCCTATCAGTCTGACTTTAGATCGCGGTCTGTGCACTTCATCACTCCTGGTCCTTTCATACTTTGCCTTTCTGCAGCTAGTCTTTGCATGCACAGCTACCACAGACATAGTTTTTATTGTTAAAATGTTTTGAGCTTTACTGTGATTTGTACACAACTAAGTACACTATGATGCATCACTCTCATGAATTACCATACATCTATTTAATGGTAAACTTAATGTATTAAGGAAAACTCATTAGAATCAAGATTGCTGTTGTGCAAGCACTAAATTCTGCATTTATATAGAAGTTTCAGATACTGTGGGAAGGAAGCCAAGTTTTGTGGTATTGTCCAGTCTTATTTTGTGCATAAGAAATCTCTGATCTTATCTCACAGCATGTTCTATTCATCTATAGCAACACACCACATAAAACATTTATTTACATGTAAGTACATACATTTCAAAATAGACCTCACAGCAACCTCTGGGAACATGAGCGTTAAGAGTTAATGTTAATGTGTGTGTGTGTGTGTGTGTGTGTGTGTGTGTGAGAGAGAGAGAGAGATGCCTGGCCACCCCCTGCAGTGTTACTCTGTGTTGACTGACAGCACCAGTCTGGCTGTACAATAGCTGATCTTTGCTCTGTGTCCGACTGTATAAACACAAAGTGGGATGGTTCCCTCATGCAGAACTCCAGTATTGATCACTTCTGTGAGATCTCACAGCCACACTCATTGTCCTCTGCCCCCTCTTCTCTCCTGCCAATCAATAGCTCTTTGTGTTGATTTTTACCCATTGACAAATCACTCCATCCCATTGCTTTTGTTGAGCTGTCAATCAAAGGGAAGATATTGCTGTATACTCACATGAGGCTGAGTGGGAAGAGTGTGATACTGATGAAGTGTAGTATATCTTGTAAAATATTTCAACTGTTTAATTGAAAGAATTTAATCATTTTTCACACAGAAGTAACTTAAGGAAATGTTGTGTATGCAAAAGTTATACAAATACACCATATATAATAAATGTGTGAATTTAATCATTCAAATGTTTCTGATATTTTTGTATAGAACTTGTTAAAAGTCTGTGTCTTTTATGTAGTACCTTACTAGATCCAAATTCGTCTAAACAAAGCAAACTGCAAAATAACAGCTTGTATTATTATCTTTGTTCTTTTGGTCTGACAATGCAGCGCCTGTCCTGCTGTCAGGAAATAAAAGTCTTGCGAGTCATTAAACCTCTTTGTCTAAATGAGCGATCCCTGTTTCTCAGAATGTGGTCTGTGCGTTGTGCAGACTGACGACAAGCATGACGTTAACTAGCGGTGCAGACAGTGAGAGAGAAGTAATCTGAATTGAAAACCACTGCCATTACAACCCACTGATTCACATGGCGTGAATGAGTCAGTTTCCTGGTAAAGATGTATGTGTTGGTTTGTCATGTGTGCCCCTGTGACATACAAACTGACGGGTGAAGTTACACACTCATTAGATTACAGCGTTAGCAGTACAAATATATGAACAGTGGTGGAGGAGGTACTGAAGCTTGGTACTTAAGTAAACCTACAATTACCCAACAAAATATATACTTATACATAAAAGTAGAAGTGCTACATCAACAATCCTACTTAAGTAAGACTCTTAAGTACTTACTTTTAAATGTACTTAAAGTATTAAAAGTAAAAGTACTCATGCACCAAATACATATATTATTGATTTCCATTGCAAAGGATATCTGATCAGGTTAAAATAATCAAAGAAATCATCTTAAAATTAAAATGGATAATGTGTAGTTAATTTAAATTATCAATACAGACATCTCTGAAATGTACCCAGAACCAGCTATGGACAGGTCTGTGTGTCATGAGGCAGGCTGTGGGCATCAAGTGAACAGAGAGGCTGGTGATAAAAAAACAGGCATTCACCATTTTTACTGTATAAGTTTTCCTGCTTTTGATTAGTGTTATGATTAATGTTTATCAGACATTAATGGGTGGATTAGTGTTAGCAGACAGTAGCTAACTGAGCCAGAGCACCAGCGTCATGACTGAGGCTCATTATAGAAACACAGCTCGCAGCATGACACCACCTCCATGCAGAGTCTGACCTCACATCAGTCCAGCACTGTGTTCATAAAATGTAACAAGTAACTACAACACTGTAGAAATCTAGTGGAATAGAAAGTACAGATAACAGCTGCAAAATGTAATGGGGTGAAAGTATAAAGTATGCACTATTATTTTTACTGAAGTAAAGTATAAATACATAAAAATTACTCAAGTACAGTAACGAAGTACAAATACTTAGTTACTTTCTACCACTGTATATGAATCTGGAGAACTAAACTCATTAACTCATTGGTTCTTGCTATCATGAGCCAGTTTCACTGTTAACAACAGCTTGATAGCAGGGGTAACATTTATTTCTTGGTGGTCTCACTCAGCTCAGGTTCCTTGAGAGTCACATTTTAACACAGAGGGCACCACTTTAGCATTAGTTTTCAACATGCAGGTTAAAATGGGAAACACTATGTCATCAATACACCATAGCTAAACTGCGCTGATACCAACTGTCCAACTCCTATTCAGGCACACACAACACATCATAGCTCAGATGGGACAGGACTTTTTAACCTAAACAACGAGCTCTTCCTGAATCTTATCAAGTACTGTTGTTGATTAGACCTGTCCAAAGCAATAATGTCTGTGGCCTGTGTTTCCATCTATTTATCTAGTCTGTTTTTTGTTCAGCTGATTATAGAGGTGTGCACATTATTGTGCTGATGGCATCATGGAATCTATCACCACCCCTGCTATGCTAACATAAACTTTGTTGTGGTCCCCGAATGATCTCACACAATGCACAACCGGACAGGCAGAACCTGACTGAGGGTCCATATGTGACAGTTTGGGAGTGACACTGTGATGTTTTGTCAACCGTGTCATCCTTTGCCAGTCTATTGGATACAGGCCATTTTGGATGCACATTGGTTTCCCCGAATGCGTTCATCCCATGCTGCAGCCTATTCTTTCACATATGGCCAGTTGCCATGAGTCAGCAGCAGTGGTCAGAGGTTTCCAGTCCTAGACACAACAGTCCATCCGGGAAAAAACAACTCTCTGATGCCTCAGCCTTCCTATATTGTCTGGGATGATTCCGAGTCGGGAGAGGCTTATTGTTTGGATGTCTTTGTAGTGCAGGTCCATTGCTGCGGAATGTGGGGATTTCCTCCCTCGCGGGTATTTTTAGATCTCTGTGTGAATTCAAGGGAGCTCTGCATAATGCAGTGCAGTGTGAGGTCTTAGGGTGGGGTCTGCGCATTCATGCACATGTGTGGGAATCTGTGCTGCGGCTCATATGATAACAGAAAGGATGTGTGTGTGTGAAAGCATGCTGTACTTGTGTATCTCTGTCATATAAAACCTCATCGCTCTACTTAAAATGGAGCCTGACTAATTAAGACAGATGCCACTCAGCCTGGATTTCAGTTGTGATTTCACAGTGTATTTACCCACTGTTCCCAGTTTGACAGCTCCAGATTGGACAGCATGGTGTCAGTTCAAAACAAGTCTGCTTGTTCGCTGAACTGTTTCGAGAGGGCTTCACTGGGTCACCTGGGGGTCTCTGACCTCCCAGGCTAATGTTCTCTTCCAGGTCTCTCTCTTTGACAGCAGTCAATGGAGGCGTCCATGCAGGGGACAGCCAGGCGGATGGCTGGGGTGAAGTTGGGGAATGGACAGGTCATATTCCAGTAGGACCTGTCACCTCCACATCAAACCAACTGAAATCTCCTTCCGGGTCTCACTCTCACCCCTGTCAACTTGGCTGACACCAAGTGACACTTTGGCTTGACCTGTCTTCTGCAGAGTACACATTTGGTTGTAGAGACCATTTTATGAATGGGTCTATGTTCCGTTGGGTGGTGGGACTGTTGAGGCATCGTCCACAGCAAAACACTCAGTCACTCACCAGGACTATCATCTATAACCTGATCTGCTGAGGATTTCTAAACTACTAATGAACCCACGAGGGTTGTGAAAAAATCAGAATTTCTAAATTTAATTCAATACAATGACTAAATCTGAATTTGAACTGACTCCACTTTACAGGATGTTGATCTGAACTCATTGCAATTCAGAGAAATTCATTCTTATCACACAGACACTAACATTAAGCATACATTCCCTTAACGTTGAATTATTAGCAATATCTTCATTTCAAAGTGATAAAATGAATTATCATTTATAGTAGACCACTTTACAGGCTAATGTTGTTGCTTCTACTGGTCAACAGTTCCTCAAATGTTTGGTCGAGGTGGCATCGTTCTGGTCTGACTGTTCATGTTTTGGACAAAATGGCCAGCAAGTTTTTATGTTATACTACAATAACATTTATACTGCAAACATTATTACATTCTCTGCCTCTCTATATAATGCTGTGTGCCCAGACCCCTGCCTCCAAGGCTACTTTGCTTTCACATGATATGCCAACATTCATGTTTTGGACTTGCACAAGCAAATGAGAAACAGTGTGACTAGACAGTTGTTGTATTTCAAAGAGAGCAGGGTATAAGGTAATACAATACATGTTTCAGGTGGTGAGTAAAGTGTAATGTATTTGATTGATTCACAGTTCCCAATGCAAATACATGCCATGATCATCAAAACAAAAGACAAAATACAAATCTGTGAACTTACCTGGAGCTGCTGTTTGAAGTTTGAGGTCACCTTTATGGAACCACAGACTGGAGCAGTGCAGTAATGGCAGATTGCTCTGTTGTTTCCATGTGTTGTGGGGATTGTCTCACCAAACTGAACGAGCACAGATGTCCTTTTACGTGTGTCATCATTTTGCATGTTGCTCTAATTACAAAAATCAAAAGTAAAAACCAGCTCTGGCCCTCAGCTTATTTCATCAGTGTACTCCAAACAAAACGGCTTAAATGTTTGGACAACCATTTTGAAGACTTGGATACAGCAAGGTATTCTGGGAAATGAAGTGCTGTCCTATCATTTTCTACAATTTGAAAGTTATTGTATACATAAAGTCCATACAATAATATCTGTATGAAATTCATGTTGTAATCATATACTGTAAAGCTTCATTGTTAAAATAAAACTAATTATGTATCATGAATTTATTTGAACTTCAGGGAATTCCAATTCTACTTCCTGCAATTTGAATGTGAATTGCAATTCCACTTCCTGCAATCTTAATTCAAATTCAAATTCAAGAATTGAATTGGAATTCATGGGTCATTTTCAATTTCATTCTGAATTTTATACAACCCTGGAAACCACTCAGTATTCCGTTTAGTGACTGTGAATCTGAAGTGATGCATAGAGGTGTTCTGATCTAAACATAAACATAAACATTACTGACATACACCCCACTTTTAACTTGACTAGTAGGGCTCAATACTGTAGCACTCTATTATACACAATATATTTATAACTATCTCTGTTGCATAAACCAAACACAGCACATGGACACCACAATGTTTCTATGCATTATAATTTACATATCTCTCTGCAACATTAACATAAAACATACACAAATCTGTGCACACAGCTTTCTTTAAAACATACCTCGCTGTACTGTATAAATCGACAGAAGTATCACAGCATGCTATATAATTGTCATTAATTCACTGTCAGCTAACAAGCCTCAAAGAAGAGACATCACACACGTGTCTGTTTAAAATAGAGCGCTGCCTTTAAGTGAATGTTGCCCCCATATGCACAGAAACAACCCTCCCACAATGCAACACCTGCAGTGACATCATCACATATTTCAGTGGTGAGTCATGAAACAGGTCAAATTTTAAATGTCTTGTTCACACACTGCTTATCTCCACAGACACACATACACACACACACTCCTCCATCCTAATGGAATGATGCCCCTTCTGTTCACATGCTTGTCTCTATGTGATTTGCCCTCAAACAATTGGTAGGTCTGTGCTCTTATCAGTGTGTTAATTATCACTCGGTGTTCCATTAGATCAAAATATAACTCATGGCACACAAAGTTAGAAAAAAAAAGTCCTATAGATTATAAACAGTTATTTTATTTAGAATATTTAGAAAAACTGTTAACAACTGTTGTAAATCTGAGAATGATTTTAATTGATTAAAATTAAAAACCTTTCTTGAGTAGAGACTGAACTTTCCAACAGGAATTAAATCTACATATATCTCTATGTATGAAATGTTTTATGTAAATAAATGAAACTGACAACATATGCTTCATTCTTTTACATCTTTAAGTTAATGCTTTCTGCCTCCATCTCTTCTCTTTCACCTTAAACAAAAGAGGGGCCTTTAATGTCCGTATTAATGTAGAAGCAGGTGGTAAAGAAGCCTTTGTTAATCACTTAATGATGAATTCCCCCCACTTTACATGGTGGCTTTTTCACCACCCATTTACTTCTTGTGCATTGGCTGTGGAAACTTTATAAAAAGTTTATCTTACCATGAA
Organism: Parambassis ranga; assembly: GCF_900634625.1. NCBI lineage: Eukaryota > Metazoa > Chordata > Actinopteri > Ambassidae > Parambassis > Parambassis ranga. The sequence continues at coordinate 10,994,362 of NC_041028.1, read as the reverse complement.
ATGAGTAGGCACGGATAAATGGCTAACGTGGGGTTTTGTCTGTCAATGCAGTCAACCTATTGGGGGTCCACCAACTGGGCAGGTTTGGACCATATGTCATCATTCCGACCCTTTGTGTGGGCGTGTCTCTGTGGCAACCGCATCAGCTGCAGCCATTGTGTGCAGAGATTCAATGGCCCATATATTCATTGCAGGGCTGGCATGGGCCCCGCAACAGAAACAAATTGATACATACAAGCTCCAACCCCATTTGGCTTGCATGACACATTTCAAATGGACAAAAAAAGGACATTTTAGCCTGTTGAAAATCTTGAGAAAAGCTTGGTTGCCATAGCGACAGGGCAGTAAAAGCAGCCATGGGCCATTAAACTCCAATCAGATGTAAATTTGGGCTGCCCCCAGCCTCACTGACAGAAAGCCCCCTTCACACAGCAGACACAAATTAAACAGTTTGTTTGCCAATTCACATGTCATCTTAATGAGTTTTTATTCGTTTGCCCTTTGTTTAAATAGAGAGAATTACAAACCATCATTGATTTATAATACTGGGCCACTTCAGCTGTCTGCACATTATCTATTCATCATTCACTGCTGGTTTAAGTATACTAAGTACGTACATTTTACCACTTGTGAAATGTTAAGCTGGTGCCACAAAGAAAATGAGCAAGCTTATTGCAGCCTCAGTACAAGTAAATATTATATTTTTTGTTTAGCTTTTTCTAACTTTTTTTTTCTCATTGAGTCATCCCATTCCCATTTTAGCACATTTTGGCCTGAGCCACAGGTAAAGCCTGAGCACAGCGAAAGTGGTTTGCCCCTGTTTAAGATACAGCTTAAATACAAGTTGCTATAAATTTAAGATTCAATGAAAACTCCTGTAAATGGACTACTGTTCTCTTTCCCTCCCTGGCATGGCACACATAGCATGAGTGAGCACTACATGTGGGAAAATGTTATTATTATTATTCATAATAATGCCTTGTAACACAGGAAGTAAGTTTTAATGGAAAACAAGGAGCCACCGGGTGACACTGTCTCCAGGACAGGAAGCAATGTGCCCTTGTGATTGGGCAGAGAAAATATTTTGCTTGACTCGATGGCTAGAGGTTTGTCTGAGCTTGTCGTGCCAACGCGGCCCCTGCTCAATGGCACACACGATGTCTGATGTTATTGTAACAATCAGGATTATTATGTTTCACAATGCTTGGCCTATGTAAAAGTACAGGGAGGGGGTATGACTGCAGAATGATGCTGAAAGGTTTTTGACAGATTTTCTACATTTTATTATGATATCTGAAATCTGTAACATGCATATGTGATATAAACACATTATTTTTTATTTATATTTTTTATTTCAAACCATATATCTTGTAATTATTTGTGTTCTGTGAATAAACATTTTTAATACACTGTATGTTTTTGAGTTGTTCCATTAAACAAAGCAGACATGAACAAGCAGCTTTTATCTAAGCCACATTACATGTATTGTTGCTCCTCTCAGTAGATCCATGTTCAAGAGAAGAAGAAAAAAGAGAGAAACCATGACTGCCTCTGATGTTAATGAGAAATGAGTGTGTGGTCCTGTTGTTCTGCCTGTTACCAGGAGGCTGCCGCCAGTCTCTCACCTCATACTGTAAAACTGCTCTGTTATGAAAACACCGGACAGGCAGAGCACAGCGGGGGCTTCCATTGGCTCTGGACCAAGCTGACCTGGGACCTGACATTACCAGTATAGCTGCAGCCTCCCCATTGCTCGTCCATTGATGCACAGTGAGGCTAACGATACCCTGTCTATCTGCTGTGGTGTCTTCCATGCAGGGCAGGCCGAATGCTAATTTGACAAAAGGATGATTAACTACAGCAGACACAGTAGCAAACTGCCTCATTTTCACATCTTATTGTCTACAGTGTCCCACCTCCCAGAGAGGTTTGACTGCTCTATCAATGACTTATAATGGAGGGGATCTGTACAACACAAAGAAACTCAATAGTTTGTCAACTTCTTGTTTGCTAGAATTCTCTGGTGAAATGATGAAGTTAGTTTTTAGCAGTGTATTTTATGTTTAAATATACAAACAGTTGAGTTTTCAAGTGCAACAACCCCACTCTTATTTTATAATCGGTACAATTTAAAGTATTGTCTGTGGGACGGGAATGAAGGAGGCCATGACACAGCCACAGTGAATGACTGAAAAGGAGGCAGGATGGTGTACTGTCTGGATGTCTGGTGTCCACACAGAGTCCCTTCTTGTCCACTGGTGGCTGTGGAGGATTCATTAGGCCCCACATTCACTCCCCCTGCACGTGAGTGACAGGTCCCTGCAGCCAGTGTCATCCCTCTCTCTCTCTAAAGCAGGGCAGATCAGCCCACTCCTCTCTCGCCCATCTGGCTGCCTGAATCTAACAAGGGCTGTCTTCCAGTTATAAGAAGGAGGAGGAGAGAGGGAGAAAAAGTTAAAGACTGGAAGATCCCAACAGATTCTCCGTGGTCCATGGGCTCCAATTATTCAGAGCTTATCTTTTCAGCTTGGCTGATCTCCAAATGAATAAAGTGCGGGCCGTATTACTGCCGGCCGGGTGCACTTCTAAAGAGGCTGAAGGAGGATCAGGGATGTGGGTTATGGTGTCAATCTGGCCCTGACCCCTAGGGTTAGGGAGGTGACGTTATGTAGTCACAGTGCCTAAGCTTCCCCTTGTAGCACCTCCATTTAGAACCCGTCTGGATAAATGGAAAAGGGCAATCACATTAGAAGTGGATTCTTTTCATTTTAAAGCAAAAAGAAGAAGAAATCTCTCACAAAGTGACAAGGTGACTCTTGACTTTGGAGTCAGTTTCAAGACAGTGGCAGGAAAAGGTTAATCTGGCACAGTAAGTGCTGTCATTGATGTCGAGAGTTGCATCAAATGGATTTAGAGGAAGCCTGCCAGCATAAAACAGATGGGAGATACAGATTATTTTACCATATTAGACAAACATTTCATAGAAATTCTGGCAAGCACAACTAAGTTTTTGCACAAATAACTACAGTGTCTGACTTTAATTGACCCTGAGGGTGCAGGCATTTCAACCATTTCTACTAGTGTTTGTGTAAACTTGGATAAATGTAAATCTCTCTTAATTACTTTACACCAAAAATATTACACAGTACATCAAAATACCGACAACCGTCCAGTTGCAGAATTACATCTCACCTTTTCCTGTGTTCCTGAAACCTGTACACTCTAGCTGGTTGTGTTTGGGATGCTGGGAGGATGCCACCCTGGGCTCAGTGAAGTGACACCCCTGGGTGAGTACCACTCAGCACTTGGCACTGAGCCGGGGCACAATGGGAGACTGGTGGTCCTCCGTTTTGTGGCGGCCCTTCCATCGCTGAGAATCTCGACTCTCAGATCTACCGACAAGTGTTGCTGATCCCTCTCTTCTCTTCTGCCTTCCTGGAGATGGCCAGGAGATTCTCATGCCACCGCACAATGCCTAAACAAGCGGGTATGTCTAATTCAATTAAGTCCACAAGGCTGTGCCAAGTGGGCTCTGGTCCCGTGTGACAGGGATAATGAGCAGGCACAGAGGAGGAGGAGGAGGGTGGCTGTTGGATGGAGTCTTGTGCTCATTCAGATGTTCATACTTCATTCTTTTTATATTCTACTTAAAGGCTTTAATGTTTCCAGAATAACCCGACTCATTTGGTGCTCAATGGAATATTTTGCATTCCAGCATTGCTGTGAAAATGGGTTAGATGAGGAACACTTAGAGACTGGAAATTATAAGGAGTGTGTCCTCGGAATTCCTGCAATTGAAAAAAAAGTTTCCAAATCAGGACTCTTTCTTCAGTGCTGTGGGCAGTGTGACACAATAGGTGTCTGGAAGAACTTGAAAAGAGACTCAAAAACGCCCAGATGGCTGGACTGAAAGCCTGACTTGTTTCTTGGTAAAGTTTATATGTCTATATTTTTGGCCTGTATTGATATTGAATCAACACATAGTCACACATAAACAACACGAAGTGCTGTCCACGGAGGATGATGGGATTTGTGTCGCATTTTAGAACAGAACAACACAGGAAGTACAAAAAGCATGACAGTGAACCAGTGTGGAAAACACATTTATTAAACTTAGTGGAAGAAGGAAGGCTGATAATGATAATTTAATGTAATGAGAGCCAGTAGGGAGGGTCGGCCCGATGTATTGATTGATATACATCTAAATAAGGCACAAATAAAGAAACTTCTATGACTGTGTCAGTAAAACTCCAAAGAACATAAAATGATGCTGTTCAGGTGAAAAAGCCTTTTAATGAGTGCAGGAAGTCACTGTGTGAGGGTCAGCAAGAGGGCTGTGATTGCTATTTGAACCACCATCAGTGCAGTTACTTGTGTAACCATAAAATTATTTATTCATAACTGTAACCAGGATGTTCTTGCTCTGTTTTTAACCCTGGCAGTCTCGAATCTGAAAACAGTGATTGATAAAGCTTTTTGAAGGCAGATAATGGTTAGTTTGAAAAAACTTGTATGTGTAACAGAAATGGACAAACCATGTAAATAATAGTTTAATTTGGAGGATCTCAGGATCTCTCCTAGCATGTCAGGCCATCATAAACAAATGCAAATATGATGTTATATTAAAATCCACAAACCATTTCTAAAACTGCTTTTGTGTGGGTACGTATGTTTAGAAGTCTTTGACGTCCACTTATCCAGTGTCAAAGAAGAAAGTTGCTAAATAGCGTGGCAGTCATGGTTGACAAGAAGTCAGACGTCGCTTAAGAAAACCCGCTTTTCTGCTTTTCCAACACTTTTGACTTCAGCTGGGAACGATCTCAGACTATCTCCAAGGCCTTTAGTTTCACTGAAGTCTCCAAGAACTCCTGCTGCTTCACTGAGACCCTTGTCCCCCGACCATCACAAAAAAAGCCCCTTAAACGTTTGACTTTCTCACAGAAACAGCTTGCTAAATGGTATTTCTGTAATGGACTCCTGCTAGGGTTCATATGTGTTGTATAGCCACGTTGCACAAAGTTGAGTCAACATGATTACCATGAGAATGCTCCCAAAGAAAGGCCCGAAAAGGGTTTTTTTGAATAAAAATCTGAAACTATAGAATTCTTTGTTTTCCCAGAAAAAAAAGAAAAGAAAATGAAAATCAAAGACATCGATGGTCATTTTTTTCTATTGGAAAAGTGCTGCCGACTGAATGTCTTATTTACATGCCAAAGGGAATGGCCGTGGTTTTAAAAGGATGGGAAAGCAGGGGCCTCTATTATGGTGGTGCTGGTCTCAGAGGCCGTGGACACTCTGGCAGCCTCCCTGCCAGGGAGCGGTTAACAAGGCCTTGGCTGAATTAAAGAATGGCAATGAGTTTTTAATTGGTGACACATTATATTTATCAATCTGACAGCGGAGTGACTGCACCGTAGCCTTTCTTGTTTTGTCCTTGTGTGCACATTACTTCCCCCAAGGTGCCCCTGCATGATACCCCCTGTCTGCTGAGGTCCCTCACGTGTGAAGAAAGAAGAAAAACATAATAATTGAGCATCAAGTTGAATGATAACACTGAATTATTCATTAGGGTCTCTTAAAGTGCTGGATAAATCAACCCCCCCTCTCCTCTTTTTTCTTTCTTTCTTTTTTTTTTTAACAAAAGCTTCTCTTTGTCCGTCCATCCAATCACCCCAGTTTAAAGCTTAGCATAAAGACCAATCCTTTCCAGACCTTTTTGTCCATCATGACAGAGGTTCTGCTGCGGGGCCGGAAAAGTTATTAACAAGTGTTTAATATTTGGATGGGAGTGTTTGGTCACTTCTTCTATACACGGCGTTTATGTGTGGCCCTTCTATATGCCAAGCAGCTTGTGACTTAACACTTAATAATGACACTCTGTGTTGCTAATGTGACCATATGCCATGAATATATTTGAGTTTCAATACAGTTCCATTATTCAGCTTTTATTATCAGGTTCAATGTTATTAAACACTCTTTTAAAAAAAATCTTTATTCACTTCATAGGCAACTATTGACTACTGCTAACCTAATTGAAAATTGAAAGTAATGCACCCAGTGTTGGAATTTAGAGTATTATATATGATAAAGGTTTATACATTTTATTAAACATCACAGCACTGTTTGTAGGCAGTTACAGAGGTTCAGGAAGCCCAAACAAATTATAATGGTCAAATGAATCTTTTATTTAAAAATGTTTCACAGTTCCTTCAGCAGTTTCACATAACACAACAAAATCTGAAAAAAATAAATATCAAATAAACTGCACTTGTCGGAAAAAGATTAGAGAAGTGTTAAAAAAACAAACCAACCAAAAAGAAAAAAAATACCAATAACAAATGTGTCTTCTTGTATTATGTAACAGAGATGCATGTTTAATGCCATAATAAACACAAATCCTTCTGTCCTTCTTTTTAAAACTGCAATGATGAAGGAGACAACATATTGTGTGTAGCATCTTGTTTAAGTTTAAACACTGCTTGTTTATAAGTAACAGTAGATCCCCAATAATTTTAGGAGAAATCCTTTGTTGTCTTCGGGGCGTTTCTACGGCATAGGGGGTGAAGACCAGAGGGGCGATGCTCTTCAAAACGGTACTGAAAAGAGAGCAGGGCCGGAGGAGGCCTAATGAAATATTTAAGATTCGGGCTAAAAAGAAACTCTAAAAAACACTGCAACAAAGGGGGTCGGCCAAGGGCCTCCATTGTCCCGGGACCTGGCGGAAGTAGGGGCCAAGCTGCTACAGATGTGAGGGGAGCCCATATTGAGCCGGGTTGTGTAGGCTCTGCTCACAGCTGTGTCGTCGCACTCCCGCCCCAGCCACCAGCCCCCTGCCTTTGTGAGCCTTTGTGAGGGCCACAGAGTGGCGATTTTACACCGAGCTGATTGCACAGCAACGGCTTTGTGTCACCAACAAGAAGGTTCTGCCCATTCCTGACCGTCGGCACTCACTCCCTCTGCATCACAGACTCACACATTCATCTTGATCCCATCAGCCCACACAGCCTCATAGCTTTTTATTATCTAAGGATGACAAGGTGATGAATCCCCTTTCCGCCGGCTGATATGAACTGTGGTGGTTGGTTTGGGGAGGTGGTGGTGGGGTGGGGGTGATGGAGGTTGGGGGGTCTCTCATCCAGGATCTGCCTATTTAGTGCTAACTGCTTTTGATTAATGGAGGGCCTATTCTGTGTAACATATGCCATTTTCAGGGCCCAAAGAGGGGAGCACATTTGCTGTTTTTGAGTAATGATGTCAAAAGGTCACAGTGAGCAGAAAGGTGAAATAAAGGAAGAAACGGAGCTTTTCCATTTTGTAAAAGAACACTCGGGTCTTCATCTGGTGGGAAGTAAATGTGTTAAAGTCACTTGTTATGTTTAAAGAGACAGAAGAGAATGATTTTACTCAGCAAATTTGAGTTTTTCCTCCTTTCTTGGATCAGAACACAATAGAATCACCTCTACACACATACATGTGTTTTTTAGGAACTTATTTGCCTTTGTTTTATCATTTAAAGATGCTTTTCACATATCGAATAAAGGACTAATTAGTCTTTCATTGTATTAATCCAACCTAAAATATAAACACTTTACCTAAGAGATGACTTGATCCCTCAAATTAGAGAGAACACTTGGCCATTCCCTTTAAATCCCTCAGTGTCACTCAAGGCTACAAGGCGAGTTCAGGCCTGAGTGAAAAAAAGCTACAGCAGCTTAACACCAATTTTAACACATGACTCACTCCGTCCAGGCTTATAAAGTCTTTTTGATGTGACTAACGTGAGGGACAATGTGGCTATGCCCTGGAGAAAGACTGGGTCAGGGCATTAGAATAAAGCAACTCACTTCTAACAAATCAGGAAAAATAATTGTATCTAAAGCATGTCGGCAAAGCACTGCAGGCGTGTTTTGAATTTGAAGGTATGCATACAAACATGGCTAATTTACTGAATGAGTTAAGACAAATGTAACCACTATTTTGCATCTGGAAATGTCACCTGAATGGACAGTATTACTTTTTACTTATTATTCACATTATATCCAAATGCATATAAAACAATTGTTTGTAAATATGTGTGTTTGTTTATTTATTTATAAACATATATATTTGGTATTAATTTATAAAAATGCACATATTTTTCAACAAATTACAAAAGTCAGAAAATATATTGTTATGGGAAACTCGGATGACCTATCATTATTTATTAATATAAATTTGAAGATATGTTCTTAGTGCCAACAGTGAGAGAATAGGACTGTAGCTATGACCTCAGTGAAGCTGAAAAACGTTACTTTTAATGATCCTCCTATGATGTGTCCACTGCCAGAGTGGACTCACTCTCCTAATTGCCTCTAATTGATGTGAGGCTTGCAGGGCTTGATACAATCCAGATGTAAGGCTGACTAACCTGTTAGTCTCCCTGTTATTTAGGCAAGGGTTTACTAGCTGCACTTTCCCCTGGGTTTGTCTCTCTGTGCTTCACACAGATCTGTCACATTTAATGGCCTGTAGGCTGAGTGGGCTGCTGTAGCCCTCTCTAGAAGAAAGACCCACGAAGAAAGGCTGATGGTCAACTAATGCAGCTTAATGTTCTTTAAAAGAAAGGTTGGGGAACAATTAAGAGAGTGTTTCCCATGGTTCTCCCCCCAGTGGTTTGTGGCTGTCTGTGCAGCAGCTCGTCTGTTTGATGGACTCTGAATGCATCTTATTGATGGGGGTCAGAGATTAGAAGCAGCCGTGTGAGGGAGAGAGAGTGAAAAGAGGGTCCCACACGGCAGCCTCAGTGTGGTTCAGACACACATACACAAATAACCGCTAACAGCTCTTCCACTTGTCTGTCTGTGAGTAGCATTTATCTGAACTGAATGAGTGACTGAGTGCTGCATGTCCCCTAATACAGATTCACATACAGATTCTTTTCATGTTTCACATCAATCAATCAAAAGTTGCTGAAAGCTAAATTTGCCAGTTCACACTGTATGACTCCATTCAAGCTGTTTCTTCACCTGTGTTTGTCTGCACATGTCCTGTCGGTCGTCTTGCTGCCGGAGCTCTGCAATGGCATGCGCCTGCTGTGCAAATGCCACATGTGTGAATGTGCTGGGTCATGACCTCAGCAGCAAACGCAGGATGCAGACTAACCATACAGAGTGCAGAGAACACACGCAGCTCTGACTGCAAGCGGAGAAATGACGGGAACGGGACCGTGACTTAATTTACTGTACCAGTGACCTTTGCGAGCTGGGACACGTGTAAATACTGCACTGCTTGCAGGACCAAACAAGTGAATCAGGGAAGTGGTTTTAAAGCTTACCAACCTTTTTTCCTGTCAGCTGACTGTGCAGTGATCTGTAGACACAGCATTTACAGCAATGTAAACTAATCATGCTAAAGTATAGAAATGTGGTGAAGAATAAGGATGCACCTCTATAGGATAGTCCCCGCTACAGCTGTGGCTGATGATGCAGTGGCAATTAGAGAGTGTTTTGGGTCAAGGAGAGAGCAAGGGTTTTGTTTGCCTCCATCTCATGTTTGAATGGCCATGTATAGGACCGTGAGAGAAAAGAAGCCAATTAAGAGAGGGGTGGTTTGATTTTTTTGTCCCATGTTGTAATGAGGCCCAGGCTCTAAAAAACTTCCTCAAGTACCTTTCGGGTTGTTTTGTTGGCCATATCATTAAGACCAAAATGATCCGCCCAGGTGCTCACTCCCTGAATATGTGGAGAGATTATGTAAAGAAAAACTGCCATCTACAAGCTTTTTGTAACACACTCTCCAGCTCATACACAGCGGCATGAGTGGAGTCCTTAAATTCTGTCAATCAAGCTTGTTCAAACAATGACAAACATTTTTACATTCAGCCGATCAGAGGAAATGCATGGGTCTGATGCACATTCAGCTGAGGCTGCACACTGAGTGCATTCTCCAAAAGAGATGTCCTAAATAATGAGAGGAATTATTTTTGTTCCGTGGACATTTCAAAGGCACTTCTGAGCTTCAGTTACCTTTGATGGTGTTGAGCCAGGAAGTGAGTCACATGCTGTGGTTTTAAGTGTGTAGATCCATTCACAACCACATCTAGTCAGTTAAAGTTTTTCCATCTCTACAACGAAAAATGTGGGTCACAGTTTTCCACTTTTATTTAATGTAAAATGTTGTTTTCTGGACTGCATCATCAGTGAATTGGTGATAGATATATAAATGTCCAGACAAGCTGTGCCCCAGACTGTTGATAACTGATAATGTTTTTCTCACACTTACAGTCCCAGCTGTGTCAAGCGATTAGACAAATTGGCCTAAACCATGACAGACCAAACAGGAACCATTGGTATGCATATCTGACCAATTAATCAGATACCATGACCCCATAAACCCTCCGCCCTGACACACACATGCTGACACACTGCTGCTTCCTGACTCTGGGAAACCAAGAGTCCGGCAGCTGCTGTCAGAGTGGGTGGTTAAGGGAGGGAATGGGAAGGATTCGAGTGTGCCATGTTAATAACTCACAAGTGGCCCAGGCCAGTGGTCACTCAGTTATTAATGTGCCACCACACTCCTTGGCATCTGACCCAAAGACACATTCCTGGTGTAATGGGCAGCAGCTGGACCGAGGTTTCCGGGAGGACAGCTGAGAACAAGCAGACCGTGGGGAACTCCCACCATTATCACTCCTCTGAGACTCTAAGCTGCTCCCTCCCTGCTCATTTGTCCCTCCCAACCAGGAAACCATTCCAGAGTGCCTGTTTATGTTGAGTACAATGATTATTAGAGTAATCCAACGTACATATTGCCCTCAGGAAATGGTAGCAGCAGGTATGGGTCCGGTGTTAATTTTACAATAGACCAAAAAATAACATTAGCGGTGTCCACAAAATCCATCTACTCTATGCTTCCTATTTATTGTCTATGTAAGCATCCATGCAATGCATTCTGGGAGGGGTGCATTGCATGTTAAGAGATGCTGCATATGTTTGCATGAAGTATATCTCTCAGCTGTTAATCACCAGCATGCATCTCGACTCACTGCTTCTTAAAGTATATGCACTAGATTCAGTGTAAAAATGCCATCAATGAACTGTACTTCTGACTGTGTGTTGTTATTGCCCTGTTTTGGTTGTTTCCGGTTTTATTTTGAAAGTCTTGTTTTCCTTGTGCATTCCCTTGTGTTTTACTTCCTCCTGTGTTCCCTCCATTTGCAATTGCCTGCCCCGCCCTGATTGTGTTTACCTGTGTCTTGTTACCCCTTGTGTATTTGATTGTTGTGATCCCCTTTGTCCTTGTCAGTCTGTTCTCTGTTCTCCCATGTTCTTGTTGCTCTGGTGTGTGTTCTAGTTCCCTGGTGTCCCTGTGGATTACCTGTCCTTTGGTTTGTTTCAGTTTGTCCCTGGGACTCTCTTTTTTTGGGGTTTAATGGTTATTATGTGGCTTATTAAAGATCACCCTTTGTGGCTGTACATGTCAATGCTAACAGATGCCTAAATTACAAAGATAAAACACTGTCATCACTGCACAAATGTATATAAAAAGCCAAACAAAATTGCCAAGTCACAATCTGCCAACACTTTGTGTGTGTACTGAACCCCTCCCCTGAAACCATTGAGCTACAGTTTGGAAAACTGACCCTGAAAAAAACACTCCACTGCGGTTTTAACTCATTTGCCAGGAGTATATTTTTTCAAAAGCACCTTCTTTCAGTGTGGATGTGTACATAAGAAGTGGGGGCTGACACACAGACCTCCGTCTTGGCTGACGACCAGTGGCCGGAGCAGCGTTGGCAGTGAGATCGTGAGAAACAGGGGGGCGACACCCAAATGTCATCACAGCTGCAAAACTGCTGAGCACAAAAGCCAAATTACAGAAATATGTACCCCGAGGCCTCCCGACAATGAAAACAGAGGCGCGTTTGAGCGGCTGCTGCCTGAGGAGGGCAGTGGAAGTTGTCCTGCGTTATGTTTCATGGGATTTACTATGAGCAAGAAACTCCAGATTCCACAGCTGCTGGCAAACATCAGTGTGGAGCAGCGTTGGTGGCTGTGTGGGAATTCATACTGGGTCGGCCTTACTGTCAGAGTGACATGATATTGTTCATCAAGCCCATGAATGTGCTGTTCACATACTATACGAGGGAGGGCCTTGCTGACAGTGCAGGCATTTATCCCAATGACATGGATGTGTTGATTCACAGTAGCCTTGGTGTCTTAATGGTTTTATTACAGACCTTTGAGTAAAAACAGCTTCTTGTATAATCAAAGCATAGTTTTGTTTCATAATTAGCAGGTCATTAACCCTATCATCAGACTCGCAACTCCTGTTTGGCAGGAAGTCTTTGGTGGTTAGGAGGCCATGTAAACACATTGTCTGTGCTGGGGGAAGCAAATGTCCATACTGCACTTATTTCTTATCTGATAAAGCAGTGCAATCCCCTGCCAGCCTGCTGTAAGGATGACTCAAAAAGGCATAAAAGAGACAACAAGAAACAGAGGTAAATGTCCCACAACCCAGTGTTTTATGTCTAAAAGGGATAAAACCTGCTCATAGTGACAGTATGGATGAAGTTACATAAAGTGTAGGTCTCACTGCTTCCTGCTTTTTGTACTGTATTTGAACACAAAGCATGGACTGTTGAATGTTCCAGTATGGATGTCATACAGGGTAACTAGGCTGGGTCCTTCACCAACTTCCTATTCATGACTTTTGCCAAATATGCCAAGCCAGGCCTGAGTGAAGAGGCGTGGGTGTGAGCAGAGGCCATTTTCCTCTCAGACAGTTCTGCCTACGTTTAGTTGCTGGACTTGAGAATGTCTGACTGGTGACTCAGAGCAGTAGTGACACTTTTTACTAGGACTCTGCACTAATCACATTCATATCCAGGGATATGCGGGCCATAATCCTGTGAAGTTAAAACAGCTATAGCCCTGCAGCTGAAATATAATAGACGTGTGAGTATATTTACATATACACAGGTGTAAGTCTGCATGTTTGTATATGCAAGTGTACAATAGTAACACAGTACAGACCAGTATTTATTTGTGCAGGAGAATGAAGCTGGGAAAGTTTGAGAGAGGCAGTAGCTGGGCGGGTGGCTGTGAGGGAGGTAGATTTGTGGTTTGGGTGGGTAGGGGGTGTTAGCTATGTGAGCTTAAGGAGGTGGATGAAGAGAGGGGGTGTGCAGAGAGGGAGAGAGGGCCTGTGCTTGTGCCTTTCAAGGTGTGTTATTTGTTCAAGGCTGTCCAAACATTTACAGAGCGCTGGCAGCCCTGGAATGCAGAGGCAGGGCTGAGACTGAGAGCAGCAGCCGTGGGAAACCGCTGCTCTCCTCAACCTCTGCAGGCTCGTTCCCCCTCGGGCAGAGTGTCAACACAGACAGTGCCAGAGATGTGTGGGCCTGATAGTGACAGGTCCCGTCAGCAGCCGTGCACACACACACACACACACACACACACACGTGCAGTTCCAGCAGGCACACTGCCGGGCTTATTGCCTCGCTTGCAGACTGACACACATTAACAGACAGAGGCAGAAGCCAGAGGCACCCGCCCTCACACACACACACAGTTTAATTGTTCATTCATACAGGTACGCACATTTAATTCCCTAATTTCTTGGGAAAGATAAGCAGTGGACTAGCTTTTAATTCCAGAAAATCTGTTTTGTTTTGTTTATGTTGTGTTTTATGATTGTTGTCCAAATAGGAAATTGTCGATTGTATTGATGGACACCTGTTGATACGCTACCTGTGCATGCATACGTGAAGTAAATTTAATTTCATCCATTCATTCATTCATTCAATCATCAAACACAAAAAAGAACAAACACTTTTTTTTTTGTTTTAAACGTAACTTGACCAGGGAAGCAGAACATGAACGTTAAACATCCACCTGTGTGAGTAAGCTTGAGGTAAACACATCCTCAGGTGGGAACCTGCCGGTGCCAAACATGAGAACCATGCCTTGTTGAAACCCACACCAGGAAGTCAGCTGTCACCGTGCACTGTCGAAGTGATATCTTGTGATAAGGCTTAGAAAGATAGCCAGTGTTCATGGTGTCGCTGGGTGCAGAGCAAGTTCACTCATATCTGGGTATACCTGTTCTCCATTCACACACCGCCCTCAGCTGAGATAATGCATGACTGACTTGTTGAACTTCACACCTTGCATTGACCTAAAACAAAAGATACAAAAAAGCAAATATAACTGATTTTAGACAGCGCCACATGTTCTATTTCACCCAGAAATTCAGCCTCTACAAGGAACTCCACAGAGAGCAATTCAAAAACCTTTAATCTACATTCTGATTTAAAAAAATGAAAGCATTTGCACAAAGTTCAGGAGCCATTAACCAATCACAAAATAGAACTAAACCTAAGGTGTGTAACAATAACTGAACAGAAACAAAGAAAGGTTGAAATTGACCAAATGAGTTCTTCAAATGGTGTTTTTCTGCCACTATGACTCATGTCTCATATGTTTATTGTCCTTATCAGGTTGTTATGACATTGACTCATTCTTGTTATACACATTTACAGGAAACATTCTAACAGTGTATCGCTACATCTTGTAATAACAAAACTTTCCTTTATTTTGTTGTTGTCATAACATAATAAATGAGCGGGTTATGAGAAATGTTCAAGAAATGAGCAAGGTTGTTTCAAACCAAATACAATCAGTTGTGCACTCAGCATTACTGACAACATAAGCGCTGCGTCTGTATCTATGATTGTGCGACAGGAGTTGACCGTTAGCTGTGTTGGCATGCAGTCAATAATATGCAAAACATCCTATGAAATGTAATGTGCAGTTCATGACAGGAAGTGGAGGATGTAGAGTTTATGTATTGTTGTGTGTGATTTCTAAATATACATCAGCATCAAAAGAAATAAGGACAACAAACACAACTTTTTGGTGTAAATAATATAGAATACTAAGGTTCATTACATAAAAGGCATACATTTTAAGGTTGTTTGTGGTCACACTGAGAGTTTTTATAAACATTTGTAAAGTTTACTGAATGAATATTAAGGACTGAATGAGGAAAATGTTATTTATAGTTTGGCTTTAATTTATTCGCACAAACATTTTTTAATTGGTTTTTATGTGGGTGAGGATGAAAAGACAAAAGAATAAAAAACAAGTTATTTTTTGTGCTGGTCGCGTGGGAAACATCTTCATTCCATTTAAGAGCCTCATTTGCCTATGTATTGGCAAAATACCTGCTGTTTGTGTACACATGACCTCAGGTTGGTGGAGCAGCTGCCAACTACAAAGGCGAAGTAAATGCTTACACACACATACACACAAGGTGCTTAACGACACCTCACACATATAATACTATGAGAGTCTGAAGGGATGACAAAGCTGAGTGAAACTTGCTCATCATGCTCCTCCTCCTTGTGCGTCTCTTTGTCCACGTGTCTGGCACACACACTTACCAGCTCCTGGTGCCCTGCAGCTTCATACACCTGCCTGCCCTGCTAGAGGAGTGTCATGTTTCAACGATGAGGCAATGCCCAGCCAATGGGCTACGGTGAGAACGGTTAGGGAGTGTGGTGGGAACTCTCCTCCCATTTCTCCTCTCTCTACCTGGGAACTGAAGCAGCCTCAGGGAGGGGCAGCCCAGTCGCCTGCTGTCTGAATGAACACCAAACAAAAACTCTCACCAACAGGTGAGTTACACGAGTCACTGTTGGTTTTTCTCTCTATTCTTTTTCTTTCCCCCATCATTTTTTTTCTCATTCATGGCTGGCACACAGCTTTACATTTTGGCAGGATTGTAAAAAGGACAGAGGAAAACAAAACAGTCAAAGTGTGGGAACTTTTCCTGGTTCCTTTTTTCTTCTTCCAAGAGCTTTTATCAGTATTAACTCTGCTTACACAGGTATTTGTGCACCTGTGGCACGGGATTAGTGGATCAGCCTCTTCATTGTGTGTCAAAATAAGCACTGTGAATAATTTTTTTATTCCAGGTTTCCTGCCTGAAAACACATTTAATCATGAGCTGTACAGCTGTGAGGGCTTAGAATTTCAAAGCAAACTGTTTCACTTTAACAAAGTGTTTCAGTGAATCAGATTAAAGGAGCTGCCGATGCAGGTCATGTATGTTCATTTATTCATGATTTATGACAGAAAGATTTCAAATTGATCTTGTATCTTCCAGGCTAGTCATGACAAAGATCCGAGGACAACAACATAACAAAACTTGGATTTTATTTTTTAACAGCTGCAGTTGTCATTCTGCTTTTAAACCTCAGCTCAATGAATGCAAAATAAATGTTCCTTTCATAGGATTATATGAAGCAGCTAAGTAACAGCTACAGGACAGGATGGGCTCTCCTCTGCATACACAAGTTAAGCTGGGACACATAAGGGATTCTTGGAGAGGTCTTAACCGGTCAATCCAAAAAATAAAGACTAAAAAAAACTGCTCGGTCAGGATCATACAGCTTACACAGTGCTGCTACACTGTAGCATTAAACAGCTGGAGCTGATTTCTTTAGTCACTTGGCAACCAAGTGGACAGCTACATGTATAATGCTGCAGCACATTAGAATAGCCAAACCACATATATCTCTATAAATGTTTTTTTTTTTAATTCATTTTATTTTCAAAAGTGAAGAATGTGAAATTGTCTGTGGACACTATCCAACATGCATTTTCTTGTTGTTCTGTTTTTCAGACTCAGACTGAAATGCACTCAGGAGCAACACTGATTGGGCGTGCTGCTCGAACACATCTTTGTTTTTGGTGGTACCTTTGGCAAACAGCAGTGACAGTAAATTCCCGCTTCAAGAAATTCAGCAGCTAAATGTAAACTTCATCTTCTGTCTTTTACTGCTGTGTGATGGGCAAGTTGACCTCTTTTAACTCTGAGCTCTGAGCCCAGTGCTCAGTTTCCAGGGGTGAAAAATTGATAAAATATACAAACGGTTTGTTTGTTATGTGTGTGTCTGGGTATAAGTATGGACAAAGACCCTTCTATCAAAGGATCTGATGACAGGATAGACACCTAAGTGTGAAAAAATCTGCCCTCCTCTTTTACTGCAGCCCCCAGCAGAGCTACACCATCCACTCGACTGCCCAATAAAAACAAGTAAAGGGCTGACATTGCACTTCATTTAACACTGCATGCCCTTCACTCTGCCTCCTACTTAGGCCATTGTCATCCACAGGGACTTGGCTTTGTTGAGTGGTTCATGTTGTCCATAAACCAAAACTCCAGACAACAATAGATGGGCAGCTGTTTCCTGGGCAAGCAGTGTGTTTTGTGTCCTACAAGCAGGTGCTTTCTCATGATGTCATTTCGTAGTGTGGTTAATGTAGCATGAGTTTACAGGTGACTGAAGGCATCCCAGCTCATTCTGCTTTCTTGTGCTTCTGTGGCATTGATAAAAATGAAACAAACTATAACATGAATTTTGTTTTGTAATCTCTGAAGCACTTCATTCGTTTTACAAACTTCAAACTCCATCACGCCATCCCAGGCATGAGTGTGTAAATGGCTCAGTTGATTTGGGCTGGGTGAGGAGGACATGCACTCTTCAGAGGATCATTCGCAGCAACGTGTCAGGTGTCAGGTTTTGTCCAACAATTCCCTGGGGTAACTGTCACAGTGGGACATGACTTCATCCCACATGCTGGCTGAGTTCTGACTTATTTGACACTGTGTCACTGTAGTCCACAAAGAAGAAACATAGGTATCCTTGATCAGAAAAAAAGGCTGAAGGTGATTAAAGAGGGTGCTGTTTTTCTTTTTACTCTGCAGTTTGTATCAGTAGCAGTGAAGACAAACATGGTCTGTTTATCCCCTCTGTTTCAGCTCTGCTGCTTTCAAACTTGCCTTTCTTTGCCTATCCGACTGCTCCTTTCCTCTCCTTTTGTTCTTCGTCTTTCAGTCTTTGGTTTACAGCAGGTCCACAGGGGAGAGGGACATGTTTGCTCAGTCTCTCACTAGAAGGGGCTGGCAGAAAGCTGGCAATCACAAAGAGCAAATATGTTCATGCAAAGTCAACCGTACTGTGGGGAACTGAGCATTGTTTGTTGGCACAGAGATGGAGAATTTGGGGCAGCACCATGAACACGTGCCCCATATTTCATTTCATTTTACATAACATTGAATACACAAAAGGTCAAAGGTCAGTGTGGCTTCATGATGCTTTGCAAAAAAATAAAAGGTTCAACCAACAACTACTCAAGAGGTGAAATGCCGCTTTTTACCACCACACTTAAACCCAAAATGTTATACACGATATGAGGTCCATAAATGCTTTATCTTAACCAGACTAACTGGTTTGGTGACAGCTGACAGACTGGACAGGGCAGTCTGATTAGTTCTGCTGTCTCCTGCAGGAGCAGAGCAGCTTTTTTCTGCCCACTACAGCACCTATAGGTCTCAAGATAGAATAAACCTGCTGACCTGGTGAGACCAAATGCTTTTGTACAGTGAATGCTTATAAAGTTCTTATATTCTCTAAACCATTAAAGTTAATGTGAAAGATTTTAAATATTCTTTATTTGATGAAATACTGCTTTTATATGTGAATCCAAACACATATTGCACCTACTCACACTGACAAGCAATAAAAATGCTGTTTGCTTGAACAGTAAATGTACTAAGTAAACCTTGTTAGATTACTTTATGGTACACTTTAGAAAAAAGTGTCAGTCAGAAGGTACATTGTTTGCTTCTGTGGGTCCTACGAGAGAAATGTGTCACCTTGCAGTAATGTGTGACTTTACACACATGCACTGTTTTGAGTAAAACTGGATGCTATGTAATCCATTAGAGGTGGTAACAGGAGATAATTAGAGTACTGGTAGAGCTAATTCTGGGGTTATTTGTCATAGTGTGCGATACAAATAATAAGACACATGTTGCAAGGAAAGATAAGTTTAGTCTAAGTGAAACCTTTACAAAGAAAAGAAAAAACAGTTTACAGTCTTCAGTGAGAAGGGTGCCCCTTTATGTGCCTGCTTCTACATTCCCTCCCTGTCTGCCCTTAGAGGAAGTGACTTCTTGCAGCAGCACAAAAGTCTGCCACCTAATAAAGTTAAGGGGAAGTAAGCAAGAGAAAGCAAGGGGGACCAGAGGAGAAAGCACAGAGGACAAGGGTGTGAAAACACTCAGGGAGAACAGTTTTATGGGTCTGTGTTAATTGAAGTGATTTAAAAAAGAATCCCATATTCCTGGAGGGCTGAAGGAGACAACAGCGAGAGCTGAGGGGGAAAGGAAGACTGCTGTAAAACAGATGTTCTTCACTTTTACCCAGTGAACTGCTGAACAAAGACAGGCATGAAATTTGCATGTGATAAGATCATTACATACATATGATGCTGAAAAATGACTTTCTCACAGGAAGTAATCTGAAACATTGATAGCTTCTACATGTTCATGGACCCTTTGAAGCTTTCACATCAAATGCAGAGATGATAGGCGCACAACTGTTCAAGACACTTTGTGTTCTGTGTCTGTCTGTGTCAGCTCAAGGTCTCTCTTCAGCACGACAGCGCCGCCATTTTTAAGGCAGAGCAGACCCTCTATCTCTGGTTTTTGTTCTATGAACCTCCTGCTGGAAGCTGAGCTCTAAGACAAAGCCTTGTTTACACTAATGGCCCACTAGGCCTTTTGCCACAGAAACAAATAGCAGTGGGGGGAAGTCAATAGAATTTAACATTTTGACATTTTTCCTCCAGCTCTCAAAACCAATATTGACCCAGCTCCCCTGCATGGCTGTCTTTAGTCCAGGACTTTGGCATACAAATCAAGCCAATGCAGGCAGAACCGCAGGCAGCCAGTCGAGGGGTGAGGCCAACAATAGCCTGCCCAGGATGGGGCTCTCCCACAGGGCAGGCAGAGTGGCCACTGTCCCTGGTCTCAAGCTGGTCCACAGAGGCCCAATGTATGAAAGAGACCATGCTATCCCGCCCGCTTTAATGATTCCATCTGAGAGGACCAATTGTGTCTGTACTCCAGACCCTGCTGCTGAGTGAGGTAGACAAGTAGAAGGGACAGTGGGGGCGCTCACATGTGCAGAACAACCCCATAGCGGGCCAGTACTTCTCAAAGGCCAGATTACAATCAATTAGAGCCTAATGAGCGGGAAGCTGGTCTTGTAACCTGTTGCAGCAGGGTAGTTGTTTAGAAAGCTCCCAGTTGGCAGACACATCAATAACCTCTGAAATAGCTCCAGACTGAAAGCAAGACGCAGCAGGAAGTGCCTGAGTGCGTGGCCATCTATATCCGAGTGCTGCTTCTGTCGCTTTCCCATGTTGACTATGTGCAGAGGGAACAAACAGCAACACAACGTGTTATTCAAAAGCATAGCTTGTTCTGTGTATTTTCTACTTTCCTGGATTATTTTATTAGTCATTCAGCCATGATACCAAGGTTTATGGTAGCAGGTGGGTGAGAGTTCATGCAGAGCAAGCTAACAAAAAACACTGAAGGCTTTCATAAACATAGCAATCAACAGGTTCTTTAGCGTGTGTGTGAGCTCCCTTGTGGTGCGCCAGTGACCCTAAAAGGAGGACTTCAGTTTTCAGCAGAGAAAGGGCAGAGTGTGCGAGCATGTGTCACAGCCCAGCAGGAGTGCTCGTCCTCAGGCCGCTCTCACCTGTTGAGCCCTTCTCCCACAGGGGAGGTTCTTTACATGGCAGGTTGGCCCACAGCAGGGGAACAAAGGAAGGGTGGTATAAGAGAAGGTGAAACAGCAGGAGTAAAAGCTACATTCTGGCCTGAGGTGAAATCAGGAGACTTAAGGGAAGTGACTGCAGAAGTCCTCCAATCTTCCTCCTTACTTGACAATGTGTTCCTCACACATATATTGTTTCTTCACAGACTGAATCTGCATTTTTATTTTCTCCCAACAGATACTAGTACAGTTGATCCCATACTGTGTGTTACAGCATCAACTTCCAAACAGTGTGCAAAGTAAATTTCTATTGTTCTGTTTGCTTCTATTATACTGGATTAACACTTGTGCCTGCACCAGTACAAGTAAAGGCAGTTAGGGTTAGCATACATGAATACATACATACAAAATATACCTTAGTGCAACAGAGTGCAGGGCTAAAGTAGGCCTTAATAACTGCAGATTTGATTGAATCACTGCTCAGGATGCTTAGGATACACAGATTAGGGCGCTGACTGCACTTCATGTAATGCCTGACTCTAACATTCACACACTGGCAGTGCATTGCACACATACCTTCATCGTATTGCTCACTTCATATTAGCTGGGTGTCCACTGCAGGTCACACATACTTCCAGACCTCAATTTAACTATCAAGCAGCACACATTCACTGTCCTAATTGAAGTGTTAACTGAGTATTTGGAAGGAAACTTTGAGCTCATAAACTTCCTGGGAGCTGACAGAGGCTGACTCCATCTTTTCAGTGGGATGATATTAAAAAGATCTCATGGTTTTAAATCTTTGTCTCCACATGCCCCCCTTCTCATGCTGTGATATATGTGGGAACACTCACCAGCCCCAGCTGATCAATGTAATATATGATGCTGTTAGTTTCCTCATGGCGAGCAGTTGGGTAGCACCGGTCACCACTGTGTTGAAACACTTTTAATCAACCAGAACCTACTGTGAAAGCCTGAGCCCCACCCGGCTCCCTACCTGCCAAAACCAAGCATTTCTCCTCAGCAACCTCAAAGAGACGGCTAGTATTTAGTAATATTGTGTGGCAGTCCAGCAGATTCTACTATAATGTACCCACTGACAGCACTAACCTCTCACAACCATGCCACCCCCTTCTAAGGTTATATTACAACACAGCAGGAGCTCAGGGAGAGTGGAGGACGGGAAGCAGTGATTGTTTGCAAGTTCTCAAGACAAGCTGGCATGTTCCCAGGCTCAGTGGGGGTAGGCTTTCTCCCAGCATGCCATGCTCTGTGTAGTTTGATTAAAATTGAAGTACATAGAGTTGCTCAAGTATATGGTTTTTGTCAAGTCATTTCTTGACACTACTAATCACCCTATCTTCTTGAGTCAGAAGTGTCCACACATATAGAGCTTGCATTTTGACCCTAAAGACCCTCTGTGGGTTTCCCCTGTGTACTTACTCTAAGAAAATATCACTCAAAGCAAAACTGTGTCTGTGGTGAAAAATTACACCACACAGAAAAACTGACAGCATCTGAAGGTAGCTGTTCCATGATGCAATGATGCATGGCCAGTGTTTTGCAATATTAAGTATTTTTTCTGAGACAACACATCCACACAACATCACAGATGGTTGATAAACTGCAGGGCAGAAACTGTTGCCCGTTTGCATAGGCGTCGACCAGTATTGCAACACCGTCACAGTCCGCTGTGGTTTAACAAATGCAGAAGATGAGAACTTGCAGTGAACCCAGGGAGAGTAAAATGACATCACTATCATCAGCAGCATGGCCAAAAACTGCAGGTGTTTCTTCTGCTTGGCTCTTCTTCACACTTTGTGGAAATCACTAATGTCAGGTGGAATTTTTGTTTTTATATGTCTTACCTTAAAGCTGGAAGGTTCTTCAGGTGTGAAATCATTCAATGTGCAATGCAAATATTATTACTGAGGCATCGCCCAAAGCCTTCGTGGGTGTAGTAATGCAGTTCAGTGAAGTCTAATATGTGATACTGTAAATTATTTGCAAAGTAGAGACTTTTCCCTTTTTTTGCATCTTTTTAGTTTGGTGAGGCAGATTGCTTCTTCTGCAAGATTGTTTCTTTTTAATATCATGCTTTTGCAAGAAGCATTCTGATAGTTTGAAGCTAGCTTGTGATAGTGATAATAATGTGATGCTTTACACCATGTGTCAAACTCCCTAACAACCCTAACTGTTGGACAATATTAGATGTAAAATACCTACATACCGACTGTTTGCTTCAAAGAGCGACCAAATCCCAGTAACCAGGAGTAACCAACTGCGTGTGGACATTTTTATCTTCTTCTGACAATCTGAGCATGCAACCATAGCCTGAATATGTAGATTCAGTCTAAACTGATTATTCTACAGTAATAAAGGATCGTTGGAGCTGCCAGCATCAGGAATGCTGACCTCTGACCATTTGCTTTGGTTAGGCCTCATTAAAAAGGAGAACACATTAGCCAGTGCTTTTTCTTATACTCTTTTTGTTGTGGCAACTACCAAGCAAATAAGCTTCAACTTGCCTCTTGTTGCCTAAGCTCTCTCTTTGGCCTCTGGCATCATACATGTGAAGAGTCTCTTTCCTTGGAGAGCTACACTCCCCGAGACCCAGACGAGTACAGGAGCACTTGTCAGAGACCTGCCGTATTGTATCATGAATGGTGTGGCCTCAATACAAATTCTTCCACACTCTCAGGCGGCAAAGGCCAGCATTGACTGACTGGTTGTGTTAATTTAGCTGCCTTTCAGTCCTACTTGATCCACAGTCTTCTGGACCTCATTGGTGAAAGAGTTAAAAACATCTGAAGTGTCATTGCAAGAATGTGCCATTCAGCCTCCCAGCGACGCATCATTACCGAACGTCAGGCAACAAACAACCATCTGTGGTTAAACAAACCAGGGAGGTAAGCGCTGCAGTTTACCTCGCTACTCATTGATAACCTTGTACAGCGAAAGGTGGCAGGATAGAGTCGTTTAAACACAGTGGGTGATCCACATCAACAGGAAGCAAACAAGCTGCAGATTTGGAGGAGGAAATATGAGGCTGTTAAACCACAAATGGGTTGAGGAGTGACTGTTTGCTTTCTGCAGAAGGAGGACTGTGCCCTCTCAGTCATTCTGCCCAGTGACAAAGCGATGCGGAGGATAAGACTGAGGTTACTGAGGGGACGGCCCATGCCCTTGACACCCCAACGCCCACTCACACCAGCCAGCTGACTCAGATCCAGAGGGCAGCCAGGGTGCAGCACACACATGCAGACATTTGCCTGAGACTTGTGCAGACGTCTGGCCTAAGGTGCAGCTGCAGTGCTGCCCAGCTGATTTGTGATTTACATGTTGTTTTGACAAGGTTGCAAACTGTACCATAAGTTTTGTTCTTACTGGGGAGAAGACACCCTGAAACCAGACCTCACACTCATGTCAGACACTGACTTTAAAGATCACACTTTTACTAGAGATTAGATGCCACAGTAGCGCCACAGGTCACAGAAAAAATAGGAACATTTTAGGGTGAACTGTTCCTTTTATGTACTCACTTAACTCCAGTCTTGCACATAAAGCCTAAACAGAATGGAGACATGCATCCAGCTGGCCTTTGTACCCTCTTTGTTTGTGTGGTAGTCCTGAAATACTGTATGGGACAGTTCTGCTGGCCCCATGCATACAACAGTAGTCTTAATGGTTTGCATTTTTGCCAGTGGATCATGCATCCTGTCCATGCACCGGACCATGATTGTTTCAAACTCAGGCACTGAGAATAAATGAGGCTGCTTCTTGTAATGTGGCATGGAAGCTTTGGCGCTGAGTGGTGGATGGTGGATGTTTCCCAGCAGCACTGTGGAGGAGCTATGAGGAGAAGGTAAGAGATGTGCTGCTATGTGATTGGTTTCACCATTTCCTATTGTTCCCCTTGTCAGCGATAACCTCTGCAACCCGGGCCAAAAGAAGGAAGGCCATCGCTCCGGTTGTGGCAGTGGGCTTGTCAGCTCTTTGTCCTCTGATAACTTATTAACCCACAGAGTCGTCTGACAGAAGAATAATTTCTCACTTGGCTCGCCGTATGGTTAACTCAGAGTAAACAACTTTTCTGCAGAGACAGCAAGGAGGAAGCCAGACGTTGTCCAGGCACACAATTTTTCATTGAATTTCTATTTTAGAAGAAGACAGTAATTTCGTAGCCACTAATGATGGACTTATCTTTGCTCTGCTATGTAAACAGATCGACATTATAATTTTTACTATGAAAAATTCCTGTTTAAAACAGATGAAGTGAACAGTGTTAGCTGTCTTTCACTAATTAACCCAGCCGGTGAGGCCTGCAGGGCTGCAGACAGACCAGAGTCAGCCAGGGTCACCACACTCCTCAGGCACATTGCTGATGTCATGTGTCTTGCTGCCTTTATTGTGCAGTGTTCAGCTTCGCTAATGTGTAGGTCTCACTTGGCCTGCTTTACAATCACTTTAGCTGTTTCACTTCAAGGGAAAAAAAATGGACCAAATTGTTTTACGTGCAAAGAACTCAGACTGCCTGAAGACAACAGACTGAAAGAAGCATTCAAACAGCTGTTTGGAGGGCTAAAAATACCTTTGACACCAGCTAATGTGCAATGATGTGGTTGCATCCCTAACAGAGGGAAATGAAGCAATGGAGATGGAACCAATAGGCTTCATCAGAGAACTTGTGAAGAGCAGAGTGGCTTTCCACACTATGAAAGAATTGTTTGTGGGTTTAGTTGTAGGCTTCTTCAACGCTCCCAGAAAGTCTGCTCAATTTCCTATCAAGACTAGTTCTAGAGTGGAAAGATGACAGACTTTAAAACGTGTATTACTCTGACCTTATTTCACCTCTGAGCAGTGTCATTTATGCAAACACAGGCTACTCACAACCAGGTAGAAACATGTCTCCAGAGACTGAAGGGGATCAAAACTAAAAAGCTGTAAATGACAATGAAATACTACAGGACACATTTCTGTGAATCATCTGATTTCAGCACTGATGACATAACTGCATTTTGTACATTCTCTACAGAGAAATACAGCAGAGCCAATGGCATCACATGGGATTAAATGAATTTCCTCCCAGATTAAAAACATTTGGAAAAGGAAAAAATATAGGCAAAAAAAGTGGAAAAATAAATATTCTAAATTTCCTTGGTTGTGAAGTCAACATGTGTCTGCACTGATCCACCAATTAGAGAAAATCAGGTCTGATCATGTGACTGTGTTAACATCATGGTGAGTTTTAAAACACCTCAGAAGCTTTAATGGCTTTTTTATGTTGCATTACATTTAGAAAGAAATGGTTAAAAACGTTTAGCTCCACCAGGGGCCACGGCTGTTTGACGGCTGTCTTTGAGACACCTGTAGAGCTTCATGTGAGTCAGTTTGGTGTCAAACAGTGGTTGTTAATCGCCATCTTGTGGCGTAATGACGTACTGCATGCTTACGTCGAGGTAACTGAGGTCGCCCCACCGTTTATTTATGATTATTTTATCCTAAAGAACAGATATGTGGGGTGTTCGTATCCAATTTTAATGCCAAAAAGTCGTAAAGGTTTTCCTGAACGAGGCCTGTGGGAGTAATGAGCTGAAGCTGAACCATCCTACTCTGTTTGCACCACAGCCAGGAAGCAGTCTGATGCCGCGGCCTTGGGTTCAGTCTTAATCCTGGAAAGAAGACCTGGAGGATTTTACATGATCTCGGTGGCCAGTGACATTTGAGGTGAGGCGATAAAGTTGTTGTTAGCTCGCTTGATCAAATCTCACCATTGTGAGGACGCACAGATGCGCTAATCCTTCTGCAGACTGTCTGCGTGTTTTAAACCTTATAACTCGGGACTCGACTAGTTGCTGGTGTTTCTAAAATTGTATTAATTTCTATCATGTTAAACTTTCCTTGTTAAACAAGAATTTGAGTTCAGTGTGGAGAGGGACTAGCCTTCATAAAAACATATGTTAAAAATAACTGATTGATTTATAGGCGAAACAATTAAAATCCCAGATATGAGGTTAACGAGATGAAAATGTGACCAAATTACACAAAATTATGCATTTTGGAACAACTTATTGTGAGATTAAGGTGCTATAATACAACATGTGAACATTAATTTTATTTTTGAATAAAGGAAAAAGTCCTTTTCTTTATTTATTGGCTGCTAATGATACTAAACACATTGAAAGTGAAACAGTATCACAGCCCATTGAATCCACAGTAGATGCAGACATTTAAAAACACAGTCTAGTTCTTGACTGTTAATCCTTTTTTATATGTGTTCTGTTTATGAAAGCTACATTTTCTCTCTCATTATTCTCACATTGTTTTCACTCACCTCTATTTCTTAACAGTTAAGCTCACCCTCATCAACCTGTGTGGCATTTGTAAATTGCTTAACACTTTCTAAACAGTCCCACAGATCTGAATTGTGAATCTTTGTCTTCTGTTTTCTGCTCTTTACTATAATTAAGACTTTGCAGCCCTGTTTGGTACAAAAGATGCCACCAACCAAGGATGCTTGGTAACGGGACTGTACACAAACTCCTCTCTGTTTAAACATCATGTCACTGAGCTACTGCTGAATGCGTCTGTTTACTGGGCTTTGTTTAATTAACGCTGAATTGCCGGGCCTGACATGGTAAACAATTAGGGTGAAACTCTGTCGCATTAGTGGCTGTGAAACAGCCCAAACAGATTCCAATCTTAACTCTACAAACTGACTCATAAGAGCCTAATCCTGTTGATGGAAACAGAATCCCACCCGTGTCAAAACGGCCCACTGCCCCAGGTGCAGTAACCACACAGGCCCTGGCTTGTCTCCCTTTATCACAGCTGATGAATTGAGAGGGCCCTCTTGGGCACACAGCCCAGGCTGTGGTTTGGCTAATTAGAGGGTCTGTTTTCTCATAAATATCTATAGTGATGAAAATTAGGCAAATAAAGGCTGTAGTTACAGCCTGTGAAAGTGTCAGATGCAAATTCTCAATTCAGAGTGACAGTGGGAAAAAAATCTGGACATGTGTGCATGTGTGCTTTTATAAATGCAAAAAAAAGCTCAGTATTCATAATTTAACGTACTAAGAAATGAAAACTAATATTTTTGATGTACTTTATTCATCACAACTCTGTCAGCATGCTGTATACTACATTATGCCTGCTCTTAGATAAGCTTTTTCTAAATTATCATTAAGACTCTATGGTCATTAATTAGTGCCTTTAACTGTAATTTAGGCAAATCTACAGGCATCTGTTAACGACACTTTATTAGATCAAGACTGATTGGTTATCTTGGTATCTTCTGTCAGTGACATTTTGACAGGATGCTCCCGTAATCACATTGTCTTTACAAAGTCTTACTGATAGCTGTAAACAAAGGCTCAAGCCCTCCTCAGATAAGCTGTCCTCCCTACTGGCACATTTATGTAGCCCAACATCTGTGCTGTAATTTTAACTGACCTAAGACTTGTGTAGTAGAAGTGTATCTCGGTGCTCAGCTGACTGTACATTTGTTGATCTTAAATTGCTGTAACAGATGTATGAATCTGGATGTTAGATGTAGTTTAGACAACTAGTTTAGCAGTTTAAACTGTTGTGTTTCAGAGTTTTGTTTTATTGCATAATTTAGAAGAAGATTGATGCTTCACAGATCAGGAATAATCCATTTATATTCTGTTTGGTTGCCAGATTAAACAAAAAAAAGCTGCTGTATCCGCTTGATTGTGTTTACATTGTTAATCAGAAAAAGCTTTTCAAATGGTTCATTTACCATCTTTCGGAAATCTGTGCATATCTTAATATTCAAATTTTAAGATTTTCTGCCGTGTTCTTGTTGTTGTTCTTTACATATATGGGTTGCTTATATTAGCTTGCAACCTAATGTGTCTTTCTTAAAGCCAAAATATTTCCACTTAGATATATCATAACAATAAATGATAAAGAACAAGAGTTTGATTGCCTAGCAACAATCAAACTAACTAATACTAAATTGTATCATTTAATGATGTCTGGTTTTGTTTCCTTCACAAGATGGTAACCTAAACTTCTTAAAATCAACCCATTCTCAACCCCTGAAAAAAACAAAAACATTCTCAGTGTGTGCACAAATTTGTTACATATTAGGTCTGACTGCGACGACACAGCCAGCAACATGATGTGAGTGTCTCCTCTTTAGCAGATGAACGTTAAAACAACCTAAACTCTAACCATGTAATATTCTGCTTCATGTTGATCTTTACGTCTGTATTTCTGCTGTTCAGGATCAGAAGATTCTCATGTGATGTGGCTCTTTGCATCTCCTGCGGTGTCTGGAAACATTCGGATCTGCTGTCCACCCCATGATGTCACACCAGTGAGGTATCAGCTGTCTGACACACACCTCGCACACACCCCATATCTGCTGAAAGACTGCTGTTGTAGCAGTTGCCAGGGGATTTTA
Source organism: Parambassis ranga (assembly GCF_900634625.1). Classification (NCBI taxonomy): domain Eukaryota; kingdom Metazoa; phylum Chordata; class Actinopteri; family Ambassidae; genus Parambassis; species Parambassis ranga. The sequence goes on along the minus strand of NC_041028.1, from coordinate 10,965,302 downwards.
CTGTTGGCAGGACATAAATTATGACATAGAATGACTGCAAAAAAGATAAACAAATAAAATAATCAACATACATTATCACAGAGTTCATCAAATACTTCAAAATCAAACAATAGTAAAGGTAGAAAAAAGCTTTAGCGGTTTGCTAGGGGAGAATCTATTTAAAGTTAAGAAATATTATACCTCTGTTGGAGATGGCTGCTGTGAGAACACTGCGTGTATTACGTGATCAGAAGCACCGCTCTATATTTATCAAATCATGGGGCCTGCCGTGGTACATGCACAAGAACGCCCACAAGAGGACATGCAGCATGGAGCTGCTGAGACTTCCCTGACCTTCGTGTCCCACAGACCAAGATCACAGATGAAGCAGGACAGGTAGGAGCCTGCATGTGTGTACAGTAAACTAAACAGATCAAAGCTAGTATGAAAAGAAAAGCCTTAAACTTAATATGTGAGAGAGTTGGATTATATTATCAAATGAAGTTCTTGTATTTCAAATGTTTTGCATTTGCCACATACAGTATATAAAGACATGTTTGTTTATTATTGCATGAATAGCTTCATGGACCTGTTACAGCTTAGCATTTGGTGTTAATGCTTGTAATTTGTTGCTTTAGTGTTTATTGAAAGAATATCTTAACTCATACGTAGAGAAGATTGAAGCAAGGCGTCTGGACTTGTAGCGTTTTCTTGAAGACGTTCACTTGAAGGACAAGACAAGACAGCAATGTGATATATGCAGTCCAGTGCAGTGAGGAATGCTCTGATCTGTACATTGGAGAAACTAAACAACCACTCCACAGAAGAATGGCTCAGCACTGGAGAGCCACCTCCTCAGGACAAGACTCAGCTGTTCACCTCCACCTCAAAGACAAAGGACACTCCTTTGAGGACAACAACGTTCACATTTTAGACAGGGAGGAAAGGTGGTATGAAAGAGGAGTCAAGGAAGCCATCTATGTTAAGCTGGAAAAACCTTCCCTTAACAGAGGTGGTGGCCTCAGACATCATCTTTCTACCACATACAATGCAGTGATTCCATCCATTCCCAGGAAGTTTGCACATACTCACAGTAAGAACAAAGGGCTGTCAACCAGTCCCCCTCCGGCAGTTTCATAGTCGTTAGCCAGTCGTTAGACACACCTGGCCCAGTCAGCCAGATCATCACATGTAAGTATGGAAACATTTAGTGCTATTGTTTTTAAGTTTTACCCAGACCCACCCACTGAGGTCTGCAACCACATATTTACCATGTTTCCCCACCAAACAGTTAGAACTGATGAAGCTGCTTGGGTGAGCAGCGAAACGTCTTCAAGAAAACTCTACAAGTCCAGACGCCTTGCTTCAATCTTCTCTACGTATGATGACCTGGATGACTGAGAACCTTCATCCACATCTTAACTCATATTGTCCTAAAATGACTGGACTGTGATGAATCTGCCTTAGTGACAGCTCTTTTAATTGCAGGTTGTACTGAACCACAATGGATGAATTTGAGTACAGTGTGGAGATCTGCGACCGTGACTGGCAATGCTTCTTTGCAGAATGCGAGGAGTGTAACATACTTCCTCCCTCGCTAGCAGGTCTGGAGGATTCAGGGATGAGCGATATGGATGATGCAGGGTCTGTTCTTGCTAAGAAGGCTCAGCGAGTTGATCTAACTCCAGCAGGCTTTTCAGTGTCAGACTGCCCCATCGATGGTCCCCCAGACTGTGAGGGCTCTCCTGTGGAGCATTACCTCAGTAAGCATGGCATTGGTGGAATAGAGAGTGTGCTCTCAGGCAGCGAGGAGGACATACACCTGCAGTCTGTCAATGTGTTTTTTGAAAGCTTGAAAAGTCTCACAGAGGCCAAGGCGAGCCAAGTGAAAGCTGGGAAAAACAAAGAGGCAGTAAAAGAGGAGGAGCAGTGTAGTGTCGGGCAGCAAGCCAGTGCAAATGGTTTGCCAAAAAACATCCCAAAGTTAAACGGTGGGCCTGCCAGGGTTGAAACAGCAGTTGGCAAAGAGACCATGAGGCCTGTCGACACCATCAGGAACATAAACGCAATGAAAAAAATGGAACCTGCAGCCAGCACCAGAGGGCTCGAAACTGACAAATCAGCTGAAATAGAGTTATTCATCAGAGAGGACGCATACACAGAAACCTGCTTAGGTGAGGTAACACGGAGGAAACAGTCTCATGACTCATCGGACAGGGCTGTCTGCTCTGCTCACTATGTGGACATGTGTAAACTTCCCAATGAGCGTAAGCAGGAAGAAACTCAGTTCACTTTCAGTAGAAAGCTAAGCCCTGACCTAACCTGTGATGTAGAAATGGGGACAGATGTTAAATGGAGGGAAGAACAAACCCCTAATGCAACAAGTACAAACAAAGCAGTGAGCCGAGAAACATCTCCATCTGCCTCCATCAAGAGGAAGAGGAGAAAGAAGAGGCGTCTCAGTGCAGAGCCTGGTGAGGGAGGATATGAGAGGCAGCTTTTCATCAGGCAGAGTGACTCAGAGGAAGGAGAATATACATTAAGAGGAGGAGCAGCTCTCTGCTTACCTGATATCAAGTTATCAAATTATTTCAATGAACCACAGCAGAGTCTCGTGTCTGTTTTGACTCCATACTCAACCACCAGTCATTTCTCAGTGAATAATCTCTCTATTAAGGATATGGAAGTAAACCCTGTGACTCCACATGACAGTCAACACCGGTGTTGGCCAGAGAGCGCTCAGACAATGTATGCAGGCCCAGCAGAGAATTATTCATTCAACAGGGGATCAGTGAGCCCAACTGATGACAGCGCTAATGTAGCAACACATTTACAGCCATGCAACAAGTTAGATGTTAAAGAGTCAACTGGACTGAATACATATTCTGAGTTTCCAGTTTTATTTACTGAAGGTGTAACTGTTAAATCAAACACAACCAGAGAAAATCAAACAAAGGACATTAAGGCAGAGAGCCTGCAGCAGTCTGATAAACTGAATCATTCAGTCATTGTTTGCTACGATGAACCCAAATCCTGTACCACAGAGGTCAAATCAGAAAGTCTTTTACCGAGTGCAGAGTCAAATGCTCCTGCTGTGGAAGTCAGCCAAAAGGACAAACTATCCACTGCTAAGTCAGTCCTGGCTGAAGAGGCTGAAAATTCTGGCAGAGACAAGCGCCCACTGCGTCAAAGAGAGGCTGAGCCCCAACAACAGCTGGAAATCCACTGTCACAACACAGACCGATATAGCACCACACTGCAAGAGACTCATTTTTCTCCATCTGCAGCTGGTGAAACTGCTTCTCACGCTCTTAACGTGAGACCTCCGCAAGTTGAAACCAGAGCCTGCCCACTCCAAGATGAGATTTTCAGTAAAGCTTCATGCACTGATTTATCAACTGCCGGCATTAAATGTCACTCAAATTCAGATGTAAATAACACAGAACCTTCGCATCAGGTTCAACCTTTATTCAAGTTAGATATTTTTTCAGACAAAGCTCAAACAACAGGCAGCATTCTGACAGAAACCGATCCATCCCAGTCTGAAGACTTACTAACAAGCCCTTCATCAGATATCACACATGTATCATCCTGCTGTACTCTGGACTCTGTCATGTCACTCTCAAATGAAACACACATCACAGACATGTCAGCAAGTTTTTGCTCATCTGTCAGTGAACATGATTCTGGAGGAGAAAAGAAAGAGCAAGCAAACACAGAAGGAGAACATGCTACATCTGAACACAAAAGCCAACCAGAATCAAAATCTGGCTCATTAGATAGAGCAGAAGATGCCATCACGGTATTCAAAGCCGGATGTGAACCTGGAAATGTACTGAATTCAGTGTTTGCCATGTCATCTTTTTGGAGTGAGATGGAGAAGCTGACGATAAATGACATTCTGGGATTACGGAGGATCAGCCAGGCTGCTCCACCCAGCTCCCTCCCACCTTTACAGGAACGAGAGGAAACTGACATGTTTGCTGATTCAGGCTTTTTCAGTCATGCAGAAGAGTCCAAGCCTGAGACACCCAATGAGGACACATTCAGTGTCCCTGATTCTGCAGAGTCTAGTTTAAACTCTGCTAACACGGGTAATTTTTCATCATCAAGAAGTGTTACGTGGGAGAGTGAACCGGTCCCTGTGAGCCAGGTGGTTGATATTTACCCAGAAAATATGTCACTGACATCTGTGACTGACGCTCCTCAACCAGTCCCTGCTGAAAGGGCTCAAAAAGGCCTCAGAAAGATTTCCAAAAATATCAGTCTGCATAATTTACATGCCCTGGAATCAGAGTCTCTCAAATATACACTGAAAAGTGAAACTTTGCAAACACTCGATGAAGAGGAATCAGAACAACTAGAGCATTTCACAGAGAGATATGTAGCTGAAGACAAGGGGCGCTACAGCATCTCTCTCTCAGATATATTTCAGTACCTCTTTGGTGAAAAACAGTCCGTTCCCAGCCAGTCAACTACAGACAACATAACCACCTTCTCCACAGATGGGAATTCAGTTCCTGAGACATATGATCTTTTTTTCTCAGAGTTTGACACAGAAAGCTTTTTCAACCCCCTCCATATTGCAGAAGAGAAGGCCAAGGACAAGACAGTTCCCATCTTTTCCTGCTCGCGCTCAGCTAACAGAAATCTACAGTATCCAGAAGCCTATGATTATTTCTTTGCCTCTTCCTCATCTGATGATTCATCTGTGGAATCTGATGAAGAAGAAGAGTGCAGTCCTGTGAGGGTGGTGACCAGGTTCACCCGTAAGTCAAGCTCAAGTCAGATTTATAGCGACATGTATGATCATTTCTTCACAGATGGAGACCTTGGACAGAATTTCTTCTGGAAAACAACATTCTCCTTTAGGAATGTTAATTTTACAGCATCTACAGTTCAGAAGCAGGAATCCAACGCCCTGTCTCTTGTCCCTGTGAGGGAAAGTGGCAGATACCTACCGAGAACTGTTCTTCCTCTCAACGCCCTGGGGAATCAAGACACAATGTTTCCTGATCCACTGCTCTTTCACTTGGAGGAAAGGATCTCCTGTCAACTAGCAAGGCAACCTTTCAGTTATGACGACATACAGACAACTCTTTCAAATCCACGTAAGTCCACTTTAATACAGTAACAGATACAGTAATTAGTTCTCATTCAATTTTAAACTATGCGACAGTTCAGGTAGCCGTTTGACCAGAAAGTATCATTATCTGATTACCACCTGTTTATTTTTAACTCTATCTTAATACATTACTCATGTATTAAGTGTGGAGCTCAAATAGGCCTCCATCTGGTTCACCACAATCACATATGACCCAACATTTTAGATCTGCTCACATGTGGACAGTTGTAATGCGGGACATGTTGCCCAGTCAGTCAGCTGTTACCGTCATGACCAGGACGGATTCTCTTTCCTCAGCTGGCATGTAGGGGTGAGCCAAGAGGAATGGTAGTACGTGATAACTTGACTTCACTCAATCAGTGTCTTCTCTAAGCTGCCAGCAGAGTGCACTAATTTATGTTTTAGCTGTGAGGGGAATTAAGTTACATAGTCTCGAGGAGTCTCTGTAGTATATGTTAATCCTTCTCCCTAAAACTCCACAAGCCTTTATTAAGATGGTAACTTATCCTTAATATGGCCTCTGGTGTTCAGCACTTATTTGTGAGGATTATCTTTAAGGCCGCTGGAATCATACATACAAATATCAGAAGCATCAAGCAGCTGTGTATGTTTGCAGAATTTGAATTTGTCAGGTGTTGGGAATTGACCCTGACACAATGTGATAGAAGTGGGAGAGCATATTATTAGGAGCTTGTTCACAGCTGTTAATGGCATTTACGTACCTTCTAGTGGACCTTTCCTCCATTTTGTGTATTGCACTGTATTGTAACAGCTTAATGATTGAAGACCTCTTTTTGTCTCTTTGAAGGGTTGGATGCATCATTCCTGCCTCTCAAACAGTCAGATATGTGTCTGGTTTGCATTGCATTTGCTTCGTGGGTCCTGAAGACGGCAAACCCACAAATTGGAGATGCCTGGAAGGCTGGTATGTATGTGAAGTGTAGTATCAGTCTGCTGGACAATACAAAAGTTTCAAATGTGCTAAAATTACAGGGCAGGTATTAAGCCACTGATTTTATTTTTTGTTGAGCCCTCTGAGAACTGTTATGATATTCCTAATCCTTGCAAACAGTAAATGCTGAGGTACTAAAAAGTTGAAGATGACTCACTTTCTGTTTTCACACAGTTCTGCTGGCAAATGTAAGCGCTCTCTCGGCCATCCGATACCTGCGTAAGTACGTCAAAATGGAGGCGGTGGCCAGTGAAACGAAGCTGAATCACCCTGCACTTACTGATTCTTGACGTTTCTGCTTAAATACTCTATGACTGAAATGATTGATTCTTTCCAATGAAGACCTGATATGAGCCACTGCAGGACCTGAGTCCCTTGAAGAATGTGTTGTAACGTGCTGTTGTTGTGATTTGTTGTTACATGTTTGCACTATAAGTTTCACTGATTCTTCCATAGAACAGTTTCTTTCCTTCTTGTTAAATCACTGGGTGACTCTTTTTGAAGAGAATTTACGTAAAATATAAAATGACCAAAGTCAAGATGAGACAAGTTCATGTGAAAGAAGACTTTAGACATTTGTAAAGTATGTTGAAGAATGTTCTGATGAGTGATTAGAGGCAGGTTCACTCAGAGCTGTACAGACTTGGGATTATAGATGGCCATGTGATAAATAGATTAACTTGAGGGACTTGAAGGAGTTAAGATGGTTTTTAAGATGTATCCATTACATCACTACAGCTGCAGCTGTAACAATCACAAAAGACATTGGATACATTTAATGATTACTTTTTTAATATTAAACTCAACAATTGTATCATAAAAATAATAACACCCCCTTTTAAAAGTTTGGGGACAACATTTTGTGAGCCGGTAATGTATACTTTGAAGGGCATTTTATTATAGGTTGTACTGAGCTGTTTTACAGCAGTAATGCTTATTTGAATTGTGTGCTTATGTGTGTTATTTGAAAAGCATTTAGGCCTAAAGATAAAACTTTGCAAACACTAGAGGGCGACATTTACTCATATAAGAAGTTGCTGCCCTAGCAGTTTAAAAAAGGACCCAGCGTTTAAGCTAAAAATAATGACATAATGCAAAAACGTCAATAATGTCCATATTAAGTATCCACCAGCTCTCTCCCACTGAGTATTTGGAGAAGAAATACATTTTTAGATTTTGTTATAATCTCATGTCTGAAAACATGTCACTGATTCATGACTTGGAAAAACTCAAAATTCAAGTTAATGTTAAAAGGTACAAAATTAATATGTATGAACGCTGGCTTTAATTTTCCCATATGTGCAAATGGATAATCAAATACAAATTTCCTATATATACCTAAAAGGAAATATGAGTGCAAATATGCTTATTGTCTATCTTTGGCCAAAGTAGATAGCACAAGACAATGTAGATAACTTAAGGGAGACTGAACAGACGAAAACATATTGATAGAAGTGGATTTGTAGTTTTATTTCAGTATATAAATAAACACCTCAAACAAAAAGGAAAAATGTCACACATGTATCAGTTCTGTGCAGTATTGATGGTAATATTAGCATCTTTAAGGCAGTCAGGTGAAGCTACATGTGTTTGCATAATAAAATTACTTATTTACAAAAATATACAAATTCTTCTTCTTGACTGTAACGAGCCCTAGTGGAATGATTTGATCACAAAAAAAGAAACTTACGACTATTAGTACAGTGTACAGCTTGTTAGAAAATTTTTGAAATCTTTAAAAAACAATACTAAGGTACTACATATTAAACTTGCCAGATAACACATTAAAAAACAACATTAAAGAAACAAATTTATTATGCACTTCTCTCTTGAATGCTACATGTCCGACAAATGAAGTCTGTTCCTTGTATTGTGTTGACTCTTCTGCTAGTTTCTTTTCATACCTGCCCTCATCATTCCTTTGTCTCACTCCTTAACATCTAACAAAGCACTCCCTGGGATTTGTTGGTTTATACTGTACACAGCGGGAGCAACGCGGCCTCTGCTTGTTGGATTTTATTATCCCTCTGATAGAGATCTGTTGTTTGCACACGTCCAGACGAGTGCCGGGCTATTGTTTTGTTTTATGACCATCTCTGCTGGGTTGCCATGGCACCAAGGCCTCTGGCCCCAAAGTCTAATCCAGTCCAGTGTGTTGAAATTCCAGACGTTGGTTGAATCATTCCAGTATCACAGTCGTACTCCCATATGTTGTCATAGTCCACTTCCTGGTCATCTGGTTCTGTGGGTTCTAGGTACGAATGGTGATCTGTTGGAATGGAAGAGATTCTCAGCAATGAAAGATAAACATCGCCCTGACTGAATAAACTTGGACCAGTCCCAAAGTAATTATGGGGTGTTTTGCTTTGCCCCAAAATATAATCTTACAGTCAAACCAGTAGTGTAACATGCCACTTCCACACCTTCACTTCTTTGTTCTCTTTTTAACAGTATAGAAACATGCAGCCTGTCAAATGATATCACTTGGTCATGCAGACAGGAATTTACCACCAGATAAATTCTACTGGTTTCATATGTGATAAAACAGCCTGTAGATGTATATGTGTGCCCAGTTGTGTGCTGTCAGTCACAGTGAAAGAGTAAAACCTGACTGTGTAACAGTGTTCTCTTACACTTCTCCCTCTAGGGATATCTGCACAGATGGCATTTAGTGATGCAATAAGCTCCTTTTTCATTGGCACATTTGCACATTTACTGCACCTTCACTTCTGTAACCTTTGATCTTCTATCTACCTGATGACAGAACTGAAAGTTCAATCACTCCAAAGTGTGAAATTTATGGTGTAATGGAGTGCAAGTAATGTTCTGTGTCCTTACTTAGTGGTATTTAGGAAGGTGGCTGGCGGTGCTGGCTTTCATAACTCACACTTGTGAGGAAATATGATGCTGCGGTGTAGAATTTAAAGGGTTTCTATTGTTTCTCAGTAGAACTATAAATTTATCCAGCCTATGCCAAACACTTAAATTCTAAAATGCACTCAGACACACCATGCATACACAGAGGAATGGTGTAAGGTTCACCACTGCATGCCTTCAATTCTTACCTGGTGAGTAACTGTAAGGCTTCTGAGCAGTGTACCTCACAGAGCTTGGTGGGACAAGAATCTGTCAACAGATGTGAAAACAGAGAAAGTTACTTCCCATGAACAACAACAACAAACATTCTCATGCTTCCTAAAATATGTTTCATCTGAAGCACCTGTTTAAATATCACCTGCAGCACATGTATATACACATGCTCGGCACACTACTGTTTCACTTTGCACTACAGCATTCCAGGAACCGGAGTGTCCTGGTAGATGAGTGCATCTGTGCTCCTCACCTGCTCTTGTACTTGGCTGGGCACAGGCAGCAGTTTTAGTCTGGACACGGCCTCTGCTCTCTGCTCTGCTTGGCTTTGAGGAGTTTCCATCTCTAGGGACAAAGCCTGTCCTTGGGAGTTGGTCAAAACCAGGCTTCTCCTACAGCGTCTGCCCATAGGAGGGGTGCGGAGCTGGAAGGAGGAGGGTAGAAGGTGGGAGTCCTGCTGGTGATGCTGGTGATGAACTGCTTCTTGCCAGCTTTGCTGCTAAAGGACAAAGAGTATTGTGTCAGAGAAGCTATGAGCATGTAAAACAGGATTATTTCACTATAGTCACATTTGTGAAGATGTTAAAAATGTTTTGACAATATTTATTCTTAACATATTTTTATATCTTTTTATATAACATATGATGTGATAACTAAAATAAACAATAGTTTACACATTTATTTTGTAATCTATTTTAGTTCTGCAACTACATGCCTGTTTGTTTGTGTTCATGCAATGGTTAATATCAGACAGGCTGTGCAGGTGTAAATTGAACCTATGGATCCAGTATCTTTGACCCACTTACCACTGGCCTGGCCTCATCCAGGGAGTAGATTTCGGGGCTGCAGGGCTCATCATACAGAGGTGACAAGGGTTGTCGCGGGGCGCACATGTCTGAGTGGCGCTGAGGGATGTTTAGCGGGTAGTTTAGGGAAGTCTGAGGAGTGCTCCAGCTGTTAGACTGAAGGGTTTGAAGAGAAACTGGAGTTAGTTTACACCACCAGAGGAAAGGGAAATCAAATAAAAAACAATCTGATGCAATCTGATTAGTAAACTAAGGTTTTGGACTAATATAGCAGTGAAGCAGTACAGATGCCTGCTAAGCAGAGTAAATATTTTCAGACAGGCTTATACTTAATGAATGATAATAGAGATTTGACTCCTTGCATCATTCAGTTGATTGATCTTTCAACCTTATATAAATGCCAATGAAACACCATTTGTTAACACTATATGATGACTGCTCTCAGCCCACTGCTGCCAATTTTAGTTACTGCTCACATGACATTCAAAGAAAGTCAACAGTCTCAAAGGGAATATTCAGTTATCAAGTTAGACGCCAGAGTGAATTACCTTGACGAGTGGGGCTTTCTCCAGCCGCTGTGGGCTGGCATGGTGCATGGGAGAGTAGGGTGTGCTGTAAACCTGAGACAGTACTGAGCTCTCTGCAGGCTGCAGGTAGGAGCTACGCTGAGGGGAGGAGTAGCGCAGGGACAAAGGTCGGAGGTCGCGCTCAGGCCTGGTGTGTGAAGACACACTATTGGTTCTGCTGCCCAGTCGGGCAGTCTCAGTCGAGGAGGGACGGCTGGAACTGTACTGTAGGGACATCAAAAAAAAAATGTCAGCCAAGATTTGTGGCTTTACAACACTATGCAGCATTAGCTTTCTGTGTCACCCTGTGTTTTTAGTATACAAAGTCCTCTTGAGTGTGAGAGAAAAGGGTCTCTAAAAATTTTAATTGGGAGAGTGGTGGTTGAGGTCTGAAGGTAAATGGCAACATTTCTGCTGGGCACTCAGCCCTCTCCACTTTTAGCTAATTGGATGGGCAGCCTGTCTGTGTAGCCCTCTCCTATGGGAGTTTGGAGTTTTACTTTTTAGTTAAGAAGCAAAATGTTACTGCAGGATCTTATCTGCTGTGTTACTTGGATGTTGTTTTGGGAGAAATGATTGACTTTGTTATGATTTATTTTTGTACTGGAAGGCCAGAGGATCACTGCCTGAGAGTTTGTAACAGGAGCGCTTTGGTCTCTGGACCTTGCTTAATAATTAACTGTGTGAAAGAAAGGTGTTGTTCAGCTCCACCAAAACAAACAGCTCTTTTTCAGCGATGTACAACTACCTACCACATTTAGATCTGTGCAAATATTGTAGTGTTTAATGGTTTAAGAACAGTCAAACATACACAGAGCGGTTCAGAGTATCCAGGGGAGAGGGGGTTTTCTGCACGAATCGGTAACTGAAGGTGTTGAGACCCACGTCCACTTGATGACCGGCTGAATTTACTTCCTTGGCTGTTTCTGCTCCACCTGTCAAACTGCGGAGGCTGGAGTTTAAAGAAGACAAAAATATTATTAAGCATTAACATTTGTTTGACTGTGAGCTAAGCTTTGAGGCTTCTGCATAAACTTCACCCACAGGTTCACCAGTTAGATTGGGCAATAGTTGTGGGTCATCAGCAGCCATGAACAGAAAGGAAGGAGCACATTGCTCACCTCTGTATTGGTTGGGGTGTAAATGATGTCATAGACTGGGGGTGGAGGGCTGAGGACAGGCACGTCAGCAGCTTTAAAATGCTGGATCCAGTCGCAGAACTCTGGCCTATCCAGACAGGACACCACTATGGGGTTGATCAGCTTCCCTGGGAAGAGAGGAGGGGAGGACAAAGCCTGTCATTTGGTCCAGTTCTTCACTGGAATGTGCTATAGTAAGACAGTTATTCACCAGGGATAAAACCAGCTCATTCATGGAGGGGTTACACTCTGTGACGCTAGCAGATTCATGGAAAAGGCCATTTAAGATTAAACAGGCATAGGAATCTACACTCATTATAATCCCCTTTAACATGTCTGTTTAAATGGCAGCATGTCCAAGAACAGTTTCAGGATTATTTACCTTCAATCATAAAGGTGTTGGGTTTGACATCTTGGCAGGGCGTGGTCACAGTAATCATGTTGAGCGGAAGTTTTCCCTGTAATCATAATGACTCTTTAGCACAACATCCTTATCCAAACATGAGATAAACACCAGGATATGATTGAGTAGGAAGTCAATCTCACCTTATAGAAGAGTCCATCATTCTCCTCTGATAGGATGATCAGGGTTGATGGGTACATCACCAGCAGTCTATCACTCTGTTGCTGTAGATTTAGGATTTCAGAAAGACTTGTGAGATTTATGTGTTTTGCCCGTTTTATTTCATTATGGTAACGAATGTCATGTTAACATGTTAAGCCAGAATGTTTTCACTTGGCTCTCTGTGGAGGTATTGTACAAGACAGAGAGAAACTACGGATTAGAAACCAAGCCTTTATAACTTAACAGCAAAGATGACATTTTAAATAACATCAGGCCGGTGGAAACATGAAAAAATCACCAGGGATATCCTTTAATACTGTGTTGAGAAGCACACTTTAATTCCCAGTAAGATCCTCAGTCAAACCTGTTGGCGGGGCATTTAAAGGTGCGGCAGACTAAGAGTTTATGTTTCCTCTCTCCTGAGGAGGGTGTGTCTGGACAGACAGCTGACATTCCAGCTGTGAGGTGAGTCGAGTCACTGCGTGAGCAGAGCATATGCCTCTCACACACCCAGGCCCTAAATCTCACACACTTCAATAGAGCTGCCGCTATTTCCCACAGAGAATTAATTACAGATATCCTTGCAAGCTGCATCATGGCTGCTGTTTTTATTGGCTGCTATGTAAAGTTGTCTGAGCATTATGTATTTGTGCTCCTGTCTGATTAAATTCTGAATTCATGACTTGGTTGTATAGTCTGACGTTGTGATACACTTAAGCAAGAAAATAATGATAATAGATAGGTGCTGTTTTTGCTGTTTTTCCAAAATGTGGACTCCACCTTGCCACTCATTCTCTCCCTTTATTGTGTTGAGGTAATGTGCCTGTTGTGAAATTTGTAAACTATGTGAGTCACCTGGATTTAGAGCTGATGTTATCCTGCTTTATAAAAAATTCCCAGAGTTTGAAAACATGTATCATGAGTTACAGTTTGCCCTAATGTACATTTCCATACATAGACACCCAGGAAGAAGTGACTCAGTCCTGGCAAGCTGATCTGATGTCATACCTGACAGGGCAAGTGCTGCAGTCGCACTTTGGTAACGAAGGTGATGGGCCCCAGGCTGTCCCGCTGAGAACCCTCCCACTCATAGATAGGCTCTCTGTTGATAGAGTTTCTTAGCTCCTCTCGGCCCTTGGGGGTCTCATCCTGGTTTAGCTATAGTCAGCACACAGAAGTCAGTGTTAGAAGTAAATACAAACAGAGCCCTGCCCTTAGGTAAATTTAAAATGCTGAGTTGCCCGTTTTTTTCCTTGAATGTCACTCATGTCTGTTATTTACAAAGATGTCTAAGCCTTATAAAAGAATCATCACTTCAGTTGTTTTCTTCTCTTGTGACACATCTAGGCTCATGTGTTTCATCAGCTCTTTCCCCACCTGTGGGTGTAGAGTCAGCACTTTAACCCTGCACAGATGTGAGGGTTAGCTTGATGCGGTCAAGGCCGCTCCCAGCACTCAGGCCTCAGGGAGAGCCAGCAGAGACCTACTTGACTCACCAAATTTTACACACTTAAACACCCTATTTTATCTGACATGACTGAAACCAAAGCATGGTCCTGGCTCACACACCGAGTGGATTAAACTAATTTGATGTAATAACATACAATATTTCACTATTTAGCAAATAGTCTTCTTGAACTTACTTTTACTCTGGTGTAGATTTCAGGTGCAATAGCAGTGCCTCCGTTAGCCTCAATGTTTTCTTTGAGCAGGCCGAACCATAGGTCCATTTCTTCTTGGTTGGCACAGTAGACGATGATTGGGTTAAGGCTGACACCTGCCAGGCACAAAAGTCACAGAATCAGTCACATCCTCCATTTTTCTTTTTCAAAATGCGTTCTGTCATGTTGGCAAATCATTAATGGAGTTCACACTCTGCTTCTTGGATGTTTAGACCAACTCATGCAACAAGTACAATAAACGTTAACAGATGTTGAGGACAGTAAACTACATTCAAGACCTGTTGCGGAAAATCCATGTTGACCTGCTGTGTTTGGCATTTAAAGATTGTGGTAGACTCTCCCTCCCACATGCAGCTTTTCCAGAAAGAATGAACAGTACCTGGGATGAATAGAGCTGGAATCTCCCCTTACCTATCAGTCCCACACATACCAAAGATAACCAACAAAGATAGTCTATTTCATTCCACTCCTGTGGCTTTGTACCATAATTGTCTGGAAGCCTAGCCCCTTGACTACTTAATAAGCAGCTACTTTGGACTCTGTTGTCTTTATTTTCATCCAGCCTCTTAATTGTAGACCTTGACCATAGCCCTCCATCAAAAACTTTTTCTTTCCCTTAAAACAGTTCAAGTTGGATGAGCAATCATTTAAAACTTGAGTCAGTTTACAGAGGTCATTAACCATTGTTACAAGTAACGATCTGTCGTTATCTAACTTTCACAGCTAAAATGATTCAAACCGTGTGAAAGCTTCCTTTTTAGGAGTCCTATATATGCTTTGTCAACCTCTAACCTCTAACTCGCCTACATTCGTTCACAGCTCAGTGAGAGGAAGATGCAGACCTCACAGAGGAAATCGCTGCATCAGAGCTCTCACTTGACTCAGAATTCCGTCACATTTCCTTCATATTTCCTGTCAGTGATGACTTCTATTAGGTAAATAAAGGTTCATACCGAACAATGAAAACAACTGAAATATAAAACCAGAAGATAACAAGCTTGAGCTGGAAAATTGCAAAACTAATTTTGAGAAAGCAACCCCAAGGAGTGTCAATATTATGACAGCAAAGGTTTTGGTAAGATTGTAATGATGAAGACATATAAACAAAGAAACCTTACACCTTTGTGAATTTTACACTTATCACTGACTTCAGTGGTTTTATTTCCCAGGCAAGACTTCAAAAGCAAAATGCCACTTCTAACCTGAGCAGTTTTTGGAATGTGCCATAGATTATACACAGTGACAAGGCTAAGAGCAGTAGCTGGGCTTTGCAGTGTGACAGCTGGGCTGACTGAAATGCACCTGTTGTTTAACAAGCAGGACCTTTAAGGCCACTTTGACCGAGGGAGAAAGGGGCCCAGCTCTAGTTAGTCTTGGTTTTGAGTGGAGGTGAAGAGGTGAGAGGGTCATGGCACCTTTGAATCACTGGAATGTGATAACACAGGAAATGCTGCAGCCTGAAAATAGTGTGCGTGTGTTCCTTTGGGTTTTTTTAAGTGAGGTGATTTTTTTCTTTGATCCATAACTGATGAGAGGGACAAATATAGCAGACCACCAGCAGGAGTAAAAGAAAAAAAGGGGCAGATTCTGAGCTTTAAATTGAAATAAATAAAAACCAAACGCTCAAAAATACGTCTCTAGCACCTGCTGTAGGTCATCGGCTTTTTGCCAGTGGCTGGTTTCAGTGATTGATTAGCTGAATGTAATGCAGCCAATAAAACAAAACAGAAACTTTTGACACATCATATATCTGTGCCAAGAACCACCAATGTCTTAGATATATAAACTTACCATTTATTTGAAAGGCATATTCCTGGGGTTGGCTGTGATTGCAGTTCTGTTGCAGGTTGCAGATGGTGAGCTCTTTCAAAGGAAGAGTTCCCTGCAAAGAAAAGAGTTTTTTCATTCATAAACTACAAGCATCATCGCCAACATGTTCCCCTCTGTTATGTTCTTTTTAAGCCAACTGTCCAGCTGTGTTTTAACAAAAAATATGAATCACTCTGACCCTGAGGTCAGCCTTGTAAGTCAATGAAGTGTTCATGTCTGCCCCCCATCTGCCGTCATCTGTAGTCTGACTAATGTTGTGTAAAGGTGCGGGGCTGTCTCTTTTCAACATGGAGTCTCAGCAGGCAGTGATGATTAATGGCTGCTCATGCTTTATTAGACAGGTTAAGAATATATAATTATGCTTTCTGTTTATCAACAAAGTGCAGGTTGGCAGGGCACACACGTCTGAAGTTATGATGACATAATATAAGACGAGCAAAAGTGCACGAATGAAGAAAAAGTACCTGGTATGTCAGTCCAGTTGTGTTGTTGGAGACAAAATGAAGGTGTGTCTGGAAAAGATCCAAGTAGCAGTCATGTATATCCTGCAGAAAGGGTAAGATGGAAAGTGAATCAGAATCAGGAAAAAGTTATTAATCCCAGGGGGACATTGCAGGGGGAATTGCAACAGAACAACACTTTTGGTGTAGCTGCCATTTATAGAGACGCAGGAACATATGTGGTAATATGTCCACATTGTCACATCTTGTTCTTATCGTCCGCTGATTCATTTAGCATTAAAGGAAATGTTCTCGTTTAGTAGGACAAGGATTTTTGCGGTCTTATTTTGTGTTACAATACAGTGTGTTCTTTTGGCTTTGTGACATGATTCTATCCATTAATCTTTTCTGTTACTTTTGACAGAGCTGTTGTGTCAGAGCTCTGACAAATTGCAGTTCCCACAGTGAGGAGCCGGCATGTCCTATCTGTCTATGGGATCAGAGGAACTCTCTCTGTACCCTGAGGTTTTCTGACGGAGATATTTCACAACTACAGCAGAAACAAGCATGTCCAAACACAGGCTGCGGTCTGCTTTTGTGGAAAGCTGATTGGATTATTCACAGCCAGCCACCACGTCAAAGCCAGCAGTGAGTTTCAGTAGCCGCAAAGCAACATCCGGTTACTCTCCACCTGTTTTCTTTTCTGATTTTGACACTGTTGACTGGCATGATGTGTCATTCGAGGCTTGGTCATTGTTTAAGATCTCTTAACCACACTAAGAATTGTGCAGCTTTATCTTTGTTTTCTTTTGTTTTCTTTGCTTTCCTGATATTTCAGCATACCGTCATTAAAAAGTTATTTTGATCCACTCACCTGGCAGTGGAGGAAACGGAAACGAACTTTGGAGCTGTGAATCATCCGTCCATAATTCTTCACATTGATGCTGCTTTTTTTCCAGCCGCTAGCTGGGTCATAAGGAAAAGGAGGATCCCATTTTATGTTCTCTATCGTCTGCAGATCTTTGGGGGACATTTCCTGCAAACAGTGTTAAGTTTAGACATGACATAATTAAACCCTTAAGACCTGGTATCGGAGAGGCTGCAATAAAGATGTCTTAGCACATAGGATCATAGTTGTGTTTGGTATGCAGATGTTGCCATGTTTACCAGCTGAAGGAGGCTCTTACCTTCCTCGGGGTGACAGTGCACAGGATATTGATGATGCTGTTGGACTTTTCCTGTCCCTCTTGGGGATTCTTCTTGCGAAACAGACGACTGCTGCATGAGAAGTGAAAATTGCTTGTTACTACTCATGCTCATGTATTTACCATCAAATGTTTACTGTCCGGCTGCACTGTCAACAAAGAAGATTTGCTGTTTGCTGGAGCTCACTGATGTCTACTGTTGTCACAGAGAGTTGACCCTAATATATTGTCTTTAGCTTCATTGTTTTGGACTGTTTTAACAGTACATTATAATCTTTTAATCATAGTGAATATCATATAAATGAATCAGGGGCCCTCCCTTTGTCTTCATTCCATCAATGCCAGCTATTTAAATGATAAGAACAATCACGCCTTGTGTTTTTGATAGCAAGGATGTGCATAGGAAAATCAGCATTCAATGTCCCCTTTGTTTTGCATGACCCTCATCTGTTACCATTAGTGTCACATCTTAATGAGGAAGCTCCCTCACCACAGAGATAAGGCACGGGGACTGCTTTTACAATCTAAGCTTGTAGTTTATCTGCTTATCTGTACACATGTGTGCCAGTGTCCTGCAACAACACAGGAGCTTGTGTCCACTGTGGGAATCAAGGCCTGTCTATTCAGGAAGTCCAACATTAATCATTTATTAACATCTAGTGAATTATGCTATTCTGTCAGATCCCCCTTTTAAGTACCGATATGCAGATAAAAAAACAACAATTGTCGCACATTATGATGCAACCTGCCGTTGCAATGTGAAAGAGGAATGTGTTATAGATAATAGCCAGGTAGTGGATTTGCACACCCAACATTCTCCAAGTCACTGTTGTGGCATTCAGAACTGCTCACTTCCCTTCTCTTTGGGGAATACCTGAGCCTGGCCTGATTCACCAACACAAAGCGTTAGTAGGGTACACAGGAAACAGGAACACTGAATGTATTGTTCAGGCTGACCATCAATCCGACTTGGAAGGTGTATCACTGTTCAAGCTTGAGCCGTTGAGATTTTGAATTTTTTTTTAGGTTTTTCCTGCATCTGTTTGTATTTGAACTAGGAGCTGCAGTCCATGTTTGACAAAACCAGACACTGAACCATCATACAAGACAAGACAGAAGAGCTGTGGCTAATTACAATCAGATGTGGTGGTCTAGCACCAGAGTTGGTTGTACCAAGTGTAACATGTCAAGGCATATAATCCTGGGGGGGGGGTTAGAAAAAAACTGATAAAAAATCAAATACAGCCATGCTGTCAGTCATTGTGTTCATGTTCAAGTCACATCACTACAAACTGGTCTTATATGTCTGAAATCATAAATCACATACAACTTTAATGTTATTGTGATAATGAATGGGGTCAGGTCCTGATTTTTTTGGAGGGAAACCAGATTCAGTGACAGCTGGCAGATCATCTTCACAGAGATGCAAAGAGGAGGCAAATGGTAACTGGATCGTTGACACCGTTGGCCAGACGGGCACCACTCAGGCACGACTCTGGGACTATCCTGTATTACCATATGATCCTGATCCTGCCCTCACAAAATTCACAACCTCTGTTTAACCCCACGACTCAAATCCTGAGAAATACCAAGAATTCCTTCCAGCTGAAACACTGAGTCTAAAATAACAAACTGCAGTCAATGGCATGACTTGTGCTCTGTATGGACACTGAAACATGTATGAATACCTGGACAGGTTGAATTGTTCTTACCTGTTTCTGCGGATGAAACTCTTGCTGGAGAATCTGAGGTTGTGCTGGGGGACACATGACATGCTGCTCCCCATGTTGCTGTCCTTTGTGGGGCTTTGCGCTGCTCTGTAGACAAACTGTACTCCGCTCTGTGATGAATGAGTGTAATCCAAGAGTGCAGTGCACTCCCTGCTGAAGTCAGACTTGAACTGAGGGAAAGGAGGGCAGGGTGAGGACTGTAGAGTCAGACGAGCCCACGTATAAGGGGTGGAGTTTGGGGCTGTGTCACAGGCTGTATGTGGTGAATAAGCAGTAGGTCTGACACTCTGTGTGAGTTGCCTCTGTCTGCTAAATCAATCTCTACAACAAAGGCAGGGGGTCTGGAAAGAAGTGTGCCATTTCACACCTTCCAGGGGCCAAATGGAGCTCATTGTTGGGTCACCACTGCCATGAGTGGTCACTAAAGACACGGGATGGTGTGTGTCAATCAAAGGGAAAGATGGGAACTTTTCTGGCATGTCCAGACATGAAAATGCCTGCAGATTTAAGTATTCTATTTTGAGTACATCAGTGTCATTTTGTAACTGAAGTGTCTGGGAAGTGTTAGATTACAGTAAGCCTCCCTGTTGTTTTTGTAGGACTGTCTTCTGTGGAATGACTATAATTTACATAAAGCAGGAGGCGTATGCAAACATGTTGTATTTGCATGTTGCTTCTAAATGAAATATCCACAACCTAAAAGTGAAACTCGCTTAAGCAATTGCAAGAACTATCTAAAATTTGAAGCTTGTCTTCCTTTGTGTGTGTGTATTGCTTTAACCTATCGGATGTGTATCAATACAAAGTTAATCAATCATATGGGCCTTTTTACTGACCTTTTACTGATAATAACAGGTTTGAGGTTGCAACACTCCTGACTCAGTCCAGCGAACATGTTATTTTCCAAAGGTGGTTTCTTGGACAGTGACATGCAGACTTAATCAGAAGAAGGAATCAAACTTTCATGATCATGTTGTGTTTGCGCATTAATTAGGTCATTGTCTGTGCGTCATAAAATGAAGTAAATGCTGCGGTTTAATCCTGACTGGTTCAACCGGTTGTTAAAACGGATACAGCCTGAGGCACCAACAGTCATCTGCCTGTTAACTGTAGAGTCGTTGTCACTTCTATCCTTCAAAATACTGTACTACACTGTTCTCTAAACTTTGAGTCGTTTAAATAATTAAATCAAATGGTTTGGTTAAATATGTGACTGTGGGGTCTTTAAAATGTCAATGGTAAGACAGAGAGGGACAAGTTCATTAAAATACAAAACATGTTTTTTTATGTATGTATTTATGAATTGTTCTGGCATTGATCTGCCTTTTTAGTTAAATGTAATCTGATTACTACACCGTAGTTCAGCTGAATACACTGCATCAATTCAGCTGTGATTTAATCACTTATATTTACATAAAGAGCACCTTTCTTATCTAATCTGGTTTTTAATCATCATGGAAAAATCAGGAAGATGAACTTAATGTGCAGCCAGACTAGTGACTCAACTTTCTGCCAGGATTACAAGGAAGAGAAAAGAGGGGCTTTTGACTGGATTGTTGTTTCAGTTTTATTTTACTGTTTCAGGTATGGTGGATCATCTGGTCTTTGCTAATAACGAAATCTACCACCCCTTGACAAGGAAGCCACATCAATTACAAAACCCTGAGCGAATAGACCAGGATAGACATGTACAAATATGTCCTGAAGTTATGGCACAACTTCAGGTCCAATAATCAGCTCTAAATAAAAAAAAAAAACTTTTTATTTTGTGTTATTTTTCCAGCCACGTTGCTGATGAAACAAGTGATCTCACAGTGACTGTTTATAGATATTGATAGGTACGTGTCATTGATCATATCACCTCTACAACAACAATGTAAGCACAAGTACCAATACAGTGTAGGGCAAACAACATACATAATGTGTCTTAACTATACAACTGTAGTACTACTAGACCTTCTACTTCCTTTTGTGTTCTCAAGGTGAGCTTGGTTAAACTGGTCTCTCCATCTGTGCTATCCTGGACATAAGTTTCCTCTGATACACTTACACTAAAACTTAAAGAAAACATTTGTTGTTGTGGGATACTTCACTTGAGGTGGAATGTGTCGTGGATAGTGCTGATACATCCTCGATTCCCTTTTATTCCTTCTCTTGTGTTGTTTAATGTATCCTATTGCATGTTCTTCTGTGTAAAATTATGTTAATGTGAAAGTATGAACATAAATCTCTATAGGGGCCTTCCAGTCTACACTAAAGATAGAGTAAGGTGTAACATCAGAACAGTTTAATAATAACAAATTTTTAACATATTTTTATTTTAGTTTGACTCTCAAATTTAAATGTCTTTACTAAAACGGTAATGCAGTTTTTTGTGGTTGGCTTCCCTTGCCTTGTGAGTGCAATGTGCTAAACATGGCCGTGGACAAACTGGTCCATACGTTTTTAATTTACTACAGTAGATCTTGCTCCTCCACTGTCTGTCACATTGCTCAGTATAAGGGGGGATACCATGTACTTTGCCAAAAGCAACACTGTATGATAGGAAAGACAAACAGCCCACTCATTTGTTCCCACTCGTATTCACATGTTGAGTGGTTTCCTAACAATACAGCTGCAGTTATAGTTTTTTTTAGTCTGTGCATGTCTCATTTTATTAGATGTGTTACATCTAAATAAAACATGAACAAATAGAATAAACCTAGACAAAGATCCATTTTCTTGATGTCACGTTCCCTCCTTGTGTGGTGGGTTGAACTTTGGCTCTCCCCTTGAGAAGTCACCCGTTTGTGTTTATCCAGACTCAGCAGGTGACAGGAGCGGTGCTAAAGTCACACCTCAGGCCACTAAAACGGAGTCTGGATATGAGGCCCCCAACATCAGGTGTCCTACAGAGAATCTGACGTGCCAAAGTTCTCACAAGGGGCGACCATAAAGGAATCTTAATTGGAGCCTGGCCCTGCTTTGATGGCGAGATCAGTCAAAGTCATTTTAACAGATTCTAACTTCAGTAGATGTGTATACAGACATAGAAAATTAGTTTTATCAGTTTGGAAAACTCTTCTTTGCTGGAAGTCAATAGAAAACATCAGAAGGATGTAGGAGTATGTTGGATAGGTGTTTTAAAAACTTTGGAAGTGTTGGCGTATTAAGAAGCAATGATGAAGCCTGTGAAGCCGTGCCAGTGAAGGTTCGTCATCTTTAGCACTACTTAAACCTATAATCCAAGTACTGATTAACACACACTGAGCTGCCATTTTAGCTTTGTCAAGAAAATATAGTGACTTGTAATGTTATGTTTACTTAGATAGATCTGGACTTGTACAGTGTTCTTGAAGATCAGTTCTGATGAAGCTGCTTGGAGGAGCACCGAAACGTCTTCAGGAAAAAGGTACAAGTCCAGATACCTCGCTTCAATCTTTGGAATGAAAATAACCTGGATGACTGAGTATCTTCAATACGTGTACTAGATGCATTTCTGAATTTGCTGAAATTACTTCTATACACTGTACACCTTAGCTTTTGTTTTTGAGACACATACTGAAAGCTATTAAAGCAGATTGAATTGGATACAAACCTGAGGAAAATACAAATTATAACTAAATCTATAAATTAGAAATTATGTTTGATTCGATAAATAAAATAAAATCAAGTAGAAATATTAAGCTTTTTGCTGAGATGAACCCTAATGTTCTGTATTTCTTGATTTATTAGCAATTATCTAAGTACGTAAGTAACGATGCATTTCATTTAAAATAAGAGGACATTGAAGAGCAATTTACAAATTACAAATAAAAAATAAAATCTACAGTACACAGTGTGGGCAGTAACAATATGAACAACTCTACACATCTACAATAAACGATGTGCAAATGCTGTAATGATAAAGGTGCAGAAACCACGACAGGATCATTTCATACTTCATTTCACTATATGACTGCATCACACCATTTGCTGTTGTCAGCATTCACATTATATCAGTCTGAACACTGCCATTAGTTGTATGCCACAGTCATAAATAATTGGATAAGATTGACTTTACATTACAGATTAGTCTTTTGTAATGTAGCAGGTAAAAAAGTGGATGGGTACTTCACGGTAGGTGCAGTGACAGCATCTTCATGGCCTGATAATGGCCATGCAGAGACTGACACCAGGGGAAAGAGCAAAGGCTGCTGTGGTAGAAATGCTGGTAGGAAAGGTTGCCCCCCCACCCCTAGATTAGCTGCAGCAGCCTTTCTAGAGTGAGCACATTCATGAAAAACTTAAAAAAGAGCAGGCAGCTATCTGTTTTAAAATAGTGGCTGTGAATTGTAGCTTTGGTGCATTTGAATAGAGATATATCTTGAATCCAGTGTTTTATCACATTTATTCGAACATATTTATAAAGCAAAAAGTGGATTTTGTTAGCATTGTGTGTCTACAGTCACACTACTAAAGCTATCCCTGCATCATGTTGATATATAAGAATTTAAAGAAGGACTTTATACCAGAATTATGATTGCTTTTGCTTTCCTTCATAAGGAATAAGCAATCATTAATTTGTTGTTAACAATATGATATAATTGGACATTTATTAAGGTAACACAGGTGTTTAATTTGGGTAGAAAGTCACTTTAATACTGTACTCATACTGTGTACTGTATTCTGATTGGATTTTAGTGACACTTATACTCTTATATTCTGTACTTAACTGCATCTTATCTTATCTATCACTTTATGTGAAAACTAATATGTCCACAAAGTTTTATACAAACTACAGTAATCCATGACATATTCAATATAAACAATTCTGTTAGTGTTAATATTTGTTGTTATTATCATATTGTTTGTCCTGTTGGTAAAAGTTAATACACTCTTTTTTATATACTGTCCATGAAATACTGAGCCTGACTTGTTGCTGTTAACTCTTTGGTTTTTGCAGGCTAAAAAACAACATAGCACACTGATATATGGTGCATATATCAAAGTATGAAAATGAACCTAAGTGATCTATGTAGTATCTGTAATCATGACATGTTCCTGTGTGTATAGTGCCACAGAACCAATATAAATAGATAAACTGTAGGTGTTCTGCATTGTGTATATTTGGCCTGCATTTGTATGTGTTTTAGGAGCAGGGGTTCATGAGACTGTGTGTGTGTGGGTGTGCAGAGGCAGCCACAGGTGTAAATGCCATGTGACTGAGGTCAAGAAGGGTAAAGTGAGAGTGTTCAGCTGTTGGCTTAGATCACTGTGAAAGAGGAGTATGTTGGGAAGGTACCAAGGAACTGTGTATAGCAACAAACTCTGTTAGCAACATAACATGTAGTGTGTGTGTTCAGACTCATCAAGGAATCAGCATATTTAACATATTTATTTAATTTTTTAAAGTGTATAGTATTGCTCCATTTCGCAATAGTGCAAAATATTAAAGTCCAATATAAATAACAAACATATCATAAATAAACAATTATCACCACATTAAACACAAACTAAAAAGAGCTACAGTCACATTAAAATTGCACAAATGGGTTTGAGATAACTTAGTACTCTTTCTATTTACATTTTGATCCATAGAATTTGTGCACCTTTGTCTTTAAGTCTGTTCCTGACTCACAACTTTAACACTAACAGCATCTTTATAAGGTCATTGCAACTCCAATTCTAGAGCGCCTGCTCATACACATAATTGAAACATAAAGTAATTTTAGACAAACAGAAGTGGATCAACAAAATCCTTAATATTAAATAAGGAGAAAAGACAACTTCTCAGAAGTTTGGAATGATATCACTGCACTACACATGAACTGAACCCAGGTACTGACTCATAATTGAGTTAAAGGGATCCATTGATTTTAGACAATGCAGGTGTCATTCCCAAATCAGCCACCACATGTTGTATAGCCAGTATATTAGTGGGATAGTGCTATTTTGTTGTTGAAACAGAGTTGGATCCACTTCAACAATGAGGTAATAAAACAAGAAACCAGTACATTTTTAAAAGGGAATATGGCAGCACCAAGTGTCAACAACTCAATAGTGTCAACTGCCGATAAACACGCTGCCTTAATGTCAGTTAAGCTGTCATGTCAATATCCTCAATGTCCATGTTTTTTTAATTAACTGTTGGATTAAAGACAATATAGAGTCACTCTGCAAGCAACTGAAGGCTCTTTCACAAATGTAGCAGACATGAAGCACAGTGTCATATGAGTTCATGCTTGTGGCAGTGAAAAAACATTAAGAAATGCACATGAAATGCTGCATATCAAAATGCAACACTCCGTCCTCCTTATGACCAGGAAATTCATACAACTGTAACCGTCTCTCACACTTAGACATTCTCTTTGTCATTTCTATTGACAATTTGCACCTCTAAAATAAATACAACATAAAAAACACTCTTATAAATAGCTTGAATCTGTATTCTCTTCTAAAGATCTTTCAAACAGAATATATTAATTTATACATATTTATAAATACATATAACTCTGTTTTTATTTATTTTTTTTAAAAGAGATCCAAACTAATTAGACAGTTCTGAGGGCCTTGCTTAATGCTGCTGGTGACCATGCTTTCTTGCAGTGTGGCTATGGTTTGTAATGTTGCCAATACTGCCACCTAGTGTGGCATAGCAGCACTACAGATTTTTTTTCTCCACCCCTTCTCATTGGGAGTCAGTGCCAGTGCGTAAACATGCATGGTGCAACCAGTGAAAAGCTACATTCCAAAAGTAAAATCATTCAGTTTCTCTTTTTTTATACATTATTGCAAAAGTCCTCACATCAAAAAAAAAAAAAAACAACCTTGCAGCAGAGAACAACATCAAACTGAAAACACAACAGGTTTAAGGAGCTCACCACATTTCATGAGAAGTGTGTCAAACACTTGAGTGGTAAAAGAAAAAATGTGGAGAGATTGGACAATGTTAACACATCTTTTCCCAGAAATATCTTTGTCCTCTGTACAGTGGAGCGTCAGGCTTTCAGACTTAATGGCAATATGGTAAACAGCAGCCAGATTGTGAGTAGGGTTAGTTGGCACCAAAAAAATGACTTATTTGCCTGTTAGTTGAGTTTCTTTGTTATTGTCCTGTGGTTTTAAACGATTGGATAATCTTTACCAACACTACCAATAATTCTGAAGCAGTCTGTGTGAAGCTGAGAACCTCGATCACGCCTTCCTTTCTCCTCTGTTTACATTTACCTGTACACTTGCTCTCCCTCGTCTTCCTCATTTTAAACGGAGCAGTTGCGTCTCTTCCCAGAGCTAGTCGGGGTTGTAGCAGCAGAGGCTGAGGTCAGCCAAACGGTGACCCCGTGTCATAGGCTGGTGGAGGAAACTGATAGGGTGGGTGAGGAGGGCGGAGGGAAGTTCAGAAGCTCCAGCACTGCCACACCCACACTGCTGCGCCGTGTGAACATGCAAGAGGCTGCGACCCATTTGTTGCTGCGTGGGTTGTACTTTTCAATGGAGTTCAGACTGGAGCTGCCATCGTTACCTCCCACTGCATATAACCAGCCATCCATAGCCACCAGGTCGTGAGTGCTCCTAGAAGGAGAAAAGGCTCATTTCAGTATCTGATGTTTTGGAAAAATAATGTATGTTAGAAAGAATAGTACTCTTTATGCAATCTATTCTATGTCCTGGATTAATGACAGAAGGCCAACAGAGGAAGCTGGATCCAGTCTGGAGCATACATTCACAACATGCATGGCTACAACAAGAACATTCCTCAAGAACGGCATTAAAATCCATGGAAAGATGACAAGAGGTCATGAGATATAGGTTGCTTATGGATGGACAATAACAATGAATTACACACAGCCAGTGAAGAAGTGTCAATGTTAATCATAGCAAACGATATGTGGAAAAGTTAATGGTTTGTTCACAGATACAATAAAAGAGAGACGATAGACCATTTTTCAACTATTTTTACACTTTAGGTTAAATGTTGATGTATTAGTGGTTTTAAACAGTGTGAATAGAGCCTCCCAGCAACAGGATAATAAAAGCACTCAAAAGCCACACAGCTGATGAATGCCATGGGTTATTCATGGTGCTGCACAGTCAACTCTCAGGTTTTCCTGCTCCTACAATATAGTGTCTTACCGTGTGAGTGTGTGCGTGTGTGTGAGAGCTCTGGGAACAAATGAATTTGCTGATGTGATTACAAATATAAGACGTCTGCATCTCCAAGTCTCCCTCCTAAATGTAGATCTTGTAACAATACACTGCGTGGGAGTGCACACATACACGCCTGCTTTGATAATCACTTGCAAAACACGTTTCTGATCTTTGAAGAATAAGAAAACACTGGCTGCTCTGGAAATTATATCATTTGATAACATCCACATTGCCTGAATCCTTCACTTTGAACAGTACATTTTTCCACAATGCAAAATGATTAGAGCCAGGGAACCCTTTTGGCAACCTCCATATAGAAAGCCCCACAGTTTTATGGCAAAAGTGAAGCTTGCTCTGTGCTTCATCTCCTTTCAGCAATGTGTCATGTTTGTTAGGAAGAACAAAAAAAGGATAACGCTGGACAGTCTCTGCTGAAGTCTTTTCAACATGATGAAGGCTGTTCCATACTCCACGAGAACAGAGAACAGAGAACAGAGAACTCACTCCACGGGTGGCAAGAGTAAAAAAAAATAGTTCGTTTTGGCATGGAGGTACCATACTCTGCGAGAAGTGTGTGCATATGGCCCTTCTACGCAGCACACGTCACACACAGGTTGACAATGCAATTGTATTGCAAATTGTGTGCACAGTCATGGTTACCTGGCTTAACGAGCTGATAATGTTTAGGGAAGAGGGCGTATAGCATGACAATAGATAGAAGGTTAGTGTAGCTGACTGTAGTAGTTTTTATGAACGTGTGGATGCAATAATACATCCCGTCTCCCGGTGTTTAATGTGCGCGAGCCACTGTAACGCCGTGATCAATACTGGGATTAATTTTTATCGCCACCTTTTGGACAGACACTCTCCTCTGTGCGCCGTGTTTCTCCTTCCAGGAGCTGTTTGCCAGCTGCTCATTACACTGCTGTGAGTCACAGTCCCATAGATGAAAGAGCAGAACTGGGTCACTCTGATAACTCAGGTGACTGAGGTGTCTCATGTAATTAAAGTCCCTGGATTTATCCCAGGTCATTTGTTTTTCCCACTTTGTATAGTTATAAATCAGAAATATATTTGACTACAACCTTTTTCCTTATTAATATCAGAAATGTCCCCCATTGTTCCTCAGTTGTCTACAGCCTGACACTGAAATGGTTGGCTTGCTGGCTAACCTGCGTATGTTCATGGGTGCCACTCCTTCCCAGGTGTTGGTCTTGGGGTTGAACCGTTCCACAGAGTTCAGGCAGCTGGTGCCATCATTGCCTCCTGCAACATACAACATGCCTTCCAGCACGGCCACGCCGGCACTGCTGCGCCGACTCAGCATGTTTGCAATGGCTGTCCATGTGTTGCTCTGTTTAAACAAATCAACAGACTTGTTAATATACTTCAGATTCTTCTGTAGATAAGCTGGCAACGGGCGAGTTATCCTGATGATAAATTTAACAGTCTTTTACCTGGGGGTCATATTTTTCCACTGTTGCAAGATGTGAGGAGCTGTCGTAACCTCCCACTGCATACAAGCTACCATCTGGAGGGGAAAAGGTATAAACACAGACAATGTAAATATTAGTAGTTGCATAACAAGGTGGCAACTCCTTCTTGAATTCAGAAAGTGAAATGTAAGCATACAGTTTAGAACATTATGTTCTCTAGCAGTTTCCTACCCAGGGTTGCTACTCGAACATATCTCCTACGGGTGCTCATCGCAGCTATTGAGGTCCACGTACTGGTCAGAGGGTCGTAGCGCTCTGCACTGAAAGAAAAGAAAAATACAATTTAAATAAACCCGGGACAAGAAAACAGTATCAAGATACAACAAGCAGATAATTCAGTGGCAAACTGTTGAGGATTCATAAACCAAAGATTCTGTGTGTACCTATTGAGACAGGAAGCTCCATCATAACCTCCAGCAGCATACAGCAGGCCATGCAGGACAGCTACACCTAAACAGCTACGCCGTGTTCCCATGGAAACCTCAGGCTGCCAGGAGTTTGTGATCGGGTCATACGACTCCACAGTTGCAAGGTCAGAGGTGCCATCATACCTGAAGAGATTTAGATAGTAATGAATCAAGGTACGTGTGTCGTTGTCTTGGATCATCACTCATTGAATATAAAAATGCAAGGATAAGTTAAAAAAGGCCTCTAAAGAAGAAGGCTTAGTGAGTGAGCTGTTACACCAAAGTCTCATGGATTAAACCAAGCTCACTAACTTTGTGTTTAGCATTGTGTCTGAAGTTAATAATCATTTCATTCGTTTTAGAAACACTGAGGTCTGGAAGATTAAAATAAGAAGTCTTTCAATCAAGACATGACATTTTGGAAAAAGCAGAGGACAAAATCTGCGATGTAAGTCCTGCATGAGCACCTGGTTTTTTTCTGGATATTTCTACAAAGTATAATACTAAAGTTATTCACGCTCCAGTCCACACCTTTGTAAGGCTGAAAGGCAAAGCATGGAATCAAGTTTTCCCTTTGAACTGAGGATAGGGATGATGATTGACAACTCCTAGATTAAAGGAATCTGGCCAAGATCTAAACAGATTTGAGAGAGTCGAGTAAGGCTATGTTCTTAATACCTTGCCAGGCTGCTCTAAGTTCTTCACTGCTATATTCGGCATTGTCTTTGTGTTTACGTTTCAGCTTCCTTATTTTACTTTGTACTTCTCTTTTTAGAGAGAGTTGCCAGTACAATAGGTCAGTTTCTTCTTTTTGATAGCTGTTTTGAAATCCAACATTTGTTATATGTGTATTGTAACTGGCATAGTAGATCAAAAACAGAATGTGAAGTACACTAAAACAGTCTCACAATGATCATCAATATTGTCACCACCTGCTTTAAACAAGAATGCTGTATGATGAAAAACTAAACCAAAGCTTCCTCTCAGGTTTAGTTTTTTTAATCATACAGCATAATCTTTGAGGAAGTACAGGGTAAAATTACCTGGATTTTGGGCCAAGGGTCAACACTACATTTACCATCCTCCAACCACTCACCCTCCAACAGCATAGAGCCTGTTTCCAATGGCTGCCACACCCACCCGTGCCCGACGAGTGGACATGGATGCCACCATGTGCCAGCGATCTGTCCTGGTGTCATATGCCTCGCAGTCTCCATGAATGGCAAAGAGGCTGCCACCACCTGGGAACAACAAACACAGTGGAAGAAATGCTTTAATGTCAGGCATAGTGAAAGTCCTCATAGATGTTAGTGAGTGTGAACAAGCAGGTTTAAGAGATCATGATTCCCTCTTAAAATACTGTTTTCACACCCAATCAGTGGCATCAAACACAAACGTGATAAATGTGTCTGGTTTAATAGTACCCTAATGGGTACCTTCAGGTGCACACTGACCAACGGCGAAGAGCACAGGGCTGGCACCCTCACACCGTCGCGGACGCGTTCGGCTGTTGCTCAGGACCCCCCTCTGCTCAGGCATCAGGTGGTACTTGAGAGCCTCAATAAGCAGATCCTTGCACTCTGAGTGGTGACGCACAAGAAGCTCTGTATCAACGTTGCTCATCAGAAAGTCTCGCCTGAGTAGTGGAAGCCTCACACACTTCATCAGCTGATGAGAAAAGATAGAGGGAAGTTGGCGAGCTAGGGATCAAGGGGAGTGGTAACATTGTGATGGAGCTAAATGAGCAAGAAGAGAAAAGATGTACCCAAGGCACATGTTGTCTGCGTCCGTCTATATCATGTTTCACCCAACTCAGTACGGCTCTGTACACCTCCTCTTCAGATGGCACGTTTAGATTGTCACTGGAGATCAAATCCAGAACCTGGATAAACAGGACACAGCAGATGGGCTGAGTAATGTTATACTGTGAATTACAAGTACAACCCAGTGTCTTTATTTCAACCTCAACGACCAGATAGTATCTACAGAGGCAGAAAAATTGAAAAAAAAGTGACAATAAAACTGCATGTTGAGACATAAAAAGTAAATTTTAATGGTCACAGAAAATATTAATTCTTCTATTTTGTACTTTTTCTGCTACACTGCTGCCTCATGCGCTCCCCTCTCTCCCTAGATTTATGTACGTCAAAATGATTGCCACACAGAATCTTTTACACTGCACATGCACAGATACAGTACTATACAGTCTCTGTGTTTGTGATATATTTAAGTTGGCACTTCTTGTGTATATCTGTGGCACCACAAATGCTGCAGTCTGAGAGGCTGCCTGGCACTGTTCCCACATCAAACCAAAGCTGGCAGGGTTGGGTAGGACCAGAGCAGCCAGCTGCTGCTGCTGCTGTTGCTGCCGTCTTCCCTGGTCAGATTAGGGCAACAGTTAGCAGCCTCCAAGGTAAAGACTCCATGGTCACACAGAGAAATACTGCTGCTGCTGTAGCCCCACCCTGCAGTCCTCTGC
The DNA here is from genome assembly GCF_900634625.1 of Parambassis ranga. Lineage (NCBI taxonomy): Eukaryota > Metazoa > Chordata > Actinopteri > Ambassidae > Parambassis > Parambassis ranga. The sequence goes on along the minus strand of NC_041028.1, from coordinate 10,933,702 downwards.
ATACAAACGCTGCATAAACGACTGTGCACAGTGATCAGTGCGTGTTGTTCACAAAATATTATGTAGTGAAGCTGCATCAGTGAAGGGTAGTCACTTTTGTCACAGAACATGGAAAGAAATATGGGGCATATTTCACAGCTGTGTGAGCTCAGTCCTTTAATGCAGCCAGTGCGTAAATCCAGATCTTGTGCAGATTTACTGTATGACAGCCACGGAACAGCTGCAGACGGAATGGGGCGGTGAGCCAAAGGAAAAACACAGAAGAATATAAAAGAAGAAAATGGGCTATATTTAATCTGCCTTTATGCAGCTTAACTTTCACTGTTTTAATGGACTGTGCCCACACACTGCAGATTCTGTCTCAGGGCTTTGAAGGCCAGGGACAGAGTGAAGCTCAGTGTTTCACTCTCATCATCAGTGATGCTGGTGGTTGATTGTTGCAGAATCCTGACATGGTATGGCAGGTTTTTGTTTTAAGATCATTTAATATGCAGAGAATATGCAGATTTTTAGCCATTGAACTCTTAGCATTTTTGAACGTTTTTGCAGAGGAAAACATTCAGTATGAATTTGAGACCATCTTGGATTCTATATATCAGAATGTTTAATGGCATAAGCTCCTTAATGGGTTTAGTTATGCTATGTATTTAAATGTGGGAAGTTCCTAGACAGTAAAAATCCTAGGACTGATAAAGCACCTTTAGAGATTTGCCAACTGGGAAAAGCAACCCTGTGAAAGGATGAGTAGGTATAGCAAATGGATGACTGTTAAGGCTCAGTTTCTTCCAAAATTTGGTAAGAGTAATATATTGGAACACACATAGAAACCTTTATTGATGTCCCATAGGAGCAAACAGTGTCTGTTGGCTCTATAAACAGAACAGCAGCTGTGAAAATGTCACCGGCTTTGCCTAATTACCAATTTTAGGACAGAAACCATGATGCTGCCACTGCTGAGGCCTGCTGATGAATAAGTGATAGTCTGGCTAAGCTGTCGTGCCAGATGAGGTAGTCCATGGTTGCACAGTGGCATGATAAAACTGTTAGAGATGGTGCTTACTGCAATAAGGAGGAAAGAAAGAGAGCTTTCTCACGAATGTTAAAAACACAGCCGTGTACCCATGGTCACCTCCCTCTGGGAGTGTCAATGGTGAAAACCATGACTGGTGTGGACAAAGGCAACTGTGCTCTTACGAGTGAAGAAAAACTGTTAACACTAGTGTGTGTTCATTGTGTTTTTGCTTAAGTCTCAGCATTTGGCTGGATTAATCAAGATGTAGTGTAGTGATCAATTTTATCTGCGCTGAATACATTATAATTGACATTTTAAAGTTAACTAATATGAGGCCTAGACAGGGGATGTCTACAGGGCAGAGGTGTTCAAAGACCATGTTTTTATGACTAACAACACATCCATACGTTACCACTATCACTGGTAGACAGATATACCAACAATTGCTTACTTCCAGCTGTGAATATGCTAACAATTAAACATTCTTTAAAGCACTGTTAGGAGAGACAGTAAGAGACAGAATAAGTGTCACCCCTACCTGTTTCAGAGGCAGCAGCATGAACTCCTCTGTCTTGGACACCTCCACAAAGTGCTGCAGGACATACTTGTGTGCCGACTTGAGCAGGTCGCTGCAGGAGTGTGTGTCAGCAAAGCCTCGGATTCCCAGGCAGTTGGAGGGGTCCAGCTGGCTGAGGAGGAACTTACAGCAGGCATCCCGCACCCCATTGAGCTGCAACAGGCTTGCTGCTGGGAGCAGCGTCTAGATAGAGTATGATTACAGGTAAAATCAGGGTCACACTGAAAATGTAATTTAACTGTTGTGCCTGTGTGTCTTAAACATCTACTATACCTGCACATTGCCTTCTCCGACCACAATCTCTGCTGTGTAGGCATACTGGACCAACTGCTCCAAAGCCTGACAATCGATGTCATGAAGGGTCACGTGGGTCTGACGACTCTCTGACATCTCGTCTGAATGAGCAAACAGAAAGAGAGCAGTTCAATTTTTCCTACATGTGAAGTCCCGATGATAAAATTGCCTCCCTATTCAATCATGCTGACACGCGGCATCTCCTAATGTATACAGCACTGCTGCCAAATGCCAGCAAAGCCCACAGGGTGCTGTCCATTTAATCAGTTGTTTTAACTCTTCGAAATTCCTGACTCCATATGCTCTTGCCCACCGAAGTCTCCTGCAAAAGTACTGTACTGTAGGAGTTCTGCAAAAACAGACAAATATTTTTCTTCTACCCTTTGACACCTAACCATAACATAAGAATAAAATTGGTTGGAAGGCTAGCAGCTTCGTCTCTCTAGACAACTGACTATCTGCAGACACACTGTACCCTCACTACTAGGGTCTGGTGTCAGGAGGAAATCCAAGACTCGCTCAACACCTGTGACAAGACAAAAGAACGAGAGGAAGGAAGCTTTGATGCTGAAAGGATGAAGTGGTGTTCACTGCACACACATACACACATTTCTGGCCTCCAAACTCGAACAACAGAGCGAAATGTGCAGTTTGAGTCATAGCTGGAAATAGCTGAGCCATGCCACATGCTGATCTTCAAGGATTTCAGGGAGAAAATAAAAACAGGCTGGCCACACAGCAAACAAGTTAAACAACCTACTTGTAAACATAGCATGGAAGTAGGGGCTGCAGGATGCCAGCACCACTTTGTGCGCCTTGATTTCTTTGTTGGAGACATGGAGCACAATGTCACATAGCAAGCCACGCTGTCGCATCCTGTTCATGGACACGAAGGAGTCGTGGTAGTGGCGTTTTGAGTTGTGTGAGATGCTGTGGCCATCACGGTTCAGTAGCTGCATGCCCCCTTCCATCATGGTGCTGGATGTGGTGGTCGTGGGCTCGTGCCTGGGCCGCACTCTAGGCAACTGAAACATAAAGAATCCATTTTTTATGTCAGTTAATTATGTCATTACTCTAACATCTTATTTTATGTTCAGAGCAGTCTTAGTCTTGTTGGATTATATTATCTGCAGCGAGGATAGTGTTATGACAGGTGTCCTGAGCAATCGCTGTACCTATCATACAGCATTTGTACTCATCCTGTCAGCTGTGACAGGAAACCCTATCAGCATGACAGTAATCTGAGTATAGTTACAAAGTGCAGTAGGACAGCTGGCCTGGTTATTTGACATTCAGTGTCATGGCAGATTAGATCTCGCTATGACAAGAGAGAGCCAAGAGATGGACATTATTAGTTAAACAGGAATTAGTATGAGGTCTTCATCTACTGTTTTTGTCTAGTCCTGACTCGCACCAGAACAAGCTGTGAACCCCCCCCCCCCACCCTGCTCTTGAAAAGAGAGCACACTTCAGAATGTTGCATAACTGTCATCACGCAGCATCTTAGAGGCTGTTGAATATTCAGGATGCACCAAACAAAATTAGAAAAACACAGTCCAAAAACAGACTACACTGAAACTGATGCCGTGATATGCTTTGAGCACAGAGGATCAGGCATATGAGCAGAAGCTCACTGGCTGAACCTGCCCCCAATATGACCTTTATTAAGAAAGAATGAAGCCCAGATTACGGGTGTGGCCCTTCACTAAATTTGGAAGCACACACCACCCTCTAACATCATGTCTCCAAGGTGACCTCACACGAAGTCCAGTTCCTTCAAAAACCTTACATGTCACGTGCCATCTACACGCCATGCTCAAATGTCACCAACACAAAAACACACACACCTTAATATATCCATTTAATGCACTAAACAATGCATGTGTGTAACGCCCTACACATCCCAAACCACCACACACAGCAAATTTATATTTGTTTCTCCTTTCCATTGTTTTCCTTATTCTCCATTTGTTTGCTAAACTACAGTGGTTTTCATGTGGTCTGACTGTGTACAGCATGGGACATGATACATGGGTGATCAAACTAAACTAATCTAATTCTATTTTTAAAGTTTGTGAATACAAACATAGTTTTGTGTCAAAAAAATATGCAAACACCAGCATTTTGTCAGCTGTTTGAAGTCCAAGAAGTGCAATGCTCAAGCCTGAAATACAACAATATATTATTGATCCTGATTCCACATGATCGTATGTACACAGACCATGCATCAGCATTAAATAACAATGTTATCATCTGTTCTGAGATACTATTTCAACTAAACACTCTCCACTGTTCCACTGAACACCATCTCAAATGTCATCAGAGCAGCCTGGCAGCTGAGCTCTGGGTCCAATTTTCCAAAACAAAATAGACCATAAAAACACACCAAGAGGGAACAATCTGCTCTCATACTCAGGGGGATAACATGGGGCAATGCTGCAAACTGAGACATGTATACACAGGCGGCCAAGACAGATGTGACAGCAGTTAAAACAGTAAGAACATTAGTCCAGATCATCCCAGACTTGTGTCTATTCTCCTGCCTCTGCCTTAAAACCTTGGCTGGGATCCACACAAAAGCTCTGTGGCTCCGTGACAGAGCATGAGCATCTTATTGGCCACACAAATGCTGCACTGTAGTCACTCTTCAGCAGAAAGATGTTTCTATTCATACACCAGAGTTCTTATGTGATCTGAGGAAACCCCAACCCCCACTCTTTTGAATAACAGCAGCTATCAGCTGCTGCAGCAGCAATAAAAAGAATGAATGTGTCATTTCTTTACCGGTGGTCGTGCTGCGGTTATCCTTGGACACAGTGTCTCCTTCGATATGATGAGAGATAAATCAGCAGTTGTCGCAGTCAGATTGCTTTGTAACAGCTACCATCATCTGCCTATCTATCCATATTCTGACTCTAGCATACGAAATATGAAGAAAGCCTCTGTTTTGTGCTGTATGCAGTTGACGTCAATGCAAAAAAAATCCTGCATGAAAGCTGACATCGGTTTGTTAAGGTGGATCTGTAAATGCAAGATGTGTAAATAGTAAAGCTGCTCATTTTGCTGAAACACTGCGCCGTCGGTTAGGAAAAAAGGAACATAAACACAGAGGAAGATATATTATATGAGCAAAATGCACACAATAAAGCCGAAGGTTCGTGTATTTACCAATGTTATAAAAACCACCTTAACTACCCCTTTTGTCTGTTCAGAGCCAGGAAGTGCGTTCGATTAATGTGTCTGGTCTACTGAGAAAGGCGGGATCTTTCACGAAAAGCACTATCATTGGTCAGAACCTGAATCATACCCGGTTTCGGCTATCCTGGACAACAAATCAAACATAAAGGCTGAACAATAATACATAGGCGCATTAAAGGTAGAATAGAAACTGGAAATGCACTTTGTCTTAATAAAATCACACACACATATCCCTGTTTTACAATTTACTAGCCGTGTTTGCTAGCAACACCAGCTAACGCAAACTAAGTGTGAAGGAAATCAATCCCAGACAGTACCCACCACCACCCGTCGTCGGTGTCTATGTGACAGCAGTGATTTCTTCCGGTTTGTAAGCTTGCCCAGCTTTGTGATTGTGGAGAGTAACGCTTAAAAATGAAAAGGAAATCAATTTCTTTCCGGCCTCTCAGCTTCCTGTGTCTCGTGAAAGCTGATCATTTAATTTAAAGCTCACGTGTAGCATCAAAACACAGCTTGTTCTCATACTAACTGGCTTTGACAGTATAATTCCAAGGTTGTCATGAACGCCTCAGTGTTTTTTATTATTGTTTCATCAGGCCTTAACTAATTTTGATGGCGTGCCTTAATATAACACGATTAGCAATAAAGATACATTCGTGTTGGGAAAACTTAACTCTCCATTTGTAAGTTACAGTATTAAGCGCATGTGCCGTACGCCGTTCCACTCAGTACCCTAGAAACATAAAACCAATTCCTTCGTTTTGCACCGGTGGCTTATGGGTATTGAGGTTTGCAGTCACGTTGTGGATCCAGCATGGCAGCGAAACAGAAAAGGTACGTGCCTGATTTCTCTATAATAAGGCATATATTACTATAATTATCATTTATTCTGCATTATTTTAAAGATTTAAGGTGCTGTCAAGTCAGTTGTGACATTTCTGGAATTAATAAGAACGTTTCTAACGTGGTGCGACTGTATCTTAGCATCCATGGTGTTAGCATGGGGTAAGAGCTAACTTAAACGCAACCTACAAAACTGGACTTACGCTCAGTGGACTCTATGTCTAACTGAGAAGTAGATATTTAACAACAAAACTGTGAACTGATTGTGGAAAGTATAAAACACGTGGCCCACAGACATGTCGCCAACTTCTATCTGCTGTATCCCCGTCTTTCCTGTAGAAAATTAGAGGACCTCAGCGTGGATGAGTTCTTGCTGTCAGGGTTTGACTCTGCAGATGAAGATGAAGATGAGTCTGAGGAAGAGTCTTCCAAACAGAATGGACTCAAGAAAAAGAAAGGTGTAAATTCTGCTGCATCTAAGACGTGAGTCTTCTGTAATGAGATTGATTAATTTTACAAACTATGTCGTTCTCTTAAGCTCAGATTTGTAACCATTTCATGTTTATAGAGATGATAAGAAGAAGGGTAAGGCCTCCCAGCACAAAGAGCAGCTGTCCCGGTTAAAGAACAAAGATCCAGAATTTTACAAGTTTCTGCAAGACAACGACCAAAAACTTCTACATTTTGATGACTCGGACTCCTCTGAGGATGAAGATGAGAAAAAGTACCACAAACTACCATCTATGCTGCAGGTAAGTCAGTTGCTGGCAAATGTGTGCTCCTGACTTGAGGTCTGTGAGGAAAGAAACGATTTTTCATGCTGGCATGGTTTGCTTGTAGGAGGCCAGCTCTGATGAAGATGATGATGACAATACAGAGATTCAGAAAGCTTCAAAGAAATCCAAGAAGGCAGCGGAGTCTATCAAAGTTACAGACAAGATGATTGAAGACTGGAGAGCTTCCCTGAAGAGCGACCCCACACCTCGTCTCTTTAGAGAAATCACACAGGCATTTAAGGCTGCTGTTGCTACAACAAAGGGGGAAGGAGGAAGTCAGTGCCGATATAAAGTAGCTGACAGCTCAGGTAGGTCATATGAAAATTAATCCGATACCATTTTCTTTGGCAAATTCTGTCAGAGTATCATCTATTTATGTTTCCTCCTCGGTTTTAAAAACAAAATTTTACACAAGTGCTGTTCTCATAAGTGTAAAGCCATGTCTGTCGGATCAGGAGCCTAAAAAACCTGCATGCTTGTGTTCTTTGTCTGTTGTGGGTATGTTTTATGTTGCTGCGACTTTTATGGGTAAACATGTAACAAGTCACCAGCCCCAACACTTATTAACCTGACTACCCAACAGTCTGATTTCCTTACATCCTTGTAATATCAGGGCTGCCAGGGTGCTGGTTTAAGTATGGACATTAAGGCGTTAGGCACATACATTTTAAATTGCAAGCCTTGTATTAATATATTCTGAACGATACTATAAGTAATAGTGCACTTGCATAAATAACCCTTTCTGTCATCTCTGCAGTGTTCAATGCTTTGGTCCTGTTCTGTATCAGAGATATTCACGTGGCCCTGCAAAAGATGCTCAACCTGAAGCCAGATAAAAACCAGAACAAGTATGAAGTCAACATTATATCTGCTGATCTCATCTCTTGTTCAGTGTCTGTTTATTTATTGAAAAGACTCTTCACTAATTCCCCCTTCATCTCTTGTTGTTTAGACTAGTGCTCCCTTCATCAAGTTCAAAATGGCAGAGGAATCAGATTGATATCAAGATGTACCTCAGTGGAGTAGTTCAGGTTTGTTTTGCTTTTCACTTCTAGTGTCATCCATATGTTTTTTTTGTGATTTTCTCACTTTGATATATTCCATCGTGGTATACAGGTATTAAAGAATTGTTTCTCTTTGATGCACAGCAGTTAGTAAAGACTGATGTTTTTCTCTTTCTCTCCAAATGTAGCTGTTGTCCTCTCTAACTGAAGTCACAGTCATCAGTGCTGTCCTGCAGCACACCAACCAACTCGTACCTTATTATCTCTGTCTACCCAAACAGTGTCGTCATCTGGTGAAGGTAAGAATTGAACCCAAAATAATGACACAGACTGAGAGGTTTACTTGTTCTTTGGGAAGTGGGTTTTCAGTGTGTTTTTGTGTCTAGCAACTACTGAAGCAGTGGAGCACAGGGGAGGAGACAAGTCGGGTTCTTGCTTTCTTGGCCCTCAATAAAATCTGCAGACACAAACAGGAAACGTATCTTAACACTATTCTCAAGGTGAGCTGCAGTTCTATGTTGTTTTTTTTTCTCAGTAGCATTCTATCCTGACAGGTTTTTCTTTCTTTTTGCAGCAAATGTACATTTCCTATGTACAGAACTGCAAGTTCACATCTCCCAACATGCTCCCCATGATCAACTTCATGCAAAGAACTCTTACGGAGATGTATGCCCTGGACACCAAGGCCACTTATCAGCAAGCCTTCATCTATATCCGACAGCTGGCCATCCATCTCAGAAATGCCATGACCATGAAGAAAAAGGTTTTTTCTTTCTCTAACTACACATGCTCACAGAAGCTACATTATGTGACTTTAAAGAGTTACATAAATGTAAATCTGAAATGCTAACTAAGGTGACAAAGATTTAGCCATTGGAATAGAGCCCTCTGTTCAATGTTTGTTCTTGTGAGTTTATAAAATACAAGTGTATTTGCTTTGTAAGTGGTCAGGGGGATGGGATAGATGACTGGAGTTACAGTACTTTTTATAAACTCCTTTTCCTGAACAAAATTATTGTTTTTTATTTAGAGTGAGAGTCACCTGTGAGTCTTCACTGTCATTTTGCTCAACTGATTTTCCAGCAAGACTTAAGAATGCTCACAACTAATCTCTGGATTTGTTTTTTGTTTGTTTGTTTGTTTTTTTGATAGGAAACATATCAGTCGGTGTATAACTGGCAGTTTATCCACTGTCTGCACCTGTGGTGTCGAGTCCTTAGCACCCTGCACCCTAGTGATGTCCTCCACCCTCTTATTTATCCACTCTGCCAAGTCATAATTGGCACTGTTAAGTGAGTATACAGCTTTATTATTTGATTTTTATCTACATCTTTGACCACCTGTCCAGAAGAATGTGTCTTATGTTGTTAGCAAAATGTTTTGCTAACAGTGCTTTGTCTGTTTGGCAGATTATCATGGTGCACATAAAACTGATAAAAGAGCTTTTATAATCACGTCTTGCTGGTCTAACTAGCCAAAAACATTTTTTATTCTCTACTGCTGAAATTGTTGATGTCAACCAAATTTCTTTTCTTTATCCATTTTGCTGTTGGTTTTTAATCGTGCACTGTGTTATTTGTGCAAGTCCAATTTGTTGTGCAAACAGCAGGGGGAGACATTGACCACTGTTTTGTCTTTCAGACTGGTGCCCACAGCCAGATATTACCCTCTGAGGATGCACTGTTGCAGAGCCCTCACCCTGCTGTCTGGCAGCACCAACACATTTGTGCCGATTCTGCCTTTCCTCTTGGAGGTAAGAATTAATCTCCTATGACAATTACTGGGCACAGAGGTTTTGTCACGTTTCCTGGTCTTTCTTACCAGAGCCCAGCTTGAAATCTTCAGACAGGTTTATATTATCTCAAATAAACATCAGTCAGTTAGTTGATGTCACAAGTGGAAACAATGAAAAGGTAGACATGATGAAATGTTCCGTCAGTGGTTTGCTGTGGAAAAACATCAGTGGCATATGAAATGCATTTTGGTCTCAACGGTCACAACTGAAAGGAGCTCAGGAGGAAATGCACTGAAGGGTAGAACTGTGTGAGAAACAACTTTTGTTATCAGACCAATCACAGATCACCAACTGACAACATTTACTCTGGGTCAGGTGTTAGTCACGTGACTGGGAGGTGCACGTGTGTCCTTTGTGTGTGTCTGTACGCATGCTGTGGATCTTTGTTGTGGTTTGCTGGAGGAAAGCGCTGTGCTGGTGACAGCGACCAGCTTGGCCTGCCGGGAGTGGTCAGTGAAAAGTGTGTGCATGTGTGTGCAAGCAGCAGTTTGACCGAAGCAATAAAGGTATGGTTGTGGTTTACACTCTGATCCTAACATGCTGTGCAGACCACATCCTCTCTGCCTAGGTCCCACTCCCCACCTCGTTTTTTCCCCTCCATACATGCTGAGAGCCCCCCCCCTCCTTCAACCCCCAGCAGCAAGCTGTGTTTATTTGTGACGCACAATACTTCCTGTGTTTTTTCTCCTTTACTGTTTCCCTTGTTAAAGGCAGGCTGAGCTATACTGCTACTGTTTTAATTAGAACAACAGAAGCAGCCCCTTCCTCCTGTGTGTCTATGCCTGTGTGTGTTCTCGTATCTCCAAGGGGGGTGTATGATTTGGAGCTTCCTGCTTCAGTGGCTGTGCTTGTATTTGTGTGTGTATGAGTGTGTGTGCGTGCATGTGTGATCGCACCAGGGTTGGCCCATGCCTTCCCACTTCCCCCTGGCTCCCCCGCAGACCGCCACCACATCCTATGTTTGTACAGACAGCACCGGCCAGGAGCGTTGCACTGCTTTGCACACAGAGAGCATTAGCGACCACACACACAAAAGCACAGAGATACAGGGAGTCATAAATAGCTTGATAGAAAAAATGCAAGACAGAATTTTACTTGCACACTGTGGGCAGATGTGAAAGTTAAAGCTTATAGACAAATAGCCCACTCGTTGACCAGAGCGTACTTTCACAGACTTGAGATAGAAATGTCATCATGGTAACGCTACAGTGTTTAAAAGAAGTTATCAACATATAATTCTCTAAACACTGTTAATTTTTAAGATAAAATCTTTCTGTTGTATTTTTGGGCCAGTTCTAAAATTCTACAATCTAGTTGGATAAATAGCACTGCTGGAACAATATGAATGTTTGACGACCTGTCTCTTTAGGTTCTTGTTTAAGAATTCTGTTCTGTAAAGATGCTTTACGCTGTTGTACCAATAAGTTCAAGATTCAATGTTTCCACTTCATGCCTGTCTTCTACAGATCTTCCAACAAGTGGACTTTAACAAGAAACCTGGGCGGATGAGTAAGAAACCCATCAACTTTGCAGTCATCCTGAAGCTCAGCAAGGTCAACCTAATGGAGAAGGCCTACAAGGTAAGTGCCACTATGAACAGAGTATGAGAGATCACTTTTTATGGCTGGTGTTTGCTGCTGTTTGTGTCTTTGCTGCACCAAAAAGGAGCAGCAGATCAAGTCTTGGTTATCTTCATGTTATCGCAAGTGTGTGCATAAATGGATTGAGGGCAGGACTCAAAGCCCCTTGTGAGGGCTCTAAAACTGGCTGTGAGTCTCCACGCTCGGTGCTGCAGCCAAGAGGATTGCAGTACGGCCCTCTGGGATTATCCCCCTGCTTTCCGCTCACTAGGGTTGTTGTCACTGCTGTCACCTGGGCCACTGCCACAGACCTATCTTAGCAAACCTCAACAGTTATTAGTCTGCCTAGGGTCAAACGGTTCTCCTTTGTATCTACAAAGACAAACTAAATTTCAAAATACTGTAAAGTCTTTACACCACCCAAGTGAAAAATTTTAACCGGAATTTGAATGTGTTGCATTTCAGGATGGGTTGATTGACCAGCTCTATGACCTGATGCTAGAATATTTCCACACCCAGGCCACCTCCATCAGTTTCCCTGAGCTGGCCCTGCCCACCATCATTCAGGTAGTAGAACCTTTAATGTGATCTTAAATAGAAATGTGTTTTTAACATGAGAAACTGTATAATAAAGAAGCATTTTATTTCCACTGTTCAAATTCTGAAATCATTTAAAATCTGGTTCTGCTTCACTCTGGAGGAAATGACCACAAACTCCTTTGCGCTGGCAAAATGCTCTGTATGGGCAGACAGTATCATCCTTTTGCTGGTTCCCTCCTCATGCTCCCCCTTCCATGTCCCTGCAGCTGAAAGCATTCCTGAAGGAATGCAAAGTGGCCAATTACTCCAAGCCGGTGCGCCAGCTGCTGGAGAAGGTACAGGAGAACAGCAGCCACATCACAGGACGGAGACAGAAGGCCGCCTTCGGAGTGGTCGATGCCACTGCTGCGGTGAGTGTGTGTGTGGGGCAATGC